>NC_053390.1:363810150-365144105 GCF_905171765.1 Bufo bufo | reverse complement strand
CAGAATAAGCACAAGCGTTTTTTTGTTAGTTTTGTTTTTTGGGAGGGGGTTGCCACCTGTGTTTTTTGACACCTTTTTTGTGGCAGTTTTTCTGTGGGTTTTGCACACAGTGGCCCATACTTACTATTCCTTTAGCTGGTATACGTTTAGATAGGCTGTCTGGACCTTCATCATATTTATCACAGGTGCTCATGCTGGATGACTCTTTGTCTAACCCTATACCAACTATTGGTTGGCTTACTTTGAGACAGAAGTTTATGCCTGAATTTTGGTGGAATTTTGGCATACAATGTAACACCTTAGGCCATGTCCCTTTCCCATAAAGCTACACCCACTAGAAATGATAGTTGTGCCAAATGTGCTTTTTGGGTAGACTCTAGGCACAGACACATTAGCAAATCTGGGCCAGTGTGTCTTACCACTAGCATTTTCTTCATTTTTCTCATGATAAGAGCCACAACATGTTACATTTTTGAAAAGAAGCCACAAAGATTTAAAAAAAAATGCCACATAATTTACAAAAATGCCAGTACCAAAAAAATAAAAATTGTGTGTTCTGCATTTTATATTTCCCATAGACCTTAAGCTAACATCCGGAGCTGACATTTTTAGCACACACACATACACAAACACAATAGTAGGTGCAAATAATATCAAAGAAAAATGCAAACATGCTGAAAAATGCCACCAAAAACCTATGTGTAGGAGCAGCCTTAATGAAGGCTGGGTTTACATGTTCAGAATTTTTTGATCCAGTTTTTGAAGCCAAAGCCAGGAGTGGATTGTGAAAGAGTATACAATTCAGATTTTTCTTTTTACGTGTCCTCAGTTTATGATCCGTTCCTGGCTTTGGCTTTTAAATAAGCCTCAAGAAACCTGAACCCAGCCTTAATGGCAATTCTTATAAAGAGTGTTATTATTGTAATTACACCACTTAGCCACAGGAGTGCTCTGATAATAAAATACAGGGTTGTAAGGAAGTTTAATCCATCAGCAGGCTATAGACTGCACGCTCCAGCAAATACAAATGCTTTCAATCTGTATCTGGCAAATACATAGAATTAACATATCTTTCTACTTTACAATTTGGCAAAAATACTGTGAATGCCTCCATGATTTCCTGGCTAGCTCCTCATAGTTTTTTTTACTTGTTCTTGATACATCCGGAACAAGTTATGTGATATGTGGCTATATGTAAGCCAGCACTACAGGGAGTGCAGAATTATTAGGCAAGTTGTATTTTTGAGGATTAATTTTATTATTGAACAACAACCATGTTCTCAATGAACCCAAAAAACTCATTAATATCAAAGCTGAATATTTTTGGAAGTAGTTTTTAGTTTGTTTTTAGTTTTAGCTATTTTAGGGGGATATCTGTGTGTGCAGGTGACTATTACTGTGCATAATTATTAGGCAACTTAACAAAAAACAAATATATACCCATTTCAATTATTTATTTTTACCAGTGAAACCAATATAACATCTCAACATTCACAAATATACATTTCTGACATTCAAAAACAAAACAAAAACAAATCAGTGACCAATATAGCCACCTTTCTTTGCAAGGACACTCAAAAGCCTGCCATCCATGGATTCTGTCAGTGTTTTGATCTGTTCACCATCAACATTGCGTGCAGCAGCAACCACAGCCTCCCAGACACTGTTCAGAGAGGTGTACTATTTTCCCTCCTTGTAAATCTCACATTTGATGATGGACTACAGGTTCTCAATGGGGTTCAGATCAGGTGAACAAGGAGGCCATGTCATTAGATTTTCTTCTTTTATACCCTTTCTTGCCAGCCACGCTGTGGAGTACTTGGACACGTGTGATAGAGCATTGTCCTGCATGAAAATCATGTTTTTCTTGAAGGATGCAGACTTCTTCCTGTACCACTGCTTGAAGAAGGTGTCTTCCAGAAACTGGCAGTAGGACTGGGAGTTGAGCTTGACTCCATCCTCAACCCGAAAAGGCCCCACAAGCTCATCTTTGATGATACCAGCCCAAACTAGTACTCCACCTCCACCTTGCTGGCGTCTGAGTCGGACTGGAGCTCTCTGCCCTTTACCAATCCAGCCACGGGCCCATCCATCTGGCCCATCAAGACTCACTCTCATTTCATCAGTCCATAAAACCTTAGAAAAATCAGTCTTGAGATATTTCTTGGCCCAGTCTTGACGTTTCAGCTTGTGTGTCTTGTTCAGTGGTGGTCGTCTTTCAGCCTTTCTTACCTTGGCCATGTCTCTGAGTATTGCACACCTTGTGCTTTTGGGCACTCCAGTGATGTTGCAGCTCTGAAATATGGCCAAACTGGTGGCAAGTGGCATCTTGGCAGCTGCACGCTTGACTTTTCTCAGTTCATGGGCAGTTATTTTGCGCCTTGGTTTTTCCACACGCTTCTTGCGACCCTGTTGACTATTTTGAATGAAATGCTTGATTGTTCGATAATCACGCTTCAGAAGCTTTGCAATTTTAAGAGTGCTGCATCCCTCTGCAAGATATCTCACTATTTTTGACTTTTCTGAGCCTGTCAAGTCCTTCTTTTGACCCATTTTGCCAAAGGAAAGGAAGTTGCCTAATAATTATGCACACCTAATATAGGGTGTAGATGTCATTAGACCACACCCCTTCTCATTACAGAGATGCACATCACCTAATATGCTTAATTGGTAGTAGGCTTTCGAGCCTATACAGCTTGGAGTAAGACAACATGCATAAAGAGGATGATGTGGTCAAAATACTCATTTGCCTAATAATTCTGCACGCAGTGTATAGGGTCTGAGTCAATAAGTGAGTATTTAATAGCTTGACAGGGACATTGTCAAAGAGAGTTATAATGGAAGACAGATAGGAAGGGATAAAATTTTGGAAATTTGTGCTTCCCAATCTGGTCCCATATATACACATGCTCAGCTTGGCCAGTAATGCTGGTGCTCCTAATCGGGAGAGAGGAGTAAGCTGCTTCCAGATGCCTGGTGGCTGTTTATCTTCCTAAGGAATAAACTATAGGCATGTTGAAATTCAATAGCTTTCTTTCCCATGACACAGATTTCCTTTGGGACACCTTCATACAACTTAGATGGCCTGACGAAGTTGGCAGGTTCATTTGACACAAATCTAATGTGCATGGCCAACTGAAATCCTTTTTCTTCTCCTTTGTAATAATTGGTTTGACAGATTCAAAGACCCTAGTGAAGCCAATGAGTTTGAAAAGTAATATTTTTAATTTTTGTAGGCTCCAGGGTAGCTCCCTATAACAAAATAGCATTAAAAAATTTAAAGGGAGCATGTCACCTGGATTTTAGGTATAGAGCTGAGGAAATGGAATGCATAAGGAGTACATTCCGTTTTTTTTTTTGCTGACCCATTGAAATGAATGGTACGTATACGGAACGCAAAAAACGGAACTTAAACTGAAAAAAAAAGTGAGCAAGAGGCCTTAACAAGATAGAAGAAAGGGTAAGAGAAAAACCCTTCCATCCAGCACAATGGCATTAGTCCTGGGGATCTGTACACCATAAAGGCACATGATGCTTGTCTGCTGTCATTACAGTTAGCAAACAAGGAGCTATGCAATAGGTATTATAGTATAATGCACCATAATGGGGGGCCCAGTTTGACCATTACTACGAGGTACCCATATCATTATTCCTTACAGGACAGATCACCATTAGCTTATAATCAAAACAAGTTGTCCCATGAGTGGCTATTATATCTTTGTAAGATCACACTAAACATTTCAATTTGACCAAAAAATTGTAATAATCTGTCTATATATTGCTGTTACATATTTCCTATGACACCTGATGCTGTTTTTGTGATTTCCATTTATAATGTCCACCTAATAAGTCCAGTGCGAGTGAGAATAAACCTCTATGTATCAATTCCTATTGACTGGCATGTACAATAACAGGAACTGGGGCGAAGCTATATGGGGTGCATAGGTCGCAGTCACTACTGGGCCCAGGAAACTGATGGGGCACAAAGACCCTTATGCCATATAAGAAGACACCAGTTTGCATGCAGGTCAAGTTACACCCCTGGCTGGAGGGAAGGGGTTAGGTCAAGAATTTGGCATGGTGGGTGCTGTTCTGAATTTTGCCTCAGGCAGCACAAAGGCTATGTGTTTCCCTGTCCTTGGCCACAAAGCATTGAGGGAAGGGGGCTCAAGCTGAACTCTTGCACCAGGGCCCATGGTCTTTTAGCTTCACCTCTAAACAGGAATCACTTTACCACCATGTACAAGAGGATCCGGATGGTCTCACTGAGATACTGAGTATGTGTGACCAACAGCATTGGACACAGAGGTTGGACATTTTAATAGGAAATCAAAATAACTTCAGGGGGTGCTATAACAAGTATGTAAAAATGAAATCTGAAGCAACCCATTTCACATCCTAAAAGCTTTGAAAAAAATTATCTAACAAATATAATAGACAAACCCTGTAAAAACACATGAAATAATTATTTTCATCTTATTGTTTCCGATCTGCTTGCCTTTTAGGTCTATACCAGTGTATTGTACTCCACTGATACACTAAAGTGAGTCTGTGAATGAAGGAAGTTGTATACATTTTATTAGACACATTTTCTTTATTCCCCATTCAAATCATAGCAGAGTGCATCTTGATTCCTGACATATTTTAGAAGCTTCTAAATATAGCCCTTTTTATCTCACCATGAAATCACTCTCTTTTGAGCGATTGTAATAGCAATGTGAATTTTAATGTTGCACGATGGTAGAGTCATTACTGTAATTTATACTTAATTGTTGCAATCTGCATTCTGCTGTCATATACAGGGAAAAAAATAGACTTCACACTGTAGCTGACTGTAAGGCATAGATTTAGCCAGCTTTAAATGTAAGGAGGCAGAAGTTTTCACCCGGCATCTCACCTTAATCTATTTCCTGTGTATAGAAATAACTGAAGGTCACAATGATTTTAGTATACTATGCCAAGTAAAATGTCAAGGCTGACAACATTTCCAACCTGAATCCAAGGTAAAGCTTTACTGACTTACTTTCTGGCCATTGTTGTTACTGATTCAGTCAGCTCTAAAAAGAATGATTAAATGTCAGTTATTAAAAAAAGCTTATTTCTAAAAGAGTCGCAATTTCATAATATTATATTGGTATGTATGGACTGATGGTGAATGAAATACTGTAAAATAATTCAACATCTGTAAATGAATTTGGCTTTTAGGTGTATAATGTGTGCATTATATTTCCTATAATGCATTAGAAGCTACCATAGAATGAACGTAAAGATGCCCATAAACATTAGAAATTTTCAACGACTTCTTGGATCTATTGTCAACCTAATATACTCAGGACAGGTGGATCCATTCCTGAGTGTCTGGTGTGGAGGACTATATGTATCAATCAGATTGCATTTTGTCTCTCAATGTTAGGCCTCATGCACACGACCGTTGTGTGCATCCGTGGCCGTTGTGCCATTTTCCGTTTTTTTTTTCGCTGACCCATTGACTTTCAATGGGTCCGTGGAAAAATCGGAAAATGCACCGTTTTGCAACCGAGACCGTGATCCGTGTATCCTGTCCGTCAAAAAAATATGACCTGTCCTATTTTTTTGACGGACAACGGTTCACGGACCCATTCAAGTCAATGGGTCCGTGAAAGAACACGGATGCACACAAGATTGGCATCCGTGTCCGTGATCCATGGCCGTAGGTTTCTTTCATACAGACGGATCCGAAGATCCGTTTGCATAAAAGCTATTTCAGAGCTGAGTTTTCACTTCGTGAAAACTCAGATCCGACAGTATGTTCTAACACAGAGGCGTTCCTATGGTGATGGGGACGCTTCAGGTTAGAATATGCTAAAATAACTGTGTACATGACTGCCCTCTGCTGCCTGGCAGGTGCTGCCAGGCGGCAGGGGGCAGCAGGGGGCAGGCCCCCCCCTGTAGTTAACTCATTGGTGGCCAGTGGGCCCCCCTCCCTCCCCTGTAGTTAACTCTTTGTTGTCCAGCGAAAGGCCCCCCTCCCTCCCCTGTAGTTAACTCTTTGTTGTCCAGTGCAGCTGGCCCCCCTCCCTCCCCTGTAGTTAACTTTACTAGAATATACTAAAATAACTGTGTACATGACTGCCCCCTGCTGCCTGGCAGGTGCTGCCGGCCCCCCCTCCCCCCTGTAGTTAACTCTTTGTTGTCCAGTGCGGCCGGCCCCCTCCCTCCCCTGTAGTTAACTCATTAGTGGCCAGTGGGCCCCCCCTCCCTCCCCTGTAGTTAACTCGTTGGTGGCCAGTGGGCCCTCCCTCCCCCTCCTAATTAAAATCTCCCCCCTATCATTGGTGGCAGCGGAGAGTACCGATCGGAGTCCCAGTTTAATCGCTGGGGCTCCGATCGGTAACCATGGCAACCAGGACGCTACTGCATTCCCGGTTGCCATGGTTACTTAGCAATTTGTAGAAGCATTATACTTACCTGCGAGCTGCGATGTCTGTGTCCGGCCGGGAGCTCCTCCTACTGGTAAGTGACAGATCATTAAGCAATGCGCCGCACAGACCTGTCACTTACCAGTAGGAGGAGCTCCCGACCGGACACAGACATCGCAGCTCGCAGGTAAGTATAATGCTTCTACAAATTGCTAAGTAACCATGGCAACCGGGAATGCAGTAGCGTCCTGGTTGCCATGGTTACCGATCGGAGCCCCAGCGATTAAACTGGGACTCCGATCGGTACTCTCCGCTGCCACCAATGATAGGGGGGAGATTTTAATTAGGAGGGGGAGGGAGGGGGGAGGGCCCACTGGCCACCAACGAGTTAACTACAGGGGAGGGAGGGGGGGCCGGCCGCACTGGACAACAAAGAGTTAACTACAGGGGAGGGAGGGGGGCCCACTGGCCACCAACGAGTTAACTACAGGGGAGGGAGGGGGGGCCGGCCGCACTGGACAACAAAGAGTTAACTACAGGGGAGGGAGGGGGGCCCACTGGCCACCAACGAGTTAACTACAGGGGAGGGAGGGGGGGCCGGCCGCACTGGACAACAAAGAGTTAACTACAGGGGGGAGGGGGGGCCGGAAGCACCTGCCAGGCAGCAGGGGGCAGTCATGTACACAGTTATTTTAGTATATTCTAACCTGAAGCGTCCCCATCACCATGGGAACGCCTCTGTGTTAGAATATACTGTCGGATTTGAGTTTCACGATCTAACTCATATCCGACAGTATATTCTAACATAGAGTCATTCCCATGGTGATGGGGACGCTTCAAGTTAAAATATACCATCGGATTGGAGAAAACTCCGATCCGATGGTATAAAAGGGACTCCTGACTTTACATTGAAAGTCAATGGGGGACGGATCCGTTTGCAATTGCACCATATTGTGTCAACGTCAAACGGATCCGTCCCTATTGACTTGCATTGTAAGTCAGGACGGATCCGTTTGGCTCCGCACGGCCTTGCGGACACCAAAACGACTTTTTTTTCATGTCCGTGGATCCTCCAAAAATCAAGTAAGACCCACGGACAAAAAAACGGTCACAGATCACGGACCTACGGACCCCGTTTTTGCGGACCGTAAAAAAAAACGGTCGTGTGCATGAGGCCTTACTCCTAACAATAATCCACCAGCATTTATCTATTCCCTCTACTATTTTCAGACTAGCATGGAAGAGAAAGTATAATACAACAGAACTACAAGACCAGACTACTTTACACTCAAGGTCTATTTGTAATCTTCAACCAGTTAGACACATAGCTTTGCATAGTAACTGTATATCACAACATGTTACAAGATTTCTAATCCAGGTTTTTTCGAATTTCTTTTTATTTATTTTAGATTCAGTAAAGGGTTGTCCAGTCTTAGAATAATAGAAAAATATAGCATAGAAAAATATAGCTGATTTATTCCCAAAACAGCCCCACACTTGTCTATTGGTTGCACTTGGTATTGTAGCAGAGCACCAATGAAATGAACAGGGTTGAGCTGTAATATCACACATGACCTTTGGACAGATTTGATGCTGTTTTTGGACGAAAACAGCCATTATTTCTAATCTCCAACAACTCCTATAAAAACATTGGGGTAGATTTGGTAATCTGGTAGGTGGTGTAAAGGTAGCTTTCTAGACATGCACCACACGTATTACAGTAGCTAATGCTGGATGATAAATTTGGTTCATGGCTTGTCACTTTTGTATAACTATATACCAACTAGTGGTTGGCTTACTTTTAAACAGACTTATGGCACAGTTTTGGAGCAAAATGTAGAATATTAGGCTAATTTACTTTTCCAAGAAGCCAAACTTCCATTCTGTTAAGCTGTGTACCTTGCTGAGCTAATCAATGTAGATGTTCCTAATGCTAGATATGCAATTTGTGCCATATTTTGGCGAGGTTTACAATAAGGTCTAGGTGCACTCACTGTTGTTAATTTTGGTTATGTTAGTAACAAATTGCCATCTGGACAGATCTTCAATAGATATGTATTAGGGTCATGGAAAGCAATACTCTATAAAACATATGTTCAATAAACTTCTATATGAGTGTCATGAAATCGCCACACATTGAGGGAGATTATTTAATACCATGTACATCACATTTATTATGATATGTTTTGCTCTTTATTAGATATTTTTGTAAGGTGTCTAATTGAAAAAATTAAATTATCAGAAAAATTTATTTAAGAGAAAATACAAGTCCTTTTGCCCTTACTAGTGATGAGCAAAGTGAGCTTCGGATCCTTGATCCGAAGTCGATTCACTCAAAAATTCTGTTTAATGCTGTAATGAACCCAACAGTACCTTGGAACCAAAGCCGGATCCAAGTTTTAAAATTATTTTTCAGTTTAAAAATCAAATACAGAAGTTATTCACCAGTCTCACAAGACTTCAGGAATAACTCACCACACCTCGTCGGAGGCCATACATTTTAGTGTTGTGTGTCTTGGATCATCCCTAGCCCTAACTTATTACTACAGATATACCATGATCTGGATGAAAGAGAACCTTCACAGATATGTCTAAGAAAAAGGTGTCTGTGACTAAATGGATCTGTAAAATGCACCAGATTTTGTAATGGTATAATGCCAGTTTTTTGCCAGAAAATAATATGGTATTGTAAACCAGCCTTAATCTGGTGTAAGGGAAAGAAAGGTGTATAAGTTCCAGCAAGATACACCAAGGTGTACCAAAACACACAACCTGTGAGAGTGTGATTAATTGGCACATCTTCTGTCTCATCTACATTTACGCTGTCTAAGACAGGTTTACCTTTCATTAGTTATAAAGGCTTGTTTTGTCTGGGGAGCAATCATTAGGGAAAATGAAATGGCCACTGTCCTATTAGTATACACAAAACCTGTCCTAAGCACACAGAAAGACAAGTTACTTTACAACACTGAGGTAAAGAGCTGCCTCATCCTCCTCTTCTACTGATCAGGGATTATGATCCTGAATACACAGCTGATAAGATCTTCAGCTGAATCTCAGTTCATGATGAGACATAAAGTTCAGAGAGGATGGACAGGATAGACTGTGGTGCTGCGGGGCTGGGGTAATGGAGTGCTGCTCATTAGCCACTTCCCACAACTTCTCTTTGGAGAACCCTTTTAATAAGAGTTAATTTATCTTATTGTAGACTTTGGGGGAATTTATCATTCACCGCCGTCTTATAACGGTCTATAATATCCCCTGTGCTGCAGGGGGATGCACCTATTTACAACAAGGCACAGGCCTTGTCATAAATTAGGCACATCCACCATTAGTTCATGCGCCCACACAGAAAACTGGCATAAAAGATGATAAATTCTATATACCTGCTGGACCTGCTCCCTCCCAGCGCTCACTGCATCCCTTTTTCAAATAAATAGAGAGGGTGGTGTACAAATGCCACCTTTGCCTAAATTTAGGCACAATGGCATTTAAAAAGGTGAAAACATGAGGCTCTGACTTTTTTTTATGCCAGAAAACTGGCGTGGAGGAAAGATTGCAAGCTCTTATAAGCAGGAACCCCTTTCCTTTTGCCTCATGTCAGCTGTTTAAATCATTTGTAATTTTTTCTTGTTATTTATCATATGTGGAATATATAAATATATGATCTGATGCACTCTATGCAATGGATTTGTAAGGCCTAATAAATATATTCAACCTGTCCCCTATTACTTTTAATGAAAGAATTCCAAAATGTTGGAATATAATCCTGATTGGAAGCACCAAATGCTTGTGTCTGTAAATATATTCATGCTTTTTGACTCTCAAGTCCAGGTAACACCAAGGACAGTTCCACTTAAATACAGATTTTACCTTCCCTGAAGGCTTGACAGCTGTCTGTTTTTGCATCAGCACAGATGCTATTTAATCTCATGGATAGTTGCTAGCTATGTGCATAACAGACGGTTATTGACATTTCATAAGACCTTTCTGCTCCGTTCATTCACTTAAAGCTAGAAGCATTTTGAAAAAGTATTTTTTTAATGTTAGCAGCACCCTGACATACAACTTAATTATCATTTGAGGGAATTTCTCACATTACAGTAACATTTGATTAAATTACCTTGTCGTAAATTTATCTGTCCCATCACTAGTAAACATTCATTTTATGAAGTGTTCCCAAATGTAAGGGAATGCGAAACAGACATATTTCAGTATTTACTGGGTAATGTACTTAGTTAAAAAGTCATTTAAGGGACATATTTAATTGATTATGTGTGATAAGTTCACATTTTTCATTTGAAAGCATGAAATGGTCTAGTCTACTTTGATATACAAAGTTATACTCTGATCAGTCATACCATTAAAAACCTTGACACTTGTCAATGGGTGGGATATATTAGGCACCAGGTGAACATCAGTTGATGTCTTGAAAGCACGAAAGATTTGATGACTTTGACTGAGCATATGCAAAACCACAATTCTCATGAGGTGTTCCCAGAACTCAGAGATTAGTACCTACTAAATATAATCCAATGAAGGAGAATTGGTTAACTCTTCCCAGGGTTATGGCCACCCAAGGCCTATTTATGAATGTGCAGAGAGAAGGCTTGTCTGTCTGGTCCAGTGCCACAGAAGTAAAACAAGAAGTGAGCAGGTAAAAATATAGATCCACTGCCCTAAATCACTTCAATGGGAAGGCCTCTTCATATTCATCTGAGAATAGATCATCAGTATAGCAATATCAGACAATGCCTTTAAAAATTAGCAATTTTATTTAATCATTTTCAGATTAACTTCAGATGAACTAGAGATAATTCCAAAGTAACATTCAATTTAAAGTGAAGCGAGAGAATTAGAATATCATACAAAGCTTTCACTTCTCTCTATTAAACATGCAAGCTAGTTCTGTTTCTAGAAAGAGACATTTGCCTTACTTGGTTGACTGGCCTTAAGGGGTACTCTTTATCAGTAGGGAGACATAGATATATGCATGAGTATTGTATGCTAGGCAACACTACTCTTGGTTTTTAGGAAGAGTATATACAAATCGCATATCTTAATTCAATTGCATGAGAACATATTAACATTCCTTTCTGTTTTAGAAAAAAAAGCTAATTTGAATATCTTTCCCAGAAAACCAAGGGTGTGAAAATTAGCTTGCCTGACAAAAAAGAAAAATGGGAATAGTCTATTGATATAACACATAATGAATTTTGAACTATGTTGCCACATACTGTAAAGACTGCCCATGTTGACCCCTGTCCACCATCTATAGCACATACAATAGACACATGAGCATCACATCAGGACCAGGGGACAATAGAAATGTTGGCCTACTCTGATAAATCACATTTTCTCTAATATCATATGGTTGGCCAGATGTGTTTTTCACTTACTTGGGAGAGAGATTATACCAGAATATACTATAATTGGAAGTCAAGACAGTGGAAGGAGTGAGATGTTCAAGGCAAATGTTCTGCTGGGAAAACTGAAATATCAAATATACCACTTCATAGCAACAGTGTTCCCTAAGGGCAATTCCCTCTTTCAACAGGATCATGCACCCTCCATACTGCAGAATGTATTCGGGAAGAATTTGACATACTGTACATGACAAACTCTTCCTGGTGTTCACTTGACTTACAAATTCCCTAGTTCTCAATCTGGTTGAGAATATGTGAGATGTGCTAAAAAACAGACTTTGGTGGCTCCATCTCACTACTTACAGGAATTAAAGAATCTGATCCTAATGTTTAAGTGGCAGATACTAGAAATGAGCTAATCGAAGTTGACGAAGTGTAATTCGATACGAATTTCAGGAAAAATTCAATTCGCACCAAATCTGAATTTCCTCACGCTTTGTGGTAACAAATCAAATTTTTTCCTAAAATGACTGCTGCACGTGTTTGTACATGGAGCCAAGAACTCTCGGAAAGAGGGATCACCCACAATGCCATGCATGCAGCCATTCAGCAGCCAGCCGGCCCTGTAATCCCAAAGCTAGAGCTGAGCGAATTTTTCAAAAATTCAATTTGGTTGGTTCATCCGAATTTAAAAAAAACAACTTTTTTCGACCCGAAATTATTTGCGGCGAATCGCGTTAAAAAATGTCTATTTCCTGGCTGCAGAGAGCCTTTATAGTGGTGTAGAACACTGTGCCTTGCAGTAACCCACATAGGACATGGAGCCAAGAACTCTGGGAACGAGGGATCACCCACAGTGCCATGCATGCAGCCAATCGGCAGCCAGCCAGCCCTGTGATCACACAGCTAGAGATGAACGAATTTTTAAAATTTCGATTTGGTTGGTTCACAGAATTTTTTGAAAACATTTGGTTCGATCCGAATTTATTTGCATCGAATCGTGTTAAAAAACTGCTATTTCCTGGCTGCAATGACCCTGTATAGTGGTGTAGAACACTGTATCTTGCAGTAACCCACATAGGGAGTCTGCTGTGGTAGTGAAATAATACTGTGAGTCAGTATGACATGCAGATGACAGGCGTCACTCTTAGAATCACTGCACACTTCACTTATTTCGGCAGTTACGTGGCCAAAATTTACCAAATAACTCAAGTATTAACTCAGCCTTACAGGTCAATGTTAGCGCCAAGAAGAAATGCACTCCTTTTACACCGTTGTTAGCTGATTCCACATAGATGTCTACAGAACCTGTTCTATTAAACGCTTATACAAGTAGAGCCCCTTGACAGAGTGGAGAGGGTGTCAGCAGTAAGTTTGTGTTGATGTCACTGATTATTTTGACCTTCCTATGATCCTTCAGAACAATAACCCCCAAAAACGGATCTTGTCTGTTGAGCATCCGCCTTCACTCGGTCAGCATTTGGTCAGTAATCCATCAGTATTGCTAAAGCCCAAAAAAACTGTGGATCCAAAACAGATATGACACATGAATTGAATATGTGCACGTCTTCTGTGTTTTGTATCCATTACTGCTTTTGGCTACCAAATCACAAGACAATTCTGATGGGACCATACAGGTCTTACAGTTTCTACACAGACAGGATCCGTTCTGCGTCTCATTTTGCCTTCCTTCTGACAGATCAGAAGAAGGGTCAAATAAATGATATTAGCCAGGCAAAAGGCAAAATAGTGGCCCAGTCATGAAGTGGGGAGGGTGGGAACAGCATTAGAAGTCCAAAGAGTGGCCCTATGACATAGTAGTGAGGTGGAAGCAGCATGAGGAGGCAATAGAGTGGCACAATGACAGTGTTGAGGTGGCAGAAGCAACATCAGGAGGCCACAGAGTGGCAAGGTGAAAGAGTGTGGAGGTGGCGGCAGCATCAGGAGACCATAGAGTTACAATGTGACATAGTGCGGAGGTGGCAGCAGTATCAGGAGACCACAGAGTGGCAAGGTAACATGGTATGGAGGTGGAAGCAGCAACAGGAGACCACAGAGTGGCAAGATGACATAGTGTGGAGGTGGCAGCAGCATAAGGAGGCCACAAAGTGGCAAGGTGACAAAGTGTGGAGGTGGCAACAGCATCAGAAGACCGCAGAGTGGCAAGGTGACATAGTGTGGAGGTTGCAGCAGCATGAGGAGACCACAGAGTGACAAGGTAATATAGTGTGGAGGTGGAAGCAGCAACAGGAGACCACAGAGTGGCAAGGTGACATAGTGTGGAGGTGGCAGCAGCATCAGGAGACCACAGTGGCAACGTGACATAGTATGGAGGTGGCAGCAGCATTAGGAGACCACAGATTGGCTAGGTGACATATCGGTGAGGTGGAAGCAGCATGAAGAGGCAATAGAGTTGCACAATGACAGAGTTGAGGTGGCAGAAGCATCATCAGGAGGCCACAGAGTAGCAAGGTGAAAGAGTGTGGAGGTGGTAGCAACATCAGGAGAACAGAGTAGCAAGGTGACATAGTGTGGAGGTGGCAGCAGCATCAGGAGGCCACAGAGTGGCAAGGTGACATAGTGTGGAGGTGGAAGCAGCATCAGGAGACCACAGTGGCAAGGTGACATAGTGTGGAGATGGAAGCAGCATGAGTAGACCACAGAGTGGCAAGGTGACATAGTGTGGAGGTGGCAGCAGCATCAGGAGGCCACAGAATGGCAAGGTGACAAAGTGTGTAGGTGGCAGCAGCATCAGGAGACCACAGAGTGACCCGGTGACAAAGTGGGGAGGTGGGTGGCAATACCAGTACCAGCTGAAGATGGAGCATGAAAGAAGGAATACTTGGCATCAGATGTGTGGCAGCCGAAAAATTGGGGAAACTTTGAAAGTAAGGGCTATTTGACCATGAAGGAGAGTGATGGGGTGCTGCGCCAGATGACCTGGCCTCCAGTCACCAGACATGAACCCAATCGAGATGGTTTGGGGTGAGCTGGACCACAGAGTGAATGCAAAAGGGCCAACTAGTGCTAAGCATCTCTGGAAACTCCTTCAAGACTGTTGGAAGACCATTTCAGGGGACTACCTCTTGAAGCTCATCAAGAGAATGCCAAGAGTGTGCAAAGCAGTAATCAAAGGAAAAGGTGACTACTTTGAAGAACCTAGAATATGACATATTTTCAGTTGTTTCACACTTGTTTGTTATGTATATAATTCCACATGTGTTAATTCATAGTTTTGATGCCTTCATAGTCATGAAAATAAAGAAAACTCTTTGAATGAGAAGGTGTGTCCAAACTTTTGGTGTGTACTGTATATTTTCCATTCAACCGTGCAGTTATATGTTCTAAAGCCCTTTTTGGAGTGTATTAGTTGCAAAAAAATATATATATTTGCCGTTCAACGGTGCAGTAATATGTTCTAAAGACCTTTTTGGCGTGTAATAGTGAAAAAAAAGGGCTTATTAGCCGTTGTGTGGTGAAGTGAGAAAATTGCAGACTTTTTTTGGGTGTTTCAATTTCCTTCTTATTTGTTTATTCGATCTAACAGTATGTCAGACAGAGAAGTGCCAGGCCCTGCACAGGGAGTTTCAGAGGCCTAAATGTTTCTGGCGCAGGCAGAGGTCGCAGCAGAGAAAGGGGGCATGGCAGCAGGAGTCGCAGCAAAAGGCCTGAGCTCCCAGTGTCATGTAGCTGTCATGTCTTGACCAGAAATCCAAGAGTCGTGGATTCATCAGAAACAACCTTTAGTTGGCATGGCCTGGGAGCAGGCCCTGTGCCTTTACCTGTCCTCAACCTGCCTCTGTCCTTTTCTGTTCCCGCCCCTTTAAAAGTGACCTCCACAGTGCCCGCACCTTTAACAGTGACCTCCTCAGTGCCCGCCCCCTTAACAGTGTCCTCCACAGCTGCCCGCCCCTTTAATAATTACCTCCACAGTGCCCACCTGTAATGACCGGCGTCACGCACAGGGAGGAAAAAGGGAAAGCCCTGCCCAAGGGAGAGGGAAAGGTGGTGACCCCTAACTCACCTTGCGGCTGGCACCTGACTGCCCTGACGTCCCTAGACGGGTTCCTCACCTGTGCAGCGATCACGTGCCTAAACCCTGGCTTTCCCTAAAATGAGCGCTAGATAGTGAACGGGCCGGTGGGATCGCTAGTCCGCACCACTGTCACTAAGAGGGAAACACCAGGGAGAGGACAGACAAAACAGACAAACACATACACCCAGGTGGGCGACCACAATAGACCACAAAGGTCCAACAGGGATCCGAAGGGTAGCGTTCTGGACCAACTACCAGAGAACGCAGCAACACAGCTCCAGAGGGTCAGAATAGATGTCCAGGCAGGAAGCTCTATATCTGGCAACCAGAGAAGTGTGAGAGAGGAATATAAGGAGGTTTGGGAGTGCTGGACAAGGAACAGCTGAGGAGAAAGAGCTACGGATCCCTGAGTGAGCCAAAAGGGTTTACAAAGCAAACCCAGAAAGCTACCATAAGGAAACAGCCCTATCTTACATAGAGCGTGCAGCCAACCGCTGCGACTTCCTGACCCCGGGTATAACAGAGTCAGGCGTGGTTCTTGACACCCTCGTGACACCACCACTTTAACAGTGACCTCCACAGTGCCCACCCCTTTAACAGTGACCTTCATAGTGCCCACCCCTTTAACAGTGGCTGCCCCTTTAACAGTGACCTCCACAGTGGCCTCCCCTTTAAAGGTGACCGCCCCATTAATTATGACCGCCCCTTTAACTGTGACCTATTGGCTGATAAGGGACATGTGACCGTGTGTACAGTCGTGGCCAAAAGTTCTGAGAATTACATAAATATTGGAGATTGGAAAAGTTACTGCTTAAGTTTTTATAATAGCAATTTGCATATACTCCAGAATGTTATGAAGAGTGATCAGATGAATTGCATAGTCCTTCTTTGCCATGAAAATTAACTTAATCCCAAAAAAACCTTTCCACTGCATTTCATTGCTGTCATTAAAGGACCTGCTGAGATCATTTCAGTAATCGTCTTGTTAACTCAGGTGAGAATGTTGACGAGCACAAGGCTGGAGATCATTATGTCAGGCTGATTGGGTTAAAATGGCAGACTTGACATGTTAAAAGGAGGGTGATGCTTGAAATCATTGTTCTTCCATTGTTAACCATGGTGACCTGCAAAGAAACGCGTGCAGCCATCATTGCATTGCATAAAAATGGCTTCACAGGCAAGTATATTGTGGCTACTAAGATTGCACCTCAATCAACAATTTATAGGATTATTAAGAACTTCAAGGAAAGAGGTTCAATTCTTGTTAAGAAGGCTTCAGGGTGTCTAAGAAAGTCCAGCAAGCACCAGGATCGTCTCCTAAAGAGGATTCAGCTGTGTGATCGGAGTGCCACCAGTGCAGAGCTTGCTCAGGAATGGCAGCAGGCAGGTGTGAGCGCATCTGCACGCACAGTGAGGCGAAGACTTTTGGAAGATGGCCTGGTGTCAAGAAGGGCAGCAAAGAAGACACTTCTCTCCAAAAAAAACCATCAGGGACAGATTGATCTTCTGCAGAAAGTATGGTGAATGGACTGCTGAGGACTAGGGAAAAGTCATATTCTCAGATGAAGCCTCTTTCCGATTGTTTTGGGCATCTGGAAAAAGGCTTGTCCGGAGAAGAAAAGGTGAGCGCTACCATCAGTCCTGTGTCATGCCAACAGTAAAGCATCCTGAGACCATTCATGTGTGGGGTTGCTTCTCATCCAAGGGAGTGGGCTTACTCACAATTTTACCCAAAAACACAGCCATGAATAAAGAATGGTACCAAAACACCCTCCAACAACAGTTTGGTGAAGAACAATGCTTTTTCCAGCACGATGGAGCACCGTGCCATAAGGCAAAAGTGATAACTAAGTGGCTCGGGGACCAAAACGTTGACATTTTGGGTCCATGGCCTGGAAACTCCCCAGATTTTAATCCCATTTAGAACTTGTGGTCAATCCTCAAGAGGCGGGTGGACAAACAAAAACCCACTAATTCTGACAAACTCCAAGAAGTGATTATGAAAGAATGGGTTGCTATCAGTCAGGAATTGGCCCAGAAGTTGATTGAGAGCATGCCCAGTTGAATTGCAGAGGTCCTTAAAAAGAAGGGCCAACACTGCAAATACTGACTCTTTGCATAAATGTCATGTAATTGTCGATAAATGCCTTTGAAACGTATGAAGTGCGTGTAATTATATTTCACTACATCACAGAAACAACTGAAACAAAGATCTAAAAGCAGTTTAGCAGCAAACTTTGTGAAAACTAATATTTGTGTCATTCTCAAAACTTTTGGCTACAACTGTACAGTCTATTTGTGCCCATTGAAATGAATGTGCCAAGAGTGTTATGCTTTGGCTAATAGAGTCAAATCCTGCAAAAAATTACTTTTTCCATTTTTTCTTTAGTATTATAGTTTTTTAGACAAACTATGAAACAACCAAACTGCAAAAGTTACCAATGTTCAAAACTAAATTACTGAATAGTATGCCTAGTTATTATATAGAATTAATTAACATGAAATAAACCAAAACAGAGCAAACTTATACTCTTCCTAAATCATGGTGTGGGGGAAACTTGCTGACTTGAAAAAGAAAGTCCATGAAAGCATAATTGTGAATCCCACACACTTTATTTAGAAAAATATTGAGACTTTTATAATATTGTTTCTGTTTCTCTAATTTATTTAAGTTGCTTTAACTTTTATGACTAAAATCTGTGTATAAGGAAGATATTACAAACCATGACATAATAATAATAATAAGAGTAATAGTAGTAGTAGCAGTAAGATTAATTAACAGAACTAAAACATAGCTGTAAGGCCTCTTTCACACGAGCGTGAGGGATTAGGTCCGGATGCGTTCAGTGAAACGCAAGTTCGGTCCGTTTTGTCTGCAATTGCAGTTTTTTTCTGCGCAGGTGCAATGCATTTTCATGCATTTTTCACGTGCGTGATAAAAAACTGAAGGTTTAAAAACAACATCTCCCAGCAACCATCAGTGAAAAACGCATTGCATCCGCACTTGCTTCCAGATGTAATGCGTTTTTCACTAAAGCCCCATTCACTTTTATGGGCCAGGGCTGCGTGAAAAATGTAGAATATAGAGCATTCTGCGTTTTTCACACAACGCAGAACTGATGCACAGACCCATTGAAATGAATGGGTCAGGATTCGCTCGTGTGAAAGGGGCCTAATAGTAATTATAATAATAATTAGAATATAAAACCTATATTGTTTTTATCACATTTTAGAAAAAGTAGCTCCTGCAATTTTTTGTACATCATTTTGTTCCTCTGAAAAGAAAAAAATGTAAGACTGACTGAAATTTCAGCCTTTCATACATGATGACTAGTTTTTTTGAAATGGCTTCACAACAGATTTCAATGAAATATGCTGGCACCGAAAGGTACCTTTTCAAACCAATCATAATGAGTTCAATGGAAAAGAATACTTCTTGATTTTTTGATCTTCACATGTACAATTCATATGGTAGCTCGCAGGGTGGACAATTACATGAACTGTGTAGCACTTGACTACAGAATTGTCGTTGGTGACTGGAAATACAGTTTAGTAATTTTATAACATGCCCAGATTACTTACTGCAATATATTTTCAGATGTAGAGTCAAATAAAGGTATTTTTGCATCGTTACACACCGTTTTAAGAAAAACCACAGATAACATAAGGTAGGAGATTTATCGACAATCTCGTTCATATACTCCAGTCTACATTTCCTGTGCGCCGGAGTAAGATAAGATGTGCCTAATTTATTAAGAGGCAGATGCCTCTTAATAAATTTGTTGCATCTATGGTGTTCTGTACACTAGAAACGTAAATCTGGATTGAGAAGGGTGAAACCCCCTGAACTTTCAGGAAAGGGAGGTTCCCAAATAACTTCTTTAAATGAAGCAGTAGTGACCATGTCAGTCCACTGCTCCATTCCCTTCTAGGGACAGACATAGACAACCCTCCTTAAGCTTCATAGGAGGGAAATGAGTGATGAACCAGCATGGACACTACTGCTCCCTTCAAAGAGGTGACTTAGGGTCATACCACCCACAATCTGATATCTATCACCTATTCTGTAGATTTTAGTGGGATATCCTCTTTGCCAATGCAATTAAGACTGATTTTGCATTTTTTTCCTCATTCACATGTGACATTTAGGCAAACCTACCCACCTAAGACATTTACAATGACCTACTGAAGAGCATATGAAAAGTATGTGTACTGAGTCTTTAAAATGCAATCTGTAGTCATGAAAAGTGTTGATATAAACACACACAACCTCCTGGGTCACATCTGCACTAAGCAATTTGTGTTTAAATTGCTTCAGCGCTTATGAAAAATCTCACATGTGCTAACAAAACCATTTGAGTATAGATTGATATTCTTTTTAGTAACATTCTATTTAAATGGTGGTGTTTTTCTCTTTTGTGTTCCATTACTCCTGGCACAGACAGTTTTGGATTCAGATAATGGTGTAGCTTAATAAGAAAAGTTATAATGAGGGAGAGCAGGATGTTAGCACAATGAGTTATTATAGTAATAGGTTGATCACTGACAGCCTGTTTCACTCATTTTCACAAATGGAAACAATGGGTTTCAATAAGGATTTGATAAAAGATGAAACTCCAGTAAAATTTTGTTTCTATCCCAAACACATTTGTCATAATTCTCATTTAAAACAAGGCTAGAGTCTTTGTGTGCGCTACTAAATACCAGCTGCTTTGTTAAACGCCACAATTATGATTGTTTTGGAAAGACAAGCATGTAAATAGATTTTATTAAAATTGTAATTGCTTGCAGTTCTTCATACAGATGCAAAATTCAAATGCAGAAAAAGGCCACAACACTGAAAAGAAGACTGAAGAGAGCTATGAAAATTACTCATTAGACTGACTGCTATTCACCCTTTCAGGACACAGACTATTTTTTATTCTTTCATTTTCCTTTCTTCCCTGCCTTCGAAGAGAGATAATTTTTTTTTACTTCCCCATTCACATTTTTTGGTGGGAAAAGTTGCATTTAATGGCACCATTTAACTTACTATCGCTAGAACTAGAAAAAATAATTATTTCCTGGTTTTGCTTTTGCAGCATTCACTGTGCTCAAAAAATGACATGATGAACTTATTGTATGGGTCAGTAGTACGGTTACAGCAATACCAAATTTATAAAGTGTTTACTATGTTTTATTAAAATCTTTGAAAAAGCATTATTTTTTTGCTTCATCAAATTCTGACATTGGTAACTTGTTTTATTTTTATGTACAGAGCTGTTTTTTTGCAGGATGAGCTGTAGTTTTTTTTGTTGGTAGCTTATTGGCATGCACTTGACTTTTGATCACTTTTTATTCTTTTTGTTTTGGCGAGGCAAGGTAACCAAAAACAGGAAATTAACGATTTGCTACAGGAATCTAACATTTTTGCATGTGGCAATAACAATTATATTTATTTTTTATTATTTATTTATTTATTTTTATATCTAAAATTAGTGAGGGATTTGAATAGTTAGTATTTTTGTGTTTTTTATTTTATACAAAATTTTTAAATGTTTTGATTGTCATTTTTAGTCTCCTTAAGGCTAAGTTCACACGACCGTATGGCTTTTATTGTTTTTTGCGGTCCGTTTTTCACGGATCCGTGGTTCAGTTTTTGAGTTCCGTTGTCTTTCCGTTTTCCGTTCCGTTTTTCCGTATGGCATATACAGTATACAGTAATTACATAGAAAAAATTGGGCTGGCCATAACATTTTCAATAGATGGTTCAGAAAAAACGGAACGGAAACGGAAGACATACGGATGCATTTCCGTATGTGTTCAGTTTTTTTTGCGGATCCATTGACTTGAATGGAGCCACGACCCGTGATTTACGGCCAAATATAGGACAAGCTCTATCTTTCAACGGAACGGAAAAACGGAAATACGGAAACGGAATGCACACGGAACTGCGGAACGGAAACGGAAGACATACGGATGCATTTCCGTATGTGTTCAGTTTTTTTTGCGGATCCATTGACTTGAATGGAGCCACGACCCGTGATTTACGGCCAAATATAGGACAAGCTCTATCTTTCAACGGAACGGAAAAACGGAAATACGGAAACGGAATGCACACGTGTGCATTCCGTTTCCGTATTTCCGTTTTTCCGTTCCGTTGAAAGATAGAGCTTGTCCTATATTTGGCCGTAAATCACGGGTCGTGGCTCCATTCAAGTCAATGGATCCGCAAAAAAAACTGAACACATACGGAAATGCATCCGTATGTCTTCCGTTTCCGTTCCGTTTTTTCTGAACCATCTATTGAAAATGTTATGGCCAGCCCAATTTTTTCTATGTAATTACTGTATACTGTATATGCCATACGGAAAAACGTATATGCCATACAGAAATAACATTTTCAATAGATGGTTCAGAAAAAACGGAACGGAAACGGAAGACATACGGATGCATTTCCGTATGTGTTCAGTTTTTTTTGCGGATCCATTGACTTGAATGGAGCCACGACCCGTGATTTACGGCCAAATATAGGACAAGCTCTATCTTTCAACGGAACGGAAAAACGGAAATACGGAAACGGAATGCACACGGAACACATTCCGTTTTTTTTGCGGAACCATTGAAATTAAAGGTTCCGTATACGGACCGTATACGGAACACAAAAAAACGGCTCGTACACCCGCAAAAAAAACGTTCATGTGAACTAGGCCTAAAGGACATGTACATGCAATCTTCTGATCACCTGTCCAATAGACTGCAATACCATTCCAGTCTATGGGACTTTTACAAGTTGTCTGTCAGGCCGTGCCTCAGGAACAGCTTTTCATACAATTCACTATGACAGCACTTGGAACCTTCCCAAGGCACTAAACTTTCATAGCAATGACAGGAGCCGTACAATGTGGGGGATCCACTTAGAGGATAAAGGGAACCTGCTCCCTCTGTCTAACCCCTCAGATGCCATGGTCACTACTGGCAGCAGTATCTAAGGGGTTAAATGACCGGGATAACAGTATCAGCATTCACTCCAATCACATAAGGACTAGCACCCATCACATATGGAGTGAACTCAATGTGTGAGCCTGCCCCATACACTTAGACTGCACCATTGACGTATACAGTTGCAAGAAAAAGTATGTGAACCCTTTGGAATGATATGGATTTCTGCACAAATTGGTCATAAAATGTGATCTGATCTTCATCTAAGTCACAACAATAGACAATCACAGTCAGCTTAAACTAATAACACACAAAGAATTAAATGTTACCATGTTTTTATTGAACACACCATGTAAACATTCACAGTGTAGGTGGAAAAAGTATGTGAACCCCTAGACTTATGACATCTCCAAGAGCTAATTGGAGTGAGGTGTCAGCCAAATGGAGTCCAATCAATGAGATGAGATTGGAGGTGTTCGTTACAGCTGCCCTATAAAAAACACACACCAGTTCTGGGTTTGCTTTTCACAAAAAGAATTGCCTGATGTGAATGATGCCTCACACAAAAGAGCTCTCAGAAGACCTACAATTAAGAATTGTTGACTTGCATAAAGCTGAAAAGAGTATCTCCAAAAGCCTTGCTGTTCATCAGTCCACGGTAAGACAAATTGTCTATAAATGGAGAAAGTTCAGCATTGCTGCTACTCTCCCTAGGAGTAGCCATCCTGTAAATATGACTGCAAGAGCACAGCGCAGACTGCTCAATGAGGTGAAGAAGAATCTTAGAGTGTCACCTAAAGACTTACAAAAGTCTCTGGCATATGCTAACATCCCTGTTAGCGAATCTACGATACGTAAAACACTAAACAAGAATGGATTTCATGGGAGGATACCACAGAGGAAGCCACTGCTGTCCAAAAAAAACATTGCTGAACGTTTACAGTTTGCACAAGAGCACCTGGATGTTCCACAGCAGTACTGGCAAAATATTCTGTGGACAGATGAAACCAAAGTTGAGTTTGGAAGAAACACACAACATTATGTGTGGAAAAAAAAGAGGCACAGCACACCAACATCAAAACCTCATCCCAACTGTGAAGCATGGTGGTGGACGGATTGCTATCATCGAAGGAAAAATGAATTCCCAAGTTTATCAAGACATTTTGCAGGAGAACTTAAGGCCACCTGTCCACCAGCTAAAGCTCAACAGAAGATGGGTGTTGCAACAGGACAACGACCCACAGCATAGAAGTAAATCAACAACAGAATGGCTTAAACAGAAGAAAATACGCCTTCTGGAGTGGCCCAGTCAGAGTCCTGACCTCAACTAGATTGAAATGCTGTGGCATGACCTCAAGAAAGAGATTCACACCAGACATCCCAAGAATATTGCTGAATTGAAACAGTTCTGTAAAGAGGAATGGTCAAGAATTACTCCTGACAGTTGTGCACTTCTGATCTGCAACTACAGGAAATGTTTGGTTGAAGTTATTGCTGCCAAATAAGGGTCAACCAGTTATTAAATCCAAGGGTTCACATACTTTTTCCACCTGCACTGTGAATGTTTACATGGTGTGTTCAATAAAAACATGGTAACATTTTATTCTTTGTGTGTTATTAGTTTAAGCAGACTGTGATTGTCTATTGTTGTGACTTAGATGAAGATCAGAAGACATTTTATGACCAATTTGTGCAGAAATCCATATCATTCCAAAGGGTTCACATACTTTTTCTTGCAACTGTAGTTACATTTTGGTGCATGTAAGAGTTGTTGGCTTGTAGTGAATCCCAACCCCACAGTATGTTTATATTGTGTAACAGAATAACTAATTGATTTGAGGTAACTAGCAGGTTTATGTGCAACCCATTGGCAATCCACAGATTACACATCACCATATGGTGATGTGCTAAATGACTATGTTTCGGGTCCACTGTAGTCACAAATTCAGCTCCTCTACATCTTCATTCACACAAAATTATGATAAAAACAAACTGCTCTCCAATGAGTACACTTTCCCGCATTACTTCATATCTTCATTGGAGGCATTATAATAAAATTCAATGCCTACAGTAAGATTACCTCATTTCCTTACAAATTAAGCTGACAATATACATAAGGTATGCTTGGCCAAAATGATCAGTTTTACTCCTGATTGTTTGTACTAATGATCTGATCATCAATTGAGTGAAGCGAATCATCAGAAGAAGAATTCAGTCCAAAGTTTAGGAAAACTTTAATTGGCAATTAATTCAAATTTCCTTGTGCTTTGTGGTAACAAATCAAGTTTTTCTAAAATGGCGACTGCACGTGTTACAAAGTGAAACAAATTGTAGATGAGACAAGCCCAGGAATGCAAGATCACCCATAATGCCTTGCAGCCAGCCAATCTGCAGATAGCCATTCAGTGTCATGTCACAGCCCTATAAAACCCTCATCCCGTGTGATCTCCACCATTGTCCTGTGAGCTGAGCATAGGGAGATACAGTCAGGTTCATAAATATTGGGACATCTACACAATTCTAAGATTTTTGGCTCTGTACACCACCACAATGCATCATTTGAAATGAAAAGAACAAGATGTGCTTTAACTGCAGATTGTCAGCTTTAATTTGAGGGTATTTACATTCAAATCAGGTGAACGGTGTAGGAATTACAACAGTTTGCATATGTGCCTCCCACTTGTTAGGGGGCCAAAAGTAATGGGACAATTGGCTTCTCAGCTGTTCCATGGCCAGGTATGTGTTATTCCCTCATTATCCCATTTACAATGAGCAGATAAAAGGTCCAGAGTTAATTTCAAGTGTGCTATTTGCATTTGGAATCTGTTGCTGTCAACTCATGAGATGAGATCCAAAGAACTGTCACTATCAGTGAAGCAAGCCATCATTAGGCTGAAAAACAAACCCATCAGAGAAATAGCTAAAACATTAGGCGTGGCCAAAACAACTGTTTGGAACATTCTTAAAAAAGAAGGAATGCACCGGTGAGGTCAGCAACACCAAAAGTCCCGGAAGACCATGGAAAACAACTGTAGTGGATGACCGTAGAATTCATTCCGTGGTGAAGAAAACACCCTTCACAACAGTTGGCCAGATCAAGAACACTCCCCAGGAGGTATGTGTATGTGTGTCAAAGTCAACAATCAAGAGAAGACTTCACCACAAGATGTAAACCATTGATGAGCCTCAAAAAAAGAAAGGCCAGATTAGAGTTTGCCAAACATCTAAAAAAGCCTTCACAGTTCTGATACAACATCCTATGGACAGATGAGACCAAGATCAACTTGTACCAGAGTGATGAGAAGAGAAGAGTATGGAGAAGGAAAGGAACTGCTCATGATCCTAAGCATACCATCTCATCAGTGAAGCATGGTGGCGGTAGTGTCATGGCGTGGGCATATATGGCTGCCAATGGAACTGGTTCTCTTGTATTTAATGATGTGACTGCTGACAAAAGCAGCAGGATGAAGTGTTTCGGGCAATATTATCTGCTCATATTCAGCCAAATACTTCAGAACTCATTGGACGGCGCTTCACAGTGCAGATGGACAATGACGCAAAGCATTTTCCAAAAGCAACTGAAGAGTTTTTTGAGGGAAAGAAGTGGAATGTTATGCAATGGCCAAGTCAATCACCTGACCTGAATCCGATTGAGCATGCATTTCACTTGCTGAAGACAAAACTGAAGGGAAAATGCCCGAGAACAAGCAGGAACTGAAGACTGTTGCAGTAGAGGCCTGGCAGAGCATCACCAGGGATGTAACCCAGCATCTGGTGATGTCTATGCGTTCCAGACTTCAGGCTGTAATTGACTGCAAAGGATTTGCAACCAAGTATTAAAAAGCAAAAGTTTGATTTATGATTATTATTCTGTCCCATTACTTTTGGTTCCTTAACAAGTGCAATGCACATATGCAAACTGTTGTAATTCATACACCGTTCACCTGATTTGGATGTAAATACCCTTAAAATAAAGCTGACAGTCTGCAGTTAAAGCACATCTTGTTCGTTTCATTTCAAATCCATTGTGGTGTATAGAGCCAAAAATCTTAGAATTGTGTCGATGTCCCAATATTTATGGACCTGACTGTATGTGGCAAGCGCTCATGTGCTAGCGACAGTGTTGCTGAAAATAATTAATAGAAGAATATTGGAGAGAGAGACTGCAGAGACAGTTTAGGGAGACTTATTCTGCATCAGTTTTATTTATATATTCCTGCATTTACTTATTCCTATATCATCTATAAATTTAATACCAATAAGATGGAAGCCTTTATTATTCCGGTGCCAACCAGTAGCATCTAGTCTGCACCCCTTAGGGGGACCAGGTCTTAATGAGGACCATCTTCATCTTTTGCTGGCTTGACTTCTTCCATATCATCCTTAAAAGTCTCCATGTCTACAAAAGTCAGCAAGATTAAGAGAAAGTAGGAGCTGGATGTTCCTGATGACATATTCCCATCTATGTTTGATGATGTAGAAAAGGAGAAAAAGCAGGTGGCAGAAGAAGGGCTCCCACCTGTAGCGGGGGTTGGAGAAGTGGGTATGCCAGAGCTGATTAATATTCAGTGTTTACTATCAAATAACCTACAGGATATTGCTGGCAAGAACATGAATAATATGCATTGTCCCCCCCATCTAACAAGCCAAACCCCATAACAGCACATCCCCTTTTTAAAGGTGCATTAAAGGTGCTGTGCAGCCATTAACAATAAATACTGACTATACAGTGCGGTATTCATTATTAAATGAAAGGCTGCTGAGTGCTAATTCTCCACACAATTCCTCACTGCAGCATGGCCACATCCTGCCTGCAGCACAGCCGTTCCGTGTGGCCGTACCTTCAGGTAGAGTGGCCTGGGTATACCTGATTTATAGTGATTTGTGACATATTAATTTGTAACAAATCTAATTTCTTGTGGAACTTTGGCGAACCTGAAGAATCTAATTTTTCTAAACTTCGCTCATCTCTAATCATCAACATGTCAAACTAAACTGGCAGATGTAGGAGACAGTCTATAAAATAGAAGTTAAAATAAAATCCAACTTGATAGATTACATTTTGGCAGACAATGGTCTACCAGTGTCATGACTGTGACTGATCCAGACAGGTCTGGGAGGAGAAGGTCGCAGCGACTTGCTACTCGCGATAGCTTGTGAGTTTGCTCCATGGTTCAGGGTATGTCATCCGGGTTTTGCCTTGTGAACCTTTTTGTCCTGACTGGGAGTTTGTAGGCATCCTTCTCAGGTGAGTCCTGTCTGCCACTCCCAGCTACTATATTAGTTTCAGTTTCACTTGCAGTCATTGCCAGATATAGTCCTTACTTCCAGTTCTATTCTGACCTTTGAAGGAGATCGTTTGATGGTGTTGCTGTGGAGCTCTTGTCCGGCGTGGACTGTCGTGATTGGGATCGCCTTCTCTGCTTGTGACTGGATAAGTCTATCTCTGCTATAGTTTGTTTGTTGCTGTCTTCCCCTGCTGTTCTCCTAGACATGAGTGATGGTGACTAGTGCTCCCATCGGCCTTTCCCCACTCTAGGCTTGTTAGGGTGACTGAGGGTTTAGGCATCCTGCTCGCCGCACGGGTTCACACCCCGTCTAGGGTATCAGGGCAGACAGGTGCCAGCTTAGGGTTAGTCAGGGGTGGCCATACTATTCCCATCCATAGATAAAGGTCCCCCTTCCCCTCCGTCTGGTGCGACACGACTGCTGCTGGGATAGCGGTCGTGACAACCAGTCAGCTGTGGCAAATTTGCAAACAATTGTTATCCAAAATGGTCCAAGTCAGTCAGTTTTACATATAATCTCTGGGGATCTTAGGAGCAGGGCACCCTATGTTTAGTCTATAATCAGTTGGATAGTCAAAAGAGGATCACTGTTAGGCTACATTCACACCACCGTAAGTGTATTGCGGTCCGCAAATTGCGAATCCGCAAAACACGGATACCGTCTGTGTGCGTTCCGCATTTTGAGGACCGCACATGGCCAGTGCTATATAGAAATTGCCTATTCTTGTCCGAATTGCAGACAAGAGTCAGACATGTTCTATATTTTTGCGGGGCCGCAGAACGGAACTACAGATGCAGACAGCACATCTTTTGTGGCCCCATTGAAATGAATGGGTCCTCATCTGTTCCGCAATTTTGCAGGCCCATTCATATGGTCGTGTGAATGGACCTTTAATGATAGCTACTTCACTTCTAATTGCTTCAGCTGCTAGTGAACAGAACTTCTAGGTAAAATATAGTACTGAATGTAACAAATAATATACACATATTATATATTAAATATATCAAATAGACCACTGAACTGATACATTTACACTCTATGTCATTTTAGATTTTTAACTAGAGATGAGCAAATTGCTTGAAATGCAGCTTGAATGAATTAAATTTGATCACTTCAAATCACTTTCAAGACCAAATAAATTCTACCCAAATCAAAGTGCCCCAATTACTCAAAAAGTCAAGTATGACACTGTGTGGTCTCCTACTACTGTATCCAATCCTTTTCAAGCTCTTTAACAGTAAGATAGCATTAGTTATGTTAAAGTAACAACGACATATATGGCTATTGGTAAATAGATGGTAGATGGTGTAGACAAACAGCCTGTTAAAAAGCATGCTACATTATTGGATTTGTTATGCTTGTTGAAATGCTTTTCCACCAATACACAGTAACTGTGACAGAGAAAAATATGTCAAGTACATCATTCTGTTATAAACTCAAGTTTTTTTTTTAAGAAACTAAGAAACTTTGCAATATTTTTTTAAATAGTCAGTTGGAGTCCAGCACAATGCATTCAACTGTAACACAGAAAAATGTGTCAGGCAGTATACTATTGGCCACATTATTAATATTGTAAAACGTTATGTGATAAAAGTTTGAGTAATACACATTAATAAAAAAAATTGAGCGGTATAGCTTTAAATGCTGATGAAGCACTCACTGAAATGGCTCGCAGCCTGACTAAGTTACATAGAGACACATTACACTAACTCTAGTCCTGTTCCTAGTCTAGACCTATCTCCCTGTGTTTCAATTAATTCAATCTTATTAACTATCTATCGTCTAACTAAACTCTATCTAAACTCCTGAAGATCCCCTGATGCACCCCTAGAGTACAAACTCCCAAAAAAGATCCCATTTTGGAAACTACGGGATAAGGTGGCAGTTTTTTTGGTACTATTTTAGGGTACATATAATTTTTGGTTGCTCTATATTACACTTTTTGTGAGGCAAGATAACAAAACATAATAGCTGTTTTGGCACTGTTTTTTTATATTTTGTTTTTTACAATGTTCATCAGACAGGTTAGATCATGTGCTATTTTTATAGAGCAGGTTGTAACGGATGTGACAATGCCAAATATGACAACTTTTTTGGGTTGTTTGTTTCCGTTTTACATAATAAAGCATTTTTGAAAAAAAATATTTTTTAGTGTCTCCATATTCTAAAAGCCATAGTTTATTAAAAAATTTTGGGGGACTGTCTTATGTAGGGGCTCATTTTTTTAAGTATGAGATGACGGTTTGATTGGTACTATTTTAGGGTGCATATGACTTTTTGATCGCTTGGCATTATACTTTCTGTGATGTAAGGTGACAAAAAATGGCTTTTTTAACACAGTTTTTATTTAATTTATTTTTTACGATGTTCACCTGAAGGGTTAGGTCATGTGATATTTTTATACATCAGGTTGTTACGGACGCATCAATGCCTAATATGTATACTTTTTAAAATTTATTTAAGTTTTACACAATGAAAGCATTTTTGAAACAAAACAAAATCATGTTTTAGTGTCTCCATATTCTGAAAGCCTTATTTTTTTTAATTTTTAGGGAGATTGTCTTAGGTAGGATCTCATTTTTTTGCAGAATGAGATGACGGTTTAATGGGTACTCTTTTGGGGTGTGTATGACTTTTTGATCACTTGTCATTACACTTTTTGAGATGTCTGCTGACAAAAAATAGCTTTTTTCCCAGCATTTTTATTTTTATTTACGGTTGTTCACCTGAGGGGTTGGGTCATATGATATTTTAATAGACTTGGTTGCTGGGGACACGGCGATACCTAATATGTCAATTTTTTTTTTTTTTCACTTTTAACACAATAATAGCATTTTTGAAACAAAAAATATCATGTTTTAGTGTCTCCATATTCTGAGAGCCACAGTTTTTTTTCTTTTTTTTGCCAAAATGTTTTATGTAGGGGATCATTATTTGCGGGATGAGGTGACAGTTTGATTGACGGTGACGGTTTGATTGATACAAGTTTGGGGGGCATACGCCTGTTTGATCGCTTGGTGTTGAACTTTTTGTGATGTAAGGCGACCAAAATTTTTTTGCTTTTGCATAGTTTTTGTTTTATTTTTCCTACGCCGTTCAGTTGAGGGGGTTGGATAATGTGATATTTTATAGAGCTGGTTGTTACAGACGTGTCAGTACCCAATAGGTCTGTTTTTATTTTTATTTTTCTGGCTGCCTTCTCTGCCATGGGGTCCCCGTCACTGCAGCACAGGGACCTGATGGAGATGCAGAGGGCACGCGTACCCTCCGCAAACCCTCTGCATGATGCAGTCAGCATTCAGCGCGACATACAAGGGGTTAATATGCCAATACCAGCGTATGCAGCAGGGGCTGGGCTGTCCGTGACTGCCAGGTCCATGCCGCTAATCGGGCGGGCGCAGCTCCTGCACCCGCCTGATCAGCCCGCCGTACATGTACAGCAATGGTCTTTTAAGTCACGTCCACCAGCGCCGTACATGTACAACTGGGGTCCTTAAGGGGTTAAATAATGCCTATGATGTGTCAGTATAGTCCATCCTGATTGGTTAAGGCCGACTGAAAGGCATTATGGCCAAGCCTGCACTCCTAGCTACCGTGTTAGGTCATGTGATCCTCCTTTTTCATCTTCCCTTCCCTGCTGTGCTGTCTTCTGATCTGTAAAATTGCAGTTTCTAATTAACTAGAATACATTTTGGGGGGAAATTTATACCTAATTCAGTTATTTTTTTTATCAATTCACTCATTTCTGTTCTTAGCTAAACTGGGAATATACTTCAATCAAAGGAATTTTAAAAGAAAAGTGTACCTTAAAAGATATAAGGTGGATTGTTGATTTAAAATAACTAGTGAAAGGGGCCTCAGTTTCTTAACTTTAAATATCTAGTCTCTAAAATTAGAGATGTGCAAATCAAATCATTCAAAAAATTCTGAATATGTCCAGGATTTCCTAAAATTTTTAAATTCTAACTAACCCAATGTGCAAAGATATGCAGACGCATGCAAATTGATTCTACCCATTCAGAATTTGTTCTGAATTTCCTAAAAATATTTCATTCTAAGTAGCCCAAATTTACTCTGATTTGTTTTGGATAAATCAAATATGCTCCAATTGCTCAGAAAATTGGTATGCATTTATATATTTTATAAATGAGATAGAGAAAGAGAAAAAGAAAGAGCCTAGTATGGTACTCTGGGTTTCTGGGAGATATATATATATGAATTGTCTGCTTTTACTCACTATGGAGAACATCAAATACAGTATGTATAGTATGTTTTCAGAGTATTGTAGGTTAGGTACAGTAATTCTGCTTGGGATGTCTGGGAGAGATATTCAAGTTAGCTTTCAAATTAGACTATCTGATGTCAGCAGGTGTAAGATGTGATAATTTTCATATATTTTTTCAAATAAACCCAGAGGAGCGTTGACTGGCTTACAATACTTCTCATGTATACTTGCCACTCTCAATAAGCAGTAAAAGTACCCAACCAAGGTCTCTCAAGCAGAATTTTATTTTTTTGTTAAAGGATAGTTAACCAGAATGAGCGGAGTTCCTGCTTTGAGACACTCATTTTTAATTTCCTGTGGGAAGGCAAACTGGCTTGCATGTTTCTTTTCCAGGTAAAGGCTACCATTAAAAACTTAGCAGCTGGGAAAAAAACTGGAAAATTGATCTATGAAGCACAAGCATGGAAATAGATAAAAAATCTTATTATGAAAAAGCAAATTTGTGGCTACCAATCAACTTAATATCTAAAACCACCTGGCCTCATTTTCTCTTTTATAGGGCTCATGCAAATGACCGTGTTGAATGGGTCTGCATCTGACCTGCAAAAAATGTGGATTGGATGTAGACCCATTCATTTGCATGGGGCCGAAAAACATGCGGGCTGTCTGCATTCGTATATCTGTTCTGTGGCACTCGCAAATAAATAGAAAATGTCACATACTTGTCCATTTTACAGACATATATAGGGCTGTTTTATAGGTGTCAGGGTGTTCCGTTCCGCAAAATTGGCAACAGCAGTGTGCATGGGCTCTTAGACTGTTTTCTTGCAATATTTATGTATAATTGTGTTGACGAAATGCTCAGCGCAAAACACATATTTACTAACTGCAAATGTTCTCCTATTAAAATGAGCCTCACTCTATTCCCAATTAATTTTTTTCATGAGAAGACCAAATGAACAACTTCAGACAGGTCGTAAAATAAGCCCACTATCTACTGCTTTCTGCTTGGCAGATTATAATGTTTCTTCTGCAGGCAATATATAAGTAGGTAAGGGAATGCAAATGAAAAGGCAATATCTCCAAGTTAGGTGGAGAGACATAATGCATTCCTCTGATTTCACCACCCATAATCATTTATCTGATTATATAGAGCCTCAGCTGTAGATGCAATATTAAAAAATTTGTTTCCAAATGAAATAAATCCCTATGACTATCGATACAATAAAGGGAGGTGATATGAAGTGACATAGTTTACAAACCATAGCAAGATAACACTGGCCATTACACCCATTGGAGTGGGTTTACACATAAGTTTTTGGTTGGATTCTTCATCACTTGCATTTTTTGGGGTATTTTTTGCACTTTCGGTTTTGCTCAAAATCATGCACCAGTTTTTGTCTGGAATAAACCCGGTGCTGTTGTGGCAGAGGAGCCGCAGGTGTGGAACTAGCCTTAGTTAAAAGTCTATGTGAAACAATAAACGTATAAACGTTTTTTGCTACTGGAATTTTCCAATTAGGTAGTGATTTTTCAGTCTCTGGCATTTTCTGAAAAATATAGCATCCTGGCCAATGTACTGTGACTAACTAACACCAGTATACCATGGCTGCATAACACTACCGTACAGTGACTAAAAAAAAGCACCATATCATGACTTAATAAAGTGATCAGATACTACACAGATGGTCTGCAAGGTATCACCCCATTAAAGTATTAATAAAATAGTCATCATATGCAGTTAAAAGTAAAATAAACAATGATATCCAGTAACTCACAGATACTGTATTATCTGATTGATATTTGTTTGCATCTCTTCTCTGCCTGGCTCAAACCATAATAATGTCTTCTTCCAGCCTTCACTTGCTTCTACAGAGATTGCCGCACCGACATCTTTATCTCCATCTTAACAATGCATTCACACCCTTTTCACATTGCTGTTACCCCTAACGATATGTCTGCTGTGATGCCCAGTGCCCCACAAATACTGTACATTAGTAAACAATGGAGAATTCTGTGACACTGAAGAGGGAAGATATTGTTGCTAGCTATACGGTTAGGGCTACCCGGCGACAATAAGTTGCATGACAAAAAGGGTACAACTACACTGTGACGTGTGTTGCATGACATTCATGTCACACCAATGTCATGCATCATTTTTGTAATGATAGTCAATGGTGTCGACATGCAACGTGCTGCGACTGCGACACAACAGTCATACAGAAATCCAACTTGGATGAGTCTTTTGCGACTGTTGTGTCACAGTTGCAGCAAGTCACATGTCACAGTGTGACACCATTGACTATCACTATAACAAAAGTTGCGCAACACATGTCACTGTGTAACCCTAGCCTAAGAGTCACTGTGAATGAAAGTTGGTGGATATTGGAGCAGATTTGCTAATCCTATAGATGATCTACATATCTACTAAATTTATGACAGTGCCTCGGGCTGGAAGAAAAATGTGGTGCATAGCTAGAAACTTATGTGTAACTTTATGGCATCTATTGATTTAGTTTGGTTTGAGATTTTATTTTATTCCTGAATTCCAGAATTGTAGCACAGTGTTGCATACTACCATGCCCCTTTCTAGCAAAGCCGTGACCTTTTCCGGTGAGCCATGCTCTCCTTGTCTAGCTAGGTGCACAAGGCTTCTCAAGAACTAGATGAGCCAAACTGTGCCAAAATGCAGCAGATTACACCAATTAGCCCAAAATGATGGCACTCTTTAGAACAGTGTCTAAGTACTGTAGTACTGATATAAGATACTAAAGATACTAAGATATAAGCCACTGAAGGCTTTTCAACATAGCACTTGCAGCCCAAATAGCTGGAATGACAGAGCTGTCTAATGGCTATTTGAATCCCCAAATAATCTTTCCCTGCACTTGTAAATTGCTTTCCTATCAATGTCCCTAGCGCCTTCTGACATCTCTCCCTGCACTAAGATGCTGTGAAATGATTCCTCCCTATCCTTTCCCTGCACTTATAAATCGCTTTTTCTGTCTTATTTTTCCACAATGAAGTTTTTCCACAAAGATGGCCGCCGTATTTATAGGCCTGTGACATCACAGGGCAGTCTGGCTACTGATTGGCTGCATGCAGGCATGTCAATCTGGGTGATCTGGCCTTCCCTGAGTTCCTTGCCCCATGTCCTCAGTCCTCACACGTGTAGCCGCCATTTTAGGACAAATGCGATTCGTTACCACGAAGCGTGAGGAAATTCGTATTCGTTGCAAATCAAATTTTTCTTAAAATTCTAAATGAATTCCACTTTGTCAGCTTTGATTCGCTCATCTCTAATTGCAAGCTCTCCATACATATAAGACTGTTGAATGAACCCAACATTTTGTGCTATTTCAGCCGACAAGAGCTTTAAGCCTATGTCATTTTATTGATTTCTATTTAGAGGAAGAAATAGGCAACTAAATTTATAGTTAAATGGAGTTTAGTGTATACAAAATGTGACTCTTGTCATCTTTATGGACAGTGGCCAGTCAACTGCACACCATTATAATAATATTATTAGATTCCTATTTAGTACTATTTACAACCATTTTTACCTTGTTCATTTACTCATTACCATGTACATGAAAGGATGCTGAGATTGTTGGTGCTGTTTGGTACAGTAAGATTGCAGAAGATTTTTTAGGTATCTCTTTGCACAGATCTGGCATAAAAGAAAAAAGGTGACCAACGTGATGAAGAAATAGTAGCTTTGTTGGTGACACACAGTGCTTTCTTGCTTGTTTGTGCATAAATATTTTTGGGTGTTCTTTTTCAGACCTGAAATTCCATTATTAGACGCAATTATAAAGTAGAAAGCTCATTCTCAATCTTTAAAAGAGTTTTCTGAGACTTTACTACTGATTATCTATCCTCAGTATTTTGTCATTGGGCATCTAACACCCAGGATCCCACTGATTGGCTGTATGGGAAGGTATTGCTAGCAGTAGCGCTGCAGCTTTCTCCCTGCTCACCAAGCACAGCACCATCCATTTGATATCGGCTGTGCTTGGTATTGTGGCTCAGTCCCATTCACTTCTATGGGACTGAGCTGCGTCTAGGCCATGTGACCAATGAACGTGACATCACATAGCTTAGGGAAAGCTGAGAGTATCTATGAGTACCAGTGCTTTCTCAAACAGTGGATCGGCATGGGTCCCCGGTGTTGTAACCCCACAGATCAGAAACTGATGACCTATCCAGAGGATAGTAATTAAAGAACATGAGGAACAGCACCCCAAGTGGAAAAAAACGTAGAAGGGTGGGTGGGCGGGCTTGCTCGCCCAAAATTTGAAGTCCAAAATAAAAAGTTGAGGCAGCACTTTATAGGATTTGAAAGAGTTGATAGGTGATTTATTGCAGATACCAGATACGACACTTCGGCTATGAAGCCTTTTTTTAAGGTTTGAGGATTTGGAGTAGAAGAAAAAGGAAAATTAGTTAGAAATATTACTGTTACATAACAGTCACAGACTTCTTGGTCTCTTTACATACACTCTTTTACTACATAGAGTTTAAAGGTTTAATCCTGTCTTTAAAAGTGATAGGGAACACATGGCATGACTTTATGATCGGTGTGGATCCAATCTCTGGGACCCCCTATAATCTTGAGAACGAAGGGACCACTCTCCTGTTTTAGCCCTGCATCTCCATTCTAGCTTTTTCTTCACAGTGGTGCACCCAGCCCACTTCTGTTTAAAAACCGCTCCCCTGTACTGCAGTTCTCTGCTCTGTTAAATTGGTGCTTTGACTTCTAAGCGTCAGTTTACACAAGCAGATAAATTTGCCTATAATAAGCAATGTTAATTAAAATGACTCTCTTTTTACCTTTACATATCTGGAAGTTTGTGATAGCTTTTTGGTTGCTCTCAAGAATCGACCAAAGAAAGCCACCCCTTTAATCTGTCTGCAATACAGCAGTGGTATTTCTTTTATTTCATAGCTCTCTGTGACAGAGGACAGCGTCTGCAATTTCTAGGTCTCTCTTTACTCTTTATCACTCAGGTTCAGATTTGCAATTTGGCAGTCTGGTCTTTGCCCAAAGAGCTGGCAAGCCTGAAAATACCAGTGGGCTTGTTTGAGCAGAGATTCAAGTCATCTTCTCAGCTCTGCTTGTATAATCTAGTCTGGATAGATACAGCAAATATTGAAATGGATGAATCTGCATCCAGCCTTGCTAATATTTTGAGTTCTATGTACTGTAAGTGTATAAAGAAAGCTATATGGAGAGGTCCTGTAGTTGACAGGAAGTTGTATTATCTGAAGGCAGCATGTCATACAGCAGGAGGAGCAGAGCACATTGGTGGATGGTCTCAACTATAGATTGACAGACTTCTTTGTACAAGTGTGAATGCTGAAATAACTGTCAATCACCCACTGGACTCTTAAGCCTATTGTTAGCAGTGATTTAAATCTACAGATTACATGTTATCTTTTTATACAGAACTTTATTTCAGACTACTCAGCTCCTCCTACTCCATAACCTGCTGTCCACATTGACACCGCATGTTTTATGTGACTGGTTCCCTTTAAGAAGCAGTCAAAGGGGCTGAATTTCTTAGTTTACAAATGATTTACTATATACCAGTTCTTATTTAGGGCTTTATTCACATTATTCATTTATTTTACTCACTGGTATAGCACCGACATATTCTGCAACGCTTCACAGACATTATCATTGCTTACTGTCTCTAAATGGGCTCGCAATCTAAGTTCCTTATCAGTATGTCTTTGGAGCGTGGGAGGAAGTCAGATAACCAGCAGGAAACCATGGTCCAATTTAAACCAGTGCTAGCCACTAAGCCACCGTTCTGCCCATGCATTAGCACATTTATGTTTCCATCCCAGTTTAAACCATTTATTTTTATGTAAAAAATAAAATCTCAATAGGAACTTGACAGACTTCATAATAGCTTAAGAGTTCATGAGGATCCATTTGATAGTGGATCTGGTCTATAAGTCATGGCTCCACTATATACAGAAACCATGTTGATGTAACCAAAACTTTAAGCAGTCCTCTAGTCTTCCCCTTACTTAGGCCCCTTTCAGACGAGCGAGTTCCACACTCCGGACTTGCAACGTGAGTATGCAGCAGCTCCTGTCCTGACCTTCCAGCACTGCCGGGGTCGCATAGCATTATATTGAATTAGGATGCTATGGAACCGTTAGAGGTCTGGAATGTATTGGATAACACTGACAGCATTATGTCAGTTTTATACAATACATTCCAGAACTCTAAGGGTTATATAGCATCATAAATCAATATAATGCTATGCGACTCGGTCAATACTGAGAGGCCAGGACAGGAGCTGCTACATACTCATGCTGCGAGTCTGGAGTGTGGAAGGGGCCTTAGGCTCATTTTTCTCATTATATGCGTGGCAATTGCCTGATAATAATTTCTTCATTAATGCTTTAGTAATCTCTACTTGAAATTCATTTTATCCTTGCCATAATGGAAAAAAGAACTCCATTTAATGGCTTCCTGTTGAGCATGTGATAGGCTTGTCATTAGACTTGTTAGTTAAAATAACCAATCAGAAGAAATAGAGCCGTGGTGAGAAGGGAATGCAAAGCCCAAACCAATGATGTTACAGGGGCTATGTCTCAGACTACCTCAGACTCCCTGTAGGCACTGTAGTCACAGATAACAGCTCTACATAATGGAGCTGGGCTACAAAACAGCCTAGCAGCAAGATCTGAGGCAATCATCCCCTATTAGTATTGACTGACATATTATTTTTGTGCTACTCACTGGAAATCGCTTTAAAAGGGTTGTACACGGGACAGACTAATCATAGACCCTACAGAGAAACTTATTTGTGCCCAGGGGGCTGCCTGAGCCCTCATCAGAGATTCCAGCCAGGTAAGTAATAATCTGACACTCCCAGAGTTTATTACTGCTGGAAGTGTCAAGTACTTCTGCCCCTGGCTGGGGACTGCAGGTGCCCTCCAGAGTCCTGAATTCCACTGTATTGTCATTATGAGGCAACTGAAGTAGAAGGACAGAATGTGGCAGCTGGCGCAGGCCATCACAGAGGGGTAGCTTCTTGGGCGGTATTTTGTGCCACTGTGTACTGTGGTATTTGCTTCTACTAGGGGCAGTATATTGTGCTGCACTGTGGTATTTGCATCTACTAGGGGCAGTATATTGTGCTGCACTGTGGTATTTGCTTCTACTAGGGGCAGTATATTGTGCTGCACTGTGGTATTTGCTTCTACTAGGGGCAGTATATTGTGCTGCACTGTGGTATTTGCTTCTACTAGGGGCAGTATATTGTGCTGCACTGTGGTATTTGCATCTACTAGGGGCAGTATATTGTGCTGCACTGTGGTATTTGCTTCTACTAGGGGCAGTATATTGTGCTGCACTGTGGTATTTGCTTCTACTAGGGGCAGTATATTGTGCTGCACTGTGGTATTTGCTTCTACTAGGGGCAGTATATTGTGCTGCACTGTGGTATTTGCTTCTACTAGGGGCAGTATATTGTGCTGCACTGTGGTATTTGCATCTACTAGGGGCAGTATATTGTGCTGCACTGTGGTATTTGCTTCTACTAGGGGCAGTATATTGTGCTGCACTGTGGTATTTGCTTCTACTAGGGGCAGTATATTGTGCTGCACTGTGGTATTTGCATCTACTAGGGGCAGTATATTGTGCTGCACTGTGGTATTTGCTTCTACTAGGGGCAGTATATTGTGCTGCACTGTGGTATTTGCTTCTACTAGGGGCATTATATTGTGCTGCACTGTGGTATTTGCATCTACTAGGGGCAGTATATTGTGCTGCACTGTGGTATTTGCATCTACTAGGGGCAGTATATTGTGCTGCACTGTGGTATTTGCTTCTACTAGGGGCAGTATATTGTGCTGCACTGTGGTATTTGCTTCTACTAGGGGCAGTATATTGTGCTGCACTGTGGTATTTGCTTCTACTAGGGGCAGTATATTGTGCTGCACTGTGGTATTTGCTTCTACTAGGGGCAGTATATTGTGCTGCACTGTGGTATTTGCTTCTACTAGGGGCAGTATATTGTGCTGCACTGTGGTATTTGCTTCTACTAGGGGCAGTATATTGTGCTGCACTGTGGTATTTGCTTCTACTAGGGGCAGTATATTGTGCTGCACTGTGGTATTTGCTTCTACTAGGGGCAGTATATTGTGCTGCACTGTGGTATTTGCTTCTACTAGGGGCATTATATTGTGCTGCACTGTGGTATTTGCTTCTACTAGGGGCAGTATATTGTGCTGCACTGTGGTATTTGCTTCTACTAGGGGCAGTATATTGTGCTGCACTGTGGTATTTGCATCTACTAGGGGCAGTATATTGTGCTGCACTGTGGTATTTGCTTCTACTAGGGGCAGTATATTGTGCTGCACTGTGGTATTTGCTTCTACTAGGGGCAGTATATTGTGCTGCACTGTGGTATTTGCTTCTACTAGGGGCAGTATATTGTGCTGCACTGTGGTATTTGCATCTACTAGGGGCAGTATATTGTGCTGCACTGTGGTATTTGCTTCTACTAGGGGCAGTATATTGTGCTGCACTGTGGTATTTGCTTCTACTAGGGGCAGTATATTGTGCTGCACTGTGGTATTTGCTTCTACTAGGGGCAGTATATTGTGCTGCACTGTGGTATTTGCTTCTACTAGGGGCAGTATATTGTGCTGCACTGTGGTATTTGCATCTACTAGGGGCAGTATATTGTGCTGCACTGTGGTATTTGCTTCTACTAGGGGCAGTATATTGTGCTGCACTGTGGTATTTGCTTCTACTAGGGGCAGTATATTGTGCTGCACTGTGGTATTTGCATCTACTAGGGGCAGTATATTGTGCTGCACTGTGGTATTTGCTTCTACTAGGGGCAGTATATTGTGCTGCACTGTGGTATTTGCTTCTACTAGGGGCATTATATTGTGCTGCACTGTGGTATTTGCATCTACTAGGGGCAGTATATTGTGCTGCACTGTGGTATTTGCATCTACTAGGGGCAGTATATTGTGCTGCACTGTGGTATTTGCTTCTACTAGGGGCAGTATATTGTGCTGCACTGTGGTATTTGCTTCTACTAGGGGCAGTATATTGTGCTGCACTGTGGTATTTGCTTCTACTAGGGGCAGTATATTGTGCTGCACTGTGGTATTTGCTTCTACTAGGGGCAGTATATTGTGCTGCACTGTGGTATTTGCTTCTACTAGGGGCAGTATATTGTGCTGCACTGTGGTATTTGCTTCTACTAGGGGCAGTATATTGTGCTGCACTGTGGTATTTGCTTCTACTAGGGGCAGTATATTGTGCTGCACTGTGGTATTTGCTTCTACTAGGGGCAGTATATTGTGCTGCACTGTGGTATTTGCTTCTACTAGGGGCATTATATTGTGCTGCACTGTGGTATTTGCTTCTACTAGGGGCATTATATTGTGCTGCACTGTGGTATTTGCTTCTACTAGGGGCATTATATTGTGCTGCACTGTGGTATTTGCTTCTACTAGGGGCAGCATATTGTGCTGCACTGTGGTATTTGCTTCTACTAGGGGCAGTATATTGTACTGCACTGTGGTATTTGCTTCTACTAGGGGCAATATATTGTACTGCACTGTGGTATTTGCTTCTACTAGGGGCAGTATATTGTGCTGCACTGTGGTATTTGCTTCTGCTAGGGGCAGTATATTGTGCTGCACTGTGGTATTTGCTTCTACTAGGGGAATTATATTGTGCTGCACTGTGGTATTTGCTTCTACTAGGGGCAGTATATTGTGCTGCACTGTGGTATTTGCTTCTACTAGGGGCAGTATATTGTGCTGCACTGTGGTATTTGCTTCTACTAGGGGCAGTATATTGTGCTGCACTGTGGTATTTGCTTCTGCTAGGGGCAGTATATTGTGCTGCACTGTGGTATTTGCTTCTACTAGGGGCATTATATTGTGCTGCACTGTGGTATTTGCTTCTACTAGGGGCAGTATATTGTGCTGCACTGTGGTATTTGCTTCTACTAGGGGCAGTATATTGTGCTGCACTGTGGTATTTGCTTCTGCTAGGGGCAGTATATTGTGCTGCACTGTGGTATTTGGTTCTACTAGGGGCAGTATATTGTGCTGCACTGTGGTATTTGCTTCTACTAGGGGCAGTATATTGTGCTGCACTGTGGTATTTGCTTCTACTAGGGGCATTATATTGTGCTGCACTGTGGTATTTGCTTCTACTAGGGGCATTATATTGTGCTGCACTGTGGTATTTGCTTCTACTAGGGGCATTATATTGTGCTGCACTGTGGTATTTGCTTCTACTAGGGGCATTATATTGTACTGCACTGTGGTATTTGCTTCTACTAGGGGCATTATATTGTACTGCACTGTGGTATTTGCTTCTACTAGGGGCATTATATTGTGCTGCACTGTGGTATTTGCTTCTGCTAGGGGCATTATATTGTGCTGCACTGTGGTATTTGCTTCTACTAGGGGCATTATATTATGCTGCACTGTGGTATTTGCTTCTACTAGGGGCATTATATTGTGCTGCACTGTGGTATTTGCTTCTACTAGGGGCAGTATATTGTGCTGCACTGTGGTATTTGCTTCTACTAGGGGCAGTATATTGAGTTGCACTGTGGTATTTGCTTCTACTAGGGGCAGTATATTGTGCTGCACTGTGGTATTTGCTTCTACTAGGGGCATTATATTATGCTGCACTGTGGTATTTGCTTCTACTAGGGGCATTATATTGTGCTGCACTGTGGTATTTGCTTCTACTAGGGGCAGTATATTGTGCTGCACTGTGGTATTTGCTTCTACTAGGGGCAGTATATTGAGTTGCACTGTGGTATTTGCTTCTACTAGGGGCAGTATATTGTGCTGCACTGTGGTATTTGACTCTGCTGGGGGAATTATATTGTGCTGCACTGTGGTATTTGCTTCTACTAGGGGAATTATATTGTGCTGCACTGTGGTATTTGCTTCTACTAGGGGCATTATATTGTGCTGCACTGTGGTATTTGCTTCTACTAGGGGCAGTATATTGAGTTGCACTGTGGTATTTGCTTCTACTAGGGGCAGTATATTGTGCTGCACTGTGGTATTTGCTTCTACTAGGGGCATTATATTGTGCTGCACTGTGGTATTTGCTTCTACTAGGGGCAGTATATTGTGCTGCACTGTGGTATTTGCTTCTACTAGGGGCATTATATTGTGCTGCACTGTGGTATTTGCTTCTACTAGGGGCAGTATATTGTGCTGCACTGTGGTATTTGCTTCTACTAGGGGCAGTATATTGTGCTGCACTGTGGTATTTGCTTCTACTAGGGGCAGTATATTGTGCTGCACTGTGGTATTTGCTTCTACTAGGGGCAGTATATTGAGTTGCACTGTGGTATTTGCTTCTACTAGGGGCAGTATATTGTGCTGCACTGTGGTATTTGACTCTGCTGGGGGAATTATATTGTGCTGCACTGTGGTATTTGCTTCTACTAGGGGAATTATATTGTGCTGCACTGTGGTATTTGCTTCTACTAGGGGCATTATATTGTGCTGCACTGTGGTATTTGCTTCTACTAGGGGCAGTATATTGAGTTGCACTGTGGTATTTGCTTCTACTAGGGGCAGTATATTGTGCTGCACTGTGGTATTTGCTTCTACTAGGGGCATTATATTGTGCTGCACTGTGGTATTTGCTTCTACTAGGGGCAGTATATTGTGCTGCACTGTGGTATTTGCTTCTACTAGGGGCATTATATTGTGCTGCACTGTGGTATTTGCTTCTACTAGGGGCAGTATATTGTGCTGCACTGTGGTATTTGCTTCTACTAGGGGCAGTATATTGTGCTGCGCTGTGGTATTTGCATCTACTAGGGGCATTATATTGTGCTGCACTGTGGTATTTGCTTCTACTAGGGGCATTATATTGTGCTGCACTGTGGTATTTGCTTCTACTAGGGGCATTATATTGTGCTGCACTGTGGTATTTGCTTCTACTAGGGGCAGTATATTGTACTGCACTGTGGTATTTGCTTCTGCTAGGGGCAGTATATTGTACTGCACTGTGGTATTTGCTTCTGCTAGGGGCATTATATTGTGCTGCACTGTTGTATTTGACTCTGCTGGGGTGGTATTTTGTTCCTCTTGTGTTGCCCTGCCTTCTGTCAATTGGGACCCGTCTACAACATGGGGCCACTTTTAGTTTTTTCCATGGCTACTTTAAGTTCCCAGTCTGGTTGTACAAGATTAAAAACATGGGGCTGCTTTCTTCCCCAGATAAGGGCACACTTGCCCACAGGTTTTTCATGCTTTTGCAGCTCAATTACATTACTGTTAATGCAGTAGAGCTACAATACCAGATATAACTCGTGAACAGTATGGCCCTATTTCTGAAAGAAAGCAGCCATGTATTTCTAATCCTGTACAACCCCTTTAAAGCTAAATAATACTTTATATAATGTACTATAGATGAGTGATTTGTCTCATTAGTTAGGCTTCTTCACCGGTGGGGGGCTGTCCTCAATCATACATAACAGAGCTGGACATTCCACCCGGCCATGTCAATCTCCTGGCTGCGCTGCTGTCAAACCTCAAATTCAGCTTCCAGAGCAGCTACTACACTTTGACATAGAATGGTTTCCAGCCCTGCCAATAGATATGACAGGTGGACGCTTCTTCACCTGTGAGGACAGCCCCACACTAGTGGAAAAGTCTGGCTAATGAGACAAATTGATTCGTTAGAATCGATTCCCTCATGTTTATATTGTGCATGTAGCAAAGCATAATTTAGGTTTTCAGTGAGCACTATGAATGCTCAGTATAAAAAATTTACATTTATTTGTTACTTTCTGCATATAAATCATTTTCATTCTGCAGTGTTCTTGGTTATTAAAATAAAAATACAAGTCACTTAATAGTTAAAACCATTGAAAAGAAACATCCTTTCCAAAGGCAAGTATTTAGCATAATTTCACTTTACAGTTTTGCATGCTGAATTCCACCTTTTCAGCTTTCTCTTATATTTTTGGAAGCACGCTGAGCATTTAAAGGCTAATATTGTGATACAGTTTTTAATGTTTATTCAAGATTTAAAGACTGATTTTGTTAACATTTAAAAGGTAAGATGCAGGAAAATAACTTGCATTTGTGCTAAGAAAAACAGGACACATAAAGTAATTAATACTTTCATATAATTGAATCATATTTAAGCACATGCCGTTGTAAAGTAATCAACTCTGCACTAGCCTGGGGATGCATGAAATGTATTCCCTGAGGGCAAGGAATTATCAGAACCAAGTAAATTATTTTCAGATGAAGCCTTTGATGCAGGAATGTGGCCTTGAGAGATTTCAGTTTTGTAATCCTAACCTTCCTTTCATCGTATTTTAAACGAGGTCTATAATATCCTGTTACATCAAAGCCAATACAAAAAGTTCACATATAAGACCAATTAGTAAAACACTATTCAATCTGGTCAGGAGCTTGTATCCGTTCTCTTGTATGCGGACACATCGGGACGCGACATGTGGGGATAGGAGTAGGTCTGGTAGTTTTGAGAGAGGAAGATCTGGAGGAATGTCCTCTTATAAAAAATTGGTGGAAGGAAATATTCCACCTAAGTAACCAGATATGCCGTACTACAGTGCCGATATCACCCCTCAAAGCCATACTCAGCATATATGATTCAAATGACCCACAATCTCCCCTCTTCCTTTTTAGACAACTACTTATAGCGGCTCGCCTATTGGTTCCAAAATACTGGCTATCCACTACTCTTCCCTCCATGGAACAATGGAGGCAGAAGATAGACCAATTGTATCGCTTTGAAGAACTCTCCTCATGGGAAGCCTGAAACCACCAGAAATTTTTGAACCAATGGCGACTATGGCAGGAATTCAGAAATGGCGACTATGGCAGGAATTCAGATTCACTACTTAACTGATACTTTCACCATACTCTGGTCAAACATGTGGGATACAATAGACAGGTCACTACTTAAACCTTTAGTCCGTATAGCACTTCTCTTAAGTTTGTAGGGATAAGTAAACAATGGTCGACAGCATTAGAATGCACTAGTATATTTCTGCAAATTATGAATATGTTGTATGAGACAACATCTTTATTGTCTTGTGTATAACCAGACTGTATAACTTCCTTATAATCTTTTGTGTCATGTTAAACACTCTGAGTATTAAATATGTACCTTGTTTTGTTACATTTTGGAAAATAAAAAATTTATTTAAAAAAAAAACACTATTCAAATTGGTCTTTTCTTAAGGATACTAAAAGTTTCCTTTGCCACTACAAAGAAAGAACATCAGCTTAGTATTTCACTAGTGCATATTTACCAATTCATTGCATCAGGGATTATGGGATATCCATTCCTTAGGATTAATGTTACTATTTTGGTGGCAATAATGTTTCTATGCCACAGAAATATTCTTAAAAATGTAGATTCATTGGCTCACGCGTAGATTATTTCCCCCTGGATTATTTATTTTACTTTATTTCACTAAATTTCTTAATGAAATGTAAAACAAGCAATAAATTGTGAATATCAATCATTAATTTATCATAAAAATGTGGCAGGTGGTAAAAAAAATTGTGAAATAAATGAAAATAAATAATTAAAGAGGACATGATCTTCAGTTGATCTGATTAGTTAATAATACTACTAATAATAATACTAACTAGTCCTGATAAGATACTTTCTACTAAACAATTCACATAAATCAGCAAACCAAAACTTGGACCTGGAACAAAGCATAAGGGAAAATATATCATTACTTTGTGAAATCATTTTTGCTGTGACTTCGAGATGACGAAAGGTGCATAAAATTTATCAAAAGCCACGTGGACAAAATTATAGCATAAATCTGGTGCAGGATTCACGACACTCCAAATTTATGAAGGTCCGTGCAACATAATAGTAAATTTGTCTAACATTAAGACTGCTATTCTTCTTAGACAGCGTAAAGTATGACACTATGAGTGAATCTGCTCCACTTTTCTAAGCTTTTTTTTTTGCCTCTTTCAACTTGGGGGCGTGACTTTGATAGAAAGGGGCATGAGTTTGCTAGACAGGGGGCATGGCCTATATGCGACCCCACTGGTTTAAACTTAGACTAGTAAAAAGTTTATCCAGCACTGAAGGGTTAAAAGGTATTTCCAGCTTTACTGTGAATACATATTACAAACATTCCAGGGCATACCGCTTTGCCATCATCTGTCAATGTGTTTCAACTATTACATGGTCATACTTATGACTCATGGAGAGTAGTCCTGTGCACAGAGCTTTCATATTACTGTATGTCTATTGTAAACTAAGACTAGCCAGTTTTTTTCGGTGCATGGACTCAATTTTTGGTACATGGATAAAATTTGAGCATAAATCTGGTGCAGGATTTACAACACTCCAAATTTACAAAGGTCCATGCACCAGAATAGTAAATTTGTCAAACATTAAGACTATTAGTAAATCTTCCCCTTTATGGGTTCTATAGGAATTTATCTACTTTGTTTTCAACAGACCCATATGGTGTTTGGAACTTTGGAAGCATGAAATACTGTGAGGGCATAAAGTGGTATGAGCTATACAAAACTGAACTTGCTTTAACCATTTGTGCAGTTGAGTGCACAGATGAAACCTTGGAAAGCATGAAGCAAATATACAAACTCCATGTAGATCTTGTCCCAGGTTGTACTTAAACCCAGGAAACCCAGTGCTACAAGCAATGCTAACTAATGAGTTGGCATCCTGAACTTTTTTACCATAAATAAATAAAAAAACAACAACGTAATTTTCACGTAGGAACTGAAAAAGAAAAAAAAACACAAAAAGTCATTTACTTGGTGTTTCTTGTAGTAAATTGCAAAGAGACAAGGAGTTTATCCTTACTAAGCCACCCGGTGTTATCTTGTCCTGTAGAGTCTTTTTCCCTGTGAATGCATCCTAAGCTCACTAATAAATTGATAGAAAATAAGCTCTGAAGTGATTCATTTTATGAATATAATAAAAACTTTAATAAATCCTCAAATATCAAATGTTTGTTTATGCTAAGCTACAGAGCCCTCAAACTGTGGAGCCTATCTTATGCTTTTCTAACGACAAGTTTTCAAAGGCTTTTCAGTAATCCTGCATTATTGATTTACAGTGCCAAAGCATGTATCCTTCCCTCCCTGTTGACTCTTGTCTTTGTGACTAGATACCAGGCCATAGAGTATTTGCTGATAACGTTCTGATGAATCTCTACTTATAGAAAATGGTAATTTGCTTGGTCTAAGACAGCTTAATCTTATAAAACCATAGAGAGCTTTTCTTCATAAAGGAAACTATATAGTACAATAATTGTTAGTTTGATCAGAAAACTATTTAGAACATTCCTTGTCTATCAAAGAAAATGAATGAATGAATGCATAAAAGTATAACTATGAGCCATTCATCGGTTCAATTAATTAAGATTTTATACTTAAATGGGTTATCCTGGGTTACTATGGTTTTTAACAGATATGCTCATGTAGTTGCTTGTCTCATGTACATTTTTCCCATTTTATTTATTAATATGAACTGTACTGACCCGTTTTTACTATGTATACAAATCATTCTGGTTTGTTTGTATCCTGTATGTACCATACCACTTCCTGTTGCTGTATTCCAACCAAACCCAGGATGCACTTCTCCTTTCTCTACCACAGCTTCAGCACCGTTCCAAATAATGCCCAGCAAGTTTATAGCTCCTCCCACCAGCTAGTTACATAGACACTCCTCTATCACTGCCCCTAACAACACCAGCTAGTTTATATCTCCTCCCACCCAACTAGTTACATGGACACTCCTCTATCACTGCCCCTAACAACACCCAGCTAGTTTATATCTCCTCCCACCCAACTAGTTACATGGACACTCCTCTATCACTGCCCTTGTTACTGCTTTGACACGTCCATGGACATAACATTATAAGAAATAAGAAAGAGCTGCATGGACTTAGTCTTGTGACCATAGCCCAGAACAAAAGATAGGCATAATAAGGGTAAAGTAAACAGTACAAAATTACAGATACCCTCTTACATTATTTTAAAGACTGTTGATAGAAAGCAGAAAACACCTTTAAAGGGTTTGTCCACTTTTGGCAATGTTTTAATAGCCCAAAGATAGGCATATTGTAGGTTTTCCTGCTGCTAGAACCCCAAGCCTTCAGCATTTAGTGTGGATCCACTGTCGCCTAAGGGGCTTTAACGCCGGTCTTAATAAATGACCCCCTAATTGTTTTGGTGAAAATAGGACGGTCACTAAGATTTGCTACTTTTCTACATCATAAACACAGCATAGAACTAAGATAAAGTACCTCACTATATCATGGAGCAGAGTATTGCTAGTGTGAAGGTGGCCTTTGAGCCTACCTGGCTTAGGGGCTTGGTCATAATTGCAACCAATGTGGCCCTATAGTACAGTAAGCCACTGTATGTTAGGTCTATTGCATTCCATGGACAAATTCTGTGTATATATTGGGGGCATTTCCCATTGTATACACCAGGTATACACCAGAAATGTGAACAGAGCTTTAGCTTGTTCATTTTCTTGTTTAGCTCCATAATTTCCATTTCCCCTCTTCTCAACTTGATCGATTGAAAATTACAAATTTGTTCTTACAAATAATTTAATGCTCAAGTTGTCATCCTGCCAGTGTAGTCTGACTGTCAGGAATCATCATTTTATATCTGTTTAGTTCAGACTGTCTTGCCCTTAAGTTTTCCCTCAGTTAAGATGGTGGATTGTGTCTCAGCTGGGTGCCATCTTACTTCCTGTTTTAGATATAAACCTCTCAAGTCTGTAACTCATTGCTTGAGCATTGTGTTTAACTGTAGCTCCTGCTTGCGCATTCCTCTCACCTGGAACTTGCTCTCTGGTTTGTTCCTTCTCCTTGCGGTTTACCCTGCTACTCCTGGACACCTGCCGACCGCTCGCTGGGTTTCCCCCTGACCTCTTGTCTGGATCCCTGCCTTCATCTGCATTCCTGCTACCTCCTGTTCAAGACTCCGGTGCCTCCTGTGTTTAGGCCTTGTCCTTGCCATTGGATTCCAGCAGTATTCCACTAGTATCGTGACAGAATACTCAAGCCTAAAATGAAGTCGTCAGGGACTGGGAGTTCAGAGGTTCGCATTAAGTAACTGCAGACTGCTTTGGCTAATATGTGCACCGAGATTCAGACTTTGAAAAATAAATATGACACCTTTGAAGGACAGACTTCCCCCAACATCCAAATTTATGGACAAGCGATTCAAGAGCCACGAGGTACCGTGCAGACATTATCTGACCAGATAGTCCGCTTGAAGAATTGAGTTTCTGTACCACCCGCTACAGTGCCTGCAATGACCTCTAAGTTGCCACCATTCAGATTTGGCGGAGATCGCAATTTATTCCGGGGATTCCTCAATCAATGTAGGCTTTACTTTGATGCAAATTCAACTCAGTTTCCTACTGATAGATTGAAAGTATTATTATGCTGCTGATACATAAAGCCATTGCCTGGGCTAGTCCATTGATTGAGACTCAAGATGCCCGGCTAAATCACTTAGAGGACTTTATCGATGCCATGAGTCAAATGTTTGACGATCCCAATCGAGGTGCTACAGCTGAAGCACCATTACTAGCATTGCGCCAGGGCAAATACCCTGTCACAGAGTATGCAATGGAGTTCAAGAGGTGGGCTGTCGACACCGATTGGAACGACACAGCAAAAATGTATATTTTTTAGGAAAGGACTATGCAGCACATTAAAAGATGAACTTGCCCGTGCGGAGGCCCCTTTAGATTTGGATGCTTTTATTAACCATTGCATTTGAATCGATACCCGACTGTCTGAACAACGACAAGAGAAATGGGCTACCTTGAATTATGATACTAAACAGTCTCCCTCCTTTCCTGCCTCCATTTCTAAGGAACCCCAAGGAAAGAATTATAGAGAATCAGGAAGTGAGCCTATGCAAGTACATTCCATAATAAGACATGAAAGCGTTGATCGAAGGGAGCACAGGCTCTGGGAAAGTCTATGCTTTTACTGTGGAAAGTCTGACCACTTCCTTATCAACTGCCCTAGCCATCCGTGGAGGTTGGTGGCAGCTACTACAGATCCTGACTTATCAGATGGAGAATCAACTGCTTCAGTAACAGAATTATCTGAGAAAGCAATCATCCATTCCATTTAATCGGTGGCCTCTCATATTAAGAAAGAGAATAAAGACTCCCATTGATTCATTCCCATTAAGTTCTTGATTAACTCTCAGTGGATATCCACCTCTGTTATGGTGGACTCCGGGGCTAGTGGCAATTTCATGGACCTTTTTTTTGCTCAAAGGCATGGGGTTCAATTTTAGAAAAAACTCTCACCCGTGGTAATGGAGACTGTAGATGGATCTCCACTGAGCTCAGGGCCAGTGGATCAAGAGACGGAACCACTTGAAATCATTATAACACCCCATCCCCGAGAAGTCCTATAGTTTCTATTGATCTCTTCTCCACATTTCCCTGTTATTGTAGGCCTACCCTGGTTGCAAGTACCAAACCCTGTTATCAACTAGGAAACCAAAGAAATAAGCTTCCCAGTAGAGGATGTTATTTCGACAGCTCAGTCTGAGCAAGGTTCAGAAAATCCAGCTCAAGATAATAAGGTAATAGAGTTACCCTCTGTATATAAGGAATTTGCGGACATTTGCGATAAACAAAATGCGGACAAGCTCCCCCCACACCGACCCTACGATTGTCCTATAGAATTGCTTCCTATTGCATCCATACCTTTTGGAAACATCTACCCTTTGGCGGGCCCTGAACTAAAAGCCTTCAAGGACTACATAGAAGAAAATCGGGCTAAGGGGTTTATCCGCCCATCTTCCTCACCGGCGGGAGCTCCCATATTCTTTATTAAGAAGAAGGATGGTTCTCTAAGACCTTGCATTGATTGCCGAGAACTTAACAAAATTACAATCAAAAAACGTTGTCCTCTACCATTGATCCCCGACCTTTTGGAGAGAGTGCAACATGCAAATTTTTTACCAAGTTAGACCTGCGAGGGGCCTATAACCCGGTCTGTATCAGATCTGGAGACGAATGGAAGACAGCTTTTAGGTCACGTTACGGACATTTCGAATATCTTGTTATGCCTTTTGGTCTTTGCAATGCCCCGGCCACTTTTCAACATCTCACCAATGATATCTTCAAAGATCTTCTGGACCAGTTCGTAGTCATCTATTTGGACGATATCTTGATCTTCTCCAACTCTTTGGAAGAACATCAGAGACATGTGAGACTCATTTTGGAACGTCTAAGAATGAATCAACTTTACATTAAGATCGAAAAATTTGAATTTCACCAGACTGATATCCTTGGCTATATAATTTCACCTCATGGTCTACACATGGACTCTAGCAAGATTAAAGCAATAGTAGACTGGCCTACCCCCAGGAGAATAAAAGATGTTCAACGTTTCATAGGTTTTGCCAGTTTTTATAGACGCTTCATTAAGAATTTCTCAGTAATAATTACTCCTATTACACAGTTGACTAAGAAAAAAAAATTTTTGCCTGGTCTCCCCAAACCCAGGAATCCTTTTGTCTTCTAAAGTCCAAGTTCACTACAGCCCCTGTATTAGTTCATCCCGACCCAGAACTCACCTTCATTGTGGAAGATGCTTCAGACTGTGCTATAGGAGCTATTCTGTCTCAGAGAACAGGAGACAAGGGTTTATTGCATCCGTGTGCTTTTTTCTCACGTTTATCCCCTGCTGAGAATAACTATGATGTGGGGAATAAAGAACTGTTAGCTATCATTGCAGCTTTTAAGGAATGGAGACATCATCTTCAAGGAACCTCACAGCAAATAATAGTTCTAACTGATCACCGTAATTTGGAATTCGTTAGATCTGCCAAATGTTTATCTCCTCCCCAAGCTCATTGGAGTCTTTTCCTCAATCAATTCAACTTTGTAATCTTGTACAGGCCCGATTCCCGTAATGGCAAGGCAGATGCTCTATCTAGAATCTTTTCCAACGATTACACTTCTCCCATTCCGCTCAAGACTATTGTTCCTGAGTCTAATTTTGTGGGAGTAATCCATAATAAGGACTTGCTTGAAGAGATATAAAAAAGGTCTGTTACAGTGACTCATTGCTGTCTCGACCACCTGATGATGTGCATTTAATGCTTAACCACTTCAGCCCCCAGTGCTTAAACACCCTGAAAGACCAGGCCACTTTTTACACTTCTGACCTACACTACTTTCACCGTTTATTGATCGGTCATGCAACTTACCACCCAAATGAATTTTACCTCCTTTTCTTCTCACTAATAGAGCTTTCATTTGGTGGTATTTCATTGCTGCTGACATTTTTACTTTTTTTGTTATTAATCGAAATTTAACGATTTTTTTGCAAAAAAATGACATTTTTCACTTTCAGTTGTAAAATTTTGCAAAAAAAATGAGATCCATATAGAAATTTTGCTCTAAATTTATAGTTCTACATGTCTTTGATAAAAAAAAAATGTTTGGGTAAAAAAAAAATGGTTTGGGTAAAAGTTATAGCGTTTACAAACTATGGTACAAAAATGTGAATTTCCGCTTTTTGAAGCAGCTCTGACTTTCTGAGCACCTGTCATGTTTCCTGAGGTTCTACAATGGCCAGACAGTACAAACACCCCACAAATGACCCCATTTCGGAAAGTACACACCCTAAGGTATTCGCTGATGGGCATAGTGAGTTCATAGAACTTTTTATTTTTTGTCACAAGTTAGCGGAAAATGATGATTTTTTTTTTTTTTTTTTTTCTTACAAAGTCTCATATTCCACTAACTTGTGACAAAAAATAAAAACTTCTATGAACTCACTATGCCCATAACGAAATACCTTGGGGTCTCTTCTTTCCAAAATGGGGTCACTTGTGGGGTAGTTATACTGCCCTGGCATTCTAGGGGCCCAAATGTGTGGTAAGGAGTTTGAAATCAAATTCTGAAAAAAATGACCTGTCAAATCCGAAAGGTGCTCTTTGGAATATGGGCCCCTTTGCCCACCTAGGCTGCAAAAAAGTGTCACACATCTGGTATCTCCGTACTCAGGAGAAGGTGGGGAATGTGTTTTGGGGTGTCATTTTATATATACCCATGCTGGGTGAGAGAAATATCTTGGCAAAAGACAACTTTTCCCATTTTTTTATACAAAGTTGGCATTTGACCAAGATATTTATCTCACCCAGCATGGGTATATATAAAATAACACCCCAAAACACATTCCCCACCTTCTCCTGAGTACGGAGATACCAGATGTGTGACACTTTTTTGCAGCCTAGGTGGGCAAAGGGGCCCATATTCCAAAGAGCACCTTTCGGATTTGACAGGTCATTTTTTTCAGAATTTGATTTCAAACTCCTTACCACACATTTGGGCCCCTAGAATGCCAGGGCAGTATAACTACCCCACAAGTGACCCCATTTTGGAAAGAAGACACCCCAAGGTATTCCGTGAGGGGCATGGCGAGTTCATAGAAGTTTTTATTTTTTGTCACAAGTTAGTGGAAAATGATGATTTTTTTTTTTTTTTTTTTTCATACAAAGTCTCATATTCCACTAACTTGTGACAAAAAATAAAAACTTCCATGAACTCACTATGCCCATCAGCGAATACCTTGGGGTCTCTTCTTTCCAAAATGGGGTCACTTGTGGGGTAGTTATACTGCCCTGGCATTCTAGGGGCCCAAATGTGTGGTAAGGAGTTTGAAATCAAATTCAGTAAAAAATGACCTATGAAATCCAAAAGGTGCTCTTTGGAATGTGGGCCCCTTTGCCCACCTAGGCTGCAAAAAAGTGTCACACATCTGGTATCCCCGTACTCAGGAGAAGTTGAGGAATGTGTTTTGGGGTGTCTTTTTACATATACCCATGCTGGGTGAGATAAATATCTTGGTCAAATGCCAACTTTGTATAAAAAAATGGGAAAAGTTGTCTTTTGCCAAGATATTTCTCTCACCCAGCATGGGTATATGTAAAATGACACCCCAAAACACATTCCCCACCTTCTCCTGAGTACGGAGATACCAGATGTGTGACACTTTTTTGCAGCCTAGGTGGGCAAAGGGGCCCATATTCCAAAGAGCACCTTTCGGATTTGACAGGTCATTTTTTTCAGAATTTGATTTCAAACTCCTTACCACACATTTGGGCCCCTAGAATGCCAGGGCAGTATAACTACCCCACAAGTGACCCCATTTTGGAAAGAAGACACCCCAAGGTATTCCGTGAGGGGCATGGCAAGTTCCTAGAATTTTTTATTTTTTGTCACAAGTTAGTGGAAAATGATGATTTTTTTTTTTTTTTTCATACAAAGTCTCATATTCCACTAATTTGTGACAAAAAATAAAAACTTCCATGAACTCACTATGCCCATCAGCGAATACCTTGGGGTCTCTTCTTTCCAAAATGGGGTCACTTGTGGGGTAGTTATACTGCCCTGGCATTCTAGGGGCCCAAATGTGTGGTAAGGAGTTTGAAATCAAATTCTGTAAAAAATGACCAGTGAAATCCGAAAGGTGCTCTTTGGAATGTGGGCCCCTTTGCCCACCTAGGCTGCAAAAAAGTGTCACACATCTGGTATCCCCGTACTCAGGAGAAGTTGAGGAATGTGTTTTGGGGTGTCTTTTTACATATACCCATGCTGGGTGAGATAAATATCTTGGTCAAATGCCAACTTTGTATAAAAAAAATGGGAAAAGTTGTCTTTTGCCAAGATATTTCTCTCACCCAGCATGGGTATATGTAAAATGACACCCCAAAACACATTCCCCACCTTCTCCTGAGTACGGAGATACCAGATGTGTGACACTTTTTTGCAGCCTAGGTGGGCAAAGGGGCCCATATTCCAAAGAGCACCTTTCGGATTTCACTGGTCATTTTTTACAGAATTTGATTTCAAACTCCTTACCACACATTTGGGCCCCTAGAATGCCAGGGCAGTATAACTACCCACAAGTGACCCCATTTTGGAAAGAAGAGACCCCAAGGTATTCGCTGATGGGCATAGTGAGTTCATGGAAATTTTTATTTTTTGTCACAAGTTAGTGGAATATGAGACTTTGTATGAAAAAATAAATAAAAAAAATCATCATTTTCCACTAACTTGTGACAAAAAATAAAAAATTCTAGGAACTTGCCATGCCCCTCACGGAATACCTTGGGGTGTCTTCTTTCCAAAATGGGGTCACTTGTGGGGTAGTTATACTGCCCTGGCATTTTCCAGGGGCCCTAATGTCTGGTAAGTAGGTAAATGACCTGTGAAATCCGAAAGGTGCTCTTTGGAATGTGGGCCCCTTTGCCCACCTAGGCTGCAAAAAAGTGTCACACATCTGGTATCTCCGTACTCAGGAGAAGGTGGGGAATGTGTTTTGGGGTGTCATTTTACATATACCCATGCTGGGTGAGAGAAATATCTTGGCAAAAGACAACTTTTCCCATTTTTTTTATACAAAGTTGGCATTTGACCAAGATATTTATCTCACCCAGCATGGGTATATGTAAAATGACACCCCAAAACATATTCCCCAACTTCTGCTGAATACGGAGATACCACATGTGTGACACTTTTTTGCAGCCTAGGTGGGCAAAGGTGCCCAAATTCCTTTTAGGAGGGCATTTTTAGACATTTGGATACCAGACTTCTTCTCACGCTTTGGGGCCCCTAAAATGCCAGGGCAGTATAAATACCCCACATGTGACCCCATTTTGGAAAGAAGACACCCCAAGGTATTCAATGAGGGGCATGGCGAGTTCATTGAAAAAAAAAATTTTGGCACAAGTTAGCGGAAATAGATTTTTTTGATTTTGTTCTCACAAAGTCTCCCTTTCCGCTAACTTGGGACAAAAATTTCAATCTTTCATGGACTCAATATGCCCCTCAGCGAATACCTTGGGGTGTCTTCTTTCCAAAATGGTGTTATTTGTGGGGTGTTTGTACTGCCCTGGCATTTGAGGGTCTCCGCAATCATTACATGTATGCCCAGCATTAGGAGTTTCTGCTATTCTCCTTATATTGAGCATACGGGTAATGAGATTTTTTTTTTCCGTTCAGCCTCTGGGCTGAAAGAAAAAAATGAACGGCACAGATTTCTTCATTCGCATCGATCAATGTGGATGAAAAAATCTCTGCCAAAAAAAGAAAAAGGAGGGGAAAGGCGTCTGCCAGGACATAGGAGCTCCGCCCAACATCCATACCCACTTCAGCTCGTATGCCCTGGCAAACCAGATTCTCCATTCACATCAATCGATGTGGATGAATAAATCATTGCCGGGATTTTTTTTTTTATATATACAAAGTGTTTGCCAAAGTATATGAACACCGCCACCTCCTCAGCTCATATGCCTCGGCAAACGTATCTTTTACTGCAGAGGAGAAATCTCGTCTTGCAGCGCCGCATACACCGACTTGCGTGTAATCTGACAGCAGCGCAATGCTTCTGTCCGAATGCACATCAGTGCTGCAGCTAGTCGATCGGTTGGTCCACCTGGAAGGTAAAAAAAACAAAACAAAAAAGAAAAAACCAGGCCGCAAAGCAATAACTTTATTAACTGTTGAACAGAACATAGAAACTTTTTTTAAACTTTTTTAACTGAACATTTAACTTTTTTACTTACCGGTATTTTTTTTTTTTGTTTAGTTTTTTTTACCTTTTATAGAACAAACCTCTCCTTCCCCATGGGACAATGTGCAAAGCGCAAATCGCCCAAAGATGTGGCGAAGTACGTTATGCACTTTATCCCAGGTGAAAGGAGAGGTTTGCAGCAGCTGTGAGTGAATGGGCCCTAATAGCCCTGTGTGCCTGTCCTGGTGAGATGTGATCCCTATGCTAGGTGTACCTGTGTGTGGTACTTCCGGAAACACTCTCCATAGCATAGGGCAGGGTGGTCAGCACAGTCAGGACAGAAATAGCGGGTGTCACGCCTTATTCCACTCCTGCTACAGACACGACATCTTTTTCGGGGTGACGGTTGGGTTGAGGTACCAGGAACGACACTGGGGAAATGTCGCTCGTGTAGACGGCTAACTACACTGGTGGATGGGGCCACGGAACCTCCTGGGTAAAGGAGGTTCTCGATGATCTCTTCCTGGAATTTGAGGAAGGATCCTGTTCTCCCAGCCTTACTGTAGAGAACAAAACTATTGTAGAGCGCCAATTGAATTAAATATACAGACACCTTCTTATACCAGCGTCTGGTTCTGCGGGAAACTAAATACGGAGACAACATCTGGTCATTGAAGTCCACCCCTCCCATGAGCGCATTATAGTCGTGGACACAGAGGGGCTTTTCAATGACACGGGTTGCTCGCTCAATTTGGATTGTCGTGTCTGCCTGAATGGAGGAGAGCATGTAAACGTCACGCTTGTCTCTCCATTTCACCGCGAGCAGTTCTTCGTTACACAAGGCAGCCCTCTGCCCCCTTGCAAGACGGGTGGTTACAAGCCGTTGGGGGAAGCCCACGCGACTAGTTCGCGCGGTGCCACAGGCGCAAATCCGTTCTAGAAACAAATGCTTAAAGAGGGCCACACTTGTGTAGAAATTGTCCACATAAAGATGGTACCCCTTGCCGAATAAGGGTGACACCAAGTCCCAGACTGTCTTCCCACTGCTCCCCAGGTAGTCAGGGCAACCGACCGGCTCCAGGGTCTGATCTTTTCCCTCATAGATCCGAAATTTGTGGGTATAGCCTGTGGCCCTTTCACAGAGCTTATACAATTTGACCCCATACCGGGCACGCTTGCTTGGGATGTATTGTTTGAAGCCAAGGCGCCCGGTAAAATGTATTAGGGACTCGTCTACGCAGATGTTTTGCTCAGGGGTATGCAAATCTGCAAATTTCAGGTTGAAATGGTCTATGAGGGGCCGAATTTTGTGGAGCCGGTCAAAAGCAGGGTGGCCTCTGGGACGGGAGATGGTATTGTCGCTAAAATGCAGAAAACGTAGGATGGTCTCAAATCGTGTCCTGGACATAGCAGCAGAGAACATGGGCATGTGATGAATTGGGTGCGTTGACCAATAGGACCGCAATTCATGCTTTTTTGTCAGGCCCATGTTGAGGAGAAGGCCCAAAAAAATTTTAAGTTCGGAAACTTGGACTGGTTTCCACCGGAAAGGCTGGGCATAATAGCTTCCCGGGTTAGCGGTTATAAATTGTGTGGCATACTGGTTGGTCTCTGCCACGACTAAGTCCAAGAGCTCCGCAGTCAAGAACAGCTCAAAAAATCCCAGGGCCGAACCGATTTGAGCCGTCTCAACCCGAACTCCAGACTGGGCGGTGAAAGGGGGAACTACTGGTGCGGCTGAAGTTGGTGACTGCCAATCAGGATTTGCCAGCACCTCAGGGACTCTAGGGGCTCTACGGGCCCGTCTTTGCGGTGGCTGCGACGGGGTAACTATTGCACGTGCCACCGTACCAGCTTCAACTGCCCTTCTGGTGCTCGCTACTTCACCATGTTGTACGGCAGTGCTGGTACTAGGTCCAGGAAGGGCTGCGTTGCTGGTGTATGCCTCACCACGTGATCTGGCAGCGACAGCCCCACTCTGCTGCTCTTGAAGCGGATCCTGCGTAACCTGTGGTCTAGCGACATGGGGCCGGGTACGCCTGGTGCTGCCAGGGACCTCCACCTCCTCGTCCGAACTTTGGGTCAGAGAGCCACTGCTTTCCACAGGTTCATATTCTGACCCGCTAGATTCGTCAGATGAGGGTTCCCACTCCTCATCCGACTGGGTCAGAATCCTGTAGGCCTCTTCAGAAGAATACCCCCTGTTTGACATTTTGGACTACTAAATTTAGGGGTATTCCCTGAGACTACCCAAGAAAAAAAGCAAACCTGTCTTACAAAGGGGAGGCTAGCGAAGTACCGGAGGCTGCTGCGGTTGATAAAAAATATCAAAACTAATTTTTTATCGCCGCAGTGCGTGTAAAATGAATGTGCAGTGATCAAAAAATATATATTTTTTGTCACTGCGGTGGGGCGGGCGTGGGTGAACGCACGTGTGGGCGACCGATCAGGCCTGATCGGGCAAACACTGCGTTTTGGGTGGAGGGCGAGCTAAGGTGACACTAATACTATTATAGATCTGACCGTGATCAGTTTTGATCACTTACAGATACTATAAAAGTACAAATGCTGATTAGCGATACGCTAAACAGCGAATAAAAGTGACTGCGGTGCGGTGGGGTGGGCGCTAACTGACGCTAACTACCTAACCAAGGGGCCTAAACTATCCCTAAAACCTAACAGCCAATACCAGTGAAAAAAAAAAAGTGACAGTTTACACTGATCACTTTTTTTCCTTTCACTAGTGATTGACAGGGGTGATCAAAGGGGTGAACAAAGGGTTAATTGGGGTGCAGGTGGGTGATCTGGGGCTAAGGTGTAGTGTTGGTGTACTCACAGTTCAGTCTGCTCCTGTGCTGGATCCAACCGACGAAAAGGACCAGCACAGGAGCAGACAAGCCATATAACAGATCATATTTACTAATATGATCTGTTATATGACTTTGGATTGGATTTTTTGAAAATCGCCAGCCTGCCAGCCAATGATCGTTGCTGGCAGGCTGGTGACGAAATACTTCTTTTAATTTTGCCGGCCCGCGATGCGCATGCGCGGGCCGGCTTTGAGCGAAATCTCGCGTCTCGCGAGATGACGCGTATATGCGTGACTCTGCGCAGCGCTGCCACCTCCGGAACGCAATCCTGCGTTAGGCGGTCCGGAGGTGGTTAAGAACAAGGTGTAGACCCATGGGCAGCAGCTATATGTACCCGAAACAATAAGACTGAAAATTCTAAAGTTAGTCCATGATTCTAAGATTGCAGTGTTGATCACGAATATTCGAATTGCGAATTTTAATCGCGAATATCGGCACTTCGAGAATTCGTTAATATTTTGAATATCGCAAAATATATTCATAATCACGAATATTCCATTTTTTTAAATACCAGTTCATGCGAATTTTTATGTGACTATTCGCAATCAAGAAAATAATGCCTGGAGATCATGAATTCGCGAATTCTCGAATATATGGCGAATATTCGCCCAAATATTCGCGAAATATCGCAAATTTGAATATTGCCCCTGCCGCTCATCACTAGTCACAAAGGAGTGCAGAAGACACAGGAATTTTTATCCAGTTTCTTTTGGTGGCCCAATTATCAACAGGATGTAAGGAAATATGTCATGTCATGTGAAGTTTGTGCTAGATGCAAGACTTCACTTTCTTCACCCATGGGTTTATTACAGCCTTTGTCGGTTCCCTCTCGTCCCTGGGGTTCTATTTCCATGGACTTTATCGTAGATCTACCTATCTCTAAGGGAAAAAATAAAATTATGGTAGTAGTTGACCGGCTCACCAAGGCTGCACATTTCATTCCATGTACCGGCCTACCTTGTAGAGATATCGCTGACCTTGTAGTTCAGAATGTGTTTCGTTTTCATGGAGTTCCTGATGAAGTTATTTCGGATCGTGGGGTGCAGTTTGCATCAAAATTTTGACATAGTTTTTGCAAAGCACTTGAGATTGATATTAATCTATCAACCGCCTTTCACCCACAATCTAATGGACAAACTGAATGCACAAATCAGACTCTGGAACAGTATCTTCGATGCTATATCTGTCATTTACAAGATGATTGGGTCGATCTGCTTCATGTGGCTTAGTTCTCTTACAATAACTCCCAAAAAGCCTCCACCAAGCAAACTCCTTTCTTTGCAGATTTGGGTATCATCCAAATATTCTTCCCAAATTCCCTGCTGTTTCACCTATTCCAGCAGTCGCGGAAAGGATCTCAGATAAATGGTGGCAGATAATTTTGTAGACCTCCCAGTCTTTAAAGTAGGGGATAAAGTATGGCTTTTCCACTAGAAATTTGAAGCAAGGTTCCTTCACCAAAACTAGGACAGAAGTTTTTTGGGCCTTATAAGATTATCGGGATAATTAGTCCAGTAGCAGTTCGGCTCAAGCTCCCACGATCTATGAAGATACATCCTGTTTTTCATGTGTCTCTACTAAAGCCTGCCATGCCCAACCCTTTTCCAGAATGTGTCCCTCCTCCTCCTGATGCGGTGGAGCTAAATGGGCAAGAACAGATTGTTGTAGAGAAAATCTTGAACTCTAGAATTTTCAGGAACCATCTACAATACCTCATTAAATGGCAGGGTTATGGGTCTGAAGAGAATTCTAGGGAACCGGTGAGTAATATTAATGGTCCCTGAATGGTCAAAGAGTTTCACCAAAGACATCCTGGGAGACCAAGTCAGGTCTCATCCAGAGGCCGCTGTTGAGGTGGGAGTAAAGTCAGGAATCATCCTATGTCTGTTTAGTTCAGACTGTCTTGCCCTTAAGTTTTCCCTCAGTTAAGATGGTAGATTGTGTCTCAGCTAGGTGCCATCTTACTTTCTGTTTCAGATATAAACCTCTCAAGCCTGTTACTTGAGTATTGTGTTTTAGCTCCTGCTTGTGCGGTCCTCTCGTCTGGAATTTGCTCTCTGGTTTGTTCCTTCTCCTTGCGGTTTACCCTGCTACTCCTGGACACCTGCCGACTCTTTTCTGGTTTCCCCCTTGACCTCTCGTCTGGATCCCTGCCTTCATCTGCATTCCTGCTACCTCCTGTTCAAGACTTCAGTGCCTCCTGTGTTTAGGCCTTGTCCCTGCCATTGGATTCCAGCAGTATTCCACTAGTATCATGACACTGACTTTGAGAGCATGACATGTAATACAGTGATTTCTAAGCTTCATGTGACTTTAAATTAGTGAAAGGAAAATAACAACTGCCAATATTTGGTCAATAGATAGTATTTTCTTGAATATTAATTGTGTACTGTACTGCTATAAAAGCTGATCTTCATGCATGCAGTTAAGTATACTGTTGATATAAATTGTATTTTGACACATTACAAAAAGGATCAATTTTAATTTAAAAGAAACAATTATCTTGTATAATTTAATTATGAATGAATTAAGTGCTATTAGAAGTTCTCAACAGTATAATTCTGCGTGAATTTTAAAATGTTGCTGCATTATAGTCTCTGGTGTGATGGATTTGAAGACAGCTGCTTGGGCTTAATTAATCATCACTGATAGCTTTCTGCATTAATAGAGAGACAATTATATTCACTTTACCGTATTTTTCGCCCCATAAGACGCACTTCCCCCCCTCAAAAGTGGGGGGAAAATGCCCCTGCGTCTTATGGGGCGAATGCTTCCATTTTACTGGAGTCCGGAACTAGTGGCGGGGCCCGATGCAGTCCTGTACTCTTACACCGGGCCCCGCCGCTCACCGAAGTATTTATAAACAGAATCCTTATCCTGTTATTCATTTTAACTAACGCTGCGCTCTCCCATGTTCCCATGTCCCCCTGTCTCCCCACAGCACTTATGAACAAGCTTCAATAGCAGGCAGAGCGGACGGCAGCAGTAACGTCACTCACTGACGTAGAGCGCCTGCTCCGCCCACTTTATGAATGAAGCAGACGGAGCAGGCGCGCGACGTCAGTGAGTGACGTTACTGCTGCCGTCCGCTCTGCATGCTATGGAAGCTTGTTCGTAAGTGCTGTGGGGATACAGGGGAACATGGGAACATGGCAGAGCGCAGCGTTAGTTAAAATTAATAACAGGATAAGGATTCATGTTTATAAATACTGCAGTGAGCAGATGGCCGGTGTATTGGGGGACACTTTTGTGAGGGGGATCTGTGGATGACATATAGCAGTGTCATCCACAGATCCCCCCCCATAACAGTTCCATCCACAGATCCCCCACCCCATAACAATGCCTTCCACAGATCCCCCCACCCCATAACAATGCCATCCACAGATCTCCCACCCCATAGCAGTACAACCACAGATCCCCCATAACAGTGCCATCCACAGATCCCCATAACAGTGCCATCCACAGATCCCCATAACAGTGCCATCCACAGATCCCCCATAACAGTGCCATCCACAGATCCCCCATAACAGTGCCATCCACAGATCCCCCATACCAGTGCCATCCACAGATCCCCCATAACAGTGCATCCACAGGTCCCCATAACAGTGCCATCCACAGATCCCCCACATGACAGTGCATCATCCACAGATTCCCCATAATAGTGTCATGCACAGACCACCATTAATTCGAAACCTACCAAAAGCACACATTTTGGTTAAAAAACATTTTTTTCTTATTTTCCTCCTCAAAAACCTAGGTGCGTCTTATAGGCCGGTGCGTCTTATAGGGCGAAAAATACGGTAAATGTTTTGTTCTTTTTATATTTAAACTTAGATAATAAAACTATGGTATGAACTATTTAGCAAATATCTAGGATATTGTGTGTAACAGCTGTATCCATGATTGGCACTCTGTACATTCCCTTACCTGTTCTTCATCTGTTTGGGCATTACCAGCAGGGTTCCCAAAGTAATTTTGGTATGTGCTGAAATAAACAGTCGTATAATGTGTCTCCTCTCTGTGATTTTACTTGTTTAAAGGGGTTGGCAGGATTTTAATTATTACTGGCCAATCTTCACCTTTTTTTTTAACAAATGATTGAAACCTCTGAACAATATAGGGAGGGCCGTCCATAGGCCAGGCTTTCTGATGCAGTTTTTTCAAGGTAAAATCTGGTATAGATCAAAACGGAAGAGAAAGTATAAAGGGACAGATACTACATCATCTCTTTTTAATCCACTCCTAGTCTTGACTACAAAACCTGAATGTGAGAACTCAGTCTTAGGCCTTATACATTGCATCATAATTTTCTTTTCCGCATCTGATCTACATTTTTTAAAGCAGACCAATTAATTTCAATGAGGCCACAAAAAATGGGCAGAGCACACTGTCTGCTGACCACATCCATATATCCACATGTCTGTCCTGCAAAAAAAATAGAACATGTTCTATTCTTGTCCATTTTGAGGACAAGAATATGCATTTTTACAACGGGTCCTGTAAAAATTGCGGGATGCGCACGGTTGGTATCTGTATTTTGCAAATCCACAGTTTGAGGACCACAAAATACATATGGCAGTTTGCATGAGGCCTTAAGAATTTGATCAAACTGAACATCAATACAATCTAAGGCCTCATGCACACGGCTCTTGTGCAGCCGTTCTGTGCATTGGGGACTGCAATTTGTGGTCCCCAATGCACGGGCAACATCCGTGCAGTGGCCGGGAGAGATCAAGACCCATTCAACTTGAATGGGTCCGTTATCCGTCCGCACGGCAAAAAAATAGAACATGTTCTTTTTTTTTGCGGTGTGGAGGCATGGACAGAAACACCACGGAAGCACTCTGTTCAAGTGAATGGGTCCACATCCGTGATGTGGGGAGCACATGGCTGGTGCCCGTATATTGCCGACCAGCTGTTTGCGGGCCGCAATACTGCCAAGGCCGGGCAAACGCTTGGGCATGAGGCCTAATGGTGAATGCAGGTGTAATTTTCAACCTAGATTTTTAAATCTAAAACAATCTGAACAATTAGATCACAGATATTCATTACCAGGGCATCTACTCACCTTAATTAGCAGACAATAGCTCTATAGTAAGATTTTTTTTGGTGAAGAAGATCTATGGTTGTAGTTTGGAAAGGGTTAAATGCTGAAATATCTTCTATTAACCTCCTTGCAACCAAATGCTATACATTTTTGGCTCTGAGCTATAATCTGTACAAGTACCGCGCGCGCTGGATTAAAGCTTCTACATTCTCCTGTGCTCGGTGCATAGTGCTCAATGAGTGCTATGCAGTGAATAGAAGAATTAGCTATGCCTCTTCTATCCTGACCCTGGTGAGCTCTGCCTATGCCCTCCAGGGTGTGCTGTTTTCCCCTGTAACTGGGGCTCCTTGAAAGCCCCAGTTACAGTAGAAATAGTACAAAACAAAAAGTCAGTGTCCTCCAGAGGTGTTTTAATGACATTTTTGGGGGACATGTCTGCCAAACATAAATTAAAAAAATAAAAACACCACACCAGCAAAACCACTACCATACTCCCCCAGTTCAAGCAAAACATACATAATATATATCAAACAGACCGACACAAAATGGGAAACCTATTTTAATAACTTACTTTTTGCACAGTTTTCCCCAAATAAAAATAAAATAAAAATGATCTACAATTAATATTAAGTCCTAGGTGTTATGAGTCACAAATTTCCACCTTTCATTTTTCACAGCTCCTTTGGAAAATAAAGGGTGAATTCTGATTGGTTGCTATTGGGCAACTAAGCCAGTTCTACTTTACACCAGTTTGATAAATCTCTCCCCAAGTGCCCTAAATAACGAATAAGAGTATGGTCAATAATGGGTTAATGCTTTGAATGTCAAGCAAGGGCTAGTTGTGAGACGTTACTTGTAACTTTTTTGAAAACAGTAGGAGAGATTTATGCCCATCCTGTCACTTAGTCAACTAATTACACCATTACATACTGCAATTACAATTACAGATTTTCAGCTGATGAAATACATGTTCAGCGCATTCTCATTACCTGATATTTCCTTTCCAACAATCAGTAGCATGATTCTTGATGAACTGCAAACAACTTATAGAGCTATATTTGCTCAATATCTTGGGGAATTTATATTTCTGAACATGTGACATTTTCCAAAATCCCATCTATTTAAAGATACCGTAGATGGCTGCTTCTGATCTTCAATATATAACCATGTTTCCAATCTTGTACACTATAAAACAAGTAAGATCATGGTGGTTCGAGAAGCTGTAAATGTTGAGAAATTCTGGAGGACGGTTTTCGAGGCAGGGCAAATATTGGAATGGTGACAGTTTATTTTTTTCTATTATAGATAATTAGTATCAAGTACGGGCCTTAAAGGGGACCTGTCACATTGAACTTGCAGTCTGATCATTGGGCAACATGTTATAAAGCAGGAAGAGCTAAGCAGATTGATGTATAGTTTTATGGCAAAGCATATTTACCTGCTTCCCTGTGCTGGTCCTTCTCTACCCGGCTTCTTCTGCTGGCTCCCAGGATGTAAACTTCCATTTTGACGCTGCTTCAGAAAATTACTGGCTACAGCAGTGACCTGCTTCCCTTGCGTTATGTCAAATTGTCATGAGAGGCAAGGGGAGCAGCGATTGGCTTCAGTGGCATCAAAATGGAAATTTACATCCAGGTAGCACAGCAGAGCAACCAAGGCTGGTGAGAGAAGGAAAAGAGAGCCAGTGTCGGGAAGCATGATTTGCGATAAAACTATACATGAATCTGCTCCGCTCCTCCTGCTCTATAACATGCTGCTAAAAGATCAGACTGCAAGTTCCCTCACTTCCTTTGACAAGTCTGTCCAAGAAAGGGCAAACTCCCCCTCCTAAAGATGCACAACCCCTTTAATGATATTTAAAGGTTCAATAAGACAATAATCACTAACAAAGTATAAGAATTTAGTTTTTCACTGTGGTCTTATCCCCGTTCCACATTATTGACTGGATTACAGGGGCATAGCTATAGTGGATGTAGGGGTAGCAGCTACTAAATGTCTCCAACTCAGAAGGGGCCCGTCCAGGAGGAGGACCGAAAGATTTTGTCAGGCCACCCTCAACAGTGTTATAGAATGACATTATATACAGTGACAGTTTATAGAGTGATTGTCACTACCAGAGCTTTGGGACGTTCTCACAGCTCTGTTTCTCCACCCCTGTGATGATGTCACTACTAGAGCTGGGAGGAGTTCTCACTGCTCTGTTTACTTTTGGTTTCCTTCTTCCCAGCTGTTCCTTATGCGTTTGATTTCCCTCTCTTTATATCACCCCTCCTCCTATTGTAGGGCGTGGATTGTAGTTCTCATTTCAGTTGTAGCTCTTGCTTTAGTATCTTCACTTGTAGCTATCAGTTCACTGGACCTGTGTTCTGCTGCAGCAAGCACTCCGGATATTGCCAGCTGTCCTTGGATCCGTCTTCTCTGCGGCTGCAACACCTTCAGCTAAGTGTACAGACATTGTTGTGTACCTGATTATTTTCTGACTGGATCTGAGGTGGCCACGGTTCCCTCCATATACTGAGTAGGGCACCGGTGGCCGTGCCCCTTCCACTATTGTAGGGGTTACAGTGGTCATCAGTCTTAGGCACGTGGGCATGCCTCGTTCCGCCATTTGGATCCGGGCATGTGCTTTAGCAGAATAGGGAGAGCTATTTATCACCCCTAGTTTATCACCCCTAGTCACCCTTTATCCTCCCTAGTTTGGGTCCGGTCAGTAGCTCTTTTACTGTGTATACTGTTGTTGCTCACATACAGCCGTGACAGTGATGTGACATACAGTTTATATGTGTAGCAAAGGGATCGAGAGGCTGCCTGACCTGGTCTGAGAAAGCTATCTTGATTAGCCGCAGAAGTGGATGGGAGGGAGTTGCTAAGGGGAGGTCCAAAATTTGCTAGGGGGCCCAGCCAGTTCCAGTTGCGCCACGGCTGGATCATTTGTACAATTGATCAATTGATTTTATGTGTATGAGAGACTGCACCATTCTCCTACTTTTCTTCCTCAGTTTCAAATGATTATAATCAGATTGCTTGCACATATCCAGTTTCCATAGACAACATATTTCTGAAAACAAAGAAAATCCATATATCAGTCATCAGCGTGGAATAAAAAATGGATTTCAAACACAAACAAGCATAATATTGCAATCAGATATATATAACTTTTCATAAGGGTAGGTGAAAAGGGTAGGTAGAAGCTGAAATAGCTAGTTTCTACCTACACTTACTTTCTATGCACTAACATATTCAGGGAAATATAATCAAGTACCAAACTAGGTGGGAACAAATACACATTTTATCACTTCACATAATAGTTTGCAATCTGCAATTTACCAGCATTGTCGCTAGAGTGTCCAACTACTACATATTATCCTTACCCTTCAGCTAACATACCTGCAGTATAGACTGATGATCCATCTGATAGCAAGGGCTCGGTTTTATGAGCCAATAAAGCTGCATGACAGGGCCAATGGCTAGTGACTGATACAAGGCCTGGCAATGATCTGCAGTGCAGGTTTTTACCATCCTTATTGACATATCACTGCGCTATGACCTTGAATGAACACAGCAATACAAGACATACTCTTTAGAAAAAATTATGTGAATTTATATAAAACAATCCATACACAATTGTATCAAATTGATTGCCAATGCTCTGCCATGTATAATGTTCAATATAAATCAATATTTCAAAACTATGATAAACATTTAACCCCTTTGTGACCACCAATATACCTTTTTACGGCGGTCACTAAGGGGCCATAGGCTGGGCCAACGCCTTTTCATGACGGCCTTGTCTAAGCACTGCATGGGTCCCCTGTGCAGCGGAGAGCGGGCACTTAGCTCTCACATGAGAGCCACACTCTTGCTCTAACTGGAGTGCTGATCCGGACTGATTAACCCTTTACATGCCGTGGGCACATAAGCGGTGAAAGAGGGATCGGACTCCCTCCTTCTGTCTCCAATTGCCACCCAGCAAATGCGATTGCAGGGCGCTGATGTGTGTAAAAGCTGGCTTGGGCCTGGTATAGACCTTAATCCTGCCTTGAGTGTTCTCCAACAGGCTGCGCCTCTCTGTCACAACCTGCTGGTCAATGTCAATAAAGCACTGACATTAAAATGCAATGCACTATACGGATAGTGCATTGTATTTTAAAAGCAATCAAAATATTTATTGTTAAAGTCCCACTGTGGGAATATTAAGTGGTAAATAAAGGGGGGGAAAAACAGATTTAGCAGAATAGCTAATTTATTCTCAGTTGCCACCCAAAAAACAAGTGATAAAAAATGTATCCCAAAAGTATACCAATGAAGACTACAAATAAAACTCCCACACAACTCCATAGAAAAAAAAAAAAAAAAAAGTTATGGGTCTTGGGAAGTGGCAATGCAAAAACATTTTTTTTCATTAAAAAAATGGGTTTCATTGTACAAAAGTATAAAGGTATAAAAAACAATATGTATTTGGTATTGCTATAATCGTACTGACCCAGAGCATAAAGATATTATGTTATTTCTACCAAAAAATGAACGCTGTAAAAACGTAAAACTCTGTGGTAGTATTGGTAGTATCATGACTGCTGGGGAGTCAGCTCCTTAAATATATGCTGTACGCCAAAATTGGGGCCCCAGTAGGTTCCATGTCTTGAGTAAACTGTAAGACAGAGGGTGTGTCACTGAAAAGATTTGAGTTAGTACTACAGTACTTCTAAGGGCATTGTCTAAGTGGTCCCCAATCTTTACCCTTTAAATCCCGTACAGGGATCTGAATTTCACTGGAGGGGAACCACCAGGTCACTACCTCTTGCAGTAGTCTTTCAGGCAGGTGCTGTGTGGAGACAAAAACAAAATCAAAGGAGTGACTATTCCAGACGTTGTTGACATTAAAATACTATTACAATATATAATACATTACAATATATCTGAGATTTGGGAACACCATGAGCACCTTCTTTATTGATCACATATACATTAGCTTTTTATGGGGCCAATGTATGCCAAAGTCTGTTCCCTTCTATTATGTATATTATATGCCTGCTCTAAAATGCAAGGCCTTATACAATGGTCAGTAGATAAAAAAAAAACACTTTTTTGTTTCTGTCAAGAATATTGTTTATCATCTTCCTGGCTTAATATATATTCCAAACGCACTCTCACACATACTTATTCACGTTGGAAAGTTCCAATATACAAGACTAGTTAAGACCTTCTATTGGGGCAAAAATTATGTAGGCCCCTTCCCTGACTCGTGTATCTCTCTCACATCAGTGGCTATACATGACCCTTACAGCGTCGGGTAAAGAAGTACATTCATATTATCCATTTCAGCATTCAATATATCAATATTCCATGCTTTAATAATCATTCTAAAAAAGTAATTTTTCTACACAGCAGCAAGTAAAGAGTTTATGGCATTATTTGTTTTTTTACTTTAAGTGCTAATTAATAACAGTTATATCTAATTGGATCATTTACATGCATCCACAATGACCAATATGTGCTCGTGGACAGGAAGCTAAGACTTAACACTAAATTAGGTCACACCATTGGGTAAGATATCCTTCTGAGTTCTTGATTAAAATGTAGATTGATCACATCTAAAATGCAAAGCATACAGCATGTTCTCATTTGTAAGTGTAACAATTATAACAGCATCATAGAATGAATGCAGGTCTGATTATGAAAAATATAATTGTAGCTCAAGGATCATTTAGTATGCATGTGTTTCTTAAATTATTTCAGCCCAAGTGGTCTTGGTACAGTATGTATATAGAAAATACCTGTTTCAAATAAGAATTTAGAAGGTTACATTTGCAGGGCTTTTTATACATCACTTTAGTGCTGATTATTTCTTGCCGTATTTTCTTAAAGATGCATGTACCAATTATATAGTTAAAAGATATGAAAATGAAAGGATGGATCTGATTGGTTGCTCTGGGCAACTAAGCTACTTCTACTTTGCACCAGTTTGGTAAATGACCCATATGATTTTAATTTTTCATCTTTGCCTTCCAAGGGACATAGCTTTTTTATTTTTTGAATTAACAAAGTCATATGAGGACTTGTTTTTTTACCGGATAGTTATACTTTTTAAAGGCAGCATTTAATGTTCCATATATGGTATTGTAAAACTGTAAAAAATATATTTATGGGGTAAATAGGAAACACAATTCCACCATTGTTGACCGGGTTTTGTTTAACGCCATTCACTATACAGTAATAATAACATGACAACCTTAGGCTACTTTCACACTAGCGTTTTGGCTTTCCGTTGTGAGATCCGTTCAGGGCTCTCAAAAGCGGTCCCAAACGGATCAGTTTTGCCCTAATGCATTCTGAATGGAAAAGGATCCGCTCAGAATGCATCAGTTTGCCTCCATTCAGTCACCATTCCGCTCTGGAGGCGGACACCAAAACACTGCCTGCAGCGTTTTTCTATCCGCCTGATGAAACTGAGCCAAACGAATCCGTCCTGGCACACAATGTAAGTCAATGGGGACAGATACATTTTCTCTGACACAATCTGGCACAATAGAAAACGGATCTGTCCCCCATTGATTTTCAATGGTGTTTAAGACGGATCCGTCATGGCTATAGAAGACATAATACAACTGGATCCGTTCATGACGGATGCATGCAGTTGTATTATTGTAACAGAAGCGTTTTTGCAGATCCATGACGGACCCGCAAAAAACACTAGTGTGAAAGTAGCCTTATTCTCTCGGTAAAATTATGGCCATACCAAATCTATAGTTCATATCATGTTTCACTACTATAAAAAGAAATTGTATTGTTTCACTTTTTTTGACACTCCTAACTTTTGTGTATTTCCTTTGTGTAGGATCGTTTTTATTGGTATTATTTTGTGGAACATGAACATTTTTGATAATTTTTTATTCTGTTTCATGTGGAGGAGGGGTAACCAAATAATAGCACTCCTGTTTTAATTTTTTTTTATAGCATTCACCACGTAGAATAAATCACATGATATTTTAGTAGATTGGACATTTTTGGACATGCCAATTATGTTTATTTATTTATTTTTGTAATATGATAAAACGGGAAGAGGGTGATTTGAATTGTTAATTTCTGTATATAAGATAAAAATCTTTATTCAGCTGATTTTTCCTTTTCTTTTAGGTCCCCTTAGGGCACATGAACCTGCAATCATTCATTTGTTTGAACTATCACTTCAGTATTGAGATTTTACAAACATTCTTTGTAATAGGTGCTGAAACATGGCAAGCCTAGGGGTCTTCAGAAGGTCCCCGGGCACCATGCAACAAATTGGCACTCCAAGGTTTTGCCATAAGGAACAGTTGGATGATATGAGGATAATAAATGCTGCTGTCTCTGAAGGATTAAATGGCCTGCAAAGGAATTTACCTCTAATCCCAGCCACATCAGGTGGGTGTCAACTGTATAACACAGTTGGCACTGATTGTGTATGGAGAAGGCTAAGCTCATGAGCCCACTCCAAGTTCTAGCTTTCTGCAGCATCATCCGTGACACCGCATCTGTTTCACTGTGGGTGGAAATTCCTCTGCCAGCGCCCACAACAGAAGAATGCAGCATCTCTCGTAGCAAGGCATGGAAATGCTGCATTCTGCCAGCCGTCTGTAATGCTGGTAACATGTCTGTCATTTTGTGTTTGTACTGGGGGTCTAAGTACGTTGACACGCTGTACTGGTCCTTTGTGCTTTTTATACGGGGGTCCCTGTTCAAACACTGGAGCATAAAGGCCCACATTTGCACTAAATTGGACGCGGTGGAGCACCCTGGCTCCTGCTCATTGCCTAGGAGAATGTCGTCCTCAGTCTCCTCGCCCCAGCTACAGACAACATCAGGGATCCCCGAAAAGTTTCAAGTCCCCCTCAAAGCCTGCTCTTCTTGCTCCTCTTCCCCCCAGCCACCATCCTCCTCTGACTCTTCTTCAGACTCCTGCACAACAGCCGCAGCACAGCATGGCAATGTCTCACCTAGGACATCGAATAGGTTCTGGAGAGCTTAGGGGGTGCAGCAGAAGAGGCTGTAGCAGTGGAAAAGGAGGAGTCAGCCGAGGAAGAGACGGAGGATGGAGTAGGTTAAGGAGAAGAAGAGGCAGGCCTGCATGCAATCCGTAGCAGTAACACCAAATCCACATGGGAGCCATGGGTTACATGATTGACGGCCATCAGAAGGTACACCCAGTGGGCAGTAAAAGTTATGTACCTTCCCTGCACGTTGTTGCTAGACCACGTGTCTATGGTCAGATGTATCTTGGAACCGACAGTGTGTGCAGGATGTGGAGTGCTGTGAGTGTGGCTTTGTGGGTTCTGACGGCGTTGCTCCCACTGGGCTCAGTGATGGGAGGCCAGGTGCCTTCTTGAAGCGGTCATGCCTAGGTGAGTGTTGGGCTTACCGAGACTTATGCTTTAACAGCACAGGCTGCAGATGGCAACACTATTGTCAGCAGCTAACACGTTAAAAAAAGCCCACAATGCGGAGCCATGTGCCGGCGTCCTGGGAGCGCCAGAACTGACCGTGCATGGTGGATGGCTTGTTCCAGATACATTTGCAGTCTGCTTTTTGCCTCCTGTGCCCTGCGAGCTCTGCCTGCTTCTCCTCCTTCTCCTCCCTCTGTGATGCTTCGTCTCTCCCTCTAAACTCCTCTCCTTATACTCTCTTGTGGGCACCCACGTGGCGTCCATCGACACGTCATCATCGTCACCTTCACCACCACTGACATTTGAAATCTTGGAGGAGGCAGCAAAAGTGGGTACCTCCTTCCTTGGGCTGATTTGGGTACTGGATGGTGGCCGTTACCTACCTCCACTTCCTCATCTGATGTCAAGAATGGCCACGCATCCATAATGTCTAGGAATAGATAGGAAAATAATTCCTCTGACTCGAGTGGAGGGGCTACGGATGTAGCAGGGTTAACACACATGCTTTATGAGACATGTTATCTAATCTAAATGCAACAAAATGTGTTAAGCAATTGCTTTTCAATGGCTTTTGTTTCAAGATAACGCGATGAGTTAAGAGTGTGTGTGTTACCCCTGCTACAACTGTATGTTGGTGGTGTGTATGGGGGTGCACACAGCAGAGAGTGAGGAGGGTGCAGATACAGAGGATGAGGGGGGGCAGAAGCGGAAGTCTGAATTAGCCACTCAACCAACTCTGGTGCGTCCTTTGAAGTAATCGCACACGCCTTCTCCAACTTCCCATTTAGGCTCCAGCCTAGTGCACTTGCACGACCCCTACCACCCCTGCGGAACGGCCTGACTTTTTCTCTGCCTGTCATTTTCAAAATGACCCTGTGACGAAGTCCCTAGAAAAGAGCAGTATTTGTGGAAGCAGGTATATCGCAGGCCTCAATCAATATTTGGTGGAAGCAGGTATATCAAACCCCTTAATTAGTATTTTGTGGAAGCAGGTATATCAAACCCCTTAATCAGTATTTTGTGGACAAAGGTATATTGCACCCCCAATCAGTATTTTGTGGAAACAGGTATATCAAACCCCTTAATCAGTATTTTGTGGAAACAGGTATATCAAACCCCTTAATCAGTATCTTGTGGAAGCAGGTATCTCACAGGCCTCAATCAATATTTGGTGGAAGCAGGCATATCAATCCCGTTAACCAGTATTTTGTGGAAGTAGGTATATTTCAGGCCTCAATCAATATTTGGTAGAAACAGGTATATCAAACCCCTTAATCAGTGCTTTGTGGAAGCAGGTATATTGCAGGCCTCAATCAATATTTGGTGAAAGAAGTTATATCAAACCCCTTAATCAGTATTTTGTGGAAGCAGGTATATCGCAGCACTCAATCAGTATTTTGTGGAAGTAGGTATCTCGCAGGCCTCAATCAATATTTCGTGGAAACAGGTATATTAATCACCTTAATCATTATTTTGTAGAATCAGGTATATCGTAGGCCTCAATCAATATTTGGTGGAAACAGATATATCGAACCTCTTAATCGATATTTTGTGGAAGCAGGTATATTGCAGCCCTCAATCAGTATTTTGTGGAAGCAGGTATATTAAACCCCTTAATCAGTATTTTGTGGAAGCAGGTATATCGTAGCCCTCAATCAATATTTGGTGGAAGCAGGTATATTAAACCCCTTAATCAGTATTTTGTCGAAGCAGGTATATCGCACCCCTCAATCAATATTTGGTGGAAGCAGGTATATTGAACACCATAATCAGTATTTTGTGGAAGCAGGCGCAACAGGTATATCGCATCCCTCAATCAGTATTTTGTGGAAAAAGGGATATCACACCCCTCAATCAGTTTTTTTTTGGGCAACAGGTATATTACACCCGTTGCAATTAGTTGTTCTGATAGCGTTTGTCCCTCTATATAGCTGCGGTATCATAGCAGAACCGCACACAACTGCTGCACAATACAAATGCACTATAATTTAATTTCTATGTTAGAAAGTATATTATGGGTATATCACACCCCTCAGTACATCACGCCTATCGATAGCACACCTATACCAGTCCTTAAAAGGACTTTGCTGGCACTATTAACTAGCGTTTGATGTCCCTAACAGCCTGTCCCTGCTCCACAAAGCAACCTCTTCCTACACTGGCAAAACATAGAATGTAAAATAGCTGCCAGATCGGGTTCTGTGATAGGATGGGGGTGTGTCCATGTGCTGGCTGTCTTATCCCACCCGATGGATGTGTCATGGGTCAACGTTCGGCGCAATGCAAAAGAATATTGCGCCGGCGGACATCGCCATATGTTTGCATGTTCAGCGAATCGCGAATGCTCAAAGTTTTACGCAAAACAGATCACCGGGCAAACCGCAAGGCCATCTCTACTTATTAATTTACCACATAAATTCACGCCACCTATTTTAGATGACAGATTTATGATAAATTACTACCATTGTTTTTCAACAGCCCAAAATTTCTAACTACAATTGCTGCCACCACCTATACTTATCTAGGCAATTGTGGCCTATATTTCCAGACTTTCTCAGCACTTTCTTATCACAATGCAACAGGTTATCTAAATGGGACCCAAAATCCCCTTAATCTATACAGGTAATTCTCCATTTCGGAAGAGCAAGTTCTATAAGACTGCAAGGAAGGGACTTATCAAGATTTAAAATTTAAATACACAATAGTGTAGTGTATACAAGAAGTAATTGTCAGATAAAAAGATTAAAACAAAAATATACATGTGGTTACAATGCATTCAGCACTTATGAAAATATAAGGGATAAAATAACAGAATAAAAGCTTACTGATATACAGCATTGATATCCTGGCTGTGGGAACAGCTGAAAATATGGGCAGTTACTCCAATAAAGATATGGATCCCCAAAAAGCTGCTCCAGTTCTATGACAAAAGCTGAACTCAACCAGGTGAAATTAGTTTTTTAAATTTTAGTGTTTTGCCCTTCCAGTCCTAGCTATGGATTGTTAAAAATTACCAGATTCAAAGAATCTTACTTCTAGTTACTTCTATCACTGAGGAGATAGAAGGCCAGTTGTATAACCAAATACATTGGGCTGCACAGGCTGGTACAGTGGTACAATGGTGAAAATGGGGGATTTTGAAAATCATCAATGTAATATAGTCACAATAAAAATTCGCTATTAGAATATTTGTGATCAACAGTAAGGGGTAGGCAACTTTCCTATTGGTTGCTAGGGATGTTGCTAAGTGCCGATATTTGCGATAAATTCGCAATTAATTGACTATAAATTCTCGATTAGAATATTCGCGATCAACACTATTCGCGAATACTAATATATACTATATTCTATATATTTGTGAATTCTCAAAGTGGCGATATTCGCGATTAAAATTCGCGATTTGAATATTTGCGCTCAACACTATTCTTGAAATGATGTGGGCATATTGGCCTTCAATATTAGTTACCAATATGTGGCTCTCCTTATACTCTGCCCTGATCCTCATTTAACATAGTAACATAGTATATATGGCCGAAAAAAGACATTTGTCCATCCAGTTCGGCCTGTTATCTTGCAAGATGATCCAGAGGAAGGCAAAAAAAAAAAACTGTGAGGTAGAAGCCAATTTTCCCCACTTCATTCAGGCAATCATATAACTCCTTGGATCAACGACCCATCTCTAGTAGCTATAGCCTGTAATATTATTACACTCCAGAAATAAATCCAGGCCCCTCTTGAACTCTTTGAGTGAACTCACCATCACCACCTCCTCAGGCAGAAAGTTCCATAGTCTCACTGCTCTTACCGTAAAGACTCCACTTCTATGTTTGTGTACAAACCTTCTTTCCTCCAGGCGCAGAGGATGTCCTCTTGCCACAGTCACAGTCCTGGGGATAAATAGATGATGGGAGAGATCTCTGTACTAACCCCTGATAAATTTATACATAGTAATTAAATCTCTCCTCAGTCAACTTTTTTTCAAAAGTGAATAACCCTAATTTTGATAATCTTTTAGGGTACTGTAGTTCCCTCATTCCAGTTATTACTTTTGTTGCCCTCCTCTGAACCCTCTCCAGCATTGCTATGTCTGCCTTGTTCACAGGAGACCAGAACTGTACACAGTACTCCATGTGTGGTCTGACCAGTGATTTGTAATGTGGTAGGTCTATGTTCTTATCACGAACATCTATGCCCCTTTTGATGTAACCCATTATCTTATTGGCCTAGGCAGCAGTTGCCTGACACTAGTTTTTATAGCTTAGTTTGCTGTTCACTAAAATTCCTAGGTCCTTTTCCATGTCAGTGTTTTACCATTTAGTATGTATGGGTGACTTGCATTATTCCTACCCATGTGCATAACCTTACATTTGTCAGTGTTAAACCTCATCTGCCACTTTTCTGCCCAAGCCTCCAATCTATCCAGATCCATCAATAGCAGTATTCTGTCCTCTTCCGTGTCAATTACTTTACACAGTTAAGTGCCAACTGCAAATATTTATATTTTACTGTGCAAGCCTTCCACAAGATCATGAATAAATATATTGAAGAGGATAGGGCCCAGTACTGACCCCCTGAGGTACTCCACTAGTGACCCAATCTGAGTGTGTATCATTAATAACCACCCTCTGTTTTCTATTACTGAGCCAGGTAATTACCCACATACCGACATTTTCTCCTAGTCCGAGCATTCTCATTTTATATACTAACCTTTTATGTGGTAAAGTGTCAAATGCTTTGGAGAAGTCCAGATATACGACATCCATTGATTTGCCGCTGTCAAGTCTAGAACTTACCTCTCATAGATACTGATTAAATTAATTTGACATGACTGATCCCTCGTAAGGCCATGCTGATATGGCGTTATTTGCTTATTTTCATTGAGGTACTCTAAGATAGCATCTCTTAGAAAACTTTCAAACAGTTTACCCACGCTGGATGTTAAACTTACCGGCCTATAGTTTCCGGGCTCTGTTTTTGGACCCTTTTTGAATATTGGCACCACATTTGCTATGCGCTAATCTTGTGGAACACTCCCTGTCAGTATAGAGTCCTTAAATATCAGAAATAAGGGTATGGCTATGACATTACTTAATTATCTTAGGACACGAGGGTGTATGCCATCTTGTCTTGGCGATTTGTCTATTTTAATCTTTTTAAGTCGCTGTTGTACTTCTTCCTGGGTCAGACAGGGCACTTTTAATGGGGGATTTACTTTTAGATTCTGCATTTCATCTGACAGTTTATTTTCCTCAGTGAATACAGTGTATAAAAAAATATTTAATAGCTTTGCTTTCTCCTCGTCGCTCTCTGCAACTTCCCCCTCATTGTTCTGTAGACCTTCAAATTTATACTTTTTACCATTTATATAATTGAAGAACATATTCCCCTATGTTGAAGAACATATTCCCCTAAAGTGAGGAAAATTGGCTTCTACCGCACAGTTTTTTTTTGCCTTCCTCTGGATCACCTTGCAGGATAACAGGCCGAACTGGATGGACAAATGTCTTTTTTCGGCCTTATGTACTATGTTACTATGTTACTATTTTAGGGTTAGTTTTGCTCTCTTTGGCAATTAATCTTTCGGTCTCTAGTTTGGCCGCTTTTATTTGTTTTTTACATATTCTATTTTTTTTCCTTATAGTTTTTTATTGCTTCCTCAATACCCTCCTATTTTAGTGATTTAAATGCTTTCTTTTTGTCATTTATTGCTTTCTTTACAGTTCTATTAATCCTCATTGGTTTCTTCTTGTTCCTTAACCTTTTTATTCCCATAAGGTATGTACCTATCACAATTAGATTTAAGGATGCTTTTAAAAATATCCCATTTTGTGGCTGTATTTTTATTTTTGAGGACTTTGTCCCAGTTACTTAGGTCTATGGCCTCTCTTAGTTGGCTAAATTTAGCTTTTTTGAAGTTTGGTATTTTTGTTCCTCCCTGAAGAAACACTCTTTTGAATGACAATTGGAAGGTTATTACTTTATGGTCACTATTTCCCAGGTGTCCCCCAACCTGCACATCTGTTGTTCTGTCAGGTCTATTGGTTAATACTAATTTTAGCATGGCCATCGCTCTAGTCAGGTCCTGAACCAGCTGAGAACGGTAATTGTCTTTGGTTATTGCCAAGAACCTGTTTCCTTTATAAGATGTACAGGTTTCAGTTTCCCAGTTTATATCTGGGTAGTTGAAGTCCCCTATAATATACGACCTCATTATGATTTGCCGCCTCCTCTATCTCGTTTAGTAGTAGATTTTCTGTGGTATATTAGGTGGTTTATAATAAACTCCTATTAGTAACTTATTATTGTTTTTGACTCCATGTATTTCTACCCACAGTGACTCCACCTGTTCATGTCCCTCACTTATATCTTCTCGGAATGTGGGCTTTAGACAGGACTTTACATAAAGGCAGACCCCTCCCCCTCTCCGGTTTTGGTGATCCTTTCTAAACAGACTGTAACCCTGTACATTAACTGCCCAGTCATAACTATCATCCAGCCATGTCTCAGTAATTCCTACTATGTCATGGTCCTCCTCACATATCACTAATTCAAGTTCCCCAGTTATATTAGTCAGGCTTCTGACATTAGTATATATGCATTTAAGAGGTTTATATATATTTTTTACCCTACACCTTTTCTTCTTAACTGTTCTAGTCCCTCCTTCCATTCCTCCCCCAGTTCCATTACCTTGCCTCAGGTCTCTATCTTCACTATCTTCCCCTCCTATTTGTAATACATTTTTCCACCAACCAATATATTCTGACTCCCTTCATCCCTCTAGATTTATTTCCCTCATTCAGGTGCAAATTATCTGTGCAGCCTGAACCCTTCTATCCTACGCCAACACTTAAAAGGTTTAATGTGATTACTATGGTATTTAACAGATATTCTCATGTAGTTGCTTACCTGATGTACATCTTCCATTCCCTTTTTTAATTTGTATTAACTTGACCAGTTTTCATCATATAAGCATATCATTCTGGCTTTTTTATATCCTGTATATAGCATTTTCTGTTATATCCAACCAAACCCATGATGCACTTCTCTTTTCTCTACCATAGCTCCTGCACCGCCCCTAACAAGACCCAGCTAGATTATAGCTCCTCCCACTCAGCTAGTTACATAGACACTTCCGATCACTGCTCCTGTTGCTGCTTTGACACATTGATGGACATAACATCACAGGAAATAAAAAAAAGAGCTCCCTGGACATGGTCATTTGATCATAGTCCACAATGAGAGATATGAGAAAGGTAACTAAAATACATTACAAAATAATAGCTGCCCTCAAATATGATTATATTTAAGAATATTGATACAACCTTAGTGGACCTTCTCTTAAGCTTGGATCCAAGTTGTTTAAAATTATTCTTAAGGATTCTCCATCTACCATGTATTCTACTCTTGGTTCCAACATGGGCCACTGCTGTTGGTTTATCAACAGCCCCTGCAAGCAATTTATAAATTTCTACCATATGCCAAACACTGGTATTAGGAGGACAGTAAACCATTTGGTTAAGGTGGTCTTGGTGACAATTATACTATATATCTTCCTGATTGTAGAATCCCAAGTAACCACTAGTTGTCTAACCCTTCCCCCATTGCCATCCATCCCGAGTTCAATTTATTTCTGGAACATTGTCAATTTGTGAAATTATAAGTAATGATTCTTCCATGTTGGTAGCCACATTTCTATAACCTGACATTGATTGCAGTCTTGCAGTCTTTCTCCTTGTATATTTTTCCCAGTAATGTTAACTTGGAACTGTTTTAGTGACAGTCAAGTGAAAACTCTGATAAGGCGGGAGAAATATTGTTCATTTTCATCATTATTTCACTCATTTTTCACAATACGAATCAGACATTATCATCATTTTCACAGCCTGATGAGACAATTTCAGTTTGCATCACTATCTTGCATGGAGTTTTCTTGTCAGCTCCCTCAAAACATTTGCTATTTTTGATAACAAACACCAAGAACTGTCACTACTCACTATAGTTGAAAAAAGGAGAGACAGTGGCAGTTTCTAAATCATGATTAGTAATATTAGTTTATTACAATGAAAACAAAGCCAACACAGTTTTATATCAATACAAACTTACAAACTAAAAATGGCAGTTAATATAGAAAAATGTAACTTATGTGTAAAAATCATATTTTTCCACAGTGTTCATGAGAATTAAATTTAAACTTACCACTTCCATCCTCAAAGGTACCCACATCGTAGCACCCTGTATATCCTCCCCTTTACCTCTGTCTACCACCATACTGTCACCGTACAATGTCAGGTATAATGGGGAGGCAGCTAGACCAGGACGCCGGAATCAGGGAGCAGGTCACCTCCTAAAGCGTCCCTAATCCTCACCCTAACTCCTGACTGTATGAGCGGACCTGGATGGTAGGACGGCTCATGCCAGGATACCTTTGGCCCTGAGGCGCCCTGATAATCCCTCACATAGGAGCAGGGGAGAGACGACCTGTTCTTCCCAGACACGGATGAACAGGAGTCTCAAATGGCCTAGCAGCAGGGAAAGGAAAAGACCATATGCAGCAACAGAGTTGGCAGGTAAGAACACCAGAAACACACTTACCTGCCGCAGCCACCATGACTGAAACCCGTGCAAAAGTACAGGTGCCCACACACCAAATAGGACACCGTACAAACAACACCACACACAGGTATCCAGCAATCCTGATTCTTCCTGGGCCCGAAACAGCAAGGTGCACTTCAGCCCCAGGCAGCACTGCATACAGACTTATGGTTCACCCCTCCAGGAAACCAGCCCCCTTCCGGAGGTACAACCCACAAAGGATAATGTCTTGCACACATGTAAGGACAAACACCAACAACATCCCAGACAGGTAACAACAAACAAGACGTACAACAAACCCTGAACATAAACCCACATCAAACATACAACAAGTGAGGTTGGGTACATAGAGGATACAAGGGAGACAAAGGAATGACATCGCAGATGACATCGATGTCCTACAAGGTGGCCCTCAAGGACTGGGCAGAGCAGAGCTCCAGCACCAACGACAGCTGAAGTATAACTGACCCTAGACAGGAAGCCACAGGAGATAAAAGCCAAGTGACCACACCCAGTCAGGGAGTTAAACCTTACAGAACCAGACAGAGGGAGGCTACAACTTAAAGGGGAAGTGCACACATCAGCCAACAGGTTGCCAACAGCAACTGCAGGTGTGGCAAAAGTGTCACGGCGCACACAGCAAGGGCCGTGACACATACCTGTGCTGGTTGTTCGGCCATCTAAGTTTAATCTTATAACTTCGCAATCTGAATCTCACACTCCCATTCTAGCCTCTTAAGTCATTTCTTAAGTCATTTCTTAATTCAAATTAATTCCCAACATCCACAGTTTTAAGGATTGAAAAACATTTTAGGTAACCCTATCACATTTGATAGATTGACTCCTATACTTATCACTAGAGATGTTTTGAAAAATTCTATTTGGGCGATTCATCAAAGTTTGCAAAGAAATAAATCAGGCATACCCGTATATCATTGAAATGTATGAAGCTGGCTGCTGCAGTAAACTCGTTCCATATGCAGTGGGTGTCGGCTATATCATACAACAGACTAGTATTGATCACGAATATTCGAATTGCTAATTTTTATTGCGAATATAGGCACTTCGAGAATTCGCAAATATTTAGAAAATAGTGATATATATTTGTAATTTTGAATATTCTAATTTTTTTTTAAATCAATACACATGATACCTCCCTGCTTGTAGCTTGTTGGCCAATGAGAAGGCTGCAGTATCTTTGACTTTAGGAGTAGTGATGATTGCGAATTTTCATAATGGGAATTTTCATAATAGCACTATATCTAATATATAATTTTTTTTGAATATTCGTAATATTCTAAAACAAGAATATATAGCAATATAGCGAATATTCAGAAAAAAAAACTAATATAGAGCAATTTAGCTAATATAGTGCTATAATCTTCTTTGTCTAATAGTTGTAGTTTTTTTCTCATCTGAAGTTCAGATTGGAAAAAAATGACAACTATTAAAAAAAGAATATAGCTAAATTGCTCTATATTAGTTTTTTTTTAATTATTCGCTATATTGCTATATATTCTTGTTTTAAAATAATCTGAATATTCGAAAAAACTAATATATTCATTTTTTTGAATATTCGTAATATTCTAAAACAAGAATATATAAAAATATAGCGAATAGAGTTGAGCGGACACCTGGATGTTCGGGATCGACAGGTTCGTCTGAACTTAACAAAAAAGTTTGAGTTCGGGACCCGAACTTGACCCGAACTTAACCCCGAACCCAAACCCCATTGAAGTCAATGGGGACCCAAACTTTTGAGCACTAAAATGGCTGTAAAAATGTCATGGAAAGGGCTAGAGGGCTGCAAATGGCATCAAAATGTGGTTAAGAGCATGGCAAGTGCTCTGCAAACAAATGTGGATAGGGAAATGACGTTAAATAACATAAAATACGTACAAATAAAAAATTATAATTTTGATCTAGGAGGACGAGGTTAATATGGAGTAGGAGGTTGAGGAGGTGGTGGATGTGGCGGTGTAGGTCGAAGCGGCGGTGGAGGAGGAGGAGGTAGCCTACATTGCTTTTTGGTTTTCAATTTATTTATATTTTTTTAAATTAGGGTACACCCCAAAACATTGGGAAATATAACCTGTGATAACCCCCTCCAGTCGTGCTAAACACACGTTCAGACAATACACTGGCTGCAGGGCAGGCCAGCACCTTCAAGGCGTAAAGGGCAAGCTCAGGCCATGTGCCCAATTTGGAGACCCAGAAGTTAAAGGGGGCAGACCTATCAGTCAGTACGTGTAGGCGTGTGCACACATACTGCTCCACCCTGTTGCTGAAATGTTGCCTCCTGCTAAAACGTTCCATATCAGCTGGTGGTGCTGGTTGTTGTGGCGTGCTGACAAAGCTTTTCCACATTTCCGCCATGCTAACCCTTCCTTCTGAGGTACTGGCAGTGCCCCAGCTGCGTTGGCGACCTCTTCCTCTGCCTTCGCCTTGTGCTTCCGCTGTGCCCCCGCTGTCAGGTGGGAATGGCACCAGCAGCGCGTCTACCAGCGTGCGCTTGTACTCGCGCATCTTACGATCACGCTCCAGTGATTAGGAATGGTACGTTGTCCTTGTAAGGGGGATCCAGCAGCGTGGCCACCCAGTAATCAGCACAAGTTAGAATGTGGGCAACTCGGCGGTCGTTGCGGAGACACTACAGCATGTAATCGCTCATGTGTGCCAGGCTGCCCAGAGGCAACGAAAAGCGGTCCTCTGTGGGAGGTGTATCGTCTGTGTCCTCTATATCCCCCCAGCCACGCACCAGTCATGGCCATGAGCTGGTCTGGGTGCCACCATGCTGTGAACAAGGTTCCTCCTCCTCCATCTCCTCCTCCTCATCCTTCACCTCATCATCCTCCAGAACTGTGCCCTAGCTGGACAATTGTGTACCTGGCGTTTGTGGGTGCAAGAACTCACCCTCGGAGCCACTTGCGAATGACTGTCTGGAAACCCTACAAAATGATCCCTTTTCCTCCTCCTTCTCCTGTGCCACATCCTCTTTTATCATGGCCAGCAGTGTTTTTTCAAGGAGGCATAGAAGTGGGATAGTAATGCTGAGAACGGCGCTATCGGCACTGGCCATGTTGGTGGAGTACTCGAAACAGAGCAACAAGGAACACAGGTCTCGCATGGAAGCCCAGTCATTGGTGGTAAAGTGTTGCTGTTCCGCAGAGCAACTCACCAGTGCGAGCTGCAGATGAAAGTCCACTATCGCCTGCTGCTGCTCGCACAGTCTGTGCATGTGCAAGGTGGAGTTACAACTTGTGGGCACGTTGCATATGAGGCGGTGAGCGGGAAGGCTGAAGTTACGCTGCAGCGCTGACAGGCGAGCAGCAGAAGGGTGAGAACGCCGAAAGCGCGCACAGACGGCCCGCACTTTATGCAGCAGCTCTGACATATCAGGGTAGTTTTTCAGGAATCTCTGCAACACCAAATTCAGCACATGCGCCAGGCAGGGGATGTCGTCAAACCGGCTAGTCCCAGAGCTGCTACGAGATTTTGCCCATTATCGCACACCACCAGGCCAGGCTTGAAGCTCATTTGTACCAACCACTCATCGGTCTGTTTTTCAATGCCCGTCCATAGCTCTTGGGCGGTTTGGGGTTTGTCCCCCAAACAGATAAGTTTTAAAACTGCCTGCTGTCGTTTACCCCTGGCTGTGCTGAAGTTGGTGGTGAAGGTGTTACGCTGACCGGAAGAGGAGCCAGTAGAGAATGAGGAAGCGGAGTAGGAGTAGGAGTAGGAGGAGGAAGCAACAGGAGGCAAACTGAAGCGCCCTTCAATCCTCACTGGTGGAAGGACTTGATTCCATGTGGGGTCAAGGACCTCATCGTCCTCCACATCATCTTCCACCCAGTCTTCACCCCTGCCCTCCTTGTCAGTCTGCACACTTTCGAAAGCCCCAGCAGTTTGCACCTGTGTTTCGTCATCATCCGAGATGTGCAGAGATGGTCCTCCCATGTACTCATCTTGAAACATAAGTGTACTTCAACTGGATCAAAACAGCCTTGTGTTAACAAGGGTGTACCTCCATAATATATAAATCAACAAAGAGAATCGGTACACGTATTTACCTAATAAAGTTAAATTTTATTACGACATAAAATACATACAAACATAAATGTAGAGACCATACAGCATGCTTAGAGGAGACAGTCCACAATATATCCACTGTAGATGGATTAAATTGCTTGACTCGCTGCAATCATTTTCAAAACCCTCTATATCTGGAATCTAGATCAGCATATATTATTGAAAGCTGTATCTAGCCATAATATAGTGATAACTTTTGATGTGGAGCAAGTCAAGCATGGGTCTATGGCGAGCATAAATGGCATTCATATACAAAGCTGCATCCTATCTGAGTAGATACAATTTTCAATACATGTTCAATATACATTCAGGATGGATGCATCGAATCGATCAAAGTTGCTCACCTACCCAATGTCCAGTGGTCTACGTGTGGGCTCTCTCTGACAAGCGTACTCCTCGACGTACGTTTCGCTAGTGCTTCTTCAGGAGGAAAGCATAAGTGGTTGGGCATCAGTGCACTCAATCTCTTCCACTTCTGGGGCAGGGATAGGTGGATGGCTCTGGGAAACCCTGCTAACAGACTCATCAAAAAGCAGAAGAGACTACTGCATGACTTGGGGCTCAGACTGCTTGGCTGATTTGCAAGGGGGTGAAGCGAAAGACTGATGGACATCGGCTACAGATTCCAACTCTGATCTTTCAGCAGGAGACTGGGTGGGAGACAATGTGAAGGAACTGGAGGCACTGTCAGCAACCCAATCTACTATCGTCTGTACTTATTCTGGCCTCCCCATTCGTAGAGCCGCATTAGGACTGACCAAATACCGCTGCAGGTTCTGTCGCCTACTCTCACCTGAGGAAGGGGTTTCACTTGTGCGTGTAGCTGGCACAGATCGACCACGTCCTCTCCCTGCAACACGAGCTCCACCAGCAGCACCACGACCTGGGCCACGTCCCTTATTTGACGCTCTACTCATATTTCTCAAATTTAGGATCTTGCTCTAAATGGGTGTTTTAATAATAGCAGAATAGAACGACAGTATGTAAATGGTGTATCTCACACGTACAAGTCCAGACTAGGCCGAAATTAAATATTTTTGCCCAAAAGCGGTGTTTTATTAATTGCAGAATAGAACCACAGTATGTAAAGGGTGTTTCTCAAAATGACATATGCAGCAAAGGCTGCAAAATTCAGTTTTTTTTCTCAAAATGGGTGTTTTATTAATAGCAGAATAGAACCACAGTATCTAAAGTGTGTATCTCACACGTACAAGTCCAGACTAGGCCGAAATTAAATATTTTTGCCCAAAAGCGGTGTTTTATTAATTGCAGAATAGAACCACAGTATGTAAAGGGTGTTTCTCAAAATGACATATGCAGCAAAGGCTGCAAAATTCTTTTTTTTTTTCTCAAAATGGGTGTTTTGCTAATAGCAGAATAGAACCACAATATCTAAAAGAAGGAAGGTATATGGAAGAAGATAAAGAACTAGCTGACTGCCTCAATGAATACTTCTGTTCAGTCTTTACGAAGGAAAATGAAGGAAAAGGACTTCAGTTAGGAAAGAAGACTAATGAATCTTTTGATGCATGAGTCTTTACAGAGGAAGAGGTTCTAAGTCAGCTGTCTAAAATCAATACAAATAAGTCACAGGGGCCTGATGGGATACACCCAAAGCTATTAAAAGAGCTCAGCGGTGAACTAGCAAAACCATTAACAGATTTATTTAACCAATCACTGGCAACAGGAGTCGTTCCAGAAGATTGGAAATTAGCAAATGTTGTGCCGATTCACAAGAAAGGTAGTAGGGAGGAATCGGGCAACTATAGCCCAGTAAGCCTGACATCAATAGTGGGGAAATTAATGGAAACCATACTTAAGGAGAGGATTGTGGAACATCTAAAATTCCATGGATTGAAAGATGAAAAACAGCATGGGTTTACTTCAGGGAGATCATGTCAAACTAATCTTATTGATTTTTTTGATTGGGTGACTAAAACAATAGATGGCGGAGGTGCAGTAGACATTGCTTATCTAGACTTCAGTAAGGCTTTCGATACTGTCCCACATAGAAGGCTTATCAATAAATTGCAGTCTTTGGGCTTGGACTCCCATATTGTTGAATGGATTAGGCAGTGGCTGAGGGACAGGCAACAGAGGGTTGTAGTCAATGGAGTATATTCAGACCAAGGTCTTGTTACCAGTGGGGTACCTCAGGGATCTGTTCTGGGACCCATATTGTTTAATATCTTTATCAGCGAAATTGCAGAAGGCCTCAATGGTAAGGTGTGTCTTTTTGCTGATGACACAAAGATTTGTAACAGGGTGGATGTTCCTGGAGGGATACACCAAATGGAAAAGGATTTAGGAAAACTAAAGGAATGGTCAAAAATCTGGCAACTAAAATTTAATGTGGATAAGTGCAAAATAATGCACCTGGGGCGTAAAAACCCAAGAGCAGAATATAAAATCAGTGATACAGTCCTAACCTCAGTATCTGAGGAAAGGGATTTAGGGGTCATTATTTGAGAAGACTTAAAAATAGGCAGACAATGTCATAGAGCAGCAGGAAATGCTAGCAGAATGCTTGGGTGTATAGGGAGAGGAATTACCAGTAGAAAGAGGGAGGTGCTCATGCCGCTCTACAGAGCACTAGTGAGACCTCATTTGGAGTATTGTGCTCAGTACTGGAGACCATATCTCCAGAAGGATATTGATACTTTGGAGAGAGTTCAGAGAAGAGCTACTAAACTGGTACATGGATTGCAGGATAAAACTTACCAGGAAAGATTAAAGGACCTTAACATGTATAGCTTGGAAGAAAGACGAGACAGAAGCGATATGATAGAAACTTTTAAATACATAAAGGGAATCAACAAGGTAAAAGAGGAGAGAATATTTATAGAAGAAAAACTGCTACAAGAGGACATCGTTTTAAATTAGAGGGGCAAAGGTTTAAAAGTAATATCAGGAAGTATTACTTTACTGAGAGAGTAGTGGATGCATGGAATAGCCTTCCTGCAGAAGTGGTAGCTGCAAATACAGTGAAGGAGTTTAAGCATGCATGGGATAGGCATAAGGCCATCCTTCATATAAGATAGGGCCAGGGGCTATCCATAGTACTCAGTATATTGGGCAGACTAGATGGGCCAAATGGTTCTTATCTGCCGACACATTCTATGTTTCTATGTAAAGGGTGTATCTCACAATGACATATGCAGCAAAATTATTTTTTTTGCCCAAAATGGCGGTTTTTGTTTATAACAGAATATGACAGCAGTATATAACTCTAGAATTTCACACAGATGCAGCAAGGGCTGTAAAATTGTGTATTTTGCACAAAAAGGGTGTTTTTTAAAACCCAGAAAATTATAGCTGTATTTCTAGCTTAAATTGCACACTGACTAATGCAGCAGAGGCCCAAAAGGAAGGTTATTGCCAAAAATTTGTGTTTTTTCAAAGCCACAAAATGATTGAAGTATTTAAAACTTATTTTTAACTATCACAGACTAATTGCACACTGACTAATGCTGCAAAGGCACCAGATGTAGGATATTGCCAAAAAAGGGTGTTTTTTAAAAACCTGATTATTATTGCAGTATTTCAAGCTTGGATTTGAATGTCACAAAAGCACAGATGCAGTGCTGGTGCACTGAGCTTGCATAAAATGGCCGCCACCGCCCACCTAACTAACAGACGGATAAAAGTTATTTTTCTCTGTCACTGTGCTCTGTTAGGTTTATAAGTGAACGTGAACACCCGTCCTCTCACACACACTAAATAAAGTTTTACACACACGCGCACGCACACTCCCCTATGGCCCGCCAGACGTTCTCGGCCGAGGAGGCATACGCCCTGCAAGTCTCCGACTTTGAAAACCCAAGTGAGGACAAGGATGACCCCATTTTTCTCTTGTCATCCGCGTCCTCCTCATCATCTAGTGATGATGAGCCCCCAAGGCGGCTGAGACTCCGCCATGCAGAGCCAGAGGACCCCCATGCCAGAGACCCTGTGGCCCACACTAGTATAAGCAGCCTTGGCGCTCGTACTAGTTTTCCGGCGCACCAGATAAGTCCACCTGAGCCCCCTACCGGTGAACTTGTCTGGTGTACCCAAGAGGATTTTGAGCCTGTGATTCCTGACTTTGTTGGCCAACCAGGAATCCAGATTCACACAGTGGGCTTCATTGAATATGACTATTTTAGTTTTTTTTTCCAGTGACCACTTTGGGAATTTGATGGTGGAGCAAACAAACTCGTTCCCCCAACAGTTCATTGCTCAATACTCGGGCTCCTTTTTGGCTAGGTCTGGTGGGTGGACTCCGGTCAGTGCAGCCGAGATGAGGACGTTTTGGGGCCTCGTGCTGCACATGGGCTAGTCAAAAACCCAGTGTCAGGCAGTACTGGAGTGGGGATATCCTCTACCAGACCCCACTCTACTGTATGGCCATGACACATTCCCGTTTTGAGGCCATTCGAAAATGCCTGCATTATTCAGATAATGCAGCATGTCCGAGCTGATCCTGCCTATGACCGCCTGTACAAAATCAGGCCGGTTATCGATCACTTCAGGGCCAAATTTTTGGAGGCCTATGTACCTGGAAGGGAGGTCGCTGTTGATGAGTCTCTCATTCCTTTCAAGGGGAGACTCATTTTCCGCCAGTATGTTCCCTCTAAGCGGGCGAGGTATGGCGTGAAGCTGTACAAACTTTGTACTCGTGTGTACGAGGGGCGAGTTTCTCTTATTGAACGCCCAGAATGTCCCCCCACTCTGGGTGCTAGCGGGAAACTTGTGTTGGACCTTATGCACCCACTACTAGATAAGGGTTACCACCTGTACGTGGATAACTTTTATACTAGTATCCACTTGTTCCAGTCCCTCGCCACCAGATCCACGTCTGCTTGTGGGACCGTGCGGAAAAATCAACGTGGCCTCCCTACCCACCCCCTCCAGGTACATATCCCCAGGGGTGAGACCCGTGCCCTTACCAGTGGAAACCTGTTGCTAGTCAGATATAAGGACAAGAGGGATGTCCTTGTACTGTCCACAATTCACGGTAATGGCATCACCCCTGTCCCTGTGCGAGGTACCGTGGCAACAGTCCTCAAGCCCGATTGTATCGTGGACTGCAATCTGTATATGGGAGGAGTTGATCTCTCTGATCAAGTCCTCAAGCCATATAATGCCATGCGCAAAACCCAGGCATGGTACAAATAAGTTGCAGTCTACTTGGTACAAGTTGCCTTGTAGAACTCTTTTGTGCTGTTCCAGAGCGCTGGCAACACAGGGAAATTCCTGCAGTTCTATGAGGCAGTCCCCAAGGCCCTGATCTTTTCGGACCAGGAAAGAGCAGGCCGGAGTACCTCGGGAACTGGTGGCGCCCGGATTGTACTGGAAAGAAGGGACAGTCCCAAAAAAAAGTGCAGAGTGTATCACAGGAGGGGGATACGGAAGGACACCACCACTCAGTGTGACACGTGCCCCGATCATCCGGGCCTCTGCATTGACGGTTGCTTCAGGGAGTACAACACTTCCATGGAGTACTAAATTTATAATCCCCTTCCCCGATTTTAATTCTATTTGGCCACAATCACCCACAAAAACAAACAAAAAACTACAGCTCTCAGATTTTTGATACACTAAAACTATTAAAAATTTTTTTAATAAAGATTATTTTGAAAAACTCTAATAAATAAAAAAAGTATACATATTAGGTATCGCCGCGTCCATAAGAACCTTAACTATAAAAATACCATATGACCTAACCCCTCAGATGAACACAGTCAAAAAAATAAAATAAAAACGGTGTCAAAAAAGCAATTTTTTTTGTCACCTTACATCTCAAAAAGCGTAATAGCAAGCGATCAAAAAGTAATATGCACCCCAAAATTGTGCCATCATCCCGCAAAAAATTAGCCCATCTAAGAAACTACACCCCTCAAGGTATTCAAAACTGATTTTACAAACTTTGTTAACCCTTTAGGTGTTCCACAAGAGTAATTGGCAAATGGAGATGAAATTTAAAAAAAATGTAATATAGAGCAACCAAAGTAGTTTCCAAAATGGGGGTCACTTTTTTGGAGTTTCTACTTTAGGGGTGAATCAGGGGGGCTTCAAATGGGACATGGTGTAAATAAACCAGTCCATCAAAATCTGCCTTCCAAAAACTATATGGTGTTCCTTTCCTTCTGCGCCCTGGCATGTGCCCGTACAGTAATTTACGACCACATATAGGATGTTTCTGTAAATTACAGAATCAGGGTAATAAATATTGAGTTTTGTTTGGCTGTTAAACCTTGCTTTGTTACTGGAAAAAATGAATTAAAATGGAAAATTTGCCCAAAAATTGAAATTCTGAAATTTCATCTCCATTTGCCAATAACTCTTGTGGAACACCTAAAGGGTTAACAAAGTTTATTAAATCAGTTTTGAATACCTTGAGGGGTGTAGTTTCTAAAATGGGGTCATTTTTGTGTGGTTTCTATTATGTAAGCCTCACAAAGTGACTTCAGACTTGAACTGGTCCTTAAAAAGTGGGTTTTGGAAACTTTCTGAAAAATTTCAAGATTTGCTTCTAAAATTCTAAGCCTTGTAACGTCCCCAAAAATAAAATGGTATTCCCAAAATGATCCAAACATGAAGTAGTAAATTAATAACTATTTTTGGAGGGATTACTATGTATGATAGAAGTAGAGAAATTGAAACTTGGAAATTTGCTAATTTTTTAAAAATAATTGGTAAATTTGGTATTTTTTTATAAATAAAAATGATTTTTTTTTAAACTCCATTTTACCAGTGTCATGAAGTAAAATATGTGACAAAATAACAGTCTCAGAATGTCCTGGATAAGTAAAAGCATTTTAAAGTTATTCACACATAAAGTAACACTGGTCAGATTTGCAAAAAAATTGCATGGTCCTTAAGGTGAAAATGAGCCCGGTCCTTAAGGGGTTAACCCACAAAAAATGTTTCCCCATTTTCCAATAACAGACATGGTTAAGTGAATGGTGGCCTTAAATAATACAACTTATCCCCCCTCCCAAAAAAAAGCCCTCATATGGCTATAGGAATAGAAAAGCGTGACACGGTTTTCCTACGCCATATTATGGTGACGATTCATGTGTTAACGCAGGGCTAATGGGTCAACATTAGCTCCCTGCCCACACATCCTGCATACCGCCACACTAATGTCCCCTAGTGACTATGTGTAATATTCCCCACCAAGTATCGCATTTTCCCTCCACCACTGCATGATGCCTGCCTGCCACTGCTATTATGAGCTTGTGCACTGCTAGTGTGTTCCTTACAAGTAGTCTCCCGAGTATTATGGGTGATTTCGCATTCCCGGGCTTCTTACTTTTGCTTTGTAACATTTGCAGCTGCCATAGTAGGAAAACCTGATTCGTTACCATGAAGCGAGAGGAAATTCTGCTTTGTTGTGAATCAAAGTTTTTTTAAACTTCAGACCGAATTCCGCTTTGAATGTTTTGCTGCACTCAACACTACCTATCACCATTATTCCACAAAACTCATCCCATCATTAACAAGTATTCTCCACACTACTTGCACCCTAATGCACTTAGATTCTTTGCATATTGTACATAGATAGCGGCTGTTAAACTGACTAATGCAGAAGCTGTATGCGTACCACCATATTCTGTATAATAGAGGGTTGGACCATTATATAGAACAAGCACTCTTACTCTTGTGTCACTTGTATGTTCTCAAACATTCTAAGCTATTGTGAACAGTGCTCTTTTTGAGTTATTGATTAACATTAATTGGCATTAATTTCCATTGAAATGTATTAATGCCGGATCCGGTATCAAGTGTTCCGGAAAAACAGATCCAGTTTCCCAGTCTGCGCATGCGCAGACCTTTAAATGTGTGAAAATTATGACACGGGAGAGACGGATCCAGTATTGCAATTCATTTGTCAGGCGGATCTGCATCTGGATCCAGAAACAAATGATATCCGTTTGCATACGGATTTCTGGATCGGGCAGGAAGTTACGACAACAGCAAAGGAAGCAATATAGATAATAACAATACATTAGTAAGTGCCTTGTATTATCTTTCTCTACATGATAAATACCACTTACTGAAGTGAGACAACCTTAAGGAATTTCAATAACAGAATTTCTAGCACCTGAATTATATTTTCCATATACCATACTTAGCGTCACCACCAGTTATAGCAACTACCCGCAATTATTACAGCTAACATATAAACCATACAGTCAATTACTTCTATTTTTCAAACCACCCCATTAGGCCAGGGAATAAATGTAGCAGCAAATACCTGAAAGTGGATAGCTTAGTGTAGCTCATCAAACTTTACTGAAGAGGAAAACAATCATTATCAGTGCACATCGTTAGTGAACATATTACCATATTGAACACCAAGGCAAATTACCCCTTGATTCACAAGTCTCATCCGTAAGAGATGCATAATGGATCTGTATCAATATCTACTTATAAATAAGTGGTTTCTCTTTAAAGTGCATTACGGTTTCAACAAAGATCATTTATCGTATAAAGAAGAGGTAGGTATAAGATTTTTTTTAACTATGCAATATGCATTAATTTCTCATAATTTTTTTTATATTTATACTTGTCAGTGAATGGGAACCTTCATATTTTATAACTAGGGAATGAAAGTCTGTCCTGGTTATATGAAAATCTCAGAGGTCATGAATGAGAGGTGATCAGAAAGTTGCAAGTGGAGAAGTTTTTAATCCTACAGTATTCTGTGTAGATTTAAGGAATGAAATTAATGTCAATCTTCGTCTGGAAATATATCAAGTGTTTTAAGGTTTACTAATTCACACGCTGAGTGTCTGCTGTTTGAAATAGCAGGCACTCAGCTGTAAGGCTCCATCTTTCACCACTTCATATCCGCCCATAGGATATAAACGTCCTATGGGTGGATGTTTATCTCTGAATGGACGTTCTGGATCGTCCATTCAGAGATGGCAGCTGCTAGCTAATTGTGCAGCTACTGAGCTGGGGCCCCGCTGTCAGTGACAGCAGGGCAACTCAGAGAGAAGGCAGGGACAGTTCCCAGGTGCCCCTGCCTTTTAGATCATTCTATACACAGCGCTCGTCAAGCGTCCCGGCCCCGTGGTCATGTGAGCCCCGGGGCCGAAAGAGTTCAGGAGCTTCTATAGACCTCGATCAGCCCTGCATTGAGGCTGTACAGCGTTGTATAGTGCTAAACAGCCTCCCTGGGGGCTGTATTTTCCCTGTAACTGGGGCTACTATGTCAGCCCCAGATAAAGGAGAAATCAATAGTAAAAATAAAAAATTTAAAAATAAAAAAAATTTCACAATTAAATAATTATAAAAAAATAAATAAAAAATATATACATATTTGGTATTGCCGCGTCCGTAATAAATATATTACATGATCCATCCCATCCAATAAACACCATAAAAAATAAAAACTGTTTCAAAAAACTATTTTTGTCACCTTACATCACAAAAAGTGCAACTCCAAGTGATCAAAAAGGAGTATGTCCCACAAAATGATACCAATAAAACCATCACCTCATCCCACAAAAAATGAACCCCTACATAAGAAAATCACCCAAAAAATTAAAAAAAACTATACCTCTCAGAACATGGAGACATTAAAACATCATATGTTGTTTCAAAACTAGTATTATTGTGTTAAAGTAAAATAAATAAAAAAGACATATTAGGTATCGCCACATCCATAACAACCAGCTCTATAAAAATATCACATGACCTAACCCCTCAGGTGAACAATGTAAAAAAAAAAAAAAAAAAAAAGTGCCAAAAAAGCAATTTTTTTGTCACCTAACATCACATAGCGATGAAAAAGACAATTGGTCCAAAAAAAATAAATAATCTATGGCTCTCAGACTATGAAGACACTAAAACATCATTAAAAAAAAAAATGCTATTATTGTGTAAAACTTAAATAAATAAGAAAAAGTATACATATTAGGTATTGCCACATCCAACGATCTGCTCTATAAAAATGTCACATGACCTAACCCCTCAGATGAACGCTATAAAAATAAATAAATAAAAACTATGCTAAAACAACCAATTTTTTTGTCACCTTGCACCATTAAGTGTAATAATGAATGATAAAAAAAAACATATGTACCCAAAAATGGTACTAATAAAAATGTCAAATCTTCATACAAAAAAAGAGCACCTGTACAATACAATCAACAGAAAATTTTAAAATATGGTGTTCAGAAAATGGAGACACAAAAACATATTATTTTTTTTCAAAAATGCTTTATTATGTAAAACTGAAACAAAGAAAGTAGACATATTTTATATTATTGCGTCTGTAACAACCTGCTCTATAACAATAGCACATGATCTACCCTGTCAGATGATTATATAAAAAATAAAAACTGTTCCAAAACAGCCATTTTTTGGTTACCTTGCCTCTCAAAAAACGTAATATAGAGTAATTAAAAATCATATGTACCCCAAAATAGTACCAATAAAACTGGCACCTTATCCCCTAGTTTACAAAATGCAGTAACTTTTTGGGAGTTTCTACTGTAGGGGTGCATCAGGGGGGCTTTAAATGGGACATGGCATCTAAAAACCAGTTCAGCAAAATCTGCCTTCCAAAAACCATACGGTGCTCCTTTGTGTACCCTTACATCAGTTTACGAGCATATGTGGGGTATTTCTGTAAACCGCTGAATCAGGGTAATAAATATTGAGTTTTGTTTGGCTGTTAACCCTCGATGTGTTAAAGAAAAAAAATGGATTAAAAAGGAAAATCTGTCAAAAAAGTTAAATTTAGAGATAGATGTAATTTCCATTTTCCATTCTTGTGGAACACCTAGAGTTAACACAGTTTGTAAACTCAGTTTTGAGTAACTTGAGGGGTGTAGTTTCTACAATGGGGTCATTTATGGAGGATTTCCACTATGTAAGCCCTACAAAGTGACTTCAGACCTGAACTGGTCCTTAAAAAGTGGATTCTGAAAATTTTCTTAAAAATTTTAAGAATTGCTTCTAAAATTGTAAGGATCCTTTCACACGGGCGAGAATTCCGTGCGGATGCAATGCTTTCACCTCACGCATTGCACCCGCACTGAATCCAGACCCATTCACTTTCATAGGGCTGTTCAGATGAGCGTTGATTTTCTCACATCACTTGTGTGTTGCATGAAAAACGCAGCATGTTCTATATTCTGTGTTTTCCATTTAACACAGGCCCCATAGAAATGAATGGGTCTGCGTGAAAATCGCAAGCATCGGCAAGCAAGTGCGGATGCGGTGCGATTTTCACGCATGGTTGCTAGGAGATGATGTAAGTAAATTGATAAAAGTCAATTTACTGTATTATTTTCCCTTATAACATGGTTATACGGGAAAATAATAGCATTTTTTATACAGAATGCTTACTAAAATGTGGCTTTAGGGGTTAAAAAAGAAAAAAAATTAACTCACCTCATCCTGTTGTTCGCGCAGCCGGCATCTTCTTTTTTCTTCTTTCAGGACCTGCGAAAGGACCATTGATAATGGAATCGTGCTCACCACGTAGTGAGCACGGTGACGTCAGCGCAGGTCCTGCTGAATGAAGATAGAAATTCAGCAGGACCTGCGCTGACATCACCGCGCTCACCTCGTGGTGAGCGCAATTACGTCATCAAAGGTTCTTTGGCAGGTCCTGAAAGAAGAAGAAAGAAGAAGATACCGCATGCGCAAACAACAGGATGAGGTGAGTTATTTTTATTTTATTTATTAACCCCTAAAGCCACATTTTAGTAAGCATGTATTAAGAATGCTATTATTTTCCCTTATAACCATGTTATAAGGGAAAATAATAAAATATACAGAACATCTAACCCAAACCCGAACTTCAGTGAAAAAGTCCGGGTTCGAGTCTGGGTACCACAGTTTTTTATCGCGCAAAATCCATTGCACCCACGCGATAAAAACTGAACATCGGAACGCAATTGCAGTCAAAACTGACTGCAATTGCGTACCTACTCACACAATTTTCCCTGATCGCAGACGCAACGCATCTGGACCTAATTCGGACACGCATGTCTGCAAGGGGCGTTCTAACATCCTAAAAAAATTACATTTACAAAATGATGCCAACATAAAGTAGACAAATAGGGAATGCTAAATAATCAATATTTTATGAGGTATCACTTTCTGTTTTAAAAGCAGAGAAATGGCAATTTTGAAAATTGCAAATTTTTTTTAAATTTTGGTAAATTTTTGATTATTTTATAAATAAAGGTGAAATATATCGACTCAAATTTACCACTGTCATAAAGTACAATGTGTCACAAGAAAACAATCTCAGAATGGCTTGAATAAGTAAAAGCGTTCCAAAGTTATTACCACATAAAGTGACACATGTCAGATTTGCAAAATTAGGCTCTGTCAGGATGGGGATAAATTGCCCAGATGTGAAGTGGTTAAAGACTCTAGGGATGATGTATATTATCAAATGACTGTAGGGAAGTTCTTAATTATAATTTAATGGGATGGAATTTTATGCACCACCATATTTCCACTAAACTTAAAATACATTAGTGGAATGTGTCCTTCTCCCACACCAGTTTTATGATATAAAAGACTGATTTCAGTCTAGGCCTGGGCCTTGTCATAGAATGGGTGTATCCTCTAGCAGGGCAGGGGATATTGTAGACTGGTGTAAAACTGTCTAGTTTATATTTACTTTGGAGCGCTTCCATAATTTCAAGTACACATTTGTGGGTCCTAGCAGTGAAGATACCAACATAGAAGTTTCTAAATGGACCACCAAGGCTATACTATAATATTTTTTTGGGTCAGAGCCTTTCTAATGTTGGTTTCCTACAATATTAATGTTTAGAGCAGGTTGCTGCCTGGGCTTGGCTTCCGTTTGCGGCCCCACCTCTGATCACCTGCACACAGTTTCCCATCCCCCCCTTTCCCATGCACCTGAATGGAGGTGGGGTCCCATATGTGTGTCCAGACCACTACAGTTTACAGATCATGACTGGCTGGCTCGAAACATGTCGGTCTGACCTGGAGGGACCTCTTTCACTGCACCGTGTGTACGTTTGGAATATTCAATAAAGAACATGCAAGATTTTATCTCCTTCATGCTGGAAATCTGTTTATTTGAATGAAAATCCTACAATATTAATGTCTACTGCTATAACTAGCCTTGTCAAAAAATTTGGTTCAAAAAGCCTGGTTTGGAACATTTTGGGAAGTTTAAAATAGATGCTGGCAGCAATGATAAGAACATGTCAGAACATAACACATTCTGAAATACAATTTTGTTTACTGTATTACAAATTCCCTAAAGAGATGATGTGTGCCCTCTGTTGTAATCTAATAGCTAGCTAGTAATGGCAATATTACTCACTAATTACCTCTGAAGCAGAATGCCCTCTCTCAGATGCTCTGAGCCAAAAATGCTAAGTGCTGCCCAACATAGGGACCATTGGTAACGATGAAAATAAAAACAATGGAATGACGTATGTTTCAGTACAATATTGGCGTTCCATTGGAGTTCTGTGAGGACATATCTGTCCTCTTTTTTGTTTTCCAGTGCGTTTACATTTTTTGGGGGAGCTGATTCATCTGAATCAGGCAAAACATTTGATTAGGGTACAAATCAATTCTAACTGAATCAAAAGTAGTTTAAATGTCTGGAAAATATCTCTCTCTCTCTCTCTCTCTCTCTCTATCTTCAAAAATTCAACCCAAATGATTTTAAATAAATTCTGATTCTGATTTTGTCATACATACAGGCCTACAGATTGCAGTAAACCCATAGCAAGTCGCAAAACCTCTTTAAAAATTATTGAAAAAATTGAAACACTGTTTCAAAACATCTTGATTTATTCAGTATGGGGCATGAATGACATGCGCAGAAATACACCCACCTACACACCTTGGCATGCTATCAGTGAGGTTATTAATGATTATCTGAGAAATATTCTGCTATGTTGAATGCATTTGGGCACGCAAATCATCAAGATCTGCAGATGGCAGCTTCCTTTTCAATTGCTAATAAATGATGTACAAAATATGCACGTTTAAACCATGAAGGTTGCTCATGAGCAACATGAGGCCTGAGCTTTGTAGAATTTACTAAACCACTGATTCCACAACAAATCAATGTAATACTGAGCTGTTTGCGTACTTGAAATGAAGACTAGAGGGGTTCGACTACTGTACATTATACAACCCCACACCATAAACCAGAAATAGAACCAGTGTGACATTCCCCATGAAGGTCTCTTCATTGCATTTCCCACATGGTCTACAGATTAATCTCTAGCTATTGTCACATCTGATACAAATGTGGTGTTCTTTACCAAAGAGGATAGACCGCTACTCCATCCTCCATTGCCATCTTGCTGTGTACCATGATAGCCTTTGAGAGTGGTGGTGTGAGGTCAATGGAACACCTATAGCTGGATGTCTGGCTAGTTGCCAAATGTTGTGCAAATGCCTCCTGATGGTTTGTGTAGACCCTGCTTGCCTAGGCTTGTGATGTGATGTCAAATTGTACAAAATGGATCAATCAAACGATCCATCCATGCAGAGGTTTCCCTCTGCTCACCTCTTGCTGTCATTCCAGCTTGTCATTGTTCTCCCAACCACCGGCACATACAAAGGTGAACAGTGATGACATCTCGGATGAGGCACATAGCAACCTACGGGAGTGATAAGCCAAAGTCTCTCAGTTCAAAGATTTCTTCCCTGTCAGTTTGTGACAAATGTCGATAATTGGCATGTCGACTAACACGAGGCATTGTTGAACAGTGATGACATCTCAGATGAGGCACATAGTGACCTGCAGGAGTGATAAGCCAAAGTCTCTCAGTCCAAGGATTCTGTCCCTCTCAGTTTGTGACAAATGTTAATAATTGGCATCTCGTCTAACAGGAGGCATCGCACAATCATCCTTCACAACTTGATCTGATTTTTGAGGTTCCATGTGGCTAAAAAGCTTTGCTTTTAATCTGATTTTATGCCCCTCCTACATTCCACAGATTGGAGCTAGGTGCTTTAAAATTTGATCATTTGCAGATCTTTGGCCACTTTCTCAATTTGCATAGTCTTACATTTTGTCCATCTTGGTGTCGCAATTTGAATGTTAAAGAGTGTATACACTGCGTGCAGAATTATTAGGCAAATGATTATTTTGACCACATCATCCTCTTTATGCATGTTGTCTTACTCCAAGCTGTATAGGCTCGAAAGCCTACTACCAATTAAGCATATTAGGTGATGTGCATCTCTGTAATGAGAAGGGGTGTGGTCTAATGACATCAACACCCTATATTAGGTGTGCATAATTATTAGGCAACTTCCTTTCCTTTGGCAAAATGGGTCAAAAGAAGGACTTGACAGGCTCAGAAAAGTCAAAAATAGTGAGATATCTTGCAGAGGGATGCAGCACTCTTAAAATTGCAAAGCTTCTGAAGCGTGATCAGCGAACAATCAAGCGTTTCATTCAAAATAGTCAACAGGGTCGCAAGAAGCGTGTGGAAAAACCAAGGCGCAAAATAACTGCCCATGAACTGAGAAAAGTCAAGCGTGCAGCTGCCAAGATGCCACTTGCCACCAGTTTGGCCATATTTCAGAGCTGCAACATCACTGGAGTGCCCAAAAGCACAAGGTGTGCAATACTCAGAGACATGGCCAAGGTAAGAAAGGCTGAAAGACGACCACCACTGAACAAGACACACAAGCTGAAACGTCAAGACTGGGCCAAGAAATATCTCAAGACTGATTTTTCTAAGGTTTTATGGACTGATGAAATGAGAGTGAGTCTTGATGGGCCAGATGGATGGGCCCGTGGCTGGATTGGTAAAGGGCAGAGAGCTCCAGTCCGACTCAGACGCCAGAAAGGTGGAGGTGGAGTACTGGTTTGGGCTGGTATCATCAAAGATGAGCTTGTGGGGCCTTTTCGGGTTGAGGATGGAGTCAAGCTCAACTCCCAGTCCTACTGCCAGTTTCTGGAAGACACCTTCTTCAAGCAGTGGTACAGGAAGAAGTCTGCATCCTTCAAGAAAAACATGATTTTCATGCAGGACAATGCTCCATCACACGCGTCCAAGTACTCCACAGCGTGGCTGGCAAGAAAGGGTATAAAAGAAGAAAATCTGGCCTCCTTGTTCACCTGATCTGAACCCCATTGAGAACCTGTGGTCCATCATCAAATGTGAGATTTACAAGGAGGGAAAACAGTACACCTCTCTGAACAGTGTCTGGGAGGCTGTGGTTGCTGCTGCACGCAATGTTGATGGTGAACAGATCAAAACACTGACAGAATCCATGGATGGCAGGCTTTTGAGTGTCCTTGCAAAGAAAGGTGGCTATATTGGTCACTGATTTGTTTTTGTTTTGTTTTTGAATGTCAGAAATGTATATTTGTGAATGTTGAGATGTTATATTGGTTTCACTGGTAAAAATAAATAATTGAAATGGGTATATATTTGTTTTTTGTTAAGTTGCTTAATAATTATGCACAGTAATAGTCACCTGCACACACAGATATCCCCCTAAAATAGCTAAAACTAAAAACAAACTAAAAACTACTTCCAAAAATATTCAGCTTTGATATTAATGAGTTTTTTGGGTTCATTGAGAACATGGTTGTTGTTCAATAATAAAATTAATCCTCAAAAATACAACTTGCCTAATAATTCTGCACTCCCTGTATATACAAGATATTTCTAAAGCAAATATTTTCATTATTGCATTCTATATTTAACAAGTAGAAAAAAGCAAAAATTTCTCTACTTCCATTAACTTTTGATCCCACTTTTACATTTTCTTTTACATTCCAACTTTGGATTATCTAAACTATACAAACAGTCTAATTATTTTTTCCTTGGGGAATTTGGAATTGGCTTAGCGTGTTATTTCAGTGACAGTGATTAAAGCGAGCAGTGTAAAAACACATGATTGTTCTTTGTAATACTTATACTGACTGACAAGTTAAAGCATTCCCGTTAGTGAGTGCAATGTATGCATCAAATTATATACTCTAAACCTATAACTGTCTCTGATACTTCTGCTGTTTACTGTATGTTTTGTTTCTGGTCCTGAGAACCTATCTTCACATTATATAATTCACATTCAGAATTCATTGAGTGAATATAAAAACTTGATATTTATCCTGGCAAAGCTAAAGCCAAATACAGTGCAGTCTGGAGGCAGCATGTTATAGAGCTGAAGGAGCTGAGTAGAGTGATATAAAGTTTGGTAAGAGATTTAGTATCACTTGTCAGCTATCTTTGTATGACTTATACAGATAGCCATGAAATATTGAAGAGAACCACCCACTGGACTCCTAAGCATAGAAAGAGCAGAGATTTTAATATATGAAATAAAAGTTATACTGAATCTTTTTCCACAAAACCAAGTATTAATTTGCTCAGCTCCCCTGCAGATTGCATTGCGCTTTCATGGTCACGGGTTTGCTTAAAATAAAATATTTAATTTTATGACCCTAATCTTTCCAAAGATTTAACTGTATTCTAAGAAAATGTGTATCTATACAGTATGTCTATATATAGAGAGAAAGAGAGATAAACAGCAGAGAGATGTATCTCTCTCTCTCCTTATATCTACAATTAAGAACCTGTTTTGAGTCTTCTAATTAGTATAATTAATAGTCTAAACAAAGTTTCCTATGCTGTGAGTTGTTGCAACTGATTTTACTATATTTTTTGTGGCTATTAAATGCTTTAATAAAGCACTCCAGGTTTTGTTTGCTACACTCTATAACTCCATACATTTTGAACCTTTTCACTACGGAAATCTGGTCATGTGATTGCAAGTCTGACCAGCAGTCCAAATGTGTAAACAGGAACTTTGTCTCTCTCTCTGGTTGACTACCTGTGAATTATAGGATGACATCCTCAGATGTGTTATTTGTTCAGAAAGAGCTAGTTGAAGATGTGAGGCTGGCTTAGCTAGTTTTCTACATAAGTATGTTTAAAGGGCTGAAAAATGACTGGAAGGATATGGTCTAGTTGTGAAATACTCAGCATTTTTCACATTTAGATATCTCTTTTTGTCTGAAATGAATTGCAAATATTTGGGCTTGTTAAAATTAAAGGGGTTGTCCGCTTTTGCTATATTGATGACCTATCCTTGAAAAATGTAAACACTTAGAAAAATTTGGCGAACCTAAACCAAATCTTGACAGGTTTGCATATCTTTAATCCCTGTATTCTGTTGAAGATATAATGTCTCCCTATACAAAGGATAGTAGTAGGCAAGGGCATACAGTGATTAGTTTTGGTTATATAAATCTTCTGTCTCACATTGCCTGCACTGTGTGTGCTTACTCTCCAGTTTAGTTCTATGAGATATAGCTTCATATTGGTCTCCATGCCTCCTGTATATCATAACTGACAGGGGAGAGAGAGATGGCAGGGCAAAGAGGGCAGACAGACTCAAGCTGTATCACATAGGAAAACATGAATACCCTGCAGTGTGAGGAGACAGCCGCTCTTTGTCATCGACTTTGCCCCCTTTTTCTCTGCAAAGCAAGGCATGGCAAATGTAGGGTTCATTAGGGAAACCATATCTGAGGGGAAGAAGGAAACAAGATGGGAGACAGCCCACAAATGACACTTCAAAATAAGTATATACAAGGCCTCTCTATCTTATTCTTTAATAATAGCCTACTGTATGCTACACTATAGAGGTAAAGAAAAAAAATCCTGAAGTCCTTCCTTAAGCATTGATTTGTCAAGTAACTTGTTTATATCAGGCTTCAATTAAATTTGCTGGTGGTTTAATGGATTTTATTTTATTTACAGGTCTCAGGGTTTTACTGTCCTTTCAACTTAAATGTCCAGGTAAGATCAGTAATTCCCATTGATTTTAGTAGCGTTTATTGTACTAAACTTTTCACTGTGAAGAAAACAGCAGAAAATCAAACATCTACACCTCTTTGTAATATATGCCAGAAAATGGCTTGCCAATAGATGCTTTGAACAGTAAGTTATAAATATGTTTTATAAATCTGGGACATGCCTGCAATAGATTCAAGGGATTATCCCAACTGCACAAATCTTTTCCAAGGGATATGGATCTAAAAGAGCATCCTCCACTCTTGCATACTCAACACAACCCATGGTGACTATAGACAGGTCAACTTTTTTAAACTACTTCCCAAACTTCTTGATTAGTAGATCATTTTTATGTGTGTATGTCAATTTTCTCATTAATCTTTTGTTGCTAATTATAATTAGAATATGTGGGAAGAAAGGAAAATGGTAAAGGCAAGAGTGACTTGTTTAAGCTAAAAAGGACATTACTTGGTCTATGAGCAAAGTGTATTACATATTCTTAAAGGTACAAATAATTGAGAGTGGACAAAATAAGAGAGTAGGCTTACTAATGCTGTCCGTATATTTGAAGACCTGCTAACAGTTTTACTGATATAAATAACTACAGTCAGGTCCATAAATATTGGGACATCAACACAATTCTATAATTTTTGACTTTATACACCACTACTATGGATTTGAAATGAAACAAACAAGATGTCCTTTAACTGCAGACTGTCACCTTTAATTTGAGGGTATTTACATCCAAATCAGGTGAACGGTGTAGGAATTACAACAGTTTGCATATGTGCCTCCCACTTGTTAAGGGACCAAAAGTAATGGGACAGAATAATAATCATAAATCAAATTTTCACTTTGTAATACTTGGTTGCAAATCCTATGCAGTCAATTATAGCCTGAAGTCTGGAACGCATAGTCATCACCAGACTCTGGGTTTCATCCCTGGTGATGCTCTGCCAGGCCTCTACTGCAACTGTCTTCAGTTCCTGCTTGTTCTTGGGGCATTTTACCTTCAGTTTTGTCTTCAGCAAGTGAAATGCATGCTCAATCGGATTCAGGCCAGGTGATTGACTCGGCCATTGCATAACATTCACTTCTTTCCCTTTAAAAAAACTCTTTGGTTGCTTTTGCAGTATGCTTTGGGTCATTGTCCATCTGCACTGTGAAGGCCGTACAATGAGTTCTGAAGCATTTGGTGATATGAGCAGATAATATTGCCCAAAACACTTCAGAATTCATCCTGCTGCTTTTGTCAGCAGTCACATATCAATAATATAAGAGAACCAGTTCCCACTGGCAGCCATACATGCCACGCCATGACACTACCACCACCATGCTTCACTGATGAGGTGGTATGCTTAGGATCTAAGCAGTTCCTTTCCTTCTCCATACTCTTCTCTTCCCATCACTCTGGAACAAGTGTGATCTTGGTCTCATCTGTCCATAGGATGTTGTTCCAGAACTGTGAAGGCTTTTTTTAGATGTGTTGGCAACTCTAATCTGGGGCCTTCTGTTTTTGAGGCACCAATGATTTACATCTTGTGGTGACCCTCTGTATTCACTCTGGTGAAGTCTTCTCTTGATGTTCACTTTGACACATACACCTACCTCCTGGACGAGGTGTTCTTTGATCTGGCAAAACTGTTGGTGATGGGCGTTTTCTGTCACCAGAGAAATAATTCTTTGGTCATCCACCCAGTTGTATTCCATGGTCTTCCGGGTCCTTTTGTGTTGCTGAGCTCCTGAGCTGTTCCTTCCTTTTTAAGAATTTTCCAAACAGTTGTTTTGGCCATGCCTAATGTTTTTGCTATCTCTCTGATGGATTCTTTTTGTTTTTTCAGCCTAATGATGGCTTGCTTCACTGATAGTGACAGCTCTTTGGATCTCATCTTGAGAGTTGACAGCAACAGATTCCAAATGCAAATAGCACACTTTAAATGAACTCTGGACCTTTTATCTGCTCATTGTAATTGGGATAATGAGGGAATAACACACACCTGGCCATGGAACAGCTGAGAAGCCAATTGTCCCATTACTTTTGGTCCCTTAACAAGTGGGAGTAACATATGCAAACTGTTGTAATTCCTACACAGTTCACCTGATTTGGATGTAAATACCCTCAAATTAAAGCTGAGAGTCTGCAGTTAAAGTACATCTTGTTCGTTTCATTTCAAATCCATTGTGGTGGTGTATAGAGCCAAAAATGTTAGAATTCTGTTGATGTCCCAATATTTATGGACCTGACTGTATATTAAACTGAGCTCTATATTAGAGAAATAGAGCTCTTCTCATTACACAGAATATAAAAAATGTAATTTTAACATGAGGTAAACAATAAACCATCATGTAATGATTATGCTCTAAAAACAAATTTGAAAAAAAACAACATTTTAATATTTCATAGCAACATATCAAAGGTTTTCATTGGTGGAGCCCAAATGCCGAGACCCCCACTGATCACTAGAGCGACAACGGAGATAGAGCAGCTTGAATGATATGTCATAGCTGTGTTGCATCTTACAATATGATGTAATCACTAAGTCCTGTCATTGGCCACAGCGGTCAAAGGAACAAACCGCTTCCTAGTCCTGCAGGGATTGAATGGTGTCTGTGAGTGAGGCAGCAGTGGGATGGTGGGCAGGTGAGTGTTTTTTTTTTATTTAAGGGGAGTAGGCTAGTCCATGAGGTTGTCAGATCTAAGGCCAGACATCCCCTTTAAATCCATGAGCACTATCCAGTGGTCGCTATAGGTCTTTTGCTTTACTTCCCTGGAACGATGATGTGCCATTGATGAAATGTGATCACTGCAGCCAATAATTTGGCACATGCTGTACATATTAGCATCAGCATTTCAGGAAAGTACACAAGGACCGTGGGGACTGCTTAAAGATTAGAATTTAAAAGGGTTGTGCACCCTGTTTGTATTGATGACCTATCCTCAGGATAGGTCATCAATATCTGATCTGCAGGGGTCTGTCTCCCGGCACCCCTGATTATCAGCTGTTTGAAGAGGAGGTGGCGCCCCATGCGAGAGCTACTTCTTTTTTATTACACTGCCCAACATTTCGGAATTGCAGTGTAATTACAAGCACTTGATTGGAGTGAGTACTTGTAATTACACTTCACCACTACTACATGACGTGTAGTGTAATGAATAGGAAGCAGCACTCACATTGAGCACTACCTCCTCTTCAAACAGTTGATCGTCAGGGTCCCGGGTGTCGAACCTCTGCTGATAATAAAGAGGCTTGAATATTTTGGTAGCTTTGGAATTATTTTAAGTGAAAAAAATATTTTAATATTAGTATAATAGTATTGCTAGATCTTTGTACTAAAATAAATATGTATGTTAATAAACAATAACTTCCATACTTGATAGTCATAATATTTTACTATGTTTTACTTTTTTTTATATATCACACATTAAGCAAATATTCCTTACATATCTAGTCAGTGGTCTTATAGTAGTAAGAGGAAGAATGCTTGAGAAACTACTGGGCACTAACCTTGCATTCTGAACATAAAATTCTGAAAGAAAGACTATGTTTTCTTATGATGTTAAGTCATTGTATTATTGTTTAATTTAATTAATGTCCAACATATTGTACAAGGCAGTCTGAAAATGTTATGAAACAATAGAGAGGAGGAAATGATCTAATACACAATATAAAGCAATACAAACATACAACATGCAAGTTTACAAAAGCAGTTCTCATGGATAAATATTGCTGCCAGGGAGGAAAAAGCATGTGGGGAAAAAGGAAATCCTTTACCCATAATATTTGTCCAAACTTACACAATGGCTCGTTTCTAACAGTTTATTAAAATTGTATACATACAAAAGCAAGACAAAATGAACCCATTCAGGAAACTGCCAACTATTTTATTATTTTCTTTTCATATTCATAGCACTATGGGCTTATATTTAATTTTTTAAATAATTGTTTTGTTAGTATGTGTAGTAGGAAGACCATAATTTTTTTTTCTAGTTCCAGTAATAAGAACATGAGATGAGTTAAAAGATTCTACAGGACTCAAATTCATTATGAATTTCCTAAACAATTTTCATTTCGGCAAATCCAAAACTTTTACAATTTGCCATTCAAAATGACGACTACCATATTACAGATCAGAAGACAGAGAAGAAGGCATCCGTGATGACAAAAAGGGATATTTTTTATGTTTTTAATTTAAAAAAATCTAACAGTGCAGGGTGTTTTTAAAGACATAGTTATCACTAGCTACAATACGTTTACCCATAGTCCTATATGTTGCTACCACTTTGATGTTACTAATACACTCTTGTCATTAAAGAGTATGAACAGTGGTTGGTTTAGTCCTAGGAGACCTCAAGGTGTTATACAGGACTTTTAGAGGAATCAGGGAATTTTTAGTTCAGACCAAAGTGGATCTGAAATGAATTTTGGGAAAGTTCATTCATCTCTAGAGATCAACCATGTCTCCTATTAAAAGTTTAACCTTGTCGCGATTGCTCTGTTTGAACAGTTGCAAAGTTAATTTCAGTCTCTAATATGTAATCTAACTTGTCTTCAGGAGTTGTACATGTCATGAAATGGTACAAGACAACCAAACAACAGGCACTGGACAATAAGACCTGCCACTAAAGTATTCTACAAATAAGTTGCAGTTCAAATGTATATAATAGCAGTATGTGGTTATAATTCTTAAAGTTTGATGAGTTTTCCAGAGTGGTGTAGGGTGACCACGTGTTCCGGATCGCCCGGGACAGTCCCGCATTTGGAGAGTCTGTCCCGGGTCCCGGTCACCCTCATTCCGGGACAATGCAGTGTCCCGGAATGTCCTGAGCCACCGACCGACAGTCACTTCTTTATACTATGCGATCGCCGAATCAGATCGGCATCGCATAGTACTGTCCTGTGTGTGTGTGTGTGTGGCTCCTCCCCTGCCTTGCTGGGCAGGCCGAGTAGCGTGACCGCGTCTGCGTGATCTTAGACTCACGTGACGTCGGCCGCGATGGGATCTCTACTGTGCCTGTAACTGTGCGGCCGTTATCAGCATTAAAGAGGACAAAATGTAAGTTTAACTTTGCAATGAATAATGATGTCTGACTCTTCTTTGGGTTTAGGGCAGCAAATATATATTTCTTAGAAAGTTGAATGTTGTGTGACTTGTAAAACATGTAGTAAGTTAGTTACTACATGGAATCAGAGGCAGAAAATGGAATGTAAGTGCAAATTAAAAGATAAATGGAGAGAGGCTCAGGCAACATGTAAGCAATGGTTATGTAGATGTTAGGGCATGCAAGTCTGGAATATTGTTTTTGACATTAGGAAAAAATAAATAAAGGTGCTTCGAACTGGACTTCTCCAGTGCAAATTTGTTTATCTAATGATTAAAATAACAAACATAAAAATACCACATATTGGACATTTGACACACTGCCGCCCCACTAGTATTTGTCAGATAATTCATTGATAACTGTGATTTCCCACTCGCTGTAGCATGTAGGCTTATTGAGCAAGGCCCTCTGTTCCTGTGCTTCCATTTGTCTGATAACAATTGCATGTCTGTTAGTCGACCCATTGTACAGCGCTACGGAATTTGCTGGCGCTATATAAATAATAAAATAAGTTGACGAAATGCACTTTTGAAAGTAAGTGTCCCTGAATGGCAGTTAGGAAATGTGGTCACTCTAGAGTGGTGCCCTTTGTAGCCAAAGAAAAAATATAGTGCAGATAAAAACTAAAGAGCCTCTATATTAGGAGAGTTTCTTTAAGATCTAATAAGATAGGCATGCAGTGCAGAAGAAGCATCCAGCGTTGTCTTCTCGCCAGTTATGCACGCACACACACACACACACACACACACACATAGACACACATAGACACCTCATCTGCTCCTCTTTTTCTTATATCAGCTAGCAGAAAGTGAGTTGGATTATAAAGCCAAGTAGAGAAGATCCCTATGGAAAGTATCAGAAACACTAAAATTTTATGAGAAATATAGCAGCCTGCAATGCAATAAAAACGTCCTATTAATACAACTTGTAGTAAGTTACATTCTAAAGGAAGGTAACCTATTTGACTTTACAAATGTGTATACAATATACAGTTGCAAGAAAAAGTATGTGAACCCTTTGGAATGATATGGATTTCTGCACAAATTGGTCCATAAATGTGATCTGATCTTCATCTAAGTCACAACAATAGACAATCACAGTCTGCTTAAACTGATACACACAAAGAATTAAATGTTACTACCCACCCCCCCCCTTCTCATGCCATTAAGGTATAATTTTTTGGGCCGCTTGTTCAGAACAAGTCACAAATTTCCCCAAATTTTTATGACACTACCAAATGTGTATAAATACTGGCAGGTTTACCCTACTGTAGTACTAATAGGATGACATTGTGAAATGGATCCTACTCATCAGTCATAGCATGACAAGGTCAATGTCACCTCTGATCTGACAAAGTGCCTTGGAGCAATAGTTAGCACATTCCTCCTGCTTCTCCTCCTTGTGGCCCCATAAAAGCCTTTCATGTGTATAATCTCTGACATCACTGCTCCCTCCTAGTAGGTCACCTTCTTTTTTCCTAAAAATAGGTGACAAAATCCCATGTGAAAAGGAAGATGCTCAAGACAGACTTCCTGTTGATGACTTGGTGAGAATCATCAATGTTTGGACTACTAAGAGGAGGAGGTTCAGACAGATTCAAGGAGCCCTATGCATAGCTATGTTTGAGATAATAATGGTAGTAGTAGAGGCACTTGTAGCCATGGGTGTCCACGGTAGCCATCACTTGGGCCAAAAACAGAACAGGGAATTGTAAGAGCGGGGCATATCATAGTCTGGTAAAAGTAGGGAGATCCATGACGATGATTGTGTGTTGGACAGGGATTGAGAGCTGGATCAGTATACTAAGGAGGAGGTGACATCAACGAAGGAGGGTGGTGGCTGTGGTGGCAATATAAAATGTAGGCAACGTGACAGATCTGCTTCTATTGTGGTTTGTTTAAGAAATGGTGATGCCACTGATAAGGATTAAAATGAGCTATAGGCATTCAAACTGAAACAAGGGAACAAGGGCTCTATTGCAGTACAGTCAGCAATTGGATCCAGTGGTAAAATAGAAATGACCAACATTTGGATTTGAAACAAATCAGTCCTCTCTATCCCGGTCTTCTTTGTGGCAGCCATGCCACATCCCAAAGCAGTGCAATGCCCTTGGCATTATCACCTGCATTTTCTTCTGCTCAGACTCCTCCTCCTCCTTATCCTCCACTCCATTGTGTGATATCCATAAGGGAAAGTTTGGCTATCAGAAAAAAATATTCACGACCAGCAATTAGCTTGTTTGCAAACTCCCACCTGAGCAAGTTGTTGGCTTTGTAGTTGCTGCCGTACTACTGAATTGTGTTAATTCAGCACTCATTATTATTCCTGGCTAGCTTTCTGCAAGTGTGGCGCAGTCTGTGCCTTCACCAAAATTTAATTCAGCCACATTTTTATTTCAAAGATAAAGGAATCCCAGCTGCTGTGTCTTTGTGAATAAGCCTCTTTTTATTTTCTCAAAGTAGAATGTCCTACAACCAGGCCCGGTTTCGGCATACAAGCCTTTCTCAACAGATACATCCAAAACAGAAAAATCAAGCTATATATAACATATAAGTACCGCCCATCTAGGGACTTCTCCACCCATTCTAATGTGTGGTATTCAAGTAATGATCAATCAAACTGATTAACAAGGTGAGACATAGTAACATATAACTGAAATTTATATTTATATTCTAAAAACTTATGTTACCGGTCCCATATCATTTTGAAAATTTTCCATGCATTCATTCACATTTATTTTTCTCAACGGCATTTGTGCTTCTGGCTAGATGCCCAAAATTAATGTTTCATCGTTTTTGAAATGGGCTCATCTGCGCGCTTTCCCACAAAGTTGTCTTGTTATTCTCGAAGTGTTGTACCCTTCCTCTCTTTGCGCAAAATTTTATTCAACAGCAGTTACTTACACTGGCCAGCTCTCTATATACCATGTCTCCTCGTTCTCCAGATATGGCATACTTCCACACCTTTATCCAAATTGTATTCTTCTCTAAGGCATTCGTGCTTCGGACTAGCCATCTGTAAAAAATGTGCTGTCATTCTGTAAATGTGGCTCACTTCCACACCTTCACCTGAATTTTATTGTGCTCTATGGTATCCATACTTATCGCCAGCTATCTGTAAAACATATCTGGTAGTGCTCTTCCACGCCTTTGCCCAAATTTAAGTTATAACTCTCACACTGTCTCCGCAAAAAAAATTGCAAAGGCTGCTACAGCCAGTTGAGTTTGCTATTTGATGGAACACCTGACGCACATCAGTAAGTGGACATGCACTGCCTGAACAACTAGCTTCAGTCATACCTGACCTTTTCTTTAGCACATATCCTATTTCCTGACCCCATGTACTTCACGGGAAGCAGATTTGAACAATGGCCAGAACTATCCCAGTCTGCTTTCACTGTACTGTCATGTCAAGCCTCCAGTGTCATCTAAGAGAGTTTTTTAGATATATAGGTGACATAGTCATATGCAAGTGTACGGAAAATTGCTTTTGTCAAAATGAATGAGGCGTTGATTCCAGGAGCATTTTCACACACTATCAGCTGATGTCTATGAATAGATTTTTTATTGCTATTGGTGGCTATTGCAGGCCTGATCATGTTACTGCTACTATTTACCTACTACCACCATGTATGACAGCTGCTGGCTTCCTCTACTGCAACTACCATTACCCTACACAGCCACTACTATTACTACTACTACTCAACTTAGATATACACACATCTATTGTCTTGTCTGTTCGATGCTATGCTGCTACTGCTTCTGCTGCTATTGCCACCACATGCCTCAATGATCCTTACTCACCTTACCCTTTCCACATACACACTGTACTGCTGCTTCCAAATCGAAGGAAGAGTTTTTTAGAGTCGTTAAAAAAAACACTGTTCTTTCAGAAAATAACACTTGTGTGTATAAGCAAAGACAGGCGTCTCCCTGTGTTAAAGCATAGTTTTTGGACTGTTGTTGAACAAACAAATGCTTCTTTTGACAGTACTTAGAGAGAGAGAGAGAGAGAATGAGAGAATGAGAGAATGAGAGAATGAGAGAATGAGAGAATGAGAGAGAGAATAAAAATGGGCCAAGCATCTGCCCCCAATAGGCATAATTTTTGAACACCTGCTAAGAAAAAACACTGCTTTATCCCAGTAACCCATGTGTGGTTCAACACCATCTGCTCTCAATAAGAGAAAACATTTGGAATGTTTTTTTATTTTAATTTTAAAAAGCATAACAAATACGACAGTGTGCTTTTAAACAGGCTGTTTACACTGTCAACCATGCATTTACATGTAGCTATTGATGTCATTGCAATAAAGAGCTTAAAAGGGAAAGTGGAGAGAGGGAAAGCAATAATGAGAAAAAATAAAATAAAATAAAAAGACAAAGGAGACCTTAGAGTGTTAGAGTGTTGTATACCAATTTTCAGGCCCTTTAGAGCCCTTTTAATTTAGGTAGAATATATTTTGACCCGAATTGAAGACAAAATTAATTTCAAGAAATATGTTCATCTCTAATGTATGTATATATACTGTGTGTATATATATATATATATATATATATATATACATAATCCCTCTTGTAGGACTCTAATCACCTTTGATATTGACGCATAGAAAAGGTTTATTTTTTTTTATTCTCTTCAACACATTTCTGTTTACAACAATAAGTTTTAATGTTGCATGACTAATATGAAAATAAGTTATACAATCGTCAAAAAGCCAGCTGCCTACAGCAAAGCACACCTGCCACTAGTTTGTTGTCAGCAGTAGGTTTCTAAATGTACAAGACTGGATAGAAATTTGTCCTATGACATTTAAAAAAAGAAAACATATTTACAAGAGTGAGTTTAGATACATTTTGTTTAATGTTTAGGTTCTTTGAATCTGTACGCATATGTTACAGTGTTCAGATCTTTTATATATAGAAGTGAAAATTGTGCTAAAAAAACAGGTTGTGGACTTTATAATATGTTATACAACTGTGTATGGATTTAGTATTTTAGCATATACTGCATTTAGTTTCAGTATTCTAGCCTTTTTGCATCTCCAACATATTCCAAACTTTGAAATAATTCAAATATTGTCATAAGTGTTGAGCAATCAAAGTATCAAAGTGGAAATCGATCCAAATATCATTGAAAAATTCAATTCACCCATGAAGCTGAACTTCAACACGCTTTGTGGTAAGAAATAAATTTTTCTAAAATGGTGGTTGAAAGTAAACAAAAAATTATACTTATCCATTTGGTCGTGGAGTGGACGGCCTCACAGTGGATGAGTTGATTAATAATTTTTTTAACCCCTGATTAACCCCATGCAACTAATGTGAGCCACAGATTCAGTGATCAACGTTTGAATGCAGCATCTGAGGAGTTAAATGAAGGGGTGGCAGTGATCGCCATTTCCGTCATTGTGCCATACAATGGAATGCGATTAGTGACAAAGTATTTAGTCACAAATCAAATTTCTTGTCAAAATGTTGCAAAGCTGCCAAATCCAATTCTAATGTACATATGCTAAGTTGAATAAAGTGATTTTCTTGGCAGATGCCACGTATAAGTGCAGTTTCTCCAAAGTATAACAGTATGTCAACCATAAAAAAATCACTGAGGCTGCAGCATTCCAAGTGGACTGATTGTTTTACTTCTCCCACCATGTCTTGTACATTCATGAGTTCTTTTTCAGAACATTTCTCTGTAGTTTGCCTAATACAATGAAGGTTATACTGTAGCTTGTGCATGAAATTGTATGTGAAATTCTTGTGCCTATTTGAAAAGGGAGCATACCTATTTTAAAGTGTTGCAGCTTACACTATTACCATAATTAACATTTGCTAAACTGCTAAAAATTGCAGACAGCAGAAAAACATGAAAAACATAATTATTTCTATATTGACTAGTTATTAGTTATCATAGTGTAAAGCCTTCTCTTTACTATAACTGTTTTTTTCTATTAATTATGACCCAGAATTGTGTGACCACTCTATTGCTTGTGACCTCTCTGCACATGGCCTGGAAGACTACTTATTTTTTGAAAAGTTTAATATGGGCATGTTTATGACTCTGCTAGTCAACTACTAGATATCCCATTGCTACAAGCAACCACCTGTCCCTTGTTTCCTTTACCTTGGTTATGCTACACAATATCTTTAGTATTCAGTTGGTTTCTCATTCATACAATTTCCTTAAAAATTCAAATCCAGCTCCAGAGACCTGTAGCATGGATGATTGTTGGTAGATCAGAGTAAATTATTATACAACAAAAAACTTAATGTTTATCTATGTAATATATAGATAGATTAGGTTATGTAAAGCAATACTGAACTATGTCATGAAAAAAGAGGGTGCTATAGTGTGCGTTGTGGTATTGTTATATCTTCAGGATCCAGAATGTTTTTTTAATATTTGAGACCCCTAGTTAGGATCAAATTTTACAATTAGAAGCCTTTTCTGGTAATGTATCTGATATTGACATAGAGAACAGAAAGTAATACATATGGTTAAGTTTCCTAATTAATTTAGTTTTTCATTATTTTGCTACCTGACTTTCTTTTTTATTGTTGAACATCTTGGACCGTATGCAATGAGCTATGTTTTGTTAAAATGTAACTGTGTCATTTCATTTTTTTAATGTGTAGGAATGGTGTTTTTGCAATAATATTTTTGGCCCGTGATTATGTTAACTCTAATTAGAAAACTTATCTGAACGTTTCCCTTATCAACACTCGAACTAATCGTTGCTAAGGAAATTTTAATCCACAGCATCTATTGAAAAGGTTGTCCCTTAAAAGATTTAGTATATACACAAAGTTATCAAGTAAACATTTCATGAGGAAGACACACATGCCCAGTTCCATAATTTAACTGTCATCAGTCCTATCTACTGTTAGAAGCAGCGACAGTTACAGGGAGAAGGCTGCAATGGAAAGGACACAATTCTCTGAGAAAGGGATGGCGTCACCGCGTCAGCCAGTGTGATGACATGGTGACGTCAACACATCAGCTCGCATAGATTGGGTGTTTTTTCTTCAATCAAGATTAGAGATGAGCAAAGTGATGAACACTTCCGCTGCGTCCTCCGAAAATCACAAGGAAATTTGCTTTGTGTTGAAAAGCATTTCTTTGTAAGTAGTAGGTGCAATGACTGGAACGACGATTGTGCCATCCCCTATAGTTAACCTCTCAGATGACAAGTTCATCCTGACATGGCATCTGAGATAAAAAATTAGCGTTTTCAAAAAATATATAATTCTTTATCCATTTGAGAGCGAAGAGACCGCTGCGTTGCGGTGCGTGATAATGTCATCACGCTGGCCGGTGTGGTGACATAATACATCACTGTTCAAAAGCTTTTGCGCTTGGTTCTTCAATGAAGATGCCGGCAGCAGCCTCAATGGATGAGGTGAGTATGATTTTTTTTTCCACCGCCATTTCAGGCATAATTTATTCGTTACCATGAAGCACAGGAAATTTGGATTCTCGGCAAATCTAATTTTCCCTGAAATTTATATCAAAGTCCACTTTGTATACTTGGATTCACTCAACATGTAATATTTAACAACTCTCATAGATAGAATTGTTTGTATTTTTATTGATAATATCAAATAACCTTAGCCAAAACTTAGTTGCAAAGTTAATATTTATCATTAAAATTTATCAGAAACACCAGGTGTTTTTTATCTTCTGATAAGTATACAGGCCGTCAGCATAGAAATGCAATATGTCCAAGGATGTATCTCACATTTGACCAATAAGGATATGAGATAATATATACAAGTATATACAGAGATAGGAACGAGGTCTGTTATGAGCGTTTTTTACTACAAAATCCCACAATTTGACCAGGACATCACACTAAACAAACCTATATAACTTACATTAGAATTACATAGAAAAACATATTTCAAAATTGGAAAAAATGTTTAGAGACAAGCATGTTATATTGCCATAGCAGTTAATGGTAAAGATACATTAATAATGTACATGCTGCATTTTCTAATTTCCTTATTAGAAGCTCAGCATTTTTAATGTGCAGTTAATATGTTGTACTTTATCAAAGCCACCAAGCAATTGAAATGTTTAGCTCATTACTTTGGATGGACATCACGGATCATTAAGGAGCCAATGAAAATATTTAAACTTCCATTAGTTTCACATGTTTAAATTGCAAATCAAGGTCCCATATTTTTCTGTCTGCAGTGCAAGCACTGTTCACTTTACATTAAGTGTTACTGGAGCAAGCATTGCAGGGATTTGTATGGTGCTTTGCTTTTGTATGTATGGTGCTTTGATTTTAAGCCAAATGTGATTTAACCAGTACATTGAATTCTAGTTGGCATTGGTGTTCGTCTGACAAACCTAATACAATTTTCTGTGTTTTAGAAGTGATTAATGTTGAGTAAATCAAAGTATCAGAAGTGGACTTCAATCTGAATTTCCGGATAAAACTATGATTCGCAGCAAATACAATTTCCTTGTGCTTTGTGGTAACACATAATTTTCCCTGAAATGGCCTTAAAAAAAATCATAATCACCTCATTATTTGAGCGCGAAGAGGCTGCCACGGCCATCTTGATTGAAGGTCCAATACGAAATCTAATGTTCGGTGAAATATGACGTCACCATACCGGCCAGCTCAAATGGATAAGATGAGTATATATTTTTTTTCCATTGATTAACCCCTGAAAGCCATAATTCCTTATCTCAGATACCACAATCAGTGATTAACTCAGCATCTGAGGCGTTCAATGATGGGGGGGCTGCACAATCATGATTCTATCATGTTCATCTGGTTCTTCTTTCTAACACCTACAATGGATCATATACATCCAGTAATTTTTTCCTTTGAATTTTTATGTCATATAGCACCACTTTGGGCCTGCACTGTGTTAAGTACATTCAGAGAGTTTGTTTAATAATTTTGCACATTGTAGAATTTTTATACATGGAGTAGAGATGAGTGAATATCTTGAAATTCATTTCAGGTCTGGTTTGCACATATTGGTCATCAGGTTTTTTTTTTTTTTTTCGAGCATGAAGTTTGACCTGAATGAAAAGTGCCTCAATTGCCCTCAAAAGTCATGTCTTACACTTTATGGTCTCCTGTGTATCCAACCCCTTTCAAGCTCAGCATTAGAAATATTAGAGTGACAGCAACATATATGGCTATGGGTAAATGGATGGCGGTTGGTGGTAATAAACAGCCTGTTTAAAAACAAATTACACTGTGATTTTATTTTTTTTTATAATTCAAAAACTGTCCAAAAAGTAGATATTTTTGGTGACATATGCCTTCTTATCTGTCTAATGACCTGTAAAACGGTGGCTGTAATTTTCAGTGATTTGTCCAATGTGAATCGCTAATCTTTCAGATTTGCAATAATTAATGTTGAGTGAATCGAAATGAACATTATTTCATGAAAAAATAGATTTGCCACAAATCCGAATTTCCTCACACTTCTTGGTAATGAATCAGATTTTTTTTTAAATGGCTGCTGCATAAGTTGCAAAGTGAAAGTAAGAAGCCCTGGAACGCGGGATTTTGCTGTGCAGCCAACCAATCAGCAGATAGACAGGTGTCCACCTGCTTTCATGGATAAGCAATGAAATTAGGCCATGATTCTCTTATTGGGATGAATAACCTGTGAGCAGATGATGTAAAAAGAGAACGCTCTTTCACTCTACAGTAGACTGTTGAGCCACTGCACGGTTAAGTACATTATACCTGACGCTAACATTGACCGGTAAGGCTACTTTCACACTACCGTTCAGAGTGGGTCCGTCTGATGTCTGCTCAGACGGATCCGCTCCTATAATGCAGACGTTTGGATCCGTTCAGAAGGTAGTCTGCATTATAGTTGAAAAAAATTCTATGTGTGAATAGTAGCCTGAACGGATCGTCCAGACTTTACATTGAAAGTCAATGGGGGACGGATCCGTTTGAAGATGAGCCCATATTGTGTCATCTTCAAATCAGGATCCGGTCCACATTGACTTGCGTTGTAAGTCTGGACGGAATCCGCTTGCCTCCGCACGGCCAGGAGGACACCGACGCTGCAAGCATGGCGTTCCAGGTGTCCTCTCGCTGAGCGGAGCGGAGGCTGAACGCTGCCAGACTGATGCATTCTGAGCGGATCCGCGTCCACTCAGAATGCCTTAGGGCAGGACGGATGCGTTCGGGGCCGCTTGTGAGCCCCTTCAAACGGAGCTCACAAGCGGACACCCGAACGCTAGTGTGAAAGTAGCCTATGGCTAAATTCACACTTCAGTTATTTGGTCAGTTTTTGACTGGTAACTGACCAAATAAGTGAAGTGTGAACTGAATCTAAGAGTGAAGTTTGTCACCTACCTGCCATACTGACACACAGTAATTGTTTCACTACCACAACGGACTAGCTGTGCATGTTTCTGCGATGCATATTGATGTACACAGAAATACCGTACACTCTCCCTGTAGGCTGGGAAATAGCTGATTTAAAACGTGCTCATATTCAAATCAAATTATTCATTCACATCAAATCAAAGTTTTGCCATCATGATTTTTTTCCCCTTTAAGTTACTTTAATAGATCATATTTTCCTACTCTTTCCACTTTTTTCTCTTTAATATTACGGTATTTATAAAAATAAAAAAAAAACTGTTGTTACAAATTATTTACATGAAATTGCTCATTTGTTAGCTGTGTCCAAATATACAAAGCTTAATCTCTAACCAACAAAAATGTGTCTTTTGTTGTCACTGAGATATAAAATCCCCACAGGCCTTACATACTTTTTTTTTGGCCATATAAGGATTGTAGATCAGCAGAAAAAAGATGATTTCAATACCATTTCCTGAGCAGTAGCTAGTTTAATTAAAAAATGTAAAGCTGAATAGAACCTGGTTAATGTGAACATGGATTTTCATTTAAGTTCCACTGTTGATATGTCATTGCTCTCTTTTACATTAAAAGTGATCGTGCTTTATCATCGCTGAGCTTAGGCAGGTTGTAGATGTCGAGTTGACTAAAATACAATGCTAGATTCATGAAGGTGCTGCCTGTATTCAGCGTGTTACCTGCTACTGCACAAAGGAATGGAAATTGCAGTTTCTGACACCATGTACATGAATAAACCTTAGATCTTAGTTCCAAGCAGCAATCATTGTCACACCAAGGTCTACTTTTTTCTTCAAAAATAAAAAATAGATTTTTTTTTTTGTGTTATGCTCTTAGCAGCTTAAATGTATTATTTAGTAGTATTTACTACAGATGATCTATAATGCAGCACAATAATTCTCTATAGCACTATATTAACCATATCAGAACAAAACAGTTTTTTTGATAATGTCTAGAAATGAATATAAAGTATTTTAAATGATCACTAATGTCTATCCAAAAACATCTCTGCCACACATTAGGACATGCGAAGAGGCCTGTGCAGATTTTGCATTGGGTCAAGAAGTTAAACCTCTGATCTTTATCATTATGTTTTTAGTAGATTGTAAAAAAAACTAATATTAAAATAGGGATTAAGAGATCAATATTTTTTTGTTTCCCAGCACTAAAATCATGGGATTAAAGGTCTATCTGCTTAGTACACCTATAGCAATACTAACTATATACAGGATGCACATTTCACAGCTTTTTATACAGTTGATATACAGTACATGCAATGCTCAGCTATTTAATTTACTTTCCTTCTTGTATCAGATCATTAAAAGCGCACATTGGCACAGGAAGCCTGAAGGGCTCAACGAATTTGAGATTTAAACTAATCTTCTGTCTTTTTTACTAACATCATATATCACATTATTTGATATCATGTGAATCTTCCTTTTTTTTTTTTTTTTTCAATTTTCTCCTTATAGCAAAATATCTTTGATGTGCTCATAGTCCAACACAAACCTAGCTTCATTCCTTACAGACAGTCCTAATTGAACCTAGCACAGGGGATAACTCTGCCTTTATTAAATTAGTTTGCCACACCTAAAAATCATGTTAAAATGGCAGAAATTATTTTTCCTAGAAGTCTGATATACTTATCTTTTAAATGTAATGCACCATCACTTCTTGCTTTTATAGCAGACTGATGAATGTCATCAGACACCATATGACCACAGCAGCAATTTGCTGGTTACAACAGTGACATCACTATGGTCAGATGTGCAAATTTCTTGACATTCACTTTGTATAGGAGTCCAACTATTTAGTAAAAAGTAACTAAAAAGTGAAATAAGTGTTTAAAGTAAAAGGACAGAAGCCTTTTTGTTCGATTCGTCCAAAGAGAATCAACAAAACTTTGAGAAGAATGTATATGAAATTTTTGGTAAATCCAATTAGTTTACAATTGATTTGTTCATCACTAGGGATTAGCGAACCTGAACTGAAAAGTTCAGGTCCGTACCTAACTTTGCGAGTTCGGGTACTCAGACCCCGACCCAGCCTATTTCACTGAAGTCCGGGTTCGGGTTTGGTGTTCGGGCAACTTTTGAATTACTTTATTATTTTCCATTATATCATGGTTATATCGAAAAATAACGGAATTCTTAAGACGGAATGCAAAAGGGAAATCCTCAGCGACATTCAGTTTTGCATTTCATCATATATAAGTCTATGGGCAGCATAATGGATCCGTTATGTTGCCCATAGACTCCTATTATGATGGAATGCAAAACGGAATGCCTCTAAAGGTTTCCCTTTTGCATTCTGTCTTAAGAATTCCATTATTTTATAATGATATAATCATGTTATAACAGACAATAACAAAGTTCGGTTCCCCATTGACTTCAGTGGGGTTCAGGTTCGGATCAAGTTTGGCCCCCGGACCTGAATTTTGACCTGAAGTTTCAGCTGAACCCTGTGAACCCGAACTTCCACGGGTTCGCTTATCCTTACTCATCACTAGTCATCAACTCACATTGTGCTGCAATAAAACAGAAAGACTTGGGGTCGCAAATAAATATATTTGATTCAGTTTTGTTTTTTCATTTTCAGCAGTGTGAATAATTGCTATGTGAATGTCAGGCCTCATGTAGACACACCATGTCCATTTTGAAGATATGGTCCATGTAACATCAGCATTTTATTTGCGGACCCATTGTTTTCAATGTGTCCATGGTCAGCATTTTGCTTTCCGCATCCGTATGTGCATTTTGCAAAGGGATAGATCATGTCCTATCCGTACGGACAGCAGACTCATTGAAGTCAATGGAATCTTCAAAGAATGTAGATGCAACGCAGACTGCATTTCTATTTTGCAGATCTGCAAAATGCATACGGTCATGTGCATGAGGCCTCAGGAATGGAAAACCGCTTAAATAATTGGACAAATATGAACTACAATGAAAAGACTCCTAACACAGCACACTGGCACCATGAACCTGGTAGTCTGCAACCACCTACTTCCCTCTCTTTGGTTCTATTTCTGTGATTTGTACAGTACTTACACTTAAAAACGTATATCCTTTTTAAGTTTCTAATAGTGTTGATCGAGCACCAAAGTGCTCGGGTGCTTGTGTGCTCTGGCTGAACACATCGCGATGCTCGGGTGCTCGGTAGCACACCTGAGTATAATAGAAGTCAATGGGAGAACCCTAGCATTAACCTGTTGGGGACACATGATGTACCGGTATGATGTCCTGGTACTTAAGGACACATGTATTGGAAGTATTGGAATGCATTGTAAAGGGGATCAGACCCCCAAAAGTTGAAGTCCTAAGTAGGGACAAAAAATAAGTGAAAAAAAAAGTTTCAAGTTAAAAAAAATTCATTTTCCCCACATAAAGTAAAAAAAAATTGGTTAAAAAAATACATAGTAACATAGTAAACATAGTACATAAGGCCGAGAAAAAAGACATTTGCCCATCCAGTTCGGCTGTTATCATCCAGTTTGGCCTGTTATCCATCCAGTTCGGCCTGTTATCCAATAGGGGGGGGGGGGGGGGGAGGAGGAGTTGACATATTAGGTATTTGGTAAATTTGGTATTTTTTTATAAATAAAATTGAATTATTTTGACTCATTTTACCAGTGTCATGAAGTACAATATGTGACGAAAAAAAACAATTCAGAATGGCCCTGGATAAGTAAAAGCAATTTAAAGTTATTCAACAAAGTGACATGGTCAGATTTGCAAAAAATGGTCTGGTCCTAAGGTGAAATGAGCTGAGAGAGAAGAGGGTGTCTGGTTTACATAAAAATATTAGAAATTGATGGAAACACCACCAAAATGTTTGGGAAACAGCATGGGGAGGACATCTGGATTCATTTTGGACTCCTATTACCTATGACATCAATAGATAACACACAAAGGCTATATGCCAAAAGCCGGGAATGTGCAAGCCAGAAATCTATCCATGAGACAGATATAGTCAGCATGCCTTACAATAGCATTCTTATGCACTATGAGACATTCAAAACCACTTCTCATCTGACTCACAGCCAGTAAGCCTCAAGTTGCTTCATATCTGTTGGATGGCTTGAGCGGACCTGCACACCTAGATCATTATCATTAGGGTGACAAAAAGTTTTCTGATTGTCCTAACATAATATTCAATAACCTTTAGGGAAATATTTAGGGAAAGGATTATTGCACTGTTTATATGTGCTTTATCTTTGTTTTCACTGCACATATCTGTAAAAAGGAATATGACCTGTAATTTGATCCAATACGTACCATTCGTAATGTAAATGTGCAAGTTATATCAAAACCTAATAAAATGTATTAAAAAAAAGTATGTCATGAACAACGCCATCTATTGGATTCATAGTCTTTTCATAGGACTATGAATCCAATAATGTCGCTGTTCATGAGTACTGTGATCGCATATATTCTAATTACAAAATTTTTATTGTGAATTTTCCATGCAAATGGTGTTTCAGCTGAAAAACAAGCAGATTCAGCTAATTTGCAAATGCCCCACGATTATGCAAATGAGTTTACATGAGAAAACTGTACAGAAAGGTTATTGAATATTATGACAATCAGAAAACTTTTTGTCACCTAATGATAATGATCTAGGTGCGCAGGTCCACCCAAGCCCATCTAAGGCCTCTTTCACACAGGCGTCATGGATTTGGGCTGGATAAGATGAGGGTGCATCGTGGAAAATGCGCAATTTTTCAGCGCGAGTGCAAAACATTTTAATGTGTTTTGCACGCGCATGAGAAAAATCTGCATGTTTGGTACCCAGACCCGAACTTCTTCACAGAAGTTCGGGTTTGGGTTAGGTGTTGTGTAGATTGTGTTATTTTCCCTATAGCATGGTTAGAATGGAAAATAATAGCATTTTTAATACAGAATGCTTAGTAAAATAGGGATGGAGGGGTTAAAAAAATAATAATAATAATTTAACTCACCTTAAGCAACTTGTTCGCGCAGCCCGACTTCTTTTCTTTCTTCTTTCTTCAGGGCCTGGGTAAAGGACCTTTGATGACATCACTGCGCTCATCAATAGTCCATCACATGATCCATCACCATGGTGATGGATCATGTGACGGACCATGTGATGAGCGCAGTGACATCACCACAGGTCCTTTTCCTCCTGCACAGCAAAGAAGAAGAAAGAAGAGAAGGCCGGCAGCGAGAACAAGTGGATTAAGGTGAGTTAAATATTATTATTTTTTTTCACCCCTCCCAGCCCTAATTTACTAAGCATTCTGTATTAAGATGCTATTATTTTCCTTATAACATGTTATAAGGGAAAAATAATAAAGATCGGGCCCCCATCCCGATCGTCACCTAGCAACATGCGTGAAAAATTGCACCGCATCCGCACTTGCTTGCGGATGCTTGCGAATTTCATGCAGCCCCCCATTCACTTCTATAGGGATCCGTTCAGAAAGCATCAGTTTTGCCACCGTTCGCCTCCATTCGCTCAAGATGCGGCGCACCAAAACGCTGACTGCAGCATTTTGGTGTCCGCCTGACGATGCAGAGGCAAATGGATCGTCCTGACATACAATGTAAGTCAATGGGGACGGCTCCATTTTCACTTACACAATATGCACAATAGAAAACAGATCCGCCTCCTTTGCTGTTTAAACTTTTAAACCTTTTGTGCATCTACTGAACTACAGCACCTCTCCCTTTTTATTTTAAAGCCCTGAATCAAAGCAATGGCAACGTATCTTTATTAGATTAAAAATCAGAATTTGGGGTAACTACACAAGCATTGCCTTTATATATGAAATAGAGTTGATTCGTTCTCCTGAGAACTGAACAATAATCTAAACCCAGTTTTTATGCATTGGGATAAATAGCCAAGGAGGATTGCCCAGACCTAGTTTCAGAATTGGAGACATTGGATGAACTTGGTTAAGCCACTAAGTACCTTCTTGGCACTAAGACTGCCAATGGTCCCCTTCTCAATAATCTCATAACATGCATATTGCTTCACATTGTTCACCATTTATAGGTGATCCTTTGAAACGCAAAATCAACCCCATGAAATCATGCTCAGCAGGTTATGTCTTGAAATAGAATTCGCATGGCTCTGAATCCTATGCCTATATGGGAAAAATGTCCAAATTTAATCTGACCATTTACTTCCCACAATGCTGCAGCTAGGTGGTGGTGTCTGTTCTGATTGTAAAATTCTGGTCCATTTAAATGTGTAACAATTATAAATCTTTAAAATAAGGTTTACTAGGAATTTTACATTTTTTAAAGTCAGATTTAAGTACGATGGCTGATCAAAAACAAAACAGCGAGCATGACTAACTCCTCATAATATAAAATAATCCCAGAACATATTCCCAGTAATGACATATACAGTGCCTTGAAAAAGTATTCATACTTCTTGAACATTTCTTCATTTTTTCATGTTACCACCCACAAACTTAAATGTTTTTATTTGGATTTTATGTGATAGGCTGACACAAGTTTTCAAAATGCGGCATGCATTTGTATTCGGCCCCCGAGTCAGCACTTTGTAGGACCGCCTTTCACTTGCAATTACAGCTGCAAGTCTTTTGGGGTATGTCTTAACCACCTTTGCACACCTAGACGCTGACATTTCTACCTATTTTTCTTATCAAAATAGCTCAAGCTCAGTCAGATTGGATGTAGAGAGTCTGTGAACAGCAATTTTCAAGTCTTACCACAGATTCTTAACAGGATTTAGGTCTGGATTTTGACTGGGCCATTCTAACACATGAATATGCTTTGATATAAACCATTCCATTGTAGCTCTGACTGTATGTTTAGGGCCATTGTCCTGCTGGAAGATAAACCTCCGCCCCAGTTTCAATTCTTTTGCAGCCTGTACCATGTTTTGCTCCAGGATTGCCCTGTAGTTAGCTCCATCCATCTTCCCATCAACCAGATTTCCTGTCCCTGCTGAAGAAAAGCATCCCCAAAGCAATGATGCTGCCACCACCATGTTTCAAGGTGGGAATGGTGTGTTTAGGGTGATGTGCAGTGTTATTTTTCCACCACACATAGTGTTTTGTATTAAGGCCAAAAGGTTCAACTTCGGTCTTATCTGACCAGAGCTCCATCTTCCACGTGTTTGCTACGCACTCTACATGGCTTGTGCAAAACTGCAAATGGGACTTCTTATGGCTTGAAAAATAGCTATCTTCTTGCCACTCTTCCATAAAAGCCAGATTTGGGGAGCTCACAACAAATAGTTGCCCTGTGGTCAGATTCTCCCAGCTGATCTATGGATCTCTGCAGCTCCTCCAGAGTGACCATGGGCCTCTTGGCTGCTTCTCTAATTATTAATCTCCTTGCCTTGACTGTCAGTTTAGGTGGACGGTCATGTCTTGGTAGGTATACAATTTTGCCATACTCCTTCCATTTTCGGATGATTGAACGGGATATTATTTTATAACCTAGCCCTGCTTTATATTTCTCCACAACTTTATCTCTGACCTGTCTAGTGTGTTCCTTGGATTTCCTGTTGCTGTTTGATCACTAATGTTCTCTGACACACCTCTGAAGCCTTCATAGAACAGCTGTAGTTACACATAGGTCAACTCTATTTACTAATTAGATGACTTCTAGGCAATTGGTCACACTGGATTTTGTCACAGTACAGGAGGCTGAATGCAAATGCATGCCGCACTTTTCAGATTTTATTTATTACATTTTTTTAAATCATGTATCATATTCTTTTTCACTTCACATTTACAAACCAGATTCCAAAAAAGTTGGGACACTATACAAATCGTGAATAAAAACTGAATGCAATGATGTGGAGGTGCCAACTTCTAATATCTTATTCAGAATAGAACATAAATCACGGAACAAAAGTTTAAACTGTGAAAATGTACCATTTTAAGGGAAAAATATGTTGAATCAGAATTTCATGGTGTCAACAAATCCCCAAAAAGTTGTGACAAGGCCATTTTCACCACTGTGTGGCATCTCCCCTTCTTCTTACAACACTCAACAGACGTCTGGGGACCGAGGAGACCAGTTTCTCAAGTTTAGAAATAGGAATGCTCTCCCATTCTTGTCTAATACAGGCCTCTAACTGTTCAATCGTCTTGGGCCTTCTTTGTTGCACCTTCCTCTTTATGATGCGCCAAATGTTCTCTATGGGTGAAAGATCTGGACTGCAGACTGGCCATTTCAGTACCCGGATCCTTCTCCTATGCAGCCATGATGTTGTGATTGATGCGGAATGTGGTCTGGCATTATCTTGTTGAAAAATGCAGGGTCTTCCCTGAAAGAGATGACGTCTGGATGGGAGCATATGTTGTTCTAGAACCTGAATATATTTTTCTGCATTGATGGTGCCTTTCCAGACATGCAAGCTGCCCATGCCACACGCACTCATGCAACCCCATACCATCAGAGATGCAGGCTTCTGAACTGAGCGTTGATAACAACTTGGGTTGTCCTTGTCCTCTTTGGTCCGGATGACATGGCGTCCCAGATTTCCAAAAGAACTTTGAATCGTGACTCGTCTGACCACAGAACAGTCCTTCCATTTTGCCACACTCCATTTTAAATGATCCCTGGCCCAGTGAAAACGCCTGAGCTTGTGGATCTTGCTTAGAAATGGCTTCTTCTTTGCACTGTAGAGTTTCAGCTGGCAACGGCAAATGGCACGGTGGATTGTGTTCACTGACAATTGTTTCTGGAAGTATTCCTGAGCCCATTCTGTGATTTCCTTTACAGTAGCATTCCTGTTTGTGGTGCAGTGTCGTTTAAGGGCCCGGAGATCACGGGCATCCAGTATGGTTTTACGGCCTTGACCCTTACACACAGAGATTGTTCCAGATTCTCTAAATCTTCGGATGATGTTATGCACAATTGATGATGATAGATGCAAAGTCTTTGCAATTTTTCGCTGGGTAACACCTTTCTGATTTTGCTCCACTATCTTTCTGCGCAACATTGTGGGAATTGGTGATCCTCTACCCATCTTGGCTTCTGAGAGACACTGCCACTCTGAGAAGCTCTTTTTATACCCAATCATGTTGCCAATTGACCTAATTAGTGTTAATTGGTCTTCCAGCTCTTCGTTATGCTCAAATTTACTTTTTCCAGCCTCTTATTGCTACTTGTCCCAACTTTTTGGGAATTTGCTGACACTGTGAAAATTGAAATCAACGTATTTTTCCTTTAAAATGATACATTTACTCGGATTAAACGTTTGATCTGTCATCTACGTTCTATTACAAATAAAATATTGACATTTGCCATCTCCACATCATTGCATTCAGTTTTTATTCACAATTTGTTTAGTGTCCCAACTTTTTTGGAATCCGGTTTGTACTTGCTATTTGTGATGGCCTATCACATAAAATCCCAATAAGATACATTTAAGTTTGTGGGTGTAACATGAACAAATGTGAAAAAGTTCAAGAGGTATGAATACTTTTTCAAGGCACTGTACTTTATACTGGAACAGGATGAATAACTATTATCAAACGCTATATAACAGTCCATTAAATAGAAATATGTAAACACTTCTACTAAATTAACCTTTTTTAGAATGTTTGTTGATTTATTATTTTCCATGTGACTAAAAAGATAGGACACTAAAGCCTGTATTGGACAGGCAGATTATGCAGGCAATTGTCTAGAAGGAAGCGTTACTGTCACGGCTGTATGTGAGCAACAATAGTATACACAGTAAAAGAGCTACTGACCGGACCCAAACTAGGGAGGATAAAGGGTGACCCCTGTCAGACCCTCAAAGCTCTCCCTATTCTGCTAAAGCACATGCCCGGATCCAAATGGCGGAACGAGGCATGCCCACGTGCCTAAGACTGATGACCACTGTAACCCCTACAATAGTGGAAGGGGCACGGCCACCGGTCCCTACTCAGTATATGGAGGGAACCGTGGCCACCTCAGATCCAGTCAGAAAATAATCAGGTACACAACAATGTCTGTACACTTAGCTGAAGGTGTTGCAGCCGCAGAGAAGACGGATCCAAGGACAGCTGGCAATATCCGGAGTGCTTGCTGCAGCAGAACACAGGTCCAGTGAACTGATAGCTACAAGTGAAGATACTAAAGCAAGAGCTACAACTGAAATGAGAACAATAATCCACGCCCTACAATAGGAGGAGGGGTGATATAAAGAGAGGGAAATCAAACGCATGAGGAACAGCTGGGAGGAAGGAAACCAAAAGTAAACAGAGCAGTGAGAACTCCTCCCAGCTCTAGTAGTGACATCATCACAGGGGTGGAGAAACAGAGCTGTGAGAACGTCCCAAAGCTCTGGTAGTGACAGTACCCCCCCCCCCTTTTGAGGTTTTTCTCTTATTATCGCTCTTAGTACAGTTCAAAAATCTCCTAGAGGGACAAACATTTGCCAAATGACCTATGCCCCCACAACAAAAACACACCATACTCTGAGGACTAAATCCTCTTTTATTAGGGGCAAGTCGACCTAGCTGCATGGGCTCCTCCTCAGAGGGGAGCGAGACAGGATGAGGCCCCTGCACACTGAATGAGTCCGCACCACTGCCCCTAGACTGACAATGGCTGGACAGAGAGGTCTCGTTTCTTTCTCTTAGACGCCTGTCAAGGCGTACCGCCAATGACATGGCAGACTCTAAGGACGTTGGTCTCTCATGGAAAGCAAACGCATCTTTCAATCTCTCTGAGAGACCATGACAGAACTGACTCCGGAGTGCAGCATCATTCCAACCCGAATCAGCTGCCCATCTCCGAAATTCAGAACAATAAAGCTCCGCAGACAGTTTGTTCTGGCATAAAACACGTAAGTTAGATTCGGCCAGAGCAACACGATCCGGGTCATCATAAATCTTCCCCAGGGCCACAAAAAATCTTTTCACGGATCGAAGGGAGGGATCCCCTGATGGCAGCGAAAAAGCCCAAGTCTGAGCATTACCCCTGAGCAGGGAGATGACAATCCTCACCCTCTGCTCCTCCTTACCAGAGGAGTGGGGACACAAGAAAAATGGAGTTTGCATGCCTCTCTGAAGCGAACAAAATTCTCACTGCCCCCGGAGAACGTTTCCGGAAGTGAGACCTTTGGCTCGCAACAGACTCCATGAGCCGGAGCAGAGCCCAATGCTTGAAGCTGAGTCATAGATTGACGGAGATCCGCTACTTCCAAAGAAAGACCCTGCATGCGGTCAACCAGGCCAGAAAGCGGATCCATGTCAAAAAAGGACGGTTTTGGTGGATTATAATGTCACGGCTGTATGTGAGCAACAATAGTATACACAGTAAAAGAGCTACTGACCGGACCCAAACTAGGGAGGATAAAGGGTGACCCCTGTCAGACCCTCAAAGCTCTCCCTATTCTGCTAAAGCACATGCCCGGATCCAAATGGCGGAACGAGGCATGCCCACGTGCCTAAGACTGATGACCACTGTAACCCCTACAATAGTGGAAGGGGCACGGCCACCGGTGCCCTACTCAGTATATGGAGGGAACCGTGGCCACCTCAGATCCAGTCAGAAAATAATCAGGTACACAACAATGTCTGTACACTTAGCTGAAGGTGTTGCAGCCGCAGAGAAGACGGATCCAAGGACAGCTGGCAATATCCGGAGTGCTTGCTGCAGCAGAACACAGGTCCAGTGAACTGATAGCTACAAGTGAAGATACTAAAGCAAGAGCTACAACTGAAATGAGAACTATAATCCACGCCCTACAATAGGAGGAGGGGTGATATAAAGAGAGGGAAATCAAACGCATGAGGAACAGCTGGGAGGAAGGAAACCAAAAGTAAACAGAGCAGTGAGAACTCCTCCCAGCTCTAGTAGTGACATCATCACAGGGGTGGAGAAACAGAGCTGTGAGAACGTCCCAAAGCTCTGGTAGTGACAGTACCCCCCCCCCCCTCTACGGGTGGACTCCGGACACCCAGGACCCACCTTCTCAGGATGAGCCCTATGAAATGCCCTCATGAGGCGAGTGGCTTTAATGTCCGACACCGGAACCCACATCCTCTCCTCAGGACCATAACCCTTCCAATGAACGAGGTACTGAAGAGAACCGCGGACAATGCGAGAGTCCACAATTCTGGAAACCTCAAACTCCAGATTGCCATCAACCAAAGTCGGAGGAGGAGGCAAAGAGGAGGGTACCGTGGGCTGGACATATGGTTTTAAGAGAGATCTGTGAAATACATTATGTATCTTCCAAACCCATGGAAGATCAAGACGGAAGGCAACAGGATTGATGACTGACAAGATTTTATAAGGCCCAATAAACTTGGGACCCAATTTCCAGGAGGGAACCTTCAGTTTAATATTTCTTGTAGTATAAAGAGTATGGTGGCTCTCTATCGCTAAGGAAGTGGCTAGGAAAAGACCCCGAAACGCGTCTGGTTTCAAAAGACCCGCACATCAGCTGATGGACGTTCTGACTTTAATAACTGTAATCGACTTCTTTTTACCCTGATGGACTTTTATGGCATATAGCGAACATCCAAACCCTTGAAGTGACAGAGCTGCATTCAAAGACTTTTCTACTAAAGAATCTCTACACAGAGGGCTACACCGTTCACACTGCTCCTGCTGAATCATCACTAACAGGTACCGCCGAATCTGACTCCATTAGCCACGTGGGACGCCACCGTGTGCTATAGCCAGACGGCAATTTGCAAGAGTGAGTGTTCCTTCTTTTCGCATTGCCATACAGGGAATATTGACTGAATAATATTTAATCGATATAATTACTGCAAGTCTATATCGAATTTCAGTCTGGACATTTATTCGAAAAAATTTGTTCCTATATTTATTCGAACATTTATCTTCTTATGGTCGAAAATTATTTTCACAGTATCGAATATATTGAACTGATATCGATTCTTTTTCTTCCAATCAGCATATCTTTTTTCATTCAAGTTGCATATATTTACCTTTTGTATACCACCGCAAATGAAACATTAATGTTTTTTATCTGAATGCTTTTTATCCAAATAATTTCCATATTGTATTTTTTAAGGTGTATTTTTATTGTGTAATCTGTTATATGCTTATTTCGTTTTTACTTTTTGATCTATATATCGGTGTAATAAATATAATAATTTTGAATAGTCTGTGTGTGGTCCATTGGGAGAGTGCTCAGCCTTTCTATATAATATTTCTTGTAGATAACCACACCAGATCACCCACATTCAGGTCCGGACCAGGCACACGTCTCTTATCAGCCACACGCCTATTCCTCTCACTCATCTTTTTAAGATTACTCTGAATCTTTTGCCAAATGGTAGACAAAGACAAGGAAAATCTCTCCTCCTCAGGTAAACCAGAAAGAGCCCCTCCCGAGAATGTCCCAAACTGCGGATGGAACCCATATGCACCAAAGAATGGTGACTTATCAGAAGATTCCTGACGACGGTTGTTCAGAGCAAACTCAGCAAGAGGGAGAAATGAACACCAATCCTCCTGGTTCTCTGCCACAAAACAGCGCAAATATGTCTCCAGATTCTGATTTAGGCGCTCAGTCTGACCATTCGACTGCGGGTGAAAAGCAGAAGAGAAGGACAGCTGAACCCCCAGGCGAGAACAGAAAGCCTTCCAGAACCTGGACACAAACTGCGTGCCTCTATCGGAAACAATATCGGAGGGAATGCCGTGCAATTTAACAATATGGTCGACAAAAGCTTGCGCCAACGTTTTAGCATTGGGTAAACCAGGGAAAGGTACGAAATGAGCCATCTTGCTAAAACGGTCCACCACCACCAGGATCACCGACTTCCCCGAGGAACGAGGAAGATCCGTGATAAAGTCCATGGACAGGTGTGTCCAAGGACGGGAAGGTATGGGTAACGGGAGAAGGGAACCTGAAGGCCGTGAACGCGGGACCTTAGCGCGAGCACACGTCTCACAAGCAGCCACAAAACCCTCCACCGACTTACGAAGAGCCGGCCACCAAAATCTCAGAGCAATGAGATCTACCGTGGCTCTACTCCCGGGGTGACCAGCAAGAACCGTATCATGATGCTCCTTAAAGAGTTTGTGACGTAGCTCAGGAGGCACGAACAACTTCCTAGAAGGACAACGGGCAGGTGCCTCAGTCTGGGCAGCCTGGACCTCGGCCTCCAAATCGGAATATAGAGCAGAAACAACTACCCCCTCCGCCAAAATGGGACCCGGGTCCTCGGAGTTTCCTCCTCCCGGAAAACAGCGAGAGAGAGCATCAGCCTTCACATTTTTTATCCCAGGTCGGAATGTAACAACAAAATTGAATCTGGAGAAGAACAGAGACCATCTGGCCTGTCTCGGATTCATACGCCTGGCCGACTCCAAGTATGCCAGATTCTTATGGTCGGTAAAAACGGTGATAGGGTGCCTGGCCCCCTCCAACCAATGGCGCCATTCCTCGAAAGCCAACTTGATGGCCAACAACTCCCTATCTCCCACATCATAGTTTCTCTCTGCCGGGGAGAGTTTTTTAGAGAAAAAGGCACAGGGTCGCCATTTGGCAGGAGAAGGGCCCTGGGACAAAACCGCACCCACACCCACCTCGGATGCATCCACCTCAACAATAAAAGGTAAGGAAACATCGGGATGCACCAAGACGGGAGCAGACGCAAAACTCTCTTTAATCTTAGAAAAGGCTGCAAGCGCCTCCTCCGACCAAGAGGAAAAATCCGCCCCCTTTTTTGTCATGTCAGTAAGGGGTTTGACAACAGAGGAATAATTCAAAATGAACTTTCTGTAATAGTTCGCAAAACCCAGAAAGCGCATCAATGCCTTCTGATTCTCAGGAAGCTCCCACTCAAGTACAGCACGGACCTTCTCCGGATCCATGCGAAAACCAGAAGCAGAGAGGAGAAAACCCAGAAATTGAATCTCCGATACCATTAAAAGACATTTCTCCAGCTTGGCGTACAATTTATTTTCCCGCAGAATCTGCAGAACCTGAAAAAGATGATCCTGATGGGTCTGAACATCAGGGGAAAAAAATCAAAATATCATCAAGATACACCAAAACAAATTTCCCCATTAAATGGTAGAAAATACTATTAACAAAATGCTGAAAGACGGCCGGAGCATTCATCAGGCCGAAAGGCATAACGAGATTCTCGAAATGCCCGTTAGGGGTATTAAAGGCCGTTTTCCATTCATCCCCCTCTCTGACCCTGACCAGGTTGTACGCGCCTCTCAAATCCAATTTGGAAAACACCTTGGCCCCAACAATTTGGTTGAAGAGGTCCGGGATCAGAGGAAGGGGATAGAGATCGCGAATCGTGATACGGTTCAGCTCCCTAAAATCTAGGCAAGGTCTCAGAGAGCCATCTTTTTTTTTAACAAAAAAAAAACCTGCGGCCACAGGTGACTTTGAGGGACGAATATGCCCCTTCTCGAGACTCTCGGAGATATAAGTTCGCATTGCGATTCTTTCCGGTTGTGGGAGATTGTAGAGGCGTGCTTTTGGCAGCTTGGCGCCGGGAATGAGGTTAATGGGACAGTCAAACTCCCGGTGAGGAGGTAGCTCCTGAACACCGCTCTCGGAAAACACATCCGAGAAATCAGAGAGAAATGATGGCACAGTTTTAGTAGACACCTCTGCAAAAATCGCTGTGAGACAATTCTCTCTACAAAAGTCACTCCACTCATTTATTTGCCTTCCTTGCCAATCAATAGTGGGGTTATGTCTAGTGAGCCAGGGTAACCCCAAAACTAGAGGAGAAGGCAATCCGTTAAGGACAAAACAAGATATATCCTCCACATAAGTGTCACCTACAGCTAGCCGGATATTGTGAACAATGCCCTTCAGAGATCTCTGTGAGAGTGGAGCAGAGTCAATAGCAAAAACAGGTATATCCTTTTCTAATGTGCAAACCTGAAAACCATGCATGGCTACAAATTGAGTTTCAATAAGATTGACGGCCGCTCCACTATCGACAAAAATCTCACAAGAAATGACTTTGCTCTCTAGCGCCACCCTGGCAGACAGGAGAAAACGTGAACTGCAGGTCAGAGGAAAAGCATCAATTCCTACATCAACTTTGCCCAAAGTAGCAGATGAAGCAGAATTTGATGATTTACCTTTTGAGGTTTTTCTCTTATTATCGCTCTTAGTACAGTTCAAAAATCTCCTAGAGGGACAAACATTTGCCAAATGACCTATGCCCCCACAACAAAAACACACCATACTCTGAGGACTAAATCCTCTTTTATTAGGGGCAAGTCGACCTAGCTGCATGGGCTCCTCCTCAGAGGGGAGCGAGACAGGATGAGGCCCCTGCACACTGAATGAGTCCGCACCACTGCCCCTAGACTGACAATGGCTGGACAGAGAGGTCTCGTTTCTTTCTCTTAGACGCCTGTCAAGGCGTACCGCCAATGACATGGCAGACTCTAAGGACGTTGGTCTCTCATGGAAAGCAAACGCATCTTTCAATCTCTCTGAGAGACCATGACAGAACTGACTCCGGAGTGCAGCATCATTCCAACCCGAATCAGCTGCCCATCTCCGAAATTCAGAACAATAAAGCTCCGCAGACAGTTTGTTCTGGCATAAAACACGTAAGTTAGATTCGGCCAGAGCAACACGATCCGCACCGCACCATCATAAATCTTCCCCAGGGCCACAAAAAATCTTTTCACGGATCGAAGGGAGGGATCCCCTGATGGCAGAGAAAAAGCCCAAGTCTGAGCATTACCTCTGAGCAGGGAGATGACAATCCTCACCCTCTGCTCCTCCTTACCAGAGGAGTGGGGACACAAGCAAAAATGGAGTTTGCATGCCTCTCTGAAGCGAACAAAATTCTTACTGCCCCCGGAGAACGTTTCCGGAAGTGAGACCTTTGGCTCGCAACAGACTCCATGAGCCGGAGCAGAGCCCAATGCTTGAAGCTGAGTCATAAATTGACGGAGATCCGCTACTTCCAAAGAAAGACCCTGCATGCGGTCAACCAGGCCAGAAAGCGGATCCATGTCAAAAAAGGACGGTTTTGGTGGATTATAATGTCACGGCTGTATGTGAGCAACAATAGTATACACAGTAAAAGAGCTACTGACCGGACCCAAACTAGGGAGGATAAAGGGTGACCCCTGTCAGACCCTCAAAGCTCTCCCTATTCTGCTAAAGCACATGCCCGGATCCAAATGGCGGAACGAGGCATGCCCACGTGCCTAAGACTGATGACCACTGTAACCCCTACAATAGTGGAAGGGGCACGGCCACCGGTGCCCTACTCAGTATATGGAGGGAACCGTGGCCACCTCAGATCCAGTCAGAAAATAATCAGGTACACAACAATGTCTGTACACTTAGCTGAAGGTGTTGCAGCCGCAGAGAAGACGGATCCAAGGACAGCTGGCAATATCCGGAGTGCTTGCTGCAGCAGAACACAGGTCCAGTGAACTGATAGCTACAAGTGAAGATACTAAAGCAAGAGCTACAACTGAAATGAGAACTATAATCCACGCCCTACAATAGGAGGAGGGGTGATATAAAGAGAGGGAAATCAAACGCATGAGGAACAGCTGGGAGGAAGGAAACCAAAAGTAAACAGAGCAGTGAGAACTCCTCCCAGCTCTAGTAGTGACATCATCACAGGGGTGGAGAAACAGAGCTGTGAGAACGTCCCAAAACTCTGGTAGTGACAGTTACTTCCCGGCAATCGCCTGCTTACTAGTGGAGAAGACCACTGCTATTACATGCAGCAATCTTCTCCATCGCTTATCCCAATGCTGTCTACTTGTTTACTGGCAGTAGATCCTGCTGTGTAATTACATCTGCTGCCAGTTTGCCTCAGTTTGCCTCCGTTCCGTCTCTATTCCGCTTTGGGTGTGGACACCAAAACGCTGCTTGCCAAACAATGTAAGTCAATGGCGACGACACAATAGAAAATGGATCCGTCCTCCATTGACTTTCAATGGTGTTCAAGACGATTCCGGCTTGGCTATGTTAAAGATAATACAAACGGATCCGTTCTGAACGGATGCAGACGTTTGTATTATCTAAAATGATCCATCTGTGCAGATCCATGACGGATCCGCACCAAATGCGAGTGTGAAAGTAGCCTTAACTGCAGCCCATTCCTTTGCCCAGATCACAGAGCATGTCTGGAAAACTCTCCCACAGAAGTCAATGAGTCCCTTCCAGACTACTGTGTCTATGGGTGCATTTATACCAGCAGATTTCTGACATATTTTCTGACCAATCATTGCTCAGATGATTGTTTACTCACAGATCTTTTGCTATACACACCAACTATTGGTCTGATTGGGCAGAAATTTGTCAGATAATCTGTTGGGGTAAATGCACCCTATGACTCTGTAAATGCTGTTGATAATAGTTCTGGCAAGATTGCTGACCACATAATCATATTCAGAAAAAAACATATGTGGCACTATCTAGTTTTAATTGGCAGAAATAAATATAGGTGACGCATTCAAGTCGTGAGAAAATGGTATTAATGTAAGACAGCAAGGAAGCTATTTTACATTTAGAAATGACGGTGAATATGCCGAAGTTATGTAGAGGCCTGCTCCTCTTCATAATTGTGGTGGATCTACTGCCAGTGCAGGGCTGTATTAAGACCTGCGTCTAAAACGCTGGAATTAATAAATGTGCCCCATAGTGCTTCAGTTAATAAATAGTTTTGAGCGCGAATATTCGACAAGCAAATTTTTTTGCCGAATATCGTTCACGAATATTTCGAATATGGTGCTATATATTTGTAATGACGAATATTCCGTTTTTTTTGTTTGTTTTTTAACACAGTGCATTTCAGGTGATCATCCCTCCCTTCTTCAAGCTTGTGGGCCAATGAGAAGGCTTTGTCACGGCATAGCAAACATCCCTAGCAACCAATAGAAAAGTTGCCTACCCCACGCCGATATTTTGCGCGCATTACGCAAATAATACATTGACAATTTTCGCAATCAAGAATATACTCTCGAATTCGAGAATTCATGAATATATGACGAATATTCTACAAAATATTTGTGAAATATCGCGAATTCGAATATTGCCACTGCCGCTCATCACTATTAATAAAGGGAAATGTCACAAGGGTCTAGTTTATTTAATACCTATTACTGCTTTTTATATTTCAATTTACAAATATTTCAACTCACATTGAAGTCATGTAGAGTGTATTTAGATAAAATGAATGCTATTTCATTCAGTGCTTTTCACTTTGTAATAAATAATGATTAAACATTAAAATCCTGAACTACAGCAACTTTGAGGCACAGGACAACCTGGCAGTTGTTATGGATACAATTCTAAAATATTTTATTTGTTTATCTCATAGCCTAGAATTTTTATAGCTTTACAACATTAAAATGGCTTTGTGTGCACTTTGTGATATTGTACTGTTTTCTTGTTTTTTAGTGCATTCCACTATAAAAAAAATTAGGACAAATATCGCTCTAGTGATTCTTACATACTTCTACCTTGGGCACAAAAACAGCTTTTCATAAAGCAATTGTATGTTTTATAATCAGAATTAGGAATGAGCGGACCAGTGGATGTTCGGGTTCGCCGGGTTCAGCCAAACATTTAGGTCAAAGTTCGGGTACGGGACCCGAACTTGACCCGAACTCGAACCCGAACCCCATTGAAGTCAATGGGGACCTGAACTTTGGTGCACTAAAATGGCTGTAAAATAGTCGTAGTAAGGGCTAGTGCGGTGCAAAAGGAAGCCAAATGGGGGTAAGAGCAGGATAGTTGCCCTGCAAACAAATATGAATAGGGAAATGACTTAAAATAACATAGAATAGAAAAAAATAAAAATACTAATCTTGAACTAGGAGGCGGAGGTCAAAGTGGAGTAGAAGGTAGAGGAGGCAGTGGATGTGGCGGTGTAGATGAAAGCGGCGGTGGAGGAGGAGAAGGTAGCCAGCACTGTTTTTTGTTGTTTGTTTTTATTTTTTCCCTTTATTTTTATTTTTTTTATAAATTTGACAATACCCCAAAACATTAGGAAATAGAAAAGAGAATGCAAAGAGAAAGTGTGCTGGAGTATAACAATGGCTGGGTGTGGCCGGTATACTCAGCACAAGGTACAGACAGATCCTGTGGGATCCATGCCTGGCTGCGCTTGTGTGTGATTACCGCCCCTGCCATGCTCAACACACATTTAAACAATACACTTGCTGCAGGGCAGGCCAGCACCTCCAAGGCATAAAGGGCAAGCTCAGGCCATGTGCCCAATTTGGAGACCCAGAAGTTGAATGGGGCAGACCCATCAGTCAGTACTTGTAGGCGTGTGCACACGTACTGTTCCACCATGTTGCTGAAATGCTGCCTCCTGCTAAGATGTTCCATATCAGCTGGTAGTGTTGGTTGTTGAGGCGTGCTGATAAAGCTTTTCCACATTTCAGCTAAGCTAACCTTCCCTTCTGAGGTGCTGGCGGTGCCCCAGCTGCATTGGCGACTTCTTCCTCCTCCTCCTCCTCTGCCTTCGCCTTCTGCTTCTACTGAGCCCCCGCTGTCAGGTGTGAATGCCATAAGCAGCGCGTCTACCAGTGTGCTCTTGTACTCGTGCTTCTTCCAATCACACTCCAGTGATGGAATTAAGGACAGCAAGTTGTCAATGTAGTGGGGATCCAGCAGGGTGGCCACCCAGTAATCAGCAATGGTTAGAATGTGGGAAACTTGGTGGTCATTGCGCAGGCACTGCAGCATGTAGTCGCTCATTTGTGACAGGCTGCCCAGAGGCAATGACAAGCTGTCCTCTGTGGGAGGTGTATCATCTGTGTCCTCTGTATATCCCCAGCCACGCTCCATTGAAGCCCATAAGCTGCTTTGTGTGCCAGCCTGCTGTAAACACGGTTCCTCCTCATCATCATCCTCTTCATCCTGCAGAACTGTGCCCTGGCTGGACAGTTGTGTACCTGGCCTCTGTTGGTGCAGAAACCCACCCTCTGAGCCACTTGTGAATGACTGGCCTGATAACCATGGAAATGATCCCTCTTCCTCCTCCTCCTCCTCCTGTGCCACATCCTCTTTCATCATCGCCCAAAGTGTTTTTTCAAGGAGACATAGAAGTGGGATAGTATTGCTGAGGACTGCGACATCAGCACTGGCCATGTTGGTGGAGTACTCCAAACAGTGCAACACGGCACACGCGTCCCGTATGGAGGCCCACTCATTGGTGGTGAAGTGGTGCTGTTCCGCAGAGCAACTCAACCATGCGTGCTGCAACTGAAACTCGACTATCGCCTGCTGCTGCTCGCACAGTCTCTCCAGCATGTGCAAGGTGGAGTTCCATCTTGTGGGTACGTGGCATATTAGGCGGTAAGCGGAAAGGCCGATGTTATGCTGCAGCGCAGACAGGCGACTAGCAACAAGGTGAGAGCGCTGAAAGCGTGCAAAGACGGCCCATACTTTCTGCAGAAGCTCTGACATATCGAGGTAATTTTTCAGTAACCTCTGCACCACCAAATTCAGCACATGTGACAGGCAAGGGATGTGCATCAAACAGCTAGCCTCAGAGATGCTATGAGATTTCACACGTTATTGCATACCACCAGGCAAATTTTGAGGCTCAGCGGCACCAATCACTCATCGGTCTGTTGTTCCATGCCCGTCCACAGCTCCTGCGTGGTGTGGTGTTTTTTCCCCAAACAGATCAGTTTCAAAACAGCCGTTTTGAAGTTATTTCCCCCTGGTGGTGAAGGTGTTATGCTGACCGGATGAGGAGGCAGTAGAGGAGGAAGCAGAGTAGGAGGAGGAGGCAACAGGAAGCAACGAGAAATGTCCTGCAATCCTAGGTGGCAGTAGGATATCCGCCAAACTGCTATCTGCCTCAGGCCCAGATGCCACTGCATTTACCCAGTGTGCTGTTAGGGAGATATAACATCCCTGCCTGTGCTTACTGGTGCACGTATCGGTAGTTATGTGGACCTTGCCACAGATGGTGTCTGCCACTTGGTTGTGCAGGCAAGGGATGGTTCGCCTGGGAAAGTATTGGCGGCTGGGAACCACATACTATGGGACAGCCACCGCCATAAGGTTTTTAAAAGTCTCTGTCTCCACCAGACGGAATGACAGCATTTCAAAGGCCAGGAATTTTGAAATGCTGGCATTCAGGGCCAGGGATTGCCAGTGGGATCGGGGTACTTCCTCTTTTCTCTCCACTGTTTGGGGGATTGACAGCTGAACACTTCCATGGGAAAGTGTAAACATCCTCTATTTGCGGGGTGGCAGGTGCCACTGTCACTCCAGAGGGGTAGGAAGAGGCCGAGACCACTGCAGAAGAGGGAGCAAGAGGGGCCTGAGATCTTTTGTGGTTTTTCAGGTGTGTACTCCACTGTAGCTCGTGCTTTGGTCATGCACGTGATACTCAGGTTTAGAACATTTATGCCTCGCTTCAGGCTCTGATTGCATAGCACATTGTCTGAAGAACTTCCACGCCAGGGAACTCCTTGGAGCTGGCTTTGGTGTGCTCAGTCCCTGGGTGCGGTGGGCAGTAGCCACTCTGCTTTTGCACCCTGCTCCCTCTTTTGCTGTGCGGCTGGCGCTGTGTGACCAACACCTCTTCCTCTGAACTGCACACGTCACTCGCATGACCTTGATCCATGTGGGGTCCAAGACCTCATTATCCTTTGCATCATCTTCCACAAACTCTTCAACCCTGCCCTCCTTGTCGGTCTACACACGGTAGAAAGCAGCAGCAGTTGGCACCTTGTTTTGTCATCATCCGAGACATGCTGCGGTGGTCCTCCCATGTCCACATCCTGAAACATAAGTGGTTAGGCATCAGTGCACTCAATCTCTTCCACTTATGGGGCAGGGCTAGGTGGATGGCCCATGGAAACCCCACTAGCAAAGTCATCAAAAAGCATAAGAGGCTGCTGCATAACTTGGGGCTCAGACAGCTTGACTGATTTGTAAGGGGGTGAGGTGAAAGACAGATGCCCATGGGTTGCAGGTGCCAACTCTGCGCTTTCAGCAGGGGACCAGGTGGGAGACAATGTGAAGGAACTGGAGGCACTGTCAGCCATCCAATCTACTACCGCATCTACTTGTTCTGGCCTCACCATTCGTAGACCGGTATTCAGGCCTACAAAATGCCGTTTAACATCCTGTCGCCTACGTGCACCTGAGAAAGGTGTTTCATTTGGGAGTGTAGCTGGCAGAGATTGACCACATCCTCTCCCTGTAGCAGGAGCTCCACCAGCACCATCAGCACCACGACCAGGGCCACGTCCCTTATTTGATGCTCTCCTCATTCTTTGAGGTCACACTAACTAACTGAACTAACAGACAGAATAACTATATTAATTTCCCTGTCACATATGCACTGCACGTGTATCTCACACCAAAAATGGGTATATGTCACCCACCGAACTAACAGGCGGATTAACTATATTAATTTCCCTGTCACGTATGCAGTGCTGGTGTACCTCACACAAAAAATGGGCATATGTCACCCACTGAACTAACAGACAGATTAACTATATTAATTTCCCTGTCACATATGCAGTCCACATGTATCTCACACCAAAAATGGGTATATGTCACCCACCGAACTAAGAGAAGGATTAACTATATTAATTTCCCTGTCACATATGCAGTGCAGGTTTACCTCACACCAAAAATGGGTATATGTCACCCATCAAACTAACAGACGGATTAACTATTATATTTTTGTGTCAGGGGTACAAAAATGGTGCATTGCACTCACAAAAAATCACTATAGGTCACCCACAGAATTAACAGCCAGATTAATTATCAGATTTCTGTGTCAGGGTTGCAAAGCTGGTGTAATGCACCCACAAAAAATCATTATAGGTCACCCACAAAACAAATAGCCAGATTCCTAACACTCTCCTGTCCCTGCAGTACTCAGAGCTGATGGGCGGTGCTACACGTGATCCAACTTGTATAGAGGCTGGGTCACATGATGCACTGGCCAATCACAGCCATGCCATTACTAGGCATGGCTGTGATGGCTACTGTGCCCATAGCCTAAAAGCTTGTTGATTGGCTGCCCTGCTTTATTAAATGCCCAAACACCGAACTCGAACCCGAACTTTTCTGGCAAAGTTCGGTACAGACCCAAACTTTACAGTTCGGGTTCACTCAACACTAATCAGAATCATCCAATGTGTAAAATCCACATAATTTTGCCTCCAACATAAAGTATATCTACAGCATTGACCTGATGGAAGCAAATCGGTTAAACAGGATTGCTATAAGTGCCTTGTTCTATTTTGGAAAGTACAGTATAAGGCTGGAGTTACACAATGACTTCGGCCACCATAAGCATTGTTACCAAACGTCATTGTGTAGCAGTGAAGTCTTGCAACATAATAGAAGTGAATGGGGTCACAACATGACTCACATGTTGCCACAACCTTATAATAATAAAAAATCAAGCAGTGTTGAATTTTTACAACTCTAGGGTCACCGTTAGAGATGAGTGAAGTTATGAAAAGTTCGATTCAGCTGCTTCACCAACTTTCACAAAGAAATTTGATTTGTGACGAATTACTTCATCATGAAGCACATTCCTTTGTATGTAGCAGGCACAATGACAGACCCTCAGATGCCGTGTTCATTGCTAATCTGAGACTAGAATTTAGGCCTTTCATGGGTTAATCAGGGTAAAAATACATATCAGGAAAAATAGATTAGTTACCATGAAGCGCAAGGAAATTTTTCCTGAAATTCGAATCGATTTCCTCTTTGGATGCTTCGATTTGCTCAACACTAGTCACCATCATGGCAACTTGTTAGTTATGTTGCAACTCTATACTGTGATATGGGGCTCCAGTGCTACACAGTGATGCCTACCATGGCCAAAATCATCATGTAGCTTCAGCCTAACTACAAATTTTTTTTTTTTTTACACATTCAGATTTGGAATATTAATTTTTGCTATTTAAGCATAGCACTAGCAGATTTTCTTAGTTTGTATGTTGTATTCTTAAATAGTGATGGACGAACATCGGCTGGGACGGTTCGCGAACGCAAATGCCATCAAATGTGCACGAACCACAAATTCGTGGTGGGCCACATTCACTTTAATGACAGGCGAACCTTAAAAACCTTCAGCTCATATTTACAGCCACCAAATACTTAGTAGAAGTGTACAAATAGTCCCACAATATGGACAGTGACATACTAGAGGAGGATTAATTACATAAATTCCAACAAAAAATATGTATCTTAATCAAGGGACATTTGTATGCGTCTTAAAGGGAGATTCTCTGAAATGTGCCCTGTTGGAGCCTAGAAAATTTTTATTTTAGGCCACGGTAGTATATAATTTGTATATAACACCCCTGCTTCAATCAATTTTATTGGGGGCAACTGGTATATCACACCAGTAGAAATTATTTGTTCCAATAGCGTTTGGCACTCTGTTTAGCTGCAGTATCGCAACAGAACCGCCCACAACTGCTGCACAATACAAATGTACTATAATATGCTTTCTATTTTAGAAAATATATTATTGGTATTTTACACCCCTCAGTGAGTCACACCTATCGATAGCACACCTATGCCAGTCCTTAAAAGGACTTTTGTGGTCCTATTAGCTAGCATTTGGTGTCCCTAACATTCTGTCCCTGCTCCACACAGCAACCTCTCCCTACACTGGCAAAAGACTGAATGTAAAATGGCTGCCAGATCAGGTTTATTTATAAGGTAGAGGGTATGTCCATGTGCTGAAACGTCTCAATTGGCTGTCCTGTACCACCTGATGTATGTATCATGGGTCAAAGTTCTTCACATTGTAAAAGAACATGGCGCTGGCGTACATTGCCATATGTTCGCCGAACCGTGAACAAGCAAAGTTTGCCGCGAAACGACCACCGGGCGAACCTATTCTTGAAACCCACTTTTTCAAATGAAGCTTGGTGACCAGCTGATTGCTACTAATCTGGCTTCTTTGACTCTCGATGATCAGTTGACATTAATAGGGACGGTTGCAACCATACCATGGATATTGTAGTATTGCATATGCATCCATTCAAATAGTCATGAATCACTGTAAATATCTTGACCAAGTTTGCCAGTGCAGCAGTTGCTTATTTTAGGCAGCCCTCCACTCCGTCTAATAAATGAGATTTTTGGTGCTGACTACTCTCTATGATATCACATTTATAATATCACAATACATCAGTAAGTGTCTTGTATTAACTTTGTCTGCATGATAAATGCTATTTTCTGAAGTGAGACAACCCCTTTAAAGGGATTTTCCAGCCTTTAGCATTGATGACTAGTGTTGATCGCGAATATTCTAATCGCAAATTTTTATTGCGAATATTGGCACTTCGAGAATTCAGGAAAATCTAGAATATAGTGCTATATACTAGTATACCTGAATATTCTAGTTTTTTTTTTCATCAGTACTACTGCTTCTTGCTTGTGGGCCAATGTGAAGGCTGCAATGTCTTTGTCTGAGCTTAGCAACATCCGTAGCAACCAATAGGAAAGTTGCCTACCCCTTACTATATAAGAAACTCGCCAGCAGCCATTTTCTGCTGTGTTTTTGCAGTTCTGAAAGAGACAGAGCAGTGTCATTGATCTGCTCTGCGCTTTGCAGACTCATCTGGATCTTTATTTAATGACATTAGATAGTTAGCTCACATATATAATACAGATAGTTAGTGGGATACAGTCATTGTAGGTTAGATAGTGATATAATGTAGCTGATAGGTTTCAGTGCAGGGCGTTAGGTAGTGTGATAGGAATTACTGTGCTGTGATAGGGATTAGTGTCAGTAATATCTACTCACCTGATAAAATGTGAAGATGCATGTATTGAGCAAAAAAAAAAAAGTGCATCATTAGTGTCGATTTGCGCAATCTCAAAAATAATGATTGGAGATTGTGAATTCTAGAATTCGCCAATTTATTGCGAATATTATGTGGAAAATTCTCAAAATATCACAAAAACTAATATTGTCTATGGTTCTCATCACTATTAATGATCTATCATCAGGATAGGTCATCAATATTAGATTGGCTGGGATCTGACTCCCAGGACCCCTGTTGATCAGCTGTTTGATGAGGAAGTGGCACTCTATGCGAGCACCGCTTCCTGGTCTTAACACTATACCTCATCTCCTGAGGAGCAGCGGCATAGTGTAGGTACAAGTACTCACTCCATAGGATACAAGCACGACCATCACTGATGATTACAGGGTGGTCATAACCATGGAAGCAAGCAGTGTATAATGTGATGGAAAAATGACTCCAGCCAGCAAAGGAGGTGATATGGATAATCACAATACATTAGTAGGTGCCTTGTATTATCTTTCTCTACATGATAAATGCTATTTTCTGAAGTGAGACAACCCCTTTAATCTAAGTATGCTGTAAAAGCACTAAATGACCAAATTGTGTTCACCAGAGGTAGAGATGCTCTTTCTTAGTTCCTCTCTTCTCTACCTAATATAAGTGGTGGACTGCCGCTCTATGGCATTCATGTTCCCTAATAGAACTTATGAGAGGGGTTGTCACTATAAGGCAGCCCTTTAAAGGGATTGTCTGGGAATTAAGAAAAAAAAAATACTTAAATATTGCTTTATTATCAATATATTCCAAAATATATTTCATTAGTCATAATGGCTCGTTTTCCCTAGGGAGCAATCATTAGGAGAAACACAATGGCCGCTGTCCTATTAGTACACACAAAACCTGTCCTAACACTGAGCTGCCTTAGCTTCCTCTCCTACTTGTCAGGGATTATGATCCTGACTACAGCTGATAAAATCTATAGCTGAATCTCTCTGGGAACAGAGTTCATGAGAGAACATGAAGTACAGAGAGGACGGACAGACTCTGGTAATGAAGACGGCATACAAGTGCTGCTGCTCATTAGTCACATTCCCACCTTCCTTTCTGTAAATCATGTCTTCATGTCTCAGATATTCAGCTGAAGATTTTATCATCTGTATTCAGGATCATATTCTCTGACAACTAGGAGAGGAGGATGAGGCAGCTCTTTACCTCAGTATTGTGAAGTAACCTTTCTTTCTGTGTGATTAGGACAGGATCTGTGTGCATTAATAGGACAGCTGCCATTTTATTTCTCCTAATGATTGCTCCCTAGACAAAATGAGCCATTATAACTAATGTAAGGTGTTTGGGAATATATTTATAATAAAGTAATATTTAGCTATTTTCATTTTCTTAATTCCTGGAGAACCCCTTTAATGTTTGACCACTCACAATATAAATGTTACTGTTTATTTAGCATTTTCTGCTAGATATAAACTAATCATATGATTGCACATTACCCTGCCCTTTTTCTCTTTTACTGCTTTTAAAATAACCTTTATTTGAAGGGTTTTTACTCACAGTTATACAAGGGAAATTAATTGGAGTAATCCTTTGTAGAACCATCCTGTCCATTTAGAACTTTGTTTGACAATCAGGCTGCAAAGTAATTATGCTTTATGTCTAACCTTTTGAATGAATTAATATTTACAATGGGGAATATAATCATGCAGGAAGAGAAGAATGATACAGCAGAAATGAAGTGATTTATTCATTAGAATAACTATGTCTATTCCTGTAAATGCTCTCAGCACAGAGCTGACATAGCAATGACACAAAGTTCTATCTCTGGAGTAATATTTATAATCAGATTGGAAAATACATATCATTTATTTCAGCTTTTACAATGTATTGTACATGTTTTTGAACACCTGTAAAGGTATGTATTGTATGTCTCACATAATGTATTACGTGGATATTCAGCAAAGTTCATGCTGCACAAAAAGGTGAAATTTTCTGTAATCGTTAGCCCCTCCTATTACTTTTTATAGCTGGGACGATACAGTGTCTTGAGCAATGCATAAAAAATTGTTTCCTAAGAAACCTGTTCACCTTGGATAAAATGATTCCTTTTTGTCTTATTTTGGGAAGGGTTCTGTTTTGCGCCTTTGATTTGGGATTTACCATACATAAATTGGCTGATGCATACTTGTAATCAGCAGTGCTTCTTGGAGATAATACTTCCTTAATATGGCATCTGTTGAAACATGCCATCATTTTTTTATTTCGGATTCCTAAAAAATCGGAGAAAAGAGTGCTAGTGTTCCACAGTTATACTGTGGGTAACATAGATACAGTATGGGTATACATTTGTACAAAGCCATAAGGCATGTTCAGACATGGCAAATCACCCCCAAGTGATGTCTTCTTCATTCAAATGCAATTCACCTGCCTTTTGCACTTGTTCTGCTGGGAGTTTAGTGCAGGTGCAATTTGTTTGAATGGAGTAGACATCACATGGAGGGATTTGCCTGGTCACATGACTCTCCATCAACAGCCAAGGGGATTTTATGGGAAAAAAATTCAACAAAACTTACAATTATGCCATTGAAATGCCTGTTCATTCAAGAGGCAAATGGGTGGTCTTATCAGTGATTGACAACATTGTCAGTCACTGATTACGACCACCTACATGACTCCAATAGTAAAGAATGAGCATAGATATAAATATATCAATTAGAAGTTATACTAAATATTTTCCCACAAAACTTTATATATCAATCTGCTCAGCATCTCCTGCTCTATAACATGCTGCCTGCACTGCATTTCATGGTGAAAAGATCCCTTTACTCAGTAATATGTAGTAAATGATGTAATTTCCCATTTGGAGGATTAATTTCCAATATTGGTTGGAAAACTAAAACTTTGGTGTCTTCTTCACTCAACACAATAGACCAAACAAGCAGAACTAGAAGCACCACAAATACTGCACACTATTAATATAAAGTTCACAGAAAACCACTCCTGCTGCATAATGCAACTTTAACATGCTAAAAGCCACATAATTTTTTGGGTGTTGTGGGGCTCTATCTGACGCTTGAAGATACAATTCACTTTCTCCACAGTTGAAAAATGCATTTATAGTTAACATCTCTACAGTTTTCTTTATTACAATTATTCTTTAACACAGCTGGCTTATTTCTTTAATTATAATACATTTCATGAATCATTAGTCAGACAACCAATTATCAATGAGATGTTAAAATGCAGAGATTTCAAAAAGGACAGCAGTGCAAGCTGTCCTCCTTCACCATATCCTCTTCGCTTGCTATTCATTATTCAAAGTAGTGAATCAAAATCTGGTCTTTATTCAAAGAAGGACATTTCAAGGGGTAGTCCAACTGTTTAAAAGAGTTTTCCACTTTCTGTCTACTCATGCTCAATATGTAGGTAAGATGGCTATGTGGCAATAGCCAATATAATATAGTCTTTGTTATAGTCCTTGTTGATATTCTGTGCTGTGTGCTCTCTTATATAAGCCATGTCCCCTTGTTAGGCAAATCTTCAGTGCTATCCACATAGAGATCATATGCATAAGATGGCCGCTGATGGAAGGTCATGTGACCAGGCGTATCATTCAGCTTCCTCTATTCATATACAATATACTTAAAGACCACACAGTGCAAGTGCAGGTGGCAGGTGCAGAGAATTTGAATGGAGGAGACATCACATGGAGGCTATTTGCCTGGTCATATGAACCTCCATCAGCAGGCATTTTATGGAAAGGACCTCTCTGTGGACAGCAAAAAAAACTTATCAAACAAGGGGAATATGATATGAAAAATAGAAAATGGTGCAGAATTTCAACAAAGGCTATATTAGTAAATGCTACATAGTCATCTTACAAACACATTGGTCAACAGTACGCAGAAAGTAGCCAACCCCTTTAATACTGATGACCTATCTTAAGGATTGAATCAATAAAAGGGATCCACAGCACTCGTCAATTCCAATAAACTTGTTTATTTAGAAGGCAACAAACATAGCGATATTTGATGTGAAGTCTTCATACTGCTGCTTAACGTTTGTTACTATCCTAAGGATTGGTCATCAGTAGAGATGAGCGAATCGAAGCTGACGAAGTGAAATTCGATACGCAGTTAGATTCGCACCGAAGGCAAATTTTCTCGCGCTCCGTGGTAACGAAGCACATTTTTTCCTAAAATGGCTGTTGCACGTGTGAGGACATGGGGCGAGGAACTCTGGGAAGGCAGGATCACCCATAATGCCATGCATGCAGCCAATCAGCAGCCAGCCAGCCCTGTGATGTCACAGTCCTATAAATAGTGCAGCCATCTTTGATTCTGCCATTTACTAGTGTACATAGTGCAGGGAGAGACGTCAGCAGGCGCCAGGGACAGTGATAGATAAAATGTCATTGTGCTAAAAAAAAAAAAAAATTATAAGTGCAGGGAAATATTATTTAAGGTGTACGGAAAGGATAGGGAGGTACCATTCCACAGCATTTCTGTTGAACAAGGTTCAGTCGGGGAGGTGACAGACTAGGTAATAGGAACATTCCTATTACACCTTGTAGCACTGACTGGGGATCCAAATTGCCATTATGCAGCTCTATAATTCCATCAAACCGTTCTTATTAGGGTGCAAGTGCTGTTTGATATAAGCATTAACAGGAATTATTACAAAAAAATATTTCTACGTTTTATTTGTCCTAGTGCAGTGCAGTTATTTGTTCTAAAGCATTTTTTGGCTTGTATTAGTGGGAAAAAAGGGCTTATTACCCGTTGGGTGGTGAAGTGAAGTGAGAAAATTACAGCCCTTTTTGTCGTGTATTAGTGGCAAAAGTAAAATATATTTGCTGCTCAGAGGTGCAGTTATCTGTTGTAAAGCCCTTTTTTGCGTGTATTAGTGGAAAAAGGAAAAATATATATATTTGCCATTCAGCGGTGCAGTTATCTGTTTTAAAGCCCTTTTTTGTGTGTATTAGTGGAAAAAGGAAAAATATATTTGCCACCTAGTGGTGCAGTTATAAGAGAAAATCCCTTTGTGTAAAAATAGAAAAAATTAGGGCCTATTTGTCGTTTAGCGGTGCAGTGTTATATTCTAAAGCCCTGTTTGCTAAGTATTAGTGGCAAAATAAAAATATTTGATCTAACATTTGGTTATTTGATCTAACAATATGTCAGGCAGAAAATTGGCAGGCCTGGCGCAGGAGAGGCCTAAATGTTTGTAGCGCAGGCAAAGGTCGCAGCAGAGTAAGGGGAAGTGGCAGCAGGGGTCACTTCCAGAGGCCTGAGCTCCCAGTGTCAGCTAGCGGTCGTGTCGTGACCAGCAACCCAGCAGTTCTTGAATGGTTGACTCGATATTCAACTTCGTAGCAAGTGACATCAGACACCCCCAGCCAAGAGTCAGTGGGTTCGTCAGACACAACCCTTTGTTGGAATGGCCTGAGAGAAGGCCCTGTGTCCTCACCTGTCCTCAACCTGCCTCTGTGCTTTTTTGTTCCCTCACCGCGAGAAGTATTACATGCTGTAGGCTCTGCTCCACTTTTCAGCGAGGAAGAGCTACTAGAGGACAGTCAGCAGCTACTGCTAAGCCAAGATATGGAGGAGGCATCGGCCGCTTCCTCTTCTAGGCGGGCAAGTAGTGACGAGGAGAGTGACGTGCAAGCTGGTGTTGAGAGCGGTCAGAGACGGTTGAGGAGGACATCAGTGATGTGCAGATACTACTTGATGATGATGATGTAGTTGATCGCATTTGGTAGCCGGGTGACGAAGAGGCTTCATCATCATCGGGAGAAGAGGGTGGAAGCTTGCCCGTGAGGCAGCGGTAGAGCTAGCAAGTCGCTAGCATGGCCGGAAGTCAGCAGGGTGACAGCAGTGGGAGGTCGGGGTAGCCAAATGCGCCCGGAGTAGACCATTCGCTTTGCGGGAGATTACCTGCCCAGGAAGTAGCGGTGCAGGGGCTCAAGGAGGCAGCGGCGGTAGCAGTCAGTCAGTGCATAGTGTTGGGGGTAAAATCACCGACATGGTGGTGTGGCAGTTTTTTTTAAAGCCGTCGGTGGAGGTGAACGTGGCCGTATATAGAATCTGTGGGCAGAGGTTAAAGCATGGCCAGGGTGCCAATGTTGGCACTACGGCCCTGCATCAACATATGCAGCGTTGCCATAAAGTGGCCTGGGAGAACCGTGGCTCCGATGTGGTGGTCCAGCCTGCCGCAGCAACCACGCACCTGGTTTCTGGCAGTCAAGGCTCCACCACCTCAGCCGAAGCGAGCTGTCTGTCCTTCCCATCATCTGCCGGTCCAGTTATGATGCTCCTCCTCCTCCTCGTAACGCGTTCTGTCAGCAATTGATCACCAAAGCGATTGTCAAGATATAACAGTATGCATGCACTGATCCAACAACACAGAAGCTGAATCAGCTCCTGTCCAAGTTGCTTGTAGTACAGTCCCTCCCTTTCCAAGTGGTGGACTCTGCACCTTTCAGAGAACTGATGGCTTCTGCCTAGCTGAGGTGTAGAGTCCCAAGCCGTCAATTCTTTGCCAAAAAGGCAGTACCAGCCCTGTACACACATGTAAAGCTGAAGGTGGGCCTTGAGCCTGTCAGTGTCTGCCAAAGTGCACGGCAGTGCCGACGTGTTAAGCTATAACTACGGTCAGGAAGAATACATGTCCTTTACGGCCTACTGGGTGAATGTGGTGTCTGCACAGCCACACCAGCAACTTGGCCAGGTGGTGCCGCTTCCGCCTCCACGTTGCCACGCTGTTGGTCTAGCGACAATGTCTGCCTCTGCCTCCTCATCCTCCAACGTGTCCTCAGCATACCACATATGCATGGCGCGGCGGTGTCACGCTGTTTTGCACCTCGTTTGCCTGGTAGAACAGAGTCACGCAGGGGAAGAACTGCTCCATGTCCTTCATCAAGAAATCAAATCCTCGCTTTCTTTGCGACAACTGAGAAGCAGAACTATGGTGACCGACAACGGGAAGAACATTGTGTCGGCGCTGAATCAAGGAGGGCTGAGCTATGTGCCTTGCATGGAAAACGTGTTCAATCTGGTTGTCAAGCGGTTCCTGAAGTCTTCCACCCCTCAAGACATCCTAAAAATGTCCAGGAAATTTTGCATACACTTCAGCCACTCGTGCACCGCAAAGCAAACCCTCCTTGAGCTGCAGTGGCAGAACGGCATCCCCCAACATAGGCTGATATGCAACGTTTCCACCCATTGGAATTCCACCCTCCATATGTTGGAACGACTCTACGAACAGAGAAAGGCCATCAATTATTTCCTGATTATCCAAGCAGACAGGAGCACTCCTCTGTGTAACTTTGATGTCAGCCAGTGGCAGCTCATGCGTGACACCTGCCGTTTGCTCAGGCCCTTTAAGGAGGCCACGTTATTTGTCAGTTGCCAGGACTACGGGAAGAACAATGTCATTCCACTGCTTCATGCCCTGGAACAGATGCTGGCAAATATGGCTGGTCAGGGGACTGGAGACGTGACGCCTTGATCTCACGGCCACATGAGCCCTGTGGGGGCTGAACCAACAGGTGGTGGCATAATTGGAGTGCAGCCTGCCAGCCGACCTTGAAGATCCGCTGGACTACTGGGCAACCAAACTGGATTTGTGGCTGCAACTGGCGAAGTTTGCCCTGGAAAATCTCTCCTGCTCGGCCAGTAGTGTGGCATCAGAGTGGGTGTTTAGTGCAGCAGGGGCAATAGTTACCCCAAGAAGAACTTGCCTGTCCACCAAAAATTTGGAGAAACTGACCTTTGTCAAGATGAATCAGGCGTGGATCAGCCAGGATTTCCACCCACTAATTCCTGATGCATCAGACTAGATCATCCATGGTGCCACACCACTTTGACAAAAGAGACTGGTTTCTTCTGGCTACCTGCCTCAGCTACTATTTTGATGCTGCCACCCGCCTAATGCCACAAATATAATGCTAAGTGCTCCTTCTTTCACCCACCATCTTCAGCGGGTACTGCAATTGCCACCCACCTCCACACTATGTCGCCTTGCCAATCTGGTTCGCCCGGCGGTCGTTTTGCGGTTTGACGAACAGGCGAACATATGGCGATGTGCGCTGGAGCCATATTATTTTACATTGTGAAGACCCATGACACATCCAGTGACATTGTACCTTATGCCTTCTTTCTGTAGCGTGCATTGCGTCGTGTCATTGATCAAGCCGTCGAGGAGCAGGAGCAGGAAGATGAGGAAGTTGCAATGCTGGATGAATTCCCAAGGGGAGCTACTCCATCTGAGACAAGTCAACAGGAGTTTGAAGAGAAGTCAGAGGAGGATGGTGCTGAGGCGGGGGAGGAGGAGGAGGAGCAAGAAGAGCATGCTTTAAACTTTTCTGGGATCCCTGGTATTGTCCGTGGCTGGGGGGAGGAGACCGAGGACATCTTTGTCCTGGACGATGATCAGGAGCCAGGCCACTCCACCGCTTCCAGCTTAGTGCAAATGGGGGCCTTCATGCTCTAATGTTTGAAGAGGGACCCCCGTATAAAAAGCATAAAGGGCAAGGACCAGTACTGGGTGGCAACGTACTTAGACCCCCGGTAAAAAAGCAAAATGGCAGACATGCTACCAGCATCACAGAGGGCTGTCAGAATGCAGCACTTCCAGGCCTTGCTTCAAGAAATGCTACATTCTGCTTTTGCGGGCGCTGGCAGAGGAATTTCCACTCACAGAGAAACTGTTGCGTGTATCAATCCAACAGCACATGCAAGAAGAGGGCGGTTTGAAGATGTGTTGGTCACTTTGGATATGAGATCATTCTTGCAGCCCACCCATTGGAGTGTGTGTGCTTGCTGTTCCTAGTTCCCAGTCGTCTGCAAGATAAGTGCTGTATATGTATTTGTGATTTTCTGTCTGCTGGATCCAGGTGACCCTGACTCCCTCCGTGTCTGTGTAGGGAGCCGGTGGTCGTGTCCCCTCACTATTGTAGGGTCTTCAGGTGTTAGATAGTCGAGGTACGTGGATATGCGACCATTCACCTTTGGGGTGTTCACATAGGCTGAGCAGTCAGGGAGAGTCTGCCAGGTCCATGCAGGGCTCTCCCTTTTGTTCCTTAGTTGTGGATCCAGTGAGTCAATGATTATATTGCATTGTCTTGTTTCCTGTACACCATCCGTGACAGCGACTCTGTGGCCTCCTGATGCTCCCACCACCTACAGACTCTGTGATTGGGCCACTCTGTAGTCTTGTCATGCTGCATCCACCTCACTACTATGTCACCTTGCCGCTCTGTGGTCTGCTCATGCAGCTGCCACCTCCACACTATGTCACCTTGCCACTCTGTGGACTCCGAATGCTGCTGCCACCTCCACACTCTGTCATTGTGCCACATTGTAGCCTCCTGATGCTGCTGCCACCTACAGACTCTGTGATTGGGCCACTCTGTGGTCTCCTCATGCTGCTGCCACCTCCACACTATTTCACCTTGCCACTCTGTGGCCTCCTGATGCTGCCACCGCCTTCAGACTCTGTGATTGGGCCATTCTGTGGTCTCCTCATGCTGCTTTTACCTCACCACTATGTCATAGGGCCACTCTGTGGACTTCTCATGCTGTTCCCACCCTCCCTACTTCATAGCTGGGACACTATTTAGCTTTTTTTGCTAGGCTGACATCATCTTATTTTTGAACCTTTCTCTGATCTGTCGAAAGGAAGGTAAAATGAGATGCACAACGGATCCTGTCTGTTTAGCAGCTGTAAAGCCTGTATGGTCCTATCAGAATTGGCTTCTTATTTGGTAGTTAAAAGCAGGAGTGGGTACAAAAAACAGAGGACTTACAAATATTCTGTTCACGTGTCATCTCTGTTTTGGATCCACTCCTGTTTTTTTTGGTATTAGCAATACTGATGGATTACTGACCAAATGCTGACCGAATGAAGGCGGATGCTCCACAGACAGGATAATTTTTTTGGGGTTATTGTTCTCACGGATCAGAGGAAGGGCAAAATAATCAGTGACACCCACAAAAACTTCCTGCTGACACCCTCTCCACTCTGTCAGGGGGTTCTACTTGTATAAATGTTTAATAGAATAGATTTTGTAGACATCTATGTGGAATCAGCTGACGACGGTGTAAAAGGAGTGCGCTTCTTCTTGGCGCTAACATCGACCTGTAAGGCTGAGTTCATACTTGAGTTATTTGGTCAGTTTTAGCCCCGTGACTGCCCAAATAAGTGAAGTGTGCAGTGATTCTAAGAGCAAACCCTGTCATTTGCATGTCATACGGACTCACAGTGTTATTTCAATACTAAAGCAGACTCCATATGCGTGTTACTGCAAGGCACAGTACACCACTATAAAGGCTCTTTGCAACCAAGAAATAGCCATTTTTTAACGTAATTCGGCGCAAATAAATTCGTATTGAACCGATTTGAACAATTTGCTCATCTCTAATCATCAGAATATAATTTGTGGGGGTCCAACTCCCGGCACTTTGGCCAATCAGTTCGAAGAGGCTGCAGCACTCAAGTGAGCACTGCAGCTTCCTCGCAGTTTACCAAGCTTAGTGCCATCGATTGGATAGCAGCCATGCTTGGAATCATAGCTCAGCTCTATTCACTTGAATGGGACTGAGCTGTGCCTAGGCCATGTGACTGATAAATGTGACGCTAGAGGCCACAATCTTTTGAAACAGCTGATTGTGGGGGCACCAAGGGTCAGACCCCCACTGATCATATACTGATGAAATATCCTGAGGATAGGTCTTCAGTATTAAACACTTGGGCAATCCCATTAATTGAATGAAGATTTGGCATTGACTTTTTGACATTTAGTTGCATATTTGTAAATGAGTTCAGCCCTGGATTTGAAAATAGGCCATGTAGGCTGAAGCCAGGGTGGGAGGGGGTCGGTTGCTTATTTGTTAACATATTGTGACCCTAACAATGTTGGAGGTCACATATTGTGACCCTAACAATGTTGGAGGTCACATTTTATATTATCATTACTTATAGTGAAAAGAAAAGAAATATAACCCTAGTGCTAGTATAATTGTATACAGCTCTAGCTGAAAAATGTTTTTAATATTCATCATTATACACAATTACATATTGGAGTAAAATCAACATAAATTAAATAATACCTTTTATAGTCTGTTAAATAAAATCAATAGAACTCCTGTATGATCAGTTGCTCAGAAAGCATGTCTGAAAAAAAGCTTATTTTACTAAAAAATAATGTTGAATATTATCAAAGATGCCGAATATAATTCAGACTCAATTTCTGTTCTAACTTGTAATCAGGAGAAAGCATGTCTACATCTATGAGAATTAATCTTAAATCAATCTAAGCAACTTTATTCAATAACGCAATCAATGACACACTTTGTAAACCAGTGAGGTTGAAATTAAGATGTTCAGAATGCAAGGCAGTATCATGCAGATGAAGTCGAAATACCCTTGAGTTCTTCGTGACAAGGTCACAATATAGTTTCAGGGTTTGGAAGACCTTTCATCCCTGTCCTACACAGTTAACTTAATATTCATGCACTAACCAGCTACAAAATATCACTACAGTTTAGACTATATGATGGGACAAGTCTTCAGTAAGATATTTACATGTTCAAATCCTTTTATACATAGAAAAAGCTTAACTTTACTAGGATATATATTACAGTGTAATAAACTATATGAGTTATTTTCATTTTCTGAATTTAACTGTGTATGTAATAACACTATTCCACTATATAGGGCACATAAATATAGAAACGTCACAGAAGAAAAACTGCCCTTAAAATATAACCTTTATTGTATACTATGATAAAAGATACGAAAATCCCTCAATAATGTGATATAAATATATAAAGAAAATCCGCCTGTCCAGGCGTGATTAATTGATAATCAAAATTACCTCTGCCAATGATACACAATTATATAGAGATAAGTGTGGGTAAGTAGGAGATCACAGGGCACCCATTACATAACAGACAGATAACCGTACGTATGTAGTGATCACCCTTAGTAACAACAAGCTCAATGAAGATACGTAACAGAAATGATATAACTGCAACAGCTATATGTTGGTTACTCACGGTACCAGGGTAATAATGTAGTGGTGATCGCAGAGCTATGATGAAAGGATGATAGTTGTCAAAGGTTCAGAATTCCTTTTCACCTTGATGCCAGCAACAACCATATAATGTGATACGAAGGTGGTGTAGTGGAAGCCAGCCTTGAGGAGGTCAGAGGAAGTAATACCCTATATGTTCCTCAGGTCTCCCTGCCTAACTGTGGAGCACCCGCCCCGAAAGGGGCGACCCCACTCAATCGCCACCGCTCAAAAATAAAAAAACTGAAGTGACGGTATATCACTTCCGGTATTTGGAACGCAGAATGCGTTCCACCGCCGACGTACTTCCGGTATCTGGAATGCAAATTGCGTTCCAACTTCACCAGACGTCGGAACTAAGGGAATAATACCCAGAATCAATGCGCAACTGCGCATTAAAGCATTTAAACAGGCGTGAGAGGCTAAGAGGCATGTGGTATGGGGAAAATATCCATATAACATATAACAATTAGATTATTGGGTGCATGAATGGGCGGACTGAGGCCAGGGCCAGTGGGACAAAATCTAGGGTATATAAAGACGATAATATAAACGGGGGTCAAGGATAAAATAACCGTGAACCCACGAATCCTCGTAGATAACAAAAAACGCACAGGACTTATTATGGTCTGATGAATAAGCCAGATAAATGTGCGTAGATAAAAATAAGAGGCAAAATAAATTAAACACTTAATTAGTTGCACAAGGGTGAGTTCTCAGAGAAAACAGGCAAAATAAATCTGTTTGTTAAGGCCAGAGGGGGACACTGTCTTGAGACGATGGATCCATTGGGCCTCTTTACGTAAAATCTGTTTGTCCCAGTCACTGCCACGAGCGGATTTACGGACAACCTGAATGACTTGAAAAACAATGGCTCTTGGGTCTCCCAGATGAAATTCAGTAACATGTCGAGCAATGGGTTTATCCCGTTTATGATTAATATCACTCAGGTGGTTACCCACCCTTTGTCGTAGTTCCCTCTTTGTCTTCCCAACATAGTTGAGGGGACAGGTACATGTGCAGAGATAGACAACACCTTGTGTCTTACAGTTTGCAAAGTCCTTAATTGAATGTAATAACCTAAATATGACCTAAAAACAACTATTACCATGAGGGTTGTTTCCACCACTCATGTAAAGAGCTGATAAAATACCCCAATCCACAATTGTTACCTTGTTTTATCAATTTTTTTGTCTGGCAGGAGCATGCATCACATAGTCATTGTTGTTGACAGTGTGAAGCACTGTATACCCTCTACTGTATCATGACTACCACCTTCTCTCATGCTGCATCTGTGCTCTCAAGTGTATTACTTCACATGATTCCAAACATTTTCATCTCATGAAGAATGAGGGCTCTGATCACAAGTTTTCAATCTATTAGGAGATATGGGTGGCACAAAAGGTAAAAAAGAATGCTTGTTTTGTACAGTTGTCCAGCCATCCTAATGCAATAGGGGAATAGATATAAAGCTGAATGAGTGTCATGGTCTTACCTTCTTGCTGTTCTCCTTCGTTTGACATGTGCTGGCGGCCATCTTGGTTTCTGGGTTTCTTGTAGCCTTCCACCCTGCGGCTCCTCCTTCAGACTGGGAGGAGCTGGATGCCTAGCTCATATATATAGGAGGTCTGTGGCTTCAGTTCCTTGCTTGGTCCTCTTGTGTTCACATGCTTCTAAGACTGCTGCTGCTTCTGGTTCCTGATCCTGGCTTCGTCTGACTACCCTTCTGGTTCCTGATCCTGGCTTCGACGTACTTCCGGTATCTGGAATGCAAATTGCGTTCCAACTTCACCAGACGTCGGAACTAAGGGAATAATACCCAGAATCAATGCGCAACTGCGCATTAAAGCATTTAAACAGGCGTGAGAGGCTAAGAGGCATGTGGTATGGGGAAAATATCCATATAACATATAACAATTAGATTATTGGGTGCATGAATGGGCGGACTGAGGCCAGGGCCAGTGGGACAAAATCTAGGGTATATAAAGACGATAATATAAACGGGGGTCAAGGATAAAATAACCATGAACCCACGAATCCTCGTAGATAACAAAAAACGCACAGGACTTATTATGGTCTGATGAATAAGGCAGATAAATGTGCGTAGATAAAAATAAGAGGCAAAATAAATTAAACACTTAATTAGTTGCACAAGGGTGAGTTCTCAGAGAAAACAGGCAAAATAAATCTGTTTGGTTTCTGGGTTTCTTGTAGCCTTCCACCCTGCGGCTCCTCCTTCCCACTGGGAGGAGCTGGATGCCTAGCTCATATATATAGGAGGTCTGTGGCTTCAGTTCCTTGCTTGGTCCTCTTGTGTTCACATGCTTCTAAGACTGCTGCTGCTTCTGGTTCCTGATCCTGGCTTCGTCTGACTACCCTTCTGGTTCCTGATCCTGGCTTCGTCTGACTACCCTTCTGGTTCCTGATCCTGGCTTCGTCTGACTACCCTGCTGGTTCCTGATCCTGGCTTCGTCTGACTACCCTGCTGGTTCCTGATCCTGGCTTCGTCTGACTACCCCTCTGGTTCCTGACCTCTGGCTTCGCAAAGACTCTGCTCGGTTTCACCATCCGTTTGGACTTTTGCTTTACAGCTTTATTTTCAATAAAGCCTTCTTATTTTCTCTTATCTCTTGTTGTACGTCTGGTTCATGGTTCCGTGACACTAGGACCAAGCCATGACTTCTGACGGTACAGGGCCATCCTCGCTACCCACGCTGGTTGCCAGACTTGATCAGCAGGATCACCTGTTGGGTCGGTTCGCTGTGGCGTTGCAAACCCTGCTTGAACGCACGGCTCATTTCGCTCCCGTTGCCGATGGGTCGGTTGTCGCTCCTGGGCTCGCTCCTACTGCCGCTCCGGTTGTTGCGCCAGAGTCTACCCCGACACCTGTTGTTGCGCCTGCGGTGTTTCGGGGTATGACCGGTTCTGCCCCTCTTCCACGGCGCTTTGGGGGAGAGCCAACTCAGTGCCGAGGTTTCCTTAACCAGGTGGGCATTTATTTCGAGTTGCTGCCACATGCCTTTCCTACTGAGAGATCAAAGGTGGGCTTCTTGATCTCGCTGCTCTCGGACAAGGCCTTGGCCTGGGCCAGCCCTTTATGGGAGAACAACAATCCGGTGGTTGCCGAGTTTTCCGGTTTTGTTGCTTCTCTTCGGAAGGTATTCGATGTGCCGGCTCGTGCTGCCTCTGCTGCGAAGCTCCTTATGTCCATCAGACAGGGTTCACGATCCGTAGCTGAATACGCCATTGAGTTTCGTACCCTGGCAGCAGAGGTGGGCTGGAATAATGAGGCTCTGGTCGCTGCTTTCTCTCATGGTCTCTCGGATGCCTTGAAGGATGAGGTTGCAGCTAAGGACCTACCAGTTGAGCTCGAGTCTCTTATTTCTTTCCTGATTTTGATTGACACCAGACTCAGGGAGAGACCTTCCTTTAAGGAGAACCTGCGGAGGTCTTCTAACAGATTGGTGCCTACGTTTGCTGTCCCACCCGTGCCTCCCTCTCCTCCCACGCCTCCTGGGGATGACTTGTCTGGGGGTGAACCCATGCAGCTGGGGTTTGCTCGCCTGTCCGAGGGGGAGAGGGCACTCCGGAGACGCAAGGGCCGATGCATGTACTGTGGTCTCGGTGGGCATTTTCGGTTGGCATGTCCGAACCGTCCGGGAAAACGCTCGTACCTGAGATCCTGTCGGGGGCAGATCTTGGGTGGAGTCTCCTCGTCCCCGGTTTCCCGTGTTGACAAACCACTGATCACTGTTGTCCTCTCCTGGGTCGGGGGCTCGGTGACGACCCAGGCGTTGGTGGACTCTGGTGCTGGTGGTTTGTTCATTGATAGTGTGTTCGCTGCCGCCAATTCCATTCCTCTGCAGGCTCGAGGTTCCCCACTGGCTCTTGAGGCTATAGACGGCAGACCCCTTCTGCCGCCACACGTGACTCATGAGACCCTTCCAGTGGGGATAGCCATTGGTGCCGTTCACAGAGAGTCGGTCTGCCCCCAGGTTATTTCGTCTCCACACTACTCGGTGGTCTTGGGGTACCCCTGGCTCCAGAAGCATAATCCGACTTTCGATTGGAGATCGGTCGAGATCCTCTCGTGGTCACCGCAGTGTGGGGCTAGTTGCATCCATGGGTCTGTCAAGTTGCTGTGTACTTCCTCGGACTCTCTGTTGCCTCCTGAATACGAGGAGTACCGGGATGTATTCGATAAGGTGCGCGCGGTTGCCCTACCTCCGCACCGCCCATACGATTGTGCCATAGAGTTACAATCTGGTGCCGTTCCTCCTCGTGGCAAAGTCTATCCACTGTCGGTAGCGGAGAATGAGGCCATGGAGGAGTACGTGAGGGAGGCGCTTTCACGCAGACACATTCGCAGATCTTCGTCCCCGGCAGGGGCTGGATTTTTCTTTGTGAAAAAGAAGGGCGGTGAGTTGAGGCCTTGCATCGATTACAGGGGTCTCAATCACATCACGATCAAGAACGCTTACCCGATACCCTTGATTTCCGAGCTGTTCGATCGCCTTAAAGGGGCCACGGTCTTTACCAAACTCGACCTGAGGGCGGCATATAACCTGGTAAGGATCAAGGCGGGCGATGAGTGGAAGACCGCGTTTAACACCAGGACCGGTCATTATGAATCCTTGGTTATGCCCTTTGGGTTGTGCAATGCGCCCGCAGTCTTTCAGGAATTCATCAACGATGTTTTCCGTGACCTGTTGCAGCAGTGTGTGGTGGTCTATTTGGATGACATCTTGGTATATTCTGAATCCATGGAGGCCCACATTCTGGATGTCAGACGAGTGTTGCAACGGTTACGAGAGAACAAGCTGTTCGGTAAGCTTGAGAAATGCGAATTTCACCGATCCCAGGTAACCTTCTTAGGTTACATCATTTCCGCTGAGGGGTTCTCCATGGATCCTGAGAAGGTTTCGGCTGTCTTACAGTGGCCCCAGCCCAGTGGTCTTCGTTCCCTGCAGCGCTTTTTGGGCTTCGCCAATTATTATCGGAAGTTCATCAGGGACTTTTCCATGCTGGCCAAGCCTCTCACGGATCTGACCAGGAAGGGCAGTAATTCCCAGGTCTGGCCGCTCAAGGCCATCCGAGCTTTTGAGGCCCTAAAGTCCGCCTTTGTGTCGGCTCCGATTCTGTCGCATCCCAAACCTGGGTTGCCCTTTGTCCTCGAGGTGGACGCGTCTGAGACGGGAGTAGGCGCCCTTCTGTCTCAGCGTAGAACACCAGAGGGTCCTCTGCTTCCTTGTGGGTTTTACTCCCGGAAACTGTCTTCCGCGGAGTGCAACTATCAGATTGGTGACAGGGAGTTATTGGCCATCGTGCAGGCCCTTAAAGAATGGAGGCACTTGCTCGAGGGTTCGGTGGTTCCGGTTCTCATCCTGACGGACCATAAGAATCTGACCTACCTTTCTGAGGCCAAGAGATTGACACCACGTCAGGCCAGATGGGCTCTGTTCTTGTCACGTTTTAATTACGTGGTCTCCTACCTACCCGGTTCCAAGAACATCAGGGCGGATGCCTTATCACGGCAGTACTCCGAGCTGTCCAGGGAGAAGTCGATTCCGACTTCGGTCATACCTCCGAATCAGATCCTGGCCGCCATTCGCACCAGCCTGACCTCTCCCCTGGGTGAGCAGATTTTGGCGGCTCAGTCTGGTGCTCCCTCTGGGAGACCCAACGGCAGATGTTTTGTGCCTGAGGAGTTGCGCACTCGGTTGTTGCGAACCTACCATAACTCCAAGACCGCGGGGCATCCTGGAAAGAATCAGCTGTCCTGGGCTGTTTCACGTCTGTTCTGGTGGCCTTCCCTACGTTCCGACATCGCCGCATATGTAGCGGCATGCTCCGTTTGTGCCCAGAGTAAGTCCCCTCGGCACCTTCCGTTGGGCCTTCTGCAACCCATAGCCACCGGGGAGCGCCCATGGTCACACCTGGGGATGGATTTCATTGTGGACCTCCCTGCATCCCGAGGCCATACGGTCATTCTCATGATTGTGGATCGGTTTTCCAAAATGTGCCACTGTGTTCCTCTCAAGAAGTTACCCTCTGCACAAGAGTTGGCCACGATTTTTGCCAGGGAGGTCTTCCGGTTGCACGGTTTGCCCAAGGAGATTGTGTCGGATCGGGGGAGTCAGTTTGTGTCCAGGTTCTGGCGCGCCTTTTGCTCCCAGTTGGGGATTCATCTCTCCTTCTCCTCGGCCTACCACCCTCAGTCCAATGGGGCCGCAGAACGATCCAATCAGGCCTTGGAGCAATTCCTTCATTGCTATGTCTCCGATCACCAAGACAATTGGGTTGACCTCCTGCCTTGGGCTGAGTTTGCCAGGAACACGGCGGTGAACTCTTCCTCTGGGACGTCTCCCTTCATGGCCAATTATGGGTTCCAACCTGCCATGTTACCGGAGGTATTCTCTCCCCAGGATATTCCGGCTGTGGAGGATCACCTTTCCGTCCTACGTGCTTCTTGGGTACAGATCCAGAAGTCCCTTGAGGTCTCTGCACAGCGCCAGAGACTCCAGGCTGATCGCAGACGGGCGCCTGCTCCTTCCTACCAGGTCGGAGACCGTGTATGGTTGTCCACCCGCAACCTCAACCTTCGAGTGCCCACTCCCAAGCTGGCGCCTCGCTTTGTTGGTCCCTTCCGAGTGCTTCGCAGGGTAAACCCGGTAGCCTATGCCCTTGCGCTTCCTCCTGGCATGCGGATCTCCAACGTGTTTCATGTCTCCCTGTTGAAGCCACTGGTGTGTAATCGTTTCACTTCCTCGGTTCCTCGGCCTCGTCCGGTCCAAGTGGGCAATCGTGAGGAATATGAGGTGAGCAATATCCTGGACTCACGCCTGGTCCGCGGTCGGTTGCAGTTTTTGGTCCATTGGCGTGGTTATGGTCCAGAGGAGCGTTCCTGGGTTCCCTCCGCAGATGTCCATGCTCCTGCCTTGCTCCGAGCCTTCCACGCACGCTTTCCTCAGAAACCGTTTTGTGCTCCGCGGAGGAGGGGCCCTTGAGGGGGAGGTACTGTCATGGTCTTACCTTCTTGCTGTTCTCCTTCGTTTGACATGTGCTGGCGGCCATCTTGGTTTCTGGGTTTCTTGTAGCCTTCCACCCTGCGGCTCCTCCTTCCCACTGGGAGGAGCTGGATGCCTAGCTCATATATATAGGAGGTCTGTGGCTTCAGTTCCTTGCTTGGTCCTCTTGTGTTCACATGCTTCTAAGACTGCTGCTGCTTCTGGTTCCTGATCCTGGCTTCGTCTGACTACCCTTCTGGTTCCTGATCCTGGCTTCGTCTGACTACCCTTCTGGTTCCTGATCCTGGCTTCGTCTGACTACCCTGCTGGTTCCTGATCCTGGCTTCGTCTGACTACCCTGCTGGTTCCTGATCCTGGCTTCATCTGACTACCCCTCTGGTTCCTGACCTCTGGCTTCGCAAAGACTCTGCTCGGTTTCACCATCCGTTTGGACTTTTGCTTTACAGCTTTATTTTCAATAAAGCCTTCTTATTTTCTCTTATCTCTTGTTGTACGTCTGGTTCATGGTTCCGTGACAATGAGTCAGTCACTAGTCAATATCTGTACTACTTATGAGTGCATGGGTGTGGTTGAAAGTGTTTGATAATGTATTAGGTCCAAAAGAATAGTGATGAAGGGTGGGGGTAAATGGAGAAGAGATTAGGGGGTGTTATAAACCACCCTAAAAAGATGTACTTATGGGCCACCTAAAACTGTTGGTGTTGTGAATTACCGTAATTGCTTGGGGTAGGGCATTCCAGGGAACTGATGCAGCTCGGGAGAAGTTTAGAAGATGGGCGTGAGAAGTTTAGATTATGGTGGATGTTAGTCATTGGCTGAACAGAGAGCACAACTAAGGTTGTAGACAGAAATGAGGATGTAAATGTGTGTGGGGAGGATGCAGTTTTCTGGGTAAGAATGAGCAGTTTAAATTTAATCCTTAACAGTATGGGTACCCAATGCAATGATTGGCACATGGTGGAGGCATTGGTGTAGCGGTTAGACAGATAGATGAGCCTGGCTGCTGCATTAAGGGTAGATTGGAGACGGAAAAGTTTGGTGAGGGGAAGACCAATTAATATTGAGTTAAAGTAATCCAGACAAGAATGATCAGGATGAGAGTTTTGATGTTTCCTCAGTAAGAAAGGGGAGAATTCTAGACATGGCTAGAAATGGTACTGTCTAGGCATTATGGTACTGCCACACACTGATATGGAGATTTTGGAAGGTTAGTAGATGGTAAAAACACAAGAAATTCCGTTTCTGAAAGATTCAGTTTCAGGTAGAGAGGACATGATGTCTTTAAAGCCAGTGTATTGGAGCATGGCGAGGAGGAAATGGTGGTCTACAGTGTTGAGATCCAGAAGAATGAGTAGAGAGTAGTGACTGTTGTACTTAGCTGTCATTAGGTCATTTGTCAATGTGAAAACCAGACTGTAATGGATCTAGGAGAGAGTTAATGGAGAGGTAGTGGAGGCAGGAATAGATCAAGTGTTCCAGGAGTTTAGAAATGAAGTGGAGATTAGAGACAGGTCTGTAGTTAGTTGTGCAGGATATGTCAATAGATGGTTTATTTAGTGATAGGGCTAAGACCAAATGTTTGAAAGAAGAAGGGGAGATACCAGATAAGAAGAGAGACTAAAGTTTTATCAAGCTATGAAAAACAACAGTACCCTACTCTGCCATTGTAGGCATTGTTTCTCTTATTACCAGCTGCTTGTCTTAATATTTTATTTCTACCCATTCTTCCTAATACTGATACACACATTCATGAAGATTGTATTGGCGGTACTGTCACAGTTGATGTCTGGGTAACTGGACTACTTTTGCTGGGTGCAAAAGTTTTTTTTAATTTGCCTGTCACACTAGGTCAGCCGACATCTAAGTTGTTTACTAATGGACCAGCAGTTTTAAAAAGTTCAATCTTTTTTATATCGGTCGCTAAAATATGCAGAATGGTTAGTACATACACAGGCTAGTGTTTCTATATCAAGGAAGAACAGACTGTAGTGTAAGGACAATATGTTCTCCCATTAAGGATGGTAGATTTTTATTTTTTATTTATATCCTTCATCTTAGAAAAATAATCCAGACAGGATATTTACAGAAGATTAATTTTTGCCATATAAAATAGCATACATTATACTCTATGGAGTAGATGGATGACAAATGTCCAAAGTGATCTCCAAAAATGGCACTGCATTTTAATCTGTGTTCATTCTATCTGACTTATGTCCTCTAAGGTCTAATTTAAAGTAAGCTTTTGCAATACGGCATATTTTACTTTAAAGGACTATAATTATAGACTATTCCTCACTCTAAACTTTCTGTGCTTTTCAGAGCAACAGTATCCCCAGTTGAGAATTGTGAGATAGCTAACAGTGCTTTCTGTAAACAACATTTCTGCATATTGCTTACAATCTTACAGTGTTTTCAGCAAACAAGAACTTTTTAAAAAGATCTGAAAGTAAGCTTTAAGGAGTCTGGGATACCCTCCACCCCCCACCAGTAGGACTGGTGAAGAGATCTATACTCACCAGCTTCCTAGAGACCCTTTCCGGCTGTGTGGCTCTTGGGCTGTCTTCACTGGACTTCTGGTCTCTACTTGACAGTGTGTGGTGCCACAGCCAATGAATTCCCTCAGAACATGTCCCAGTAGTGAGGGAAAAAATCCTAGATAACCCCTTTAAAGTTATGCCTTCAGTGAGGAGGAATGCGTATCTCATACACTAATTGTAGTGATTGTTGACCCAATACCCACGCAAGGGAGCATGTAGATTTCTATTGATCCATATCATATACCATCCATTAAAGGGTTTCTGTCACCCCATTAAACCGTTTTTTTTTTTTTTTTCCTTACTAATAATCCCTATAGTGCGATCTCATGATACATAAGCAAATTAATCATTTTGGTTCAGTAGAATTTGCTAAAAATCGATTTTTAAAATATGCTAATTACCTTGCTACCAGCAAGTAGGGCGGCTACTTGCTGGTAGCAGCCGCATCCTCCGATGGTAATGACGCCCCCTCGGCATGCTGATTGACAGGGCCAGGGAAGGGAATCGTTCTCTGCTGGCGCTGTTAGAATTTGAAATCTCGCGCCTGCGCCGTACCTGTCTTCAATCGGCGCAGGCGCACTGAGAGGCGGCCGCTCGCTCGACCGCTCCATCCTCAATGCGCCTGCGTCAATGACGTCATCAAGTACACCCGGAAGAGAAGACGCCGGCATCGCTGGAAGGAGGCGGAGAGTCTGGTGACGTCGCTGGATGCTCGAATCAGGTAAGTATGTACATAATAAGCATGCTGCCACAAAAACCACCAACGAAATGGGAATAAATAATTTTATAAAAATGACAGTTATTAACACTATACCTCCAACGATTATTAATAATAAATCTCTTCCGGGTGTACTTGATGACGTCATCGACGCAGGCGCATTGAGTATGGAGCGGTCGAGAGGGCGGCCGCCTCTCAGTGCGCCTGCGCCGATTGAAGACAGGTACAGCGCAGGCGCGAGATTTCAAATTCTAACAACGCCAGCAGAGAACGATTCCCTTCCCTGGCCCTGTCAATCAGCATGCCGAGGGGGCGTCATTACCATCGGAGGATGCGGCTGCTACCAGCAAGTAGCCGCCCTACTTGCTGGTAGCAAAGTAATTAGCATATTTTAAAAATCGATTTTTAGCAAATTCTACTGAACCAAAATGATTAGTTTGCTTATGTATCATGAGATCGCACTATAGGGATTATTAGTAAAGAAAAAAAAAAAACAGTTTAATGGGGTGACAGAAACCCTTTAAAACTGGCTATATGAATGTATATTATTGCTAATGTTAAAGTGCTGTATTTTCTCCATCATTGTTACTGCATTTTATAGAACGTACCTGAGAACATACCAGTTAAATGGTAAGGCTTTTTTATTCACTTTTAAATGGGTTGCCCATATACTGTAAAGGACAACCATTGAGGACAACCATTTTTTTTGTAAAACATAGCTTCTTTGGTAATGAGCTGCTGGAGCCCCTAGTGATCAGCTGTTGAGGGAAAGCTATTGGAACATCTTAAAGCTGGTGTTACACATTCATTAGCTGTGAAAAAATGAAAAAGTTCCAGCACTGGATAACATTTTCATGGCTTGTCTTTATTCGGCGTTCCTAATCATAGAAAACAAACAGTGGATATCACTTTACCACCACCTCCGGTCAGGTTTTCATGTTTCAAGCCTACTTGATCAGGAATTTGCTTCACCTGATCATGGTAGGAGGATACATTTAACCCCAGTGCTGGTCACTCCTGAAGGTTATGAGTAAGAGCCAGGAGGCTTGAAACATGTAAACCTGACCGTAGGTGGTGGGAGGTGATATCCACAGTTTGTTTTCTACGAATATGAACGCAGAATAAAGACAAGCTATGAAAATTTTATCCGGTGCTGGAAATTTTTCATTTTTTCACATGAGAAGAGCTGACCTTGACTCGTTCCGTGCACGGATGCTGGTCAGTGAGCTAGACTTAATTTATTTCATTTGAATTTACATTCATTGGCTGTCTCTCAATGGCTATCTCTCATATCTCCCCTATATGAATATATGCTCATTTTGTCTGAACATATAAGTGTTGTCAGTGGGGAGTCAGGGGAAAGCAGTTGAGAAAAATATAAGTGAAAAAATACAGTTCTTCTGATCCCCCAACATCATCTGTCAGGGAATAATCGGGAACTCCCCACACACAATAGTCTATCAGATGAACCCACCATTTTTAGCAGAGTTGGCTTACAATATACTAATATGAATGATTGTCTTAAGTCCCTTGAGTGTGAACAAAGTATGAGTAATGGGAGCAGTTTTGTACAATGGACAATTAATTACAAGGCCACATCAAGTTATTTTTTTTGTAGCAGTTCTCCTTTCTGGCTAATAAAGGGTACATTTCAGAGTGGGATCTCTATGATGTATACTGTATATGTTTCCATATTGCATGTGGAGAGAGGTTGTCATCCTTCAACAATAGCTTGATATTATTACAGTACCTTGTCAAGATAACATTCTATAAAACATACCCTTAGTATATTATCTACTGCTCCAAGTATTGCACCAACAATATATCATTTTGCTTCTATTTATATCTGATTATGCCAGCCATATCCATTTCCCTGTTGCTAGTCTTTCATTTTTTATCCTTTTACATTGTACAACTAATTTACCCTGTGCAATGTCTGCTATAAGGTGCAACAAGCAATTTGCCTGAGGTGCATTTCATGACAAGTGACAGGATAACACTTGGCTTATAGTCATTGTCTCACCATTTATTTGCCTGATACTTGTAGTCATCAGTTAAGCATCAAGTATTGCCAAGCGATGCCTAAAGGGGGACATAGGTAAAAAGTGATATATCTGGCGAGATCATGGTACTTGCCATTGATAGCATCACTTGGTAATTACACTGTAGGTACTCTGATTTATCTTAATATTGTGCTAGAAGAGCGATCTGTCCTAGTCATCATATTAATGTGCGCATAATTCCCATCAGACTTTATAGTATTCAGATAAATGCTGTTTTATGCATTTTCTTCTATCTGACTTCAGTGAGGTGAATCATGAAACAGAGCTTGTTTATAGAATTTCCTGTCAGAACGCAGTACACAAATGCAATATCTTTAAAACGTAAGATTTCCGCAATGTTTCCTATTATAAAATTAATCCATAATGCCTCGGGACATTATTTTAAAGGTAATTTGCTTTCAATTCACCCAGTAAAGACAATTAGAAGATGTTGACCTTGTGAGGCTAGATCAGCCCATTCAGAAATGATATCCAACTTCAAAGGACATTTCTAAATAGTGTAAATTTCAACTCTTTAATACAGATGTCATTTTGCTCCATTATATCTGTTTTTAGTGTAATATTACCTATTTAGGTGTAAATGAGCATATTTAAAAGAAAAAGAGAATCATTTTCAGAGGACAAAAATTACTTGCTTTTAAAGGGTAAACTCTTGAATAGTCATTTTCAGTGATGGCCAGTTCGCATTGTTCGCCCGCAAACACATGCGGGCTGCCATCTTTTCTCACAAGTCCGGCAATGCACAGGTAAGCCCTTACCTGTGCCTGTGCCGCGAGTCGGTCTGAAATCACATGCGGTCACCGGGAGCAGGCAGTTCCGAGAACAGCCCGATGAAGGCCTGCTCCCGGTGACCACATTTGATTTCAGACCGGCTCGCGCACAGGCACAGGTAAGGACTTACCTGGGCATCGCCGGTCTTGTGAGAAAAGATGGCAGCCCGCATGTGTTCGCGTGGGAACAATTCGAACTGGTCATCACTGGTCATTTTGCCATGATTATTATTATTATTATTGGCTCACTACTATATCTTGGACATCTTAAAGACTTGTCATGGTCTAGACGTCTTGCTTAAGAGTTTTTTGCCAATTTTTCTTCTTTATATCCATCACAAGAAAAAGAGAATTCTATATTGAAAAAGAAGTCAGAAAATCCTGGACTCTGCTGACAGTTTTCACCAGCTTGCAAACAAAACTTCCTCTGAAAAACTGTTCAAAGCTCTGAATGACATCTTGGTGCATTGGCTCAACTAAATATGTCACATTCTCAAGTAGAAATATTTCAAAGATATAGTGCGAAGCTTGTTATTATCCTCTGGTAACGCTTACAACCGGAAGTTTGTTGACAGCTCTGCAGCCTTTTATTTTAGCTTCTTTTCTCTTTCATAGTGTTGAGCATTATATTCGAATAGCAAATTTCTATCGCAAATATCGCCACTTCGAGAATTTGCTAATATTTAGAATATAGTGCTATATATTCGTTACATCGAATATTCTGCATTTTTTTTCCATCTGAACACATGATTCCTCTCTGCTTCTTGCTTGTGGGCCAATGAGAAGGAAGCAATGTCAAGGTCACAACAATACTTAGTGCATCAATCAGTAATCTGTAGTCAGACCTGCTAAAATGTGAAGTTGCACGTGGTGTGAAAAAATATTCTAATCACTGCCGATTAGCGCAATCGCAGATATATTGGAGCACTTGACTCTATCTACATACAAAGCTGTTCTAATGTTCTGCCGTGCCAACCATTTTATCCAGTCTCAGGAAACTTATACCAGCTTGAAAAATGTAGCCAAAGTGACACACACCTGTATATCGCATTACGAATTTGCATTACGTGATTTTTACATTGCCGATTTATCGCATTCAATAAAATAATCTCAAATTCACAAATATATGACAAATATTCGACAAAATATTTGGGAAATATCACAAATTTGAATATAGCCCCTGCCGCTCATCACTACTGTGTCATACATAATATTTGGGTGTGTTAGGAAAAAATATATGTATGTAATACTATCTAAACAGTCTACAGTATTGGATCACCCTTTAGTTAAACTGTTAAATTTAACACCTTAATATTCTTTATTGAGCACATGGTTCTGATAAACCTTTATTATTAATAAAAAAAAAAATCTATGGATTCATTGAAAATGAAATTATAAAAAAAAATCTAAACCACTACATAAATAAACCAACAGTTAAGACAGATTTAACTGATTCAACAGGCTATTATTGGAAAGAGACCATATCTTCCTGATAAAGATGAGGTAAAAGATGAAGCAATCACCTCCACTGTATGGGGAAGAATGATGGCTACTGCCATTTCTCATCCTCATGCAGATTCATTGTTTATGGTCAGCAGAATGCTGTTCAAAGCATGATCTGCTGCCCAGAAATGATGATTAAGGTGAAAAAATTATCAGACCTAGCCCTGTCAAAGTGCAGAGGGAGTGGTAGTTGTAGGGAGAAGAGCCTCTAGGTGAAATGGCAATGCCCCTATTGCTCCTACATGCTAAGTTGCATATATTAAAATATCTCTTTACTCAGCAATGTGGGCACCTGCCCAGCACACATGGAACAGGTCAGCCAGTTTCATAGGTACAAATCTACTGACAGATGCTCTTTAAATCTATTGTATTTTACAATCTAATGATATAGGTATGAGTACACTCTGTGTCATGGGTTTTCCAATCTCTTAGGCCTCCATCACCATACAGGGATGTACAGAGACAGGTATCATCACTGACCTTCATTGCTTGCAAAGAGAAAAACTGTGAGGAGAGGTAGAATTATCACTATACTCATGATTATAGTGGGCTAATAACTGTATTACTACTGTGAAATAATCATGGAAAAAATAATGTATTTGTTTTTTAACTGTTGGTCCATTGATATTAAATTAAAGAAAGTAATACAAATAGTTTTGGGTATAATGTGCAAATATGGTAAGTGTTTATGTTTGCATATAATTACCTAGTTTAAATACTGTATGTAATTGTGTCTAGATAATGTAGTGAGTATGGCTGTTAGTGTTGAGCGAAGTGAAGCATCCGAAGTGGAATTCAGTCTGAAGCTTAGGAAAACTGCGATTCCAAATTAATCAGAATTTTGTCGTGCTTCATGGTAACGAATCCTTTTTTTTTTTAAATGACGGCTGCACGTGTTAGAAGGTCTAAGAAAGCGTACAGGAAACAAGCCCGGGAATGCAAGATCACCCATAATGCTATGCAGCAAGCCAATCCATAGGTAGCCATCCTCCTGTGATGTCACAGCTATGCAGAGCCCTATAAAAGCAAAACTACAAAAGCCTCATCTAATATTCTATAAGGGCATGTGTGCGTGCAATATAAGACCTACAAGATTGTTCCCCAAAAAGGAACCAAAAAAGACATAACCATGCAAAAGATATAAAAAAAATATTAAATTTTATTACATCAAATAAAGACACAAAATATATAATAAAAACAATAAATAGGGGATAGCAATGTCAAGCATAGGTGACAGTGACCTTGAATGCCATATGGAACCACAGGCCCCTAAACCTTGTTGCCTCTGAAAAGAGTGTTATACATGCACAAGTGGGACCAATTGTAAATATAAGTATAATATTACAGAACCGATATCTAATAATCATGCTCAGATGAGTGAGGGACCTCCCATCCTAAATACAGGTCGGAAAAATCAAGCAAAAATGGAGAACCAAATATCAGTCCCCACTGTGCTCACCTGTAGACATGATCATAGGGAAAAGGTAATAGGGTAGCCAGGTAAATGCCTTGAAGCGCATTTTGCTCTTTAAGCTGTGTCAGGAGCTTTAATGCCTTGATTTGATGTAATAAAATTTCATATTTTTTTTAATATCTATTGCATGGGCATGTCTTTTTTTGTAGAGCCCTATAAAAGCCTGATCCTGCATGGTCACCGCCATTTTCCTGTGAGTTGAGCATAGAGAGAGACATGACAAGAAGCTCATATGCTGCAAACTGTTAACAGGGAGTGTAGGACAATATTGGAGAGGTAGAGTGCTGGGAGACTGCAGGGAGAGTGCAGGGAGAGTGTAGGAGACTGCTGAACTACAGATTCTGCAGCAATTTATAACTGTGCAGTGCACTAAGAGTCATAGGTCATCCATCCTGATGGCTATGCCGTCAGTATTACAGGCAGGTCTAATTTATCGCTGTGTACATAAGTGTGCAGTGAACCAAAATTCATAGTTAATCTCCTCTGTTTGCTGTAGAATTACTGTGTATCAGCATTACAGGCCACTGTTACTTTTAGGCAGAGTGGCCTGGGTATACCTGATTGATAACGATTTGTAACAAATCAAATTTCTTGTTGAACTTCAGAGTAGCTGCTGAATCGAATTTTTAAAAACTTTGCTAATCTCCAATGTCTGTGTGTATGTATACATACCGTATATGCCGGCGTATAAGACGACTGGGCGTATAAGACGACCCCCAACTTTTCCATTTAAAATATAGGGTTTGGGCTATACTCGCCGTATAAGACTACCCCTCAATGCCCAGCCATCCCTGTCTTCAAGACTATCTTCTCCAGTCCAGGGAACTGACTGGGATCGGTGGATGGCACTGTTATGAGGAGGGGGATCTGTGGATGGCACTGTTATGAGGAGGGGGATCTGTGGATGACACTGTTATAGGGAGGGGGATCTGTGGATGACACTGCTATGGGGGGATATATGGATGACACTATATGGCATCTTATGCTATATGTGTCATCCACAGATCCACCCCATGACAGTGTCATCCACAGATCCCCCTCCCTATAACAGTGTCATCCACAGATTCCCCCTCCCCATAACAGTGCCATTCACAGATCCCCCCCCCCTAAACAGTGCCATCCACAAATCCCCCCTATAACAGTGCCATCCACAAATCCCCCCCCTATAACAGTGCCATCCACAAATCCCCCCCTATAACAGTGCCATCCACAAATCCCCCCCTATAACAGTGCCATCCACAGATCCCCCCCCCTATAACAGTGCCATCCACAGATCCCCCTCCCATGACAGTGCCATCCACAGATCCCCCTCCCCATGACAGTGCCATCCACAGATCCCCCTCCCATAACAGTGCTATCCACAGATCCCCCTCCCCGACACTCAGAGGAGTATACATTTATTAACTGTAATCTGTAACTTTAACTTTAATCAGCACTCATCTCTTTTCTAGGGTACCTTACTCTCAGCTTCGGTAACGGGCAGTGCGGGCGGCGCTCACTCTCTGACGTCACGTGCCTGCTCATTCCACTAGGGGGGGCGCGCGCGTGACGTCAGTGAGTGAGCTCCGCCCGCACTGCCTGTTACCGGAGCTGAGAGTAAGGTACCCTAGTAAAGAGATGAGCGCTGATTTAAAGTTAAAGTTACGGATTACAGTTAATAAATGTATACTCCTCTGAGTGGCGGGGCCCTGTATATTCTAACCCCTAGGCAAGCGTCCCCGTCACCATGGGAACGCCTGGGGGTTAGAATATACCATCGGATCTGAGTATACCCCGCGTATAAGACGACCCCCGACTTTTGAAAATAATTTCTAGTGTTAGAAAGTCGTCTTATACGCCGGCATATACGGTAATTCTGCACATCCAGTCCTAGGTTAATAGTGCTCTTTTCTCTGCTTTAGTATCCAATGGTACTTTAATAATTACTTTAACAATAGTAAAAGACCTAAAGCACCTTATCTGACAGCAAAGTCCTTTTCCGTGTGTGAGAGGGTATGAGGTCACTATGACTATATGACACACTAATGATGTCAGCATTGCACTAACCTAAACCAAAAGATAATTCATGCAACATTCTAAAAATTATATAATGTTCCTTAAAAATGGTATAATGTTCCTAAATATATAAATAGAAATGTATATATTTGTATGTGTCTTGTATAAATGAAACTGTAAATGAAAAATGGATAAAACTTAAAATGATATTATTGCCAATTCAAATTCTGTTATTAAACATGTAATGGATCTTAATAGTGCCCTTAATTTGTTTTAATATTTTTTTTTAATGTTTTGTGTCTTTATTTTGCCATTTGTACCATTTAAATATATTTTCGTGTTTAAATAATTATCTTTTGAGGAAATAGTGTCCATGACCTAAACTACATTTGCCTTGAGGGCAATACCATTACTGAGCAAATTATTCACTTGTAATTTAATTAGCTGTTTTTATTTCACTCAAATATTACCCAGTAAAAACATGATTTCCTGAATAATGTGTGGTCATATCCAAATGAAAGCCTGTGCATTTTTAATGACGCATCTCAAATTTACTTACATTGCTTACATAATATTTCCAATCATTAACCTTGTATATTCCTATAAAGAGTTATGCGCATTCAACAATGACTGGCCAGTAGTGATGAGGGACTTTTTTTTAATTTGATCTGGATTTTATTTGGCTGAATCAGTTGGACAATTCAATTTCGGTTCGAATAAATTTGACACGAATCAAAAGTGCTCCAATTACCCTGAAAAGTTGTAGATGACATTCTGGGATCTCCGAGGACTGTATGCAACTCAATTCCCTTCATTTCAACTCACTCTCTTTAATGAGAAGCTAGCATTAGTAAACTTAAAGGGACAGAGACATATATGGCTTTGGGTAAACAGATAGTAGCTGGTGGTAACAAACAGCCTCTTTAAAAACAAAATACACTGTGATTTCTATTATGTTTTTTTTTTTTTTTTTTAATGATCCATGCTGATGTGCATAAACACTGCCTGGGGTCATGTAGTCCTCCTATTTCATGTTTCCTGTCTTCTGATATTTAAAATGGGTGACGCCATTTTGAGAAACGCATCCAAATTGAATTACTAAATTCATTCATATTCCTATTTTACTGAATTTTTGTTACATTTTGGTAGCAGAATTGCTTTGAATCGATTCACCCTTCTGTACTAGCCAGGAATTTCCCAGGAATTTTGTAGTGGTCATAGCAGGCAAAATATAGCACTACATGGTGGGTATTCAAAAAGTGGCTGTCCATTTAATTTAAGAACGACTTGAGTCTCCCAGAATGGGAGCTACAGAAAAACAGTGGCTATCCATTGTGACTCACAGAGGAAGAAAAGTATACTTTGGTGGACATGTAAATTTGAGACAGTAAGATATTGTCAAAGTGCATAAGATGGCATCACTGCTATAAATAAAGAATATTAAAAACAATATTAAAAAGAATATTGAATAAACTTTCCAGTGGACGTTATAGCTGCTCATTGTACAGGTTAAATGTCATTTTTAATGAACAAATATTGTTCTGTCTGAGGGAAGACGACTTTCCTACGACAGTATTTCCAACCTGAACTGTTAGGAGAATTCTGTAGGCAGTGTAAAGAGAATAAAGCAGCTCAAAGAGAGGAGATTTTGTACAAACAGCAACTTTTCCATTCTTGCTACTAACCTATCTGATGTCGTAAAAGGCCACTGGACATGTTGTTCTTTCTTTTCAAAAGATTGTTCCCTACAGAATAAATGCTTTCAGAACTCTGTAGGGTTCATTATCGCCACAGTGCCTTCTAACCGTCCAACGTTTGAAAGCTGCATTTGTATTCAATCCCAAGTCTCCTTTTTAGCAGTGAAACATGCTGTCATGGTGCTACAAGGCTGGCCAAATTTTTCATTAACCCTAGCTGCCAAGGGGCTCGTGAAATCTGTTGTTTTTATGACACATTGATGTTGTTTAATGAAGTGTGATAACTGCAGCAAGCATCATCGAAAACATAGAACGAAAAAAATATCAGGCTTTTCAAACCATGAAAAGATTTTCATAGAGAGATAAATGAGGCAGTAAAGTTGTATTTTCACCAACAAGGTGAGTTCAGTGGGAGCACAGCAGAATGGACATCCTGATGAACAGATAATGGCGGCGTATTTTTAGCATCTATCGCTATTCTACATTTGCAGGCTTTTCCTCACTAAATGCTTTGTTATCGGATAACTACTTGTATTTGCCTTTATTCATGCAAATTCAACACTAGGTTCCAGTGAGAAAATATCCTCTGGACTGGAGAAGCAATCTTCACTTGTAGCTTTCCACACAAGTGTTAGCAAATATGTAACAGTGCTACTGATGATAGTCCCACATGCTTCCTTTTTATGCATTAAATGCCAGTGCCTCACTAAAGACTGACACAAGCAGTGTAGTAGAAATGGAAAGCATGATATATAAATAATATAGCAGATATGTGACTAGAGTACCACTAGTGGTTGCTATTCAATTCATCTTACTTGTGCTAAATGCCGATATATTACGAATGGCTAAAAAGATAGTTTATTCATTAGGTCTGTATTTCCAGTTCAAAGGGTTTGCAATGAAGATTGGTGGCGCTGGGCTCAGTGGGACCTAAAAAATAAATTAACATAATAACATAAAATAACCGATGCTCAGCCTTACTGCTGTTGGTGCTGTTGTATGAGTTCCTTAGCTGCTACGGTCCCAGCTGCTCTCCACTTCCTGTCTCTGCCTTTTTTTTTTTTATGTATTTAAGCCCCCTGAATCTACTGCCAACAATTTTTATTTTATGGTAGTGAAAAACCCCATTAAATATAGGTGCTGCCAATTGTGCAGTATGGCACAGGAACATACCCAACTGTGCATCATGGCAAAGGAACACACCCTACTGTGTAGCATGGCACAGGAACGCACCCAACTGTGCAGCAAGGCACAGGACCACACACAACGGTGCAGAATGGCACAAGAATGCACCCAACTGTGTAGCATGGCAGAGGAATGCACCCAACTGTGCATCAAGGCACAGGACCACACACAACGGTGCAGAATGGCACAAGAATGCACCCAACTGTGTAGCATGGCAGAGGAATGCACCCAAATGTGTAGCATGGCACAGGAATGCACCCAACCGTGCAGCAAGGCATAGGACCACACACAACGGTGCAGAATGGCACAAGAATGCACCCAACTGTGTAGCATGGGACAGGAATGCACTCAACTGTGCATTATGGCACAGGAACGCACCCAACTGTGCAGCATGGCACAGGACCACACCCAACTGTGCAGCATGGCACAGGAACACACCCAACTGTGCATCATGGCACAGGAAAAATGCAAATATAAAAGAAGATCACCTTACTTTATGAGAAAATGGGGTAAACTTTATCAAAACTGGTGCAAATAAAAACTGGCTTAGTTGTCAATGAGATCTGAAAAATGAAAGGTCAAATCTGATTGGTTGTTATATGAAACAAAGCCAGTTTTCTTTCAAAGCAGTTTTGATAAATCTCCCCCAGCAGGTTTAAGCTCCGTAACGATTGCCTGGGTATTTGACCCATTTGCTATCTTATAGAAGCCACCAGGACATTTGGCCCACATTGATGGCACTCTAGTTTTCCATACATTAGGCTATGTATTGTCTATAGGAAAAAGGTGTAAAAAGTGCAGCGTTATCTTAGTCCCTGCACATTTTTTAAATCAAATTGGCTCATAATATAAGATTTACTAAAACATGGGGTTATTGTAATAGATTTCTTTCAGTACTTTGATACAGCCAACTTTCTCTTATTTAGCAGCTGACAGCACTTAACAGGTACAAATTGCCCAGTAAGATTTAATGACCATTTGTAGCAATTTTTCTTCTCGCCTACAGCTGATTTACAAACTATTCTAGGCCCTGTGAATGATTAAACTTCACAGGATTGATTGTGGCTTTTGTTAAGGACTTGACGCTGCAGTTATCCTTGCTGTGGTTACATGTTTATTTTGTAAGTCTTTGTCTTGTCAAAAAAATACATAATTTTTTTTATTTATTTCTATCCATTTTTTGAGTCCCAAGAAAGCAATATTACATATGTCATATTTTGGAGGGGCTCTAACATCCCTCATATTCTGTCTGCAACTTGACACTAAGCAGCTCTAATATAAATATTGTACATATGCTGTATAATAGTCAAAATTACTGGGAAAATCTAAAATTTTATATAAGTCAGGGCAATGCAATAGCAAATATTGACAACCGTGAAAAGTTAAGGAGGTTTTAGACACTCCGATGTACAGCTGATAGTCAGGAAGGAAGTGTTCCTTCCCAGCAGTTGGCTGCTCATTTAGTGAAGGAGACTGCTGCATTTACATACAGCGATCTCCTTCACAGCATGAGGATGAGGGATCGCTATTGCGTTAGTTCGTTCCCATGTAGAATCATTTTTTCTGGCCACAGATTGTTCAGTCTAAGGACGGGTTCACATCAGAGTTATAAATTCCGTTATTGTTTTTCGTTATAACATGGTTATAATGTAAAATAACAGAATTTGAAAGATGAAATTCCATTTGATATGTTATAATGGAGGTCTATGGGCAAGCAGAACAGATCCGTCTGGTTTCCAATATCCAGGTCCATTATCCTGTTGACAGGATTTTCTTTTCTGTCCTGAATAACGGAAAACAGACAGATCCGTTCTGCTTGCCTATAGACCTCTATTATGAGGAATCAAAACGTAATGCCTAAAAAGGTTTCAGTTTTGAATTCCGTCTTACAAATTCCGTTATTTTCCGTTATAACCATGTTATAATGGAATCAATAATGGAGTTCGTAACACTGATGTGAACCCACCCTTAGATCACAAAATCTGCTGCCCAGAAATGATAATTGGTGTGCTTGCATGAACAACAGGAACATCTGATGAACGAGCATTTCTCTTGTTCATCGGTTGATTTGTGGCAGATTTAGACTGGCAGCTTGTCAGGAATGAGAATTTGCAGGAACGGTCGTACCTGATAATCTGCCCAAAAATCAGGCCGTGTAAATCCACCATTAGGTGTTAGCTTTATATACAATGAGCATGCAGAGGCACAATAAAGTGATTTGTATGCATTCCACAGCTCATAGTAAATGACTGTGATGACCTTATTTGGTACATTTCACTGCTTTACTACTAGTGTGAGTACTTGGTCACATTTCCATCATTATGACATTCTGCCCATTGTCTTCACCTTATTCAATTCCCATTTACCAGATATCTTAACCCTGATACTTTATGCTATACTTGAAGACACATAGCATAAACTAATATAATGCATTACTGGAAAGTTAGTATTCTTCATTTTAGACAGATAACTAACCAGTTGGTGATTATTAGAGACGAGAGAATGGTTCAAACTTTGATTCCGTTTTCTTTTGGCCAAATCGGTTAGCTGATTCGATTTTGGCCTGAATGGATTGTGCTCGAAAGTTCTCCAAATGGCCTGAAAATTTGTGTATGACACTCTAATGTCTTATTTTTCATTTCTAGTCTTTCAGTTTTTTTATTTATTTACCCCCCCCAAAAAAATATATAAATAAAAATCAATTGAATCGAATCAGCAAAAAGTTTACATTAGATACAACTCAAATTTTTTTAAAAAATGGGGGGATTCACCTTTTTATTGATTATCATACTGTACAATAGATCAGGAATCTCTGTCACTATGGATAGTGGAAGTAATACCATGAATATATACAGCAAAAGTTTTCTCAGTGTGAGACGGATTCCTTTCTCTTAATTATGCCACTTTTGATTCCCGTATGAGCAATGTTTAGCCCCTTTCTTCTTGGCAGCCAATTCCTGACTCTAAAGTCAAAAGAATCAATAACATTCAAACAATTCCAAATTGAATTGCTTATCTAAAATCTACTGCAATTTCAAAGTTAAAAAAAAGTTGAAAACAATAGCTGAGCCAAGTTTTTTGAGTCTTTTGGGATTCTAAGGTAACTAGCGGAGAACTTAGTTTTGCAATACTAAACACATTGTTTAGTATGATCATTATTTCAATATTGTGTCCCATTGCCACAAAAGAATTTGATGATCATGTGTTACTTCTGTTGTATTTTAATACATAATCATAAAATAGTATTGTTATTAGTGCTCAAAAAGTACTTCTAAATTATGTTCTTTTCAAGACTGTAGAATATGCAAGTGGGGGTACACTTTGGTCAATCATCAATATGCTCGAGTGATGGAATGAGACGATTTTGGATTGCCAGCACTATTTTCCTGGTCAATTAGATTTCATTTTTATTTAATTCCCTGTAATCTGTGAAGAAGATGCTTTGTCTGTTACGGTTATAGATGCACTGTGTGAATATCTATGTTTCCTGTGGCTGGCGATTTAATGGGGGCATTTCAGCAAGCAGAAACTAAGATTACCAAGTGGGAGTGGGCTTTATGTTAAAACTTTCGGCAGTCAATCTTTTTTTAGTTTTTTTCTGTTTTACACCTGCTCTTGAAAATTTCGAAAAGTGGGTAGGATTATGGGATTTATTACCGTCACTTTTTTTCAAACTCACTTCAGTACAGTGTGACATAAACTGGAGTAGACAAAAGTCAAAAGTAATCAAGTAACATGCAATGTATTAATAATTGGGCACAAAGTACGCCAACACAGACTCAAAAGTTGTAAATGTGTATACATATCACTGATAGATATACATAGGGGAGGAGTTATCAGTAATTGATAGCATTCTCTGTGTAAGTGTATATACAGCGATAGTTGTCAGACAATGATAGTTGTATACAGGGAAGGTATTATCAGTGATTGATGGCATTCTCTGTGTTATGTGTGTATACATAGATTGCTGTCAGTCACTGATATCTGTACATGGGGGAGGTGTTATCAGTGATTGATAGCATTCTCTGTGTAAGTGTGTATACATAGCTAGCTGTCAGTCACTGATAGTTGTGCACAGGGAGGTGTTATCAGTGATTGACAGCATTCTCTGTGTAAGTGTGTATGCATAGCTAGCTGTCAGTCACTGATAGTTGTACACAGGGAGGTGATATCAGTGATTGATAGCATTTCCTGTGTCAGTGTGTATACATAGATAGCTGTCAGTCACTGATAGTTGTACACAGGGAGGTGTCATTAATGATTGATAGCATTCTCTGCGTAAGTGTGTATACCTATACAGATGTCAGTCACTAATAGCTTTACACGGGGTAGGGGTTATCAGTGATTGATAGCATTCTCTGTGTAACTATGTTTAAATAGATAGCTGTCAGTCACTGATAGTTGTACATCAGGGAGATGTTATAAGTGATTGATAGAATTCTACATGCAAGTGTGTATATATAGATAGCTGTCAGTCACTAATAGTTGCACACGGGAGGTGTTTTCAGTGATTGGTAGCATTCTCTGTGTAAGTGTGTATACATTGATAACTGTCAGTCAATGATAGTAGTACACGGGGAGGTGTTATCAATGACAAAATTTTCTGTGTAAATGTGCATACAGAGATAGCTGTCATGGGGGAGCTGTTATCAGTGATTGATAGTATTCTCTGTGTGTGTATACAGAGATAGCTGCCAGTTACTGATAGCTATACATGGGAGAGGTGTAATCAGTGATTGATAATATTCTTTGTGTAAGTGTATATACATAGATAGCTGTCAGTCACTGATAGTTGTAAACAGGGAGGTGTTATTTATGACAACATTTTCTGTGTAAATTAGTATACAGAGATAGCTGCCATGGGGGAGGTGTTATCAGTGATTGATAGTATTCTCTGTGTAAGGATGTATACATAGATAGCTGTCAGTCACTAATAGCTGTACACAGGGGAGGTGTTATCATTGATTGATAGCATTCCATGTGACAATGTGTATATATAGATAATTGTCAGTCATTGATAGCTGTACATGGAGTAAATGTTATCAGTAATAGCATTCTCTGTGTAAAGCTGCATTTACACAAGCTAATAATGGTCCAGATTATTGGAACAATTATTCCTGTGAATGGTCATACCCAACAATCTGCCTATGTAACTGTGCCAACATCGGGTGATCCTGTCATTAATTTAGGCACCACTGATCCTAGTTTCTGGTCAGCAGATCGTGTGGTCTAAAGAGTGATCTGCTTTTCAGAAGCCATGATTCTGTATGAGGATAAGGGATTGCAATAGCGATCCCTCATCCTCATACAGTGAAGTAGATCATTGCATGTAAATGTAGCGTTCTTCATTGAGCAAGCAGCCGACTGTCAGGAAGGAACGCCTCCTTCACAATAATTGGCTGCAGAATCGTCCACTTTAAATCCACCTACATACAGTAGATAGCTATCAGTCACTGATAGTTGTGCACAGAGGTGGTCTTAAAGGAGTTGACCACTTTGTTGCCATCGTTGATCAATATGTGTGTAAGATTCTTTGGTGATATACCATTATTTATATTTCATAAGTTATTCTCCCTTGTTGGTCAAGTCTTTTGTGCTGTCAGCACAAAGGTTCTGTCCATAAAATATCTGCTGATGGAAGCAATGTCTTGTCCCTGGAAGTAGGGTTCCTACCCCGTTGCGTATAGGTCAAAATTACTCCAGTGACACAAATAAATCTTCTTGAAAGTGATTGTTTTATTTTCATGCAACTAAGTTGTGACGTTTCGGCCGACACAGCCTTTTTCAAACTTAAGTACAAACAAAAAGAGGTATATACAATGAATGACAGGTTGGTACATCATGACAAATCTGGTATACAATAGATAGTACTGTAAAAGAGGTATAACAATCATATTTATAGCTTTCAACTGCGACAATACAAATGGCAGTATTTCCTTTGTCCGTAAAAAGGTGACATGAGCGTAAATACATCAGTGTTAGATCTGTTCCAAAGTGGGGGTACAGTGGCATGATCACCCACAATCATAAGGCCGACATCCAAGACATTTGTAACAAATACAGTCATATGAGTATAAGCAACCTGCATAATATCACTGGCATGTGGGCAATGCATGCGAAGCTGTCCCGGAACAAATGCTAAGTTATCCTGGTAAAGGAAACTATCACTGAGAGAAAATATAAAGGAGCAGAGTCAGAAAGGGGACCACCCCCCGGGGACTGACCTGGTAACATCTCAGAAAAGGTAACTCTAGAGACCTGTGAGTTGGCTTACCTGGTGCCGCTTTTTGAGAAACCTGGGATGCTTGATGAACGATGGCTAGATCTCTTTGATTGTGCTGCTGCACTGTCGGAGGGTGCCAAGGTGCGACCCATGAGGTCGGCGTCTTATAAGGCCTGCATGTAGATCCAAGGCTGGCGTGTGCGCATGCGTCGGGCTCTTGCGTCCCGACGTGCGTGTCAGACCTCGCTATGACTATGTGTGGATTGTACGGCATGGATTGTAGTGTGGATTGTACGGCATGGAACAGAGAGTAATAGTGCTGATGTGCATTTGAGTGGAGAAGGCAGAATGAAGTGTCGGATGTTATCTTTGCCTGGTCACATGACCCTCCAGTGGCCATCTTATCGACAGGTTTTTTGTGGACAGAATAGAATATTTGCCCTACAAGAGGACATGACTTATGAAATATGGCAAACGGTACAGAAAATCAACAAAGGCTATAGTAGTAAGTCATATAATCATCTTACATACACATAGGTCAACAGTAACCAGAAAGTGGCCAACCTCTTTAAGTTCAAAAAGAGCACAGGTTTAAAACTTTAACTGTATAAATTATAAGTTTTACTAAATTGTTTCCCATAAAACTATATATCAATCTGTTCAGCTCATCCAGCTCTATAACATGCTGCCTGCAGATTGTGCTGAATTTAATGGTGAAAGGTTCTCTTTAAAAGCAGCAAATAAAGATCTGTAATAGGAATGCAAGCTGGCAGAATTGTATTTGATTGTAATAAATCCTTTCTAGTTTTTCTCTCTTAAGCTCCCATTAGGGGGTTAAGCATCTTAGGGTCTGTAATAACTATTTTCTTCAAACGTTTTCATTGTAAGGGTCAATTAGACAGAACTTTACTATGATACGTATCTAGTTCATATTCCATGCAGCATATCCCTTGAGTGTTTCAGTTCTTTAAAACCCAATAAAATGGATTAAGAAAGCAACCTCCTGTGTGTTAATTAAATTATTATCAATAGTTTACCTCTGTGAGAACATGCATGCCAAACTGTTAAACCACTTCCATAATATGTCCTTCTGAATTTCATACAACGCAACTAAAGCAATCTTTACTGTCCAGCGATTCACATGGCAAAGGACATAAGCTACATAACCTATCTTCTTGTAAAACTTTGGGGGGAAAAAACATAAAACTCATTTAAATGTGTATTCTCTGTAATTGTCATGTTGGGCTCTGCTTGTTCTTAGTATTTATTAGAAAAGATCATAGCACTTTTGATCTTGTCAGCACCTCAAAAATGGGAAATGTGTTTTAAAATAGTGATTATAGTAATTTGTTGTAAATGTAGACATAATGACTCCTCATACATCATAGCTGTCTATGAAGCAGCCTTCATAAGCTGCTGGGGCCACATGCTCTCATCACTGATGCTTGCTAATGGTAGGGTTCAAACAAATGTGCCCTCACTTAAACATCTCTTAAAATATGATGACACATGGTTTTTCACTGACATTCCTAATAATTAATGAAACTCACATAAATATAATCACTTTCATTGTTGCAACAATCCATTTGTTACATATAAATATGTCTACAGTTACCAGGTTTTCTGATGGTTGGAAAGTAACTGATTAAAGGGAAAGCACTATTTAGTAGCAGGCACTTGGAAAAAAACAAGTCAGAAAATGACTCACAGGGGCAAAGTTACTAGTCCTTGTAAACTTAGGGCCCTATTAGATGACTACATGATTTTCAGCCTATTTATTGGGAATGAACATTGATAGAAAAACGTGTTCCCGTTATTTGGGCTATATAATCAAACAGACAATCAGCCAGTGAACGAGCAAATGCTCATTTGTTAGCTCATGGGTATCTTTCATCAGGATGCAAGATGCCCGATTACTGGCAACACATCTTGCCGTGTAATCAGGGCTATGCTGCCAATAGTCATTAAAACTGAATGACCGTAGTAGCAAACAAGCACAAATGAATGAGTTTTCATCCATCAGCCTTTAACTCCTTAAGGACCGGGCTCATTTTCACCTTAAGGACCAGGCCATTTTTTGCAAATCTGACCAGTGTCACTTTATGTAGTGATAACTTTAAAACGCTTTGACTAATCCAGGCCATTTTGAGATAGTTTTTTCGTCACATATTGTACTTCATGACACTGGTAAAATGGAGTAAAAAAAATTCATTTTTATTTATAAAAAATACCAAATTTACCAAAATTTGGGAAAAATTAGCAAATTTCCAAGTTTCAATTTCTTTACTTCTATAATACATAGTAATACCTACAAAAATAGTTATTACTTTACATTCCCCATATGTCTACTTCATGTTTGGATCATTTTGGGAATGACATTTTATTTTTTAGGGATGTTGCAAGGCTTCGAATTTTAGAAGCAAATCTTGAAATTTTTCAGAAATTTTCAAAAACCCACTTTTTAAGGACCAGTTCAGGTCTGAAGTCACTTTGTGATGCTTACATTATAGACATTACCCCAAAATGACCCCATTCTAGAAACTACACCCCTCAAGGTATTCAAAACAGATTTTACAAACTTTGTTAACCCTTTAGGTGTTTCACAAGAATTAATGGAAGATTTTCCATTTTAAGAATTTTTTTCCAGTTACATAGCAAGGGTTAACAGCCAAACAAAACTCAATATTTATGGCTCTGATTCTGTAGTTTACAGAAACACCCCATATGTGGTCATAAACTGCTGTACAGGGACACGGCAGGGCGCAGAAGGAAAGGAATGCCATATGGTTTTTGGAAGGCAGATTTTGTTGGACTGATTTTTTGACACCATGTCCCATTTGAAGTCCCCCTGATGCACACCTAGAGTAGAAACTTCAAAAAAGTGACCCCATTTTTGAACCTACGGGACAGGGTGGCAGTTTTGTTGGTACTAGTTTAGGGTACATATGATTTTTGGTTGCTCTATATTACACTTTTTGTGAGGCAAGGTAACAAGAAATAGCTGTTTTGGCACCGTTTTTATTTTTTGTTATTTACAACATTCATCTGACAGGTTAGACCATGTGATAGTTTTATAGACCATGTTGCCACGGACATGGCAATACCTAATATGTATACTTTTTTATTTATGTAAGTTTTACACAATGATTTCATTTTTGAGACAAAAAAAATCATGTTTTGGTGTTTCGATAGTATGAGAGCCATTGTTTTTTCAGTTTTTGGGCGATTATCTTGGGTAAGGTATGATTTTTGTGGGATGAGGGTTTGATTGGCACTATTTTAGGGTGCATATGAAATTTTGATTGCTTGCTATTACACTTTTTGTGATCTAAGGTGACAAAAAATGCCTTTTTCTACACCGTTAATTTATTTTTATTTTTACGGTATTCACCTAAAGGGTAAGGTCATGTGATATTTATATAGCGCAAGTTATTACGGACACAGCGATACCTAATATGTATACTTTTTATTTATTTTTGTATGTTTTAAACAATAATATCATTTAGTGTCTCCATATTCTGAGAGCCATAGTTTTTTCAGTTTTTGGGTGATTATCTTAGGTAGGGTCTCATTTTTTGCGTGATGAGATGACGGTTTGATGGGCACTATTTTGGGGTGGATATGACTTTTTGATCGCTTGCTATTACACTTTTTGTGATGTAAGGTTTATTTAGCACAGTTTTTATTTTTTACGGTGTTCATCTGAGGTAGGGGCTGTCTCAGGTAGGGGCTAATTTTTTGTGGGATGAGGTGATGGTTAGATTGGTACTATTTTGGTGGGAATACGCCTTTTTGATTGCTTGCTGTTGTAATTTTTGTGATGTAAGGTGACATTTTTTTTTATTTAGCACAGTTTTAATTTTTTATGTTTTTTACGGTGTTCATCTGAGGGGTTAGGTCATGTGATATGTTTATAAAGCCGGTCTATACGGACGCAGCGATACCTATTTTACCTATTTTTGTACCAATTTTTTTAACTTTATTTGGGTAAAGTGACGTTTTTGTTTATTTTTACTTCAAACAAAAAAAATTTGGGGGAAAACTTTTTTTTTCAACTTTTTTTTCAACTTTTTTTTCACTTTATTTTTTGTCCCACTTTGGGACTTCAAGTTTTGAGGGTCTATTCCCCTTTACAATGCATTCCAATACTTCTGTATTGGAATGTCTTGGATGTATGAGTAATACAACGTGTATTAATCATACAGCTTCCGGCCTGTGAGATCCAGGGGGCTGGATCTCACAGGCTCATCACCGGAAGGCAGCGTCGATGCCTAAGGAAGGCATCGCGCTGCATTCCATGCCATCGGGTCTCCCCTACAGCCGCATAGGGACCCGCTGGCGCCGCCATCTGCCGCCGCCCGCAACATGTAAAGGCCGCAATCTGCAGGTCTGAATTGACCTGCGGTTTGCGGCGATCGTCGACATGGGGGGGTCACAGGACCACCTCGCGCATTGATCCAAGGAGCCTGCTCAATGATTTGAGCAGGCACCTTGTTCCGATCACCGCCCGCCGGGCGAAGGTGAACGGAAATACACATGACGTACCGGTACATCATGTGTCCTTAAGTACCGGGACATCATATGTCATGTGTCTGCAAGAGGTTAAAACAGGTAGACTAAGTCACATTTATCAACGTTGCTGTTGCTGTACGGTAAATTTGGTGCTTTGTTAGTATCTTTTGTCTCACTTTGTTGGTTGGATTACTTTGAGATATTTTTAAGCAATTTTGGTGCTTGTTGTCACAATTTAAGGCACACTCCTTCCCTCTTGTTGATTGACACACAAGAAAGTACCTAAAACCCCTCATACATGTTGTGCATGGTATGTGCTTCAGAATACTGGCTCAATTTTATTACTACATTTTTATTAGTAAATCTACCCCTTTGAGTTTCATAGGAGAGTATTTTGACCATGTGCTCTGCCATTTTCTGGAAAGGAGAGGAGGATCTAAGCTGTCTCAATCACCTTTTGCTAATGATATGATCTTGTTATCTGCCACCAGCTATTTAAACCTTTCCTTCAGAATCATATATCAATCAAGTCCTGTTAAGGTCTAAATACCGACATACAGACATTCATGTACATAATTGCGAATGAGGAGGGTACAAAGGCTGTTCGTTTGTGCAAATGGATTGGACTGGGGAAAACTTGAACCTAGGTGCTCCTGTGGTGCTGAAATAGTTAAACATATGACTGCTTACTATGTTCACAATGGTATATACATAAATTTCACAAAAGCTTTTATTTTTGTAGACAGAGGGACATAGAGAGGCATATGGTTATGCTCATAAAATACTTTCATTCTTGTTGAAGCTGCACTTATCACTGTATCTCCCACATGGCTCTCTATCATAAAAGTCTGGACTTATGAATAGCTCTGGAGCTTGATACATCACTAGTGAAATAAAGTGATTTTGTAACCAGTGCTTTGTCTATGATTCAAAATTATGGAAGCCTAAGGTTAGTGTTGAAGTATTAGAAATAACTGGGACCCCTTTATCTTGATTTCAAGTTCTTTGATTGCCATAGACATTATCTTCTGCCCAGTGTCTGTAGGGGCTATAGAGGTTATAGTTGAATTTAAACTTTGATGCTTGAAGGAGCCTAAAGGCCTCTTATGTGACGGGGACTAGTGATGAGTGAATTAAGTCTTACAACTGTCCCCATGGGCGAAGGAGCTGTTACGCTGAGCGCTCCAGGTCCCCTGCTGGCCTCGGAGCGCTCACAGCGTATGCCCCCAGGCAGCACTCCAGCGTCTCGGCGTGTGCGTCCTCGCTCTCTAGGGCGCGCGCGCGCCGGGACTCTTAGATTCAAAGGGCCAGTGCACCAGTGATTGGTGCCTGGTCCAAAGGGGTTATTAAGGGTTAAGGTTGTGAGAGGCAGTGCTGACTTAATTAGGCTGCACCTGTGCACTGCCCATTTATACCTTCTCCTCCCACAGCTTTCTGCCGGATCTTTGTGCCTTGTGCCTCAGAGAAAGCGTTCCCTACGATGTTAGTTTGCCTCACCTGTTGCCGTACCCGTTGCTACCGTCCACTCGCCTTTGAACTTTTGCCGCCTGCCCTGACCGCTGCTACGTCCGACTACGCTCTTACCTTCTCCCTGTGTACCACGCCTTAACAGCTGCCAGAGAGGTCGAGTTGTTACTAGGGGACACGACCTGGTAGTTACCGCCGCGGCAAATCCACCCCGCCTTGCGGCGGGCTCTGGTGAAGACCAGTAACTGCTTAGAACCGGTCCTCTAGTACTACCCGCGCCATCGCCTCTCTGGTCCAGAGGATTGACTACCTGTCCTGCCGGTTCGTGACAGGAGCTCCCCTCTGCTGCTTGATTGACGGGGCTGGATATCTTCCCAGGTCTTGAAAATTTTACACCTGTTCTATTGCTCCAAGTAGCAGCGGAGGCTCTGCTTTCACACCACTAGTGGGGCGTGAATAGTACCTGCCCTGGAAGAGGAAGCAATGTAGAAGTGGAACCTCGGAGCTTGTGACGCTACTAACAGCAGTGGCACAGACACAATATTATCAGGGTCATGTAAAATGGTCTTGTCAATCTAGTGGCAGGGTGATCTTCTTGGGAAGGGATGCTTACGAAAGAAAGAATAAAGCTTTACTTAACTGCTTCAGATTCCTCCATTCCAAAGCTACAAGTCTGATTCTTGAGGCTTCTGTTTCCTACTGGACCAAAGTGATGATGTCATGTTCATTGCTCATGCGACTACTCAGCCAAACACTGGCCTCATCAATAACATGCTGGTCATGCACTAGTGACCAGTAAGACCAGTGATTAGCTGAGTGGCCACGTGAGAAGTGGATGTAAAATCATTACTTTGCTTGATGGGACTGGAAACTCTAAGGAAGCGCTGGAATGGAAGAATCCATGGCAGGTAAATATATCTTTATTCTTTGTTTTAAAAGCCCTTCTGCACCTCTGAAAGTTTTTAAAACTCTCAGACAACCACTTTCAGCTACACCTCTCTTTTTAAGCTTTTTTGCATAAGTCAATGCTAAGTGACCAGAATTGTTACAATCAACTGTTAAAAAAAAATTACATTGAAGACATTTCTAAGATATATTCCCTTACTTTATGTACTTTATCTGCAATAGCTCAATTAATTACAAGCAGAAATTCTCATTAAGCATCAAATGATGGAAATTGATAAAACTATTGATAATTTTTAATTGAGACAAAAACACACTGAGAAAGCTATGTAGTATTAACAATACATTTTATAGCCAAGGGAAGAGTAGGATGAGATTCATAGTATTTGCACAGCAAGCATTCAACTTGAAACCAAAGCAGAAGCTGCACCTGCCTTTTATCAATAGGTCTGATTGAGGTCTCCATGGAGAGAAAAATCAGTACTGCAAGTAGAATTTAAGCTGAAATGTGACCTATTTTAGCGCGTCTTCATTAATCAATGTGACATAAAGCTGGAGTGAACAGAAACCATTACAGAGTATAAGGCTATAATGTGTATTATGCAGATAGCTATATATGTTATTTTATTTACTTTGTATTTACATTTCTGAAATTGGTATACCATACCTACTGCATTTCAAATCTAATAAGAAAGTTAATAAGAAGGTTATTGATTACACTTTTCAGTTAATCTCTGTGCAAAAATAACGCCTAATGTGTGCTATGTTTTTGCAATGGGAGTTAATGACAGAAGCTTCTCACACCCATTTGCAACTATGTAGTCATTCCGCATGGGTGCAAACTCTTAAAATGTTAATTTAATCCATGGGCTTGGTGTACAGATCAGTGAGGAGCTAGCCTCCTTTGGGGTAGATCAATGTATCCAAAAACTGCAACTTCTCTCAAGAGTATAGAGTCATAGTTACATAGTAACATAGTTCTGTCCATCTAGTTCAGCCTGTTATCCTGCAAGTTGATCCAGAGGAAAGCCCAAAAATACCCTGTGAGGTAGAAGCCAATTTTCCCCAATTTAGAGGAAAAAAATTCCTTCCCGACTCCAATCAGGCAATCAGAATAACTCCCTGGATCAACGACCCCTCTCTAGTAGCTATAGCCTGTAATATTATTACACTCCAGAAATACATCCAGGCCCCTCTTGAATTACTTTATTGTACTCACCATCACCACCTCCTCAGGCAGAGAGTTTCATAGTCTCACAGCTCTTACCGTAAAGAACCCTTTTCTATGTTTGTGTACAAACCTTCTTTCCTCCAGGCGCAGAGGATGTCCCCTTGTCACAGTCCTGGGGATAAATAGATGATGGGAGTGAGTCGTGAATTGCAATTCCTCATAAATGCTTTTTAAATAGCTAAAAAATTCAAGCAGCTGAGACTCAGTGCCTTGCCAAATAAGAAATATGTTGTCAATTAACTGCACTCAGCACTTCAAAATTTGGAATTGCCTGGATGGATACACAAATAAGTGTTCAAAATTGGTCACAAAAATTTTGGCATAGGCCGTTGGCACATCATACCCCATTGCTATCCCCCTACATTGCATAAAATAATTTTTTTTGTTGTAGTAGTTACATGTCAATAATAACTCTATAAATAATAAAGTGAATAGTTTGTTCTTCATTGAAATACTAGTCCTTTTATACTCGTCCAACTGCTTTTAGGCCATTTTCATGTTCACTGCTGGCATATAAATGCAGCACATCGAAGGAGACTAAATAGTCTGCTTCTCCAACCTTCAATATGGCCAGACATTCTGAAGTGTAGATATAGAGGAAAAGACAGAGTCTATGCCTTAAAGTATTGGGTGGCATGGGTGGTTAAGCCTATCCTTGTGAATTTTAGATAGAGTCGTACAGCACTGGTGTGATGGCATGTTTGTATCACGGTCGGCGTGGCTATCACATACGTGACACAGAGGGAGGGAACGAGGAAGGCCCTGCCCAAGTGAGAGGGAAGATGGTGACCCCTGACTCACCTGGCGGCTGGCACCTGGCTGCCCTGACGTCCCTAGACGGGTTCCTCACCCGTACGCCGATCACGTGCCTAAAGCCCTGGCTTTCCCTGAGCTGAGCCCTAGGTAGTGAACAGGGCGATGGGAACACTAGTCCGCACCACTAACTCTAAGGGAAAACACCAAGGGGAGGACAGACAACACAGACTCAACATATATTCCCAGGTGGGCGACAACAGGAGACAACAATAAGCCAAACAGGGATCCGGAGGGTAGCACACAGGAACGACAACCAGGATTAACCACTCCAGTGGGTCAGTATAGATGTCCAGGCAGGAAGCACTATAACTGGCAACTAGAGAAGTGTGAGGGGAGAATATAAGGAGGTAGGGAGTGGCAGACAAGAAACAGCTGAGGAGGAGAAGCTACGGATCCCTGAGAGAGACAAAAAGTATAGCAAGGCAAACACAGAAAACAATCATAAAGAAACACCGTGATCTTTAGATATAGAGCGCGCAGCCACCCGCTGCGACTTCCTGACCCCGGGTATAACGGAGTCAGACGTGGCTCTTGATACCCTCGTGACAGTTTGTTGCTCCTAGAGTCAACTTTTGCCTAGTTTTGTGGTGTGATATGTCACTTCTGCTGCTCTTTGTTTATGCACAAGTATGTTACAATGATGTGATTTTGCCAAGGCTGATAAATATGGTTCTTGCTAAGGTGCACATTTCTCACTCCAAAACAAAAGTGCAATCAAGACCATAACTGCCTGGTTGTATAGGCATTCTCACATACTGTATTCTGTAAGATTCAGCAGATTAGAAGCCATTTCACCTAACACAAGCTACAACAGATTTTTCAGATTCAGTATATTGATGGCCTGTCCTAAGGATAGACTTCATTTTCAGACCGGCAAATTTTTTCCAAAATTCTTAAAGATTTCAGTCACTTATGATGCATTATATCAGTCTTTCCTCCTAAATGACAAATTTTTATTGTAAGTAAATAAAAATAGGTATTTTTTTTTCCATTGTAGTAAACTGTAGCTGCAGGTAATGAAAAGCTTTTGCTGTGTACAGGTGACCTGCTATTAGTGACTCCAGACAAGACAGATTGAGGCTGTTTTCATAGAAGACATTTGAAATCAATAAACCCCAACCAGAAAATGAAAAATATCATAAATCCTCCCTGAGAAGCAGAACAGCTTTAGGAAATGTGAATAAATAGCAGTTTTTAGGGTTGAACCTTTTACCCAGTTTAAGTAACGCAGTGAAAAAATGTACTCCTTCGTTATTAGTGTTGCCGGTGTAATCAATCTGTTTGTGTAAGCACTTTGGAAGTCACATAAAGATGTATATTTTACTCTGCCTCTGACATTTATGGCTGGTAGCAGCTTGTTAATAGACAAATACTATAAAGAACATTGGAGAAATATAGTTCTCTTTTGAATTAAGTAGGCCTCTTAAGCATTTTTATGGATATTATCTTACTCTGCAGTCATTGGTAGATGGTTGTCTTGGTGTAAAAGGAAGCCAATTACTAAATGTTAAAATGCTTGAAATTAATGGAAATTAATGCAAGCATTCAAGCATTTCTCCAGTTTCATTCTGAAAGAAATTTTAGCACTGATAATAAGTTTAGAGTCGCGGAATATCAGTTAACTATTTCTTGTGACTTCCCAGATTCACCACTAGCTATTGCAATTAGAGATGAGCGATTTTTTAAAAAATTCGATTCAATTTAGTAAAAATTTGGTTCGATCCGAATTTATTTGCGATGAATCGCCTTAAAAAACAGATGACATGCAGATGACAGGCGTCGCTCTTAGAATCACTGCACACTTCACTTATTTGGGCAGTCATGGGGCAAAAACAAATAACTCAAGTATGAACTCAGCTTTACAGGTCGATGTTAGCGCCAAGAAGAAGTGCACTCCTTTTACACTGTCGTCAGCTGATTCCGCATAGATGTCTACAGAACCTGTTCTATTAAACACTTAAACAAGTAGATCCCCCCCCCTTCCTGACAGAGTGGAGAGAGTGTCAGCAATAAGTTTGTGTTGACGTCACGATTATTTTGCCCTTCCTCTGATCAGTCAGAACAATAACCCCCAAAAAAACAGATCCCATCTGTGGAGCATTCACCTTCACTTGGTCAGCATTTGGTCAGTAATCCATCAGTATTACTAATGCCAAAAAAAACAGGAGTGGATCCAAAACAGAGATGACAAACCATTCAAGAACCGCTGGATTACTGTTCAAGACACGACTGCTACATAACACCGGGAGCTCAGGCCTCTTGCTATGACTCCTGCTGCCATACCCCTTTACTCTGCTGTGACTTGTGCCTGCGCCAGAAACACTTAGGCCTCTGCCAATCCCCTGTGCAGGGCCTGGCACTTCTCTGTCTGATATACTGTTATATCAAATACAGGGGCGGACACAGACAGCAGAGGGCCCCTGTGCAAAGAATGTGCCTGGGCCCCCCCCACCCCAAGCCAAATTTGCAACCTAACCTATTCCATCCTAACATCACTTATAGCAATACAAAACATAAAGGGTAAGGCTACTTTCACACCTGCGGCACTATGCTCCCGCCACCTGATTCAATATACAAGGAATCGGCCAGCCGTGTCACGCTGATTCTCTGCATTTTTGCCAGATTGTGGCCGGATCTCTGCCATACCCCATTATAGTCAATGGGGCCGGCGGGCATTCTGTCTGCATCCAGCAGTGCTGAATCCAGTGAATTCCATCAGGCTGTTCTCTGCTGGAACAGCCTGCCAGAATAACTAATGTAGATGTGAATGTAGTCTAATACAGGTCCACATACCTCTTCCATCCAATGATGTCTCCTTTGATGTAGATGTTCTCTGTCCTCATCTTCTCCTTTCAGACCAGACCGCCATGATGATTTCTTTCAGCCATCTCTTCTCTCTGCAGAGTTTGAAAGACATCTTAGTTTCCTACTTTTCCATCATCCTCCCACCTTCTGAACACCCCATCCTGCCACCCCCAATACTGTGTCCGCTGTGCTCCCTATACAAGTTACACACAGATAGTTCCTCTTCAATAAATATTGGCACACAGTGTCCTAAAAAATAACTGTGCCCAGGAAACAGTGTCCCTGACACTAATAGTGTAAACAATATGTTCCCCAAAAATAATTGTGCTAAGCTGATACCATGCCAGGGTGCCCCCCATAGTAATACTGCTCCCTAAAGTCCCACCAATAGAAATAATTATCTACCAGACAACACGTAGTAGTAATAGTGCCCCTGTAGTAATAATGTCCCCACTGTGTCCCAGAAGCAATAATGCTCCCATAGTCCTCATACTAGTATTCATGTTCCTCATAGTCCCTCAATTGTAATAAAGCCCACCATAATGCCCACGGTAGTAATAATTCTCTTTATAATGTGTTACAGTAAAAATAAAAATGCTCTGTTGTGTGGCAGTATAAAAAATACCTCCTCTTAGTGCCTCCTGTAGAGCCAATGTCCCCATATTGCCCTCATAATGTGTGCCAATGCCCCCTACTGTGTGCCCAAAAAACCCTCTTAGTGCCCCCAGTTGAGACAAGGTCTCCATAGTGCCCTATAATTTGCGCCAGCATAAAATTCCACCCCGTCAAAAAGAAAACGCTATGTCTGGCGCAAACCCAACACATCACATCACCCAAAGAACACCATCCCCACAGTGAAACATGGTGGTGGCAGCATCATGCTGTGGAGATGTTTTTCAGCAGCCGGGACTGGGAAACTGGTCAGAGTTGAGGGAAAGATGAATGGTGCTAAATACAGGGATATTCTTGCGCAAAACCTTTACCATACTATGCGTAATTTGAAGCTAGGACAGAGGTTCACCTTCCAGCAGGACAATGACCCCAAACACACTGCTAAACAACACTTGAGTGGTTTAAAGGGGAAACCTGTTAAATGTGTTGAATGGCCTAGTCAAGCCCAGATCTCAATCCAATAGAAAATCTGTGGTCAGACTTAAAGATTGCTGTTCACAAGCGCAAAACCATCCAACTTGAAGGAGCTGGAGCAGTTTTGCAAGGAGGAATGGGCAAAAATCCCAGTGGTAAGATGTGGCAAGCTCATAGAGACTTATCCAAAGTGATTTGGAGCTGTGATTGCCGCAAAAGGTGGCTCTACAAAGTATTGACTTTAGGGGGGAGAATAGTTATGCACATTGACTTTTTCTGTTATTTTGCCCTATTTGTTTTGCTTTGCAATAAAAAATAAATCTTCAAAGTTGTGGGCATATTCTGTAAATTAAATGATGCCAATCCTCAACAATCCATGCTAATTCGAGGTTGTGAGGCACCAAATACCGAGAAAAAGTCAAGGGGGGTGAATACTTTTGCAAGGCACTATAATACACTTTTTTCTGACAGGGTGAGTCAGTTAGACATTGAGCACCCTCATACATGACAGCAGGACAGGTGAGCCACCTTGATTATGCACTATACCTAGTCTAGACCAAATTCCCTTAAAAAGGCTTTTTTCTTATCTCGCACGGCCCGTAAGGACATCATCACGACGGTCAATGTGGTGACTAGAGATGAGCGAAATTAAATCCCATGAAGTGGAATTCGATCCGAATTTTAGGAATTATTTGATTCTCCTAGAAGCCGAATTTCCTCGTGCTTTGTGTCAGCGAATCGATTAATCCTGATATTCAAACTTACCACCTCCATTTGCACGCTAAGGGCCTTGCTTGAATATCTCAGCCGAAATCCCGTGACGTCATACGTCACCACGCCGGCCAGCGTGATGACGTAATCTTGCTCCGCATGTAATTTTGGCCTAGATCTTCAAGCAAGATGGTGGCAGCCGGCCCGTCCGCGCGCAAATTGACGCGGGTTAAGTTTGATGTCATTTTTTTAATGTTAATTTCACACTGCTTGTACACTCAGATGCCCACAATCATGTATGAACACAGCATCCGCGTGGTACAATGACGGGGCGGCGCTATCACAGCTCCCTGTCATTGCACCCGCTACTTACAAAAAAAAATGTGCTTCGTGGCGAATTAGCCGACTTGAATTTTCAAGGAAATTCGCTCATCCTCTAGTGGTGACGTCATACATTACCGTACATGGTATTTCGTGTGAGATTTTCAATCAACATGGTGACGGCGGCACATCCTGATGAAGTGGATGAGGTAAGTATGATTTTTTTACAGCCACTTCAAGGAAAATCAATTCGCAACCACAAAGCACGAGGAAATTCGCTTTGTGGTGATCTGATTTTCCCTGAAATTTGGATTGAAGTCCACTTCACGGCTTTCAATTCGGTCAACACTACTGATGACCTAGCCACAGGATAGGTCATCAGAATTTAAGTCTTGGAAAACCTTTTTAAATATGGCTATGTGCAATTATAAATCACAGTACAGACTATAACCTGTCAGAGGGTAATATAAATCGTGATGGTCTAGTGAAATTAAGTATAGTCACAGAAAACCATCCTTTAAAACTTAGCCTTTATTCATATGTCTAAATAAAAAACACCATTAAATACCCCAAAATAAGCGAAATTATCTAACATAACACAAAACTAAAAAAAATCCTGTTGTGAAAGAGTCAATCCTCACAGTAGTGTGTGACAGAATGGCAGGGTCTCGTATGATAAACAATGTTTGGCAGACTGTCCCTAAAGGTGACCCTATCTCCGTTCTGCCCTGCCTGGAACGGAATGGCTGCACCGTGTCAGGAACCTCCTGGACACCCTAGGATGGCCCTGATCGGGAAGTGTAGAACAAGCAACAGTTGGCTCGTCTAGACTTTACCATAAAAAATAAACGTACCAAACATTATAAACAGTACCACAATGGAAAAGATAGATGCATATGAACTCCCATCAACAAGGGATGAGTCAAGCGGTAGCTAAAAGAATACCACAGTTGTTTAATGGTAATATTATGGGATGTGTGAAATGAACACATCCCTGTCCCCTGTGCGCATAATATTCATAAACAGAGATACCCAACAAAAACCCAGTGCACTAATTATTATGATTACAAATGGCATGATGAACAACAGCAGGGTTAATATTTAGAGGTAAGCGAATTGAAGCTGACCAAGTGGAATTTGATCCGAATTTCAGGAATTATTCAATTCGCACTGAATCCGAATCACGCTACATGGTAACAAATCACATTTTTTCCTAAAAATGGCTGCTGCCACGTGTTAGGACATGGAGCAAGGAACTCTGGGAACTAAGTATCAACCCACAATGCCAAACATGCAGCAATCAGTAGCCAGCCAGCCCTGTGATGTCACAGCCCTATAAATAACCTCAGCCATCTTGAATTCAGCCATTTTCCAGTGTATTTAGTGCAGGGGAGAGACGTTAGCAGGCGCTAGGGACAGTGCTAGGAAAGACTTGAAAACTTATATTTTGCTGTATAGAAGTTCAGCAAAAGGATAGTGGAGGAATCATTTCACAGTATGAAGCAGAACAGGGTTCAGTAGGGGAGTTTACAGCCTGGGGAATAGGAACAATCCAATTACCACCTTGCTACAGTGACCTGCGGATCAAAATAGCCATCATACTGCTGCTCATTCCAGGTTTTGCAATACCTCTGTAATTCCACCAAATCATTATTGGGGTGCAAGTGCTGATTGATACAGCATTAACAGGGTTTATTACAAGGAAATATTTATATGTCTTATTTGTCTTGTGCGGTGCAGTTATATGTTCTAAAACATTTTTTGGCTTGTATTAGTGGGAAAAAAGGGCCTATTAGCTGTCGTTTGGTGAAATGAGGAAAATTACAGCCCTTATATTATTTTGCCGTTCTGTGGTGTAGTTATATTTTCTAAAGACCTTTTTGGAGTGTATTAGTGGCAAAAAATATATATATTATTTGCTGTTCAAGTGGTAAAGTTATATGGTCTAAAGCCTTTTGTGGCATGTATTAGTGGCAAAAAACAATAAATATTATTTGCCGTTCAGCGGTGCAGTTATATGTTCTAAAGCCCTTTTTGGGGTGTATTAGTGGCAAAATTAAATATTATTTGTCGGCAGGCAAGTAGTGATGAGAAAAGTGGCGTGGGAGCTGGTGTTACGAGCGGTCAGGCTCCTGACCCGAAGATCGTTGAGGAGGACATGAGTGACGTGCAGACAGTACTCTATGATGATGATGTAGCTGGTCACATTTAGGAGTTGGGTTAATTAAGGGCTTCATCATCATCTGGAGAAGAGGGTGGAAGCTTGCCCATGAGGCAGCGTTGGAGCTAGAAGGTCGCTAGTGTGGCCAGGAGTCAGCAGGATGGCAAGCAGTGGGAGGTCGGGAGTCAAATGTGCACGGGTAGACCATCCGCTTTGCAAAAGTCTACCTGCCCGGAAAGTAGTGGTGCAGTGGTTCACAGAAGCAGTGGCGTAGCAGTCAGCTCCCATGCGGAGTGTTAAGGGTAAAATCACCTACTCACGGTGTGGCAGTTTTTTTGTTAAGTCACCAGAGGAGGTGAACATGGCCATTTGTAGAATCTGTGGGCAGAAGGTGAATCGTGGCCAGGGTGCCAATGTTGGCACCACGGCCCTGCATCAACATATGCAGCACCACCATAAAGTGGCCTGGGAGAAACGTGACTCCAATGTGGTGGTCCAACCACTGCATCACCCAGTGGCACGTACCCGATTTCAGGCAGTCAAGGCTCCACCACCTCAGCTGAAGGGAGCCGTTTGTCCTTCCCATAATCTGCTGGTCCTGATGCTCCTGCTCCTCCTCTTTGTCAGCCATTCCGCATCACCGATGCGATTGCCAAAAGACAACAGTATGCGTGCAGCGGCGCAGAAGCTGAATGTGCTCCTGGCCAAGTTGCTGGTGCTGCAGTCCCTCCCTTTCCAAGTGGTGGACTCTGCACCTTTCAGAGAACTAATGGCTTGTGCCAAGCCGAGGTGGAGAGTCCCACTGATATTTTTCTCAATAGAAGTTTAGGGAAAGAGCATTAGAAGTGTAGGGAAAGGATAGGGAGGAATTATTCCACAGTTTTAAAGCAGAACAGGGTTCAATAGGGGTGTTTGCAGCCTGGGTAATAGGAACAATCCTATTACACCTTGCTGCACTGACTGCAGATGCAAATTGCCGGTATACTGCTACTCATTTCAGGTTTGCAATTTCAGCAAACCGTTCTTGTTATTGGGGTCTTAATAGCCCTTGTGCGGTGCAGTTATATATTTGTTCTAAAGCTTTTTTTTTGGCATGTATTAGTGGGGGGGAAAAGGGGGCTTGTTACGTAGTTATATAGTTACATAGTTCATTCGGTTGAAAAAAGACATAAGTCCATCAAGTTCAACCAAGTATGGTGGGGATTCGAATCCCAGAAGGAAGTGAGACTCAGATTTCTACACGTTTTCATAAGCATTAATGTTGTTTACTTTTAAGAATTCATCTAAACCCTTTTTAAAACTGTTCACTGTTCCTGCTGTGACCAAGTCCTGAGGAAGTCTATTCCACAGATTCACAGTTCTTACAGTAAAGAAGCTTTGACGCTTCTGGAGACTGAACTTTTTCTTCTCCAGTCGGAGGCAGTGCCCCTTGTCTTTTGAGGGCATTTTACATGGAACAGTTTTTCACCGTATTTTTTGCATGGCCCATTTATATATTTTTATAGGTTAATAATGTCCCCCCGTAGACGTCTCTTCTCAAGACTTAATAAATTCAATTATTTTAATCTTTCTTCATAACTAAAACGCTCCATGACCCTTATCAGTTTAGTCGCTCTCCTCTGTACTTTTTCCAGCTGCAGTGTGTCATTTCTATGGACTGGTGCCCAGAACTGAACTGCATATTCCAGATGAGGCTGCACCAAAGCTTTGTAAAGTAGTAATATTACATCCCTGCCCCGCGAGTCCATGCCTCGTTTAATGCATGACAATATCCTGGTGGCCTTAGAAGCAGCTGAATGACATTGTATGCTGTTATTTAATCTACCATCTACAAGGACACCCAAATCCTTCTCTATAAGTGACTGTCCCAGTGTTAATTCACCTAGGACATATGAAGCACAGAGATTATTACTACCAAGATGCATAACTTTACATTTATCCACATTGAACCTCATTTGTCAAGTTGATGCCCAATCACTCAGAGTGTTCAAGTCAGCTTGTAGTTTATGGAGATTATCTTCCATAAACTGTACAGTACTACATAGCTTGGTGTCATCTGCAAAAATAGAAATGCCGTCCTTGATATAATTAATAAATAATTTAAATAATAGAGGGCCCAGCACTGAACCTTGGGTTACACTATTATAATCTGGGACCATTCTGAATATAAATCATTGACCACAACTCTCTGGACATGGTCCTTCAGCTAGTTTTCAATCCAATTACAAACTATACTTTCCAAGCCTATAGACCTTACTTTACCTATTAAACATCTATGACGAACAGTATGAAAAGCCTTTGCAAAACCGGAAATACTACATCCACAGCCGCCCCTCTGTCCAGGCTTCTACTCACCTCCTCATAAAAACAAATCAGGTTAGTCTGACAACTTCTATCCTTGGTAAACCCATATTGGTTATCACTTATAATATTATTTATAGTCACATACTCCTGTATATAGTCCCTTAAGAGTCATATATTCATTTTTTTTGAATATTCGTCATTTTTTTCCATCTGAAGTGAACATTCCTTTCTGCTTAAATTGCTTTTGAGCCAATGACTCATTGGCCCACAAGCAAGAAGCAGGGAGGAATCATGTGTTCAGATGGAAAAAATGACAAATATTCTAAAAACTAATAAATAGCACTATATTCTATAGTGCTATATATTAGTTTTTGACCCACACCTGTATTGATCGCGTAATATTCGCATATAATGCGATCATTACCTTGCCGATTTTCGAGTAAAAAAAAGAATGTAGATTATAACAAATATTTGAATTTGCGAATATTCAACGAAAATAATTATTTGCTGTTAATGGCCGCAGTTATATGTTCTAAAGCCATTTTTAATGTTCTGCCGTGCCAACCATTTTCTCCAGTCTCAGGAAACTTCTAGCAGCTTGGAAAATGTAGCTTAGGTGACCCTGTATTTCGGGCACATTACGCAAATATTACATTGCTGATTTTTCACAATCAAGAAAATAATCTTGAATTCGCGAATATATGATGAATATTCACCCAAATATTCGTGAAATGTCGTGAATTTGAATATAGCCCCTGCCGCTCATCACTAGTCATCCGCGTGTCATACTGACTCACAGTATTGTTTCACTACCACAGCAGACTCCCTATGCATGTTACTGCAAGGCAAAGTGTACTACACCACTATACAGGCTCTCTGCAGCCAGGTAATAGCAGGTTTTTTTTTTACTCGATTTACTGCAAATAAATTTGTATCGAATCAAATTGTTTCGGAAAATTCGGCGAACCGGCCGAATCGAATTTTTGAAAAATTAGATCATCTCCATTAATATTCATGTACTTTGGAATGAACATATAGCAAGCCTGACATGTAAGGTTCTATTAATAAATATTATTTTCCATCAAGTCAATATGGATTTTAAGCTTTGATGAGAATTAATCAATGTCTATATGTTATAAACTTGCTCATTTTAGACCAAGCTTCTGAGAGAAATAAGCTTCCTTGAAATGATGATACTTACAGTATTATTTGATATGTTTTCTGACTTTCTGTCACTTTTGATCTACAAAAGGAAACTAGCATTTCTAAAAGCAGCAAATTTCACTATTTTAAGCATAATGTGTTTTTGACATAATGATGTTAGTGTGGTTATTTTATTCTAAAACCGTTCTTCATATGTTTCACATGTGTGCCTGGTCAATGGAGCATCTAAGTATTTTTCTAATAAATCAATGGTAGTAAATTATGAGTTGATATTTTGAGACATTGTAAAACAGTTCACTTTTCCCATGAGATATTGCATATTGGACCTAAGGTTCAGTGTGGGACTGTAATCAATATCACATTTCCATAATTTAGTTCAATTTAAAGTATAAAATAGCATAAAATACCCATTCTGTAAAGTTTATTTCGCAACCACCAGGACATCCCTAAAAATATTGTAATAATTAAGTAGCTCTATTACAGGCATATGTTCAGAGACCTGGATTTAATTTAACTATGATTTAGTTAAAAATATGATTAAGAATCTCTGTAATTTGGAAAGTACCATGTTATTATTAAACCTTCTCTATCCCTATAACATCATTTTGGAAGATATAACCCTGCAACTTATTCAAGAATGACTATCCCTATAACATCATTTTGGAAGATATAACCCTGCAACTTATTCAAGAATGATAGTTAAGATTCCAAATAACATGTCCAAACCACAATTTCTTCCAATGTAACATATAGTAAGCAATGGACTATGTGTTAACGGCTAATACCTTTTGAGCAATCCTATATCTTCTCTTTCTCTCAATTTCCTCATATTGGTACTAAGCTGCCCACTCTGATGCTTGGACTGATTACTCGATAGCACAAACTCTGCCTCCCCTCCCTTACTGATTCTGCCTGATCCCTCGGTGCTCCACACCAGGGTCTTTTTTATCCAGTCTCTACTAAACAAAGACTACTCCAACAGCTAGCATCCTGGTGTTTCCCCTGCAGTGGCATCCAGATCCCTGTATAGAGTTAAAAAGGTGAAGACCAGATGGCTGGCATGATAATGGCCTTAGAAGTAACCCCAAGTCAAATCTCTTCAATGACACAGTTGATTCACATGGATTTTTGTAACACCTTGATCATTATGGCACAGTAAGTTGACTTTATTATCAGAAAATTCCTATTTACTGCTGCATTTCTAGTGATACCTTGAGGAACACATATTTTACTATTTTATGTAATTGTAGTCATAAATCTAAAGGGCCAATAATTTATGCTAAATTATAATTGTCAATCCCTTAAATATACCTATTACAGTATTCAGGGCCAATAACACATACATTTCTTATAATTATTTTTATTTTTGCTACAAAGAGCTTTTAGGGTATTCGAGTATCCATAGTTGACCTGTAATCCATTATCAGATGCATAATGCTCTGAAAAAAAAATGTTTCTGCAGTTCCTGGTAGAATAATGGCTGTAGGGTAATAATAGCAACCATCCTTTTCCCACATATGAAGGAATGTCTGTATATGCCTTTACCTAATACATATGTATGTGTTAAACTATGGCTCATGGAAGATGATCTTTATCTTTAAAGCAAACTATATTCTATGAATATTAAATGGCCATTTCCTGAACAACTCATGGGTCATCACTGGTATGTGAAGGTTTGAAGATTGATCAGAAAGCCATGAGATAAAATGACTAATTGCAGTTCAATCTTTGACTGGATCCATGGCCTGGCTTAGTCTGGGCTTCTAGTGATGGGATGCAGATCTTTCAGTTGGCATGAATAACATTTAAGCTTACCCAAGCTTAAACACCCAACAGGAATAAATAAATAAAAATCAACGTGACACATTAATTTCTCAACATATATGTGCCTTCGATCAACATCTGGCATGAAAAGTTGCCAACGGCCAGCATGAAATGGTCTAAATCAATTTTTTTAGGTGGCTAAAATATTTAGTGTACAGACTTAACATTTTAACATATGCACTAACCACACTGGTAAAAGTGAAGTTTCAGTATCTCATTCATTAGTATAGATATTTTATTTAAAGTGGGACCTACACCTGTGATATAGAGATTCCACTGTTAAACCAGTTAAATAAGAGAGACTATTAAATTTGTCGCTAAAGATATTGCATGCTTCTCAGACTTAGGGTTGCTTCACAGAAAGGTTGCTATAGAATTTTTGTGGATACGCAGAAGGAAATGGTATGTGAAGTATAAATCAGTTTTGGAGGTTACTCCTTCCTTCAGATTCTGTTTCTATGTAAACCAGGATAAGTTTTATTCATTCTAAAATATTTTGATTGGTTATTGCAATGAAATTTTTTTAACCTGAGACCCATTATTAAGCAATGAGCTTAAATCCTAATAAGATATTATCATTTTTTGGAATATAAAGGTTGAAGTCCTGATAATTATGCTTAACTACTGAGCAAAATGTAGCCATTGGGGTCAATGTCTGTTGATTTGGAGAGTCAGGGGCCATGTTCACAATTTAAGCTTCTGACAAGTTTCATTAAATTCTCCTTCTTCATATTTTTCCTTTTAATACGTAATAAATGAAAGCAGAGTAAAGTCATTTTTCCATTGATATACTTTACCGGCAACACACTATGTAGGTTAATAGAGGTGCAGCAGCAGTGTTGGACACAATCAGATTGATTGTAAGCTTTTCTGAATTACTTCATTGTGATACCGTGCTCTCTGTTTAAGAATGCAATTAAAAAACAAGAAGCTTAATGACATTATGATTGGTACTCACAACATAAAAAAGGTTGGGTATTAATCATGAAGTTTGAAATATGATTGAAAGAGCAGCTATTCTCAAGGTCTTTATTTTTTTTTTAATCCTACTTAAAAAAAAAAAAGTATTGGTTTGGTGACAGCAGTATAGGTTAGTACAAACCAATTTTCAACTGCAAGAATACCAATCAACTCTTTTGTGAGTGCTAGCAGGCGAGAAACAGCTAGGACTGAAATCAGACGCCTTGCATATTTACTTTATTTTTCTTCAGCTCAATTTCACTTCTGTATTTTAGAAGTTTACTTTTCCGCTTTGATTTTGTTAAAAAAAGCTGAAGTAGAGATATTCATCTTAGAAGCAAAGTTTATGCTCCTAGCAGAATAACAGCGTATTACATTGTTGCTCATCAGTACATGTGTTAGAGCATATGCAGTATCAAATAGTAATCAGACTTCAACAAACTAGAATTTGTGCACAGTAGAGATCACTGCGGAGAGAAGAAGATGTATTTTATTAGGAATGCCTTGACTATTGGGGTCTATGCAGAATTAGAGTATAATTTTACAATCCATTACTGTTGCTAGCACTTGACACCAAGGGGATTTCTTTCTTAGTGCACTGAATCTCTTGGCACCCACAATAATCAAATTCATTTGAGTATGCATCCTCCACTTCCATGCTTAATGGTACCCCAAATCTACCAAAGTCCCTGTTACACTTAGATATACAATTCCACTGTTGGGAAGTCTTCAGACCCTTTCATTTTTTTCACATTTTGTTTGGTTGTGACCTTGTACTAAAATTTTTAAAAAATCTAGTTTTCCCCCATCAATCTGCACTCATACTTTAGTGATGATGGTGATACACATGAATTCTGAAGAGGTTTATTGAAGATTGGATTTCCTGTTATGTAGTTATGTAATCTTCCCTGCCCTTACCTGAATATCTCCAACACAAAATCGCTAACTTCAATCAAATGCTGGTCAGAAAGTAGCTGTAAATGAAGATATGAGTCAGATATGAGACATTTAAAACCTCGGGGCTCCCATATCAATCAACAGGTACTAATTATTACACTTCTATAGTTCACATGCACATTTTTCAGGAAAGAGATGTGATGTGAACTGCTGGTCTAGGAAATTCTGTAATATCATTTTCATCTTAATTACATTGGCAAAAAAATTGTGTTTTCCATCTTGGGTTTATTTGTCAAATGTAAACTGATAATCACGGTACGGATTTGTTTAATAAGATTACTATTTTTCTAATTAATATGGTAATACGCTGCCTATGATTTGCACATATTGCTTTTCTATTAATTACTCATGATTTATTTTTTGCTTAATTTGTGTCTCCTCAAAGCTGAAGTTTGTTATGCTGAAAAAAGATTATTGGATGCTTTCATGATTATGAAAACCGAAAATTATTCTCTAGGTTGCCTCAGTTAGAAACAAATAGTCACCTTATTCAAATTCACATTTTACCATAGCAGCACCTTGGTATCAATTATTTCACTTTTATCCTCCAAAATTATAAATAATATAAAATATAAAAGTATTGAATTAGTTTAGACTAAAGAGATGGCCATGCCACACCGTATAACAAAAATCCACTTATAATGTCTTGTTTCAAGGAAATGGAGAGCTATACACTTATGAGAGCAGAAAAGACACAAAAGTACACATAGGGCACTAACCAATTCGCCAACTACCAGGCTCTGATGTAAAGAAATGAAGCAGATAATTACTACAAAAATGGTAGTTGAATTGGCCAAGGCAATAACTGCATCCTCAACTTGGATGGTTGTCTAACGTTACTACTCTACATTTCAATGAATTTTTTTTACTTTATGTACAGTATTTAGCTTTGACCGATTTCTAAACAATAACTTGCACAAATACACAAGTTTTAGTTCTTTGGAGGCTTAGTAGGCTATTGTTTTTCAGATTTAAAGTGTAAAGTACCTATACTTTAGTGTTCTTATGCAATCTGACCACCTAGCAGGGCATGACACTCATACATATTGGGTGGTACAATTGATGTGGCAAACACACCCAGAAAGTATCATGCATTGGTCCAATTCTAATAAATAAGGCTCATGCATACTACTCTTCAGATGGATCGACCCCTGACAGATGGTCTTATCATGTGGGAGAACAAAAGTCTAGGTACCCTTTTAATTGAGGTATAGTTGATTTGCCATGTGAAATACCATGTAGATAAATCAATGGTAGATTACAATTTTTCATTCATTCCTGTACTGATTATATGGCTTATATTTTTACAGTCTTTCACAGTAAAAAAAATAAAAATGCTGGTGAAAGATCCAACCATTTTATTAAGAGGCAAGAACCTTTAAATAACTTTGTCACATCTTCTGCTGTCTATACTACAGAACAAGAGCATATTTCTGGTGTAATGTTTGGCAGTGTTCTGGTGCATATGTTGTTAAAGGGGTTATCCAATTTCTCAAACCCCCCCCCCACATATGCTGAGCCCCTCACCAATGATATACTTACCCCGCTCCCGGCACTGCTCCTGGTCCACGCACTGCCGCTGCTGCTTCTCCCTGCACACGGATGAAAACATCTGGTGTCCGGGGAGAGCAGCCAATGGCAGGCAGGGTCGGGGACGAGCCTCCCTAGCGTCACCCGCGATGGTACGGAGGCTCGTCCCTATCCCCGCCTGCCATTGGCTGCTTCCCCGACACCAGATGTTTTCATCTGTGTGCAGGTAGAAGCAGCAGCGGCAGTTCAGGGACCAGGAGACGTGCCAGGAGCGGGGAGCAGGGTAACTGTATTACCAGTCAGGGGCCCAGCACACGTGTAGGGGTTTGAGAAATGGGATAACCCCTTTAAATGAGTTGAGCCATGGAGGACCAACTACCTCCTCCAGCCCATGCCCTGCCCATTTTTGTAAAACTGAAAGCAAAAAGGTAGCAAATTTTGATGCAAAGCGGACTTGTTACAAAATCCATGACTACACCTGAAAAGTTGCGTGGGACTATGGTAAATGACTCACATAGTGCCTTGAATGATCTATGCAAAAAATTCTGTCTAATTGTTATATTATGTACTATATGGTAAATGTGCCTGCTTATTAAACATTTAGCAATGCATCTCTTGCTTCTATATCACTTCTATATCACTTAGAAGATTTCTAAGTCATTATTGTGGGGGAGTTGTAAAAGTTGCTACTTTCTTTAAACTGTGCTCTCTGGAAATGATATAATTAAAAATCTCATATGTGGCAGATAGAGCTGTTATTGGGCTTGTGTTATTGTGGCAGTTGAAGATTTAAACTCAGCATGCGTGACCAACTCCGTGAGATGGACAAAAATAAAGAACATAACAAACAGCAGGTGGCAGTATACAAATACATTGTATTTAATAGCTCACTGGCTATACAAAATATTTAATTACATGCAATTCCAAAATCATTCAGATCCAGGTGCTGGTTGGAAAAATATAGATTATGTTTAATGACACAACTCTTTTAAGCTTTATTTGCTGGAACCCTGACAAGCCCTTCATCTTACCTTTGGTCTCTGTGTAATAACATCTACCTTCAGACCTATGAAAAAACACAGACAACTCATTTAGGGTACTTTCACACTTGTGTTGCTGGATCTGGCAATCTGTATGCAAATGGATACCATTTGTAGACGGATTCGGGTGCAGATCCGTCTCACAAATGCATTCCAATACCGGATCCGTCTTTCCGGTTATCATGCGGAAAAATGGATCCAGTATTTATCTTATTCACATTTTTAAAGGTCGGTATTGCCAGAACACTTGGTGCCGGCATTAATGCATTTCAATGTAAAATAATGCCAGATCCGGCATTCCGGCAAGTGTTCCGGAATTTTGGAAGGAGAAAATACCACAGCTGCAGTATATTCTCTGTCCAAAAACCGGACAGTGACTGAACTGAAGACATCCTGATGCATACTGAACGGATTGTTCTCCATTCAGAAGGCATTAGGATAAAACCGGTCAGTTATTTTCCGGTATTGAGCCCCTAGGACGGAACTCAGTGCCGGAAAAGTTTAACGCAAGTGTGAAAGTACCCTTAGAGAGTTGTGCCAACTGACATATACCTATAACAGATTCCACAATTTCTATGTTACTTTAAAGTCTTTAAGTCTATAAATCGTCTGAGGTAATTTTATTCTGCTTTGAATGAGACATTTGGAAAGTTGATAATAATATCTTTCTTTGTATTTTTGCCTAGATCTATATGACACACTTCATCAGTGCTATCTCAGAGACTGTTTACTAAGATCACAGTTAGATGAAATAACAATTGGCTGTTTGCTGCTAGAAATATGAAAATGAAATTTATGGTGAATTACTCCGATGCTTTTTATTTTCGGTTGTGAGCTGCCTTTTCTTCAGCGCAGTAAGTGACTGAACAGTTCTAGGGAGTGTGGTAAACCATTTGTCCATGGATCTTTTAAAGGAATAATAATTCTTATGTTGTCAGGAACCTTTGAGCATACATGATGATGTACAATATTACAACATATTAGGAGCAAATGGCATTACACTGGAATATAATGGAGTACAGATTAGTCTTGTGTTGGACGAAAAGATGCAAGATGTTTAAATCTGAAATTACTGCACTGTAACTTCTGAAAGCCATGAAATGCAGGGTATAATGAGGAGCTGGAGAGAGACACAGTACCAGATTTAGTAGAGTTAACACACATGCTTAACTAGACATGTTAACTAAACTAGTTGTGTTAAGCCGACACCATCAATTGCTTTTCAATGGCTTTTGTTCCAGGATATCACACTAAGTTAAGAAATTTGAGTTAAGAGTTTGAGTGTTAACTCTGTTACAGCCATACATTTCTAATGAATATATGCCAATAGTTACTACCTTCTAACCATCAAAACACCATATGCCCTTACATGACCGTTTCAAGTGTTAGTACCCATGTACATGGTCATGTTACAGATACGGTATGTGTTATACAGACTTTTATGGCTTCTTACTAGAGATGTCGCGAACATAAAATTTTCCGTTCATGAACGGCGAACGCAAATTTCCGCAAATGTTCGCGGATGGGCGAACCGCCATAGACTTCAATAGGCAGGCGAATTTTAAAACTCACAAGGACTCTTTCTGGCCACAATAGTGATGGAAAAATTGTTTCAAGGGGACTAACACCTGGACTGTGGCATGCCGGAGGGGATCCATGGCAAAACTTCCATGGAAAATTACGTAGTAGACGCAGAGTCGGGTTTTAATCCATAAAGGGCATAAATCACCTAACATTCCTAAATTGTTTGGAATAACGTGCTTTAAAACATCCAGTGTGTGTATACGATCAGGTATGATGTTGTATCGATCAGGTAGTGTAAGGGTTACGCCCGCTTCACAGTGACAGACCAAACTCTGACAGACCAAACTCCCCGTTTAACACACTGCAAACAACCGCAAACAGTCCATTTGCACAACCGCAAACTCCCCATTTGCACAAGGTTGGATACCAAGCTAGCCATGTCCCGTTCCTTGTCCTCACTGACGTCATTGAAGGTCTCTTCCTCCCCCCAGCCACGTACAACACCAAGGGTCCCCGAAAGGTGACAACAAGCACCCTGAGACGCCTGCTGTGGTTGGTCTTCCACCTCCTCAAAGCCACCTTCCTCCTCTGACTCCTCTTCTTCAGACTCCTCTCTCTGCGTTGCCGCAGGTCCAGCAATCGACGACGACAAGGCTGCTTCTGGTGGTGATGGTGACCACAACTTTTCCTCTTCATGCTCATCTACGGCCTGATCCAGCACTCTTCGCAGGGCCTGCTCCAGAAAAAACGCTTATGGGATGAGGTCGATGATGTTGCCTTGGGTTTGACTGAACAGGTTTGTCACCTCCGCAAAAGGACGCATGAGCCTACAGCCATTGTGCATGAGCGTTCAGTAACGCGGCCAAAAAATACCCAGCTCTGCAGAGACTGTCCTAGCAACCCGGTCATACAAATACTCGTTGACGGCTTTTTCTTGTTTGAGCAGGCGGTCGAACATTAGGAGTGTTGAATTCCAACGTGTCGGGCTGTCGCAAATCAAATGCCTCACTGGCATGTTGTTTCGCCGCTGAATATCGGAAAAGTGCGCCATGGCCGTGTAGGAACGCCTGAAATGGCCACACACCTTCCTGGCCTGCTTGAGGACGTCCTGTAAGCCTGCGTACTTATGCACAAAGCGTTGTACGATCAGATTCAACACATGTGCCATGCACATGTGTCAACTTGCCCAAATTCAATGCTGCCAACAAATTGCTTCAGTTGTCACACACCACTTTGCCGATCTCCAGTTGGTGTGGGGTCAGCCACTGATCCACCTGTGCGTTCAGGGCGGACAGGAGTGCTGGTCCGGTGTGACTCTCTGCTTTCAGGCAAGTCAACCCCCAAGACGGCGTGACACTGTCGTATCCGGGATGTGGAATAGCCCCTGGGGAGCTGGGGGGGTGCAATTGATGTGGAGCAAGACGCAGCAGCAGAAGAGGACTCAGCCGAGGAGGTTAGCGAAGAGGATGGAGTAGGAGGAGTAGAGGAGGTGGCAGCAGGCCTGCCTGCAAGTAGTGGCGGTGTCACCAACTCCTCTGCAGAGCCACGCATTCCATGCTTGGCAGCCGTCAGCAGGTTTACCCAATGCGCAGTGTACGTGATATACCTGCCCTGACCGTGCTTTGCAGACCAGGTATCAGTGGTCAGATGGACCCTTGACCCAACACTATGTGCCAGACATGCCATGACTTCCTTTTCCACAATAGAGTACAGGTTGGGGATTGCCTTTTGTGAAAAAAAATTTTTGCCGGGTACCTTCCACTGCGGTGTCCCAAATAGCTACAAATTTTTTGAAGGCCTCAGACTCCACCAGCTTGTATGGTAAAAGGTGGCGGGCTAAGAGTTCCGACAAGCCAGCTGTCAGACGCCGGGCAAGGGGGTGACTCTGTGACATTGGCTTATTACGCTCAAACATTTCCTTGACAGACACCTGACTGTGGGCAGATGATCAGGAACTGCTGAAGGTGAAAGGCCAAGTGGCGGGTGGTTGAGAGGGGGCAAGGAGGACAGCAGTGGTTGACGTGGCTGAAGATGCTGGACCAGGAGGAGGATGGTGGCTTTGAGTTTGTGTGCTGCTTGTACTCATCATGTGTTGATCCCATTTTTTGTGATGTGAGATCATGTGCCTTCGCAAAGCAGTTGTACCTAGGTGGATGTTGGACTTCCCACGACTCAGTTTCTTTTGGCACAGGTTGCAAATGGCATCCCTGTTATCAGAGGCAGACACACAAAAAAATGCCACACTGCTGAGCTTTGCAATGACGGCATTCTGGTAGTGGCAACAGCATTCGTTGCTTGCCGTGCTGTCTGGCTGACCCCGGGTGCCGATACATGCTGTCTGACTGTGCCACTAGCTCCTTGCGACGACCTCCCCCTGCTTCCAACTCGTCTCCTCCTCCTCTCTGTCTCCCCATCTGAACTTTTGGCCTGTTCTTCTTCTCTTTGAGCGGGCACCCACGTGACATCCACGGACACATCGTCATCATCAACCGCTTCACTTGTTTCTGACAACTCAGCAAAGGAAGCAGCAGCGGGTACAACATCATCATCACACCATACGTCCATGTGTGTAATGCTGCCTGACTGACACATATCCCTGTTATCTACATCCTCTGCCAATAATGGTTGCGCATCACTCATTTCTTCCAACTGATGTGTAAATAACTCCTCTGACAGATCAAGTGAAGCGGCTGTGGTGCTAGTGTTGGTGGTGGCGGCGGGCGGGCGAGTGGTAACTTGAGAGGTGCCCGAAGCTGAGCTGGAGGAGGATGGTGCGTCAAGGTTCCGAGCGGAAGCTGTAGAAGATTGGGTGTCCTGTGTAAGCCAGTCAACTATGTCCTCAGAATTTTTTCGAGTTCAGGGTACGTGGCCTCTGAACACTGGGCATTATTCTAGGGCCAAAGTAAATCACAGCACCATGACCACGACGGCCCCTGCGGGGTGGCCTGCCTCTGCCTGTCATTTTTTTTTAGATTACTGGTACTATGCGTGCAAGGTACTGTGCCACCCGATATGAGTGGTGGGCAGTGGGCACAGTACAGTCTGTGGGCCTGACACACACTGGCAGGAAACTGCAATTATATTAAAGGGTAAAAATTAAATGACTTTTTTAGTTGCAAGGTACTGTGCCACCCGATATGAGTGGTGGGCACTGGCAGTGGGCACAGTACAGTCAGTGGGCCTGACACACACTGGCAGGCGACTGCAATTATATTAAAGGGTAAAAATTAAATGACTTTTTTTATCTGCAAGGTACTGTGCCACCCGATATGAGTGGTGGGCAGTGGGCACAGTACAGTCTGTGGGCCTGACACTCACTGGCATGCAACTGCCATTATATTACAGAGGAAAAATTAAATGACTTTTTTATCTGCAAGGTACTGTGCCACCCGATATGAGTGGTGGGCACTGGCAGTGGGCACAGTACAGTCAGTGGACCTGACACACACTGGCAGGCAACTGCAATTATATTACAGAAAAAAAATGTAATGACTTTTTTATCTGCAAGGTACTGTGTCACCCGATATGAGTGGTGGGCACTGGCAGTGGGCACAGTACAGTCAGTGGGCCTGACACACACTGGCACGCAACTGCAATTATATTAAAGGGTAAAAATTAAATAAATTTTTTATCTGCAAGGTACTGTGCCATCCGATATGAGTGGTGGGCACTGGCAGTGGGCACAGTACAGTCTGTGGGCCTGACACACACTGGCAGGCAACTGCAATTATATTAAAGGGTAAAAATTAAATGACTTTTTTAGTTGCAAGGTACTGTGCCACCCGATATGAGTGGTGGGCAGTGGGCACAGTACAGTCTGTGGGCCTGACACTCACTGGCTGGCAACTGCAATTATATTACAGAGAAAAAATTAAATGACTTTTTTATCTGCAAGGTACTGTGCCACCCGATATGAGTGGTGGGCACTGGCAGTGGGCACAGTACAGTCAGTGGGCCTGATCAAGATACTTAAAGAGGACCTGTCACCACAAAATGCAGTGCAATCTGAAAGCACTGTGCTATAGAGCGGAAGAAGCTGAGCAGATTGATATAGTTTAGAAGGAAAAGATTCAGTAATTTATACATTTATTTATTAGCTTTTTTCACCTCCTATACATACCTATTGGTACAGATGTTATCAGTGATTGATAGCATTGTGTGTGTAAGTGTACATAAGAGATAGTCGTCATTCACTTATAACTCCTCCTCCCTGTACCAATATCTCTTCATAGGAAGGGAAAAAACTGTGATATAAATGTATAAACTACAGGTTTCACTGAATCTTTTCGTTAAAAAATATATATCAACCTGCTCGGCTTCATTACATTTTGTGATGACAGGTCCTCTTTAAATGCATATACAGGCACTGGAGGCTAACTCCTGGACAGGTGCCATAGAGTCCTTTTTAGGCAGTTATCTCTACACTAGTGTTGATCTAGCACCGTAGTGTTCAGGTGCTCGGGGGTCCGGGCCGAATACATCAGGATGTTCGGGTGCCCGACCGAGCACACGAGTATAATGGAATTCAATAGGAGAACTCGAGCATTAAACCAGGTACCCCCTGCTCTGAAGAGGGGAGGGTGACTGGTTCATAGGAAAATGTCAGAAATTGATAGAAACACCACCGAAATGGTTCTGGAACAGCATGAGGATGTCTGGATGCATCTTGTACTTGCAGGTCACTACTGGGAACGATGTTGTCCGAATAGTAAGCCATTTTTACAGACTGACAATAATACGCACAGAAACCGAAGGGAAAAAAAAAAATTTTGAGGAAAAATTGATAGGAAACATTTTTTCCTGTATATTTACTTGTATATAAAGTGCAAGTGCTGCCAAAAATTACAAGGAAGAGGCACTCCGATACAATCTGTATATCACATTGAGGTACAATTGTTCATGTAGTGGCACTCCTACACTCATAAAGCCTATGCACTAAGTGAAATAGCTGCCAAAAATTACAAGAGACTGGCACTCCAATACACCCTTTGTTACACATAAAGGCCTGCTGGTGACCCTCAAAAACATTAGGATCAAGGGCTGCTGATCTGACCATCTAAAACATTATGGGCGAGGGCCTGCTGCCGCTTTTGTGACTCTAGATAACCTGGGGACTATTGCACGTCCCCGTGACGTTAACGATCCATTCGGATGTCTGCCCTATCAACTTTCAATGTTATTTTCAGCCCAAACCATGTAGACCATGGATAACGGGGGAATCATGGTTCGATTCTGGAGAGGGAGCCTGAGAAACAGCTGCGGCTACCATATTCAAGCAAGGCAGCATGCGCACAAATTACCTATTAGGTATAATTAGGTGCGGGCCTGCAGGAGAGCTGACCCTGTAAAAGATTTTAGGTGTGGGCCTGCTGGTGAACTGACCCTGTAAAAGATTGTAGGTGAAGGCATACTGGTGAGCTGGCCCTGTAAAAAATTATATGTGAGTACCTGCTAGTTAACTGACCCTGTAAAAGATTTTAGGTGTGGGCCTGCTGGTGTGCTGACCCTGTAAAAGATTGTAGGTGAGGGCCTGCTGGTGAGCTGACCCTCTAAAAGGTTGTTGGTGAGGGCCTGCAGGTGAGCTAACCCTCGAAAACATTATATGTGAGGGCATGCAGATGAGCTGACCCTATAAAAATTTAATGTGAGGGCCTTCAGGTGAGCTGACCCTGTGTAAGATTTGAGGTGCAGGCCTGCTGGTAAGCTGACCCTGTAAAAAAATTTATGTGTAGGCCTCCAAGTGAACTGACTCTCTAAAAAATTAAATGTGAGGGGCCTTCAGGTGAGCTGACTCTGTAAAAGATTTAAGGTGTGGGCCTGCTGGAGAGCTGACCCTGTAAAAGATTTGAGGTGCGGGCCTGCTGGTGAGCTGACCCAGTAAAAGATTGTAGGTGAAGGCCTGCTGGTGAGCTGACCCTCTAAAAAATTATATGCTAGGGCCTGCAGCTCAGCTGACCCTCTAAAAATTATATGCGAGGGCCTGCAGCTTAGCTGACACTCAAAAAAATTATATGCGAGGGCCTGCATGTAAGCTGTAAAACATTATATGCGAAGAGCATATATGCGAGGGCTTTATATGTGACGAATAAGCATGTTGACATGATGGAAGAGGAGGAGGAGGATGAGAAAAGGAAGATTCAACCATATACCCTTGTTTGTGGTGGAAGGGGTGCATGGGAATACAGTGTATTCATTACATTATAAACAACACATTTAAAGTGCCTTTATGTTCATCAGCTTTCCTCTGGTGGAGTCGAGAAGTAATTGTCAATCCAGGCCTTGTTCATTTTTATAAGAGTCAACCTGTCAGCATTTTCAGTTGACAGGCAAATACGCTTTGATGTTATAATGCCACTAGCAGGGCTAAATACCCACTCAGATGAAACGCTGGCGGCAGGGCAGGCCAGCACCTCCAAGGCGTAGAGCACCAGTTAGTGCCACCTGTCCAGCTTGGACACCCAGTAATTGTAAGGCACTGAGGAATCATTGAGGACGCTGACATGGTCTGCTATGTACTCCTTCATGAGCTTCCAAAATTTTTCCCTCCTTGTGACACTAGGCCGCGCATCAGGGTGAGGGTGCTGGTGGGGTGTCATGAAACTGTCTCAGGCTTTGGAGAGTGTTGCCCTGCCTCTGTTGGAACTGCTGTGTGTTCCCCTTGTCTACCTTCCTCGGTTGGCCAAGGAACTACAGATTCTGCCACCAGCGTTTTCAGGTAGAAATTTTTGGAGCAATATTTCAACAAGGATCTTTTGATATTGCACCGTTTTGCTAATCCTCTGCACCACAGGAATGAGATATGAGAAGTTCTCTTTGTAGTGGGGGTCAAGAAGGGTGAACAACCAGTAATCCGTGTTGTCTAAACTTTTTGCGCATAACGCATCGGTCGCGGGAAAGGCAGCCTAACATGAAGTCAGCCATGTGTGCCTGAGTACCATAAGGCAAGACTTCGCTGTCGTCATCAGGAGGATCACTCTCAATCTCCTCATCCTCTTCCACCTCTTCTGCCCACCCACGCTGAACAGATATAAACTTCCATGGGTACTACCCTCTGTGGTGGAGGCAACCGTCTCCTGCTCCTCCTCCTCTTCATCGTCCAATTCGCGTTGAGATGACAAACTGAGGGTGGTCGGCTATCACCCTGTGTAATGTCTTCCCCCATTTCCACCTCTTCCACATGCAAAGCGTCGTCCTTAATTGTGAGCAGCGAGCGTTTGAGTAGACACAGAAGTGGGATGGTTACGCTGATAATAGCGTTATCGTCGCTCACCATTTGTGTTGATTCCTAAAAGTTTCTTAAAACCTCACAGAGGTCAGACATCCATGCCCACTCTTCGCTTGTGAATGCGGAAGCTGACTGGAAAGGTGATGACCATGTTGCAGCTGGTATTCCACTACTGCCCTCTGCTGCTCATAAAGCCTGATCAACATGTGGAACATGGAGTTCCAGCGCGTGCTCACAACAGCCGGTCAGCTGGCAATTTCAAGCGCTGCTGCAGCGTTGACAGACCGTCTAAAGCTGTTGGTGACTTACGGATATGTGCACACACATGGCGCACCTTCACCAGTAGCTCAGGCAAATTGGGGTAGGTTTTGAGAAACCGCTGAACCACAAGGTTGAACACGTGGGCTAGGCATGGGATGTGTCTGAGCTTGTTGAGCTCCAAAGCCGCCAACAAGTTACGGCCATTATCAGACACAACCATGCCTGGTTCTAGGTTGAGTGGTGAGAGCCACAGCTCAGTCTGGTCTCTTATCCCCTCCCACAGCTCTGCAGCGGTGTGCTGTTTGTCCCCTAAGCATATCAGCTTCAGCTCGGCCTGTTGCCGTTTCCCCTCTGCAGTGCTACACTGCTTCCAGCTACCAACTGATGACTGGTGCTGCACGTTGATAATTCGGAGGTTGAAGTAGAGAAGGAGGTGGAGGAGGAGAAGTAGGGGTTGGAGCCACTAACATAGGTTCTGGCGGAAACCCTGATCGACGTAGGGCCCGCAATCCTTGGCGTTGGTAGCACCTGTGCCATCCCAGGGTACAACTCGCTACCGACCTCCACAATGTTCACCCAGTATGCCATCAGGGAAATGTAGCATCCCTGGCCAAATGCACTTGTCCATGTGTCCGTGGTTAAGTGGACCTTCCCAGTAACTGTGTTGGTCAGGGCACATGTGATGTTACGAAACACATGTTGGTGTAAGGCAGGCACGGCACAACGTGAAAAATAGTGGGGACTGCATAACGAGTGACGGTCACCGACATCAGTCTACGGAAGGCCTCAGTGTCCTCAAGCCTAAATGGCAACATTTCCAGGGCCACTAATTTGGAAAGTTGCACATTTAGTGCTATGGCCTGTGGGTGTGTGGGTGGCTTGGTATTTCCGCTTGCATTCAAATACCTGGGGTAAGGACATTTGGACGCTGCGCTGAGACACAGAAGTGGATGTGGTCGCTGATGGTGCTTGCGAAAGTCAAGGTGCAGGGCGGGATGCATCCAGGCCTGCGCCTTCGACAGGGGCTTGCCCAGCACATAACACAGGGAAAGAGGATGCAGGGGTGTGACCAGACACAGATTGTGGACCAAGGCATTCGTCCCACTTATTACGGTGCTTGGATGCCATGTGGCGGATCATGCTGGTGGTAGTGAGATTGCTAGTGTTCACAGCCCGGCTCATTTTTGTATGGCGCAGGTTGCAAACTACTATTCTTTTGACGTCCGCGCTTTCCTAAAAAAAGCGCCATACTGTGGAACATTTACCCCTTGGCTAGGGGTTGCTCCGTGGAACAGTTGTGGGCCTGTGTGGTGTGGCCCGCCTTCTCCCTTTTGCCACCCCACTGCCTCTTCCAGCCTGTTGCGGTGCTGCAGATCCCTCACCCTCTATACTGCTGTCTCCACTCAGCTTTCCATCTTCCCAGGTTGGGTCAGTGACCTCATCGCCCACCACCTCCTCTTCCATTTCCTTACTCTGATCATCCTCCTGATTTGTTGACCTAACCACAACCTCAGTGATTGACAACTGTGTCTCATCCTCTTCATCAACCTCTTGAAACAGTAATCGCAGTTAACTCATTGGCAACTGTGTCTCATCATCATCCACCTCATTAAACATTAATTGCCTTTCCCCACCATCATGTTCTTGTGACTGTGGATGCTCAACATGTTGGTAATCATGGCACAAGATGTCATGTCCCTCTTCAAGCGTGCTTGGCCAAATCAAGTAATGGCGATGAAAAGAGGTCCTTGGAATATCCAAGTGTGGGATCACTTGTTTGGCCAAACTGTAAATGGTGGGAGAAAGGAGGATCAGGTTGAGGATTGTGTTGACCAGACTCCTGGCTACTGAGACTGGGCTTGGTAGAAGACAGGGTGGTTCGTAACCGACTGGAAGCATTATCTGCTACAATCCAAACGACCACCTGGTCGCACTGGTCTGACTTCTGTGCCGCCCTGCAAACTGATATTTGAAGCTAGGTATCGTGAATGATTGTTTTTCTTGTGCTCTGGCAGCAGGCACTGTTTCTCTGGGCCCAGGTCCACGGCCTCTGCGTGCACATCAGCATCACGGCCACTTCCCCGTCCCTTACTGCTCGCCTTCTTCATTTTAAATGTGATATATGCTTGAAAGTATGTCACACGTACAGTAGCGTAGGATTTGGAAGTGTATGTGCAAAACAATTTACAAAGGTATTTGTGATGAGGAGACGTTATACAGGACAGGTACCACAATTAATGTCACAGTTTGCTGTGTCTACAGAAAAAGTGTAATGGATGTCATTGATATTTTAGGGATGCGCACACTTTAAACAGGAGATGTGGCGCAGATAATTTAACTGTTTGCAGTGGACACCGTCTACGGAAAAAATGCACTGGATGTCACTGATATTTTAGGGATGCGCACACTTTAAACAGGTGATGTGGTGCAGATAATTTAACTGTCCGCAGGGGACACCATCTACAGAAAAAGTGCACTGGATGTCACTGATATTTCAGGGATGGGCACACTGTAAACAAGAGATATGATGCTGATAATTTAACTGTCCACAGGGGACAGTCACCAGAATTTGATGTATAGAGTTGAGGACATGGGTTGCTAGATGGCCGCTAGCACATCTGCAATACCCAGTCCCCATAGCTCTGTGTGCTTTTATTGTGTAAAAAAAACACAATTTGATCCATATGCAGATAAACCTGAGATGTGTCCTGTACGTGAGATGAGTCCAGCACGAAGGAGCCCAGCACCACTCCGCATCCTCAAAATCTCCTCCTTGCTCCCCGACGTCAAAAAGTCAGAGCGCCGTAATCTCGCGATGTGCGAGCTAGTGCATGCGCAGTGTCGTCATAGCATTCCTTTCCTGTGTGGCATCAGCCTCAGGAAAGGAACTGCGCATGCACTAGCTCGTGCATCGTGAGATTACGGCGCTCTGACTTTCTGACAACAGGGAGCAAGGAGGAGATTCTGAGTATGCGGGGCGGTGCTGGGCTCCTTCACGCTGGACTCCTCTCACGTACAGGACAGATCTCAGGTTAATTTGCATATGTATAAAATCATTTTTTTTTTTACACAATAAAAGCACACAGAGCTATGGGGACTGGATATTGTGGATGTGCTAGCAGCCATCTAATAACCCATGTCCTCAGCTCTATACACAAAATCCCGGTGACAGGTTCCCTTTAAATGTGATTATGTGCACCAGTAAATCTAGTGAATCTCTACATATAATTAATAAACAGTGTATACTTAAATATATACTTTAACAAATGACATTCCTTGTCACCAAGCTCTTCCAGCTTCAAAATATACGTGTAGTTAGCATTTACTTAATTTAATTGTATATAAAGAAGAGTATAGTACATGGTATAGTTAACATACCATACTAAATTGTTTGGTTGTCTATTGAGTTACTCTGAATATTACTTTTATAATTCCATTTTAACACTTTCTCATGCTGGGAGAATCACTCATTGATTGTAAGTTATTAGAACTAATTACCTAGTTGAAATGTATCTATAAATATAGTTGTGATTTTTAAAAAGCTCTGGACCACAACACTATATTGTTATAACTAAATATGACAACATTGTCTCTAGACTACCTACTAAAAAAGGCTTTTTCCATCTTCCAGTGGTGCATGGCCATGGTCACATGCACCACTCCAGCCATTTACTGGCTTCAGCGGTGATGTGACCACAAACAGCACATCACCACTGGAGAGGTGCATAGGACCATGCCCATGCACCATCGGAAGTAAATAGTGTGGGGACCAGACGATGAAGACCGCAAACGCAGCATGGAGCAGGCAAGTATGGACCTTCAGTTTTAGAGGGCATAAATCATTATAACCAGAAAAGGGGGTTGTATGGGTTCTAGATTTTGATGACCTACCCGTAGGTGGTTTATCAATATCATATTGGTGGTAGTCAGATGCCTGACCTACCCACAAATCAGCTGTTAGGCAGGAAACCATTTACTACATAGTGGATGATGCTGACTGATTTGGGCTCCTTCCACTGTATTATTTCTGGCACCAACAGCTGCTCAGAACAGCTGGTCAGTGGGATGCCACTTGTCTGACCACACCAATCTCATATGATGACTAATCCTAAGGATAGCTCATTAATATCTAGACTGTGTGAAGTTTTATCTTTGAAGTTGAAAGATTTTAATGTGTGATTGAAGTAGATCAAACAGGAAAGAAGATGATAGTTTTTTTCCCTTTATACCTACTCTTCCTATTGAATCAGTTCCTTACTCTGGCTAGATATTAGACCAGTGTGGCACACTTGGTGATGAAGCATGGAGTCGGGATCCCACCCAGTGTAAATGATAAAATAAACTCCAGCGAGATTTGCTTGGTTGTTGTTGGTATTTTATTGTATTGCGGCAAATAAACACTTGGTGTGACGTTTCGGCACAAATGCCTTTTTCAAACACATGCCGCTCTGGAGGAAGGAGCCAGGTGATGCTGCGCTGAGAGGGGGTATAGCATGTCACTGCATGCAATTGGTATAAGCGATTATACCAATTGCATGCAGTGACATGCTATACCCCCTCTCAGCGCAGCATCACCTGGCTCCTTCCTCCAGAGCGGCATGTGTTTGAAAAAGGCATTTGTGCCGAAACGTCACACCAAGTGTTTATTTGCCGCAATACAATAAAATACCAACAACAACCAAGCAAATCTCGCTGGAGTTTATTTTATCATTACTCTGGCTAGAAAAATGTAATCTAAGAATGACCCAATTTTATAATTAGTCTTCCATAAATGTTATTGGTGGAGTTCTGCTTTAAAACCTTGTTAGCTGTTTGATTATCACTTATTTATCATTGTTATTTTAGATATTTTAACCTTATATGATATATCTATATATATATATATATATATTGTCACGAGTTGGAGGTCCCAGGAGAGCAATAAACGGAATAAACGGAAATCAGGTACAGACACGTAAGAGTTTATTGCACAAACAAAAACATGAAAGGCAGCACAGAGAAAACATGAGCTCTATGTACCGTCAGCACAGTGGGAGAAAACCCCCACTGAGCCACTGTCTAGTAATACTCCAGAGGGGCGTGACTAAGCAACTCCTGGTTTTCACTAGGGCCTCAGAAGGTAAGGTTAGGCTTTGCCGCAGGAAGTTGCCAGGGTCCACTCTGGAGCGTGAACTAGACAGTGACAGCAGGGACGAATAGACAACAGGTACCAGAAGGTACCGACGGCACATAGGCAAACATAACAGACAGGTAAATACAAAACAGGGCAAATAATAACACAAGCAGGAGTTCATGCAAGGGAGCAGGAGTGGCAATGAGCAGAGAAGGACTTGCTCCACCAGTAGTAAACTGCATGGCCTTGTCATGCCACTCTGCTACAAAGGCTTGCTGAACACAGACATCAGAATAAACACAAAGTAACTAAAACATAACAGGCAGAACAGATAACAGACAGACGACGTTAATGAACAAGTAGGGAAACCCACAGAGCACAGACAGACAGAGACACGGATCCCATGGGTCAGCAGCATGGGAGAAAGAGTACAAACCAGGAGCAGAGCAGGACAAGACAACACACACCAGGAGAGGTGACACAGAACTGAGGAAACCTCAGCCTTATATACAGATTCCATGGGTGCAGCAGAGAGGCCACACCCATGGAGCAGACAGAGGATTAACTCCTAATAGGCACACAGGGGAGTTAACCCATAAAGAACCACAAATGACACACAGGAACAGAACTTCAGCGAGGAGCGCCGAACGAGCAAGAACGGAAGGTCACAGTCAAAGGTAACGACTGTGACATATATATACACATACAGTATATATATATATATATATATATATATGTATATATATATATATATATATATATATATATATGCAAAAAAGTCCACAGCACTCCTCTATTAGATGGTGAAAAAAAGTATATTTATTTACACATATCTCACAGTGACGTTTCAGTTCCTTCACGGAACCTTTCTCAAGCCAAGTGAGAAAGGTTCTGTGAGGGGACTAAAACATCGCTGTGAGATATATTTGAATAAATATACTTTTTTTTATCATCTACAGAGGAGAGCCGTGGACTTTTTTGCATATATACGTACCCAGGATCAAGGGTTAAACGCTGGCACCAGGATTGCTATATACAATGAGTGCTGCCCTGTTTTGTGAATATATATATATATATATATATATATATACTGTATATATTTGAATAATAAAATGAATAGTAATATCACATTTCATGATTCTTATTTTATCTACTTACTTTTACTTTAACTGAACCAAAAAAAGCAATTCCTGCAAAATTGACCATAGTGTGTAATAAAACTTTAATCATCTTAGTGAACAGCAGATTTCACTAAAATAATTTTTTTTCTTGGTTATTGAGCAAAGAAAACATATACTGTACAATCCACCTTTACTTAGATTCCTTGATAGTCGAACATGGTCTTTAATTTTATACTTGATTTATCTTGGTTCGAACTTTAATGGACATTGTACTTTTGGGAATGGTCCACATTTTCCAGATCTAAGACTACTGCATATTCTTGCTCAATGTACCTGAAAGAATGAGCTCTCCTCAGTAATTCCATAAATTGAAATCTGTACACCATCCAGGATTGTGTTTATAGTAATGTACATATTATCTCCTCAGAGTCTTACACCATAGTATGATCACAGAGGCTTTAGGAAATTGTTATTTTCTTCATACGGAAAGTTAATTATTTATTATATATAAATCTTCTCGGAATAATGTATGCAGTCATTATGCGGAAACAGTTATTCTTCACATTTTCCGGCATTATCCTTTTTGTCTCCCTTGAATCATTCATGGTTCTTTTCTCCCTTTATCCAATTCAAGAACAGAATATATTAGGCCCCAATCACCTAAAAGATATTTTTTATAGATTTGTTGATTTTTTTTTTTATTACCATTCATTTATATACAAATAGCACAAAGGTTTTAGAACGAAACGAATATCTAGAAGTTGAGACCACCTTTGTGGCCCTAAAGTTTCACTCTAGGGGACCCTGAAAATAATAAATGTATATAATTGATTTTGGAATTAGAGATGAGCGAATTTCTCAAAAATTTGATTCAGCCGGTTCGCCGAATTTTTCAAATCGTGGCAAATCGCATCAAAAACGGCTATTTCCTGGCTGCAGAGAGCTTTTATAGTGTTGTAGAACACTGTGCCTTGCAGTAACACACATAGTGAGTCTGCTATGTTGGTGAAACAATACTGTGAGTCAGTATGACATGTACATGACAGGTGTCGCTCTTAGAATCACTGCACACTTCACTTATTTGGGCAGTTACGGGGCCAAAACTGACCAAATAACTCAAGTGTGCACTCAGCCTTATACCGTCAGCATTTGATACCACATAGAGGTCTACAGAACCTGTTCTATTAAACGCTTATACAAGTAAAGCCCCCCCCCCCCCCCGACTATTTTTCTCCTCCTCTGATCCGTCAGAGCAATAACCACCAAAAAATGGATTCTGTCTGTGGAGCATTCGCCTTCACTCGGTCAGCAATTGGTCAGTAATCCATCACAGAGTGGCACAATGACAGTGTGGAGGTGGCAGCAACAGCATCAGGAGGCCACAGAGTGGCACAATGACAGTGTGGCGGTGGTGGAAGCCGCAGCATCAGGAGGAGGCCACAGAGTGATACAATGACAGTGTGGAGGTGGCAGCAGCAGCATCAGGAGGCCACAGAGTGGCACAATGACAGAGTGTGGAGGTGGTAGCAGCAGCATCAGGAGGAGGCCACAGGGTGGCACAATGACAGTGTGGAGGTGGAAGCAGCAGCATAAGGAGGCCACAGAGTGGCAAGGTGACATAGTGTTGAGGTAGCAGCATCAGAGGACCACAGAGTGGCAAGGTGACATAATGTGGAGGTGGCAGCAGCATCAGGAGACCACAGAGTGGCAAGGTGACATAGTGTAGAGGTGGCAGCAGCATTAGAAGACCACATATTGGCAAGGTGACATATTGTGGAGTTGGCAGAAGCGTCAGGAGACTACAGAGTGGCAAGGTGACATAGTGTGGAGGTGACAGCAGCATAAGGAGAACACAGAGTGACCTGGAGACAGAGTGGGGAGGTGTATGTCAATACCGGTACCATCTGAATATGGTCAGTGAAAGAATGAGCACTTGGCATCAGATGTGTGGCATCAAGCAGGTGGCAGCATCTGAATAGTAGCTGAGGCAGGAAGCCAGAAGAAACTGGACTATTTTGCCAAAGTGTTGGTGTGGCACCATGGATGATCTAGTCTGATGCATCAGGCATTGGTAGGTGGAAATCCTGGCTGATCCACGGCTGATTCATCTTGACAAAGGTCAGTCTCTCCACTATGGCCCCCGTCGCACTAAACACCCTCTCTGATGCCACACTACTGGCCGGGCAGGACAGCTTTTCCAGGGCAAACTCTGCCAGTTGCAGCCACAATTTCAGTTTGGCTGCCCAGTAGTCCAGCGGTTCTTTAATGTGGGGTGGCAGGGTTCTGTCCAAGTATGCCACCACCTGCTGGTTCAGGTCCTGCTTCAAGTCTAGCTGCTGCTAGTGAGTAGTTTATTTACTGGGTAGGTGAAGAAAGCTGCTCATCAGCAACTCTAGACTCAAGTTGCTGCTAATGGAGCTGGAACTGCTCCTACTCCCCATCCGGCCACAGCAGCTATGGCAGAGGAACGTGAGCGCAGAGGGCGCCCCCCGGTCAGAGCTGCGAAAGGATGGATGATGGCGCAGACAGGCAACTGCCAAATGACTACATAGAATTTCTCTATAGTAGTTCAGTTTGTCCTCCCTCTCAGCAGGTGTGAGAAAGGACCCCATTTTGGACCGGTAGTGAAGGTCCAAAAAGATGGAGAGCTAGAAGTCTTCCCTCTGCTGAATGGTGACAGTTGGGCTGTCACTACACAAGCAAGTGAGCATGCATCGGGCCATTTGTGCAAGTGACTAGGAGGAACTCCCTGCATCCATCTCCACTGCATACTGCCATGGTTTGTCTGGGTCCTCTGCCTCGTCTTCCTCATCGCCCTGTAGCTCCTCTGGTTGCTTCTGCTCCTCCTCTACTGTCACCTGTGTAGAAAAACCACCCATTTCGCTACCCATTGCTTGTACTCCAATGTCCTCTTCCTCCTCCAGTTCAGCCCCCACAGGGCTCATGTGGTTGTGCGATCTAGGCACCATGCCGCCAGTCCCCTGACCAGCCAGATTTACCAGCATCTGTTCCAGGACATGAAGCAGTGGAATGATGTTGTTTATACCGTAGTCGTAGCAACTGACAAATAACGTGGCATCCTCAAAGGGCCTGAGCATACGGCAGGTGTCACGCACGATCTGCCACTGGCTCACATCGAAGTTACACAGGGTAGGACTCCTGTCGGCTTGGATCATCAAGAAATTGTTTATGGCCTTTCTCTGTTCGTATAGTCGGTCCAACATATGGAGGGTGGAATTCCAACAGGTGGAAACGTCGCACATCTGCCTATGTTGGGGGATGCCGTTCTGCAGCTGCAGCTCAAGGAGGGTGTGCTTTGCGGTGTACGAGTGGCTGAAGTGCATTCAAAGTTTCCTGGACATTTTTAGGATGTAGATGGGTGGAAGACTTCAGGAACCGCTTTACAACCAGGTTGAACACGTATGCCATGCAGGGTGCATGGCTCAGCCCTCCTTGACGAAGGGCCGACACCATGTTCTTCCCATTGTCGGTCACCATAGTTCCAATTTTGAGTTGTTGCAGAGAAAGCCAGGATGTGATTTCTTGATGAAGGACATAGAGCAGTTCTTCCCCAGTATGACTCAGTTCGCCCTGGCAAACGAGGTGCAGAACAGTGTGACACCGCCGTGCCCTGCACATGTGGTATGCTGGAGGGGCACTGTGAATTGTCCCTGCAGTGGAGGCTGAGGACACAGTGGAGGCAGAGCCGGACATTGTCGCAGGACCAAATTACTGGTGTGGCTGTGCAGGAACCACATTCACCCAGTGGGCTGTAAAGTACATGTATTGTCCCTGACCGTAGTTACAGCTCCACACGCCGGCGCTGCCATGCACTTTGGAAGACACCGACTGGCCCACCTTCTGTTCTACATGAGTGTGCAGGGCTGGTACTGCCTTTTTGGCAAAGAAATGACAGCTTGGGACTCTCCACCTCAGCTCGGCACAAGCTGTCAGATCTCTGAAAGGTGCAGAGTCCACCACTTGGAAAGGAAGGGACTTTGGGTGATGTAGCAGTTGCTGCGGCAGGCTGGATCACCACATCTGAGCCAACATTGGCACACTGACCATGCTTCACCTTCTGCCCACAAATTCTACAAATGGCCATGTTCACCTCTTTCGGCGGTTTAACCAAAAACTGACACACCGCCAAGGAGGTTATTTTAGCCCCAACACTCCGCACTGATGCTGCCACTGCTACTGCAGCTGCTTCCATGAACCATTGCACCACTATTTTCTGGGCAGGTATGCTACTGCGAAGCGGATGGTCTACCCCAGGCACGTTTGGCTCCTGACCTCCCACTGCTACCACCCTGCTGACTCCCGGTCACGCTAGCGACTTGCTGACTCTGGCACTGCCCCACGGGCAAGCTGCTACCCTCTTCTCCTGATGATGATGAAGCCCCTAAGCCACCCGGCTCCCAAGTATGATCATCTTTGAGTACTGTCTGCACGTCAATGATGTCCTCCTCAGTGGTCTCTGGGTCAGGAGTAGTGTTGAGCGCGAATATTCGAATAGCGAATATTAATCGCGAATATCGCAACTTCGCAAATTCTCAAATATTACGAATATAGTGCTATATATTCGCTATATCTAATAATCTTCATTTTTTTATATCTGAAAACATGATTCCTCCCTGCTTCTTTTCTTGTGGGTCAATGAGTCATTGGCATGTTTTCATATGGAAAATAAAATTACGAATATTCTAAAAATTGAATATATAGCAATATATTCGTTATTTAGAATATTTGTCTTTTTTTTCCAATCTGTACGGTCGTTCGCATACTCCTCCCCGACAAGTGTCCCCGTCACCATGGGAACGCCTGTGGGTTAGAAAATAACATCGGATCTGAGTTTTCCCTGAGATCGTAAAAACTCAGATCCGATGGTATATTCTAACCCACAGGTGTTCCCATGGTGATGAGGACGCTTGTCGAGGAGGAGTATGCGAATGACCCTACAGATTGGAAGAAAAAAAAAGACGAATATTTAAAATAACGAATATTGGCTATATTGCTATATATTTGTTTTTTTGAATATTCGTCATATTCTAAAACACGAAGTTATAGCAATATATTGAATATTCGTGAAGTATACATATAGACTGCAATTTAGCTAATATAGTGCTATAGTATTTTTTTTTATAGTGTAATTTTTTTCCAAATCTGAACTTCAGAAAAGACCCAAAAAATTTGACTATGAAAAAAATGATTATAGCACTATATTAGCTAAATTGCAGTCAAATGTGTATCTTACAAATATTCGCTATATATTCGTAATATTCTAAAACAAGAATCTGCGACTTTCAGCCCTTTATTAAGATCGGAGTCTAAAACGCCGGTCTTAATAAATGTACCCCTATGTTAGTAAGTGCCATGTGATCATCTAACAAACACATTGGTCAAAAATAACCAGAAAGTGACCAACCCCTTTACTTCACAGTATCTCCTATCGCTTGGCTGAACTTGATGGACATATGTTGGCTGAACTGAGGGTGCACGTTACCCATCTTAATTAACATTTTCATATGCTACAGACAGCACCTACATCAACTATGGGACCAGGGCCACTGGTTGTGTGTTATATATGTGCCTACTGAGGTCTGCTGACACCATCCTGTTGTGTCTCATTCTTAGGCCTCTTTCACACTTGCGCAAATGGAGTCTGCTGTGGTAGTGAAACAATACTATGAGTCAGTATGACACACACATGACAGGCGTCGCTCTTAGAATCACTGCACTTATTTGGGCAGCTCAGGGGTCAAAACTGACCAAATAACTCAAGATCCTTCTTTAGCGTGAAAGAGCGGACTCCTTTTACACCGTCATCAGCTGATTCCACATAGATGTCAACAGAACCTGTTCTGTTAAACGCTTATACAAGTAGAGCAGGAAAGGGTGTCAGCAGTAAGTTTGTGTTGACGTCACTGATTATTTTGCTCTTCCTCTTCCTCTGCTACACAAACAGGATCCATTGTGTGTCTCATTTTTCCTTCCTTCTGACAGATCAGAACAAGGGTCAAATAAATAATGATGTCAAGTTGGCCAAAAAGGAAAAATAGTAGCCCAGTCATGGAGTTGGGAGGGTGGGAGAACAGCTTGAGAAGTCCACAGAGTGGCCCAATGACATAGTGTTGAGGTAGCAGCAGCATGAGGAGACCACAGAGTGGCCCAATGACATAGTGTTGAGGTAGCAGCAGCATGAGGAAGCCACAGAGTGGCCCAGTGACATAGTGGGGAGGCTTTAGAACATATAACTGCACCGCTAAACGGCAAATAAGCCCTTATTTTTTTCCACTTATACATGCCAAAAAAGGCTTTAGAACGTAACTGCACCACTGAATGGCAAATGAGCCCTTATTTGTTTCTACTTGTACACGCCAAAAAAGGTTTTAGAACATATAACTGCACTGCTGAGTGACAAATAATACTTTTTGTTTTCCACTAATACACACCAAAAAAGGCTGTAATTTTCTAACTTCACCACACAACGGCTAAAACTTCACACACCACTGACACCACACACCCCTAAAACTTCTACCATATTTAACTACTATATATTTTAAACCACCTTCTGTTATGTTTATGTGTCGTCATGACAAAAAATGCAGGGATTGGATATGACCTTGAATAAACTGCATTAAAAATGTGTGATATAATTATGGACACTATTTTATTTTTATTTTGATGATCAATATATAAATGATTTGAGTGTCAAAAGGACTGCGCATTCTTGGGGACATCTACAGTATATCTAGATGGATGTCCAACAACGATTGATTTCCAGTAAAACGCATGGATAACGCATGGATAACGCATGTGCGTTTTTATGTGTGGTCTTTTATATATTTTTTATACATTTTATATATTTTTCTCAAAAAATATTACTGATTTGCATGTTGAAAGCACCACACGTCTTTGTGGACATATAGATATAGATGTACAACATGAATGATTGATTTATATGAAAACGCATGGATTACGCAGGTGCGGTTTCATCCCCTCATGTTACCCATGTGCCCTTTTTCCCTCAAAAAAAGGGGTTGCTGATGGGTTTATTGATCTATATTGCATGCCACCTATTTATATATGTTCATATGAAGACCTAATAAGGGAAGAGAATTTCCATTGTGAATGCTTGATTCCATTCCACATATTATGTTTTACTGAGGCCACATCCACTTTGTAATTGACTTTTAAAATGTATGCTGTCGACCACTGATGAAGGAGCAGTAAGCCCCGAAACGTGTTTGGTGAAAGACAGCATACCGGAACTACAATACCCGTGACTATTATGGACATTTGATGCCACTCATCCTTTTATTTCAATATACTGAAAGTGGAAGTGCTTCCTTACTTCACTTCACTCTCCGGAATCTAAGACCATACCTGAATAGGAATCGGCAAATCTCATACCAAGTGGGACGCCACGTGAGACGCCAACAGAGCGCAACCTTCAGAGACTGCTGCGATACATCTACATGCTTATAGCATACATCTGAGTGGATGGGTAATGCAGCCAGTGTGGCACCGAATATAATACAAATACGATTATTTTGTGAGGTGCGAGACATACAGTACAGACCAAAAGTTTGGACGCACCTTCTCATTCAAAGAGTTTTCTTTATTTTCATGACTATGAAGGCATCAAAGCTATGAATTAACACATGTGGAATTATATACATAACAAACAAGTGTGAAACAACTGAAAATATGTCATATTCTAGGTTCTTCAAAGTAGCCGCCATTTGCTTTGATTACTGCTTTGCATACTCTTGGCATTCTCTTGATGAGCTTCAAGAGGTAGTCCCATGAAATGGTCTTCCAACAGTCTTGAAGGAGTTCCCAGAGATGCTTAGCACTTGTTGGCCCTTTTGCCTTCACTCTGCGGTCCAACTCACCCCAAACCATCTCGATTGGGTTCAGGTCCGGTGACTGTGGAGGCCAGGTCATCTGGCGCAGCACCCCATCACTATCCTTCATGGTCAAATAGCCCTTACTTTCAAAGGTTCCCCAATTTTTCGGCTGACCGACTGACCTTAATTTCTTAAAGTAATGATGGCCACTCGTTTTTCTTTACTTAGCTGCTTTTTTCTTGCCATAATACAAATTCTAACAGTCTATTCAGTAGGACTATCAGCTGTGTATGCACCTGACTTCTCCTCAACGCAACTGATGGTCCCAACCCCATTTATAAGGCAATAAATCCCACTTATTAAACCTGACAGGGCACACCTGTGAAGTGAAAACCATTTCAGGGGACTACCTCTTGAAGCTCATCAAGAGAATGCCAAGAGTGTGCAAAGCAGTAATCAAAGCAAAAGGTGTCTACTTTGAAGAACCTAGAATATGACATATTTTCAGTTGTTTCACACTTGTTTGTTATGTATATAATTCCACATGTGTTAATTCATAGTTTTGATGCCTTCAGTGTGAATCTACAATTTTCATAGTCATGAAAATAAAGAAAACTCTTTGAATGAGAAGGTGTGTCCAAACTTTTGATCTGTACTGTAGATTGAACGCAATCCTCAGAAGCATTACGATACATGGTTACACCAACAGTATATATTGGAACACAGTGGAGGGGTAACGGAGTATAAGTAGCACCCAATTTGAAACAAGAATAATGGTATTGTTGGCCAAATATAAAGTAGCCATATGAGACCTCGGATATAAGACTTTGGATCTACAATCACTTTTAATAAGCAGTAATAATCACCTATACATAAGTGAAAGTGGACGGATATGTATTGACAGAACCTACTGTCCCGCCAAGAACTATAAATCTTTTATCTGAGGGGAAATATCTGTATTAAATACATCAGGTTTTGAAATTTTGTGAGGAAACAGTGATCTGCACAAGTCATATCTATTACTTGAACGTAGCTACGCCATGTTAATATACTAATAGACAGATGTGCAGACCACTGCCTCATCCACAATTGGGATGTACATACATCGGTATGGTTAATTATGCTTTTTAATCGTGCTGTATATACGGAATAAGATTTTTTTTGTATATATTTTTTGTACATATTTTTACAGTTTTATAATTTAGTTTTATATTGTAAGTGTCCATTAACTTTTTTTTTTTATATTGGGATCTTGAATAAATTATTATAAAATAACACAATGACTTATACTTCCATATCTTATTCAGAGATTTTAGTGCCCCCCAAACTCTATTTTTGTGTGATTATTTCTGGGCTTAGGGTGTTGTCCTTGGGAAGAGCACCTTTTCCAGACTATAACTGTTGGTGAGCCACTGATATCACGACTATTTACTAAATAATACTTTTTGCTTTCCACTAATTACACGCCAAAAAAGGCTTACATTTTCTCACTTCACCACATAATAGCCAATAAGCCCTTTTTTCCCCCACTAGTATACCCCAAAAACAGGTTTAGAACATATAACTGCACCGCTGAACAGCAAATAATACTTTTTGTTTTCCACTAATACACCCGAAAAAGGCTTTAGAACATAAAACTGCACCGCTAAATGGCAAATAAGTCCTTATTTTTTTTCCACTAATACACCCCAAAAAAGGTTTTAGAACATATAACCACACCACTGAATGGTAAATAAGCCCTTATTTTTTTCCACTAATATGCCTCAAAAAAGGTTTTAGAACATATAACTGCACTGCTGATTGGCAAGTAATACTTTTTGTTTTCCACTAATACACGCCAAAAAAGGCTGTAATTTTCTCACTTCACCACACAACAGCTAATAAGCCAATTTTTTTTTTTACTAATACACGCTAAAAAAGGCTTTAGAACATATGCACCACTGAATGGCAAATAAGCCCTTATTTTTTCTACTAATACACCCCAAAAAAGGCTTTAGAACATATAACTGTACCGCTGAACAGCAAATAATACTTTTTGTTTTCCACTAATACACTCCAAAAAAGGCTGTAATTTTCTCACTTCACCACACAACGGCTAATAAGCCAATTTTATTTATTTTTTTACTAATACACGCTAAAAAAGGCTTTAGAACATATGCACCACTGAACGGCAAATAAGCCCTTATTTTTTCCACTAATATACCTCAAAAAAGGCTTTAGAACATATGACTCCACCGCTGAATGGCAAGTAATACTTTTTGTTTTCCACTAATACACGCCATAAAAGGCTGTAATTTTCTCACTTCACCACACAACGGCTAATAAACCCTTTTTTTGCACTAATACACGCTAAAAAAGGCTTTAAAGCATATAACTGCACCTCACAAGGGCTAAAAAGATGTAGAAATATTTCCTAGTAATACACCCTATTAATGGCTGTATCACACAGCACTTGCACCCCAATAAAAAGAACGGTTTGCTGGAAGTACAGCAGCATCATCTATTGAAAGCAGCAGTATAATGGCAATTTGGATCCTCAGTCAGTGCAGCAAGGTGTAATAGTATTGCTCCTATTACCCAGGCTGTACACTCCCCTATTGGACCCTGTTCTGCTTCAATACTATGGAATAATTCCTCCCTATCCTTTCCCTACACTTCTAATGCTCTTTCCTTGAACTTCTATTCAGCAAACTAAAAGGTTTCAAGTCTTTCCTAGCACTTCCCCTAGCGCCTGCTAATGTCTCTCCTTGCACTAAGTACACTGGAATATGGCAGAATCCAAAATGGCTAAGGTTATTTATAAGGCTGTGACATCACAGGACTGGCTGGCTTCTGATTGGCTGCATGCATGGCATTGTGGGTGATCCCTTGTTCCCAGAGTTCTTTGCTCCACATCCTAACATGCCATTTTAGGAAAAAATGTGATTCGTTAACACGAAGCATCAGGAAATTCGGATTCAGTGTGAATCAAATTTTTCATGAAATTCAGATTGAATTCATCTTCGATTCGCTCATCTCTACCTACAATGTTCAGGGCTGTGTAAGAATCAGCTATATTTATACTCTGATCAGAAGCCCTGGGCAGATGGGTGGGGAGGGCTCAATCTAAAAGAGGCAGCTACCCTCAATTTATACTGCAAGAAAATTTAGACTAGCACATCCATAGTCACAGGTGCACATCCATAAAGCTAGCCTGCAGAGAGCAAACAAAAACGTATGGCAGGACACCATTACCCATGCAAACAATAGAATTAAAGATTAAGGATTATTCTGGATTAAAGTGGTATTATACCTACAATACATAAAAAATAGAAGCTCTTTATGCACATTTTTGATCAAACGTGAGTCGGCCCATCTACCAGGCATCAAGGTGGCTTCTGCAGATGGGTACCCAGCACTTACAGAACTACCTCTCCTGAGACTAACCTAAGCCTGCAATGTTCAGGGCCGTGTAGGGACCAGCTATAATTATACTCTGCTCAGAAGCCCTGGTAAAATGGGTGGGGAGCGCTCAATAACCTCTAGAGATGAGCGAATTGAACCCCACGAAGTGGAATTTGATCCGAATTTCAGGATAAATTCGATTTGCCTTGAAGCCGAATTTCCTCGTGCTTCGTGTAAGTGAATCGATTTAACCTGAAATAGTATAAAAAACAAAAAAAATCATTCTTACTTTCTATTTGCTCATTCTTACTTCTTACTTCTATTTGCTCGCGATGGGCCACCAGCCGCCATCTTGATTGAAGATCTCGGCCGAAATCCTGTGCTTGGTGACGTATGACATCACCACGTTGGCCAGCGTGATGATTTAATCAAGCAAAATGTCACGGCCGGCCCGGGCGCACTAAGTTTGATTTAATTTATTTTGAATGTTAATTTCACACTGTTTTAACACTCAGATGCCTCGATCATGTATGAATGCAGCATCTGAGGGGTACAACGATTGGGCAGCGTTTTTGCAGCTACCTGTCATTGCACCCACTACTTACAACAAAATGTGCTTTGTGAAGAAGTAATTCGTCACGAAGCTAATTTTTTTGCAAAATTCGGCGAATCAGCTGAATAGAACTTTTGAAAAATTGAATCATCTCTACTAACCTCCAAACATACTGCAAGAAAACTTAGACTAGCACATCCATAGTCACAGGTGCACATCCATAAAGCTAGCATGCAGACAGCAAACAAGAAAAAAAAGCAGCACACTGTATCTTGGAGTGGAATCTGCGTTGAAGTAATAAAAAGCTGAAAAACCTAAAAAACTGCACAAAAAAATCTGTGCTTATTTTCAGAGCTAATTTAATCCATCATGTGAACATTATTGATGAGCGGCACGGGCAATATAATTTGCGATATTTTGCGAATATTTGGGTGAATATTCATCATAAATTTGCTAATTCTAGAATTTGCCATTATTTTCTTGTTTGCAAGAATCGGCAATGTAATATGTGTGTAATGCGCGTGCAATACAGGCGTGGGTCACTTTTGCTACATTTTCCAAGCTGCTAGAAGTTTCCTGAGACTGGAGAAAATGGTTGGCACGGCAGAACATTACAATAGCTTTATATGTAGATAGAGTGCTCCAATATATTTGTGATTGCGCAAATCGGCAATTAACCACCTCAGCCCCCAGTGCTTAAACACCCTGAAAGACCAGGCCACTTTTTACACTTCTGACCTACACTACTTTCACCATTTATTGCTCGGTCATGCAACTTACCACCCAAATGAATTTTACCTCCTTTTCTTCTCACTAATAGAGCTTTCATTTGGTGGTATTTCATTGCTGCTGACATTTTTACTTTTTTTGTTATTAATCGAAATTTAACGATTTTTTTGCAAAAAAATGACATTTTTCACTTTCAGTTGTAAAATTTTGCAAAAAAAATGACATCCATATATAAATTTTGCTCTAAATTTATTGTTCTACATGTCTTTGATAAAAAAAAAATGTTTGGGTAAAAAAAAAAATGGTTTGGGTAAAAGTTATAGCGTTTACAAACTATGGTACAAAAATGTGAATTTCCGCTTTTTGAAGCAGCTCTGACTTTCTGAGCACCTGTCATGTTTCCTGAGGTTCTACAATGCCCAGACAGTACAAACACCCCACAAATGACCCCATTTCGGAAAGTACACACCCTAAGGTATTCGCTGATGGGCATAGTGAGTTCATAGAACTTTTTATTTTTTGTCACAAGTTAGCGGAAAATGATGATTTTTTTTTTTTTTTTTTTTTCTTACAAAGTCTCATATTCCACTAACTTGTGACAAAAAATAAAAACTTCCATGAACTCACTATGCCCATCACGAAATACCTTGGGGTCTCTTCTTTCCAAAATGGGGTCACTTGTGGGGTAGTTATACTGCCCTGGCATTCTAGGGGCCCAAATGTGTGGTAAGGAGTTTGAAATCAAATTCTGTAAAAACTGACCAGTGAAATCCGAAAGGTGCTCTTTGGAATGTGGGCCCCTTTGCCCACCCAGGCTGCAAAAAAGTGTCACACATCTGGTATCTCCGTATTCAGTAGAAGTTGGGGAATGTGTTTTGGGGTGTCATTTTACATATACCCATGCTGGGTGAGATAAATATCTTGGTCAAATGCCAACTTTGTATAAAAAAATGGGAAAAGTTGTCTTTTGCCAAGATATTTCTCTCACCCAGCATGGGTATATGTAAAAAGACACCCCAAAACACATTCCCCAACTTCTCCTGAATACGGAGATACCAGATGTGTGACACTTTTTTGCAGCCTAGGTGGGCAAAGGGGCCCATATTCCAAAGAGCACCTTTCGGATTTCACTCGTCATTTTTTACAGAATTTGATTTCAAACTCCTTACCACACATTTGGGCCCCTAGAATGCCAGGGCAGTATAACTACCCCACAAGTGACCCCATTTTGGAAAGAAGAGACCCCAAGGTATTCGCTGATGGGCATAGTGAGTTCATGGAAGTTTTTATTTTTTGTCACAAGTTAGTGGAATATGAGACTTTGTATGAAAAAAAAAAAAATATAAAAAAAATCATCATTTTCCACTAACTTGTGACAAAAAATAAAAAATTCTAGGAACTCGCCATGCCCCTCACGGAATACCTTGGGGTGTCTTCTTTCCAAAATGGGGTCACTTGTGGGGTAGTTATACTGCCCTGGCATTTTCCAGGGGCCCTAATGTGTGGTAAGTAGGTAAATGACCAGTGAAATCCTAAAGGTGCTCTTTGGAATATGGGCCCCTTTGCCCACCTAGGCTGCAAAAAAGTGTCACACATCTGGTATCTCCGTACTCGGGAGAAGTTGGGGAATGTGTTTTGGGGTGTCTTTTTACATATACCCATGCTGGGTGAGAGAAATATCTTGGCAAAAGACAACTTTTCCCATTTTTTTATACAAAGTTGGCATTTGACCAAGATATTTATCTCACCCAGCATGGGTATATGTAAAATGACACCCCAAAACACATTCCCCAACTTCTCCTGAGTACGGCGATACCAGATGTGTGACACTTTTTTGCAGCCTAGATGCGCAAAGGTGCCCAAATTCCTTTTAGGAGGGCATTTTTAGACATTTGGATACCAGACTTCTTCTCACGCTTTGGGGCCCCTAGAATGCCAGGGCAGTATAAATACCCCACATGTGACCCCATTTTGGAAAGAAGACACCCCAAGGTATTCAATGAGGGGCATGGCGAGTTCATAGAATTTTTTTTTTTTTGGCACAAGTTAGCGGAAATTGATATTTTTTATTTTTTTCTCACAAAGTCTCCCGTTCCGCTAACTTGGGACAAAAATTTCAATCTTTCATGGACTCAATATGCCCCTCACGGAATACCTGGGGGTGTCTTCTTTCCGAAATGGGGTCACATGTGGGGTATTTATACTGCCCTGGCATTCTAGGGGCCCTAAAGCGTGAGAAGAAGTCTGGAATATAAATGTCTAAAAAATTTTACGCATTTGGATTCCGTGAGGGGTATGGTGAGTTCATGTGAGATTTAATTTTTTGTCACAAGTTAGTGGAATATGAGACTTTGTAAGAAAAAAAAATAATAATTCCGCTAACTTGGGCCAAAAAAATGTCTGAATGGAGCCTTACAGGGGGGTGATCAATGACAGGGGGTTGATCAATGACAGGGGGGTGATCAATGACAGGGGGGTGATCAATGACAGGGGTGGTGATCAATGACAGGGGTGGTGATCAATGACAGGGGGGTGATCAGGGAGTCTATATGGGGTGTTAACCACAGTCATTTATCACGCCCGTGTAAGGCTTCATTCAGACGTCCGGATGCGTTTTGCGGATCCGATCCATCTATCAGTGGATCCGTAAAAATCATGCGGACGTCTGAATGGAGCTTTACAGGGGGGTAATCAATGACAGGGGGGTGATCAGGGAGTCTATATGGGGTGATAACCACAGTCATTGATCATGCCCCTGTAAGGCTTCATTCAGACGTCCGGATGCGTTTTGCGGATCCGATCCATCTATCAGTGGATCCGTAAAAATCATGCGGACGTCTGAATGGAGCTTTACAGGGGGGTGATCAATGACAGGGGGGTAATCAATGACAGGGGGGTGATCAGGGAGTCTATATGGGGTGATCACCACAGTCATTGATCATGCCCCTGTAAGGCTTCATTCAGACGTCCGGATGCGTTTTGCGGATCCGATCCATCTATCAGTGGATCCGTAAAAATCATGCGGACGTCTGAATGGAGCTTTACAGGGGGGTAATCAATGACAGGGGGGTGATCAGGGAGTCTATATGGGGTGATAACCACAGTCATTGATCATGCCCCTGTAAGGCTTCATTCAGACGTCCGGATGCGTTTTGCGGATCCGATCCATCTATCAGTGGATCCGTAAAAATCATGCGGACGTCTGAATGGAGCTTTACAGGGGGGTGATCAATGACAGGGGGGTAATCAATGACAGGGGGGTGATCAGGGAGTCTATATGGGGTGATCACCACAGTCATTGATCATGCCCCTGTAAGGCTTCATTCAGACGTCCGGATGCGTTTTGCGGATCCGATCCATCTATCAGTGGATCCGTAAAAATCATGCGGACGTCTGAATGGAGCTTTACAGGGGGGTAATCAATGACAGGGGGGTGATCAGGGAGTCTATATGGGGTGATAACCACAGTCATTGATCATGCCCCTGTAAGGCTTCATTCAGACGTCCGGATGCGTTTTGCGGATCCGATCCATCTATCAGTGGATCCGTAAAAATCATGCGGACGTCTGAATGGAGCTTTACAGGGGGGTAATCAATGACAGGGGGGTAATCAATGACAGGGGGGTGATCAGGGAGTCTATATGGGGTGATAACCACAGTCATTGATCATGCCCCTGTAAGGCTTCATTCAGACGTCCGGATGCGTTTTGCGGATCCGATCCATCTATCAGTGGATCCGTAAAAATCATGCGGACATCTGAATGGAGCTTTACAGGGGGGTGATCAGGGAGTCTATATGGGGTGATCACCACAGTCATTGATCATGCCCCTGTAAGGCTTCATTCAGACGTCCGGATGCGTTTTGCGGATCCGATCCATCTATCAGTGGATCCGTAAAAATCATGCGGACGTCTGAATGGAGCTTTACAGGGGGGTAATCAATGACAGGGGGGTGATCAATGACAGGGGGGTGATCAGGGAGTCTATATGGGGTGATAACCACAGTCATTGATCACCCCCCTGTAAGGCTTCATTCAGACGTCCGGATGCGTTTTGCGGATCCGATCCATCTATCAGTGGATCCGTAAAAATCATGCGGACATCTGAATGGAGCTTTACAGGGGGTTGATCAATGACAGGGGGGTAATCAATGACAGGGGGGTGATCAGGGAGTCTATATGGGGTGATCAGGGGTGATTAGGGGTGATCAGGGGCTAATAAGGGGTTAATAAGTGACGGGGGGGGGGTGTAGTGTAGTGTAGTGGTGCTTGGTGGGACTTTACTGAGCTACCTGTGTCCTCTGGTGGTCGATCCAAACAAATGGGACCACCAGAGGACCAGGTAGCAGGTATATTAGACGCTGTTATCAAAACAGCGTCTAATATACCTGTTAGGGGTTAAAAAAAACACATCTCCAGCCTGCCAGCGAACGATCGCCGCTGGCAGGCTGGAGATCAACTCTCTTACCTTCCGTTCCTGTGAGCGCGCGCGCCTGTGTGCGCGCGTTCACAGGAAATCTCGCGTCTCGCGAGAGGACGCGCCGGCGCGTCCAGGAGGAATGAATCAACCACCTCCAGGACGCGTCTGTGCGTACAGCGGTCCGGAGGTGGTTAATGATGCGCATATCTTGGCGCAATACGTGCAACTTCACATTTTAGCAGGTCTGACTCCATATTACTGATTGGTGCACTAGTTATTGTTGAAAACTTGTGACATCACAGCACTATGTCTGTAGCATGTATGTATGGACAGCAGAACCTGCTACACTATATCACAATCTAACCTACACTGACTATCTCCTACTAACTATCTGTATTATATATATTATATTATATATGATATATATATATATATATTATATATTATATATAAGCTAACTAACTAACTAACTATCTAATGCAATGACACAGCAAAGCACAGAGCACAGCAATGACACTGCTCTCTCTCAGAACTGCAAACAACTGCAGAAGATGGCTGCTGGGAGGTTCTTATATAGTAAGGGGAAGGCAACTTTCCTATTGGTTGCTACGGATGTTGCTAAGCTCAGACAAAGACATTGCAGCCTTCTCATTGGCCCACAAGCAAAAAACAGGGAGGGATCATGGGTTCCGATGAAAAAAAATCTGCAATATTCACGAATACGAATATATAGCACTATATTCTAAATCTTCGCGAATTCTCGAAGTGGCGATATTAGCGATGAAAATTTGCGATTCGAATATTCGCGCCCAACACTAGTGAACATCCCCTAAAAGTTTCCCTGAGGAAGAGAGTGCATGAAGGAACACTCTGGTTCCTTGGCTTCTCTGTGCTGTGGCAAAGAAGGAAGCATTTGTCCATGGAGCTTTGCTTTTCAATGCAACTCCATCTCATTGTCATAATAACAGCAATGTAGGCTTAGGCCCATCTAATGTAATATTGCTTACAATGTAGTGGGAAGCTGTAAAAAAAAATCCATTGGAAAAAGTCAAAATTGAAAAAAAAACTAATTCTGCCATAGGGATAGGTCTTCTTTTTACGGCATTCCCTATGCAGTAAAACTGACATGTTCATTCTTCAGTCTGTGAGTCAGTACAATTACAACAATACCAACTTTTTAAATGTTTTTCTTGTGTTTAAAGACTCTTTAATTTATTTTCTTTGAATTGCCATATTCTGACCACCATACATTTTTTATGACTATGGAGCTGGTTGAGGGCTAATTTTTTGCAGGGCAATCTCCAGTTTTTATTGATACTTTCTTGGAGTCTCTATGACTTTGTGATCAGTTTAATTAATTTTTTTGTGCTCAAAAACGCTGAATCAGCCTTTTTATTTTTCATTACGCAGTTCACCGTACAGGATACATAATTTTATGTTTAAATAGTATAGGTGTTTTGGGATGCCGCATTGTTAATGATCTTTATTTGTTATTGTTTATTTTTATTTTAAAAATGATAAAAAGGATTATTAGAATTTTAGTATCTTTTATACCGTACTTCTAAAAACTTTTGAACTTCTTATTTTAAGTTACATTTTAGTACTCCTAGCTGACTTTAACATGTGATTGTCTGTTTACTTTTCCCATAGACAGCAGGGATTAACCATTCCAGTCTTTGAAAAAATCAGTCCATTCCTATTAAGCCCTGCAATAGGCCGTGCATGATAGAAAGTTCACCATGATAGACCTTGTAGCTTTCAGCAGGCCCAAGGCTGCCATAGCAACTGAATAGTTTGCTCGATCTTGCTGGGGCCTCAATATTCCCGCCCGTGGAAAATAACTGCAAATATGCTATAGTTACAATTGATCATGGACTCTTCTATCAGGTGTCTGCTGTGTAAAACTACAGGCACTTGGAGGCTTTGGTGCCCTCTCAGGTCATGAGCGGGCACCGTCTGTAAAAACCCAATATTGGGAGTACATGTATGTACAATGTTCGGAATGGGTTAACAAGTTTTATAAAGGGAACTATTATTTTTCCAAGATTTACATGTGGTGCTGGGTAGTAGAAGAAATGTCCAACTGTGTAGTGTATCATATTTTTACCAAAATAACAAGCCCATGTTATACAGAGTATGTCCTGTAAATCTTTGTTGACTGGATAGCTGGAGTTGATGCATAATGCTAAGAAAACACTTTCAAGTGGCAAGTACTGTATTTGGGCCACAAATTATAATAAATTACTTAATTTAAAAAATTCATATATTTTCACCTTTAGGCTACTTCTACACTTGCGTTCGGAGTTCCGCTTGTGAGCTCCGTTTGAAGGCTCTCACAAGCGGCCCCGAATGGATCCGTACAGCCCCAATGCATTCTAAGTGGATGCAGATCCGCTCAGAATGCATCAGTATGGCACCGTTTGGCCTCCGTTCCGCTCAGCAGGCGGACACCCGAATGCAGCTTGCAGCGTTTGAGTGTCCGTCTGGCCGTGCGGAGCCAAAAGGATCCGTCCAGACTTACAATGTAAGTCAATGGGGACGGATCCGTTTGAAGTTGACACAATATGGTGCAATTTCAAACGGATCCGTCCCCCATTGACTTTCAATGCTAAGTCAGGCCGGATCCGTCTGACTAACTTTTAGATTTTTTTTTAAATATAATGCAGACTGATCCGTTCTGAACGGATAACATCATTTGCATTATAGGAGCGGATCCGTCTGTACAAACACCAGACGGATCCGCTCTGAACGCAAGTGTGAAAGTAGCCTAAGATGTTGCAGTAAAATCTTCTTATTTCTTGGTATACAAAATTATACAAAAAAATACTTGTCAGTCACATTCAACCTGTTAAATTCCTGCCATGCTGATGCAAAGTAAGACAAAATGTATTTCCAAAACTAATCCCAGCTTCTTTTAAATGCAGTTCAGGAAATAGCAATCAGAATATCTCTTGTCATTCTCTTACCATTCTCAATTAGTAATATTCTTTGGTAAATGATATATTTTTTTAACTCAACTATGATAGATCAACTTCCCTACTCTATCCCTTTAGCTTGTTAACTAGCTTGCTAAAGAGTCCATTTTTTAACCCCTTATGGACCAGTGCCGTACATGTACGGTGGGCTGATCGGGTGGGTGCAGGAGCTGCGGGATCCTGTCGGGTGTGGGGTGGCCATCGGATCCCCGCACTGCTATGATGGGGACCCGATGGCAGGGAAGGCAGCCCGATGCCTAAGACAATCTAACCGTCACCTCATCCCGCAAAAAATTAGCCCCTACCTAAAAAAAGATAATTGATAATAAATTGATAATTGATAATAAAATAAAAACTATGGAGACACTAAAACATGATTTTTTTTCTCAAAAATGATATTATTGTGTAAAACCTAAATAAATAAAAAAGTATAAATATTAGGTATTTCCACATCCTTAACGACCTGCTCTATAAAAATATCACATGACCTAACTCCTCAGGTGAACATTGTAAAGAAAAGAAAATTAAAACCAAGTGTAATACCAAGCGATCATAAAGTCATACGAACCCCAACATACCAATCAAACCGTCATCTCCTCTTGCAAAAAATGATACCCTACCTAAGACAATCGTCCAAAAAATAAAATAAACTATGGCTCTCAGAATATGGAGACACTAAAACATGATTTTGTTTTGTTTTAAAAATGCTGTTATTGTGTAAAACTTAAATAAATAAAAAAAAGTATACATATTAGGTATCACTACGTTCGTAATAACCTGCTGTATGAAAATATTGAAGAAACTAACACCTTAGGTGAACACTATAAAGAATATAAAATAAAAATGGTGTAAAAAAAGCTATTTTTTGTCGTTTTACATCACAAAAAGTGTAATGCCAAACCATCAAAAAGTCATACGCACCCCAAAATTGTACCACTCAAACTGGCATCTCATCCCGCAAAAAATGAGCCCCTACATAAGACAGTCGCCCCCAAAAAAATATGGAGATACTAAAACGTTTTTTTTTAATGCTTTATTATGTAAAAATTAAACAAACAACCAAAAAAAGTTGTCATATCTGGTATTGTCGCGTCCTTAAAAACTTACTCTGCAAAAATACCACATGATCTAACCTGTGAGATGAATACTGTAATCAGCAAAAATTAAAAACGGTGCCAAAACAGCTATTTTTTTGTTACCTTGCCTCACAAAAAGTGTAATATAGAGTAACCAAAAATCATATGTACCCTAAAATAGTACCAGCAAAACTGCCACCTTATCCCGTAGTTTCCAAAATGGGGTCTTTTTGGGGGGTTTCTACTCTAGGGGTGCATCAAGGGGTCTTCAAATGTGACATGGCAACTAAAAATTATCCCAGTGAAATCTGCCCTCCAAAAACCATATGGCGTTCCTTTCCTTCTGCGCCCTGCCATGTGCCCTTGCAGTATTTACGACTACATATGGGGTGTTTCTGTAAACTACAGAATCAGGGAAATAAATATTGAGTGTTGTTTGGCTGTTAACTCTTGCTTTATTACTGGAAAAAATGTATTAAAATGGAAAATCTGCCAAAAAAGTGAAATTCTGAAATTTCATCTACATTTCCTTTAATTCTTGTGGAACACCTAAAGGGTTAACAAAGTTTGTAAAATCAGTTGTAAATAGCTTCAGGTGTGTGGTTTCCAAAGTATGGTCACTTTTTTTAAGTTTCTACTCTAGGGGTGCATATATTGTAAAATGGTTTTACTTTGTACAAAAATCATATAATAAATGCTATTTTCTGAAACCAGAAACCTCCTTTCAAAACGCTTTTTTGAGCTATAATGATACCTATTATTATCTGTATGCTTTCCAAACATATAATTACCTTATACTCCTAATTTTTTCCTATATGTGCCTGTTTAATAGAGTTTTCCAGGGAAATAATTTAAACGGTCCCTATTGCTCTTGGCTTCCTGTCCTTGCATTAGCAATGACTTGCATCAGTCAGTGATTAGCTGAGTTGGCCTTTGTTGGCATTTGAGGTGTGCTGAGCCAGGGCGGAAAATGGAGAGTAGAGATGTCCCGAACTATTCGCCGGCGAACATAGCTTGTTTGCGTTCGCCGCGGCGGGCGAACATATGCGATGTTCGGTCCGCCCCCTATACATCATCATTGAGCAAACTTTGACCCTGTACCTCACAGTCAGCAGACACATTCCAGCCAATCAGCATATCCTCCCTCCCAGACCCTCCCACCTCCTATCAAAAAGCAAGGACAGCATCCATCTTAGATTCATTCTGAACCTGCAGTGTCACAAATTTGACTAAGTTGTAATCGCAATGCGAATTCAATTTATAGCTGGCGCAATACGGGTTATATTAATCGCATTGCGAATTCAACTTAGAGCTGGGTTCCTAATGGTTGTATTGCTAGAATATAACGAAGATTGAGAATATAGTGCTATATTTGTTATATTCGTCAATTTTAGTAATACAACCATTAGGAACTCAGATCTAAGTTGTAATCGCAATGCGAATAATACAGGTTATATTAATCGCATTGCGAATTCAACTTAGAGCTGGGTTCCTAATGGTTGTATTGCTACAATATAACGAAGATTGAGAATATAGTGCTATATTCGTTATATTCGTCAATTCTAGCAATACAACCATTAGGAACTCAGATCTAACTTGTAATCGCAATGCGATTAATGCAGGTTATATTAATCGCATTGCGAATTCAACGTAGGCTACTTTCACACTAGCGTTCGGGGCTCCGCTTGTGAGTTCCGTTTGAAGGCTCTCACAAGCGGCCCCGAACGGATCCGTCCAGCCCTAATGCATTCTGAGTGGATGCGGATCCGCTCAGAATGCATCAGTTTGGCTCCGTTTGTCCTCCGTTCCGCTCAGCAGGCGGACCCCTGAACGCAGCTTGCAGCGTTCGGGTGTCCGCCTGGCCGTGCGGAGGCAAACGGATCCGTCCAGACTTACAATGTAAGTCAATGGGGACGGATCCGTTTGAAGTTGACACAATATGGCTCAATTTTCAAACGGATCCGTCCCCTATTGACTTTCAATGTAAAGTCAAAACGGATCCGTTTGCATTATCATGAACAAAAAAAAAAAAAAATGTTCTTTTTTTTTTTTTTGTTCATGGTAATGCAAAATGCAAACGGATCCGTTCTGAACGGATCTAAGCTTTTGCATTATAGGTGCGGATTCGTCTGTGCAGATACCAGACGGATCCGCACCTAACGCAGGTGTGAAAGTAGCCTTACCACACTCTGCGTCAACTATGTAATTTTCCATGGGAGTTTTGCCATGGATCCCCCTCCGGCATGCCACAGTCCAACTGTTAGTTCCCTTGAAACAACTTTTCCATCACTATTGTGGCCAGAAAAAGTCCCTGTGGGTTTAAAAATTCGCCTGTCTATTGAAGTCTATGGCGGTTCGCCCGGTTCGCCCGTTCGCAAACATTCGCGGAAGTTCGCGTTCGCTGTTCGCGAACGGAAAATTTTATGTTCGCGACATCTCTAATGGAGAGCAGCAGAGACTGGACCAGATTCAGAACAGCAGTAACAGGGGATCACTGTTCTTCCTGCCCCGTTTTTAAAAGAAACTATCTAGTTAATTTTTCCTTGTGGTGCTTTCTTGAGAAAGCAGGTTGCATATTACAATAGCACAGTATACTAAACTTAGTGGGCTTCGGTACATAAAATGATAGAAGGGTGGTATAGGACACATATATAGAAAAATTTGGGGTTTGTTGGAGATCTTCTGGTGACTTTGGAGTGATTTTTTCTGGTGCCATGGTTTCACATGTCGCTCACCTTTTTAGGTCCTGGTGACCACTCCAGTCCCTTAGCAGGGATTCTGAGGTATATATCATTGGAGGAGACATGATGGCTTTTGTCATAAACAATTTGTAGAGTGTAAAGTTGTTTGCAGTGTTGTCCTTTAGTGTCAACCTTAAATAAAGGCATTTAAACATAAACGTTTAGGGCTGCATCTTTCTTAGATGTGGCATTCTTCTTCTTTGACTGTTCTTTGTCTTTCGTCTCCATTTATCAAGTATATAAACTTATATAAGTTAAAACAATGAACAGATGCCTTTGAACAAATGTTTTCTTATTGAACTTCACCACTCTGAATGTATTCCTTGGTTGAAAACAGTAAATATGAATAAAAATAAATAAAAAAAGACCAAAATGTGCTGTTTCCCCCTATATATAACTTATACATTTCCACTACCTGAACTGCTTATTCATCTTATTCATGGCATTTTTATATTTTCATTCCTGTTATATTACTTTTCTGCTCCTGCCTGATGCATAATTATTTATTTGTGTTCATCACATTTCCTCGGGAAAGGGATTAGTATTTTCATACAGAACATTTCCCTGCCTCTAAAAACTATTACAAGAGTTAGGATTACAGCATATGAGTGGTGGCAGCTGGGGAATTTAGATATTAATGCTACATTTTAGTATCCTTTATGTGATTTAGTGAGCTTAATTTTTGAAACAAAATGCTAACATTATTTTTGCAGAGTTGAGAAGATGCAGCAGAGTTTATTACAGTAAATAGAGAACCATAGCAAGTTAAAGGGGTATTCTCATCTCGGAATGTTATGGTACATCACTAGGATAAGCTATAACATTATGATTAGAGATGAGCGAATTTTTCAAATATTCGATTCGGACGGTTAGCCGAATTTTTTAAAATCAACTATTTCCTGGCTGCAGAGAGCCTTTATAGTGGTGTAGAACACTGTGCCTTGCAGTAACCTGCATAGGGAGTCTATGGTGGTGAAATAACACTGTGAGTCAGTATGTCATGCAGATTGACAGGTGTCGCTCTTGGAATCACTGCACACTTCACTTATTTGGGCAGTCACTGTGCCAAAACTGACCAAGTAACTCAAGTATGAACTCAGCCTTACAGGTCGATGCAAGCGCCAAGAAAAAGCTCACTCCTTTTACACCGTTATCAGCTGATTCCACATAGATGTCTACAGAACCTGTTCTATTAAACGCTTATACAAGTAGAGCCCCCCTGACAGAGTGGAGAGAGTGTAAGCAGTAAATTTGTGTTGACGTCACTAATTATTTTGCCCTTCCTCTGATCCATCAGAACAATAAACCCCCCAAAAAAGATTCTGTCTGTGGAGAATCCGCCTTCACTCGATCAACATTTGGTTAGTAATTAGAGATGTCACGAACATAAAATTTTCCGTTCGCGAATGGCGAACGCGAATTTTTGCAAATGTTCGCAAACGGGCGAACCGCCATTGACTTCAATAGGCAGGCGAATTTTAAAACCCACAGGGACTCTTTCTAGCCACAGTAGTGATGGAAAAGTTGTTTCAAGGGGACTAACACCTGGACTGTGGCATGCCGGAGGGGGATACATGGCAAAACTCCCATGGAAAATTACATAGTTGACGCAGAGTTGGGTTTTAATCCATAAAGGGCATAAATCACCTAACAATCCTAAATTTTTTTGAACAACGTGGTTTAAAACATCCAGTGTGTGTATACGATCAGGTATGATGTTGTATCGATCAAGTAGTGTAAGGGTTACGCCTGCTTCACAGACATTGACAGACCAAACTCCCCTTTTAATGCACCGCAAACAACCGCAAACAGTCCATTTGCCCAACCGCAAACTCCCCATTTGCACAAGGTTGGATACCAAGCTAGCCATGTCTCGTTGATGTCATTAAAGGTTTCTTCCTCCACCCAGCCACGTACAACACCAAGGGTCCCCGAAAGGTGAATTGAATAGATTTTTCAAACGGGGAGATGGTTAAAAAAACGCTGGCTCCCTCCCCTTTGTTTGAATCCACGATCACTGCGTCTGCGCCGTGCAATTTACTCTCACACCCGATATGAGTGGTATTTTCTGTAGTTCTCTTCTCATCAGTTTAATCCCTGTTACGTCCCATATCAGGGATTGCCTCTTGTGAAAAAAAAAATTTAGGCCGGGTACCTTCGACTGCCTTCACAGTGACAGACCAAACTCTGATACACCAAACTGAATTGATTTTAGGAACCGGAAGATGGAAAAAGCAGCTTGGTCGGTCCTCTTACTCCCAAGTTGGGGCACTGCGCGTGCACAGAGCAATGTGCTGTGACACCCTATATGAGTGGGGTCTTAACTAGTACTATTCCTATCAGTTTAATCCCTGTTACGTTCCCTATCCGGGGACGTGTGTCGAATTGATTAACCATTGTCGAATTAACGAACCATTACGACATCCTGAAATAATTTAGTTCTGAGCTCTGTACTTGCTTTGTATTGGAATTGATGGGGATTTTTTTATTTGTCTGCATTATTTCTAATAAACTATTAAGAGACTTTATTATGATTTTTTTTTATTTTATGTATTAAAAACCCATACAACTTTAAAAAAAAAAAGAAAAAAAATGAAAATGTATGTTTTTTCTATGAAAAATTATCCAGCCGATCGCTTTTGGTCTGATCATAATGAAGCAACGGCCTAATCATCTGTGGTGTGGCAACATTGCCAACACACTCATAGAGGTGATGATCGCTTCATTGTGATACGCAAGCCCCTTCACCACGACAAGGTAACGATCACGAAGGGGAATTGACACATGTATGTGCCTTTTTTTTTAGTTTGTTTTTGCAGCCACAGTGCAGCACCAGAGGCCAGAAAAATTAGGCATATACACATGCCTGAAAAATAATGTTATTGTTGCAGCCGCTGTTGTAGCAGTGGCCGGAAAAATTTATGTTTTCAAGGCAGAAAGGTGACTAAAACATTGCGGCTAGAACCCTAGTTGGTGGCAGGGGAATTCACGAAAGTCATCCGGTATGCAGACATTAAATACAGCAGCGTGGGGACCATTTTGAGGCCAAGGCATGTCATCAGGCCTTTTGTTAGTCAAACGTATCCCCCACTGTCAGTCCCTTCGGGATCCATGCCTCATTCATCTTAATGAAGGTGAGGTAATCAACACTTTTTTGACCGAGGCGACTTCTTTTGTCAGTGACAATGCCTCCTGCTGCACTGAAGGTCCTTTCTGACAGGACACTTGAAGCGGGGCAGGCCATAAGTTCTATCGCAAACTGGGATAGCTCAGGCCACAGGTCAAGCCTGCACACCCAGTAGTCAAGGGGTTCATCGCTCCTTAGAGTGTCGATATCTGCAGTTAAGGCGAGGTAGACTGCTACCTGTCGGTCGAGTCGTTCTCTAAGGCTGGATCCCAAAGGGCTGTGGCGATGTGTAGGACTGAAAGAGCTCCGCATGTCCTCCATCAACAACACGTCTGTAAAGCGTCCTGTCCTTGCCGGCGTGGTTGTGGGAGGAGGAGGATTACTTTCACCTCTTCCCCTGTTAGATTCCCGTTGTGCTGTGACATCCCCCTTGTAAGCTGTGTAAAGCATATTTTTTAGTTTGGTTTTGAACTGCTCCATCCTTTTCGACTTTCGGTAATTTGGTAACATTTCTGCCACTTTCTGCTTATACTAGGGGTCTAGTAACGTGGCCACCCAGTACAGGTCGTTCTCCTTCATCCTTTTTATACGAGGATCCCTCAACAGACATGACAGCATGAAAGACCCCATTTGCACAAGGTTGGATGCCGAGCTACTCATTTCTCGTTCCTCATCCTCACTGATGTCATTGCCGGTCTGTTCTTCCCCCCAGCCACATACAACACCACGGGTCCCAGATAGGTGACAACAACGAGCACCCTGGGATGCCTGCTGTGGTTGGTCTTCCTCCTCCTCAAAGCCACATTCCTCCTCTGACTCCTCTTCCTCAGACTCCTCTTCCAGCATTGCCGCAGGTCCGGCAAGCGATGATGACAAGGCTGTTTCTGGTGGTGATGGTGACCACAACTCTTCCTCTTCCTCTTCACGCTCATCTACAGCCTGATCCAGCACTCTTCGCAGGGCACGTTCCAGGAAGAAAACAAATGGGATGAGGTCGCTGATGGTGCCTTCGGTGCGACTGACTAGGTTTGTCACCTCCTCAAAAGGATGCATGAGCCTACAGGAATTGCGCATGAGCATCCAGTAACGTGGCAAAAAAATTCCCAGCTCCGCAGAGGCTGTCCTAGCACCCCGGTCATACAAATACTCGTTGACGGCTTTTTCTTGTTGGAGCAGGCGGTCGAACATTAGGAGTGTTGAATTCCAACGTGTCGGGCTGTCGCAAATCAAGCGCCTCACTGGCATGTTGTTTCGCCGCTGGATATCTTAAAAGTGCGCCATGGCCGTGTAGGAACGCCTGAAATGGCCACACACCTTCCTGGCCTGCTTGAGGACGTCCTGTAAGCCTGGGTACTTAGACACAAAGCGATGTACGATGAGATTCAACACATGTGCCGTGCACGGCACATGTGACAACTTGCCCAAATTCAATGCCGCCAACAAATTGATTCCATTGTCACACACCACTTTGCCGATCTCCAGTTGGTGCGGGGTCAGCCACTGATCCACCTGTGCTTCAGGGCTGACAGGAGTGCTGGTCCGGTGTGGCTCTCTGCTTTCAGGCAAGTCAACCCCAAGACAGCGTGACACTGTCGTATCCGGGATGTGGAATAGCCCCTGGGGAGCTGGGGGGATTCAGTTGATGTGCAGCCAGATGCCGCAGCAGAAGAGAACTCAGCCGAGGAGGTTATCGAAGAGGATGGAGTAGGAGGAGTAGAGGAGGTGGCAGTAGGCCTGCCTGCAAGTCGTGGCGGTGTCACCAACATTCCATGCTTTTCAGTTGTCAGCAGGTTGACCCAATGCGCAGTGTAGGTGATATACCTGCCCTGACCGTGCTTTGCAGACCAGGTATCAGTGGTCAGATGGACCCTTGCCCCAACACTGTATGCCAGAGATGCCATGACTTCCTTTTCAATTTCAGAGTAGAGGTTTGGGATTGCCTTTTTTGAAAAAAAAATTTGTCCGGGTACCTTCCACTGTGGTGTCCCAATAGCGAATTTGTTTTTTTGAAGGCCTCAGACTCCACCAGCTGGTATGGTAAAAGCTGGCGGGCTAAGAGTTCCGTCAAGCCAGCTGTCAGACGCCGGGCAAGGGGGTGACTTTGTGACATTGGCTTCTTATGCTCAAACATGTCCTTGACAGACACCTGACTGTGGGCAGATGAGCAGGAACTGCTGAAGGTGAGAGGCGGAGTGGCGGATGTTTGAGAGGGGGCAAGGAGGACAGCAGTGGTTGACGTGGCTGAAGATGCTGGACCAGGAGGAGGATGGCGGCTTTGAGTTTGTGTGCTGCTTGTACTCATGTGTTGATCCCATAGGCGTTTGTGATATGCGATCATGTGCCTTCGCAAAGCAGTTGTACCGAGGTGGGTGTTGGACTTCCCACGACTCAGTTTCTTTTGGCACAGGTTGCAAATGGCATCGCTGTTATCAGAGGCAGACACACAAAAAAAATGCCACACTGCTGAGCTTTGCAATGACGGCATTCTGGTGGTCGCAACAGCATGCGTTGATTGGCGCGCTGTCTGCCTGACCCCGGGTGCCGATACATGCTGTCTGACTGTGCCACTAGCTCCTTGCGACGACCTCCCCCTGCTTCCAACTCGTCTCCTCCTTCTCTCTGTCTCCCCATCTGAACTTTCCCCTTCTTCTTCTTCTCTTCGAGCAGGCACCCACGTGGCATCTACGGGCACATCGTCATCATCAACCACTTTACTTGTATCTGACACCTCAGCAAAGGAAGCAGCAGCGGGTACAACATCATCATCATCATCACACTGTACGTCCATGTGTGTAATGCTGCCTGACTGAGACATATCCCTGTTATCTACATCCTCTGGCAATAATGGTTGCGCATCACTAATTTCATCCAACTGATGTGTAAATAACTCCTCTGACGGATCAAGTGAAGCTGCTGTGGTGGCTGTGGTGGTAGTGGTGGTGGTGGCGGCGGGCGGGAGAGTGGTAACTTGAGAGCAGGTGACCGAAGCTGAGCTGGAGGAGGATGGTGCGTCAAGGTTCTTAGCGGAAGCTGTTGAAGATTGGGTGTCCTGTGTAAGCCAGTCAACTATTTTCTCAGAATTTCTCGGGTTCAGGGTATGTGGCCTCTGAACACTGGGCATTATTCCAGGGCCAGTGGAAATCACAGCACCACGACGGCCCGTGCGGGGTGGCCTGCCTCAGCCTGTCATTTTTTTTTAGATAAGTGCCACTATGCGTGCAAGGTACTGTGCCACCCTATATAAGTGGTGGGCAGTGGGCACAGTACAGTCTGTGGGCCGGACACTCACTGGCTTGCAACTGCGATTATATCACAGAGAAATAATAAATGGACTTTTTTTTATCTGCAAGTTACTGTCAGTGACAGCCTGTATGAATGGTGTGCACACAGTACAGTCTGTGGGCCAGACACTCACTGGCTTGCAACTGCGATTATATCACAGAGAAATAATAAATAGACTTTTTTTTTATCTGCAAGGTACTGTCTGTGACACCCTGTAACGGTATGAATGGTGTGCACACAGTACAGTCTGTGGGCCAGGCACTCACTGGCTTGCAACTGCGATTATATCACAGAGAAATAATAAATTGACTTTTTTTTTATCTGCAAGGTATTGTGAGTGACACCCTGTAACGGTATAAGTGGAGGCCTAGCCAGTGACCACAGTACAGTCTGTGGGCCAGACACTCACTGACTTGCAACTGCGATTATATCACAGAGAAATAATAAATGGACTTTTTTTATCTGCAAGGTATTGTGAGTGACACCCTGTAACGGTATGAGTGGTGGCCTAGCAAGTGGCCACAGTACAGTCTGTGGGCCAGACACTCACTGGCTTGCAACTGCGATTATATCACAGAGAAATAATAAATGGACTTTTTTTTATCTGCAAGATACTGTCTGTGACACCTTGTATGAATGGTGTGCACACCGTACTGTCTGTGAGCCTGCAGCCTCTCACTGGCTAGGCCACCACTCATACCGTCACAGTCTTCTGTGTTTTGTACCCACTACTGCTTTTGGATGCAAATGAAAAAAAATCATAAGCCAATTCTGATGGGACCACACAGGCCTTATAGCTGCTATTCACACATGATCTGTTGTGCATAAAATGTATCCTTCCATCTGACAGATCACAAGAAGGATCAAATAAATGATGATGTCAGCCAGGCCGAAAGGCAAAATAGTAGTCCAGTCATGAAGTGGGGAGGGTGGAAACAGCATGAAAAGTCCACAGAGTGGCCCTATGACATAGTGGTGAGGTAGAAGCAGCATGAGGAGGCCACAAAGTGGCAAAATGACAGTGTGGAGGTGGTGGCAGCATCAGGTGGCCACAGAGTGGCAAGGTGACAGAGCGTGGAGGTGGCAGCAGCATCAGGAGGCCACATAGAGGCAAGGTGACATATTGTGGAGATGGCAGAAGCGTCAGGAGACTACAGAGTGGAAAGGTGACATAGTGTTTTGGTGACAGCAGCATTAGGAGACATCAGAGTGACCTGGAGACAGAGTGGGGAGGTGGATGGCAATACCAGTACCAGCTGAAGATGGGTGAAAGAAGGAGCACTTGGCATCAGATGTGTGGCATCAAGCGGGTGGCAACATCAGAATAGTAGCTGAGGCAGGAAGCCAGAAGAAACCGGACTATTTTTTCTCAAAGTGTTGGTGTGGCAACATGGAAGCAGTGGAATGACATTGTTCATCCCATAGTCCTGGCGACTGACAAATAATGTGGCCTCCTCAAAGGGCCTCAGCAAACGGCAGGTGTCACGCATGAGCTGCCCTTGACTGACATCAAAGTTACACAGGGGAGAACTCCTGTCCGCTTAGATCATCAGGAAATCGTTTATGGCCTTTCTCTGTTCGTATAGTCAGTCCAACATATGAAGGGTGGAATTCCAACGGGTGGAAACGTTGCATATCAACCTATGCTGGGGGATGCCATTCTGCCTCTGCAGCTCAAGGAGGGTTTGCTATGCAAAGTTTTCTGGCCATTTTTAGGATGTTTTACAGATGGGTGGAAGACTTCAGGAACCGCTTGACAACCAGATTGAGCATGTGTGCCATGCATGGCACATGGCTCAGCCCTCCTTGATGCGGCGCCGACACCATGTTCTTCCAGTTGTCGGTCACCATGGTTCCGATTTTCTATTGTCACGGAGAAAGCCAGGATTCGATTTCCTGATGAAGGACACTGAGCTTTTTATCACTTGTGTGACTCTGTTTACCCAGGCAAACGAGGTGTAGAACTGCGTGACACTGCCGTGCCCTGCACATGTGGTATGCTAGAGGAGCACTGTGAATTTTCCCTGCAGTGGAGGCTGAGGACACGATAGAGGATGAGGATGTAGAGGCGGATATTGTCACAGGACCAGCGGTGTTTGAACGAGGAGGTGGAAGCAGTGTCACCTGGGCAAGTTGCTGGTGTGGCTGGACAGGAACCACATTTACCCAGTGGGCCGTAAAGGAAATATATTGTCCTCGACCATAGTCATAGCTACCGACTAATTTTTACAAATAAGGCCGTATCACAAACAAATTTCACCACTGAATGGCTAATCTACGTAATTCGGTTCATACAGAAGAAAGTCTACCATCACCCATCAATTTTCCCCAGAAAGGCTGTTTCAAAAAAATATTTCACCACTGAATGGCTAATCAAGTTAATTCGGTCTGTACAGCAAAAAGAAGTCTACATTCACCCATCGATAAGGTGAGTTTAATTATTTAAAAAAAAAATTAACCCCTCCATCCCTAATTTAATTAGCATTCTGTATTCAGAATGCTATTATTTTCCCTTATAACCATGTTATAAGAGAAAATAATAAAATCTACAGAACACCTAACCCAAACCTGAACTTCTGTGAAGAAGTTCGGGTTCGGGTCTGGGTACCAAACATGCAGATTTTTCTCACGTGCGTGCAAAATGCATTAAAACACTTTGCCCTCGCGCATTTTTCCGAGACGCACCCACTTCCTATCCGGCCCTTACACGCGACGCCCGTGTGAATGAGGCCTTAGGGAGAGCTGTGCATAGGAAGGGATAGAAAGTGTAGGGAGTGTAATAGGAAGATTTATAGTCCTTTAAGGACTATTGTGTGTGACAGCAGCAATATATATTTTTAGCGCATCATGCGCTAAATATCGTGTAATAGGCCGATGCGGACAGTTAAATTATTCGCGCCACATCTACTATGTAAAGTGTGTGCATCCCTAAATTATCAGTGACATCCAGTGTACTTTTTCCGTAGACGGTGTCCGCTGGGGACAGTTAAATTATCCGCGCCACATCTCCTGTTTAAAGTGTGTGCATCCCAAAAATATCAGTGACATCCAGTGCACTTTTTCTGTAGACGAAGTGCGCTGCGGACAGTTAACTTATCCGCGCCACATCTCCTGTTTAAAGTGTGCACATCCCAAAATTATCAGTGACATCCAGTGCATTTTTTCCCATAGACAGTGTCCGCTGCGGACAGTTTCATTATCCGCGCCACATCTCCTGTTTAAAGTGTGCGCATCCCTAAAATATCAGCGACATCCAGTGTACCTTTTCCGTAGACAGTGTCTGCTGCGGACAGTTCAATTATCCACGCCACATCTCCTTGACGGCACACTGGGTGAATGTTGTGGAGGCCGGGAGCAATTCGTACCCTGGGATAGCACACGTGCTACCGATGCCAAGTATTGTGGGCCCTAATTCCATAAGGGTTTCCGCCACCACCTACGTTAGTGGCTCCAACCCCCACTTCTCCTCCGCTGCCTCCTCCTCCACTTCCACCTCAGAATAATCCTCTTGCAGCACTAGTCAGCCATCAGTCGGTAGCTGGAAGCAGTGTAGCACTGCAGTGGGGAAGCGTCAACAAACCGTGCTGAAGATGATATGCTTAGGGGAGGCAGAGCTGTGGCAGTGGATAAGAGACCAGACTGAGCTGTGACTCTCGCCACTCAACCTAGAACAGGGCATGCTTGTGTCTGATAATGGCCGTAACTTGATGGCGACTTTGATGCTTGGCAAGCTAAGACACATCCCAGACCTAGCCCACGTGTTCAACCTTGTGGTTCTGCGTTTTCTCAAAACCTACCCCAATTTGCCTGAGCTACTGGTGAAGGTGCGCCGCGTGTGTGCACATTTCCGCAAGTCATCAACAGCTTCAGCCGGTCTGTCAATGCTGCAGCAGCGCTTGAAATTGCCAGCTCACAGGCTGTTGTGCGACATGAGCACACGCTGGAACTCGAAGTTCCACATGTTGGACAGGATTTGTGAGCAGCAGAGGGCAGTAGTGGAATACCAGCTGAGAACTTCTCATCTCTCATTTCTCTGGTGGAGAGGATGAGCAAAACGGTGCAATACCAGTAGATCCTTGTTGAAAAAAGGCTCCAAAAATTTCCATCTGACAACGCTGGCGGTAGAGTCCGTAGTTCCTCGTCCAACCATGAAAGGGAGATTAGGGGAACACACAGCAGTTCCAACAGAGGCAGGACAACACTCTCCAAAGCCTGGGACAGTTTCATGACGCCCTGCCAGCCCCCTCACCCTGATGTGTAGCCTAGTGTCACAAGGAGCGAACATTTTTGGAAGATGGTGAAGGAGTACATAGCAGACAGTGTCAGCGTCCTCAATGATCCCTCAGTGCCTTACAACTACTGGGTGTCAAAGCTGGACACGTGGCACAAACTGGCGGCCAGCATTTTGTCTGAGCGTGAATTTAGTGCTGCTGGTGGCATTATAACAGATAAGCGTATCTGTCTGTCAACTGAAAATGCTGACAGTTTGACTCTTATTAAAATGAACAAGGCCTAGATTGACCATGACTTCTCGACTCCACCAGAGGAAAGCTGATGAACGTAAAGGCACTTTAAATGTGTTGTTTATAATGTACTGAATACACTGTATTCCCATGTACCCCTTCCACCACAAACAAGGGTATATGGTTGAATCTTCCTTTTCTCATCCTTCTTCTCCTCTTCCATCATATCAACACATGCTTATTCGTTGCATATAATGCACTCGCATATATGCCCTCCACATATATTTTTTTACAGGGTCAGCTCACCAGCAGGCCCTCGCATATAATGTTTTACAGGGTAAGCTCACCAGCAGGCCCTCGCATATAATTTTTTAGAGGGTCAGCTCACCAGCAGGCCATCGCATATAATGTTTTAGAGGGTCAGCTCACCAGCAGGCCCTCGCATATACATTTTTAAAGGGTCAACTCACATGCAGGCCCTCGCATATAATTTTTTAGAGGGTCAGCTCACCAGCAGGCCCTCGCCTATAATGTTTTACAGGGTCAGCTCACCAGCAGGCCTTCACCTACAATCTTTTACATGGTCAGCTCACCTGAAAGCCCTTGCATATAATGTTATAGAGGGTCAGCTCACATGCGGGCCCTCACCTACAACCTTTTAGAGGGTCAGCTCACCAGCAGGCCAGCACCTAAAATCTTTTACAGGGTCAGATCACCAGGAGGCCCTCGCATATAATTTTTATAGGGTCAGATCACCAGCAGGCCCTCGCATATCATTTTTTACAGGGTCAGCTCACCAGCAGGCCCTCGCATATAATATTTTACAGGGTCAGCTCACAAGCAGGCCTTCACCTACAATATTTTACAGGGTCACCTCACCATCAGGCCCGCACCTAAAATCTTTTACAGGGTCAGCTCACCAGCAGGCCCGCAACTAAAACCTATTACAGGGTCAGAACACCTGCAGGCCCTCACTTAATTATACCTAATAGGTAATTTGCGCGCATGCTGCCTTGCTTGGATGTGGTTGCCGTAGCTGTTCCTCAGGCTCCCTCTCCGGAATCGAACCCTGATTCCCCGTTACCCATAGTCACCATGGTTTGTGCTGACAATAACATCGAAAGTTAATAGGCCAGACTTCCGAATGGATCATCGCCGTCACTGGGACGTGCGATCAGCCCCAGGTTATCTAGAGTCACCAAAGCGGCAGCAGGCCCTCACCCATAATGTTTTAGATGGTCAGATCATCAGGTCCTTGCTCAAAATGTTTTTGAGGGTCACCAGCAGGCCATCAATCATAATTTTTCAAGGCTGTATGTGATGCCCTCCTTTATGTGTAACAAAGGGTGTATTGTAGTGCCAGTTCCTTGAAATTTTTAACAGCCCTTTTACTTAGTGCCTAGGCTTTATGAGTGTAGGAGTCCCACTACATGATCAATTGTACCCCAATGTGAATGAGGCCCTCCTTTATGTGATATATAGGTTGTATCTGTGTGCCTCTTCCTTGTAATTTTTAAGTAAATATAAAGGAAAGAATGTTTCCTAACATTTTTTCATGTAAAATTCGATTTTGTGCGTATTATTGTCAGTCTGTAAAAGTGGTGTACTACTCGGACAACATGGTTCCCAGCAGCGACCTGGGAGTCCAAGATACATTCAGACATCCTCCTCATGCTGTTCACGAACCATTTCGGTGGTGTTTCCATCAATTTCTGACCTTTTCCTATGAACCAGGCACCCTCCCCTCTTCAGAGCAGGGGGGCCTGGTTTAATTTTCTGGTTCTCCCATTGACTTACATTATACTTGGGTGCTTGGTAGAGCAACTGAGCATCCTGATGTGTTTGGGCCGAGCCGAGCCCCCAAGCACCCAATCACTATGCAATCCAAATGACCACCTAGTCGCACTGGTCTGACTTGTGGCGCAGATAATTTAACTGTCCGCAGCAGACACCGTCTATGGAAAAAAATACACTGGATGTCACTGATATTTTAGGGATGTGCACACTTTAAACAGGAGATGTGGCGCAGATAATTTAACTGTCCGCAGTGGACACCGTCTATGGAAAAAGTGCTCTGGATGTCACTGATATTTTAGAGATGCGCAAACTTTAAATAGGAGATGTGACGTGGATAATTTAACTGTCCGCAGCATACACCGTCTACGGAAAAAGTATACTGGATGTCACTGATTTAACTGTCCGCAGCGGCCTAGTACACAGTATTTAGCGCAGGATGCGCTAAAAATATATATTGCTGCTGTCACACACAATAGTCCTAAAAAAGGACTTTTTGGTCTTTGAAAAAGTTTTTGTATAAAAATCTTCTTATTACACGCCCTACACTTTCTGTCCCTTCCTATGCACAGCTCTCCCTTACACTGAGCAATTTAGCGCAGGTTGCGCTACAAACATATATATACATTTTGATACCAAAAAAATATTAAATTATACTACCTACACTCTCTGTCCCTTCCTATGCTCAGCTCTCCCTGACTACAAATGAGCCGAACATGCGTCATATATAGATATATAGCACCTGATAATGCGTTCCGGCCAACCAATCACTGTAATGGCAGTAGCCAACATGGCTACTGGCATTACAGTGAGGGCAGTACATACCTGTACGTTTGTTAGCTGCGTAGCAGCCAAGAAACGTGCATGGAGGAGACTCGAGCATGGCCGGGTACCACCATGTGCTGAGCATCGAGATTTTACTTTTGCCACTAATACACGCCACAAAAGGCTTTAGAACATTTAGCTGCACCGCTGAACGGCAAATATATATTTTCTTTTGCCACTAATACACGCCACAAAAGGCTGTAGAACTTATAACTGCACCGCTGAACGGCAAATATATTTTACTTTTGCACTAATACATGCCACAAAATGCTTTAGAGCATATAACTGTACCACTGAACGGCAAATATATTTTTTCCTTCTCCACTAATACAAGCCACAAAAGGCTTGAGAACATATAACTGCACAGCTGAATGGTAAATATATTTTACTTTTGCCACTAATACATGATAAAAAGGGCTGTAATTTTAGCACTTCACCACAGAACGGCTAATAAGCCCTTTTTTCCACTTGCTTTAGAACATATAACTGCACCGCACAAGGGCAAATAACACAGAAATATTTCCTTGCAATAACCCCTATTAATGCCTGTATCAAACAGCATTTACACCCCAATAACAAGAACGGTTTGCTGGAATTACAGAGCTGTATAATGGAAATTTGGATCCCCAGTCAGTGCAGCAAGGTGTAATAGGATTGTTCATATTGCCTAGGCTGTAACCTCCCCTACTGAACCCTGTTCAACATATATGCTTTGGAAATATTCCTCCTTATCCTTCTCTCCCTGCTCTAAGTACAAATGGAAAATGGCAGAATCCAAGATGGCTGAGGCTATTTATAAGGCTGTGAGATCACAACACTGGCAGGCTGCTGATTGGCTGCATGCATGGCATTATGGGTGATCCCAACAATGTCCTCAAACGTGCAGCAGTCACATTAGGAAAAAAAAATCTATTTGTTACCACAAATCGCGAGAAAATTCGGCTTTGGTGCAAATCGAATTCCACTTCGTCAGCTTCAATTTGCTCATCTCTAATTATGATAACTTGGGTTAGCTTCTGGTACCCCGGATGATCCAGATAAAGCAGACATTTCTCCTGCTTACTGGGCATAGGTTAAGCTATGAAAGCATAGACCATGGATGCATACAATTCATGGCAATCAAACCTCTGGCAATCAAACCTAACAGAGAGATGCAATTGTCTATGCAGCTATACTGCTCAGCTCACAAGTCAGTTTGCATGAGCCACAGGACCAGGCACAGCCATACGCACAATTATATGCCATCAATATTAAAATGTTCAAAACCCCTCTAAAAGTGTCTTATCTCTACAATATCAGTTCTCTTACCAACTGTGACTAAGGAGCATTTTGACTTTTGATGTTTTTGTCTATATTTGATAGTTGATCTTCATGGATACACTCTTGTATGATCCACAATGGGCTTAATTTGTATTTCTAAAACAAAATCCTAAAAATGGAGGAGCCCTGTAACACAAACAACTGCCAATTTCTCCACTTCAGGACTGACAATAATATATGATTATTTCTCTTTATGCCCTTAATCCCTAATAACAGAAACTGTGTAGTCTGCTAAAAGGGATTGATGCCGCCTCACTGTGGAAGTTGGTCTGACCTTTCATAAAATCTAAAAAGTTCAAAAATCGGTTGGTGTTCTCTGAGAATGATTTAAAGTGGCTGCCTTTAACCAATTCTAGAATGTGAGCCAGACTTGTTTCTTCCACTTGCAGAGCTGCCTATGTGCGGAAGGAGTGGGGTCTTACTATACACTACGCTCCAGCACTTTCATACACTACATATTGGTGAGTTTTCCTGTCAGGCTGCTCAGCAATAATGGCATATCATAGGCAGGAGCACATTATTATTATCTATTGTAGAGAAGAGTAGTGAGGTCTCTATCCCCAAACACCCATAGGTAGCTTTGCAAGTGGAGACAACCAGTCCTGCTCACAGGTTGCTAGCTGCCCTTTTAAATAATTTGCACAAAACCCCTTTAAAGGTCCAATTCAGGCAAAGCAGTAATTTAGTTCTCAGTAAACCCCACCTCTCACAGCATGGTTAGATAATCAGATTGTAGAGCAGACACACCGATTGTAAACCAGAATCACTAACAAATAGCCTTCACCTCCAGAATTCTGGTCTCCTACATCTCTCCTCTATAATTGGTGAATGGACCAGGGGCAGCCCACATTCATATATCTTACGAGCTCTGATTTGTATTGTGTCTAATGAGCAGAACCAATTCAGGAAAGCCCATCTTCCAATAAGTTATTGACAATAAGGAGAATGCCCTGGTTCTAATTGTACAACATTGGTGGGTTCCCCGTTTTTAAATTTTTTTGTTTGTTTTTTTTTTCCCTTGCAACTCTTCCATGACATTACTTTCTTTCAACTCTTCTTTTTGTCTGCACTTCAATACTAGAATTCTGTAAGTAATCCTGATTCTTTAGGCTACTTTCACACTAGCGTTTTTCTTTTCCGGTGCTGAGTTCCGTCCTAAGGGCTCAAATCCGGAAAAGAACTGATCAGTTTTATCCTAATGCATTCTGAATGGAGAGCAATCCGTTCAGGATGCATCAGGATGTCTTCAGTTCAGTCTTTTTGACTGATCAGGCTTTTCAGAAAACCGTAGCATGTTTTTATTTTTACCTCCGGCCAAGAATCCGGAACACTTTGACTGAACGCCGAATCCGGCCTTTTTCCCATTGACTTGCATTAACGCCGGATCCGGCGCCGTGTGTTCCGTCAAACCGGATCCGGCTTTTGCATGTTAAACCCGAAAAATTTGAAAAAAAAGTTAAAGTCCATAAATGGCGGATCTGTTTTTTTCCAATGCATTTTTTCATTGTGATCAAAATCCTGATCAGGATTCAAATGTAATCCGTTTTCACACGTTTTTCCGGATCCGGCGGGCAGTTCCGGTGTCGGAATTGAACGCCGGATTCAAACAACGCTAGTGTGAAAGTAGCCTAAGTTATAAGAAATACATGAAAGGGAGTGTGAATATTTTTATGGCAACTTTTAAAATTGATGCGATTCTGAACAAACTCTTATCAGGCAATCATGTACCTAAACTTTAAAGCTGAGCTTTTGTTATGTTGTACATGAACGTCTCCTTGTGCATAATGAGATATGGTTTTCTGTGTGATGGAAAAAAAATGATAGTGTAATCCATTTAAACTATATCCATTAAGTCTGTATGCCAAGGCTAAACGTTAAAAAAAACAAAAATATATGACATCACTGTCTTAGCAATACTTCACCTTAACATACCAGCTTGCCTTGAATATCAGCTATACCAAGATGAGATTCTCTGCTTTGTCAGAAGCAAGCTGAGCATAATGAGACATGTTTCAGCCACAGTGATTTCTTATCCCTTTTTGTTCTATATATCATCCTCATTTGTTTTGTTCTTTTTTTTTTTTTATCAATTTCCATTTATACTTTGCCCCTCTGTGACTATAATATCTATAGCTGTGTTTAATATTATTTTGATCGAGTTTATAATACCGTGTTGAAGAAAATGAAGAGAGCGGATTAGCACATCCTTACAAGTAAGCACAAGATGTGAGTTTATGTAAGATTTCACGGGTTTTAACTCAGCCATTAAATGCCACAGAAGCTGATGTTAATAGGATTGAACGCATGAGTTAGCAACACTATGGTAACTAATTTCTCTTCACAGACTTTAAACGGAAATGCCAGGAAATAAGCTACTAAGAAAACCCCATGACGCTAAGGCAAGCGCACTATGGCAAGACCATCTTAAGGGACATATGGCATAGCATAACTGTGACAAGAGAGGATGTAAGGAACATTGGGCAAGGAGGGACAGGGACTTGTTTCAGCTTTCAGAAACCCACTTTTAGTTCAGGTGTACACACGGCTAAAGTCTGTTTAAAAAATATCTAGTTAAAAGCTTTTGGAAGAGCACAATGGCGGAAAATGAAGCTCCACATCTCTGTCTCCATTAAGCAGCAACCCAGAGCAATCAATGGTGCTTGAGGAATCCTTATTTCCTACTCACATTTCACATAATGATGGAGAGAGCTGGTATACACTAGGTAATGATGGCATATTTATACATCTTGATGAACAGTCAAAAGATTTCAGTTGACACAAATCAAGCCTCGTATCCAGCAGGCGGCAGGTGGGGTGAAGCACATCAAATATATCGGAGCTGATTATTATCAGATTTTAAAAAGAATCTCTTGCTGAGGTTATATCCACAGAACTCAGTGCTACAGATGTTGTGTCTGAGCCGCCAGCATGGAAGCCAGTCAATAGCAAAAAGGAAATGCAGTGGATATCACTTTCATAGTGAACTCCCATTGTCTCAGCCCTCATTATATTATTTGTCAGTAAAAATGTTTAGTCTTGTTATAACCTTGTAATTAAAATATTTCCTAGGTTTTCATGGTGAGTAGTACAGGATGTGTCTGGCATGAACTGGGAGTCTTGAAAAGTAGCATTCCTCAATGTGTATCTGCTAAACAGCAGAGGCGAATAAACAATGATCTATGGAAACTTTACACATTGTGCAGACATTTCAACATAATGCTATTGAGGGCCCTATTGGGTAGCATGTAGCATAATGTGCCAACTACCACATTGTACATGTAGTCCAGCTGACGGTCCTACTTAGTGATTGGCAGCTATGTAGGTCTGATAAGACCACCCCATGATTTCTCAGCATATATATATATATATATCACTCAGCACAGCTCCATCTGCCCTTCTGCTCTATAACATATATATAGCATATATCCTCATGCCTTCAGATCAGACATCATGTTTAACATGACAGGCTCACTTAAGATGCAAGTAGTTACTACAACAGCCATGTCTGGATAGGTCCTCTTTAAATATTGCACTTATTACAGGCAAGATATCTGCGACCCATAGACCAGGCCAGGAGAGATACTTGCCATGTGTGTAGCTCACAGAGCCTTTCCTACAATAATTACATCGCAAGACACTCATCTTTTATGTCAGAAGAACCTAGTTAGGACATGTATTTAAACCTTGAATGTAAACCATGTTTCCATTCACTGACAGTAGATTTTTTATAACAAAATAAAAAAGCTTTACTAGCAAGTCTGGGAAGTCCTTGTCATGGTCCCATTATAACGCTTACATATTATGAAGCTTATATATTACTGTATAAAGCTTATATGCTCAGTGGAGTGTCTTGTTTTTATTGGACAGCTATAGAATGTGTTTTTGACTGATTTAACCCTTACATGCACCGCGACATACAGCTTCATCATGGTACAGTGTAAGGAGTATGGAGCGGGGTCAGGCATTGAGCTCACTCCATACAAGTTGGGTGCCAGCTGAGGTGGGTGCCAGATGCCGTGATCACTATTTATAGCGGCATTTTGAAGCTCTGCTTTCCAATTGGATCTCCCCATGACAAAATCAAGGTATAGCTTCTCAGGCAGAGTGTCAAAATCCCACACACCACAATAACATTATTTTACAGTATATGGGACAAGTGATCAAAAGATCTTATGATCAAGTCCCCTAAGGTGACTATAAATAATACTGAAAAAAGTATAAAAAAGCTTTAAAAATGTATAAAACACAAAATAATAAAAATTCTAATCACCCCCTTTCCCAATTTTACTTCTAAAAATGAACAAAATAAACATAACAAGTATTACTGCATCTGAAAATGTCTAAAATGTAAAAAAAAAAAAAGTTTCCTATGCGATTAATGCAGTAATGAAAAAAAAAGCGTGAATTTTTTTTGTCTCATTTAATAAAAAGTCATCAAAAAATCATATATACCCCAAAATGGTACCATTGAAAACTACAGTTTGACAAAGTTTTGCAAATATATTTTTTTCCTGTTTTCTAGTACAAGTTATGGTAAAATAAACTATGCCATTAAATATAATTAATCCTGCAAAAATCAAAACCTTATACGGCTATGTGAATATATGGTTCTTGAAAGGCGAGAAGGGGATTTTTGGTGATTTTTTTTTTCTAATTTCCCATGTCACTATCTATATTTAAAATAAATATATATAAACCTGCAATTTTCATACTGGCTACTAGGTTTGATAATAGGTCATGAGTTCTTGCTGGGTAAGGGTAACTTTTCAGTAGCTATCACGTTATAATCATAGGCAGAATTACAATGACAAGTAACACCCCGATGTAGATAACTCAGGATCCACTATTCACAATAGGTGATATGACAGCTTACCTGCTCCCTCTTGACCATTGCACAGATCACAGAGCATGCCTGGAAAGCTATCTGATGGAAATCAGTGGGGTCAGCATCTTTCCATTGTGTCTTTTGTCCATGAAGCTGCTCAATCTATTTTAGGCCTTGTGGCAAGTGTGAAAACTGCACGATTAGATACATTTTTTAATGTAGATAATTACATGGAAAAATGTAAAAGCTCACCAAAAATTATAAAACATATACACTGAACAAAAATATAAACGCAACACCTTCAGTTTTGCTTCCATTTTGCATGAGCTGAACTCAAAGATCTGAAACATTTTCTACATACACAAAAGACCCATTACTCTCAAATATTGTTCACAAATCTGTCTAAATCTGTGTTAGTGAGCACTTCTCCTTTGCCGAGATAATCCATCCCACCTCACAGGTGTGGCATATCAAGGTGCTGATTAGACAGCATGAATATTGCACAGGTGTGCCTTAGACTGCACACAATAAAAGGCCACTCTGAAATGTGCAGTTTGATCACACAGCACAATGCCACAGATTTCACAACGTTTGAGGGAGCATGCAATTGGCATGCTGACTGCAGGAATATCTACCAGAGCTGTTGCCCATGCAATGAATGTTCATTTCTCCACCATAAGCCATCTCCAAAGGCGTTTCAGAGAATTTGGCAGTACATTCAACCGGCATCACAACAGCAGACCACGTGTAACCACACCACCCCAGGACTTCCACATCCAGCATGTTCACCTCCATGATTGTCTGAGACTAGCCATCCGGACAGCTGCAGCAACAATCGGTTTGCATAACCAAAGAATTTCTACACGAACTGTCAGAAACCATCTCAGGGAAGCTCATCTGCATGCTCGTCGTCCTCATCGGGGTCTGGACCTGACTGCAGTTCGTCATCGTAACCGACTTAAGTGGGCAAATGCCCACATTCGATGGTGTCTGGCACGTTGGATAGGCGTTCTGTTCACGGACGAGTCCCAGTTTTCACTGTTCAGGGCAGATGGCAGACAGCGTGTGGCGTCGTGTGGGTGAGCACTTTGCTAATATAAACGTTGTGGACCGAGTGGCCCATGGTGGCGGTGGGGTTATGGTATGGGCAAGCGTATGTTATGGACAACGAACACAGGTGGATTTTATTGATGGCATTTTGAATACACAGAGATACCGTGACGAGATCCTGAGGCCCATTGTTGTGCCATTCATCCACTACCATCACCTCATGTTGCAGCATGATAATGCATGGCCCCATATTTCAAGGATCTGTACACAATTCCTGGAAGCTGAAAACATCCCAGTTCTTGCATGGCCAGAATACCCACCGGACATGTCACCCATTGAGCATGTTTGGAATTCTTTGGATCGGAGTGTTCCAGTTCCTGCCAATATTCTGCACCTTCGCACAGCTATTGAAGAGGAGTGTACCAACATTCCACAGGACACAATCAACAACCTGATCAACTCTATGCAACGGAGATGTGTTGCACTGCATGAGGCAGATTTTCTGACCCCAGCTCATTAAGGCAAAACTGTGCACATTACAGAGTGATCTTTTATTGTGAGAAGTCTAAAACACACCTGTGCAATATTCATGCTGTCTAATCAGCACCTTGATATGCCACACCTGTGAGGTGGGATGGATTATCTCGGCAAAGGAGAAGTGCTCACTAACACAGATTTAGACAGATTTGTGAACAATATTTGAGCGTAATGGGTCTTTTGTGTATGTAGAAAATGTTTCAGATCTTTGAGTTCAGCTCATGCAAAATAGGAGCAAAACCGAAAGTGCAGCGTTTATATTTTTGTTCAGTGTATAAATATATATATATATATACAGTACAGACCAAAAGTTTGGACACACTTTCTCATTCAAAGAGTTTTCTTTATTTTCATGACTATGAAAATTGTAGATTCACACTGAAGGCATCAAAACTATGAATTAACACATGTGGAATTATATACATAACAAACAAGTGTGAAACAACTGAAAATATGTCATATTCTAGGTTCTTCAAAGTAGCCACCTTTTGCTTTGATTACTGCTTTGCACACTCTTGGCATTCTCTTGATGAGCTTCAAGAGGTAGTCCTCTGAAATGGTTTTCACTTCACAGGTGTGCCCTGTCAGGTTTAATAAGTGGGATTTCTTGCCTTCTAAATGGGGTTGGGACCATCAGTTGCGTTGAGGAGAAGTCAGGTGGATACACAGCTGATAGTCCTACTGAATAGACTGTTAGAATTTGTATTATGGCAAGAAAAAAGCAGCTAAGTAAAGAAAAGCGAGTGGCCATCATTACTTTAAGAAATGAAGGTCAGTCAGTCAGCCGAAAAATTGGGAAAACTTTGAAAGTAAGGGCTATTTGACCATGAAGGAGAGTGATGGGGTGCTGCGCCAGATGACCTGGCCTCCACATTTACCGGACCTGAACCCAATCGAGATGGTTTGGGGTGAGCTGGACCGCAGAGTGAAGGCAAAAGGGCCAACAAGTGCTAAGCATCTCTGGGAACTCCTTCAAGACTGTTGGAAGACCATTTCAGGGGACTACCTCTTGAAGCTCATCAAGAGAATGCCAAGAGTGTGCAAAGCAGTAATCAAAGAAAAAGGTGGCTACTTTGAAGAACCTAGAATATGACATATTTTCAGTTGTTTCCCACTTGTTTGTTATGTATATAATTCCACATGTGTTAATTCACAGTCTTGATGCCTTCATAGTCATGAAAATAAAGAAAACTCTTTGAATGAGAAGGTGTGTCCAAACTTTTGGTCTGTACTGTATATTAGGCATAAAAACACAATCCCCTTTGAGGACCATAATATTACCGTCATCAATATAAAAATAATTATATTTTTTTCCATTTAAGAATGTATTTGAACAATAAATAAAAGCATTTCCACACTTGTGTCATTTTTGGGGGAGGAGTTATGACACGGAACAAATGTGACTATTTAGGTTACTTTTAATGGAGAGCCAAAAGAAGCAAATTTTTTTTTGTTACAGCAACTGAAGTCCGTACACTTCAGTTGCTGTAACTAAGCCATTTCATGAAATAACTGGCAAAAAGCTAGATCCATTTGTTGATAAGAACTTATATTTTGACTCCAAAAAAAAAAAAAGTATTTTAAGTTCTTAATCAGACGATACAGGCAATTAAAAACATGGGACAAATATGTCCCTTGGTCCTCAAAAAAAAAAAAAAAACAATATCTGATTTTCTGATATGTTCCCTTTAAGCATATTTTATATTCACCAATTATAGGAATATGAAGTGTTGGTTTTACCAAAGTCTCCTTCCTTCAGCTATACCAACATATGTAGCATGAGGCTTCTGGGTCATCTCAGAAGTCAAGGCCTTAGTACAATTGCAACTAATTTAGCAAGTCTATAGTTGCTTGCCTATGAAGCTGAGTAACTTTGTAAGTACATTACCTACCTCGTACTGGTCCTGAGTTGCTCCATTCACAATTCTGTGACTTACTGATGGAAACAGTAGAATTTTTGAGACAGATTCCTATTACATAAATCAGCTTCAATAGGGTAGTGGGATGGTTCATTTTTTTAGATTGGTGTACAGAGCCTGGTTTAAAAATAAGTATTCTCAGAATGCAAATCATCAGAACAAGCACCACACCACAGACAATGATCCAGCAAGGAATGCTGGGAGATTGCAGCCTTGACGCAAGAAGAACTGTGAATGCAGCTCTGGAATTATAATACAGTGTGTAACTCAGGATGAGTAAATGATCGAAAACTATCATAGAATAATGAATGAAGACTACAAGGCAGTCTAGCTCCCCCCACTCCTTTCCATCTCTAACAATACGAAACCAAGTAAATAAAACAGATTTTTGTGTGTGTATATATATATATATATATATATATATATATATATATATAATGTCATTCTTTATAGATTTGTATCTTTTTTTGCATATTGCGAATCTACAAAACAAATTGCGAATCTACAAAATTATTCTTATTAGTCAGCGTTCTTCAATGACATAGGAAATGATCCGCCTGAAATTCTGCTTGTGGCAGATGGGAATGAATGCATGCCATTGTTAATTTCAGAGATCCATTATTTACATAAGTATCATTAAGAGCTTCCTTTTTGTTTATTCTGTTGTAATGTTAAATCTCATTAAATTTTCATGTTTTCTCTGCTTTGTTTTGATTATGCATTTTTCATGGATGGGACATGCTGAATGCTAATCATAGTCTCTTTTCTTTTTTTTACAATATCGGCTGATATTAACCGCAGTCTTGCTTTTGGAAGTGTCATTAGGCACACTTTATTTAGCTTACACTGGCACATTCACTCGTAGGTTAATTTGTATAAATCAATCTGATACTAGTAAGCTGCACTGATTAATCAAGTCAGAGATCTTATTTAATAAAGACAAATTGTTTAATGGGAGATGTCCATTAATCCACTGTCTTTACCCTGCTGTCTCCCGGTATACTGCTGGAATCTAAAGAATTGATATCTGTTGTTATGTTGTTTCAGTCTTGAATAGGCTGGGAGCTGGCTTCTTTGCTTTTCAGTGACATAAATAATGGAAACGATAACATACCAAGTAAAAAATCTCTTCCACAGGAATTCAGAAAGTGTATTTGTAACAAAAAGCTAGTAGGATGACTGAACTTTGTATTACAGCATAGTAAATTTCATGGTTTCTTGAAACTGCCAACCTGTATATGGAATGGTAATAGGCATACTGACAGCCTCTGATGTCTCAGTGGCACCGGACAAACAGTGTCAGTTCTGTTTTTCACTGCAGTCAAGTAGAATCTCAGAGCCAAGTTTGTAAGTACAGAATATTTAGGTTTTATTTGGCACCAATCAGTGTATATCATGACCCATTTTCACTATGCCTTATTTGAGTTACTATGATGGACAAACAATGCAATGAAAAGAATTATCAAGATCATCTTTGCCCTGGTCTAGTTATTGATTAGTGCTCTTACAGCAGTGGGTATGGAACTACTGTTTTAACAGATTAAGATTACTAACATATTTGGTTTAGGGCTAATCCAAAGGGAGTTGTCTTGGCAGTACCTGGGTATTCACCCTTTTAGCTCTATACAGGGATTTAGACTTCATTGCAGTGGAGCCACCATGCTCCTACCTCCTGGAGTAGTCTCTGTGGTTAACAGCTGACCCACGGGGCTCAGAGACACCAGTGCATGGGACCAATGGGTCAGGCAGAACCATAGTCATAGAAAGGCCCTAGATCAAGGCTGGTGGAGTATGTGCAATATAAGAATGAGTTCAAAGTCAGGGCAGGCAGCGTAGTATCAATATGGGTAAACAGGCATACGTCAGTACACGGGCAGACAAGAGAATACAGAACAACTTTGCAGGAACTTAGCAAGTTAAGAACCTATTGTTCAGGCATCCTCCCACTGGGGAAGATGCCTGAAGTACCCAGGATTGCCAGCCCTTCACTGATGAAGAATAGGGTGTGCACCCTGGCCCTTTAAGAGCCACGTGTGCCTTACAGGAACAGATAAGGTAGCCTTAATGGCAAGCAGGCCACAGCTTGTGTGAAGGGACAAAGTAGGCCCGTCAGCTGGCCCACTCAGGAGAATGACTGCAGGAGGCAGCCCCAGACTGCCAAGTAAGTATAGTATGACAGTAGTGGCTTGCACCTGCCACTGTAACAACTGATAAGTCGTATATTTGTTATTTATTTTCCACTGACAAGACACATGGATGTCATGGGGAGTGTACACAACTTGGGACCTCCCTCAACTAGGCAACAAATAGCTCTAACAATGAGACATGTTAATACATAAGCCAGTGATCAGGAACAGACCATTTACATGGGAAAATTATTGGGGACAAGCCTTTGTTTGAATGTTCAGTCTTGATAATTAGCCCTATATTCTGTATGTGCTAGTTGGCTTTTTACATGGTTCGCTATCAGTTTGAATAACAGGTATTAATTCCTAAATTTTTACAATACCAGTCACTGCAGGGAAAATGTATAGGTGGGTGCAACTTCCCTAGCCAACGTCAGCTGCATGGGGTATAAACAAAGCCAATGTTTAATTTACCTGCACAGGGTAGTAATGAAGAACCTCAGTTGTCCTCTACTAGGCAAAGGTTACAGTGGTAATAACTGGCCATATATAGGATGAATTATATTTCTGGGAACACACTTTGAAAGAACAATTTTCATCCATGATCTGTCTTTCTTTCAATGAAGGATCTTTTGTCCATCTACTAAATGAAAATTTAAAACTTAGATGACTTTTTTTGGTCTGTCATCAGTCAACTGAAATGGTCATTCACGTTTAACCCAATGAATGACTGTTTTGGTTGCAATCAATCATTTTGATCAACTTTAGAGTAACGTATATTGGTACATTAACTCTAAACATTCTGTAGTGTACAGTAAATCTTTAGTGTGGTTCCAGTATGATGGACCACAATTTCCAAACACTAAAATATATGAATAATATTATGGGGATATCTCATGGGGTTTCCACTTCCCACTAAAGTGTATAATTATGCCATCAGTTCAATAAGACTGAGGAATTCCATGGTGTCCAAGGGTCTCTTTTACAGATGACCTGAATGTAACACTGTAGTTAATGAAAAGAACACCATCTGTTTATCTTTTGATTATTCAGACCATTTATCACATGACTTGCTGACCTCAGTCTACAGTATTGAATGAGTTTATTTAGTAAAAGAACACATTTTGTATATGTATTCTACTAGGAAAACTAGTAAACAAGAAATATAGTCAGTAAAATCTGCTGCATATGAAATATTTCTAATGGCATATACACTATATTTGGCTGCTTTATATTCAACACTGTTCTTTATGGGGCAAGCCATGCTACTCATGTTATCTATAGGTGACACTAATTGCACATAAGTATCTATTCACAAATTAATTAACATGGCAGAGTTATCTATAGTCACAGAGCAGCCTAGTAGTATGTGGAAATGCTTTGAACACTCTTTAATTAAATTGAATGTGTGTGGTTTGTATTCCACTATTGATCACATGAAATAAAGGAGTTGTCTATATCAACATGATTTGATCAATTGCTTTTACAATTACTTGGGTTGTGTTGCTGACAAAGCGACTGGAACACCTTCTATGTGCTTGAATTATTAACTCGTGGTATCCCATAGCAGAGGGTATGCAGGTGGTATGCTTTATAAAATGCAAAAGGGATTCAAATATATATATATATATATATATATATATAAAATAGGACTTTTTGTTTTCTGTCCTGTAACCAGTTCTTTACCCATATCCATATATTCTCCCCTAGTCCCTGCATTTGTTGCTTTGGCACAAGACTTTTGTGCAATATTGTATAGAATATTTTTGCAAAATACAGATATTTCACATCTACTGCATTATCAACAAGATTTGCCCTTACCTCCTCATAGAAGCCCAGAATGTTGGTTAGGCATGACCTATTTTGCATTAATTAATGTTGGTTATCAATTACTCATTTATTCACTGCTATATACTTTATCTGCTATATACATCTCTTAGAATACCTTCAAATAGTTTACATACCACAGATATGAAACTTACTGGTCTGTAGTTACACAGTTACACCTTTTTACCTCTGTTGAGTATTTGATTAACATCAGCCATCCCCCAGTCCTGTGGCACTGACCCTGTTACAAGAGATTGAGAACATAAGAAAATGAGATACAGTGGTCTATGAATTACTGGGCTCAGTTCCCTTAGTACCTGTGGATGTATTCCATCTGGGCAAAGCCTTTATCATTATTTAGGTTGCTCATATGTAGCTATTCTTCTTCTTGAGTGCAATTTAACAGAGAATGCTGATTATTGTCCCCCTGAATCATATCTGGTACTGGCAGCTTGCTGGTGAACACAGACAAAAAGTAATATGGATTCTTCTTTGCATGATACAGCTTTAGGCCTCATGCACACGAATGTGTGCCGGCCGGGTTCGTGCTGCGGACAGCAAATCTCACGGGCACCGACCGTGGATCTGCTGCATGCAGATCACAGACTCATTCACTTGAATTGGGTCTGCGATCCGCATCCGACTATCAACACCGCAAAAAGTAGTGCATGTCTGGAGGCATGGACAGAAAACCCACGGAAGCACTGCGCAGTGAATGGGTCAGCATCCATGATGCAGAGTGCATATGGCCGGTGCCCGTGTATTGTGGACCCGTTGTTTGCGGGCTGCAATACGGCCACGGACGGGCAACGGCTGTGTGCATGAGCCCAAAACTTGCATTTGTGAACTGCACAGAGAACTGTGTTCATAGACAATGATTTTTGGAAGTGTTCCTGAGCCCATGCAGTGATTTCCAGTATAGAATCATATTTTTTTAAAGCAGTGCTGCCTAAGGCCATAAACATCCAATACATCCAATTTGCCTTATCCCTTGTGCACATGGATTTCTCTAGATACTGTCAGTGGCGTATCTATCACGAGGCAAACAAGGCATTTGCCTAGGGCGGCACTTGCCAATGGGGCGGCAAAATGCCTTGTTTGCCCCTGTCCCATCCATCTTATATGTTGCCGCTGGTATACTCAGAAGATCCGATGGTATATTCTAACCCCCAGGCGTTCCCATGGTGACGGGGACGCTTGCCTGGGTGTTAGAATATACCTTCGGATCTGTGTTTTCACAATCTCAGTGAGATCGTAAAAACTCAAATCTGATGGAATATTCTAACCCACAGGCGTTCCCATGGTGACAGGGACGCTTGCCTGGGGGTTAGAATATACAGGGCCACGCCGCTTACAGGAGAACATTTATAAACGAATCATTAACTTTAACTTTAATCATTGCTAATCTCTTTACTGGATATCTTACTCTGTCTTGACTCTTAGCTCTGGTAAAACAGCAGGCAGTGCGGGCGGCGCTCACTCACTGATGTCACGCGCCTGCGCCGCCTAGTGGGAGGAGCAGGTGTGTGACGTCAGTGAGTGAGCGCCGCCCGCATTGCCTGCTGTTTTACCAGAGCTAAGAGTCAAGACAGAGTAAGATATCCAGTAAAGAGATTAGCAATAATTAAAGTTAAAGTTAATGATTTGTTTATAAATGTTCTCCTGTGAGCGTCGGGGAGGGGGATCTGTTGATGGCACTATTTAGGGGAGGGGGATCTGTTGATGGCACTATTTACGGGAGGGGGATCTGTTGATGGCACTATTTAGGGGAGGGGGATCTGTTGATGGCACTATTTAGGGGAGGGGGATCTGTTGATGGCACTATTTAGGGAAGGGGGATCTGTTGATGGCACTATTTAGGGAAGGGGGATCTGTGGATGGCACTATTTAGGGGGGAGATCTGTGGATGGCACTGTTTAAGGAGGGGGATCTGTGGATGGCACTATTTAGGGAAGGGGGATCTGTGGATGGCACTATTTAGGGGAGGGGGATCTGTTGATGGCACTATTTAGGGGAGGGGGATCTGTTGATGGCACTATTTAGGGAAGGGGGATCTGTGGATGGCACTATTTAGGGGGGAGATCTGTGGATGGCACTATTTAGGGGAGTGGGATCTGTGGATGACACTATTTAGGGGAGGGGGATCTGTGGATGGCACTATTTAGGGGGGAGATCTGTGGATGTCACTGTTTAAGGAGGGGGATCTGTGGATGGCACTGTTTCGGGGAGGGGGATCTGTGGATGGCACTGTTTCGGGGAGGGGGATTTGTGGATGGCACTGTTTTGGCGAGGGGGATCCGTGGATGGCACTGTTTAGGGGAGGGGGATCTGTGGATGGCACATAGAAAGGGGTGGGGTTTAGAGAGAAAGGGGTTTGGCCTTGACATGAAGGGGTGGGGTTTAGAGACAAAGGGGTTTGGCCTTGACAGGAAGGGGTGGGTCAAATTTATATTAGGGGGGTGCCCGAGTTTAGTCTCGCCTAGGGCAGCACAAAACCAAGATACACCACTGGATACTGTAGGGGGTCATTTATCAAACTGGTGTAAAGTAGAACTGGCCTAGTTGCCCATACAGACCAATCAGATTTCTCCTTTCATTTTGGACAGCTCCATTGCAAAATGAAAGGAGGAATCTGATTGGTTGCTATGGGTAACTAAGCCAGTTCTGCTTTACACCAGTTTGATTAATGACCCTCTAAATCTTTTGATAATAATATATACAGCAGATGCTGGGATATTCAAAGTCTTCATAATTGTACATGAAGAATATATATTTTTAATTGTTTCACAATGTTTAGATACAGTTTTTTGCATATTAGTGAACCTCTCTTTGCTCCTGAGAGACTCTACCTCTCTAAAACGTGTTTTGTATATCCAGTCATGTGACTTAGTAGCAAATTGCTCCTCTAGCATTAGTACCACTTACTTTTCCAGCCCCTTGCTGCCCCTGTCCCAACTTTTTTGAGACACATTGCTGTCATCAAGTTGTAAATGAGTAATTTTTTTCCATGTAATGGTAAAATGTCTCAGTTTCAACATCAGATATGTCATGTGTTCTATTACGAATAAAACATGGGTCTATGAGATTTAAATATCATTGCATTCTGTTTTAACTTTTTTGGAATTGGGGTTGTAGACTTGGAGTGGAAAAACTACAATGGAAAGAAAAGGAAACACAGATAATTGCATTTGCTTACAGTATATGATCTCTTTAATTATGACATCATGAATGTGTTACTAAGTGAATGGAATTTTAAAAGCTTCCTTCAATTAAATTGTAACTGCACTGGAAAAAGCCTCTGTGTTTGCTCAGGAGCAAAATAGTCAAAGGTCAAGAAAAACTCCTTCCTAGCTAGACATGCAGTAAATAAAATAAACTGCTAAAAACTCTTAAAGCTTAATATTCACACAAGTTCACAGTAAAGAAAAATTTTATAGCCCCTGTGTTAATCACAGAAATCTTTCTGTTCCATGACTCCAAACTCCATTAACCAGCAAAGATTGGTGGTTTAATAAACTCCAGTATTGAGCTGGAGGCTCTGAATTTGTCACTGGAGATCAACATTGTTTTCTTCGCTTTGACCATTATTCTTTCCTTTAAAAAAACAAATAAAGTAAATTAATGAGCTACTTTTAATCATTGTCTTCATAAAATGTCCGCCTATAACAATGAATGTGACTTAATTAACTATGCACTATGTTCATTCACAGTGTAAATACTGCAGAAGCTGCCGGGATCTAATATAGCATATTATGTTACTTTAGTTCATTTCTTCAGCACAGTATCTGTAGAATCATGGATATATTTTGTTATTTTACAAGGGTTTTGCCATTTGTAGTCATGAGAGTTAAAAGTAAGAGAGGCTTAAAAAATGTTTTTGGACCGCTCAAAATAAATGAGGCAAGAGGATGTTGAATAGAGATTACAACACATAATCCCATATAGTGAGCAGTTTGCACTTTACAGAGTTTATAATCCATGGCAATAGCCTTTACTTTTTGACTTTGGAGACGAGTATACAGATGAAACTAAGACTTATTTCGTTAACATGATTCTGAAGCGCAACTAAACCAATGACAAAAAGCATGGTAGCAGATTTGAGGAAAATTTTCTATATACATTTCTGTGCAAAAGTTTTAGACATGTGTGGCAAAACTATGCACAGTAAGAATGCTTTCAAAAATAGAAATGTTAATAGTTTATTTTTATCAATTAAAAGGGTTCCCTGGGAATTATGAAAATGAAAATACCTAAATATTACTTTCTTATAAATATATTCCCAAATACCTTTCATTGGTTATGATGGCTCATTTTGTCTAGAGAGCAATCATTAGGAGAAATAAAATGGCTGCCGTCCTAGTAGTGCACACAAAACCTGTCCTAATCACACAGGAGGACAAGTTACTTCACGACACTGAGTTTAAAAAAAGTGCTCCATCCTCCTCTCTGCTCTGCTTGTCAGGTGTTATAGTCTTGAATAGAGTTGAGCGGACACCTGGATGTTCGGGTTTGGCAGGTTCGGCCGAACTTGAAAAAAAAGTTTGGGTTAGGGACCCGAACTAGACCCGAACTTGACCCCGAACCCGAACCCTATTGAAGTCAATGGGGACCCAAACTTTTGGGCACTAAAATGGCTCTAAAATAGTCCTGGAAAGGGCTAGAGGGCTGCAAAAGGCATCGAAATGTGCTTAAAAGCATGACAACTGTTCTGCAAACAAATGTGGATAGGGAAATGACTTAAAATAACATAAAATACAGAAAAAAATAAAAATAACAATCTGGATCTAGGAGTAGGAGGTTGAGGAGGCGGTGGATGGGTGGATGTGGCGGTGTAGGTTGACGTGGCGGTGTAGGTGGAAGCGGCGGTGAAGAAGGAATAGATAGCCAACACTGATATGTGTTATTTTTTATTTGTAAATTGGGGTATCTCCCAAAATATTGGGACATATAACAAAATAAAACAAAGAATAAGTGCACTTGAGTACAAGAATGGATGGTTGAGGCTGGTATAAATGTCTATTCTGCACAAGGTACGGACAAGTCCTGTGGGATCCATGCCTGGTTCATTTTAATAAACGTAAGCTTGTCCACATTGGCTGTGGCCTGTGATGATGCTCTCTGCCGTGCTAAACACACGTTCACACTATACACTGGCTGCAGGGCAGGTCAGCACCTCCAAGGCTGACAAAGCTTTTCCACATTTTGGCCATGCTAACCCTGCCTTCTCAGGTGCTGGTGGTGCCCCAGCTGCGTTGGCGACCTCTTCCTCCTCCTCTGCCTTCGCCTTGTGCTTCCACTGTGCCCCCGCTGTCAGGTGGGAATGCTATCATCATCGTGCACTTGTAGTCGCGCATCTTCCGATCAGTAACAGATGTTTTCACTAAATTTAGTTCCCTGTCAGCAATGCAGGGCAGGGGTTCATTCACGGCAAAAGGGGGTTCATGTCACCCAGCAATAGAACAGAGGATTTTGAGAGATTTAGGCCCCTTTCACCCAGGCACAGCAGGGGTTCATTCATGGCAAAAGGGGGTTCTTGTCACCCAGCAATACAACAGAGGATTTTGAGAGATTTAGGCCCCTGTCACCCAGGCACAGCAGGGGTTCATTCACGGCAAAAGGGGGTTCTTGTCACCCAGCAATACAACAGAGGATTTTGAGAGATTTAGGCCCCTGTCACCCAGGCACAGCAGGGGTTTGTATACGCCAAAAATTGTAAAATGTCACCCGACAATTGAAAATAAGAATTTTTTTAAATTAAAATGACTCTAAAATACTCCTTGAAAAGGCTAGAGGGATGTAAACGTCAGTAAAATGTGCTTAAGAGCATGGCAACTGCTCTGCAAACAAATGTGGATAGGGAAATAACTTAAAATGAAATAAAATAACAAAAAATTACAAATTATTAACCTGCAACTCAGAGAAGGAGGTGGATATGGGGTCGGAGGTTGAGGAGGCGGTGAATGTGGTGTTGTAGGTGGAGGCAGCAATGGAGGAGGAGGAGGTAGCCAACAATGTTTTTTTTTATTTTTTATTGGGGTAGGTAGCCCCCAAAATATTGGGACAAATAAAAAAAAAAGAAAACAAAGAATCATTGCACTTGACTTGAGTACACGAATGTATGTTAGATGGTGGTATAAATGTCTATTCTGCACAAGGTACAGACAAGTCTTGTGGGATCCAAGCCTGGTTCATTTTAATGAACGTGAGCTTGTCCACGTTGGCTGTGGACAGGCGGCTGCGTCTGTCTGTAATGACACCTCCTGCCGTGCTAAATACACGTTCAGAGTACACTGGCTGCATGGGCAGGCCAGCACCTCCAAGGCATACAGGGAAAGCTCTGGTCATGTGGACAATTTGGAGACCCAGAAGTTGAATGGGGCAGAACCATCAGTCAGTACATGTAGTCGTGTGCACAGGTACTGCCTCCTGCTAACACGCTCCAAATCAGCAGTTGGGGCCGTTGTTACGGCGAGGTGACAAAGCTTTTCCACATGTCGGCTATGCTAATCCTGCCTTCTGAGGTGCTGGCACTGACACAGCTGCGTTGGCGACCTCTTCCTCCTCCCCTGCCTTCGCCTTGTGTTTTTACTTGTCCCCCGGCGTCAGTCGGAAATGCTCTCAGGAGCGCGTCTACCAGCGTGCGCCTGTAGTCGCGCATCTTCCGATCACGCTCCAGTGAGGAAATTAAGGATGGCACATTGTCTTTGTAACGGGGATCCAGCAGGGTGGCCACCTAGTAGTCCACACACGTTAAAATGTGGGCAACTCTGCAGTCGTTGCGCAGGCACTGCAGCATTAGCTGCAAGTACTACCTTCAAGTACTACATTAAGTACATTGAAGAGATATTGCAGGAGATAGTCAGGAGGTAGGCTGGAAGGTGGAAACAATACAAAAAAAAGGTAAGATTTGTTTGATTTGTTTGATTTAAATTTTCAATTTTTTTATTTATTTTTTCTCCTCTTTTAAATGGCAGACTTGGTTCAGTGCAGGAACTGCTGTGCATTTATTTCATGTTCCACTCTTTGGAGATTCGGATGCTGTCAGATCTGTAGACAGTTCTCCTTACTGCAGCAGGAAATTGCATTTTTAAAATCTGAAATATTTAAATTATCTGTTAAACAAACTCCAGCTAGGACTGCTTCAATGCCACTGCCACAGAGGACCCCCAGAAATGGCAGATGGGGTACTGTAGGTTCTGGAAGACTAGTGGTGGATAGAAGACATGTCCCACAGTCGGTGGTTCTCCATAATTCATTTGCAGCACTCTCAGAATGTAAGGGCAACATGGATATGGACTCAAGCACAGAGGGTGAGAAACCATCGACTCCTATGTCTAATGTATGCAAGACTGCAGCCAAGGACAAAAAAGATAAAGTGAAGTCTCAAAGGAAGCAGCTGTTGCTGGGTGATTCAATCATAAGAAGTGTGGAGCTTAAAGAAAATGGTTTTGTGAGATGTCTCCCTGGGGCTACTGCTAGAAGAGATAGAAGACGTATTATTAATATTGTTAAGCAAGCAAAGCAGGAAGGGGACGTGGATGTTCTTGTCCATCTAGGGACAAATGACCCGGCTTGCAATGAAGTGTCAGAGGTGAAAAAATCTTTTATCACACTTGGTAATGACGTACAGGATTTTGCATCCACCATTTCATTTTCTGAAGTTCTGCCTGTGCATAATGTTCAGAATGATAGGCAGAGGCGCATAAAGGAGTTCAACATATGGCTTGGTAAATGGTGTCAAGAGCAAGGATTTGGCTTTGTTTCTCATGATAGCTCTACTTGGAATAGAAAGGAACTGTACAAAAAAGATGGTTTGCATCTATCTCTCAAAGGAACAAATGTACTTAGTGAACAACTCCAAGAATTTGCGAAAGAGTATTTAAACTAGGAAGGGGGGGCAAAAGAGTGAAAATAAAAGAGTCCAATTGCCCCCCGAAACAATGCCAGAACAGGTCAGAAGCACAGAGGTTAAGAAATGATAAGCTCAGAGTCCTGTCTACAAATGCTCGCAGTTTAGGTAAAAAAATCAATGAACTTGGGTCAATAATGGCATCTGAGAATGTAGATTTAGTGGCTGTTACGGAGACATGGTTTAATGAAAGAAATGACTGGGACATAACCATACCAGGGTACTCTTTATACAGAAGAGACAGAGAAGGCAAGAAAGGAGGAGGAGTGGCCCTGTATGTGAAAGATAGCATTAAATCTAACCTAATACAAGTTGGTGAGGCGAACATAGAGTCAGTTTGGGTTACGTTGCAGTTTGCAAACCATGCAGTAACTCGTGTAGGTGTGATATATAGACCACCTGGTCAAGTTAAAGAACTAGATGATCTACTAGTTGAAGAAATAGCTAAAATGACAATGAAAGGAGAAGTTATCATTATGGGAGATTTCAATCTTCCAGATATAAACTGGAAAACCAAAATAGCAAGTTCTACCAGGAGTACAGATATTCTAAATTCCCTACTGGGGTTATCTCTACAACAAGTGGTTGAGGAGCCAACCCGGAGGGAGGCCATTTTGGATTTGGTATTCACAAATGGGGATTCGGTATATGATGTCATTGTAGGCGAAACCTTGGGATCTAGTGATCACCAGTCAGTGTGGTTTAATATAAGAACTGTGAAAGAGTCCCACCACACAAAAACAAAAGTTTTAGACTTTAGAAAAACAGACTTTTCAAAAATGAAATTAGTCATAAATGAGTCCTTATCAGACTGGAACGGATTACATGGAGTCCAGGAGAAATGGGACTACTTAAAAGGTGCATTATTGAAGGCAACAGAAAATTGCATTAGACTTGTCAGTAAAAGCAAAAAAAGGAAGAGACCACTGTGGTACTCAGCAGAAGTGGCCCAAATCATTAAAAATAAAAAGCTAGCATTTTGTAATTTTAAAAAAACCCAGAGCAATGAAGATAAGGAAATCTACAAGATTAGGCAGAGAGAGGCCAAGCAAGTTATAAGAACTTCTAAAGCGCAGGCAGAAGAAAAACTAGCTCAGTCTATGAAAAAAGGGGATAAGACATTCTTCAGATATATAAATGAAAAAAGGAAATTAAAACAAGGAATAACTAAATTAAAAACAAAGGACGGAAGGTATGTAGAAGAGAATAAAGGGCTAGCCGACTGCCTTAATGAATACTTCTGTTCAGTTTTTACAAAAGAAAAAGGAGAAGGACCTCCACTAGAAAGGATGACTAATAAATCGTTTGATGCATGTATCTTTACAGAGGAAGATGTTCTAAGTTTGCTGTCTAAGGTGAAGACAAATAAGTCACAGGGGCCTGATGAGATACACCCAAAATTATTAAAAAAGCTTAGTGGTGAGCTGGCAAAACCGTTAACAGATTTATTTAACCAATCATTAGTAACAGGAGTCGTCCCGGAAGATTGGAAATTGGCAAATGTCGTGCCCATTCACAAGAAAGGTAGTAGGGAGGAATCGAGCAACTATAGACCAGTGAGTCTGACATCAATAGTAGGCAAATTAATGGAAACCCTATTAAAGGATAGGATTGTGGAACATCTAAAATCCCATGGATTGCAAGATCAAAAACAACATGGGTTTACTTCAGGGAGATCATGTCAAACAAATCTTATAGATTTTTTTGACTGGGTGACTAAAATAATAGACGGTGGAGGTGCAGTAGACATCGCATATCTAGATTTTAGTAAGGCTTTTGACACTGTCCCACATAGAAGACTTATCAATAAACTGCAGTCATTGAGCATGGACTCCCATATTGTTGAGTGGATTAGGCAGTGGCTGAGTGACAGACAACAGAGGGTTGTAGTCAATGGAGAACATTCAAAACAAGGTCATGTTACCAGTGGGGTTCCACAGGGATCTGTACTGGGACCAATTTTGTTTAATATCTTCATAAGTGATATTGCAAAAGGCCTCGATGGTAAGGTTTGTCTTTTTGCTGATGACACAAAGATATGTAACAGGGTTGATGTTCCTGGAGGGAAACGACAAATGGAAAAGGATTTAGGAAAACTAGAAGAATGGTCAGAACTCTGGCAACTGAAATTTAATGTGGATAAGTGCAAGATAATGCACCTGGAGCGTAAAAACCCAAGGGCAGAATATGGAATATTTGACACAGTCCTGACCTCAGTATCTGAGGAAAGGGATTTAGAAGTAATTATTTCAGAAGACTTAAAGGTGGGAAGACAATGTAATAGAGCAGCACGAAATGCCAGCAGAATGCTTGGATGTATAGGGAGAGGTATAAGCAGTAGAAAGAGTGAAGTGCTTATGCCGCTGTACAGAACACTGGTGAGACCTCACTTGGAGTATTGTGCGCAGTACTGGAGGCCATATCTCCAGAAGGATATAGATACTCTAGAGAGAGTTCAGAGAAGAGCTACTAAACTAGTACATAGATTGCATGATAAAACTTACCAGGAAAGGTTAAAGGACCTTAATATGTATAGCTTGGAAGAAAGAAGAGACAGAGGGGATATGATAGAAACTTTTAAATACATAAAGGGAATCAACTCGGTAAAGGAGGAGAGCATATTTAAAAGAAGAAAAACTATCACAAGAGGACACAGTTTTAAATTAGAGGGGCAAAGGTTTAAAAGTAATATAAGGAAGTAGTGGATGCATGGAATAGCCTTCCTGCAGAAGTGGTAGCTGCAAATACAGTGAAGGGGTTTAAGCATGCATGGGATAGGCATAAGGCTATCCTTCATATAAGATAGGGCCAGGGACTATTCATAGGATTCAGATATATAGGGCAGACTAGATGGGCCAAATGGTTCTTATCTGCCGACACATTCTATGTTTCTATGTTTCTATGTTTCTCATGTGTGCCAGGCTGCCCAGAGGTAAGGACAAGCTGTCCTCTGTGTGAGGCATATCGTATGCGTCCTCCGTATCCCCCCAGCCACGCACCAGTGATGGGCCCGAGCTGCGTTAGATGCCAACCCGCTGTGAACATGCTTCATCCCCATCCTCCTCCTTCTCCTCCAGTAGTGGGCCCTGGCTGGCCAAATTTCTACCTGGCCTCTGCTGTTGCAAAAATCCTCTTTCTGAGCCACTTCTAAAATACTGGCCTGAAAGTGTTAGAGATGACCCCTCTTCCTCCTCGTCCTGGGCCACATCCTCCTCCATCATCGCCCTAAGTGTTTTCTCAAGGAGACATAGAAGTGGTATTGTAACGCTGATAACGGCGTTATCGCCACTGGCCATGTTGGAGGAGTACTCGAAACAGCTCAACAGGGCACACAGGTCTCGCATGGAGGTCCAGTCATTGGTGGTGAAGTGGTGCTGTTCCGCAGTGCGACTCACCCGTGTGTGCTGCAGCTGAAACTCCACTATGGCCTGCTGCTGCTCGCACAGTCTCTCCAGCATGTGCAAGGTGGAGTTCCACCTGGTGGGCACGTAGCATATGAGGCGGTGAGCGGGAAGGCCGAAGTTACGCTGTAGAGCAGACAGCCGAGCGGCGCAGGATGAGAACGCCGGAAGTGCGCACAGACAGCCCGCACTTTATGCAGCAGCTCAGACAGGTCGGGGTAGTTGTGAATGAATTTCTGCACCACCAAATTAAGCACATGCGCCAGGCAAGGGATGTGCATCAAACCGGCTAGTCCCAGAGCTGCAACGAGATTTCGCCCATTATCGCACACCACCAGGCCAGGCTTGAGGCTCACTGGCAGCTACCACTCGTCTGTCTGTTGTTCAATACCCCGCCACAACTCCTGCGCGGTGTGGGGCCTGTCCCCCAAAAACATTAGTTTCAGAACGGCCTGCTGACGTTTACCCCTGACTGTGCTGAAGTTGGTGGTGAAGGTCTGTTGCTGACCGGTATGATGAGGTGGTAGAAGAGGAGGAGGAAGCCGAGTAGGAAGAGGAGGCAACAGGAGGCAAAGAATGATGCCCTGCGATCCTTGGCGGCAGAAGGACGTGTGCGCCAAACAGCTCTCCGCCTGGGGCCCAGCCGCCACTACAATTACCCAGTGTGCAGCTAGGGAGATATAGCGTCCCTGGCCGTGCTTACTGGTCCACGTATCTGTGGTTAGGAGGACCTTGCCACCGATGGCGTTGTGCAGTGCACACTTGATTTTATCCGATACTTGGTTGTGCAGGGAGGGCACGGCTCTCCTGGAGAAGTAGTGGCGGCTGGGAACGACGTACTGTGGGACAGCAAGCGACATGAGCTGTTTGAAGCTGTCCGTCTCCACCAGCCAGAATGACAGTATTTCAAAGGCCAGCAGTTTAGAAATGCTGGCATTCAGGGCCAGGGATCGAGGGTGGCTAGGTGGGAATTTACACTTTCTATCAAAAGTTTGTGAGATGGAGAGCTGAACGCTTCAGTGTGACATGGTGGAGATGCTTGGTGACGGAGGTGGTGTTGTTGGTGGCACATCCTCTTTTTGCTGGGGCGGCAGGTGCCAACGTTCCTCCAGAGGCGGATGAAGAGGCCGAGGCAGCAGCAGAAGAGGGAGGAGGAGGGGCCTGAGCCCTTTCTTGGTTTTGAAGGTGCTTACTCCACTGCAGCCCGTGTCTCGCATGTAGATGCCTTGTCATGCAGGTTGTGCTAAGGTTCAGAACGTTAATGCCTTGCTTCAGTCTCTGATGGCACAGCGTGCAAACCACTCGGGTCTTGTCGTCAGCACATTGTGTGAAGAAGTGCCATGCCAGGGAACTCCTTGAAGCTGCCTTTGGTGTGCTGGGTCCCTGGTGACTGTGGCCAGTAGCAGGCGAACTGTTTTGGCGACGGCTGCTCTGCTTTTGCACCCTGCTCCCTCTTTTGCTACTCTGTTGGCTCGGTCTCACCACTGCCTCTTCCTCCGAACTCTGAAAGTCAGTGGCACTACCTTCATTCCATGTGGGGTCTAGGACCTCATCGTCCCCTGCATCGTCTTCCACACAGTCTTCCTCCTTGGCCTCCTTTTCGGTCTGCATACTGCAGAAAGACACAGCAGTTGGCACCTGTGTTTCGTCATCATCAGAGACGTGCTGAGGTGGTATTCCCATGTCCTCATCAGGAAACATAAGTGGTTGTGCGTCAGTGCATTCTATGTCTTCCACCCCTGGGGAAGGGCTAGCTGAATGCCATTGGGAAACCCTGCCAGCAGAGTCTTCAAACAGCATAAGAGACTGCTGCATGACTTGAGACTCAGACAGGTTCCCCGATATGCACGGGGGTGATGTGACAGACTGATGGGCATGGGTTTCAGGCGCCACCTGTGCACTTTCTGCAAAAGACTGGGTGGGAGATAATGTGAACGTGTTGGATCCACTATCGGCCACCCAATTGACTAGCGCCTCTACTTGCTCAGGACTTACCATCCTTAGAACGGCATTAGGCCCGACCAAATATCGCTGTAGATTCTGGCGGCTACTGGGACCTGAGGTAGTAGGTTCAGTAGGACGTGTAGCTGTGGCAGAACGGCCACGTCCTCTCCCTGCAACAGAGGCTCCACCAACATCACCACCACGACCATGACCGCGTCCCTTATTAGATGTTTTTCTCATAGTTAGCGTTTACAAAGCAAAGTAAAAAGTGGTTAAGTCTGTTAAAAATAATTAACCGCCAATAAAAACCCTGATGTACGGTATTGCACTCAAAAATTTTTTTTTTACTCTATATGACAGCGGTATTTGTGACCTAAATGTGACACTCACTTATGCACGTCTTATCCCAGATGTGCAGTATATCAGAGGCTTTTTTCACCCCAGTATGCCAAAGCTGTATTTATGGCCTAAATGTGACAGTGACTTATGCTTGTCTCATCCCAGATGTGCAGTATATTAGAGGGTTTTTTCACCTTAACCAAAAAGCTTTATTTCTGTCCTAAATGTGACAGTCACTTATGCTTGTCTAATCCCAGATGTGCAGTATATTAGAGGGTTTTTTCACCCTAACCAAAAAGCTGTATTTCTGTCCTAAATGTGACAGTCACTTATGCTTGTCTAATCCCAAATGTGCAGTATATCAGAGGCTTTTTTCACCCCAGTATGTCAAAGCCGTATTTATGGCCTAAATGCACATGTAATCCCAGATGTGCAATATATTAGAGGCTTTTTTCACCCCTGTAACAAAAAAGCTGTATTTATGGCCTAAATGTGATACTTACTTATGCTTGTCTAATCCCAGATGTGCAGTATATCATAGGCTTTTTTCACCCCAGTATGCCAAAGCCGTATTTATGGCCTAAATGTGACAGTCACTTATGCACGTGTAATCCCAGATGTGCAGTATATTAGAGGGTTTTTTCCCCCTAACCAAAAAGCCGTATTTCTGTCCTAAATGTCACAGTCACTTATGCACGTGTAATCCCAGATGTGCAGTATATCAAAGGGTTTTTTCACCCCAGTATGCCAAAGCCGTATTTTTGGCCCAAATGTGACAGTCACTTATGCATGTGTAATCCCAGATGTGCAGTATATTAGAGGGTTTTTTCACCCCAGTAACCAAAAAGCCATATTTCTGGCCTAAATGTGACAGTCACTTATGCTTGTCTAATCGCAGATGTTCAGTATATTAGAGGGTTTTTTCACCCCAGTATGTCAAAGCCGTATTTATGGCTTAAATGCACATGTAATCCCAGATGTGCAATATATTAGAGGCTTTTTTCACCCCTGTAACAAAAAAGCTGTATTTATGGCGTAAATGTGACACTTACTTATGCTTGTCTAATCCCAGATGTGCAGTATATCATAGGCTTTTTTCACCCCAGTATGCCAAAGCCGTATTTATGGCCTAAATGTGACAGTCACTTATGCACGTGTAATCCCAGATGTGCAGTATATTAGAGGGTTTTTTCACCCTAACCAAAAAGCTGTATTTCTGTCCTAAATGTGACAGTCACTTATGCTTGTCTAATCCCAGATGTGCAGTATATCAGAGGCTTTTTTCACCCCAGTATGTCAAAGCCTTTTTTTAATGGCCTAAATGCACATGTAATCCCAGAAGTGCAATATATTAGAGGCTTTTTTCACCCCTGTAACAAAAAAGCTGTATTTATGGCCTAAATGTGACACTTACTTATGCTTGTCTAATCCCAGATGTGCAGTATATCATAGGCTTTTTTCACCCCAGTATGCCAAAGCCGTATTTATGGCCTAAATGTGACAGTCACTTATGCACGTGTAATCCCAGATGTGCAATATATTAGAGACTTTTTTCACCCCAGTAACCAAAAAGCCGTATTTCTGGCCTAAATGTGACAGTCACTTATGCTTGTCAAATCCCAGATGTGCAGTATATTAGAGGGTTTTTTCACCCTAACCAAAAAGCTGTATTTCTGTCCTAAATGTGACAGTCACTTATGCTTGTCTAATCCCAGATGTGCAGTATATTAGAGGGTTTTAACACCCTAACCAAAAAGCTGTATTTCTGTCCTAAATGTGACAGTCACTTATGCACGTGTAATCCCAGATGTGCAGTATATGAAAGGCTTTTTTCACCCCAGTATGCCAAAGCCGTATTTATGGCCTAAATGTGACAGTCACTTATGTACGTGTAATCCAGTAATGCAGTAGGTGGCACAGAGCAGGCTTAAAAAAATTGTGCACTGCACCCACAAAACACATTTGCTGTAGATCGCTGAGTACAAAAAACAGTTCTTGATAAGATTTCTCCCTGATCTCTCCCTCACAGCAGCTGCAGCCTCTCCCTACACTAATCCGAGCAGAGTGACGGGCGGCGCTACGTAACTCCAGCTTAAATAGAGGCTGGGTCACATGCTGCAGTTGGCCAATCACAGCCATGCCAATAGTAGGCATGGCTGTGATGGCCTTTTGGGCCAAGTAGTATGACGCTTGTTGATTGGCTGCTGTGCAGCCTTTCAAAAAGCGCCATAAAAATCGCCGAACACCGAACCCAAACCTGAACTTTTACGTAAATGTTCGGGTCTGGGTGCCGAAAACCCTAAAGTTCGTTACGAACCCGAACTTTACAGTTCGGGTTCGCTCAACTCTAGTCTTGAATACAGTTTAATATGATCTTCAGCTCAACCTCTGTAGAAATTGAGTTCATGAGGAGACATGAGGTATAGAGAGGAGGTGGGGATGTGGCTAATGAGCAGCATCTCTTTCATGCAGCCTCCATTTCCACAGTTTGTCCTGTCCATCCTCTATGTACCTCATGTCTCCTCATGAACTCCATTTCTACAGAGGTTCAACTGAAGATCATATTAAACTGTATTTAGGACCATAATCCCTGACAAGCAGAGCAGAAAGGAGGATGAGGCAGCTCTTTTTAGCTCAGTGTCGTGAAGTAATTTGTCCTCCTGTGTGATTAGGACAGGTTCTGTGAGCACTAATAGGACGACAGCCATTTTATTTCTCCTGATGTTTGCTCCCCAGTGAAAACGAACCATTATAATTAATGAAAGGTATTTGGGAATTTTTTATATAATAAAGTAATATTTACATATTTTAATTTTCTTAATTCCTGAAGAACCCCTTTAACATAATTCTAAATGAATCACCAAAAGAGAAAAGTAAATGAGATCAATATTTGGTATGATCACCCTTTGCCTTCAAAACAGCATCAATTATTCTAGGTACACTTGCACATAGTTTTAAAGGAACTCTGCTGGGAGGTTGTGCCAAACATTTTGGAGAAATGACCAGAGATGATCAGACGGGTAGCAGAATCCAATAACACAAATACAAGTCAGGAACACAGGAACATAAGGGATTATCAGGAGCCTTAGCAGAGCACAAGGACCTTGACATTGAGGCAGTTCCTATGCTTCTCAGTTCCTATGCTTCCTGATTGATGTTTTGGTCACTTTTGAATGCTGGCGGTGCTTTCACTCTAGTGGTAGCATGAGACGGAGTCTACAACCCACACAAGTGGCTCAGGTAGTGCAGCTTATCCAGGATGGCACATCAATGCGAGCTGTGGCAAGAAGGTTTGCTGTGTCTGTCAGCGTAGTGTCCAGAGCATGGAGGCGCTACCAGGAGACAGGCCAGTACATCAGGAGATGTGGAGGAGGCCGTAGGAGGGCAACAACCCAGCAGCAGGACCTCTACCTCCGCCTTTGTGCAAGGAGGAACAGGAGGAGCACTGCCAGAGCCTTGCAAAATGACCTCCAGCAGGCCACAAATGTGCATGTGTCTGCTCAAATGGTCAGAAACAGACTCCATGAGGGTGATATGAGGGCCCGACGTCCACAGGTGGGGGTTGTGCTTACAGCCCAACACCGTGTAGGACGTTTGGCATTTGCCAGAGAACACCAAGATTGGCAAAGTCGCCACTGGCGCCCTGTGCTCTTCACAGATGAAAGCAGGTTCACACTGAGCACATGTGACAGACGTGACAGAGTCTGGAGACGCCGTGGAGAACGTTCTGCTGCCTGCAACATCCTCCAGCATGACCAGTTTGGCATTGGGTCAGTAATGGTGTGGGGTGGCATTTCTTTAGAGGGCCGCACAGCCCTCCATGTGCTCGCCAGAGGTAGCCTGACTGCCATTAGGTACCGAGATGAGATCCTCAGACCCCTTGTGAGACCATATGCTGGTGCGGTTGGCCCTGGGTTCCTCCTAATGCAAGACAATGCTAGACCTCATGTGGCTGAAGTGTGTCAGCTGTGGGGACAGCTGAGGATATGGGCAGTTACTCCAAACGATGTAGATCCCCAAAATGGCTGATGCCTAACTGTTCCCTACCACCCATTTTTATCCCCCCTCTGCCGACGGGTGGGCTGTGATGGAACCTCCCTCCTTTCGGTCTGGCCTTTTGGGACATCTGAGATTATTCAGGTTTTTTGCCCCCACCTTCCCAAATGGCTGACCGATGTGGCAATATGAATCACAGCGATTCCTTGTTGTATGACAGGGACTGCGGGTACAGGTAAGACCCCATAATCTGAGTCGCCCTGTCCGGGTCATACAGCCACCAAATATGATCGGGTTATGATTTTCAGAAGGCCAGATCCTGAATACCAAGAAATGCCTCATGTCCAGTACGGGGTGTCTGGATTCTCCCCGAAGCCCATGTCAGGCTGAATACAATTACCAGGGTTCTGAGGATGTGGGTGTTATGAGGTCGGAGTTATGGCTTCTGATATTATTTCATCCACCAACTGAATGGCTTATACCACCTGCTGGGTTAGCAGCCACCATGTCTGGAGTTTGTTCTGCATTTTAAGTAGCCCCTTCCAGGTCTTCATTAGTATGCCCATATGGCTTGAAAGTTACAGGCCAGTGCTAAATGAAGTTTCCTCTGAGAATGTGGATTGTCTTCACTTTTTGCAGACAGGTTGGCACCCACAGGTACAATCCGCTTAAGTCCTTAATAGAGCAAAAACATTGACATAAAATCAGCAATTGATAATCCAAGTTTAGGAAAATCAAAAATCTATCTATTTATCTATCTATCTATCTATCTATCTATCTATCTATCTATCTATTTATTTATTTATTTATTTATTCATCTATTTATCTATTTATTTATCTATCTATCCATCTATCTACCTCAGATTTTGTTACAAACAACAATTACTTTCACATCAGAGTGAACAATTAGTAAAAGTTATGTTTAATGTTGAGGGAATTGAAGTCCACAAAGTGGACTACAGTCCTAATTTCAAGGAAAATTAGGTTTGCCACAAAGCCGAATTTCCTCATTCTTCGTGGTAACGAATTGATGTGAGGACAAGCCGTGTGAGATTTTGCGCTGGATTTTCAATCAAGATGGAGGTGGATGGCTCTTCGCAATCAAATAGATGAGGTAAGTATGATTTCATTTATTTTTATTTTTCACTGCAATAATAATGACAGATGCAGCAATCAGCTATGAACGTGATATCTGAAGGGTACAATGATGGCAGCGGCGCTGCTCCCTGTTATTCCACTGACTACTTAGAAAGAATATTTTTTTTGTTAAATTTGGTGAAGCAGCCAAATCCAACTTTCCAATACTTCGCTCATCTCTAGTTATGTTCTAGTTAAGAGTAAAATAAAATTGTTGCAAACACTGATATTATGATCAAAGTGATACAAGGTTTTTTTATATTGAAAGTTTTTTTTTGAACAATAAAAATGAGAAAAATGCATACTAGATTAATTGAATAAGTTAAGCTTTTTTATTTTACAGTAAGTCTTGAAAATGTTAGTATTATGCATTTTGTTTCCCTATTATAAGATAAAATAACGCACATAATAGAATTATTTCTTTCTTTGTGCGTGTCTGATCTCAATTTACAAAAAAAAAACACCATTTTAAACATAACCTTTAAATATGTTTCTAATCAATGGTGAAATCTAACATTTGAGAACTTGTTTCTGACATTCTATTCAACTGATGTCTATAAGGTTGTCATTCAATGAAAATTCATTTGCAGATGACTCAGGCAGGTGTGTGATTATCAAAGGTCAGGGCAGAAACAGCATATTTCATAAACACAGTTTTTCACACTTTGTAGCATTTATTCTTGTTGCATAATGACAGCATTCCTAATTACCTCTTGCAATCAAGATTCTAATAATTTAATTAGTATTATTTTTGCTCCATTAAATTGTTTCACCCGGTAGAGTTCATTAATTCAACACACTGCATGTTAAAGGAGTTTTTTTCTGCAGAACTTTTCTGCTCAGTCTGGTAGAACATTATAAATAACTGTTTAATGCAGCAAAACCCTGCAAAAGGAGCACAATTTAGGCTTGTGTTAGTAAAAAAATATATTTTATACAGCGCTTCTAATTATCCTGGTATTTGTAGTAAATATTTACTCAAAGAATAAGTCCCTAATCTATCATTTAAAGGGATTAAAGGGATTGTAGAAGGACTGCAGATAGGAGTCTCTATTAGTGGGCCTCCCTGATGATAAAATGATGACAAGTTGCCCCACAGAAACTGTAGGGTATGTTAGCAGCAAGGGTTAATTTCTTCAACAGCACCACCACAGGTTACATAAGGCATTACACAGTATCCATTGAAGTCAGTGAGCTGTCTTTGAACTGCACAGACATGCTAGATACCATAAACCATGAAAAAATGAAGAATGCAGCCTGATCTGATGGTCAGGTTTTATTTTACACCATATTGATGGCTGGGATCATGTGGATTGCATGCCTGGGGAAATGCCTGCACCAGGATGTACTGTGGGAAGAAGGCAAGCTGGCAGAAACAGTGTAATTCTGTGGATAATGCTCTTGGGTCCTTACATGAAGGTGGATGTTCCTGATGTGTACCCAGGTTGGACTGGGAAATTAAAGTGGCCCTGGGAAAAAACTAAAAGTGGCCCTATGCTGTTGGCGGGTCCAAATTAACAGAATGTGGGGAAACACAGATAGTCGAGGGCTGCACAAGTAGATGAGACCAGCAATACCAGAGTGCAGTACAAAACACCGCCCTGGCAGAACTAAACACCACAGTGCAGCGCAAAATACTGTTGTAGTATTAACTATATCACAGTCCTGAGGAGAACTGCATATGTACCTGATGCTCCTAGCATTAATTATTACTGAGAACATCAGATCATTTTGTATCCAGCTGGAGGCCATAAGGAGAGCTCTGGTGGCCCCCTTGGTATCGGTCTACCAGGAAATTTCCCTGTAGGGTCTATGGCCAGTCCACTCCAGTGTGTTCCGTATACCTCTGCTTATTGCACACCAAATTCACCCCTTCATGGCAAAGATATTTCCTACCACAGAGTAATGCAGGATAATGTGCCTTGCCACACTGCAAAAATTGTCCAAGAATGGTCTGAGGAACAAGACAAAGTGTTCAAGGCATTGATTTGGTCTCCACATTTTCCAGATTTCAATCTTATTGAGCACATGCGGGATGTGCTGGAAACACAACTCTTATAATACATGGGGGCTCACAGCTTAGGGTAAATTCACATTACCGTGTTGATTTCCATTCTCCTGATCTGACAGCAGAACAGAAAAAATATATAATCTTTTATTTTGAGCATCTGCTGTGCTTATTTTGCATGTGTTTTAGTCAGATATGTTATTTTTGATAGGAGAAAATGGAAAACCAATGACTTTTTCCCCCATTGAATTTAACGGATCTCAGACAGAATGGACTAAAATGCAGGGGAACTGACTGGAAGCCGGGGAAGTGGCTGCTATGGGTAATCAACTTAGAAGGGGACTGCCTGGGAGGAGGACTGAAAGATTTTATTGTTAGTATTATACAATGACATTATATACAGTGACAGATTATAGAGTGATGTGACATACAGTATATACATGTAGGAAATGGATAGAACGGCTGCCTGGCCTGGTCTAAGAAAGCTATCTTGACTAGCTGCAGGAATGAGGGTTGCATGGAAGAGGGGATTGCTAAAGGGGGGAAAGTTATTAAAAAATTTGCTGTGGGGCCCAGTCAAGTTCTAGTTATGCCACTGCTGAAATGGATGCAAAATAATCACAACGGATGCTTAAAATAACAGTTCCATTTTTACATTAATTTTCTGTTCTTCTGCCTAATCAGAAGAACAGAAAGCAAAATGGTTATGTGAAGCTACCTTAACAGGATCTGCTGTTAATATATTGGTGCTAGATACAACAAAACACTTTCAGAGGTCTTGTGGAGCCCATGCCTCGAAGGACCAGTTCTGTTTTGGAAGACCTTCCTATGGCTGATATGTATACTTGTGCTATTTGATAGCAGTCTTGGATGAATCAATGGGAATTTAAGCTATTGGGTTGTGCCTGATGAAATAAACCTGAAATACTGGAACATGTTATCCTTCCTACTGCATACTTCTGGTAATGCAAGCTGTTAATTAGAGCCAAGTTTGAATAGTAAATGCTAAGATGATAAATGGAATAAGGCATATTCATTAGATAGTGAATGAAAGTTATGACCCTAAAAAGTTTATTTTTCTGACAAAACTTTTATCACTTTTCACTTTCTTATTGCCCATGTCTACATTTTATATCTATGGAAGCTGAAAATCTCTCCTTACTAGTGTTTAGCGAGCATGCCAAACATCACGTGTGCTCGAGTCAGTTTCTGCCAGGATTTGAACTCACAACCCCTTATACATTAGAGGCAAGGACTTTATCCACTCAGCTATAAAGCTGAATGCTAAACTGAATGCTCATAGTAGTTTCTGATGTAGTGACTATTCCTATTTAGCAGAAGACTTATTTTATATTTCTCTGCAGGTTAACATGTAGCTGAATAGTTTAGTGGTTAATAGTGTTGAGCGCGAATATTTGAAAAGCTAATTTTTTGCGCGAATATCGGCACTTTGAGAATTCGCAAATATTTTGAATATAGTGCTATATATTCGTAATGACAAATATTCGTTTTGTTTTTTAACACAGTACAAATCAGGTGATCATCCCTCCCTTCTTCTGACTTGTGGGTCAATGAGAAAGCTTTGTCACAGCTTAGCAACATCCCTAGTAACCAATAGAAAAGTTGCCTACCCCACGCCGGAATTTCTCGCGCATTACGCAAATAATGCATTGCCGATTTTCGCAATCAAGAATATAATCTCGAATCCGCAAATATATGACGAATATTCTACAAAATATTCGTGAAATATCGCAAATTCGAATATTGCCCCTGCTGCTCATCACTAGTGGTTAACGTATATAAGTTTTTAGCCATAATATATTTACATATATTATTATATATTTAGAATATATAATATAGTAGCAAAAGAACCCAGCTTTGCAAGGGTATATTTCATCTATTTCATTTTATGTTTCCGTGTGTCGTAAAAATATATCGACAGTTTCCCCCATAACAGTGACCTCTACAGTACCCGCCCCTTTAACAATGACCTCTACAGTGGCCTCCCTTTTAACATTGACCTCCACAGTGCCCGCCCTTTTAACAATAACCTTCACATTACCCGACCCTTTAACAGTGCCTGCCCCTTTAACAGTGACCTCCACAATGCCTGCCCCTTTAACAGTGACCACCCCTTTAGCATTGACCACACCTTAACAGTGGCCATCCTAGTGGCCGCCCCTTTAACAGTGACCTTCACAGTGCCCACCCCTTTAACAGTGACTTCCACAGTGCCCGCCCCTTTAAAAGAGACCTCCACAGTGCCTGCCCCTTTAAAAGTAAATTTCACAGTGTCCGCCCCTTTAACAGTGACTATCACAGTGACCGCACCTTTAAATCCTTAGTGACCAAGCCTGTTTGGGTCTTTATGACCAAGCCAAATTTTGGAAATCTGACATGTGTCATTTTAGCTTAGAATAACTTTGTAACAGTTTTGCACATCTAAGAAATTCTGACATTGTTTTCTCATCACATATTGTACTTTACTTAGGTGGTAAAATTCTACCGATAAAATATGCGTATCTTTATTAAAAAAGTGAAAATTTATGAAAATTTGTAAAAATTGGCACATTTTCCTATTTTTAAACTGCAATATTTCACATAGATACATAAATACTATTCAATATTTTTATCAGAAATATATTTCCATATCTTTACTTTATTTTGGCTGCACTTACCAAATTGTTTTACTTTTTTAAATTTTATTTAGGAGACTTAACATTTTAACATCAATTTTTGAAGTACATATTTTTTCCTGCAACAAGCCAAGTTTGCAGAGGCTTATAAGTGTCAGAATAATAGAACCCCCCAAAAGTAAACCCATTTTAAAAACTAGGCCCCTTAATGTATTTATCTATGGGTGTAATGAGTTTTTTGACCAACTAGTTTTTGAAAGAAATTAATGCTAAGAAGGTGAAAAAAAAAATTATTTTAATTTTTTTTACACAAAAGTATTAATTTAAAGACATATTTTTCCTACAGAGCACATTATTATTGGTCCCTGATGGTTATTGTGCTGAAGGCAGATCTGCGCTATATTATTATTATTTTTTAATTAGATGTGGGGGGGTGGGCGCCCTAATAACTTTATTTAGCACATCTGGGGGCCATATTGCCCGATCGGGGTGCTGGGGGACCCAATCGGGGCATAATTTGAACTTCTCTCTTCTCTCTCGAGGAGAGAGACCTTACTGAGGGCAGCGGTGAGCGCGCGGCCGCCGCCGCCATCTTTCCTGAGGGTAAGGGGGGGTGGGGGGTGAGGATCGGGACCCAGCTTAGGGCCAGAAGCGCTGGGGGACCTGATCGCTGCATCAGAGACTTTCTCCCTCCTCTCTTACATGAGAGGAGGGAGAAAGTTTAGTGCGGGCAGCTCCGCTGCCGGCATTTTCTGTGATCGCCCGTGATAAAGTGTATCACGGCGATCACAGACCGCTTGTCACGGTCTATGATCACTGCCCTGTGCCCTCAGCTACCTCCAGTAGCTGCGGGCACGGAGCTACAGTGCTTGATTTTATCGCTAACTTGGGCTGAAGTGCCGCCGTAAAAAGGCGTCGCTCCAGCCCAAGACCCCTTGGTGACTGCCATAAAAACACATATGGGTGGTCCCTAAGGGGTTAACAGTGACTTTCACAGTGATCGCCCCTTTAACAGTGCCTGCCCCTTTAATAGTGACCTCCACACTGCCTGCCCCTTTAACAGTGACCACCCCTTTAGCATTGACCACACCTTTAACAGTGACCTTCCTAGTGGCCGCCCCTTAAACAGTGACCTTCACAGTGCCTGCCCCTTTAACAGCGAATTCCACAGTGTCCGCTCTTTAACAGAGACCTCCACAGTGCCCACCCCTTTAAAAGTGAATTTCACAGTGTCCGACCCTTTAATAGTGACTTTCACAGTGACCGCCCCTTTAACAGTGACTTTTACAGTGACCACCCCTTTAACAGTGACCGCCGCTTTAACAGTGACTTTCACAGTGACCGTGACTTTAACAATGACTTTCATATTGACCTCCCCTTTAACAGTGACTTTCAGTGACCGCCCCTTTAACAGCGACTTTGACAGCGGCTGCCCCTTTAACAGTGACCGCCCCTTTAATAGTGACATTCACAGTTGCCGCTCCTTTAACAGTGACTTTCAGAGTGACCACCCCTTTAACAATTACTTTCACAGTGACCGCCCCTTTAACATTGACTTTCACAGTGACCGCCCCTTTAACAGTAACTTTCACAGTGGCTGCCCCGTTAACAGTGACCGCCCCTTTTACAGTGACTTTAACAGTGACCTCCCCTTTAACAGTGACTTTCACAGTGACCGCTCCTTTAACAGTGACTTTTACAGTGACCGCCCCTTTAACAGTGACTTTCACAGTGACCGCCCCTGTAACATTGACTTTCACAGTGACCGCCCCTTTAACAGTAACTTTCACAGTGGCTGCCCCGTTAACAGTGAACGCCCCTTTAACAGTGACTTTCACAGTGACCGCCCTTTAACAGTGACTTTCACAATGACTGCCCTTTTAACAATGACTTTCACAGTGACTGCCCCTTTAAAAGTAACCGCCCCTTTAACTGTGACTTTCACATTAACCGCCCCTTTAACAGTGACCTCCATAGTACCCGCCCCTTTAACAGTGAACACCACTTTAGCATTGACCACACCTTTAACAGTGACCTTCACAGTTTTATGCCCCTTTAACAGTAACTTCCACAGTGCCCGGCTCTTTAACAGAGAACTCCACAGTGCCCGCCCCTTTAAAAGTGACTTTCACAGTGACCGCCCCTTTAACAGTAACTTTCACAGTGCTTGCCCCGTTAACAGTGACTTTCACAATGACTGCCCCTTTTTTACAGTGACTTTCACAGTCACTGCCCCTTAACCAGTAACCGCCCCTTTAACAGTGTTTTTTACAGTCACTGCCCCTTAACCAGTAACCGCCCCTTTAACAGTGACTTTCACAGTGACCGCCCATTTAACAATGACTTTCACAGTGCCCACACTTTAACAGGGACCTTTATAGCGTCCGACCTTTTAATAACAGTGACCTTTACAGTGCCCACCCCTTTAATAACCGTGACCTACACTGTACAGTTTCCCCCATAACAGTGAACTGTACAGTACCCGCCCCTTTAACAATGACCTCCACAGTGCCTGCCCCTTTAACATTGACCTCCAAAGTGCCCGCCCCTTTAACAGTGCCTGCATCTTTAACAGTGACCTCCACAGTACCCGCCCCTTTAACGGTGACCGCCACTTTAGCATTGACCACACCTTTAACAGTGACCTTCCTAGTGGCTGCCCATTTAACAGTGACCGTCACAGTTCCTGCCCCTTTAACAGTAACTTCCACAGTGCCGCCCCTTTAAAAGTGAATTTCACAGTGACGTCCCCTTTAATAGTAACTTTCAGAGTGACCGCCCCTTTAACAGTGAATTTCACAATGACCGCCCCTTTAACAATGACTTTCACAGTGACCGCCCCTTTAACAGTGACTTTCAAAGTGACCGCCCCTTTAACAGTCCCTTTAACAGTGACTTTCACATTGACCTCCCCTTTAACAATGACTTTCACAGTGACCACCGCTTTAACAGTGATTTTCACAGTGGCTGCCCCTTTGACAGGGACCACCCCTTTAATAGTAACTTTCAGAGTGACCGCCCCTTTAACAGTGAATTTCACAATGACCGCCCCTTTAACAATGACTTTCACAGTGGCCGCCCCTTTTAACAGTGACTTTCACAGTGGCCGCCCCTTTAACTGTGACTTTCAAAGTGACCGCCCCTTTAACAGTCCCTTTAACAGTGACTTTCACATTGACCTCCCCTATAACAGTGACTTTCACAGTGACCGCCCCTTTAACAGTGACTTTCAGAGTGACCGCCCCTTTAACAGTAACTTTCACAGTGACCGCCCCTTTAACAGTAACTTTCACAGTGACCGCCCCATTAACAGTGACTTTCACAATTACTGCCCCTTTAACAGTGACTTTCACAGTGACTGCCCCTTTACCAGTAACCGCCCCTTTAACAGTGACTTTCACAGTGACCGCCCCTTTAACAGTGACTTTCACAGTGACCGCCCCTTTAACAGTGACTTTCACAGTGCCCGCTCCTTTAACAGGGACCTTCATAGCGCCCGCCCCTTTAATAACAGTGACCTCCACAGTGCCCGCCCATTTAATAACAGTGACCTCCACTGTGCCCGCCCCATTCAGCTTTTTCAGCTTTTTAGTGGATAAGGTCCTTGCCTCTAATGTACAAGCATGGGAGTTTGAATTCCGGCAGAAACTTTTTAGAAATTTGATTTAAATACACTGGGGTGTCCCCAAGCATTGACTCCTTATATGGATATAGCTATATATGGAGTCAAAGCAGGGACTGCTAAGCCGAACTAGAGTCTTGATGGGGTTCTCCCATTGACTTCCATTGTGCTCGATAGAACACCCGAGCATCGCAAAGTGTTCTACACTTTGGTGCTCGCTAAACACTACTCCCTTCTGATCCACGGGATTTCCAGCAGATGGGCCCCACTAACCAAAGGATATGTGTTAAATGCATGGGGATGAAATATTTTTGCAGATTACGTGTTGGCAGGTTCAAATAGTTTGCAAATTTGCTGACTTATAAGTCTCCTTTTTACATTCAAAATAAAATAACATTTCCATTTCCTAGCTTTAGAAAAACATCCTTTTCATGTCAATTGAGGTTTTTCTTCAAGAAGAAATATTGCATGTGTTCTGTTATAGAATGCATCTCATTTGAATGTCATTTAAACATGCTTTGGAGTTTTTTTTTCCAGTGATTATGTTGATGAACCTTTCCTTCAGGTAGCTTTCTTGATTCTGAAATACATAATCTTATAAAAGTAGTTAAATGATTTTGAAATTATGAACCTTGTGGCCAAATAAAAGATTATTTTCTTCCTCGAAGATAGCTATTGTTTTTACACTCCTTTCTTCTTACAGCATTTTGGCTGAAGTGAATGAATTCATCAAATAAACCAGCACCTGTGTGATTTGCCTAGATGCTTTGTCCCCAAAACAAAGAAAAAGAAGGGAGAGTTTTTCAAATCTGAGCTTTTTAGAATTCGGAGTCGTAAAAATAAATATTGCTGCACAATAAAGTCTGTGAACATCATAAAGATGGATACGTTGACAGATCCAGCACAATATCTCTCTTTAATAATATTATATTTCATTTCCTGTACTAAGAAAACAACCATTATCCAAGGCAGCCATTCGTAAACAGCCATTGTGAACAGATTGCATGCATGTTGGTGGTATCATAATTGAAATAAGTTTTACAGGCTTTCCTTAAAAAATGCCAGATGTAAGAAAGCTCTATTAATCAACTAACTTACTTTATAGATACTAATTTCACCACCCTTAAGGAATAAATATAAAATGCTGGCTCTAGACAAAAACTATATGAAAATCTTCAGCCATTCATTCCCCTTGCTCATTTCTGTTGCTGGATTTATACTAAGCTGGGAAACACTAGCTAAGGTCAACCATGAACTTTGTCTGTATTTTGTACCTGCCTTTCACAAGGAAGAGAGAACAGAAGAAATGAATATATTATTCAAATTATCTTCATATTTACAACCAACCATATCAACTGTGAACAAAAATCTCAATAATGTATACTAGAACTGACATTGTATTAAAGGAAAACCTGGAGGAATACTGGAAATGGCTATATGAAAAAAAAAAAAACTTATTAAAATGAATGTCCACGGTCAACATTTTTTTATCCATGTATGTCCAAAAACTGTTCTTCTTAATACATCTATATAGAAATCAGAGCTTCAAATGCCCTTTATAGAAATATGGCAAGAATGTATCATGGTTTCTACAACTTTTCTGGTTTACGCCACTCTAAACATTTTCCTAAAAAGGACAACAGAGGGTTGGGCCTAGGTGGCCCATCATTTTTAATATTACTTGCACCAGTGAACCCACCAGAAACTTACACCAGCTCCTAGTAGTTGCAAATTTCAGATTCTGGTGTAAATGTGCTGGCCATAGTGTGGTAGAGGTTGTACAGAGATGAATTGATGATGGGTATTTCATTTATTGAGATGAAAATGATGAGAATGTTTTACCTTAGTTGTATTATCTACTGCAGTGCACATTTTATATTTCTAATAAAACAGAGACTACAAAAAAAATGACTCAGTTTACAAAGCATTAAAGAGGTAATCCCATGACTTATGTAAAAAATGAAAATCATATAGAACAAGACAATACCTTTCTAACAAAGCCAGAACCAGCCCTGTACCTCACATGGATCCAGAGATCTCCTCATTCATTGCTCTGCTAGATTTATATCAAGCTGACAGCTCAAGGGGTGTGTCTTTTCTGCTTCAGCACAGGGGGCGTGTCCATGATCCCCCTATCACAGCTCAGGGGGCGTGTCCATTCTCTCCCTATCACAGCTCAGGGGGCGTGTCCATTCTCTCCCTATCACAGCTCAGAAGGCAGTTGAAGGTTGAAACTAAGCATGTGAGCAGGACAAAGAAATAAGAAAAAAAACAGCAGGTGGCGCTATACAGATACATTTTATTGAATAACTCAGTGGCTATGCAAAATGTGTAATTATATGCAATTACAAAAGTATTCAGATCCAGGTGCTGGTTTGAAAACTATTAAATATATTTTAGTGGGACAACCCTTTTAAGGCAAAAGGCTAAGTAGCTCTGTGTCCTGAAAAATGTGGCGATCCCAGGTAAAGGAATAGGGCTTCTGTCATCAGAAATATGGGTAACTCTAGAATATATATTCTAGATACATTTTTTATTTTTTTATTTGTACTGTAGTTCTTTTTTGCCCCCTCCATTTCATTGATCGTGTCAGTGGGAATGAAGCACTGGATGCACAGAAATAGAAAGGAGGACCCAGCACTGTCACAGCTATTTCCTCCTCCTTTTCAGACCATTGACCGCTGTGTCTTCTTCCTGGTGTACTTTGACGAATGCAGCGTAGGCGACCATCTTTCCTTCACTCCGTCTGCGCTGCAGACTGAATGGCACAGCACAGGGGCAAAATTTAACCCAAACTCAGGGCTAAGTAGGATGATGTAAATGCTGCCTGGCCCTGTCGATCAATACCAGCAGGGTCCGGATTGAGGAGGAAGAATGGAGCCTATAGGAGTAGGAGCAACACCCCCATTCCTCCTTGAGGCTCATATGCATAAAATGAAAGTTGCTTTTTCTCAGTAACATAGGCACAAAGTAAGATGGGACTAACACTAAAGACTGAGCTGACATTAGCATATGTTTAATGTCAGCCAGTTTAGTACCCATATTTTCTGATGACAGAACCCCTTTAAAGAATTGAAAGCAAGTAGAATTAGGGTACTTCAACACTGTCAAGCTTTCTGATGCCGTTTTAGAAGCCAAAAGTGGAAATTATAGTGCATGACAGCAGCGTCATAACACATAGACTGTGTACAGTCTTAGAATACAATAGTCTAATAATCAGCATTTCCACTAATCACAGAGCCCTATTGTACAAAACAATAGCACTTCATCTGAAGATAGTGTTCACTCTGTTGTCTTTCATCAAATATGTAAAGGTCTTACACATTTTCCACACCCAAAACATGCATATAAAATAATGAATGAGACGGGCCTACTGGTCCATTGCCTTTCACACACACGCACAATTTTTTAGACCAGACGTGAAAGAAAATCACCATTGCATCACAATCTGCGCCAGAAATACGCCTAATATAGGTGTATTTCTGGATAATAAATTACCGTTTCTGTTCCAACTAAAATCCATATTAGGAGGATTTTCCATCATGATAATGTGCCATGCAGCATCCACTTTCAATCAGTTTTTCTCCTTTTCTCTCATTATTATTGCAATAGGTTTTAAAACATATAGATCACCATTAACCTTGTTAATTACTTTACACAACTGTGCAGCTTTATAACAGCAGCGGGCCACTACAACTAGTAATTACTGTCACATACTGTTTCATTTGTGGAGCGCTGAGATGTACCAATGGGCACAGTTTTTAATATACATAAGAATGGCTTTAAAACGAACATCAAAAGACACCAAGCTGACTGTTCTGTAAGGAAGTATCTGTGAATATTAAATATATAAAGCCTCATGCAAAATGCTAACACCGTTATACAGCCTACATGTACTCGGGTGTTTCTCCTATGTAAGCATAGAGCACTAACCAGTAATCTCTCTACTCAAGTTCTGATGCCATCCACCAAATTACTTTATTTTCAGGTGCGAATTGGCTACAGGGAAATTTCCAGGTGGGCTGATGCCCAGGAGGGCGCCTGTGCCCTCCTCACAACCAGCCAGCAGAAGTTTTTGGGGATGTATTTTGTGCTGCTGGCAGTATTTTGTGATGGAATGTTGTTTTTGGCTCTGTTGGGGTGGTACAACGTGCCACAATATGGTATTGTTGGCCCTTCCTTCCATCAATTTGGACCCAACTACAAAACTGGGCCACTTTTAATATTTTTTCCAGGGCCTCTTTAACCAGCTCCCAACTGCCTAACGCAGGGATGCGTCCTGCGGGCGACCGAGTTATTCCTCGTTGACGCATCGCCGCGTCCTCTCACAAGACGCGAGATTTCCTGTGAACGCACGCACACAGGAGCGCGCGTTCACAGGATCGGAAGGTAAACAAGCTGATCTACAGCCTGCCAGCGGCGATCGTTCGCTGGCAGGCTGTAGATCTAATTTTTTTAACCCCAGAAAGGTATATCAGACGCTGTTTTGTTAACAGCGTCTGATATACCTGCTACCTGGTCCTCTGGTGGTCCTTTTTGCTTGGATCGACCACCAGAGGACATAGGCAGCTCTGTAAGTAGCACCAAGCACCACACTACACTACACCCCCCCTGTCACTTATTAACTCCTTATTAACCCCTGATCACCCCATATAGACTCCCTGATCACCCCCCTGTAATTGATCACCCCCCTGTAAGGCTCCATTCAGACATCCGTATGTGTTTTGCGGATCCACGGATTCGCAGATCCGCAAAACACGGACACCAGCAATGTGCTTTCCGCATTTTGCGGATCCGCACATTGCCAGAACTATATAGAAAATGCCTTTTCTTGTCCGCAATTGCGGACAAGAATAGGACATGTTCTATATTTTTGCGGAACGGAAGTGCGGACCCGGAAGTGCAGATCCGCAATTCCGGATCCGAGCGGGACAAAGTCTGTCCCCATAGAAATGAATGGGTCCGCAATTCCGTTCCGCAAAATGCGGAACAGAATTGCGGACATGTGAATAGGGCCTAAGGGTCCCTTATCACCGCCAGTTACTTAGCTACTTGTTAGGTAGTTAGCGCCCAGCCCACTGTCATCGCTGTCGCTAATCCGCACTAGTACTATATAGTATCTGTAAGTGATCAAGACTGATCGCAATCAGATCTATATCAGTACATTAGGGTCACCTTAGGCTCTACAAAAAACGCAGTGTTCGCCCGATCAGGCCTGATCTTGTGCGCACACTTGCGTTGAGTCCGCCCCACCGCAGTGACAGAAATGTTTTTTTTTTCTGATCACTGCAAAAACACCGTAAAATCGCAGCGGCGCTATAAAGATCACTTTTTACATATACCCATGCTGGGTGAGAGAAATATCTCTGTAAATTGACAACTTTGTATAAAAAAATTGGAAAAGTTGTCATTTACAGAGATATTTATCTCACCCAGCATGGGTATATGTAAAAATACACCCCAAAACACATTGCCCTACTTCTTCTGAGTACGATGATACCACATGTGTGACACTTTTTTGCAGCCTAGGTGCGCAAAGGGGCCCAAATTCCAATGAGTACTTTTAGGATTTCACAGGGCAATTTTTACGCATTTGGATTCCAAACTACTTCTCACGCTTTAGGTCCCCTAAAATGCCAGGGCAGTATAAATACCCCACAAGTGACCCCATTTTGGAAAGAAGACACCCCAAGGTATTTAGTGAGGGGCATGGCGAGTTCATGTAAAATTTTATTTTTTGTCACAAGTTAGTGGAATATGAGACTTTGTAAGAAAAAAAAATGAAAAAAATCATTTTCCGCTAACTTGTGACAAAAAATAAAAACTTTCATGAACTCACTAAGCCCATCAGCGAATACCTTAGGGTGTCTACTTTCCGAAATGGGGTCACTTGTGGGGTGTTTCTACTGTCTGGGCATTGTAGAACCTCAGGAAACATGACAGGTGCTCAGAAAGTCAAAGTGTGTAAATAAATTTTTTTGCACCATAGATTGTAAACGCTATAACTTTTACCCAAACCAATAAATATACACTTATTGCATTTTTTTTTATGCAGAACATGAAATTTTGAGATTTTTTTTTATAGAAATGTAGTTTTATTTGAAAAATTTTACAACAGAAAGTGAAAAATTTCATTTTTTTGCAAAAATTTCGGTCAATTTCGATTAATATAAAAAAAAGTAAAAATGTCAGCAGCAATGAAATACCACCAAATGAAAGCTCTATTAGTGAGAAGAAAAGGAGGTAAAATTCATTTGGGTGGTAAGTTGTATGACCGAGCAATAAACCGTGAAAGTAGTGTAGTGCAGAATTGTAAAAAGTGGTCTGGTCATTGAGGGGGTTTGAGGTGGTTAAGTTCCCTGTCCACCCATGTCCATAACAATGTTCACATCGACCAGAAATAATCAGTGGCAAAATTAGGATCATAAGGGGTGGATTCTGCAGTGAAAATTCACATCATAAATTGATAAAGTGCTGATTTAAGATCCACAATTTCTCCTTGGATTCTGTGCAGGTTTTTTACATAGTGTGTGGAATAGAATTTCTTTCCCTTTTCTGGGATTGCAATATACTATGGAATCTACGCCTTCAAATCCATATGGAAAATCTGTACTGTATCCATTTAATTTACACCCATTGTCGACATACTGAGCTGCACCTTGGCCACATGACCGATGTACAGTGATGTCACATGGCCTAGAAATAGGCCTAAGCACTCACGGGTGTTGTGACCTCTTTGAGCAGCCCAGATAAAGGTGTCCCGGGAGTCGGACCCCGTTGATCTGATATTGATGAATAGAGTTGAGCGAACCCGAACTGCAAAGTTTGGGTTCGTACCGAACTTTGCGAGTTCGGGTACCCAGACCCGAACCCGGACTTTTTCACAGAAGTTCGGGTTGGGGTTCGGTGTTCGGGTGATTTTTCATTATTTTCCGTTATAACATGGTTATAACGGAAAATAATAGCATTCTTAAAACAGAATGCTAAATAGAATGTCTATTGAGGGGTTAAAAAAAAAAAAAACTCACCTCATCCACTTGATCGCACAGCCGGTATCTTCTTTTCTTCAGGACCTGCAAAAGGACCTGCGGTGACAACACTGCGTTCACCACCTGCTGAGCGCGGTGACGTCACCGCAGGTCCTTTTGCAGGTCCTGAAGAAAAGAAGATACAGGTTGCGCGATCAAGTGGATGAGGTGAGGTTTTTTTTTTTTAACCCCTCAATAAACATTTTATTTAGCATTCTGTTTTAAGTTTTCAAAATAATAAAGTGAAGTTTAGGTCCCCATTAACTTAAATGGGGTCTGGGTTCGGTGTGAAGTTCGGGTCCCGAACCCGAACTTTGTCCTGAAGTTCGGCCGAACCCGGCGAACCCGAACCATCCACGGGTTCGCTCAACCCTATTGATGACCTTTCCTGAGGAATGGATGAATATCAAATTTCCAGATAACCCCTTTAACCACCTCCGGACCGCCTAACGCAGATTCGCGTTCCGGAGGTGGCAGCCCTGCGCAGAGTCACGCATATACGCGTCATCTCGCGCGAGCCGAGACTTCCTGTGAACGCGCGCACACAGGCGCGCGCGCTCACAGGAGCGGAAGGTAAGAGAGTTGATCTCCAGCCTGCCAGCGGCGATCGTTCGCTGGCAGGCTGGAGATGTGTTTTTTTTAACCCCTAACAGGTATATTAGACGCTGTTTTGATAACAGCGTCTAATATACCTGCTACCTGGTCCTCTGATGGTCCCCTTTGTTTGGATCGACCACCAGAGGACACAGGTAGCTCAGTAAAGTACCACCAAGCACCACTACACTACACTACACCCCCCCGTCACTTATTAACCCCTTATTAGCCCCTGATCACCCCTGATCACCCCATATAGACTCCCTGATCACCCCCCTGTCATTGATTACCCCCCTGTCATTGATCAACCCCCTGTAAAGCTCCATTCAGATGTCCGCATGATTTTTACGGATCCACTGATACATGGATCGGATCCGCAAAACGCATACGGACGTCTGAATGAAGCCTTACAGGGGCGTGATCAATGACTGTGGTTATCACCCCATATAGACTCCCTGATCACCCCCCTGTCATTGATTACACCCCTGTCATTGATCAACCCCCTGTAAAGCTCCATTCAGATGTCCGCATGATTTTTACGGATCCACTGATAGATGGATCGGATCCGCAAAATGCATACGGACGTCTGAATGAAGCCTTACAGGGGTGTGATCAATGACTGTGGTGATCACCCCATATAGACTCCCTGATCACCCCCCTGTCATTGATTACACCCCTGTCATTGATCAACCCCCTGTAAAGCTCCATTCAGATGTCCGCATGATTTTTACGGATCCACTGATACATGGATCGGATCCGCAAAACGCATACGGACGTCTGAATGAAGCCTTACAGGGGCGTGATCAATGACTGTGGTTATCACCCCATATAGACTCCCTGATCACCCCCCTGTCATTGATTACACCCCTGTCATTGATCAACCCCCTGTAAAGCTCCATTCAGATGTCCGCATGATTTTTACGGATCCACTGATAGATGGATCGGATCCGCAAAACACATACAGGCGTCTCCCTGGAGCCTTCCAGGGGGGGTGATCACCCCATTCAGACTCCCTGATCACCCCCCTGTCATTGATCACCCCCCCCTGTCATGCTGCATTCAGATGTCCGTATGATTTTTACGGATCCACGGATACATGGATCGGATCCGCAAAACACATACGGACATCTGAATGGAGCCTTACAGGGGGGTGATCAATGACAGGGGGGTGATCACCCCATATAGACTCTCTGATCACCCCCCTGTCATTGATCACCCCCCTGTCATTGATCACCCCCCTGTCATTGATCACCCTCTGTAAGGCTCCATTCAGACATTTTTTTGGCCCAAGTTAGCGGAATTATTTTTTTTTTTCTTACAAAGTCTCATATTCCACTAACTTGTGTCAAAAAATAAAATCTCACATGAACTCACCATACCCCTCACGGAATCCAAATGCGTAAAATTTTTTAGACATTTATATTCCAGACTTCTTCTCACGCTTTAGGGCCCCTAGAATGCCAGGGCAGTATAAATACCCCACATGTGACCCCATTTCGGAAAGAAGACACCCCCAGGTATTCCGTGAGGGGCATATTGAGTCCATGAAACATTGAAATTTTTGTCCCAAGTAAGCGTAACGGGAGACTTTGTGAGAAAAAAATAAAAAATATCAATTTCCGCTAACTTGTGCCAAAAAAAAAAAAATTCTATGAACTCGCCATGCCCCTCATTGAATACCTTGGGGTGTCTTCTTTCCAAAATGGGGTCACATGTGGGGTATTTATACTTCCCTGGCATTCTAGGGGCCCCAAAGCGTGAGAAGAAGTCTGGTATCCAAATATCAAAAAATGCCCTCCTAAATGGAATTTTGGCACCTTTGCGCATCTAGGCTGCAAAAAAGTGTCACACATCTGATATCGCCGTATTCAGGAGAAGTTGTGGAATGTGTTTTGGGGTGTCATTTTACATATACCCATGCTGGGTGAGAGAAATATCTTGGTCAAATGCCAACTTTGTATAAAAAAATGGGGAAAGTTGTCTTTTGCCAAGATATTTCTCTCACCCAGCATGGGTATATGTAAAATGACACCCCAAAACACATTCCCCAACTTCTCCTGAATACGGCGATACCACATGTGTGACACTTTTTTGCAGCCTAGGTGGGCAAAGGGGCCCATATTCCAAAGAGCACCTTTAGGATTTCACAGGTCATTTACCTACTTACCACACATTAGGGCCCCTGGAAAATGCCAGGGCAGTATAACTACCCCACAAGTGACCCCATTTTGGAAAGAAGACACCCCAAGGTATTCCGTGAGGGTCATGGCGAGTTCCTAGAATTTATTATTTTTTGTCACAAGTTAGAGGAAAATGATGATTTTTTTTTAAATTTTTTTTTCATACAAAGTCTCATATTCCACTAACTTGTGACAAAAAATAAAAACTTCCATGAACTCACTATGCCCATCAGCGAATACCTTGGGGTCTCTTCTTTCCAAAATGGGGTCACTTGTGGGGTAGTTATACTGCCCTGGCATTCTAGGGGCCCAAATGTGTGGTAAGGAGTTTGAAATCAAATTCTGTAAAAAATGACCAGTGAAATCCGAAAGGTGCTCTTTGGAATATGGGCCCCTTTGCCCACCTAGGCTGCAAAAAAGTGTCACACATCTGGTATCGCCGTACTCAGGAGAAGTTGGGGAATGTGTTTTGGGGTGTCATTTTACATATACCCATGCTGGGTGAGAGAAATATCTTGGTCAAATGCCAACTTTGTATAAAAAAATGGGAAAAGTTGTCTTTTGCCAAGATATTTCTCTCACCCAGCATGGGTATATGTAAAATGACACCCCAAAACACATTCCCCAACTTCTCCTGAATACGGCGATACCACATGTGTGACACTTTTTTGCAGCCTAGGTGGGCAAAGGGGCCCATATTCCAAAGAGCACCTTTAGGATTTCACAGGTCTTACAGTGTATTTAAAACTGGATTAGTGCCTGATCTGTATAACTGGGGAATGGCTCCTAGAATAACTTGCTGCATAGATGCAGGGTGGGCCCAAAGAATCCTTATTTGACAGGAGTCCTCTCATTATATAAGGGAACTGTTATGTATGCATGTCCTTACTACACTAATTCAACAGACTTCAAGGATAGAAACCTTCTACATAAAAATCACTCTATGCACGAAGACAGATCAAAGTGATCAATAAAACCCTGAGTGGAGTCTTCTGGAAGTATTTTAGGTTCTTATCTTATAACTGTCCTACACGTAGTTATAATTTTCCTCTTTATGACTGTACAAAACATTTTGCTTATTCTAAGTCTGCAGCTTCATGTGAACATTCATAAATTCAGCTCTGGTTTTTAGAAAAATCCATACAAATTATAAGACTAAAAGTCAAAACTAAGGCTTGATAGCTGAAAATAAATGCAATTGAGTGATAACTTTGTTTTAACTAATCATATTATGTTTTCATTTCTTTTATGCCGCATAGTATTACATCATTTTCAATTTGTTAGTTATTAAAATGTCTGGTAACTTCTGGAAACAATTAAAGTGATCAGCAGAGCTGACAGTGAGAGAAGTATGTACAATCAATGCGATCTATCACAATTCATTTCTGCTTTGAGAGAAATCCTTTGCTTTCTCATACACAGGTACATATTCAGAGAACAGTCTGTCTGTTTGTATGGACAGTATTAAAGAGGTATTCCAAGATTTACTATTGATGGTCTATCCTCAGGGCAGGCTCTAAATATCTGACGATCTGCAGTAGCTCCAATGTCAGAAGATACCGCCGGAGCTACATAGCTCCACCCCCTGTGTAGTGGCCAGAAGTGGTTACTGCAGCACTGCTCCCATTGAAGTGAACACAAGCAACACTGTAGTTACAAGCTCCATCCACTACACAGTGGGCGGAACTATGTAGCTGCGGCACCAATGTCCGGCAATAGACTGACTGGTGTCAGACCCTGCTGATCAGATATTGATGACCTACCTTGAGGATAGACCATCAATAATAAATCCTGGAATACCCCTTTAAAAAAGAAAGATTATTTTTTTATAATCTAGGCATTGTACTCAAGAGTAGAGCATGCTCCTTCATTCATATCTTGTATTACTTTGGGGCAGTTCACTATAGTTTACAGTTTGAATAGTTTATGGTTTGCTGAACATACTGTCTATTTAGTTTAGTTTTTGTTCCCTGTTAGAAGATGAGCCGTTACTATATATTTTATAAACTACTTCTTGATACTTGCTAAGCAGGAATGCTGTGAGGGGACAGATACCATATTTGAATAGAATCAAAATTAGGGTCACATTGATACTGACAATCATATTATGGATGAGTTGGTACTAAAGAGGACCTTTCATGGGTCCAAGAATATGAACTAAGTAGCAGGCTACATAGAGCGGCGCCCAGGGATCTAAGTGCACTTATTATTATTCCTGGGCGCCGATCCGTTTGCCCGCTGTGGCCCTCAGTAATTTATCAACATTCAGAGCAAGTAGGAGGAGACGCCAGTGTCTCTCCTTCTCCCTGACAGCAGTGCTGTCCAATCGCAGTGCAGAGCTCAGAGCCAGGGAGCCGCTCTATGTAGCCTGCTACTTAGTTCATATTCTTTGGACCCATGAAAGGTCCTCTTTAAAGGGATTTTGCCATCTCAGACAATGGGGACATATCGCTAGGATATGCCCCCATTGTCTGATAGGTGCGGGTCCCATCTCTGGGACCCGCATCTATAATGAGAACGGAGTGGAGAAATGAACGGAGGGCGCACTGCGCATGCACAGCCACCCTCCATTCATTTCTATGGGGCCGCCAAAAATAGCCGAGCGCTGGCTTGGCTATTTTCGTCTGCCCCATAGAAATGAATGGGAGCAGGGACTGTGCATGCATGGTGCACTCCCATTCACTTCTATGTGAGCAGCGAGGAGCAGCGCTTGGTGGTGGATGGACCTCGGGATATCCAGATCCTCCAGACACAGCTCTCCCCAGTTCTCGTTGTAGGTGCGGGTCCCAGAATTAATCCCAATATATAGGATGCTTCTGAAGAAGGTAGACCTTTATTTCTAATATCTTATGACCCCTTTCACTAGGGGACTTGTAAAGAGTGATCATTTGTTACCCTCTACTTCTTCAAGGCCCCATAAAAAACCTACCAACAGAAACACTTTGCATAACTCCCAATGTCTCCTTGAGTGGATACCTGAATAGGTGAAGAAATTAGACTCGCCTATATGCCCACAAAATGGCGTTATAGCTCTAGATGGGGAGGTAAACCCCCTCCCAGTTACTTTCTTTTCACTCCACAGATTTCCTTATGCTCTGCTTTTATCTTTAATAGTCTTGTCTCCATAGTGTCAGCCAGTTAACAATTGGATAAAGAGCATTTACTAGTTATTTTCCATTATTACCATGTTATAACGGAAAGCAATAACGGAATTCATAATGCTAATGTGAACCCGCCCTTAAGTTGGAGCTTCAGTTGTAGTATGTTCTCAATATGAATGGCTAATAATAGAGTTTATTTGTATGATAATCACATATCACTTTAATTCATCAAGAAAAATTAAACAATTAGTTCAGCATCAATAAAACTGTTCATGTCAATGATATTGCACCCAGATAGCCCTAGGACAGACTCAGCAGTGGTAGTATACCTCATAAGGAGGTGCACTTCTAGCCTCACACCATGTACAATAAGAGTAAGGTAAAGAATATTTTTATCTACATGACTCACCGATTGTGTCTGGAGCTGTTTTCTTTTGCTTCATTAACCTAGTGGGAAGCATTCTTCTGTCAATTCAGTTGTCCAAACAGCATAAATAATCCACAATTTGATAGCTCGTAAGTGGAAGTATGTATACAGAATTTCTTTGTCATCAGTGTTTTTCTATATATCTAATGCTTAAAATATATGAACGTTAGAATTATATTTTTTTAACAAGCCAACAAACACATCTTGCAGCATTGATGGCCTTTTTTATCAATAGTTGAAGGATGACTTGTCACTTCCAATTCATAAGGGGACTCTGTTATTTTTCTTCTGTCAAAGAAATGTATTCTTAGGAACAACGCATGGGTAATAAAATTAAAATGGATACAAGATACATCTGCAAATGATTCAATAAAAATTAAAAGTAAATGCATTCCCCGACTACAATGTACTGTTCTGTGAAGAGTCCCTACACTTCTTTTTAACATTTATACAGCTGCACATGAATATTAACATTGCTTGCCATGGAGCTCCCCAGGTTGTGGCTGAAAAATGGGCCAAAAGAAAATTTGTCCCTGTACTTGCAATGATCAGTGGGTGTGGAATCACTGTGTCAAACAACCAATTTGACTTTGGGCTAATCCTAAGGGCATTATCTTGACAGTCCTCTGGTATTACACTTTTTAAACACTTTACAGGGATCTGAACTTTGCTGTAATGTAGTCACCAGGCCGCTACCTCCTGGAGTAGACCAAGTGTGGTTGACAGCTGATCCACAGGGGCCAGAGACACCAGTGAGAAGCACTAAGCGATCGTGCAAAATTCATAGTCAGGGCAGGCAGAGCTCATGCAAATCTGAGAAGCAGTCCAAAGGTCAGGGTAGACAGCACAGAATACAGTGATGTCGGTACAGGCAAGAGTCGGTACATGGGCAGACAAGGAGATGATAGCACTTTTTCAGAATGTGACTAGCTGGTCAACCTATTGCTCAAGCAATGATGAATATCTCCAAAAGACACACAGGACACAGGTGCCGAGACCCACTACCAGAAAACTAGATCTGCGACTGACACAGGGTGAGGGGAGTGGTGCTTGTTCCCGCCCAAAGTAGTATGGCAGTAGTGGACATAGGCTGCCGACATAACAGTACTTATAATCCATTTGTGATCAGATGTTTGAAGCATCTCACTACCTTTGACCATGGTCTTAAATACTCAAACAGTATTTTTTTTAAAGATCATTATTTTATAATTCTCCTTCATAGTGTTATAAATCTAATGCGTGCCGCTATGTTCCAATCAAGATCTACCTGTCAATTTAACACTCTTGCCTCTAAAATTGACAGCATGCATATCTGGCTGACTGGCTTAGTGTGCGGAGCAATCAGAGATGAAAAAAGGTGTCTTCTTTATGGTACTCTTCAAGATGACATCTCCCCATGTGCCAGCTCATATATAACAATCATATGCAGCAAATTATAAAAAAAATAATAATCTGAAGTCTGTGCTCTCCAACAGAGATTTTTGAGTCTGATGGTGTAGAAATTATCCACTAATCTAGAAGTGCCAGTATGGAGTTTACCAGAAAACAACAATAGCAAAAACAAAGAGTATCAAAGGACATGGTGTATGCCAACTTTATTACATGACTTTCTATACCTGTTTTGAGTGTTTTGAAAGTTATAGGAGAAATGGGGCATGTAGCTAAGATGAATTGTTAAATACTTCAGCTTGAAGAGATATTCCATATTTTGGTGCAAACTATTGGTGTAATCTATTGTACACCAACTTTGAGGTGGTATAAGTTATTAAGGAAGAGTGTGTCTGGCACATCTAGCAAGTTTCAACAAAAAATGTTAATCCATGTCATCCAGTTTGATAAATTTGACTGATTTGTTCATTTATGAATCCTGTAACATATTTGCTTACTCTCCCCCAAAGTCTCACATTTCTACTTTATGTAAATCATAAAAAAAAATTACTAATTCTGTAGGTTATTTGACCTCCTATGAATCTGGTATATAGATTGACAAATACATTGTAAGCCTCAATGGGAAAAGTACTGATGTGAGTGATAGCTGCAGTCTGAAGTGGTACTATAAGCAATAGGAATTACAATAAAACAAATAGGTAATTGTAGAGGAGAATACCTCTGTAGTGCAGTAACTGGTGGTCAATCTTTTAGTTTCAGAACTTTCTGAAGAATCATAGTTACATAGTTAATACGGTTGAAAAAAGACATCCATCCATCAAGTTCAACCAAGGGATAGGTGGGGACGCGAAACACAGAAGGAAGTGAGACTCAAATTTCAGCACGTTTTCATAAGCATTAATGTTTTTTACTTTTAAGAATTCGTCTAAACCGTTTTTGAAACTGTCCACTGTTCATGCTGTGACTACGTCCTGAGGAAGTCTATTCCACAGTTCTTGCAGTAAAGAAGTTTTGATGCTTCTGGAGACTGAACTTTTTCTTCTCCAGTTGGAGGCAGTGCCGCCTTGTCTTTTGAGCACATTTTACATGGAACAGGTTTTCCCCCGTATTTTTTGTATGGCCCATTTATTTACTTGCACAGGTTAATAATGTCCCCCCTTAGACGTCTCTTCTCAAGACTAAATAAATTAAATTCTTTTAATCTTTCTTCATAACTAAGACCCTCCATGCCCCTTATCATTTTAGTAGCTCTCCTCTGTACTTTTTCCAGCTGCAGTGCATCCTTTCTATGTACTGGTGCCCAGAATTGGACTGCATATTCCTGATGAGGCCGCACCAGCGCTTTGTAAAGTGGTAGTATTACATCCCTGCCCTGTGAGTCCATGCCTCGTTTAATGCATGACAATATCCTGGTGGCCTTAGAAGAAGCTGATTGACATTGTATGCTGTAATTTAATCTACCATCTACAAGGACACCCTAATCCTTCTCTATAAGTGACTCTCCCAATGCTACATCACCTAGGACATATGAAGCACAGAGATTATTACTACCAAGATGCATAACTTTACATTTGTCCACATTGAACCTCATTTGCCAAGTTGATGCCCAATCACTCAGAGTGTTCAAGTCAGCTTGTAGTGTGTGGACATCTTCCATAGACTGTACAGTTCTACACAGCTTAGTGTCATCTGCAAAAATAGATATGGTGCTATTAATCCCGTCCTCAATATCATTAATACATAAATAAAAAAATAAAGGGCCCAACACTGAACCTTGGGATACACCACTTATAACCCGGGACCATTCTGAATAGGAATCATTGACCACAACTCTCTGGACATGGTCCTTCAGCCAGTTTTCAATCCAATTACAAACTTTACTTTCCAAGCAGATAGACCTTACTTTACTTATTAAGCATCTATGAGGGACAGTATCGAAAGCCTTTGCAAAATCCAGAAACACTACATCCACAGCCACCCCTCTGTCCAGGCTACTACTCAGCTCCTCTTAAAAACAAATCAGGTTAGTGTGACAACTTCTGTCCTTGGTAAACCCATGTTGGTTATCACTTATAATATTATTTACATTCACATACTCCTGTATATAGTCCCTTAAGAGTCCTTCAAACATTTTTCCCACAACAGAAGTTAAACTAACTGGTCTATAATTACCTGTGGAGGACCTTTATCCTTTTTTGAATATGGGCACCACGTTTGCCTTGCCCCAATCACTTGGCACTGTACCAGTCCCTAGATAATCCTTAAAAATTATAAACAGGGGCACAGCAATGACTGAACTGAGCTCTTTAAGCACTCTTGGGTGCACTCCATCTGGACTTGAAGCTTAGTTCACATTTACCCTATTTAACTTCTCTTGGACCATATCTACAGTTAACCAATTGAGTATATCAGTGGATGCACTAACCGCCTCGGTGCCACAGATATCAGCTCCTTTCTCTTCTTTTGTATATACAGAGCTAAAAGACCTATTTAGGAACTCTGCCTTTTCCTTATCTTCAGTGACTACCCCCCCTTTACCATTATTTAGGTGACCTACCTGCTCAGACCTAGGTTTTTTAGCATTTATATATTTAAAAAACGTTTTGGGATTTGTTTTGCTTTCTTTTGCTACCTGCTGTTCGTTTTGTATTTTTGCTAATTTTATCTCCTTTTTGCAGATTTTATTAAGCCCTTTGTAATCTTCAAATGCTACAGTTGACCCCTCAGATTAGTATTTTTAAAATGCCCTCTTTTTGTCTTTTATTGCTCTTTTTACAGTAGCCTTAAGCCATAGGGGGTTTTAGCCGTTTATACTTGTTACCTAAAGGGATAAATTTTTTAGTGCAATTACTCAATGTAGATTTGAAGCTCTCCCATTTATCCTCAGTATTATGTGACAGTAGCTGCTCCCAGTCTATGCCCTGAAATGCTGCCATCAACCCAGGGAAATTAGCCTTTTTGAAATTCTTTGCTCTGCCTGAGTTTGCTTTTTATAGTTTAGGGGGAATATCATTATATTGTGGTCACTATTACCTAGTGTTTCTCGAACAGTAACATTACCAACAAGCTCTGCATCATTAGAGATTACCAGATCCAACAGAGCACTGCCCCTGGTGGGAGCTTCTACAAACTAGCCCATAAAGTGGTCCTGCAGCAAGTTGAGGAATTTTCTCCTCTTTGCAGTTGAGGCAGAACCATGACCCAAGTCAATGTCTGGGAAGTTAAAATTTCCCATTATGATCACTGTACCACTCTCTGTTGCCCGCTCTATTTGGTTATACAGATGCGTTTCCATATCCTCTCTGATGTTAGGGGGTCTATAGATTACACCAAGTATTATTTTTTCAGTGTTTATATCCCTTTGAACTTCCACCCATAAGTTTCCACATCCTCACCATCCTCATGCACAATTGCCTCATTCACACTTGTCTTCAGATCACTCCTCACATATAGGCACACACCACCTCCTTTTATATTGACCCGATCTTTCCTAAATAGTGTAAAACCCTCAATATTTACAGCCCAGTCATACGAAGAGTCCAACCATGTCTCAGCCACACCAACTACATCTATGTGTTCTTCTAGTACCTTAGTCTCCAGCTCCCCCATTTTGAAAGCTAGACTAACTACTACACTGCTCAAAAAAATAAAGGGAACACAAAAATAACACATTCTAGATCTGAATTAATTAAATATTCTTCTGAAATACTTTGTTCTTTACATAGTTGAATGTGCTGACAACAAAATCATACAAAAATTTAAAAATGGAAATCAAATTTTTCAACCCATAGAGGTCTGGATTTGGAGTCACCCTCAAAATTAAAGTGGAAAAACACACTACATGCTGATCCAACTTTGATGTAATGTCCTTAAAACAAGTCAAAATCAGGCTCAGTAGTGTGTGTAGCCTCCACGTGCCTGTATGACCTCCCTACAACGCCTGTGCATGCTCCTGATGAGGTGGCGGATGGTCTCCTGAGGGATCTCCTCCCAGACCTGGACTAAAGCATCTGCCAACTCCTGGACAGTCTGTGGTGCAACGTGACGTTGGTGGATAGAGCGAGACATGATGTCCCAGATGTGCTCAATTGGATTCAGGTCTGGGGAACGGGCGGGCCAGTCCATAGCATCAATGCCTTTGTCTTGTAGGAACTGCTGACACACTCCAGCCACATGAGGTCTAGCATTGTCTTGCATTAGGAGGAACCCAGGGCCAACCGCACCAGCATATGGTCTCACAAGGGGTCTGAGGATCTCATCTCGGTACCTAATGGCAGTCAGGCTACCTCTGGCGAGCACATGGAGGGCTGTGCGGCCCTCCAAAGAGATGCCACCCCACACCATTACTGACCCAATGCCAAACTGGTCATGCTGGAGGATGTTGCAGGCAGCAGAACTCTGTCACGTCTGTCACATGTGCTCAGTGTGAACCTGCTTTCATCTGTGAAGAGCACAGGGCGCCAGTGGCGAATTTGTCAATCTTGGTGTTCTCTGGCAAATGTCAAACGTCCTGCACGGTGTTGGGCTGTAAGCAAAACCCCCACCTGTGGACGTCGGGCCCTCATATCACCCTCATGGAGTCTGTTTCTGACTGTTTGAGCAGACACATGCACATTTGTGGACTGCTGGAGGTCATTTTGCAGGGCTCTGGCAGTGCTCCTCCTGTTCCTCCTTGCCCAAAGGCGGAAGTAGCGGTCCTGCTGCTGGGTTGTTGCCCTCCTACGGCCTCCTCCACGTCTCCTGATGTACTGGACTGTCTCCTGGTAGCGCCTCCATGCTCTGGACACTAGGCTGAAAGACACAGCAAACCTTCTTGCCACAGCTCGCATTGATGTGCCATGCTGGATAAGCTGCACTACCTGAGCCACTTGTGTGGGTTGTAGACTCCGTCTCATGCTACCACTAGAGTGAAAGCACCGCCAGCATTCAAAAGTGACCAAAACATCAGCCAGGAAGCATAGGAACTGAGAAGTGGTCTGTGATCACCACCTGCAGAACCACTCCTTTATTAGGGGTGTCTTGCTAATTTCCTATAATTTCCACCTGTTGTCTATCCCATTTGCACAACAGCATGTGAAATTGATTGTCACTCAGTGTTGCTTCCTAAGTGGACAGTTTGATTTCACAGAAGTGTGATTGACTTGGAGTTACATTGTGTTGTTTAAGTGTTCCCTTTATTTTTTTGAGCAGTGTATTACCTGTAAAGTGAATATCCTGGATTTTTGGGTTACCTTGGTTGATGTTTGTATGTAACAGGTTCTTGTTACCAGCAGTTATATTTTTCATAAATGTATAGTTATGCCCAGTCTTCTCCCTATTTTCCTCGCTAACCCCAGCCCCCACTAAATCCCCACTACCCCCTTCTATAACCCACTCTCTATCTTCACTATCTACCCCCTTATTAGTATGACACCTCCCCCCCCCCCAGATCCTAGTTTAAAAGCTCTTCCAGCCGTCTAACCATTTTTCCCCCAGGGCAGTTGCACCCTCCCCATTGAGGTGCAGCCCATCCCTACTGTAGAGCCTGTAACCGACCGCAAAGTCAGCCCAGTTCTCCATGAACCCAAACCTTTCCTTCCTGCACGAGCTTCTGAGACACTTATTTAACTCCCTAAGCTCCCGTTGTATCTCTAGCGACAAATCAAAAAATAAAAATGTAGGTCTCTATATTAAACATTATTAGTGCATGTGCCCTTATTGTAAGCATTTTTGCTATTAGCTGGAAGACACACATTACAAACCTTATGTGTCATTAAAAATATTTTATGACACAAGTTGATTTCAAGCTTTTCTTTACTACAAGGAAGTAAATACAGCATATTTCTGGTTATGTGTGTGCCTATTTTCAAATTAGGACATTATCGTAGATATTCCTTGGATTTTCCTTCATATTCTTATCAGATCTTATGACATGCTCTGACCTATAGAAGTCCAACGAACTTTGCTTTAGGTGTGGATATAAATGGATTGCATTGAGTTGCATTGATGCAAGAAGCACTTGTTCTGAAGGACCTTTATAGGAATAGATGATCGGTACAATTTAGCGACGATCGAGTCGTTTTTGGTGTAGTTAACGTTTCAACAATGACCCTTTATGCGCGCCAATTATCGTTCACAGAATCGTAATTTCGATCACATATTCCATTGTGCAGAAAGTGGTATGCTTAAATACACCCAAGGTGTAATCGTCTGTAATCGTGTGTGCAGTGAGCGATAGTGTTGAGTGAATCAAAGTAAAACAAATTGACTTTAATCTGAATTTCAGGAAAACTTTGATTCGCCACAAATCTGAATTTCTTCTTGCTTCGTAGTAACAAATAATTTTTTTCCCTAAAATGGCGACTACACATGTTACAAAGTGAAAGTAAGAAGCCCTGGAATGCGATATGACCCATAATGCCGTGCAGCGAGCCAATCAGTAGATGGCCATCCCCTGTGATGTTATAGCCCTATAAAAAGCTTAATCCCGCCTGGTCTCTGCCATTTTACTGTGAATTAAGCACAGGGAGAAACGTGGCAAGTGCTAGGGATAGTATTGTAGCAATATTTTAATTGTAGACTATTGGATAGGGACACTGATGGGACAGTGCAGGGAGATTGAAGGGAGAGTTTTCAGACACTGTAGGGAGAGCATAGGGAGAGTCTATGAAGATCATAGACTGCTGGGACAGTGCAAAGTCAGTGCAGGTTCTGTGTAATCACCCTGTGTATCTTGTTCATCTACTGGGTCATTCATTCTTAATCTGTTCTATTATACATAGACTTACGGTGCATTAGACTCATTGTTAACAGGTGGTGTAATTTATAGGCACGTTTATATAGTTCCTCTGCTGGGCCATTTATACTTAATCTGTTCTGTTATACATAGACTGACTGTGCATCAGAGTTAGTTTCCACAGCCGGTCTAATATACAAGTGCATGTACCTAGTTAATCTGCTGCGCTATTAATAATTCATCTGTTCAGTTATACATAGACGTAGGGTGCATCAGACTCATTGTCAACAGGCGATGTAATATATAGGTGCATTACAGCAGTCTATCTGCTGTGCTATTCATACTTCATCTGTTACATTACTGATTCAGTGACTGTACCCTATGGCCAACAGACAGTTGTCTTGGCCCTCAAAAGGAATGGGCAGCGGCAAAAATATTGCTATAGCCAGCACAAGTAGTGGCAGAAAGAGGAGTGGTGGCAGCAGCCGCAGCAACAGGCCTTGGCTGCCACTGTCATACAGCGGTCGTGTTTTGACCAACAATCCAGCTGTACTTGAATGGTTAATTTACTCTTCAAAATCGTCTCAGGTGACAACAGATACACACAGCCAGGAATTAGTGGATACCTCTGAAACCACACTTAGTTGGCATGGCCCAGGAACACCCTCAGTGCTAGAGATGGCCTTGCGGTTCTCCCGGCGGTCGTTTCACGGTGAATTTTATTCGTTCGCGATTTGCCAAACATGCGAACATATGGCGATATTCGCACGTGACATATTTTTTTGCATAGCGCCGAACTTTGACCCATGACACATCCATCAGGTGGGACAAGGCAGCCAATTGAGACGTTTTAGCACATGGATACACCCCTAACCCTATAACAGAACCCGATCTGGTAGCCATTTAACATTATGTGTTTTGCTAATGTAGGAAGAGGTTGTATTTTGGAGCAGGGACAGTTAGGGACACCAAACACTAGCGAATAGTGCCACAAACGTCCTTTTAAGGACTGATATAGGTGTGCTATCGATAGATGTGATATAGAGGGGTGTGAGATACTTATAATATACTTTCTAACATAGAAATTATATTGTAGTGTATTTGTATTGTGCAGCAGTTGTGTGCGGTTCTGCTGCAATACCGCAGCTAGATAGAGGGACAAATCCTATTGGCGTAACTAATTGCAACGGGTGTGATATACCTGTTGCCCCCAAAAAAACAGCTTGAGGGCTGCGATATAACTTCTTCCACAAAATACTGATTGAGGGGTGCTATATACCAGTTTTCGCCAAATACTGATTGAGGGGTGCTATATACCAGTTTCCACCAAATATTGATTGAGGGGTGCTATATACCTGTTTCCGCCAAATACTGACTGAGGGGTGCCATATACCTTCTTCCACAAAATACTGATTGAGGGGTGCTATTGCTATATACCTTCTTCCACCAAATACTGATTGAGGGCTGCGATACACCTGCTACCACAAAATACTGATTGAGGGGTGCTATATACCTGTTTCCACCAAATACTGATTGAAGGGTGCTATATACCTTCTTCCACCAAATACTGATTGACGGGTAGCATATACCTGTTTCCACCAAATACTGATTGACGGGTACCATATACCTGTTTCCGCCAAATACTGATTGAGAAGTGCCATGTACCTTCTTCTACTAAATACCTGAGCCAGTGCCTGCAACAGCAGAATGCAGCATCTCTCGTGGCAAGGCCTGGAAATGCTGCATTCTGACAGCCCTCTGTGATGCTGGTAACATGTCTGCCATTTTGTGTTTGTACTGGGGGTCTTAGTACGTTGCCATCCAGTACAGGTCCTTGACGTTTATGCTTTTTATATGGGGGTCCCTCTTCAAACACTGGAGCATGAAGGCCCCCATTTGCACTAACTTGGTAGCGGTGGAGTGCCCTGGGTCCTGCTCCTCGCCCAGGAGAATGTCATCCTCAGTCTCCAACCCCCAGCCATGGACAACACCAGGGATCCCCGAAAAGTTTAAAGCCTGCTTTTCTTGCTCCTCTACCTCCCCCCACCAACCACCATCCTACTCTGACTCTTCTTCAGACTCCTGCTGACTTGTCTCAGATGGAGTAGCCCCCCTTGGGAATACATTCAGCATTGCGACTTCCTCATCTTGCAACTCCTGCTCCTCGACAGTTTGATCAATGACACAATGCAATGCGCTCTCCAGAAAGAAGGTGTAAGGTACGATGTCACTGATGGCCCCCTGGCTGCGACTGACCAGTTTGGTGATCTCATCAAATGGCCGTAGAAGTCTGCATGTGTCGCGCATGAGCGGCCACTGGCGCAGTGAAAAGAAAGCAGGCTCCACAGAATCTGTCCTGCCGCAGAGTTCGTACAGGTAGTCGTTAACGGCACATTTCTGCTGGAGCAGTCTATCGAGCATATACAAGGTGGAGTTCCATCGCATCAGGCAGTCACAAATCAGACATCTGACGGGCAAGTGGTTTCGCCACTGAACGTCAACAAGGCAAGCCATGGCTTATTAAGATCTTCTAAAATGTTCTTTGCTGTCAGGTGAATGCCTATTGCCTAATTTTTGGGGCCTGTACTGGCCGACAGTTAAATTTTTTATCTCTAGCCACATAATCACACCCCTGTCTCACTCCTATGCCTCTCATTATGATGTTGTATGAACAGCTTTCACCATAAGGGACCTTCTAATTTCACAGGGTCATGTGACTGTGCCTCCCACCCTGTACTGTGCTTCTCACCCCGTACTGTGCCCCCTTATACCCTGCATTGTGCCCTCTTACCACACCCTGTACAGTGCCCCTAGTCATTCCCTGTACTGTGCCCTCTTATACCCTTTTATCCGGTCACGGTATGGCGATGTTACCTGGTCACTGTACAGAGGTGTTATCCGGTCAATGTATGGCGGTGGTATCCAATAACTGGATGGCCATAACGGTATCCCTTTCCCTGCCATTTTTAGACCTGGCACGAGTGGGAAAAATATGCAGATTGCGGTGCTAAGGACCTTTGCGCCACAATCTGTGTCAGAAATAAGCCTAACATAGACGTATTACTATATAATAAATGACCACCTAATTGTATTATTATTCGGGGGTAGGGATAATATCTTTATATTATATAGATTCTAGTGTATTATACTGTGCTCTGTACTTCCCAGTAGAAAATTATCCTTGGGAAGCACAGTCCTCATCCCTGACCACCAGGACCAGGTAGCGCTCTATCAGTATATCATGGCCTCCCCTCTCTGCCACGCTGCTTCGCTGTGTACTGGTGCTTATTCTGAAACTGGGGCTGGGTTCACATCCTATTTTTGCCATCCATTTAATGCATACCAAAAATTTATGCGTTAATAGATTCTTCAGACTGATGCTGTACAGTGGCGTCCGTTCACCATACAGTTCCATGAGAGAAAAAATAATTATGTTAACATATGCATATTTTTATGGACTCTGCAGGATACAAAAACGTGGAGTGCTGCACATTTGTATACATCAAACCGATAGGAAATAAATGCTCCAGCAGGGCACATTTTTGAGAGTTTCCCTTTAAGATGCATAAAAATGGCCCCTGATTAAAATACATATTTTTTGTGGGAATTTTTGCCAATGATCCCCCTCTGGTATATAACTGTCCATGTTGTGGGACTATTTGTGTATTTCTATTAAGTGTTTGCTGGCTGAAAATATGACCTGAAGGTTTTTCAGGTTCACCCACCATTAAAGTGAATGGGGCCCACCGCAAACGCGCGGTTCGCGAACATTTGATCGCGAACGCGCATTGGCTAATCGTCCCGGCCGATGTTCGTCCATCACTTCTCAGTGCCCTTACCTGTCCTGCAACTGCCTCTTTCTTTTGCTGCTCCTTCTGATCAGGAAGTTATGCATCCTGTCAGCTCTGTTAAGCTTTTCAGCGAGGACGAGCTTAGTGAGGACAGTCAGCAGCTACAAGCCAGCACAGACTTGGAAGAGAGGTTTGCTGCAATCTCCCTAAAGCGTGCAACTAGTGATAATGACAGTCAGGTGGGAGCATGTACTGCAAGCGGTCAGAGATGTGGCCATGAGACTGGTAAGGGTGACACGTAGGAGCTAGATGAAGAGAGGACATCATCATCAGGGGATGAGGGTGCCCGAGGGTGCCCGTGAGACAGCATCAGGGTGGCAGCGTGCTGATAAGCCAGCAGGATGGAAGCAGTGGAAGGTCTGGAGCCAAACACACCCAGAATAGACCATCTACTACTCAGGAGCCTTCCTGTTAGGAAACAACTAGCAGTGCACAGGTTCATAAAGGCAGTGACAGGCATTCAGCACAGAGTGGTGGGAATAAAATTCCATAGTTAGCAGTCTGGGAATTTTTTAGCAAGTTGCTGAAGAATGTTAGCATGGTGGTTATGCAGGATCTGTGGGCAGAAGGTCAAGCGCAGTCAGGGTGCTAATGTTGGCACCACGGCCCTGCTTCAACACATAGCGCTTAACCATAAAGTGGCCTGGGAAAACCATGGCACTAATGTAGTGGTACATCCTGCTGCAGCAACCGCTGTATATCCCAGCAGCCCACATGCCTTCTCCAGCAGTCAGGGCTCCTCAACCTCAGCAGAAGGAAGCTATCTCCTTCCCTTCGTCTATTGCTCCTGATGCTCCTACTCCTCGTTACGTGTTTTGCCAGAAATCGATCACCGATGTGATTGCAAAGAGACAACAGTGTGTGAACTCATCCAAGGGTGCAGAGGTTGAATGGGCACCTGGCCAAGTTTCTGGTACTACAGTCCCGCCCTTTGCATATTGTGGACTCTGAACATTTCAGAGAACTTGTACCAAGCTAAGGTGGAGACTCCCAAGATATCACTATTTCTCGAAAAAAGCTGTACCAGCTCTGCATACATACAGCACAGAGTTGGCCAGTCCTTGAGCCTGTGCCTGGTACAGTTTATGGAAGCGCCAATGGGTGGAGCTGTAAGTATGGCCAAGGACAATATATGTCCTTTACAGCCTACTGAGTAAATATGGTTCCTACCCAGGCACACCACCAACTTGGCCAGGCAATGGCAATGCCACCTCATAATCATGGGATTTCTGTGCCAATGTCCCCCTCTTCATCCTCCACCTTGCCCTCAGCTTCCACTGTAGGCACAGTTCAGAGTGGTCCTTCAGCATACCACCTATGCAAAGTACAGAATTGTCACTTGGTTGTGCACCTGGGCAAACTGAGTCACCCCGGGGAGGAACTGCTCCGCATCATCAACCAAGAAATTGAATCCTGACTTGAGATAGGAACCATGGTCACCAATAACGGGAAGAACATTCTGTCTGCGCTGCATCAGGGTGGGCTGACCCATGCGCCTTACATGACGCATGTCTTCAATCTGGTTGTCGCCCAGCTCCTGAAGTCTTCCACCCAAATGCAAAATGTATTGAAAAATTCAAGGAAACTGTGCATGCACTTCAGTCACTCTTACCATGAAAAACACCCCCTCCTTGAGCTGAAAAAGCATAATGGTGTTCCCCTACATCGCCTAATACACGATGTTTACACACGTTGGAACTCCATGCTCCACATGTTGGACCAACTGTATGAGCATAGGAAACCTGTGACTGATTTCTTGATGATACAGATGGACAGGACTACTCCCTAGTGTAACTTTAACTTTAGACAGTGGCAGCTCATGTGTGAGACCTTACGTTTGCTCAACCCCTTTGAGGAGGCCACTTTATTTATCAATCGCCAGGACTACGGGATGAATGATGTCCTGGAGGGGATGCTGATAAATCTGACTGGTGAGGGGACAGAAGACATGGTGGCTACATCTCACAGTCACCTGAGCCCTGTGGAGGCTGAACTGGCAGAGGGGGAGGAGGACATAAACACCCAGGAATTCTATACAGAACTAGATGGTTTATCTATCCAAGCTGCAGGAGAAAACCAGGAGGAGCAGGATATGGTAGAGAGTGACAAGGGAGACGACACAGATGACCCTGACAGTCCGTGGAAGTATGCAGTGGAGATAGAGGAAAGGAGTCCCTCCAAGTCCCTTGTGCAAATGGCCACATGCATGCTAAGTTGCCACCATGTGGCAGAGGGATGACTACTGGCTCTTCCACAATGTTAGACTCTCACTACCGGTCCAAAATGGGGGCCTTTTTCACACCTTCTGAGAGGGATGAAAATCTCAAAGACTATCAAGACATCCTTTGTAATCGGTTGGTTGCTGCTTATGCACGCCATTGCCCCATCCTCATGGAGGTCTAACCGGTGGGACCCTCTAAGCTCCAGCTCCACTGCCATGACTGCTGGAGGGGGGACAGGAGCAGCACCAGCTCTATCAGCAGCAACTTAAAGGGAACCTGTCACCTCTACTATGCTACCCTCACTGAGCGTTTATAAATGTTCATTGTGTTACCCTAAACATATAAATTACACTTTTAATTTCATTTGCAGACAAATTCAATAAGTATTATGCATTTTTGTACTTCCCGCCTTTTATGCAAATTAACATAAAAGACTCATATCTTACTTGTGTGACCAGAGAAGAGTCAGATTTTCAAGATTAGGTTAATTTACATATGTATCAAATGATTTTTTTTACACAATAAAAGCACACAGAGCTATGGGGACTGGGTATTGAGGATGTGCTAGTGGCCATCTAGCAACCCATGTCCTCAGCTCTATACCCAAAATCCAGGTGACAGGTTCCCTTTAAGTTTGAGTCTTTGATGAGCACTTTTCTTCACCCACCTACTGAAGAAACCACCCAGCAACAGGATATGGAGCAGAACCTGAACCAGCAGGTAGTGGCATACTTGCACTGCACCCTGTCTCCCCATATCAACAATTCCCTGGATTACTGGGCAGCTGAACTTCAATTTTAGCTGCAACCAGCCAAGCTTTGTCCTAGGAAAGCTTTCCTGCCCAGCCAGTAGTGTGGCATCAGAGTGGATGTTTAGTGTGGTGAGTGGCATAGTTACCCCAAAGAGAAGTTGCCTTTTAACAAAAAGTTTTGAGAGACTAACCTTTATAAACATGAATCAGGCCTGGATCAACCAGGGTTTCCAGACACTGGTGCCTGATACAACAGACTACATCATTCTGGCATTAATGATCTGATTCTAGGGTGCTGCCACACCAGAACATTGTAACAAATGGCCCATGTCCTATGCTGTCACCTGCCTTATGCAATGCGCTTTGTGCCTCTACTGCCATCTGCCCTGACTGTGATCTGCCACCATCTTGTGCTGTTACTGCCACTGCTGTTGCCCCCCTCCACTCTGTTCAGGGACCACTATTGTGACTTTTCACGCTGTTGCCACCCTCACCACTCTGTTATGTGGCCACTTCTGTCACTCTTCATGCTGTTGCCACCCTCACCAGTCTGTAACGGGGCCACTAGTGTCCCTGTTTGGCCGTGTTGACATCAACATTTAATTTTTCCGTTCTTCTGATCTGTCAGAAGAACTGAGAAATAACAAACAAAAAAAAAGGGTTCTTGTCATTTGAGCTTCCAGAAGGCTTCTCTCAAATGGTCAGTATTTTGTATAAGGATTTGATCATGCTTTGGAAGTCAAAACCCAGAAGACATGCAAATATTTCCATCACATGTTATCTCTGTTTTGGACCCATTCATTTTTTTTGCCTTACCAATACTGATAAAATACTAATGCAAAAAACTGACCAAATACAGACCGTGTACTAGAGGCCATTGAAATCCTGCATGCAGGACTTCTTTTCCATCTGAATAAAACCAATTTCAGAATGTAAAAATTCACGCAAATTGAGCATGAAGCCTCTATCACACGGTTAGTATTTTGCATCAGGATTTGATCATGATTTGGAAGTCAAAAGTAGAAGTGGGTCCAAAACACAGAATACGTGCAAATATTTCCATCATATGTTATCTCTGTTTTGGCCCCAATCCCATTTTTGCTTTACCAATACTGATGAAATGCTGACCAAATGCTGACCGTGTGAAGGTAAATGCTCAAACTACAGGATCCATTTTCTTTGTGCTATTCTTCTGATGGATCAGAAGAATGGAAAAATAAACTGTGAAGTGAAGACAACCTTACTGCTGACACCATTCCCACTGTCCTGGGGCCACTCTTTAAATTTTGGGCCACAATGATAAATTAGAGGTGATGTTAACATTGACTTCTGTTATTTAGACTTATTGTGAGGCAAATTCAGGAGCAAAGGCTACTCTCTGATTAGGTATCATGAATAGATCTGCATCTGTTCTGTGGGTTTGACCCATACCTGCTGACAATTACTGACCAAATAAGTGAAGTGTGAACACAGTCATTCTACATCAACAGAAAGGATTCAAATGCATGTGTTTGCATTGATATAACATGCTTTAAAGGGTTCCACTAAAGAGTCATTGGCTGTATGCTTTCTTTTTGGTTTAGCTAGGGGTTAGCTAGGAATGTTGGTGGCCTGCACAATGATGTGCACTGCCATGTATGTAACCTGCCTGTGATTCAGAAGCACAGTAAGCAAGTGATTTACACTAGGATATATTCTCCCTAAAGTTTAACTAAAGGCCGGGATAGACCTCATTTAACGCGCTTTGTGATGAATTGATTCGGATCGAAGAAAATTTTGAGGAAAAATTCAGCAAAGTGACCGAATTGAATTTTTCAAACCTTTGCTCATCTCTAGTGAGCTATTCTTGTTTACACATATTAAATTGTTAACGTCTAACAATGATTTTTCTGCCGACACAAACAATAGAATAAACAAGAAATCTAAATGGTCAGTTGTCACTCTATTGTTTTTTGCTTTTACACTGCTCAATAATCAGGCAGTTTCACTAGATTTAATGACAATTTACACGATAATTGCCTCGTGTAAGGAACTTTGAGGTTAGGACAAAGCTTGTATCATGGTGTTTAAAGGGAAACTGTCACTAGTGTTATGCTGCTAGGTTCTAACAGCTCCAGCGCATGCCATTGAGTCCTCATATTCATGAGGTCCTAGCTCTCTTCCTCACTGCCACTGATTGACAGACTTTTTCAAACTAATTTAGCAGCAGGGAGGCAGAGAAATTCAGGAGCTCATGAATATTCAGCACTCATCAGCATGTATTAGGGCATATAAAATGGTTGCTGGCCTTTTAGCACACACAAAACCAGTTCTAACTCAAAGCTTGATGGGTTAGTTCAAAGCAGGAAGCTAAAAAGCTGTCCCAGCTGTCCTCTTTGCTCTGGCTGTCAAGAATTACGATCCTACACATAGCTGATAGCAAAGCTGATTACATACAGTGGGGCAAAAAAGTATTTAGTCAGCCACCAATTCTGTAAGTTCTCCCACTTAAAAAGATGAGAGAGGCCTGTAATTTTCATCATAGGTATACCCCAACTATGAGAGACATAATGAAAAAAAAAAAAAATACAGAAAATCACATTGTCAGATTTTTTAAGAATTAAAAAAGTATTTGGTCAATAACAAAAGTTCATCTCAATACTTTGTTATATACCCTTTGTTGGCAATGACAGAGGTCAAACGTTTTCTGTAAGTCTTCACAAGGTTTTCACACACTGTTGCTGGTATTTTGGCCAGTTTCTCCATGCAGATTTCCTCTAGAGCAGTGATCTTTTGGAGCTGTCGCTGGGCAAAACAGACTTTCAACTCCCTCCAAAGGTTTTCTATGGGGTTGAGATCTGGAGACTGGCTTGGCCACTCCAGGACCTTGAAGTGCTTCTTACGAAGCCACTCGGCGATGTGTTTGGGATCATTGTCATGCTGAAAGACCCAGCCACGTTTCATCTTCAATGCCGTTGCTGATGGAAGGAGGTTTTTACTCAAAATCTCACAATACATGGCCCCATTCATTCTTTCATTTACATGGATCAGTCGTCCTGGTCCCTTTGCAGAAAAACAGCCCCAAAGCATGATGTTTGCACCCCCATGCTTCACAGTAGGTATGGTGTTCTTTTGATGCAACTCATACTCTTTCTCCTCCAAACATGACGAGTTGAGTTTTTACCAAAAAGTTCTACTTTGGTTTTATCTGACCATATGACATTCTCCCATTCCTCTTCTGGATCATCCAAATGCTCTCTAGCAAACTTCAGACAGGCCCGGACCTGTACTTGCTTAAGCAGGGGGACACGTCTGGCACTGCAGGATTTGAGTCCCTGGCGGCATAATGTGTTACTGATGGTAGCCTTTGTTACTTTGGTCCCAGGTCTCTGCAGGTCATTCACTAGGTCCCCCGTGTGGTTCTGGGATTTTTGCTCACCGTTCTTGTGATCATTTTGACCCCACGGGGTGAGATCTTGCGTGGAGCCCCAGATCGAGGGAGATTATCAGTGGTCTTGTATGTCTTCCATTTTCTAATAATTGCTCCCACAGTTGATTTCTTCACACCAAGCTGCTTGCCCATTGCAGATTCAGTCTTCCCAGCCTGGTGCAGGTCTACAATTTTGTTTCTGGTGTCCTTTGACAGCTCTTTGGTCTTGGCCATAGTGGAGTTTGGAGTGTGACTGAGGTTGTGGACAGGTGTCTTTTATACTGATAACAAGTTCAAACAGGTGCCATTAATACAGGTAACTAGTGGAGGACAGAGGAGCCTATTAAAGAAGAAGTTACAGGTCTGTGAAAGCCAGAAATCTTGCTTGTTTGTAGGTGACCAAATACTTATTTTACCAAGGAATTTACCAATTAATTAATTAGCAATCCTACAATGTGATTTCCTGTATTCTTTCCCCCCATTCTGTCTCTCATAGTTGAAGTGTACCTATGATGAAAATTACAGTCCTCTGTCATCTTTTTATGTGGGAGAACTTGCACAATTGGTGGCTGACTAAGTACTTTTTTGCCCCACTGTATTTAGCTCTGTGTCCAGCTTTGATTTTGGACGGATTTTGTGTGTGCTAATAGGGCATCAGACATTTTATGTTCCCTGATTATTTTCCATTAGAGAAAACAAGACATTATAAATAATGAAAGCTATTTGGGAAAGTGTGTACAATAAAGTAATATTTAGGCATTTTCAATCATTTTACTTTATTAATTCCTGGAGAACGCCTTTAAGATGGTGTCATAATCTTCTACAAGGAGTTCCATTGTGTCTCTGCCTAGAAGCAAAGCGATTATGCTGCGTCTAATTGCACTAAAATGTAAATTAGCTGGTGCTGTGTTGTGGATTATTGGCCAACTGCCATCATAGATTCCTGCTTGCAGCAGCTGCTGGAAACATAATGCATATGGGTGTTTTGTTTATATGGGAGTTTAAAAGCATCAGCAGAGCTCTAGATTCTTCCTATTTTATTGGAGTTCATCTCACAAGATTCAAAAGCAGCACCATTTTATTTCTTCTCTTCTTATAATAGGAGGAAGAGCATAACTTCATAAAACTGGCACTGTGCATCTGATGGCTATTGCATCCCACCATTGTAAACAGAATCTATACTGTAGCATGGAGATAAAGAGAAATATGTTACTTCTATCACTGGTCTGTCATCTCAAAGATCTCACGTCAGTTTATCTAGATTTAGCAAATAGCTGTATGCACAAGGCTTCTTATTTGAAATAGTTGCCATAGTTGTTTCTGTGCACCCAAAATTCCAGATTAGACAAAATAGTATACTACTGTAGATTAAATATCTGATTTTCATTGCAAGTTTATTTATAACTTTTGTTTCTATCTATTTATATTCATACATTTTTGTAGTTAGTCTATATGTATTCAAAGTTTAATCTATTCAATGTCATATGTTATGTAATGTTCAGTGCATAGAGTCCTTACACATTAAACTTGATTTTGGTGGGAAGGATGATCATCTAATGGTTATAAAATGCACATTTGTTTTAAATATGTTGAGGATGAAAAAATTGGCATATTGATTTTCAATAGCCACAATCCTTTGTTCTAAAGGTCATTCCTACTGAAATGACATGCATGTTTCACTGAACCAACTGTGCATGTGAACGGTGAGTGCGCTAGAATAGTGGACAATCATTCTACTTTTCTCTTCCCATCAAGTCCACAGTCAGTCTGGTCTTTGCATTGTGCAGCTCAAAAGCTCTCCTATAAAACAAGGATGGTAGAAGCCATACAACAAAAGACACAATTTGATTCCTCTCATGATGCTCATGATACAACTTTCCCACAACTTGACCATGAGCATGACCATGAGACAAAATTCCTTTAAGAAACACATACAACCTTCTGTGTATGTCATATAACTAAATAAATGTTATTTTTCATAGTTCATATTCAAATTCAAGTTCATGTTCACAAAGTCATGATTCAAGATGGAGGCAATCCTTGAAACAAAGGCACAACAGCTGCTGATTTCAGTTAGTAGAAGAATATATTAAAAAATAATCATCATGTACAGCACACTAAGGTGGGGGAGGGGTTATAATCTCCCTTGCGTCTTAAAAGTAGCGTTAAAAAGTTGCAGATTATGTGCTTGCGACTTTTTAACTCTGACTTAAAAAAAAATAATCACATCTCTTGGATTTTACACCTCCCTCACCCCTTTTCCTAAAGGGACGTGGCAAACTTATCTTCATTTACAACAGTTTCCTAGCTCAAATGAAGCCAGAAATATATGGCAGCTCTAAGCTGTTGTAGAATTCTGTTTAGGCGCATGAACTGCATGAGGACGCGCCTAATTTATGACGAGGCGTGCACCTCATCATAAATTAGGTGCATCTTCTGGAAGTGCAGGGGATATCAAGACTGGCACAGATTACTGTATGTCAATCTTGATAAATCTTACCCTATATGACAAAAAGATAGATAGTGGCATAAAAGAACAATGCATTTAGCCACTTTAGTAATTGAACTACCAAACAGTAACACTAGCGACTGTGCTTGGTATTTGCAGCCCAGGACCATAGACTCTTCAAACAAATGATTAGCAGGGGTGCTAAGAGTTTGACCCCCGTCAATCAGATATTGATGATCTATCCTGTGGATAAGTCATCAATAATCTACTCCCGGAAAACCTATTTGAAAGGACAGAGGGATAATGAGAATGTGGAGCTAAACCCTTGTAATATGCTGACTACCCAGTTACAAACCCATACCGGTGCATGTCTAGGGTGTGAGCCCACTTTACAGGTCACCTCCAGCCCACCATTATAGACAGCTCATTCATAAGACTGTAACCAGGGGAATGCTTCCCTACAAGTGATGATGATCAAGCAGATCAAGACCACTATCACAATGTAGTTGGAAGCCCCAGTATGAGCCATTCCACTATCAGGAGTAGACTGGTAGGGGTAAGCAACGGAATACTATGCTATAGGATTTTGATATTATTTGTTTTAATTGTCCTTTGCTTTTTTTTTGTAATCTATTTGGTGAATATGCACCATATACATTTATAAGAATTAGTATAGCAGTGGAAATAGTAGCAGGTGGTTGTTGCTGTTTTTGATATCATTGTTGTTCTTATCCTTCCTGTTATCATGACTGGTAATTCATTGCATTATTTTTCCACTAGATGGAACTCTAAATGTATCCACTTATGTAATATGATACTTTACTTGTGTTATAAAAGCCACTGAGGAAGTTCATGGGAAACCGAGATCACATCTGTTAACAATAAAAGGAAGGAGTAAGATTACTTCTAATACCATGTACAGTAAGAAGTGTAAGCACGATACTCATTTCGTAAGGTGCTCTGCAAATGGTTAAATTCATAATGGCCTTTTCATCTGACATTTATCTATTGTAACAAATGCATTTTTCATATTTTTCCTCATTCTTAAATTATTTCTGAAAGCATACGTTATTAATCATCTCCATCCCTGGTGGAACAGAGTTTGGATTTTAGTCCTCCTTTAAAACCTATTATTCTCACTAGTAAATGACCTACATACCAAAATATGATTTATGGAGTAGTTACATGGAAGTGTGCCAGCAAGAACACATCCTGACTATCCCAAAGCAGAAGTATTAACTTTGGCCAAGAAAGAGAAGCAAAACTCTAAAAAAAATTCAGCTTTATACACATATCCATGTCTTAGAAATGATAAGGATACTGGTGACAGTGTGGCAAATAAAAATTAAATTCCTTTGTGTACATAGTCAATACATTTTTGCCCACAATCTTCTCCCACTATATGATTAACCTAATAAAAAAGTTTCCAAATCCCCAGACACATAAAAAACATGATATTGTTGGAACCACAGTCCCTAGTCAAGACAACAAAGCTCAGAAGATTCTTGTTAAAGGGGTTGTCTCACTTCAGCTAAATGCATTTATCATGTAGAGAAAGTTAATACAACTCACTTACTAATGTATTGTGATTGTTCATATTGCCTCCTTTGCTGGCTGGATTCATTTGTCTGGAGGTGGCAGCATCAGAAGGAGGCCACAGAGTGGCACAATGACAGTGTGGAGATGGCAGCAGCATCAGGAGGAGGCTACAGGGTGGCACAATGACAGTGTGGAGGTAGCAGCAGCAGCATCAGGAGGCCACAGAGTGGCACGATGACAGAGTGTGAAGGTGGCGGCAGCATCAGGAAGAGGCCACGGGGTGGCACAATGACAGAGTGCGGAGGTGGCAGCAGCAGCATCAGGAGACCAGAGTGGTGGGGTGGCAGCAGCATCAGGAGACCACAGAGTCTCCCGTTCAAAGAGTGGGGAGGTGGGTGGCAATACCAGTACCAGCTAAAGGCTAAAGATGGTTGGTGAAAGAAGGAGCACTTGGCATCAGATTTATTGTATCAGGCGGGTGGCAGCATCAGAATAGTAGCTGAAACCGGTCTCTTTTTATCAAAGTGTTGATATGGCACCATGATCTAGTCTGATGCGTCAGCCATTGGTGGGTGGAAATCCTGGCTGATCCATGCCTGATTCATCTTGACAAAGGTCAGTTTCTCCACATTTTGGGTGGACAGACAAGTTCTTCTTGGGGTAACTATGGCGCCGCCGCACTAAACATCTGCTTTGATGCCACACTACTGGCTGGGCAGAACAGCTTTTCCAGGGCAAACTCTGCCAGTTGGGGCCACAAATCCAGTTTGGCTGCCAGTAGTCCAGTGGATCTTCAATGTGGGGTGGCAGGGTGTTGTCCAAGTATGCCACCACCTGCTGGTTCAGGTCCTGCTCCAAGTCTAGCTGTTGCTGGTGAGTAGTTTCTTCATTAGGCAGGTGAAGAAAGCTGCTCATCAGCGACTCTAGACTCAAGTTGCTGCTGATGGAGCTGGAAATGCTCCTACCCCCCACCCTGCCACAGCAGCCATGGCAGAGGAACGTGAGCGCAGAGGGCCCCCCCCCCCGGTCAGATCTGTGAGAGGATGGACAATGGCGCAGATAGGCAGCGGACAACTGACTACATAGGATGTCTGTATAGTAGTTCAGTTTGTCCTCCCAATCAGCGGGTGTAAAAAAGGCCCACATTTAGACCAGTAGCGAGGATCCAACAAAGTGGGGAGTCAGAAGTCATCCCTCTGTCAAATGCTGACAATTCATCTGTCACTACGCAAGCACGTGAGCATGCATCAGGCCATTTGTGCAAGTGACTCAGAGGGACTCCCTGCCTCCATCTCCACTGCATACTGCCACGGTGTATCTGGGTCCTCTGCCTCGTCTTCCTCATTGCCCTGTAGCTCCAATGGCTGTCCCTGCTCCTCCTTTCCTGTCAGCTGAGTAGAAAAACCACCCATTTCGCTACACATTGTTTGGCCTCCAATGTCCTCCTCCTCCTCCAGTTCAGCCCCCACAGGGCTCATGTGGCAGTGATATCTAGGCTCCACGTCTCCAGTCCCCTGACCAGCCAGATTTACCAGCATCTGTTCCAGGACATGAAGCAGTTGAATGACATTGTTCATCCCGTAGTCCTGGTGACTGACAAATAATGTGGCCTCCTCAAAAGTGCCTGAGCAAACGGCAGGTGTCAATCATGAGCTGCCACTGGCTGACATTGAAGTTACATAGGGGAGTACTCCTGTCTGCTTGGATCATCCAGAAATCGTTTATGGCCTTTCTCTGTTCGTATAGTTGGTCAAACATATTTAGGGTGAAATTCCAACGGGTGGAAACATCGCATATCAGCCTATGTTGGGGGATGCCATTCTGACGCTGCAGCTCAAGGAGGGTGTGCTTTGCGGTGTACGAGTGGCTGAAGTGCATGCAAATGTTCCTGCCCTGAGGTACTCCACTAGTGACAGTGACCCAATCTGAGTGTGTACCGTTAATAACCACCCTCTGTTTTTTTATCACTGAGCCAGTTACTTACCCACATACAAACATATTCTCCCAGTCCAAGCATTCTCATTTTATATACTAACCTTTTATGCAATACAGTGTCAAATACTTTGGAGAAGTCCAGATATACGACATCCATTGATTCGCCACTGTCAAGTCTAGAACTTACCTACACATAGAAACTGATTAAATTAGTTTGACATGACCAATCCCTCATGAAGCCATGCTGATATGGCATTATTTGCTTATTTTCCTTGAGGTACTCCAAGGTAGCATCTCTTAGAAAACCTTCAAACAGTTTATCCACGACAGATGTTAAACTTATCAGCCTATAGTTTCTGGGCTCTGTTTTTGGACTCTTTTTTAATATTGGCACTACATTTGCTATGCACCAATCCTGTGGAACACTCCCTGTCAGTATAGAGTCCTTAAATATTAGAAATAAGGGTCTGGCTATGACATTACTTAATTTTCTTAGGATACAAGGGTGTATGCCATCTGGTCCTGGTGATTTGTCTTTTTAAGACACCGCTGTACTTGTTCCTGGGTCAGACAGGGCACTTTTAATGGAGAATTAACTTTTGCATTCTGCATTTCATCTTTTTATTTTCTTCAGTAAGTACAGTGGAGAAAAAAAATATTTATTAGCTTTGCTTTCTCCTCATCGCTCTCTGCAACTCCCCCCTCATTAGTCTGTAAAGGGCCGACACCTTCAGATTTATACTTTTTACCATTTATATAATTGAAAGCAATTTAGGGTTAGTTTTGCTCTCTTTGGTAATTAATTTCTCGGTCTCTAGTTTGGCTACTTTTATTAGTTTTTTTACATATTCAATTTTTTTCCTTATATTTTTTCAGTGCTTCCTCGCTACCCTCCTGTTTTAGTGATTAAAATGCTTTATTTTTGTCATTTATTGCTTTCTTTACAGTTCTATTTATCCACATTGTTTTTTTCTTGTTCTTTAACCTTTTATTCCCATAAGTAGGGATGAGCGAACCCGAACTGTATAGTTCGGGTTCGTACCTAATTTTGGGGTGTCCGTGACACGGACCCGAACCCGAACATTTTCGTAAAAGTCTGTGTTCGGATTCGGTGTTCGGCGCTTTCTTGGCGCTTTTTGAAAGGCTGCAAAGCAGCCAATCAACAAGCGTCATACTACTTGCCCCAAGAGGCCATCACAGCCTTGCCTACTATTGGCATGGCTGTGATTGGCCAGTGCAGCATGTGACCCAGCCTCTATATAAGCTTGGGTCACGTAGCGCTGCACGTCACTCTGCTGATTCAAGCATAGGGAGAGGTTGCAGCTGCGACGTTAGGGCGAGATTAGGCAGATTAACTCCTCCAAAAGACTTCATTCTGTGATCGATCTGCAGCTGTGGATCATTGAAGTGCTAATATTGACTTGCTCACTTTTTTGAGGCTGCCCAGAGCGTTTTTAGATCACTTTTTTTCTGGGGTGATCGGCGGCCATTTTGTGACTTGTGGTGCGCCAGCACAAGCTATCACCAAGTGTATTTAACCATCAATAGTGTGGTTATTTTGTGCTATATCCTACATCAGCTGCAGGCTGAGCCTGTGTCACCGAAGTGCATTTAACCATCAACAGTCTGGTTCTTTTTTGGCCATATACTACATCAGCTGCAGGCTGAGCCTGTGTCACCGAAGTGCATTTAACCATCAACAGTCTGATTATTTTTTGGCCATATACTACATCTGGTGCAGGCTGAGCCTGTGTCACCCAAGTGCATTTAACCATCAACAGTGTGGTTATTTTTTGGCCCTATACTACATCAGGGGCAAGTTGAGCCTGTCACCCAGCGCCTAAAAAATAGACCTGACATTTCTATTCAAACAAATCTGTACTGTTTTAGCTGGTCAAGTTATTTGTAGTGACCGTAAAAGCACACTTTTTGTTCTGGGTTGAAAAACTATTCCCAAATTTGCATTCTCAAAATAACTAGTTTCTGGTATTTGAGGCCTACTTGAAATCTATCCCAAAAAGGATATCTTACATTGAAGGTACTGATAGTGTCATTCAGAAAAACCTAAGACACACGCTACCGTGCAGATAGAAGTCTGATTCTGTGATTAAACCTATACCTGTCACACAGCGCAAAAAAAAAACAGGCCTCACATCTCTATTCAACCAAATCTGTACTGTTTTAGCTGGTCAAGTTATTTGTAATGACCGTAAAAGCACACTTTTTTTTCTGGGTTGAAAAACTATTCCCAAATTTGCCATTCTCAAAATAACTAGTTTCTGGTATTTGAGGCCTACTTGAAATCTATCCCAAAAAGGATATCTTACATTGAAGGTACTGATAGTGTCATTCAGAAAAACCTAAGACACACGCTAGCGTGCAGATAGAAGTCTGATTCTGTGATTAAACCTATACCTGTCACACAGCGCAAAAAAAAACAGGCCTCACATCTCTATTCAACCAAATCTGTACTGTTTTAGCTGGTCAAGTTATTTGTAGTGACCGTAAAAGCACTTTTTATTTTCTGGATTGAAAAACTATTCCCAAATTTGCCATTCTCAAAATAACTAGTTTCTGGTATTTGAGGCCTACTTGAAATCTATCCCAAAAAGGATATCTTACATTGAAGGTACTGATAGTGTCATTCAGAAAAACCTAAGACACACGCTAGCGTGCAGATAGAAGTCTGATTCTGTGATTAAAACTATACCTGTCACACAGCGCAAAAAAAAACAGGCCTCACATCTCTATTCAACCAAATCTGTACTGTTTTAGCTGGTCAAGTTATTTGTAGTGACCGTAAAAGCACTTTTTGTTCTGGGTTGAAAAACTATTCCCAAATTTGCCATTCTCAAAATAACTAGTTTCTGGTATTTGAGGCCTACTTGAAATCTATCCCAAAAAGGATATCTTACATTGAAGGTACTGATAGTGTCATTCAGAAAAACCTAAGACACACACTAGCGTGCAGATAGAAGTCTGATTCTGTGATTAAACCTATACCTGTCACACAGCGCAAAAAAAAACAGGCCTCACATCTCTATTCAACCAAATCTGTACTGTTTTAGCTGGTCAAGTTATTTGTAGTGACCGTAAAAGCACTTTTTGTTCTGGGTTGAAAAACTATTCCCAAATTTGCCATTCTCAAAATAACTAGTTTCTGGTATTTGAGGCCTACTTGAAATCTATCCCAAAAAGGATATCTTACATTGAAGGTACTGATAGTGTCATTCAGAAAAACCTAAGACACACGCTAGCGTGCAGATAGAAGTCTGATTCTGTGATTAAACCTAAACCTGTCACACAGCGCAAAAAAAAACAGGACTCACATCTCTATTCAACCAAATCTGTACTGTTTTAGCTGGTCAAGTTATTTGTAGTGACCGTAAAAGCACAGTTTTTGTTCTGGGTTGAAAAACTATTCCCAAATTTGCCATTCTCAAAATAACTAGTTTCTGGTATTTGAGGCCTACTTGAAATCTATCCCCAAAAGAATATATTACATTGAAGGTACTAATAGTGTCATTCAGAAAAACCTAAGACACACGCTACCGTGCAGATAGAAGTCTGATTCTGTGATTAAACCTATACCTGTCACACAGCGCAAAAAAAAACAGGCCTCACATTTCTATTCAACCAAATCTGTACTGTTTTAGCTGGTCAAGTTATTTGTAGTGACCGTAAAAGCACACTTTTTGTTCTGGGTTGAAAAACTATTCCCAAATTTGCCATTCTCAAAATTGTGGTGAACGGGAACAATGAGGAAAACATCTAATAAGGACGCGGACGTGGACATGGTCGTGGTGGTGTTAGTGGACCCTCTGGTGCTGGGAGAGGACGTGGCCGTTCTGCCACAGCCACACGTCCTAGTGTACCAACTACCTCAGGTCCCAGTAGCCGCCAGAATTTACAGGGATATTTGGTGGGGCCCAATGCCGTTCTAAGGATGGTAAGGCCTGAGCAGGTACAGGCATTAGTCAATTGGGTGACCGACAGTGCATCCAGCACGTTCACATTATCTCCCACCCAGTCTTCTGCAGAAAGCGCACAAAGGCGCATGAAAACCAAGCCCATCAGTCTGTCACATCACCCCCATGCATATCAGGGAAACTGTCTGAGCCTCAAGTTATGCAGCAGTCTCTTATGCTGTTTGAAGACTCTGCTGCCAGGGTTTCCCAAGGGCATCCACCTAGCCCTTCACCAGGGGTGGAAGAGATAGAATGCACTAACGCACAACTACTTATGTTTCCTGATGATGAGGACATGGGAATACCACCTCAGCACGTCTCTGATGATGACGAAACACAGGTGCCAACTGCTGCGTCTTTCTGCAGTGTGCAGACTGAACAGGAGGTCAGGGGTCAAGACTGGGTGGAAGACGATGCAGGGGACGATGAGGTCCTAGACCCCACATGGAATGAAGGTCGTGCCACTGACTTTCAGAGTTCGGAGGAAGAGACAGTGGTGAGACCGAGCCAACAGCGTAGCAAAAGAGGGAGCATTGGGCAAAATCAGAACACCCGCCGCCAAGAGACTCCGCCTGCTACTGACCACCGCCATCTGGGACCGAGCACCCCAAAGGCAGCTTCAAGGAGTTCCCTGGCATGGCACTTCTTCAAACAATGTGCTGACGACAAGACCCGAGTGGTTTGCACGCTGTGCCATCAGAGCCTGAAGCGAGGCATTAACGTTCTGAACCTTAGCACAACCTGCATGACCAGGCACCTGCATGCAAAGCATGAACTGCAGTGGAGTAAACACCTTAAAAACAAGGAAGTCACTCAGGCTCCCCCTGCTGCCTCTTCTGCTGCTGCCACCTCGGCCTCTTCTGCTGCTGCCGCCGCCTCGGCCTCTTCTGCTGCTGCTGCCGCCGCCTCGGCCTCTTCCTCTGCCTCTGGAGGAACGTTGGCACCTGCCGCCCAGCAAACATGGGATGTACCACCAACACCACCACCTGCGTCACCAAGCATCTCAACCATGTCACACGGCAGCGTTCAGCTCTCCATCTCACAAACATTTGAGAGAAAGCGTAAATTCCCACCTAGCCACCCTCGATCCCTGGCCCTGAATGCCAGCATTTCTAAACTACTGGCCTATGAAATGCTGTCATTTAGGCTGGTGGACACACACAGCTTCAAACAGCTCATGTCACTTGCTGTCCCACAGTATGTTGTTCCCAGCCGCCACTACTTCTCCAAGAGAGCCGTGCCTTCCCTGCACAAACAAGTGTCCGATAAAATCAAGTGTGCACTGCGCAATGCCATCTGTGGCAAGGTCCACCTAACCACAGATACGTGGACCAGTAAGCACGGCCAGGGGCGCTATATCTCCCTAACTGCACACTGGGTAAATGTAGTGGCGGCTGGGCCCCAGGCGGAGAGCTGTTTGGCGCACGTCCTTCCGCCGCCAAGGATCGCAGGGCAACATTCTTTGCCTCCTGTCTCCTCCTCCTCCTACTCAGCTTCCTCCTCCTCTTCTTCCACCTGCTCATCCAGTCAGCCACACACCTTAACCACCAACTTCAGCACAGCACGGGGTAAACGTCAGCAGGCCATTCTGAAACTCATATGTTTGGGAGACAGGCCCCACACCGCACAGGAGTTGTGGCGGGGTGTAGAACAACAGAACGACGAGTGGTTGCTGCCGGTGAGCCTCAAGCCCGGCCTGGTGGTGTGCGATAATGGGCGAAATCTCGTTGCAGCTCTGGGACTAGCCGGTTTGATGCACATCCCTTGCCTGGCGCATGTGCTGAATTTGGTGGTGCAGAAGTTCATTCGCAACTACCCCGACATGTCAGAGCTGCTGCATAAAGTGCGGGCCGTCTGTTCGCGCTTCCGGCGTTCACACCCTGCCGCTGCTCGCCTGTCTGCGCTACAGCGTAACTTCGGCCTTCCCGCTCACCGCCTCATATGCGACGTACCCACCAGGTGGAACTCCACCTTGCACATGCTGGACAGACTGTGCGAGCAGCAGCAGGCCATAGTGGAGTTTCAGTTGCAGCACGCACGGGATCAGTCGCACTGTGGATCAGACACACTTCACCCCCAATGACTGGGCCTCCATGCGAGACCTGTGTGCCCTGTTGCGCTGTTTCGAGTACTCCACCAACATGGCCAGTGGCGATGACGCCGTTATCAGCGTTACAATACCACTTCTATGTCTCCTTGAGAAAACACTTAGGGCGATGATGGAAGAGGAGGTGGCCCAGGAGAAAGAGGGGTCATTTTTAGCACTTTCAGGCCAGTCTCTTCGAAGTGACTCAGAGGGAGGTTTTTTGCAACACCAGAGGCCAGGTACAAATGTGGCCAGACAGGGCCCACTACTGGAGGACGAGGAGGACGAGGAGGACGAGGAGGACGAGGATGAGGAGGAGGTGGACGAGGATGAGGATGAAGCATGTTCACAGCGGGTTGGCACCCAAAGCAGCTCGGGCCCATCACTGGTGCGTGGCTGGGGGGAAACACAGGACGATGACGATACGCCTCCCACAGAGGACAGCTTGTCCTTACCTCTGGGCAGCCTGGCACACATGAGCGACTACATGCTGCAGTGCCTGCGCAACGACAGCAGAGTTGCCCACATTTTAACGTGTGCGGACTACTGGGTTGCCACCCTGCTGGATCCCCGGTACAAAGACAATGTGCCCACCTTACTTCCTACACTGGAGCGTGATAGGAAGATGCGCGAGTACAAGCGCACGTTGGTAGACGCGCTACTGAGAGCATTCCCAAATGTCACAGGGGAACCAGTGGAAGCCCAAGGCGAAGGCAGAGGAGGAGCAAGAGGTCGCCAACGCAGCTGTGTCACGCCCAGCTCCTCTGAGGGAAGGGTTAGCATGGCAGAGATGTGGAAATGTTTTGTCAACACGCCACAGCTAAGTGCACCACCACCTGATACGGAACGTGTTAGCAGGAGGCAACATTTCACTAACATGGTGGAACAGTACCTGTGCACACCCCTCCACGTACTGACTGATGGTTCGGCCCCATTCAACTTCTGGGTCTCCAAATTGTCCACGTGGCCAGAGCTAGCCTTTTATGCCTTGGAGGCGGCCAGCGTTTTGTCTGAACGTGTATTCAGCACGGCAGGGGGCGTCATTACAGACAAACGCAGCCACCTGTCTACAGCCAATGTGGACAAGCTGACGTTCATAAAAATGAACCAGGCATGGATCCCACAGGACCTGTCCATCCCTTGTGCAGATTAGATATTAACTACCTCCCCTTAACAATATATTATTCTACTCCAGGGCACTTCCTCATTCAATACTATTTTTAATTTCATTTTACCATTATATTGCGGGGCAACCCAAAGTTGAATGAACCTCTCCTCTGTCTGGGTGCCGGGGCCTAAATGTGTGACAGTGGCCTGTTCCAGTGGTGGGTGACGTGAAGCCTGATTCTCTGCTATGACATGAAGACTTATTCTGTGCTGACATGAAGCCAGATTCTCTGTTACGCGACCTCTCTCCTCTGCCTGGGTGCCTGGGCCTAAATATGTGACAGTGGCCTGTTCCAGTGGTGGCTGACGTGAAGCCTGATTCTCTGCTATGACATGAAGACTGATTCTGCGCTGACATAAGGCCAGATTCTCTGTTCCGGGACCTCTCTCCTCTGCATGGGTGCCTGGGCCTAAATGTGTGACAGTGGCCTGTTCCAGTGGTGGGTGACGTGAAGCCTGATTCTCTGCTATGACATGAAGACTGATTCTGCGCTGACATCAGGCCAGATTCTCTGTTACGGGACCTCTCTCCTCTGCCTGGGTGCCTGGGCCTAAATGTGTGACAGTGGCCTGTTCCAGTGGTGGGTGACGTGAAGCCTGATTCTCTGCTATGACATGAAGACTGATTCTGTGCTGACATGAAGCCAGATTCTCTGCTATGGCATGAAGAGACTGATTCTGTGCTGACATGAAGCCAGATTCTTTGCTATGGCATGAAGAGACTGATTCTCTGCTGACGTGAAGCCAGATTCTCTGCTATGGACCTCTGTCCAATTGATATTGGGTCATTTTTTTTTTTTTTTTTTTAAATTCATTTCCCTATCCACATTTGTTTGCAGGGGATTTACCTACATGTTGCTGCCTTTTGCAGCCCTCTAGCTCTTTCCTGGGCTGTTTTACAGCCTTTTTAGTGCCCAAAAGTTCGGGTCCCCATTGACTTCAATGGGGTTCGGGTTCGGGACGAAGTTCGGTTTGGGTTCGGATCCCGAACCCGAACATTTCCGGGAAGTTCGGCCGAACTTCTCGAACCCGAACATCCAGGTGTTCGCTCAACTCTACCCATAAGATATGTACCAAACACAATTAGATTTTAGGATGCTTTTAAAAATATCCTATTTTGCAACTGTATTTTTATTTTTGAGGACTTTGTCCCAGTTAGTTAGGCCTATGGCCTCTCTTAGTTGGCTAAATTTAGCTTTTTTGAAGTTTGGTATTTTTGTTCCTCCCTAAAGAAACCCTCTTTTGAATGATAATTAAAATGTTATTACTTTATGGTCACTATTTCCCAAGTGTCCCCCAACCTGCACATCTGTGGTTCTGTCAGGTCTATTGGTTAATACGAAGTCCAGTATGGCTGTCCCTCTAGTCGGGTTCTGAACCAGTTGGGAAAGGTAATTGTCTTTGGTTATTCCCAAGAACCTGTTTCCTTTATGAGATGTACAGGTTTCAGTTTTCTAGTCTATATCTGGGTAGTTGAAGTCCCCCATAATAACCACCTCATTATGATTTGCTGCCTCGTCTATCTAGTTTAGTAGCAGATTTTCTGTGGACTGTGGTATATTAGGATGTAGTATATTAGCAATTTATTATTGTTTTTGCCTCCATGTATTTTTACCCACAATGACTCCACATGTTCATGTCCCTCACTTATATCTTCACGGAGTGTGGGCCTTAGACAGGACTTTACATAAAGGCAGACACCTCCCCCTCTCTGGTTTTGGCAATCCTTTCTAAACAGACTGTAACCCTGTAACCCATTATGTCATAGTCCTCCTCACATATCACTAATTCCAGTTCACTAGTTTTATTAGTCAGGCTTCTGGCATTAGTATACATTATTAAAATATCTAAATTCAGCAATGAGACTTTTCAAATAGTGATGACAATGGTGCTTATAAAATTGAAGAACAGGTGATAAAATTTCTATATAGTGTATATATCTTCAGTATAAAAGAGTATTACACTGATTAAACTGTGTGTGTTTTTGACATGTACTTGGACAATTTTGATGACGTCACTGTCTTTGAATGTACAACCGGTAATGGCAGAGCACTGCTACACATGCTATTCCCATATTGTTTTACCTTAATGTGTTCTGACAAGGCAAGAAAAATGGATCCCTAAAGATTTTGCTCAAGAAACCATGAAAGCAAGCCACCCTATCTGCTACAATATTTTACAGCTTTACAGACATTACAGGGAAACTCATTAAAAGTAACTCTTGCCCCACTGCTCTCTATAATGAGTGATATTCAATAAGGTCACCAAAGGGAAATACATCAGCTACTGTTTACTTAGTCCCAAGCATGTCAATGTCTGGGTTGAATGCATTGATGGTTGTCAGTAAATGAAATACTCTGTGAATAAGAAGATATAAAGTTGTGGCTGTTAATTTTCTTGATGGCGTTTTGAAATTGGATGGAATAATTGTTACAGATTTAATGGAGGGGAGAGGCTGTAACCTTGGAGGAAGACGCTATCACCTGTATCTAGAAATGCACAAACAGGGTGTCCTGCACAGTACCATGTAAAGAACTGATTATGTATACAGATACAAATAAAGAGAAAAGTATATGAAATACATGATGGATAGATAGATAGATAGATAGATAGATAGATAAAGACAAAGAGATAAATAAACAGATCTTGGATAGGTTACCAGAGTGATGGAAGTAGCCTGCCCCCTGTTTGTTAGTAAGAATATTGGTAATGATATATATATATATATATATATATATATATATATATATATATATAAAATTAAAAATAGAGTGCTTATTTAACAAATGTGCATTTACTAATGACCAATGAAATACCATAATAAGAATACATATAGTACAGCAATCACTCCTTAAGATTTGTCAGCAGAATTGTGCCTATGATTCTGACATCTGTGTTGGTCCCATGTTTATATGTGCCTGCATTACTTAGAAAAATTAAGTTTTATTTTATGCAAATGAGCCTGTAGGAGCAATGGGCTCAGCTCTCTCTGCAATGGCAATGCCCCCGTTGTTCCTAGAGGCTCATTTTTCTCAGCAATGCAGGCACATAAGAACATGGGACCAACACAGATGCCTTTAGCTGCCAAATGCACATGCAACAGATCAGTCGGTTTCATAGGTACAAATCCACTGGCAGATGCCCTTTAACTGTCACTAATAATATTCTTCTTATTTCCATTATTACTCTCAAAGGAACTTTCATTTGTTTACTAAATCTTTTTAGATCAAACGCCATTCTATTTGCATTGCAGCCAAAAGGCAATGATTTAGCATAGCTCTATGTTAATAACCATCCCTCTCTTCAGAAGATAAAACATGAATGGTTATATAATCTGGTTGTGATAACACTGAAATATTTTACCTGGGGGTTTATTCTTAATGGTATTATATTCTCTTTATTTTCCTCTAAAAATGCAATTGGTATGAACGCTGTTGATTGTTTCCAATCTTGCTTAATAGGAATGCGAAATAGGAAGCAAATGATGATAACACAACCATTGCTTGGAATTCTTTTATTTTTTTATTAAAAATGACTATAAGAAGCTTTTCCTGTGTAACTGCCTTTTTTTATTATTATTGTAGGGCAAGTGATAATGGACATCTTTTCAATATACTTTATGAATTGATTTTGCATTTGTACTGAAAGACTGACCCTAAATTTGTTAACCTCAGTGCTGAATAGTGAAGACTCACACTCACCGCACTGCCCTCACTGCCTCCTTCTAATATGGCTTCATCTGGCCTTTAGTGATGAGCGACAGGGGCAATATTCGAATTTGTGATATTTGTAAGAGGTGGACCCAAACAAGTCCATTGGGATACAGTGAACCACACAAGAATGAATGCACGGATGGTGAACTGTGTGAACCATAAGACTTTTACTGACTCTAGAGGAAAAAACTATATACAATATAATGTACACCATGATCCAGCCAGACCACACGGAGTGAGGTGTTCTCCGGTGTACTGAAGTGGTGGAACAATCTCTCTGGGTTGATAGAAACCCAAGACTGTCCACAGTGTGACCCCAGCCGGGAATTCCCTAATTTAGGTACTGTACCTTTAACAATTTATATTTTGCCTAAATGTCACTAAATACGGCAGGATCTCCTAACCAAACACAGAGAACCGAAGCCACTAGGAATCAACACCAAATTTGGGGTCTGTGTACCTGGGATCTCGGCTGAGGGGCATTGTGGCTCACAGAGGCCAAATACAGAAAAATCCCACACTATCCCCCCAAATGCCAGTAATGCCCACTCCCCCACCTCAGCTAGACTCCCTTGAACTTCCATGTGGCTATTTGTAACTCCAGAGCCGGGATGTGGATCCATTTGCTGTCGCAGTAAAGCTTTAATTGCTGTAGTGGTGCCAAAACTTGTCCTCACCCTGATTGCAGGGAGGGACCTGAGCTCAGGATTAAAGTCCCATTCAAAGTGCGCACTAACCGAGTGGAAAATGCTTCAGGCTGAGATCTCCAGTGCAGGCCTGAATGGCAGCTTGGTTTTCTTAAAGGATGATCCAATATTCATTAGCTGAAAGTACTAGCTTCAAGTACTACATTAAGTACTAGTAAAGAGATATTGCAGGAGATAGTCAGGAGGTAGGCTGGAAGGTGGAAACAATACAAAAAAAAAAAGGTAAGATTTGTTTGATTTAAAGTTACAAATTTTATTTATTTTTTTCTCCTCTTTAAAATGGCAGACTTGGTTCAGTGCAGGAATTGTTGTGCATTTATTTCATGTTCCACTCTTTGGAGATTCGGATGCTGTCAGATCTGTAGACAGTTCTCCTTACTGCAGCAGGAAATTGCATTTTTGAAAGCTGAAATATTTAAATTATCTGTTAAACAAACTCCAGCTAGGACTGCTGCAATGCCACTGCCACAGAGGATCCCCAGAAATGGCAGATGGGTTAATGTAGGTTCTGGAAGTCTTAGAGTGGTGGATAGAAGACATGTCCCACAGTCGGTGGTTCTCCATAATTCATTTGCAGCACTCACAGAATGTAAGGACAACATGGATATGGACTCAAGCACAGAGGGTGAGAAACCATCGACTCCTATGTCTAATGTATGCAACAAAAAAGATAAAGTGAAGTCTCAAAGGATGCAGCTGTTGCTGGGTGATTCAATCATAAGAAGTGTGGAGCTTAAAGAAAATGGTTTTGTGAGATGTCTCCCTGGGGCTACTGCTAGAAGAGATAGAAGACGTATTATTAATATTGTTAAGCAAGCAAAGCAGGAAGGGGACGTGGATGTTCTTGTCCATCTAGGGACAAATGACCTGGCTTGCAATGAAGTGTCAGAGGTGAAAAAATCTTTTATCACACTTGGTAATGACGTACAGGATTTTGCATCCACAATTTCATTTTCTGAAGTTCTGCCTGTGCATAATGTTCAGAATGATAGGCAGAGGCGCATAAAGGAGTTCAACATATGGCTTGGTAAATGGTGTCAAGAGCAAGGATTTGGCTTTGTTTCTCATGATAGCTCTACTTGGAATAGAAAGGAACTGTACAAAAAAGATGGTTTGCATCTTTCTCTCAAAGGAACAAATGTACTTAGTGAACAACTCCAAGAATTTGCGAAAGAGTATTTAAACTAGGAAGGGGGGGCAAAAGAGTGAAAATAAAAGAGTCCAATTGCCCCCCGAAACAATGCCAGAACAGGCCAGAAGCACTGAGGTTAAGAAATGATAAGCTCAGAGTCCTGTCTACAAATGCTCGCAGTTTAGGTAAAAAAATCAATGAACTTGGGTCAATAATGGCATCTGAGAATGTAGATTTAGTGGCTGTTACGGAGACATGGTTTAATGAAAGAAATGACTGGGACATAACCATACCAGGGTACTCTTTATACAGAAGAGACAGAGAAGGCAAGAAAGGAGGAGGAGTGGCCCTGTATGTGAAAGATAGCATTAAATCTAACCTAATACAAGTTGGTGAGGCCAACATAGAGTCAGTTTGGGTTACGTTGCAGTTTGCTAACCATGCAGTAACTCGTGTAGGTGTGATATATAGACCACCTGGTCAAGTTAAAGAACTAGATGATCTACTAGTTGAAGAAATAGCTAAAATGACAATGAAAGGAGAAGTTATCATTATGGGAGATTTCAATCTTCCAGATATAAACTGGAAAACCAAAATAGCAAGTTCTACCAGGAGTACAGATATTCTAAATTCCCTACTGGGGTTATCTCTACAACAAGTGGTTGAGGAGCCAACCCGGAGGGAGGCCATTTTGGATTTGGTATTCACAAACGGGGATTCGGTATATGATGTCATTGTAGGCGAAACCTTGGGATCTAGTGATCACCAGTCAGTGTGGTTTAATATAAGAACTGTGAAAGAGTCCCACCACACAAAAACAAAAGTTTTAGATTTTAGAAAAACAGACTTTTCAAAAATGAAATTAGTCATAAATGAGTCCTTATCAGACTGGAACGGATTACATGGAGTCCAGGAGAAATGGGACTACTTAAAAGGTGCATTATTGAAGGCAACAGAAAATTGCATTAGACTCGTCAGTAAAAGCAAAAAAAGGAGGAGACCAATGTGGTACTCAGCAGAAGTGGCCCAAATCATTAAAAATAAAAAGCTAGCATTTTGTAATTATAAAAAAACCCAGAGCAATGAAGATAAGGAAATCTACAAGATTAGGCAGAGAGAGGCCAAGCAAGTTATAAGAACTTCTAAAGCGCAGGCAGAAGAAAAACTAGCTCAGTCTATGAAAAAAGGGGATAAGACATTCTTCAGATATATAAATGAAAAAAGGAAATTAAAACAAGGAATAACTAAATTAAAAACAAAGGACGGAAGGTATGTAGAAGAGAATAAAGGGCTAGCCGACTGCCTTAATGAATACTTCTGTTCAGTTTTTACAAAAGAAAAAGGAGAAGGACCTCCACTAGAAAGAATGACTATTAAATCGTTTGATGCATGTATCTTTACAGAGGAAGATGTTCTAAGATTGCTGTCTAAGGTGAAGACAGATAAGTCACAGGGGCCTGATGAGATACACCCAAAATTATTAAAAGAGCTTAGTGGTGAGCTGGCAAAACCGTTAACAGATTTATTTAACCAATCATTAGTAACAGGAGTCGTCCCGGAAGATTGGAAATTGGCAAATGTCGTGCCCATTCACAAGAAAGGTAGTAGGGAGGAATCGAGCAACTATAGACCAGTGAGTCTGACATCAATAGTAGGCAAATTAATGGAAACCCTATTAAAGGATAGGATTGTGGAACATCTAAAATCCCATGGATTGCAAGATGAAAAACAACATGGGTTTACTTCAGGGAGATCATGTCAAACAAATCTTATAGATTTTTTTGACTGGGTGAATAAAATAATAGACAGTGGAGGTGCAGTAGACATCGCATATCTAGATTTTAGTAAGGCTCTTGACACTGTCCCACATAGAAGACTTATCAATAAACTGCAGTCATTGAGCATGGACTCCCATATTGTTGAGTGGATTAGGCAGTGGCTGAGTGACAGACAACAGAGGGTTGTAGTCAATGGAGAACATTCAAAACAAGGTAATGTTACCAGTGGGGTTCCACAGGGATCTGTACTGGGACTGATTTTGTTTAATATCTTCATAAGTGATATTGCAAAAGGCCTCGCTGGTAAGGTTTGTCTTTTTGCTGATGACACAAAGATATGTAACAGGGTTGATGTTCCTGGAGGGAAACGCCAAATGGAAAAGGATTTAGGAAAACTAGAAGAATGGTCAGAACTCTGGAAACTGAAATTTAATGTGGATAAGTGCAAGATAATGCACCTGGGGCGTAAAAACCCAAGGGCAGAATATAGAATATTTGACACAGTCCTGACCTCAGTATCTGAGGAAAGGGATTTAGGAGTAATTATTTCAGAAGACTTAAAGGTGGGAAGACAATGTAATAGAGCAGCACGAAATGCCAGCAGAATGCTTGGATGTATAGGGAGAGGTATAAGCAGTAGAAAGAGTGAAGTGCTTATGCCGCTGTACAGAACACTGGTGAGACCTCACTTGGAGTATTGTGCGCAGTACTGGAGGCCATATCTCCAGAAGGATATAGATACTCTAGAGAGAGTTCAGAGAAGAGCTACTAAACTAGTACATGGATTGCAGGATAAAACTTACCAGGAAAGGTTAAAGGACCTTAATATGTATAGCTTGGAAGAAAGAAGAGACAGAGGGGATATGATAGAAACTTTTAAATACATAAAGGGAATCAACTCGGTAAAGGAAGAGAGCATATTTAAAAGAAGAAAAACTACCACAAGAGGACACAGTTTTAAATTAGAGGGGCAAAGGTTTAAAAGTAATATAAGGAAGTATTACTTTACTGAGAGAGTAGTGGATGCATGGAATAGCCTTCCTGCAGAAGTGGTAGCTGCAAATACAGTGAAGGGGTTTAAGCATGCATGGGATAGGCATAAGGCCATCCTTCATATAAGATAGGGCCGGGGGCTATCCATAGTACTCAGTATATTGGGCAGACTAGATGGGCCAAATGGTTCTTATCTGCCGACACATTCTATGTTTCTATGTTTCAATGCTGGCCTCAGGGCAGGCAGGCCTCTGGTCTCCTCAGCTCCTGATTCTAAACGAAGACTACAGATCCTCTTTAGCAGGCAGCAGATATTCAACAATCGTCCCTCTTTAGCAGGCAGCAGATATTCACCAATCGTCCCTTGCTTTCTGTGGATAAAGCCTTCAATCTCTGGTAGCAGGCAGCAGATATTCAACAATCGTCCCTTGCTTTCTGTGGATAAAGCCTTCAATCTCTGGTAGCAGGCAGCAGATATTCAACAATCGTCCCTTGCTTGCTGTGAATAAAGCCTTCAATCTCTGGCTGATCACAGGATACCTCAGGTAAACAATTTAGCAGACATGTCTGAATCCGTTACTCTCTAAATGCCGACTTTCTGTCCTCCTGCCACTTCCTTTCTCCAGTCCCTCTAGCTTTTCCCAGGAAGTTAGGATATGGCAACAAAATAACAAAATGCACAAAATAAATAAGAAGCTATTTTTAACAGTCCATTTCAATAAGAAAGCAAATCCTGTGCAGCTATAAGATTACTTTTCTTTTTATATTAATTGTCAACATCTTGCTCTATTAGTTCTAAGGGGGCTGCCCAACTAAGGGCCTCGAGTGGCCAGTCACACAAACTGCATGTCATATCACTATAGCTTATTCAATGTAGTCACAGATGTATTCAATTGGAGTATCATATGTCTCATCTTAGGGGCCCCAGACGGTGACCCCCTCACAATTTAGCGAATATTTGGTAGAATATTCATCATATATTCGCAAATTCATGAATTCGAGATTATTTTTCCTTGGTCGCAAAGAATCGGCAATGTAATATTTGTGTAATGAGCGCAAAATACAGGCGTGGGTCACTATAGCTACATTTTTCAAGCTGCTAAAAGTTTGCTTAGTCTGGAGAAAATGGTTGGCACGGCAGAACATTACAATAGCTTTATATGCAGATAGAGTGCTTCAATATATTTGTGATTGCAAAATCGGCACTAATGATGCGAATATTTTGGCGCAATACGAGCAACTTCACATTTTAGCAGGTCTGACTACTTATTAGTGATTGGTGGACTAAGTATTGTTGTGAACTTGTGACATCACAGCACTATGTCTGTAGCATGTATGTATGGACAGCAGAACCTATCAGCTACACTATATCAGGATCTAACCTACACTGACTATCTCCCACTAACTCTATCTGTATTATATATATAAGCTATCTAACTATCTATCCAATGTAATGAGTGGAAAGCACAGAGCACAGCAATGAAACTGCTCTCTCTCTCAGAACGGCAAAAAACAGCAGAAAATGGCTGCTGGGGAGTTTCTTATATAGTAAGTGGTAGGCAACTTTCCTATTGGTCGCTAGGGATGTTGCTAAGCTCAGACAAAGACATTGCAGCCTTCTCATTGGCCCACAAGCAAGAAGGGAGGTTAGTGCTGAAAAAAAAAATCTAGAATTTTCAAAATTACAAATATATATTACTAGAATCTAAATATTTGCGAATTCTCAAAGTGCCGATATTCGCAATTAATATTCACTATTCGAATATTTGCGCCCAACACTACTGCCCATAAATACTATATATATATATATACAGACAGCAGTGAGCGCTGACAGTGTCCTTGCGATCTGTATGCCTGGCCTGATCTCTTATATGCCCTGCCGCGTATCCTGGTGGCTCATTAGTCAGCACACCAGGCATACAGATTGCATGGACACTGTCAGTGCTCACTACTGACAGTGTATCGATGTCAGTCAGAGCAGTATATGAATATATACAGTATTTATGGCCATTTTTAGCCATATTGTGCAAAGTGAAAAATCAATAAATAACGCATAATGGAAAAATGTTCATTATCACTTGCCCTACACATTTAATAAAATAAAAATGGCAGTTACACTTTAAAGGGACACTGACAGGCCAAAACAGCATATATAGTTAGATATATCACATTACAGGTCTTATACAGTCTTTTAAAAGCATATAAGTATCCCCCCTGTCCACCTTATAAATACCGAAAAATAAAGTTTTATAACCTGCTTCTCCTGTCAGCAATCTGCCCAAGGGGCGGCGTTTCATGTGAAAATGCGCCCAGCCAGCCTTCCCAACTGCCGTTTGAAGCCCCGCCCAGCTCATCAATATTCACTTCGCTGGGCGGCGGCTAGAACTCTCCCCAGTCCCGATCCTGCGCCTGCGCAATTCAATCCTCCGGGCTGCTCTGAACAGTGCATGGCTGAGGCTGCAGCTGCCTCGAAGACGCAGGCTGGTGTGTGTACGCAGGTGCGATCTAACGGCACGGCGGGGCGCAGGCGCAGAAGATTGGCCATGAACGATGCCCGGAGGATTGAATTGCGCAGGCGCAGGATCGGGACTGGGGAGAGTTCTAGCCGCCGCCCAGCAAAGTGAATATTGATGAGCTGGGCGGGGCTTCAAACGGCAGTTGGGAAGGCTGGCTGGGCGCATTTTCACATGAAACGCCGCCCCTTGGGCAGATTGCTGACAGGAGAAGCAGGTTATAAAACTTTATATTTCGGTATTTATAAGGTGGACAGGGGGGATAGTTATATGCTTTTAAAAGACTGTATAAGACCTGTAATGTGATATATCTAACTATATATGCTGTTTTGGCCTGTCAGTGTCCCTTTAAGGCAATGCAGTAGTGTTTTTTTTTTTTTTTTTTAGATTTACTGTATCTATGTGTGAAAACGTTATGGAAGCGGACGTGGATCCGCTGTACCATTGAACAGATTTGGCTTGTGGCTACTTCTAAGGGCACTGTCCTGGTGGCCCCCAGGACTTTATTCTTTGACCTATATATTGGGATCCAGATTCCACTACAGGGGAACTACCTTGATGCTTCAACATTTTGGACAATTGCATGTTTACAAGCTTGTGAGAACAGTTTGGAGAATGCTATTTTCTATTTCAGCATGACTGTGCCCCAGTGCACAAAGCAAGGTCCATAAATGCATGGTTAGGTGAGTTTGGTGTAGAAGAACATGACTGGCCTGCACACAGATGCCACTTCAACCCCATTGAACACCTTTGGGATAAATTAGAACAGATTTTAAATGCCAGACCCACTCATCCAACATCAATGTTTGACCCTGCAGGGGAGGGGAGGCGTAGTAATAGCTAGAATGATGGTTGTAGTACTTATTCACTCTGACACTCCACTGAGCCATGTAGTGATAGTAGGGGCCCACCTGTTCTTCCCTTCGGGGAACACTCTGCTTCTGGGGCTCGTGCCTGATGGTGTTTAGAGGTGTTCTTGGTTTTGGTGACTACCGTGAGGTACAAAGCATGGTTCCCTGAAACTTGAGTTAGTGATGATGCCAGGTTTTATGCAACATATCTAATGCACTTTACTGAAGCAGTTCATAAGTAGTTTACACAGATACCGTACACATTAGATGCAGTCTTTACAATTGATATATGCAATTCTAAAAGGCTGCATATGGCTGTATATGATAGAAGGCCTATGCTTTTTCTACTTTTTCTAACAGTCCCTTTGTGAACCCAGAGGGAAAAAAAGCAATCTGGTTTGAGAGCTTCACTTATACAAGCTGGCAAACAACACAGGTTCACTTGTTTGTTAGCAAGTGTGTGTTTGTATTAAGTGTGTGACTTTAGATTGCGTGACTTCAGATTCAGGGACTACAGTAAGTTATATACTTATCACTGCACCATATCGTATTTTTCTCTTTTCTTGCATAATTCCCATTTAGTATGTGTTCCATTATTGACAACGCAGTCCAGTGCACATCTTGTCTAATGTATGCAGTCCTGGAACAGCCGTTTGAGGGTGCATATCTTTGTTCAAAATGTGAGCAAATTGCCTGTTTGGAATGGCACATCGAGTATCTAAACGGGCGAATTTCAACACTGAGAGGCATTGACAATTTGGAAAAGAGTTTGCTGCTCACTGAGCAAGCACTCTTTGGGGTAGATGAGGGGGAGGGTGGTAGCGAGGAGGTGGAGGAAAGTGAGGGAGCTAGCTAGCTGGGTAAGGCCCCTTTTTACACAAGCGAGAATTCATGCATTGCGCCCGCACGGAAAATTTAAATGGATCTGTGTACTTGAGTGGTGGTTTTCACACATCACTTTTGAGTTGCGTGAAAATCGCAGCATGCTCTATTTTCTGCGATTTTCATGGGTCAAAGTTCGTCACAATGCAAAAGAATATGGTGCATGCCAACATCGCCATATGTTTGCATGTTCAGCGAATCGCTAACGACTAAAGTTCACTGCAAAATGACCGCCGGGCGAACTGCAAGGCCATCTCTATCGGTCATGTCAAACTAATTTAATCAGTTTTCTAGACTTGACAGTGATGAATCAATGAATGTCGTATATCTGGACTTCTCCAAAGCGGTGGTTATTAACGGTACATACTCAGATTGGGTCACTGTCACTAGTGGGGTAGCTCAGGGGTCAGTATTGGGCCCTATTCTCTTCAATATATTTATTAATGATCTTGTAGAAGGCTTGCATAGTAAAATATAAATTTTCGCAGATGACACTAAACTGTGTAAAGTAATTAACACTGAAGAGGACAGTATACTACTACAGAGGGATCTGGATAGATTGGAGGCTTGGGCAGATAAGTGGCAGATGAGGTTTAACACTGACAAATGTAAAGTTATGCACATGGGAAGGAATAATGCAAGTCACCCGTACATACTAAATGGTAAAACACTCGGTAACACTGACATGGAAAAGGACCTAGAAATTTTTGCGAACAGCAAACTAAGCTGCAAAAAACAGTGTCAGGCAGCTGCTGCCAAGGCCAATAAGATAATGGGTTGCATCAAAAGAGGCATAGATGCCCGTGATAAGAACATAGTCCTACCATTTTACAAATCACTAGTCAGACCACACATGGAATACTGTGCACAGTTCTGGGCTTCTGTAAACAAGGCAGAAATAGCAGAGCTGGAGAAGGTCCAGAGGAGGGCAACTAAAGTAATAACTGGAATGGGGCAACTACAGTACGCTGAAAGATTATCAAAATTAGGGTTATTCACTTTAGAAAAAAGACGACTGAGGGGAGAACTAATTACTATGTATAAATATATCAGGGGTCAGTACATCTATTTATCCCCAGGACTGTGACTGTGACGAGGGGACAGCCTCTGCGTCTGGAGGAAACAAGGTTTGTACACAAACATAGAAGAGGAGTCTTTACGGTAAGAGCAGTGAGACTATGGAACTCTCTGCCTGAGGAGGTGGTGATGGTAAGTTCACTAAAAGAATTCAAGAGGGGCCTGGATGTATTTCTGGAGTGTAATAATATTACAGGCTATAGCTACTAGAGAGGGGTCGTTGATCCAGGGAGTTATTCTGATTGCCTGATTGGAGTTGGGAAGGAATTTTTTTCCCCTTAAGTGGGGAAAATTGGTTTCTACCTCACAGTTGTTGTTTTTTTTACCTTCCTCTGGATCAACTTGCAGGATAACAGGCCGACCTGGATGGACAAATGTCTTTTTTTGGCTTTATAAAGTATGTTATAATGTTACTAGTCTTTCTAACTCAACCAAGGGGTGTAATTTATCTCTCTCGCTATGGCTATATTTAGCTCTGTTGTATCCTCAGTGGAATACAATCTTTTGGGTATGACAGTTAGCCTGAGGCTTATTTGCTCCCACCATATATAGAAAAGGCTGTAGTCACCATGTAAAGTTACTAAAGTTATTAGTAGTTGGCAAAACAATCTGAGCAGTTTCTGGTTTAGGGTCTATCCCCAGAAGGCTGATGACTAGTTCTTTGAAGTCTAGTAAGTTAGTATCTAGATATTGGGCATTCAACATCTTTAACTGGCTCTTTAAAGTGTCTCTACCAGCGCCCTCAATAAATTGTTCTCTCGAGTTTTATCTTGGTCTTCTGCTTCATTGGGTTTACTTGTACAATGGACTTCATGGCCTCTTGTAAAAATAATGCAAAGTCTTTGAATGACTCACTAGGCTGCTGTTTCTCTTTATCCTGGACATAGTTCTGGTTACAAAAGTGGAATATAGTCTTCCACAGACTTTTTCTCTGAACTTGGCCAGGATTTCACTTCTCTTAGTCCAGCACTCTCTAATGGACCAAAGAGAATTTCCACTCTTTGTTCTGTACTGTACAGTTCTGACACTGGATATAACCTGAATGTAACAAGCATTTTATTTTTAACTCCATAAGGACCGGACTCATTTTAGTTTTTTCCTCCACACATTCCAGTAGCCATAACTTTATTCATTTTCTGTTCATATAGCCATATATAACGGTTTATTATTTGTGGGATAAGTTGTATTTTTAATGGTACCATTTAATTTATCATATCTTGTATTAGAAAATGGCATGCCATCATTATTCTGTGGTTCAATACGATTATGGCAATACCACATTTGTATAGTTTTTATTTTGTTTTTCTACTTAAAAAAAAAGAAGCTATTTGGAAAAAATCTAATCTTCTTTGCATTGACATTTTAATCCCCCCCCCCCCTTCCCCATTCTGAACAGGGCAACAACAGCATTTTTCCCACACATAACAGGGCAACAACAATGAGTTTTCAGGTACATACGCAGGCAAAGTCTCTTGCTCAGACAAACAATAAAGCACAATAAAGCTGGTTGACTTACAGTCTCTTGCAAGGCACAGAGGAATGATTCTGTTGTTTGATGCAACATTATGCAGTGAGAGACACAAGAGAGGAAAGCAGAAGAAACGCGTGGTAGTAGCAAGATTGGTGGTTGTAGTACTTACGCTGATGCGCCACTGGGGCATGCAGTGATGGGAAGGGCACACCTGTTGTTCCCTTTACGGCATACTCTTGTTTTGGGACTCCTGCCTCATGGTGTTTAGGGGTGCTTTTGTGCTAGTGATTGTAATGAGATGAAAGGTAGGTTTCCTTGAAATTAAAGACAATGATGATGCCAGATTTCATGCAACAATTCCACTGAACTTTACTGAAGCAGTTCATAAATATTATCATACACATTAGATACAGTCTTTGCAATTGACATATGATGCCATCAAGGGATGAGACCTATTTCTTTTGCTCTGGCTATATGTTAGCTCTGTAATATCCGCAGTAGAATACAATCCCTGAAAAGAAAGCCTTTCTGTCCTTTGGGTATGATGGGCAGCCTAAGGCTTATTTGCTCACACCACATGCATTTAATCCCCCTTTATGGCCTCTAAATGTTCTGGAAGGTCCAGCATCTCTTTCTCTCAATGGCTGGCACAAATACTGTCACTTTAGCTTTTGTAATCCTCTGGAGAGTTAAATCTCCTTTCAAAACTTTGTTCCTGCTTTTTAGCTGTGCACATGTTGACAGCTAACTGTAGACTGACTTCTATTTCCTACTAGAGAGGAAGGGGTGGTGCCAGCCCCACCTAGCCTCTAAAAAAATAATATATAGCACTATATTGAATATAGTGCTATATATTAGTTTTTTAGAATATGCGTCCCTTTTTTTCTATCTGAAGTCATGATTCCTCCCTGCTTAAGTTGCTTGTGGGCCAATGACTCATTGGTCCACAAGCAAGAAGCAGGGAGGAATCATGTGTTCAGATGGAACAAATTAAAAATATTATAAAAACGAATATATAGCAATATATTCTATAGCGCTATATATTCTTTTTTGGCCCACGCCTGTATTGATTGCGTAACATTCGCATATTACGCGATCATTACCTTGCCGATTTTCGAGTAAACAAAAAAGAATGTAGAATATAACGGATATTAATGCCATGGATTTAAATTCAGATGTCATAAAAACTCCTATAGATCTAATGTGTAGGTGTCCCAATTGTTTTGTCTATATAGTGCATCTGTCCATCTACAGTGGATATAAAAAATCTACACACCCCTGTTTAAATGTCAGGTTTATGTGCTGTAAGAAAATGAGACAAAGATAACTCATTTCAGAACTTTTTCCACCTTTAATGTGACCTATAAACTGTACCACTCAATTGAAAAAGAAACTGAAATCTTTTAGGTGGAGAGAAGAAAACAAATAAAACTAAAATAATGTGGTTGCATAAGTGTGCACACCCTGGGGATGTAGCTGTGTTCAGAATTAAGCAATCACATTCAAAATCATGTTAAATAGGAGTCAGCATACACCTACCATTATTTAAAGTGCCTCTGATTAACCCCAAATAAAGTTCAGCTGCTGCATCCCACAGCAAAAGCCATGGTCCACAGAGAGCTTCCAAAGCATCAGAGGGATCTCATTGTTAAAAGGTATCAGTCAGGAGAAGGGTACAAAAGAATTTCCAAGGCATTAGATATACCATGGAACACAGTGAAGACATCATCAAGTGGAGAAAATATGGCACAACAGTGACATTACCAAGAACTGGACGTCCCTCCAAAATTGATGAAAAGACTAGAAGAAAACTGGTCTGGGAGGCTACCAAGAGGCCTACAGCAACATTAAAGGAGCTGCAGGAATATCTGGCAAGTACTGGCTGTGTGGTACATGTGACAACAATCTCCCGTATTCTTCATATGTCTCGGCTATGGGGTAGAGTGGAAAGACGAAAGCCTTTTCTTACGAAGAAAAACATCCAACCCAGGCTACATTTTGCAAAAACACATCTGAAGTCTCCCAAAAGCATGTGGGAAAAGTTGTTATGGTCTGATGAAACCAAGGTTGAACTTTTTGGCCATAATTCCAAAAGATATGTTTGGCGCAAAAACAACACTGCACATCACCAAAAGAACACCATACGCACAGTGAAGCATGGTGGTGGCAGCATCATACTTTGGGGCAGTTTTTCTTCAGCTGGAACTGGGGCCTTAGTTAAACTAGAGGGAATTATGAACAGTTCCAAATACCAGTCAATATTGGCACAAAACCTTCAGGCTTCTGCTAGAAAGCTGAACATGAAGAGGAACTTCATCTTTCAGCATGACAATGACCCAAAGCATACATCCAAATCAACAAAGGAATGGCTTCACCAGAAGAAGATTAAAGTTTTGGAATGGCCCAGCCAGAGCCCAGACCTGAATCCGATTGAAAATCTGTGGGGTGATCTGAAGAGGGCTGTGCAGAGGAGATGCCCTCACAATCTGACAGATTTGGAGTGGTTTTGCAAAGAAGAGTGGGCAAATCTTGCCAAGTCAAAATGTGCCATGCTCATAACCAAAAAGACTGAGTGCTGTAATAAAATCAAAAGGTGATTCAACAAAGTATTAGTTTATGGGTGTGCACACTTGTGCAACCATATTATTTTATTTTTATATTTTTTCTTCCCTCTACCTAAAAGATTTCAGTCTGTTTTTCAATTGAGTTGTACAGTTTATAGGTCACATTAAAGGTGGAAAAAGTTCTGAAATCATTTATCTTTGTCTCATTTTTTTTACATCACAGAAACCTGACATTTTAACAGGGGTGTGTAGACTTTTTATAACCACTGTAGTTCTGAACTCAAGTGGATATTGGATGTAAAAACCATGCACTCATCTTGGATAGTTTACATGGGACCTGCTAGAAAATGAAGGTTTAGATCAGCGGGACAGATTTATTAGGACTTCTATCTTATATGCCAATATGCTGATTAAAAAGGGTTTTCTCAGATGTTAATATTGATATCCCATCTTCTGGATAGGTCATCAGTATCTGATCAGTGGGGGTCTGACACCTGGGACCCCCACCGATCAGCTGTTTGAGAAGGCAGCAGTACTCGCAGTAGGGCCACTGCCTTCTTGCTAATTTCCCTAGGACAGTGACGATATATTCATCGGTCACATGGCCTACGAACAGCTCAGCCCATACCAAGCTGAGCGCCATACCAAACACTGCCGCTATACAATATTTGGCACTGTGCTTGGCAAGCAGAGAGAATAGGTCAAATGTATTACAATTTCTGAATTAAGTTGGTTTAAATGTGTGTATTTTATTAAGAGAAGTGTAGATAGAATGATAGATAGATAGATAGATAGATAGATAGATAGATAGATAGATAGATAGATAGATAGATAGATAGAAAGATAATAGAAGGCTAGATAATAGACAGGTAGATAGGCAGTCGGCAGATAGATAAATAGATAGATAGATAGATAGATAGATAGATAGATAGATAGATAGATAGATAGATATAGAAAGACAGTGACAGTCATTTCAAACATTCATGCATTTACTTGTACTATTCCAAATTAGTACCTGCTGTGATGGAAAGTTGAAGTCCAGACTTGAGAATCTGTATTTATATAGACACAGTATGAGAAAGGCTTTTTTAGGACCAAATCTTCTATTTATGTCCATTCCTAAACTGTAACTAAGCATGAACTGAGGATAACCTTTCTGTAAGGAGATTCCTGCAGCGAAGATGATTTATTTCAGCGGAGGCTTCTTGTCTGATGATGTTGATTTTGCTTTTTTCTTTGCTTATAAGTTACCATAGCTTTACATAATAAGTTATAGGAAAATTATACAAAAAAATAAGAACATCAACAGGCTATAGGGCAAAGAACAGAGAACACCTTTTAGCAACCGCTCACATATAGGATAATTCCATGAGCTCCATGTGCCACTTAAAAGAAAGTAATTTTTCTTTGAATTCCTAACTTCATGAGCATTCACAGAGGTTTCTTGCTGTGTACTACAATAGCTTTACAATATAAAGGCATTGAAACACCCAGGAGGAGGTTTTTCACTCCAGATAGGAAGGAAAAAAGCGAATTGGAAGAGATTCCCAGTAAAAAAAAAAAATCTATATAAATATTGTATAGAAACAGTGTTACATAAATGTAATTATTAATGCCATTAAACAGGCCTTCATATGGAGCACATAGAAAGTAGCTCAGTAATGGGGCTAGTATAGAGATTGCTAAAAATTTATTTATCAGACATATCCTGTGACATACAAAATACAGGAGCATGAAGTGTTCACATTACAGTACCATCCAGAATGCAACAAAATTTCTGTGCTTCTTAAAGATTCAAAGTGCATCATGGGAGGAGATGTGAAACAATGTTTCCAGTGACTCTCCTGCTGTTTCTTAATGCATTACACATACAGTATACTTCAATCAAATAAGATATAGCACAATGAGTGTAGTGAGATGAAGAGTGTTGCTGCTGTAAATCCTGTGCATGCTATTGACAGGGGGCAGCCCAGGGACCCAGGTGTTCCAGGAACCATATATGTTAGGGCAATGAAATTTCATATTAATTGCATAACTAGTTTTGCTATCTATTATAAAACAATAGGACCAGTTCACTATTTAGAGTATAAATAAAATCTACTGTATAATGACATTGTGAAACATGATGATAAAAAATGGAGATTAACTTCAATGTACAGCACATACGCTCCCACAAACACACAGACTATCATTATTTTGACTTCCGTTCTATAGAGACAAAGTGTCAATATTGTATTAGATTATATCAAATTATGCATGTGTGCCCTACATCTAAGTGTATATGCAGCGTACCGCACACCCTAGGGGTGATGTGTGGTGAGTGTACTAGTGATGAGGTGCCGAGAATAGTAGTACTCACAGTTCAGTTGTTCCCTAGGGCCGGTGTGCAGTGATGAGGAATAGTGATGGACGAACATCGGCTGGGATGGTTCGCGAACGCGAGCAAATGTTCACTTTAATGGCAGGCGAACCTGAAAAACTTTCAGCCACCAAATACATAGTAGAAGTGTACAAATAGTCCCACAACATGGACAGTGACATACTAGAGGGGGATCAATGACAAAAATTCCAACAAAAAATATGTATCGTAATCAGGGGACATTTTTATGCATCTTAAAGGGAAATTCTCTGAAATGTGCCCTGTTGGAGCCTAGAAACATTTTATTTTAGGCGACGGGGGTACGGGCTTAAAAATTAGGCATTCACCTGACATAAAAGAAATTCTGATTATGTGTCTCGAGGTACATTATGCGGTCAATGGATAAAAATTTTACTATAGGCCACTGGACTACAGGTCCCAAACATTAGGCAATCACCGGAGAGAAAAGACAAAGTGATTATGTGGCCGGAGGTATATTACACGGTCAATGTATATAAATTTTACTGCAGGCCAGAACAAATACAGGTCAAATACATATGTTTAAAAGAACTAAAAATATAAAATTGGATTAAAAACGTGGCTAACAAAATCCCCCCTCTTGAAAAAAAAACCTAATGATAATAGTTGAAATTCAATGACACGTCGTCATCACTGGTGTTGAATTCCTCCAAGGCCGCAACAATTATTCATTCAGCGTACATAAAATAACAAGTATGTATGTGGCTGGAGGTAGATTACACGGTCATTGGATATAAATTTTCCAGCAGGCCAGTGTACTACAGGCCTCAAAAATTATGCATTCAGCGCACATAAAAGAACAAGTAAGTAAGTGGCAGAAGGTAGATTACACGGTCATTAGATATCAATTTTCCAGCAGGCCAGTGTACTACAGGTCCCAAAAATTATGCATTCAGCATACATACAAGAACAAGTAAGTATGTGGCTGGAGGTAGATTACACAGTCATTGGATATCAATTTTCCAGCAGGCCAGTGTACTACAGGCCCCAAAAATTATGCATTCAGCGTACATAAAAGAACAAGTAAGTAAGTGGCAGAAGGTAGATTACACGGTCATTAGATATCAATTTTCCAGCAGGCCAGTGTACTACAGGTCCCAAAAATTATGCATTCAGCATACATAAAAGAACAAGTAAGTATGTGGCAGGAAGTAGATTGCACAGTCATTGGATATCAATTTTCCAGCAGGCCAGTGTACTACAGGCCCCAAGAATTATGCATTCAGCGTACATAAATGAACAAGTAGGTAAGTGGCTGAAGGTAGATTACACGGTCATTGGATATAAATTTTCCAGCAGGCCAGTGTACTACAGGCCCCAAAAATTATGCATTCAGCATACATAAAAGAACAAGTAAGTATGTGGAGGTCTATTAGATGGTCAATGGATATCAATTTTACTGAAGGCCAGTACAAATACAGGTCAAATACATGTTTAAAAGAACAAAAAAATAGTCAATGGACAGAAAAGGCCTTTTATGCCGCTGTATTTACCTAAGACAAGGACCAATATTTGTTCTTGATGGTGGCAGTTATTTGTGGGCTGGCATGAGGAAATTCAATTAAAAGTGGTCGTCACAGGTGTTGAATTCCTCCGAGATCCATGACTCATTCATTTTTAGAAATGTGAGGTAGTCCACACTGTCGTGAGCTAAGTGAGTGCGCTTATCGGTCACTATCCCTCCTGATGCGCTGAAAGTCCTTTCATACAGGCCCCAAAAATTATTTATTCAGTGTACATAAAAGAACAAGTAGGTAAGTGGCTGAAGGTAGATTACACAGTCATTGGATATCAATTTTCCAGCAGGCCAGTCTACTACAGGCCCCAAAAATTATGCATTCAGCATACATAAAAGAACAAGTATGTAAGTAAGTTGCTGAAGGTAGATTACACGGTCATTTGATATCAATTTTCCAGCAGGCCAGTGTACTACAGGCCCCAAAATATAACATTGGATTAAAAACATGGCTAACAAAATCCCTCCTCTTGAAAAAAACACTAATGATAATAGTTGAAACACGTGGTCATCACAGGTGTTGAATTCCTCCGAGGCCCAAAACATTAGTCATTCAATGGACAGAAAAGGCCTTTAATGCTGCTGTATTTACCTAAGACAAGGACCAATATTTGTTCTTGATGGTGGCAGATATTTGTGGGCTGGCAAGAAGGAAATTCAATTAAAAGTGGTCGTCACAGGTGTTGAATTCCTCCGAGATCCATGCCTCATTCATTTTTAGAAATGTGAGGTAGTCCACACTGTCGTGAGCTAAGCGAGTGCGCTTATCGGTCACTATCCCCCCTTTCGTATAGGACACTGGACGAGGGGCAATCCAACAGTTCCATGGCAAATTTTGCCAGCTCTGGCCACAGGTCAAGCCTGCACAGTAGTCCAGGGGTTCCTCGCTTCTCAGAGCGTCCACATCGGCCGTTAACCCGATGTAGTCGAACACCTGTCAGTCTAGGTGTTCCATGAGGCTGGATCCGGAGGGCGGCTGTCAATGGGTTGGCTACAAGAATTATCTCATATCTGAAGTGACCAACACATCTTTAAACCGACCTCTTCTTGCAGTCGCTGTTGGATTGGTACCCGCAACTGTTTCTCTGTGAGTGGAAATTCCTCTGCCAGCGCCCGCAAAAGCAGAATGCAGCATTTCTCGAAGCAAGGCCTTGAAGTGCTGCATTCTGACAGACCTCTGTGATGCTGGTAACATGTCTGCCATTTTGTGTTTGTACCGGGGCTCTAAGTACGTTGCCACCCAGTACTGGTCCTTGACCTTTATGCTTTTTATACTGGGGTCCCTCTTCAAACACTGGAGCATGAAGGCCCCCATTTGCACTAAACTGTAAGTGGTGGAGTGGCCCGGCTCCTGCTCATCATCCAAGATAATTTTGTCCTCTGTCTTCTCTCCCCAGCCACGGACATCACCAGGGATCCCAGAAACATTTAAAGCATACTCTTCTTGCTCCTCCTCTGCCCCGGCACCATCCTCCTTTGACTCCTCTTTAGACTCCTGTTGACTTGTCTCAGATGGAGTATCCCCCACCTGGGAATTCATCCAGCATTGCGACTTCCTCATCTTCCTGCTCCTGCTCCTCGATGGCTTGATCAATGACACAACGCAATGCACGCTCCAGAAAGAAGGCGTAAGGTACGATGTCACTGATGGCGCCCTGTCTGCGACTGACAAGTTTGGTGATCTCATCAAATGGCCACAGAAGTCTGCATGCTTCGCGCATGAGCAGCCACTGGTGCGGTGAAAAAAAACAAGCTTCCCAGAACCTGTCCTGCCGCAGAGTTCATACAGGTAGTCATTAACTGCACGTTTCTGCTGGAGCAGCCTATCAAGCATATACAAGGTGGAGTCCCATCGCATCGGGCAGTCACAAATTAGATGTCTGACAGGAAGGTGGTGTCTCCGTTGAACGTCAGCAAGGCGAGCCATGGCCGTGTAAGATCTTCAAAAATGGCTAGAGATTTTCCTGGCCTGCCGCAAGACGTCCTAGACCTAGTGGGCAGTAAAAGTTATGTACCTTCCCTACCCCTGTTTGCTAGACCACGTGTCTGTGGTCAGATGTATATTGGCACCGACACTGTGTGCCAGAGATACATTCACTTGCCGCTGAACATGGCAATATAGCTCCGGGATGCCCTTCTGGGAGAAATATTTCCTTCCGGGTACCTTCCATTGTGGTATGCCAATGGCCCCAAATTTTCTAAAGGCCTCTAAGTCCACCAATTTATATAGCAGCAGTTGGCGGGCTAGCAGTTCTGACAAGCCGGCGTTCAGCCGTTGGGCAAGAGGGTTATCCAGCGTCATCATCTTTTTTCGCTCTAACATTTGGGCCAGGGAAGCCTGCCTTTTGCCAGATGAACGCGACGACGACATGGTGGAAGGTTGAGTGGAGAACAAATGGGAGGAGAGAGGAGAAGGGTAAGGAGAAGAGGCAGGAAATGGAGCACCAGAAGTGTGTCTTTGTGGGTTCTGACGGTGTTGCTCCCACTGGGCTCAGTGATGGGAGGCCAGTTGCCTTCTTAAAGTGGTTGTCCCTAGTTGAGTGTTGGGCTTACCGTGACTTATGCGTTGACAGCACAGGCTGCAGATGGCAACACTATTGTCAGCAGCAAACACGTCGGAGCCATGTGCCGGAGTCCTGGGAGCATCAGATGTGACCGTGCATGCTGGATGGCTCATTCCAGATACATTAGCAGTCTGCTTTTTGCCTCCTGTGCACTGTAAGTTCCGCCTGCTTCTCCTCATTTTCCTCCCTATCTGCTGCTCCGTCTCTCCCTCTGAACTGCCCTCCTCTTACTCTCTTGTGGGCACCCACGTGACGTCCATCGACACATCATCATCGTCCCTCTTTAAGGACTTTCAATCACTGCACTGAGTATTCATGTCTTGGTAGACTGTGTCACTTTCCACAAGGACTTCAATAACCGTCTCTATGTTCCAGAGCTCCACCCGCTCCATGTATTTTGATGCCTACTTTAACTTTGGCACTTGACCTGTAAAACCTGAGCCAGTAGAGTCAGTTAACTGCCTGTGTTCACCATTAGCTCTATTAATGATCATAGTGGTTAGAAATGGAAGGAGCTCCCTTTGTCACTTTCTTGTAATAATTTAATTTGATGAAAAGTTAATTAACAGTGGAAAAAACTGTGATACATACACTTATGTTCCTAGCAATAAAACAAGAATCAGAAATACCTTTAAAAATTTTTTTTAAAAAATGAAGTTTTCCTAAGTATATCCAAGACTGGGGACTCCAGGCAGGTTCTAGAGGTAAGAAAAAGACTCCTGTCACCAGTGCACCAGTTCCTGTGCCGAGCTTCCTTCTTCTCCACTTCCAGGTCCTGCTAAACCAGAAGTGTGACATGCCAACTACAAGCAAGTCACTGTTACTATGGCCTCACCAGTGACATGTCTAGGCATGGCTTGTGATCGTTGGCACTACGGAAGCCATTGATTGGCATGTAGGCACGATGTCACACTTTCAGTCGGCCCAGCAGGGACTGAAAACAGAGAAGTGAGCTCAGTGCTGGAATGGAGTGTCAATGAAATTTTTTTCAACCCCTGCATCCTGCTTGAAAACATTAAAAGGGGTTCCCAGTCGTGAAGAACCCCTTTAATGCTAGCTTAAATACACTCCAAAATTATGGCTGAAACACCTATCTGAAAACATCTAAAATTAAACATATCAAACTTTTGTGCACTTGAACTTAAAATTGCCTTTGTCCTTAAGGGGTTAATGATTGCAATAGTAGCCTTAGGGCTCTTTCACACAAGCGGATGCTGTGCGGGTAATCCACTGCGTGAAAGTGAGCCAAGCCCCGTTCTGGACAGCAGATACACGGAGCATTAACATGATTGATAATGCCCCGTGCCTCTCTGTGATCATTTTACTACAAAATCACAGTGAGTTAAAGTTGTCACCGTGATATTGTAGTAAAAAGGTCACAGAGAGGCACGGAGCATTATCAATCATGTTACTGCTCCATGTCTCTGCTGTCCGGAATGGGGCTTCCACGCACGGGATCCGCTCGTATGAAAGAGCCCTTAAAGTGCTAAGATTTCTGATGGTTTTTTCTTTTGGACAGTGTCATAAATCTCTCCCATAGAGTGGATTACATGAGCCTTTTCAATGCTGCTAACTGACTGAAAACTGATATACTATGTGATTCCTTAGAACCCCAGAGTGAAACTGGAAAAACCCTTTAATTCAGAAGGACAAGGAGTCATCTAAACAAAATGGAGCGGATCTACTAATCGATGGTATACCTTAAACCGGCTGTCTAGACCTGCACCATATTTATCACAGGGGCTCAGACTGGATGATAATTCCGATGTAGGAATAGACACTTTTCTCTTACTCTATACCAACTATTTGCTGGCTTACTTTTAAAAATAATTTTTTGCAAGAATTGTGGCATAATTTGGGAAAAAAGTTGTATATTAAGCCACATCCCATTTCCACAAAGCTACACCCTTACCTAGTAACTAGTACCCCCTTGTTAAGCAGTGGATGTGTCAAAATGCACCAATTTTGGTGTGATTTATGACAATGCCTTGTTGCCTAGTCATATTTTGACTCCATCAATTGTCTATTTCTTCCATATACAAAACTAATTTATTTGTCATTTTGCATTGCATCCAGCCACACTAATTTGCAGAAATAGATAATTTGATAGATCCTGTGGCTTTGGAATGGAAAAAGAATGCTTCATCCTGCAAATATCTGCAAAGTTTAGCATATATTTAACTTCATTTAATTTTTAACAGTTTCTCATATTTATATTGCAATGAAATATATTTATCTATAAAGCCTTTGGCAAAATGGCAATTACATTTGTATCTCCATAAATATTTCATTCAATGTTTATGCAGAATATTACAAAATATATTGGAAAGTATATGAACAACTGTCAGGAATGAGAAACAGCCCGCGTTTTACGCTTACAGGATCGGGTACATTTTATCATTTAGTCATATTTGTAGCATTGGCTTAATGTTCCCTTTTTATGGCAATTCCAAGGGGTGAGGAAACATAACACAGTTTGTAATGTTTGTCAGGAAAGTATCTTCCCATCTGATTTGGCTGTGAATATTGAGTATCTCAGACCATGTGTTATCACTGTCATCACTATTTCATGCTAATGAGATATAGAGATGAACTGGGCTCCACTGTGGTCATGGCACAATAATATGTATCCACAATGATATGGCATCGCCCAAAAGGTGGATATGTTCAAGGGCATTAGTGATGGGGCAAATTAAGCTGCATTGTTTTTGTTGGACAGCCTTTTAAATTTAACCCCTTCAGGTCCCTGCCATGTTTCACTTTAAGGACCAGGCGATTTTTTGCAAATCTGACCAGTGTCACTTTATGTGGTGATAACTTCAAAACACTTTTACTTATCCAAGCCATTCTGAGATAGTTTTTTCGTCACATATTGTACTTCATGACAGTGGGAAATTTGAGTCAAAATATTTAATTTTTATTTATAAAAACAAAATTTCAATTTCTCTGCTTTTAAAACAGAGAGTGATACCTCCTAAAATAGTTATTACTTTACATTTCCCATATGTCTACTTCATGTTTGGATCATTTTGAAAGGGCTGTTTCACACGAGCAGATGCCGTGCATGTCATCCACAGTGTGAAAGACAGCCAAGCCCCGCACTGGACAGTAGAGACAGGGAGCATTAACATGATTGATAATGCTCTGTGCCTCTCTGTGACCTTTTCACTACAAAATCACGGTGACAACTTTATCTCACTGTGATTTTGTAGCAAAAAGATCACAGAGAGGCACATAGCATTATTAATAGTGATGGACGAACATCTGCCGGGACGGTTCGCGAACACGATCGCGGCGGGTCCCATTCATTTTAATGGCAGGCGAACCTGAAAAACCTTCAGCTCATATTTGCAGCCAAGAAATAATTGCTAGAAGTGCACAAATAGTCCCACAACATGGACAGTGACATACCAGATGTATTATTCGATTTTGCGATCTCCATTCATTATTTTTTTCAATGCGAAATATCGGCAATATAATTTTCACGTACACGCATGCGCAAATGCACTGTACAGTACCCAAATGCACTATAAAGAAAGTATATTAGTATATCACACCCCTGCTTCAATCTGTTTTTTGGGGGGACGACTGGTATATCACACGAGTAGAAATTATTTGTTCCAATAAGGCTTGTCCCTCTATATACCTGCAGTATCGCAGCAGAACCGCACACAACTGCCGCACAATACAAATGCACTATAATATACTTTCTAACATAAAAAGTATACCATAACATTGTACAAGGAAGGCAATCCATTAGAATATACAGTACAGACCAAAAGTTTGGACACACCTTCTCATTCAAAGAGTCTTCTTTATTTTCATGACTATGAAGGCATCAAAACTATGAATTAACACATGTAGAATTATATACATAACAAACAAGTGTGAAACAACTGAAAATATGTCATATTCTAGGTTCTTCAAAGTAGCCACCTTTTGCTTTTATTACTGCTTTGCACACTCTTGGCATTCTCTTGATGAGCTTCAAGAGGTAGTCCCTTGAAATGGTCTTCCAACAGTCTTGAAGGAGTTCCCAGAGATGCTTAGCACTTGTTGGCCCTTTTGCCTTCACTCTGCGGTCCAGCTCACCCCAAACCATCTCGATTGGGTTCAGGTCCGGTGACTGTGGAGGCTAGGTCATCTGGTGCAGCACCCCATCACTCTCCTACATGGTCAAATAGCCCTTACTTTTAAAGTTTTCTCAATTTTTCGGCTGACTGACTGACCTTCATTTCTTAAAGTAATGATGGCCACTCGTTTTTCTTTACTTAGCTGCTTTTTTCTTGCCATAATACAAATTCTAACAGTCTATTCAGTAGGACTATCAGCTGTGTATCCACCTGACTTCTCCTCAACGCAACTGATGGTTCCAACCCCATTTATAAGGCAAGAAATCCCACTTATTAAACCTGACAGGGCACACCTGTGAAGTGAAGACCATTTCAGGGGACTACCTCTTGAAGCTCATTAAGAGAATGCCAAGAGTGTGCAAAGCAGTAATCAAAGCAAAAGGTGGCTACTTTGAAGAACCTAGAATATTACATATTTTCAGTTGTTTCACACTTGTTTGTTATGTATATAATTCCACATGTGTTAGTTCATAGTTTTGATGCCTTCAGTGTGAATCTACAATTTTCATAGTCATGAAAATAAAGAAAACTCTTTGAATGAGAAGGTGTGTCCAAACTTTTGGTCTGTACTGTACATAAAGATAAAACGTAACCTTTAATAATGTTACTATGAGGGTCAATTCACACGTCCGTAAGTGTTTTGCGGATCCGCAAAACACGGACACCGGCAATGTGCATTCCGCAATTTGTGGACCGCAAATGCCAAATCTTGTCTGCAATTGCGGACAAGAAGAGGACATGTTCTATTTTTTGGCGGAAACGGAAGCACAGATGCGGATGCGGACAGCACATTCCGACCCCATTGGAAATGAATGGGTCTGCACCCGTTACGCAAAATTGCGGAACGGATGCGGATCCATTTTGCGGACGTGTGAATGGAAAAGATATCCCTCAAAAATATTAAAGTTAAAGGGGTTCTGCACTTTGTTCTGCACTCTCGCTGTTTACCGCTGGCCCAGTGACGTCACGACTAGTATCAACTAGCGTGGTCGGGGCTAAGCTCCATTCAAGTGAACAGAGCTTAGCCCCGCCCACGCTAGTTAATACTAGTCGTGATGTCACTGGGCCAGCTGTAAACAGCGAGAAGGCCGCGGCGCTGCTGGAGCGCCGCTGCCTTCTCAAACAGCTTATCGGCGGGGGTCCCGGATGTCGGACCCCCGCTGATCAGATGCTGATGATCTATCCAGAGGATAGATCATCAGTTAAAACAAAGTGCAGAACCCCTTTAAGCAAAAACCATAGATGTGGTTGGCAATAACAAGTGCTCGGCGGCACTAAATCAGGTGCTCGGCGGCACCAAATGAGAAACCATATGTCCTACCACAATCCGGGGGGGGGGGGGGGGGGGGTTCCAGTGCACATCCATGAATCCCGGAGGGAAAGCAAAAAACATCTATCCCTGGGCTAGATGATGATGTGGTATTGAAGGACAGGGTGGGCAAAGAACTGTCCCTGATATTGCCCTACAGGGGGGTGCTATTCTGGCCCTGATAGCCTAACCACAGACCACCCGCCCTGATAAGAGCGACCCCGTCCGGAACCTTACCCTATATAAAAATGCCCCTAGCCCCTAGGCCCCTGACTTCCAGGTGATCACTATATAGATCTATGTGTTTTTGACTCATTATAAATGTATATTATAAGTATATCGCACCCCTCTGTGTATCACACCTATCGATAGCACACCTATACTAGTCCTTAAAATGACTTTTGTGGCCCTATTAGCTAGCGTTTGGTGTCCCTAACAGCCTGTCCCTGCTCTACACAGCAACCTCTCCCTACACTGGCAAAACACTGAATGTAAAATGGCGGCCAGATCAGGTTTATTTAAAAGGTAGGGGGTATGTCCATGTGCTGAAATGTCTCAATTGGCTGTCCTGTACCACCTGATGGATGTATCATGGGTCAAAGTTCTTCATAATGTAAAAGAATATGGCGGGCACGAATTTCTCCATATGTTCGCATGTTCGGCGAATGGCGAACACACAAAGTTCGCCGCAAAACGACCGCCAGGCGAACCGCAAGGCCATCTCTAATTATCAATCATGTTAATGTTCCGTATCTCTGCTGTCCAGTGCGGGGCTTGGCTGTCATTCACGCTGTGGATTACACGCATGGCATCCCTCATGTGAAACAGCCCTAAATGACATTTTCTTTTTTTGGGACATTAGAAGGCTAAGAAGTTTAGAAGCAAATTTCCAAAACCCAATTTTTAAGGACCAGTTCAGGTCTAAAGTCACTTTGTGGGGCTTACATAATATAAACCACCCATAAATGGCACCATTTTAGAAACTACACCCCTCAAGGTATTCAAAACTAATTTTACTAACTTTGTTAACCCTTTAGGTGTTCCACAAGAATTAAACAAAAATGTAGATGAAATTTCAGAATTTCACTTTTTTTGGCAAATTTTCCATTTTAATCCATTTTTTCCAGTAACAAAGCAAGGCAGACAAAACTCTATATTTATTACCCTGATTCTGTAGTTTACAGAAACTACCCATATGTGGTCGTAAACTGCTGTACGGGCACACGGCAGGGTGCAGAAGAAAGAAACGCCATATGGTTTTTGGAAGGCAGATTTCAATGGGATAATTTTAAGCTGCCTTTTCACATTGCAAGACCCCCTGATGTACCCCTAGAGTAGAAATTCCATAAAAGTGACCCAATTTTTGAAACTACAGGATAAGGTGACAGTTTTGTTGGTACTATTTTAGAGTACATATGATGTTTAGTTGTGGTATATTACACTTTTTGTGAGGCAAGGTGACAAAAAATAGCTGTTTTGGCACTGTTTTTATTTTTTGTTTTTTACAATGTTCATCTGACAGGTTAGATCATGTGCTATTTTTATAGAGCGACAATACCAAATATGACAACTTTTTTGGTTGTTTGTTTCAGTTTTACATAATAAAGCATTTTTAAAAAAATTTATTTTTTATTGTCTCCATATTCTGAAAGCCGTAGTTTTATGTAGGGGATCATTTTTTTTTTTGTATGAGATGACGGCTTGATTGGTACTGTTTTAGTGGGCATATGACTTTTTTTACACAGTTTTTATTGTATTTTTTTATGGTGTTCACCTAAGGGGTTAGGTCATGTGACATTTTTATACAGCAGGTTGTTACGGATGCTGCAACACCTAATATGTATACTTTTTTGTGTTTATTTACGTTTTACACAAAAAAATCATGTTTCAGTGTCTCCATATTCTGAGAGCAATATATATATTTTTTTTTTGGGTGATTGTCATGCTAAGGTCTCATTTTTTTTCCGAATGAGATGACGGTTTAAATTGGTAGTATTTTGAGGTGCGTATGATTTTTTGATCACTTGGTATTTCACTTTTTGTGAAGTAAGGTGACAAAAAAGGCATTTTTTACACCGTTTTTATTTCCATTTTTTTATTGTGTTCACCTGAGGGATTAGTTCATGTGATATTGTTATACAGCAGGTTGTTACGGTCGTGGCAATACCTAATATGTATACTATTTTATTTATTTAAGTTTTAGTGTCTCCATATTCTGAGAGCCATATTTTTTTATTTTTTTTTGGGCTATTGTTTTAGGTAGGGTCTGAATTTTTTGCAGGATAAGATGACGGTTAAATAGGTACTATTTTGGGGGGACTTTTTGATCGCTTGGTATTAGGCTTTTTGTGATGTAAGGTGACAAAAAATTGTTTTTATTTTTTTACGGTGTTCACCTGAGGGATTTGGTCATGTGATATTTTAATAGACCTGGTTGCTATGGACACGACGATACCTAAAAGCACTCTTGAAAAAAAAAAAATCATGTTTTAGTGTCTCCATATTCTGAGAGTCATATTTTTATTTTTATTTTTTTGCATGATTGTTTTAAGTAGGGGCTCATTTTTTGTGGTATGAGGTGATGGTTTGATTGGGGCATACACCTTTTTGATCGCTTGGTGTTGCACTTTTTGTGAGGTGACAAAAAATGATTGTTTTAGCACAGCTTTTATTTTATTTTTTCTACTGCGTTCAGGTGAGGGGGTGGATCATGTGATATTTTGTAGAGCCGGTCGTTACGGAAGTGACAATACCTAATATGTCTGTTTTTTTTTTTTTTTTCTAAATTTTTTTTTTACAATTTTATGTGTTTTATTTTGGAATTTAATTTTTACTTGAAACTTAAATTTTTTTATTATGAAAAACACCCTTTTTTTTACATTTTTTATTTTTATTTTGGTTCCACTCAACTTCTGGGGTCTGATCCCCTCTGCAATGCATTACAATATATCCTGTATTGTAATGCATTTGCTGTCAGCTTTTATGCTGACAGCCTGCCTGTGAGACCCAGCTTATGGAAGGCATCGGGCTTGCCTTTTCTGCCATCGGGTGCCCGCAACTGCAGCACGGGGACCCAATGGAGAAGCGGAGGGCACCTGTACCCTGTAAGGGTCCATAAGGGGTTAACATTTTATACACATTCCCAATGAATACATCCAGATATAGAACATAGTTAATTTACAGTCCAGGGATTCCCCTACCTGATCACTGCCCTAATAGGCATTTGGAGTTCTTCTTTTATTTATTGTATATCGATACACACTTCACTTTGGATCCAGTGACTAATAGGTCCACTATCCATCTGAACATCCCTTGGTGCCCTGTAACTGATAGTTACACTGCTAGCAAGCACTTCCCTTAAGGTGCCCATACACCTTTGCTAGCTGTTTGCAAAGCGTGTATGCATTTTTAATGGGTGGAGGGGTCCATCGTTGGGAGCGGCTTATCTTCCCAGGAGAACAAGAGGATTGGGTTTTGAAATTCAAAATACCTGATCCTTCTCTTCCCCCAACATCATCTGTCAGGGGATTGTCGGGGGCTCCCCATGCATATTAGATTGTCAGGCTGATCCTTCCAAAAACATCAGGTTCAGCCGACAATAGACTAATGTTTATGAGGGGTTAGTGATAAGTAATTGATCACCACTCCAGTTGTGCTCAGTGACTGACCACACTATAAATCAGCACTTCCTTTAACAGAGAAGCAGACTGCCCATAGGTACTCCCTTTGTGTCTAGTTGTTGATAGACACTACCAATCTACTCTTCCTATAAAGAATAAGGAGTTGGCTAATATTTAATAAGGTTTCACTAACCATTGCCACCACTACTATCATTCCCTAGGTTAGCTCTTTGCTAGCTTTCCACTTGACCACCATTATTTTTCTTGGTCTGATTAATATGCTCAGTTGTCTCTTCCCTGCATTTGCTGGCCATTCTTTATTGTACGGATTATTCTGTATTCTACATTTTAATGCTAAGACCATACAGCCTGGTGCTGCAGGCAGCCAAAACCCTCCTGATGTGTCCAATGGTCACACAATTTTGCTGTGCATCTGAAACCACTGTAGGTAAGTGGAGTTGCAGCCATGTAAAGGGTAAAAGGTTACAGAAGACACGGTTGGGATGGGGTGAGGAATCTGCAGGGGGGGAGGGTGCCACAAGTGACATCAGGAAGAAAGATCACAGCTGTTACTGTCATATCTCCTCATGTACAGGCTCTAATGACCCCAGAGGGAGCTACATGAACTTTTCTACATGGCATCACTTCTGTTATCAATCTCAGAGATATGTGCCCAGTGAGTGCTGAATATGGGAAGGTTTCTATCTTACTTTTACTAAAGATGAGGAGATCAAACCCTCCACATAAATCATGACATGTTATGGCATCTGGATAACATATATATATTTTTTTGTCTGTTAGGATATTTGGATGTAGACATATGCATGTATGAACTCTGTATATCTGATCTTTCTAGGATTTTTACATGATTTGTATACTTTTTTTTCAAATCTTTTATAGAAAATTGCATGAAGATATAATTGTCTCTATTATTGGTGCTTTCAAACTTTGGTTGGTTGCCCTTAGAAACAGACAGTGGTTTGCTACCACTCTGCTGTCAGGCATTTTACATAGCAGGTTAGCCCTAACTGTGTGACTGTCACCTAAACTCCCAAAATGCACTGTTCTCTGATTAAAGGAACCAAGTAGAATTCTGAGTTTAGCTGTATGCATGTGCAGGAGCTGGTGTGGAGGATAGGGGTAGTGGCAGCCCTGATGAAGTGATGTGTCACGGTGTACCCCCTCAGGCCATTGCTCCCTGGGAGTAGGTGGGGGGGGAGTCCTTTTTACTAAGTGCAACGTAAATACATACAGTAGAAGCAGGCATCAAGTGCAAATCTTCTCTGGCACCAGTAAGGCTATGGAGGCAAGTTGGTTGGTGGCAATTACGCATTTAGGTGATACTGGCCTCGTGGTAGCTTGCTGATGGGTTGCTTGGCTGTAATCCAATACCTGTAAGGGTAGCAATTCAAGCTGCTGTCTGGAGTCTCAAGGCTTTACTTGTGGATAATTGGAATAGTTCTGTCTGAAGAATCTTGTATCGGGGCAGGACCTCTGCAGTCAGCTTCCCTTCCTTTTCTTGTCTACACAGGTACTCCCAACTTGTCAGGTAGCAGGACCAGCCCACTCCAACCTATACCAACCATTCCTTGCTGGTAGATACGACCAGAAGCAAACAATAAAATACATAATATGCAACATTATATTATTTGTAGTACCCCCAGGTCTAGGGTACTACACATGAATGTATAAGAACTACTATGTACTAAATACATAAACCAACATATTTTCCAAAGTCATTCCATATTTTTGTCGATTATATTTATAAAATCTACATGTATTTGTGTTCTTTTGCACAATAGGAAGTAATCATTTCCTGCTGTTTATTATTGGTTTATATGGAAATATCTTAGCAATCTTCTGGTAAATACATTACTGGAAAATGGAAAAAGAACACCCGGGACACATAATGTGGTTGAGCTAATATTGAGAAAATATAAACTATTAGTAGTTCTTGGTCAATAATCACACAATGAAGGTGGTGCACCCTTTATTTTGGGTTCTGAAGCAGGTTATATGTGGAGGCACATTAATACTAAGTGGCATCTCTCTTTGCTGCTACTGTGGCATAGTAATGGTCATACAGATCCTGGAAATCCTCCTGTGGTATGTCATTCCATGCTATTTCAACTACTTGGCTTTGGTCCACCCAAGATTGTTATTGGCTGCTGTGTATGGGAAATCCATCTGCTGGTCCAGTCCCAGAGATTCTGCATGACGGCAGTAGGTGCTCTTCAACCTGTATGGCAACAAGAGAAGTTGCCACTTTAATGTTAATTAAAATTAATTAGTTCACGAATTAAGAGTTAATATGACCCTGCCTCAACATATACCCTGCTGCAGAACCCAAAATAAAGTGTGACCAAGCACCACTAGAATATTTTTCTTTGTCAATCTCAGTTCAATCACATTCTTTTCTACAAGTGACTGATCACTGGTGATTCACACTGAAGAGCAGGCTTGTTTGAAGGTGCCTCCTTTCATTTCTAGTAGAATGACCTTAAGCTTGATAATCTGTATAGTTTAGAAGTGTTCCCTGATTTGATCTGGTCCATGCACCCATACCCTTATTAAAAATCTTGTCCGCACAGGCAGTTTACGGCATTTGTATTGGTGACTGTCAATTTTAAAGGGCATGCCCATACAATGTAAAGCCATGCCACCACGCTAAGATAATAATATCCCTCATACAATCCTGTTTTCATGTCATGCGGAACATCTGGGATATTTTGTTCCTTCTTCGTAACAGTGTGAGCATTCTTTGAAGTCATTTGTTCTTGTCACTATGGAGTTTGTGTATATCTGGATGTTCAATCCTCACTCTATGCATAATGCCAGCTCTGACTAAGTCAGAAATGAAAGGATCCTGTTATTCATTTATATTATCTCAGAAAATATATTTAATATCAAAGATTTTCACAAATCCACATGTGTATTTCATAAATCATCAGAAAAGCAATGGGAATTAGGTTGCCAGCATTAGGAGCAAGCATTAACTTTCCATCGGGACCCTATGGCAAATGACTTTTATATTTCCAAAAATGAAAATTACCATGCTAATAGCCTATACTCTGCTGGGTTGATGGTACAACCACATAGCACAGTCGTGGCGGAATGCTGTGATTGAGTATCTAGTAAGAATCTAGCTCTAGTAAACTAATCACACTGTTTAGCTGGTCAGCATTGCAAATGACTGCATGGTATTACAGGTGCCAGGCGGCCATTAACAGTGCAGACCGACCAGTGTGTTGCTAATTAGTTGGAGCCTGCTGCGGCTTGTCGCATCACGATCGTGGTACACTTGTGCTGTGCTGGTGGTCATATTCTTTCTGTTGTCCTAAGAAAGACAGCATGTACTGTATATTAAAATGCAGTTACGAGTCACACTGTAATAACTGCTCTGTGGATGGAACTTCCTCTATTTACTGAGGGAACCTAGTGATTTTACCTTTTTTAGGTGTTAAACTCTATTTTTTACATAGCAAAATAGTAATAAAAGCCATATAATTTTACTGCATACAGCAAAACAATTAAAATAATATATCAGGATGCAATTGGATTCCTATATAGCTTGATCTTGTTGCCTTTGTTTTTGTGGGGTTTTGCTCTGGTAGATAGGGTAAGCGGGCACAGTACAGAGGCAAATACAAGTTCTTAACTCAAAACATCAGTGTTTCTTCACACTTGAGGCAATTCCAAAAACATCACGTAACTTTGCAGTCTTGGTGTTAATTCACACACAATGGAAAGTTCATATAACACAAGTCACCTTTCTAGAACTTCTGCCTCCAGTAGTCCACAGCAGGCTTTAGGGGGCCTGTTTACCCAGCATGCGGCTCTCAGCCCTCCAGCACGGCACAAATCCTCAGGTCCCAAAAACAGAGACATCTCTGCTGAGCCCAGCTGCCTATTTATGGAAAGCCAGGTGCTGCCAAAACCCGGATCGGCACTTAAACTCGTGCAGTATTTGACCTCACCTAGCTGGAAACCAGCTCAGCCGCACATGCTGGGAGGAAAATACCTGCCTTGCCAGACACAACCACTCACTATGTCACAGACTGTATAATAAAAAAAAAATGTACAGAAGCAGCATGGTTTAAACTTTTTACTAGTGAGCTGTCCTATTATTGTAGCACGCCACAGCACTTTCTATTAAAACGCTGTCAATACTATAGCATGCCTGATGTATGCATCTCTATACAATATTGTTTTTTGATATGATACAAAAGTGCTTCCTGATACATTTTCCTGCCCTAGCAAGCGGCTTAGGCAGGGTGCTTAATCTCCTTAATGAGACCATTCCTGTGTGGAGACTTACTGGAAGTACTCTATGGTATGGAGACTTATTGGCAAGCTCCATGGGAATATACAAACAGGTATCTCCCAATAAAGAGAACCATCTCACCAGCATCACCTATTGGAAGTGGCTCCCTATGAGTCAAGACCTGACTTTCCAACAAGCCTACGGAGTTGACAAGGTAATATAGCCTAGCCAGATATCCATCCATCGACAGCTGTTTTGGGATGCTTGCTCCTCTTCAGTAGAGAAAGATTCTGTCTGGCTCGGTGCAATGCCTTGGCTTAGGCAGGATGCTAAATATCTTTAACGAAACCAGTCCAGTATGGATCCTTACTGAAAGTACTTCACCGATCCCCAATGTTGCTACTTCGATGGAACTCAATTCTCCACTGCTCTTCACTTCATAGTGCCAGCTTGACACACTGGAAACAGTGTCAGACTGGCCCACTAGGGTACCAGAGGATGCTCCAGTGGGCCCAGGCTCTGGCATCATAGTGTGCCCCAAAGGTACAGGGGAAAAAACACATATAAAGCTGCCTTTGCAGTCAATAAGTTGCCATTACGGTCTACTTCTTTGATTCAAAACCTATTAGACTTTACTGATGATGTGGGGTTTGGGACCTGAGAATAATTTCCACTGATAGACCCAAGGAACCTTAGTCCGACCATGACTGAAAATGCTATGAAATATCCACTCAGCAAATCACAGGCTGAGGTACGTCATCATTAAGACATTTCTGGTGTAACTCAATGGCAGCAGATGAGGATTGGTGGAGGAGGATAGGTATGATTCTTTTTTACTTCTGACCCATCTTCTTTAAATAATTCTCTGAGGGAAAACCTTTTGATTAATTTGGCTCAGCATGCCACCATACAGTTAAAAAATCTAGAAACTAATAAATTCCATAAGATTTGATTTTTGGACTGAGGACTCATTAAAAAACGAGTACCTACAGCTGCCACTATTTGCAGGAACTTACCAACAGTTTACCATTGGGTTTAATGGGGACTATCCAATTCTGTATGCAGTGTTCTCCCTCTAGTGGTGGATGCAGGCAGACAGAAGTACTTTGAAAATTGTTGGTGTTTTTTAAGTATTTATTTTATATCCAATTTAGGAAGGAATCTCAAAGCAAGAAGTAAAATTGCATGGTGCATTACTGGATGCTGGATCCATTGCCAGTTTTGGCAAAAAAAGAAGAAAATGGATTGAAATGCAAAGTGTGCATACAGCTCAGTTATTTGGTCAGTTATTTCCATCAGTTATTGTGAGACAAAACCAGCCATAACGTGATCAGGTGCAATGATCTGATTTGCACCTACGCTGTGTTTTTGACCCGCACCTGGTTTTGGCTCATGATAACTGACGGTAATAACTGACCAAATAACTGAAGTGTGAATTCAGCCTTATAGAAAAAAAATAAAAAATCAAGAATTTTATCATCGTGCTTTGCCTCTTCTGTGAATGCTGTGATCCAAATTATACAGTAAAAGAACAACCGGTTCATGCATTCTCTTTGCATAAGGGCTGCTCATTTTCTACTAAAGCACTTTCTAACATGTGGACTAGTCACTGAGAATAAAGATTGAAAGCATTGATATTATTCTTATGTTTTGTTTGGCATTAATCTACATGATAAACACATTTCCAGCCACAATATGTACAGAAGCGGAGCGGTGAGGACCCGCATCCGCTGCATTTTTTAATAAACATGTTTTTTTTTTTTTTAAGTGAGTTGAAGCATGGCTCTGAGCTGCTTATTCTGACTTTTTTCTGTGCTACTGATAAATTATGCAAGGCGATGTCTGCACGCCATGCACTTCTCTTTTCCAATAAAGTGAAAACTCTGCACACACTACATTAACAGCCACCGGAAGAAACTGTTCCGTTGTGATTTCCCCTCAGCCAGCGTGATGGAACAAATTTGACCAATTCCATTGCACAACATAGGGTGGCGGTGAAAATGCAATTTGTTGTGAAATCCTTGCTTTGCATGTACTATTAGATGCCAAGTGTTCAGTTCCTCTGCATCTCTCCACTGGACCTTATCAGAAAACACAGTAGCTGGAGGGCAGCGGCAGTACTGATCACTCAGAAGGAAACACAACAGCTGTGGTCCTGACAGCTGGACTGGCATGACGTCCATCAATAAATATCATGGCTATCTAACAGTGTTCTCCGCAGCAGGGGGCTCCCGGAACCTGTTATGCTGAAAAACAGCTCACTCCCATGTGATAGACCCCTCTTTACGTGTAACTGTAGAATGGAAAGGGAAGGGGGTTATCACTGGAAAATTAATTTGTAGTGCTGCATTGGGTACGGAATTACAAAAAAGAGAATGTCAAATTGTTAAATCCAGACAGCTGTTTAATACAGTGTAAAAGTAGCCAGGCAATACATAGCAAGTCAAAATGAACTCAGCCTAAATAATTAAAGCATATTTCACTGCTACACTGAACACAGCAATCTGTATGAAAGCACAGGGGTGGCCCACTAAAACGAAAAGCCAGGAATGTGACCTGGGAGGAACTCCTCTGGTCCAGTTTGGCAATTTTCTGCTGTTTTCTTTATAGACTAAAACTTTGAGGCTTTGACATTTTGTCATCAGCTCTTACTATAATGTTTCCTTTATTACAGATCCTGTAACAGTGGCTAAACACCGGACTACACGTGAGTGAAATGGTTTTAGTTCTTTTCACACATTCTGTAATGTTAATGAAAGTTGCTTTTCTGTATGTAAAATGGGTGCATATTTCAGATATTTACTCGATTAATGTTCATTACTTTAAGCTGACATTTTCCATTTTGTTTGGCTTAGTAAGTACTTTTAATTAGTCCCTGTGCTTTAAAGAAGAGCCCCATGATGGGTTTTCTTTGCCTATAAAGTGCAGGATTGACCATAGTTAAGAAAAATATAGAGGCTGTTGTGTATGACTTGTGTATAACCATTTGTGGTCTGTCTGACATCTACCCCTCAGACATGGTTTTCCTAATAAATCTTACATTCCCTATCATTCCTGACTTTGCTTAGACCGAGGGGGCAGATTCTCACCATATTGCACTGCTCTTTGTAAGGGTAACCATGACAGATCAGTGACAGAACTGCTGCCCCCTTACACTGTAGGTTTCCAAGGTTTTCCAACAGTTGGTGATGCATCTTGAGCATATCTGCCACCTCTACCCTGTCATCTCTTTCTCATGTTTGCTCTTACATTCAGGAGGCAGGGAGACCAATGTGAAGATACATCTCATAGAACTAAACTGGAGAGTCAGCACATACATACACTGAACAAAAATATAAATGCAACACTTTCGGTTTTGCTCCCATTTTGCATGAGCTGAACTCAAAGATCTGAAACATTTTATGCATACACAAAAGACCCATTACTCTTAATTATTGTTCGCAAATCTGTCTAAATCTGTGTTAGTGAGCACTTCTCCTTTGCCAAGATAACCCATCCCACCTCACAGGTGTGGCATATCAAGATGCTGATTAGACAGCATGAATATTGCACAGGTGTGCCTTAGACTGCCCACAATAAAAGGCCACTCTGAAATGTGCACAGTTTTGCCTTACTGGGGGGGTCAGAAAACCAGTCAGTAATTGGTGTGGCCACTATTTGCCTCACACAGTGAAACACATCTCCGTCGCATAGAGTTGATCAGGTTGTTGATTGTGGCCTGTGGAATGTTGGTACACTCCTCTTCAATAGCTGTACAAAGTTGCAGAATATTGGCAGGAACTGGAACACTCCGATCCAGAGCATTCCAAACATGCTCAATGGGTGATGTGTCCGGTGAGTATGCTGGCCATGCAAGAACTGGGAAGTTTTCAGCTTCCAGGAATTGTGTACAGATCCTTGCAATATGGGGCCGTGCATTATCATGCTACAACATGAGGTGATGGTCGTGGATGAATGGCACAACAATGGGCCTCAGGATCACATCACAGTCCATAACATACGCCTGCCCATACCATAACCCCACCGCCACCATGGGCCACTCGAACCACAACGTTGACGCCACACGATGCCACACACGCTGTCTGCCATCTGCCCTAAACAGTGAAAACCGAAAACTCATCCATGAACAGAACGCCTCTCCAACGTGCCAAACGCCATCGAATGTGAGCATTTGCCCACTCAAGTCGACGAACTGCAATCAGGTCAAGACCCTGATGAGGATGACAAGCATGCAGATGAGCTTCCCTGAGACAGTTTCTGACAGTTTGTGCAGAAACTCTTTGATTATGCAAACTGATTGTTGCTGCAGCTGTTTGGATGGCTGGTCTCAGACAATCATGGAGGGAAACATGCTTAATTTGGAGCTCCTGGGCTGGTGTGGTTACACGTGGTCTGCGGTTGTGAGGCCGGTTGGATATACTGCCATATTTTCTGGAGCGCCGTTGGAGATGGCCTATGGTAGAGAAATGAACATTAATTTCACGAGCAACAGCTCTGGTAGACATTCCTGCTAATTGCATGCTAATTGCATTCCTGCAACATCTGTGGCATTGTGCTGTGTGATCAAACTGCACATTTCAGAGTGGACTTTTATTGTGGGCAGTCTAAGCCACCCCTGTGCAATATTCATGCTGTCTAATCAGCATCTTGATGGGATGGATTATCTTGGCAAAGGAGAAGTGCTCACTAACACAGATTTAGACAGATTTGTGAACAATATTTGAGAGTAATGCGTATGTAGAAAATGTTTCAGACCTTTAAGTTCAGCACATGCAAAATGGGAGCAAAACCGAAAGTGTTGCGTTTAGATTTTTATTCAGTGTATATTATAGGCAGTGTTAGCCAGGAGGTTTATATAACTAATCACTGTATACACTCACCTACCATATATATGCACTCCCGATTTTTTAGATAGAGTAGACATTATATCTTCAACAGAATACAGGGATATACAGAGGAACATGAAGGGTGATAAATGGACGGGACAGAGAGCTGCCAGGAGGGATTTAATAGGTTATGTCATCCTGGAGTTCATAAGAAGTCAGCCACAGAGGAGAGACAGAGTTCCTGTTTACACATTAGAGCAAGCTCTGGGCTTCACGTTACACTTAAGGTCACTTGGCCAGGTTCCTATAATGAAGAGTTTCAAAATCTATGGATGCAACATATCAAAGGTTTTCTTAAAGTACAGGTACACTTTAAGAAAATTTACCAGATTCTATGGCACTTCTCAGATTGTTAGAAATAATGGGAGAGATTTTATAATCAAATACGCTAAAATAGCATGATTTGAGCCCAAAAAAACTAGTGTACATGCCTTGTAGCACATTTATTAACCTCAAAAACATCATGCATTTCAAGCAGTTTAAAGAGGTTGTCTGGGTTTTTATTTTGATGAGCTCAGGATAGGTCATATCAGATTGGGAGGGGCCTGACTCCTGGTACCTCCGCCAATAAGCTGTTTGAATGGGACGCAGCTCTCGCACAAGCATTGCCTTCTCTATTTACCTGCTCTCCATCGACATTGCAGTGGCGAGCTGTGTAATTACAACTCTGTGATTCTATTAACTTCAATAGGACGACTTCTTTCTATTCAAGTAAAGTTGCAGAGCTGTAATTACAAAGAAGAGAAGTCAGCGCTTGCATGAGCGCTGTGTTGTCTTCAAACAGCTGTTGAGCAGGGCTGCCTGCAGTCAGCTTCCCTGCCGATCTGATATTGGTGACCTATTCTGAGGATAAGTCATCAATATAAAAAGCGGACAACCCCTTTAATGGTAATTTTTACATGCATCTTTGGTGGTGAAGAAAAACATCAGAAAAATTTCATACGTAGGCATATTGCATTTTGTTAAAAACACCACTGACCACCAGAAGTGGTGCAAAAATATAAAAAAAACAAATTGCCATGTCTGTAGACTTTTCGGTACTTTACTATAGCTTTTAAAGTGATATCTGGCTGCATGGATTTTGAGCAAAAAATGCACACAACCAGAAAGAAGGTTAAATTAGACATTTTTATTTGCCACAGCTGCAAGCGGAATCCTAAGACTGCAACATTCATTTTTATATTTTTTCATTACATATGATCATAACATAAAATAAAAGTAATAATTTAAAATCTATACAATTTGTTGGTGAATATACTACTATATAGTTCCTCATGTATGTTTTCTACTAGGGGTCACTACTCCCCTATAGGTTAATTGTAGTGCACAATTGTTTGTATATAATTACCTATACCCATTTGATTACTATTAAAGGTATTTTTAAAAGTCACGTTCTTTACCCCATGAAACTCTACTTTAAACTAATGTGACATAGTATCCTAGCAAAAGAATCCTAATGTTTGGCAGTAATTTCTTATATAGTTCCTCATCCTTAGCACATTGCTAAAATATATCTGACAAAGCTAAAGAAAGCGACATTGACCAGTTACAACTGCTACACGACATATTACTGAATGGATTTGCCCAACTGGCGAATGAAGACAAAACTGTGAAAACTACTCTGTATAGCTCAGGAAAAAATTGATCTTTGACATTTGATGGCTAGTCCCAGAGCTGCTATTATGTTTTGATTGCCAATGTGTGAAAATGCAAGAGGTCTGCATTAGCTTTATATTGAAAGGTGGGGAGAACCACAAAAAGAGACATTTTTTCAATGAACAATTAGCATTAGCAGTGAATTAGGTAAACAGGGAGAAGAGAAAAAGCTAGGGTTGCACATTGCATGTAATTAGTTTTCTCATGCACTAATAATCAGGAGACACAGTTGTGATTTTGTACTAGGGGAAAAACAGAACAACCCAGAATGAATTGCTAACAAAATGTTCCTTTATCTCAAGTTTGCATCTAATGTTTAGGGCATTCAGAATTAATTGATCAGAAATCCTGCCGATGTAGAGTTGTTTATTTTTAAGTCTTCACTGTTATGGTTCCACTTCACAATCATTATGTGTTACTATACAGATAGAATGCAATAAAATTCCGACTACAAACATGTATGCTTTTATGTTATTTGGGTAATTTATTACGTTTTATGCAAAGGGAAAAAAAAAAGGTACTAGCGTCACATTCAATGATACTTGTGGACCTTCAGTGTATTGTATCCCTTATCAAAATTCTAAATTTAAATGATGAATATGTATGTTCCTCTTTTTATATGTGTAGAGGCATCATACCAATATCCTCCATCTTCTCCTCACCCTATTGCAACTTCATGTTACAGAGTAAGTTTCAATAAAATGGTTGCTCTTGGAGTCCAGACATCCACTTTAAAGTGAAGGTATCATCAGAAAATGAATTATTGTTTAAATCAAGTTTTCATGTTAAACATATTTTTAAAGAATTTTTGGTAATGTTATTTTAAATTTTCCCTGTACCTGGTACTGCCCAGGTGTAAAATGTTGGTTTCTCTGTGCATTCGTTGGATTTGTTCCAAGGGTGCCCATGAGGCCAATCCATGCACTCATTTTTACATGATCATCACCCATGAAATAGATCTGCAGGAATGTATCTTTCTAAATCTACTGGCTAGTAATCAACGTTTTGAAAAATTCAATTCAGCCGATTTGCCAAACTTCGACAAGAAATTTGATTCTTTACTAATTAATTAGTCATGAATAGCGATAAATCAGGTATAACCAGGCCACTCTGACTAATCATATTCATCCCACTTGGTGGCTCAATCTCAGTGTGAAAACTTGGAAGTTAAACTGCAGGGAGAATGTAGCGCCAGGTGCATTACATTCTAGTGTACCCACATTCATAGTTAATCAGTTCTGTAGGTACTGTGCTGTCAGTACTGTATCACAGGTGTAATTCATCGTCGTCTAGATCACTGTGTAGTGCACCAAGATTTATAGCTAATCCCTTCTGTTAAACAAAAAGAAAAGCATACAGCATCCTTCAGTAAAGCAAAAAAAAAAAGTGCATACCCCTGCAGTGCAATGGCTCCTTATTGGAACAAAATAAAGAAATAGAGGCAGCGCCAATACAGTAGTGGAGATTTTTATTTTATTTTAATGCATGTTGTGGCAGTGCAGACACATTCTTTTTAATTCCTTCTGTTAGCTTTAGATTTACTGTGCATCAGTAAAACAGGTCACTGTTACCACCAGGTATAATTTATCACCATAGATGTAACTATGCAGTGCCCCAAGATTCAAGTAGTGGCCACATGACAGTGTGTGGAGGGTGGCAGCAGCAGTGGCAATAACAGTAACAATAGTGACCCCATGACATAGTGGGGAAAATGCCAACAGCAGCAGTGGCAGTAACAGTGACAGTAGTGGCCCTATTACAGAGTGGGGAGAGGGACAACAAGAGTGGCATGCAGCACAAGATGGCAGCATATCTACATATCATTAGGCCAAGAAGCCCTATTGTAGGAATGGCAGTAGAGGCAGTGGGCAGGTGGCAGAATAAGAATGGTGGCAGCAGGATGTAGCCAGAAGTGCATGTAGCCAGAAGTGGCCCATTTTGCTGAATATTCCGATGTGGCACATTATGATCATTAGTGGCAGAATTATATACTGGTGTCTGTAAATCCAGTTTGATCCAAGCCTGGATCATCTTTATGAAGGCTAATCTCTCAACATTTAGGGAGAAAAGGTGAGTTCACTTAGGGGTAACTATGTGCACCACCGCACTAAACACCAGCTCTGATGCCACACTACTGGCTGGGCAGGAAAGCATGCCCAAGGCAAACTCCAGTTAGCCAGTCAGGGTCATCTGCGTCATCTTTGTTGTCACCCTCCATCTCCTCCTGCTACTCCTGCTCCTCCAGATACTCTCCTGTCGCTTGGGCTAATAAACCACCTAGTTGTGTATAAAATTCCTGAGTGTTTATGTCCTCGTCCTCTGCCAGTTCATCCTCCTCAGGGCAAAGTGACATCCAGTGTTCAATTTCTTTATTGATGACACCGAGAGTTTCCTCCCCAGTGTGGCTCAATTCACCAAGTCTGACCAGATGCAGAACCATGTGACAACACCTAGCTTTGCATAGGTGATATGCTGCAGGGCCACTGTGAACTGTGCCTAGAAAGGAAGGTTAAGACAAGGTGGAGGATGAGGAGGCAGAGGAGGACATTGGTGCAGAAAACCCATCACCTGCCAAGTTGCTGGTGTGCCTGGTTATTAACGACATTTACCCAGTGGGCTATGAACGACATATATTGTTCTTGACCAATGTTAAAACCCCATACGTCAGTGCTTGTGTAAACATTACCAGACACCAAGAGGTCCAAGGACTGGCCCATATTGTGCTCAACATATGTGTGCAGGACTGGTATAGATTTTTGGGAAATGTAATGTCAGCTTGGGGTGGGCACAAGCCATAAGTTCTTTGAAATGTGTAGAGTCACCTACATGGAAGAGACTGTAGAACAGGCAATTTGGCCAGGTGTACTTTCAGCTTCTGCACTACTGGATGAGTGTCTTTTTGCAATCGCCTCGATGATCGATTGCTGTTGAAACAAGTGACGAACAGTAGGAGGAGGAGCATCAGGAGCAATAGACGACATTGAAGTCGATGGGAAGGAATGACAGCTTCCTTCTGCTGACGGTGTTGAGTCCTTTTGGAGCGCCATATGGTGTGGGCTAATAGGAGATGCAGTGGTTGCTGCAGGAGGCTGTAACACTAAACGAGTGGCATGGTTTTCCCACCCCATTTTATGGCGACGCTTCATGTGTTGACACTGGACCATCGTGCCAACATTAGCACCCTGGCCATGCCTCACATCTCCACACATCCTCCATACCACCACGCAAACAGCTCCAGTCACTTGGTGAAACATTCCCACACTGTCGAGTATGTTATTTTCCCCCCCACCACTGTGTGATGCCTGCCTGCCTGCCACTGTTTTTTTTTCTTGCAACACAGTAAGGGTCAACAGCTAACTAGACCATAATATGCATTACTCTGATTCTCCAGTTTACAGAAATACCCCATATGTGGTGGTAAACTGCTCTATGGGCACGTGGCAGTGGTCAGAAGAAAAGGAGCGCCATATGGATTTTGGCGCTAGAATGGTTTTTAGGCACTATTTTATATTTGAAGAGACCCTGACATACCCCTACAGTGAAAACCCTTAAAAAGTGACCCCATTTTGGAAACTACACCCTTCAAAGAATATATTAAGGGGGGTACTGAGCACTGACCCCTAAGCGTTTTATGGAATTTGAAAACACTTTGCTATGAAAAGTTTCATTTCTTCCAATAAAATTATGCTTTAGCCCCAAATTTTTCATTTTCACATGGGGTAACAGGAGAAAATGCACCTCATAATTTGTTACCCATTTTCTCCTGAATACTGCAACAACTGATATCTCATGGAAAACAGCTGGGGGGGCACATGGCAGGCTTCAGAACGAAAGGAGCGTCATATGTCTTTTGCAGCGCAGATTTTGATTCATTGGTTTATGGGCGCCATTGTTTTTTTTTTTTGTGATTGCCTTATGTGGGTGGCTCATTTTTTGCAGGATGATTTGACCTTTTCATTGGCACCATATTAGGGTACATAAGACTTTTTGATCGCTTGGTGTTACACTTTTTGTGAGGCAAGGTGACAAAAAATGGATTTTTTTTTTTTTTTTTTACACCATTCACCTGAGGGGGCATCTCATGTGATATTTTTATAGAGTAGGTTGTTACGGACGCGACGATTGTCTTAGGTAGGGTCTCATTTTTTGCGGGATGAGGTGACGGTTTTATTGGTACCTCACCCATTTGATCGCATAAAGGCTGATACGGCCATCTTGCTTGAAGATCTATTGCAAAATCTTGTGTGGCGCGTGATGACGCCATCACATCTGCCAGCATGGCACGCACAAGATTTCGGGCAGGTTTGTCAAGTAAGATGGCCGTGGCGGCCTCTTCATGCTCAAATAGATGAGGTATGATTTTGTTTTATGTTTACCTTCATTTCAGGGAAAATCTATTCGTTACCACGAAAAACAAGGAATTTTGGCTTTGCGGCGAATAGAATTTTTCTTGAAATTCGGATCGAAGTCCACTTTGTGAACTTCGATTCGCTCAAAACTACTTATCAAACATATAAAACAAAACTGTTGGATTCATAATAACAATTGACTGGCCATTTAATGTATCTGGGAACATGTTATTCTGAATATGCATAAGATCCACCTAAAGTAAAGGCAGTAAGACCCCTAGACACAAGTTGACTGACCAGACAATTATCTGGAATTAATCATTGGTTCCTAATAATTGTGTAAAAAAGTCTAATTGTGAGTGGATATGAGAGCTGCATATACATGCAGCAATCACATTTGTTGTTGTTGTTTCTGGTCAGCAGATATCAGTTTAAAGAGAACAATGTATTGCACAGAAATGATGATTTTGGGTGCCACATCAATAATGCGTTTGCTAGGACATTGGTAATGAGTGTTTATACGTTCCTTGTGTAAAAGGAGTAATATGTACAGATCCTGTAAGACAGCAAATGGTGATACTTACCGTATCATACTACTGTGTAACCCTATTAAGGAAGTAACATGACTGCTAATGGATAGTGATGTCAGTTCCCGGCGAACATAGCTTGTTCGCATTCGCCGCGGCGGGCGAACATATGCAATGTTCGGTCCGCCCCCTATACATCATCATTGAGCAAACTTTGACCCTGTACCTCACAGTCAGCAGACACATTCCAGCCAATCAGCATACCCTCCCTCCCAGACCCTCCCACCTCCTATCAAAAAGCAAGGACAGCATCCATCTTAGATTCATTCTGAAGCTGCAGTGTCACAAATTTGACTAAGTTGTAATCGCAATGCGATTAATACAGGTTGTATTAATCGCATTGCGAATTCAACTTAGAGCTGGGTTCCTAATGGTTGTATTGCTAGAATATAACGAAGATTGAGAATATAGTGCTATATATTCTAGCAATACAACCATTAGGAACTCAGATCTAAGTTGTAATCGCAATGCGATTAATACAGGTTATATTAATCGCATTGCGAATTCAACTTACCACACCCTGCTTCAACTACGTAATTTTCCATGGGAGTTTTGCCATGGATCCCCCTCCGGCATGCCACAGTCCAGGTGTTATTCCCCTTGAACCAACTTTTCCATCACTATTGTGGCCAGAAAGAGTCCCTGTGGGTTTTAAAATTCGCCTGTCTATTGAAGTCTTTGGCGGTTCGTCCGGTTCGCCCGTTCGCGAACATTCGCGGAAGTTCGCGTTCGCCGTTCGTGAACGGAAAATTTTATGTTCGCGACATCTCTACTAATGGAACATGGCAAACATTTTTCTTGGGATATGTATTATATGTATTATCAATATATTTCCAAGGAGAAAATCTGTATGTTGTTGCATGAAATGAAGTCAAAATGGTACTTTTGTGGATACCATATTATGGGCAATAAATACTTGTGCACAGACATTTGGAAAATTGAACAGCTGAAAGCAAATATCCTGATAAGAATTGAAATGAATAAAGGTTAAGTATGGAAATGGCATTCTATGTCATATGTACAGGGTGGGCCATTTATATGGATACACCTTAATAAAATGGGAATGGTTGATGATATTAACTTCCTGTTTGTGGCACATTAGTATATGTGAGGGGGGAAACTTTTCAAGATGGGTGGTGACCATGGTGGCCATTTTGAAGTCGGCCATTTTGAATCCAACTTTAGTTTTTTCAATAGGAAGAGGGTCATGTGACACATCAAACTTATTGGGAATTTCACAAGAAAAACAATGGTGTGCTTGGTTTTAATGTAACTTTATTCTTTCATGAGTTATTTACAAGTTTATGACCACTTATAAAATGTGTTCAATGTGCTGCCCATTGTGTTGGATTGTCAATGCAACGCTCTTCTCTCACTCTTCACACACTGATAGCAACACCGCAGGAGAAATGCTAGCACAGACTTCCAGTATCCGTAGTTTCAGGTGCTGCACATCTCGTATCATCTGAAGGCAATCGTCTATGCTGTGAAGATACGAGATGTGCAGCACCTGAAACTACGGATACTGGAAGCCTGTGCTAGCATTTCTCCTGCGGTGTTGCTATCAGTGTGTGAAGAGTGGGAGAAGAGGGTTGCATTGACAATCCAACACAATGGACAGCACATTGAACACATTTAATAAGTGGTCAGAAACTTGTAAATAACTCATGAAAGAATAAAGTTACGTTAAAACCAAGCACAACATTGTTTTTCTTGTGAAATTCCCAATAAGTTTGATGTGTCATATGACCCTCTTCCTATTGAAAAAACAAAAGTTGGATTCAAAATGTCCGACTTCAAAATGGCCGCCATGGTCACTACCCATCTTGAAAAGTTTCCCCCCTCACATATACTAATGTGCCACAAACAGGAAGTTAATATCACCAACCATTCCCATTTTATTAAGGTGTATCCATATAAATGGCCCACCCTGTATGTAAATATATTCACCAGAATGGAGTGGAGCTTCAGTTCCAGACACAATCACCACTGTGTCTGAGTGCTGGCTGGTGAGAGTTCCAGGGCTCAAATCCTAGCAGTAGCATATTGATGGCCTTTACTAAGGTCAGGAAATCATATTTTTTTTCAAGAGATCCCTTTTAGCCACTCCGAAGGCTTACTGAGTGGAAGATCATAGTTTTTTTTTTTCAGCCCTGATAATTTCATCTCACGAGATGTCACTCCTGGCCAAACATAGTGAATATTTTTGCCGAATGGGTAGACAGAAAAGTTTTCCTTTAGTATTGCAGTAAATTCTAAACATAATATATTCTTATGATGTATTTACAATTATTTTGCAGCACAACAAGCATTTATCTCCCTGCTGATGCTTATTTCATTTAATTTGATCTTTTTTTTAAAATAAGTGATTAAGAATTTATCTGGCTCCAATTTACTGTAAGCAAAGTATGATACTAGTGAGCTGTTTAATAAGAGATATTAAGTTCCCATTAATGTAAATCAACCCCCTCAATGAAAAGCAAATCACTGTGTACTTCTATTAATTGGTACACTTAATGGCAACAGTTATTTTGTTTAATTGCCTAAATATCCCAGCACTAATATGACTTTAGTAAAAAGTTATGTCTATGAAAGATGTTTATATAATTGAAAAGTTCTTTTAGGACGAATTAATATTGGACAGGACACTTTTACTGAGTCATTTAGCAATAATAATATCATGTATATGTATTTGCATTACATTTATTGAACATATAAAGCTTATAATTATGTTAATTGTGGCAATATGTATTTGTTCGTTTTTGTACATTGTAGCCTACACAATAAAACATATCCATTTTAGATGAGGTGTCAATGGCACAACTCTGCAAATTTCTCTTTAATGTATCTATAAAGTATATAGGATAGGATAAGAACTGCACAGGTCTCCCGTGCAGCAGAAAGCAGAAGCTCAGCTGTTATATAACAGTCAGCCTGTACTCTAATGATCTGGACTGACAGAAGCACTGATCCAGGCCATTTAACCCCTTAGATGCCGCAATTAATAGTGACGGTGGCATCTAAGTGGTTTAGAGGGAGGGGGCTCTTTCTGTCAAGCAATGTCTTAAAATGGAAGCTTGGGGCCTAATGAAGGCCCCCAGACCTACTTTCAGAATATGCAGTATCAGGCTGTGCCTCCCTGGTGCCTGTCAGTAAAATAAGAAGTGCAGTGTATTATACAAGTGATCAGAAGAATGCCTGTTAACGTCCCCTTGTGGACCTAAAAAGTATAAAATAAAAAAACTTTTATTAATAAGTTTTATTAAAAATAAATATTCCCCAGTTAAAAAATACAAATTTTTTCAATGGATAAATGTCACTAACTTTCCTCCAGTGTCACATTCTGGAGCTCGGGTACAGCAGTACTGTGTCAGACGCACTGCCGGGCCGCATGCTCGTGATTTGCAACCTTTTAAGAAAAAATTTCTATATTTTTTAATTTGGAAAAACATAACATTTGTGAAATTTATGCTGCTTTAGTGACAAATACATAGTTTTAGTTCCTGGAAGGATTGAGTTGTCACTATGAGAGTTTTCATATTGTTCTTTTTAATACAGTTTGCTATTAAATCCAGGACAATGAGATTCCAATAAGACTTTTGTTCCTGTAAAGACAGATACGTTTGGTGAAATTGTGTTCTAAATGGATTGTTTCAAATGCACAAAGTCATCTTAGGGTGAAGTTACAGTGGTGATCGACTCCTGTAAACGCCGGCATTCAGCTGTTTTCACCAAGAGAAGCTCAATGTGGCTGTTCATCTCCTGTATAGTAAATGTTGCAAAAGAATTGTAGAATTACATGGTGTTCATTAAAGTGAAGTGGTTGCGTTAAGCCTGCTCTCTGCAGTAATGCTCTATCCTGATTTATGTACTGGGTCCCTAATAGTGTTGATCACGAATATTCGAATTTCGAATTTTTATCGCGAATCAGTATATTTCGAGTATAGTGATATATATTCGTAATTTCGAATATTCAATGTTTTTTATTTTTTTATATTCGATTTTTTTTGTTTTAATCAGTACACATGATCCCTCCCTGCTTCTAGCTTGTGGGCCAATAAGAAGGCTGCAATATACTTGACTTTAGGAGTAGTGTTGTTTGTGAATTTTGCTCTATATTCTTTTTTTTTGGAAAATTCGCTATATTGCTATATATTCTTGTTTTAGCAATATAGCGAATATTCGGGAAAAAAACTAATATAGAGCAATTTAGCTAATTTAGTGCTATAATCTTTTTTTTTATAGTTGTAATTTTTTTACAATCTGGACTTCAGATGAGAAAAAAATTACAACTATTAGACAAAGAAGATTATAGCACTATATTAGCTAAATTGCTCTATATTCGTTTTTTTCGAATATTCGCTATATTGCTATATATTCCTGTTATAGAATATTACGAATATTCGAAAAAACGAAGTTATAGCAATATAGCGAATATTCGAAAAAAAAAACGAATATAGAGCTATTTAGCTAATATAGTGCTATAATCTTTTTTTTAATAGTTGTAATTTTTTTTCCAATCTGAACTTCAGATGAGAAAAAAATTACAACTATTAGACAAAGTAATAGCACTATATTAGCTAAATTGCTCTATATTCTTTTTTTTCCGAATATTAGCTATATTGCTATATATTCTTGTTTTAGAATATTACGAATATTCGAAAAAACGAAGTTCTAGCAATATAGTGAATATTCGAAAAAAAAAAACGAACAAATATAGAGCAATTTAGCTAATATAGTGCTATAATATTATTTGTCTAAAAGTTGAAAAATTCGCAATAAAAATTCAAAAATTCAAAAATTCAAAAATTCGAAAATTCAAAAATTCAAAAATTCGCATATTACATGATCATTACCTTGCCGATTTTTTCAGTAAAAAAAATTGTAGAATATAACGAATATTCGAATTTGCGAATATTCTACGAATATTCTACGAAATATTCGCAAAATATTGCAAATTCGAATATGACCCCTGCCGCTCATCACTAGTCCCTAATAGGATATAAGAGAAGGGATTGCACTGATAACATGACCTCTTCAAGGAAATTTGTACAATTTTACAAACACTGCTTCAGTGTGCCAGTGTTAAAGAGGTTATCCAGTGTTAAAGGGGTCTCCTTACAGCTTACCAAGCACACTGCTGTACATTGTTTAGCAGCTGTGCTTGGTATTGCAGCTCAGCCCCATTCACTTGAATGAAATTGAGCTGCTTTTAGCCCATTTGACTGATGTATGGTGACCTCACTGGACTAGGAAGAGGCAGAAGTGCTTACAGAGTAGGATAGGCCATCACTATTAAGTTCCCATATAACCTCTGTAGGAAGGCGCAAGGGTCCGTCATTGAAGGAAGGTATGTGTCATCGAGGTTCCTGGCCTCGGTGAAGTAAGAGCCGCTATTTTCAGGTGTCAGCGGGAGCTAATGCTGATTGACACTTTGCTATTTTAGTATGGCTGTATAGTTGAGTAGTCAAAGTGATAGGTAGGTGACTACTCCCCACGTTCCAGGCCGAGTCTTGACTGGCCTATAAAAAACCCAGCCAGCAGTGTCAGCTGTGAGTGATTACCTCTTTCTGACAGTGGAGCTCTGGCAATCGCTGGTGTGGCAACTGAGGCCTGTGATGGGCTGAAAAGCTGAGACCTGTGTATTGGGAGAGCAGGCCACCTAAAGCCTGAAATTTGACTGCTGGAGGCAGAATCGCTGATAAAGTGACTTTTTTTGTTATGCACAAACTTTCCACTTGGTGTGAACAAACACCAACCCTGCAAAGAGTGTTTTTTGTTTGACCTTATGTGTGAATAAACACGGACATTTGAATTATGAACTTGTACTTTGCCTCTGTACTGCACCCGCTTATCCCAACTACCAGAGCGAATCCCCACACCCCTTAAAGCTTGTTTTTACATTTTCTCAATGCATCTCAGTGTATCTGCAGATAACCTACCAAATGTAGGTTAGTAAAAAGTAGGGGGAGAATGAAGAATGCATCACAACAGGGTCAGTATACAAATGTTTGGTTTGCATTCTGTTAACATACAGAGGTAAAGGAGTGAATACTGTAGGAGATGTAGAAACAAATTTATATTAAAAAAGTTGCTTTTGTATTTTCTGTTTTTATATTTATATTAGAGCAATAAAAAGTTTGGTTGTAAAGATGAACGTAGCCTTTAAATCTAAAATCTTAAAGCAGAACATATGAGTTCATATTGTTTAGGCACTGGGTGAGAAACAATCTATTCTTAAATGCAGTGTATTTTAAAAGAAAATAGTTTTCACATGCTAAAATATTTTACAATTACTATATTATTACAAAAATGAAATGATCTTATTGGCCTCTAAATTGTTCTTAAAAAATATTACAAATCGCCTTGTTTTGAATTGTTTTCTGTGTTTCACAATGGAAAGTATGTCTCGTCAATCATGACAATTTGCTGCCTGTTGAGCTGTTTTTAATACTGGCAGCAGAACACCTATGTAGAGCCAGCTGATGATAAGATTATTCGCCATTTGTTGGCTCTTCTTTAATGAAGTATTGCTATTTCAGAGAGTTCCACTGTTCCAATAATCTGCCATGATTTACGTGTTCTAGCTCTAGTGCATACGCTTCCGTGATTTCAGTTTATTTTATTTTTCATTTTGTTACATATTATTTTATTCAGGATATTTTTACATTCATGACATATCTTTCCACAGTAGTTAAGAAGATAGATTCAGGTGTTTATTTCAGTACCATTGTCATGTGGGTATAAAGTCAAGCATTAAGCATAAAGTCAGACATTTGTGAAAGAATGGGTTCTGAAGAGCTCTCTGTATTCGAACATAGTACTGTAATAGGATACCACAACTGCAAATAGACTGTATATGAAATGTCTTCCCTCCTAGACTTACATCACCAAGCACAATGCAAAGCATTGGATGGAGTGGTATAAAGCATGCCACCACTGCGTTCTGGAGTAGTGGAAACTTGTTCTTGATTTATAAATCCAGCTTCTCTATCTGGCAGTCTGATGGATGAGTCTGTTTGGCAAATGCCAGGAGAATGTTACTTGCTTGACTGCATTGTGCCAACTATAAAGTCTGTAAAGACCATTATTTACATTGAAGGGGAAATTGAATGCTTTAGTATAGCAAGACATTTTGGACAATTGTATGCATCAAACTTTGTAAGAACAATTTGGGGAAGGCACTTTTCTATTCCAGCATGACTATGCTCTATTGCACAAAGCAAGGTCCATAAAGACATGGTTGGGTGAGTTTGGTGTGGAAGAACTTGACTGGCCCGCACAGAGCCCTGACCTCAACCACATAAAACACCTTGGGGATGAATTAGAATGGAGATTGTGAGCCAGACCCACTCATTCCAAAATCACTGTCTGCCCTCACAAATGGATTTCTTGATAGTTAAGGAAAAATTCCCAATGACACAATCCAAAATCTTGTGGAATGCCTTACTGGTAGAGTGTAGGCTGTTTTATTTACAAAGAGGGTCCAACTAAGCATATTAATGCCTATGGAGGTAGAATGTGAGGATTTATCCATCTATCTGTAACAGGCAGTGGATGTGGACTACTGTGCCAACTAATCAGACTGACTTTGGGCTAAACCTAATAGCATTGTCCTAGAAGTTCCCTGGTATTCACCCTTTCACCCTGTACAGGGATCTGGACTTTGCCACAGGGAATCTGTCTATCTATCCATCTCTCTACCTATTTCTATTTATTTATGCAATTATTATGTGTTTACCTGTTTAAATAGAAAAAAAAAGTTTATATTACAATTAATAAAATAAAATATCGTATTACATTTGAATACTAAAAGTATATCACACATTAATAGCAATTGTCCAATATTTTGCCATATTTTGGTAATGACATATTCTATACAAATGGCTCCTATACCAGTTTTACAAATACCATACTAAGTATGTTGCATGGTAGAAAGCATGACACTCCTCGGTTCATGCTCTTGGATTTTTACCTATCACCCAGTTAAGTCTTGGGACTTCCTGTGTGGTATGAAGACTGCAGATCTTCAGAGACTGTCAGAATCAAGCTGTAGGATGTTAAACTAGACCTGAGAGAAAATCTCTGGTTGCATAGAACACAGCCTAGGTTCCGTTTTACTCTGAATTTCCTTCTACCAGCTGTATTGTCCTGTTTAGGCTGTATTGTCCTGGTAAGGCAACTTCTAAGAAATAGATGGAATAATTGAGGTAACTTTCTACTGACATGAAATCTCAGATATAACGGTTCATGCACACAAACAGTGTGCAGCCCGTGCCGTGCATTGGGGACCACAATGCACAGGGATCCCTAATGCATGTGCACTATCCATCGTCGGCACTGACAGATGCAGACCCATTCATCTTGAATGAGTCTGCAATCAGTCTGCACTACAAATAAATACAGCATGTTCTATTTTTTTGTGGTGCGGAGGCACGGACCGAACTGCCATGGAAGCACTCCGTGTTGTTTTTGTGGCCTTACGCTCCATGCCTCCACACTGTATCCTCCGTATTGTGGACCCATTAAAGAAAATGGGTCCACATCCATGAATCAGTGCCCTCACAGACCCACTGTTTGCAGACCGCAATATGGGTATGGCTACCACACATATGTGCATGAGCCCTAAAGGGGATATTTCCTATCATATATGCATATTTTTGTATAGTTATGTTTTGATGGTTATTTGTAAATTTTACATAAGGAAAAGTAGACACTTTAAAAAAAAAATACCTGCACGCTATTTTAGTCACTTGAATCTCTAGTGACAGTAAGAAAATCTAAAAATATTTAAACAAGTGTGGTAAAATGCTATTATGGATCAGATGTGTAGAGATAAGTGCGTTCTAGTTTAAACTTATATATGTATCTGTTTAAGATTTATCCAGATCACTTATATTACTGACTAACATATGGAGGTGATGTAGAAATGTAGCAAAACTCACATCTGCATTTTACACTTTCCATTTGGGGTTCCTTTATTCTGCGGCAAGAATGGAGTTATCTACAGTGCTATTTGTGCCATAAAAATTTGGCAGAACCTCAATAAAATCCTGGCTTTATTATTAGTGAATGGGTCCCACCAGCATTTGTTTGGATTAACTTAAAAAAAACACCACCTTCATAATCTCCCCATATCATCACCATTTTGATGATATGACTCTAGAGCAGGCATGGCCAAACTACAGCTCTCCAACTGTTGTAAAACTACAACTCCCACCATGCCCTGCTGTAGGCTGCTAGCTGTAGGCAGTCTGGGCATGCTGGGAGTTGTAGTTTTGCAACAGCTGGAGAGTCTCAGGTTGGCCATCCCTGCTCTAGAGTAAAAAGAGCGCTAAAAAATAAATAAAAATATACAAATGAAGAAATTAAAGGGGTATTTCCATCTTGGAAAATAGTGCCATATTGCTAGTCCCACCTCTGGGACCCACACCTATTCTTAAAATGGATCCCACAAAGTGCTGGAGGACACACCGCGAATGTGAGATCACCCTCCATTCATATCTATGGGAGTGCCAAAAATAGCGACATGCTCGGCTATTTTTGGAAGTCCCTTTGAAATGAATAAGAAGTGACCATTCACTTCTATAGAGTTGCGGAAATAGCTGAGCCAGCGTTTGGCTATTTTTGGCAATCCCATAGAAATGAATGAAAGGCAGCCATACATGCACAGTGCACCTGCCGGCACATTGCAGGGTCCATTATATATAGTATAGGTATAGTATAGGTGCAAGTCCCAGAGGTGTAGTCTCTCAGTTTTCATTAACCTTTTCCACAGATCCTTGCAAAAAAACAGGATATTCACTCACCTAAAGAATTATTAGGAACACCTGTTCTATTTCTCATTAATGCAATTATCTAGTCAACCAATCACATGGCAGTTGCTTCAATGCATTTAGGGGTGTGGTCCTGGTCAAGACAATCTCCTGAACTCCAAACTGAATGTCTGAATGGGAAAGAAAGGTGATTTAAGCAATTTTGAGCGTGGCATGTTTGTTGGTGCCAGACGGGCCGGTCTGAGTATTTCACAATCTGCTCAGTTACTGGGATTTTCACGCACAACCATTTCTAGGGTTTACAAAGAATGGTGTGAAAAGGGAAAAACATCCAGTATGCGGCAGTCCTGTGGGCAGAAAATGCCTTGTGGATGCTAGAGGTCAGAGGAGAATGGGCCGACTGATTCAAGCTGATAGAAGAGCAACGTTGACTGAAATAAACATTCGTTACAACCGAGGTATGCAGCAAAGCATTTGGACTGTTGAAGTCTGGAAAAAATTTGCCTGGTCTGATGAGTCTCGATTTCTGTTGAGACATTCAAATGGTAGAGTCCGAATTTGGCGTAAACAGATTGAGAACATGTATCCATCCTCTGATGGCTACTTCCAGCAGGATAATGCACTATGTCAAAAAACTCAAATCATTTCAAATTGGTTTCTTGAACATGACAATGAGTTCACTGTACTAAAATGGCCCCCACAGTCACCAGATCTCAACCCAATCGAGCATCTTTGGGATGTGGTGGAACGGGAGCTTCGTGCCCTGGATGTGCATCCCTCAAATCTCCATCAACTGCAAGATGCTATCCTATCAATATGGGTCAACATTTCTAAAGAATGCTATCAGCACCTTGTTGAATCAATGCCACGTAGAATTAAGGCAGTTCTGAAGGCAAAAGGGGGTCCAACACCGTATTAGTATGGTGTTCCTAATAATTCTTTAGGTGAGTGTATATCACAACATGCATATAAAATTCAATTAAACAGAAGTGCAAATAAACAGGATATATATCACAACATACATATACAATTCAATTAAACAGTATTAAACGTTGCAACTTAACTCTTTCAAGTTAAATGAAGTAAGAGGTTTTAACTTTGCATTGAGAAAACAGGGGTAAATGTCCACAAATGTCTAGACATTACAGTACCCCTGCTCCAGGGAACTACACTCTCCCCTACTTTAACTGCGTATCAGGCACCAACTATGTTCATAGGGTTTCAAATAATCCAGCTCTAGGGGGGGCTTTCAACCTTCCCTTAGGGTGCAGGCTGGATTTAAGCATAGATTTAGAAGTCAACAACAAGGCTTGTTTTTTTCCACTTCGGATTGGTAGGCTGTTGATGCTGTATTCTGACTGGTAAGTGATGATGTGTCCTGGTGGCTAGTTCTATGAAACATGCGGGATGCACATGGACAAGATACATATGGCTGATCAAGGCTTTAGACGTCAAGCTGGTTATCAGTGTTCATCAAGCTGGAAGTTGACAGACTTCAGTAAGGTCATCAAAATGGTCATCTCAGGATAGCAAGTACCATGTTAAGGTCGCAGATCTAGGACAAGCAGGGCTAGGCACTCCCCTACTTTTTCATTGGCTTTCCAGCTGACATCTGCAGCTATAGCAAAAAGACTCGAAAAAACATTGGTATTTGGACCGAATGAATTACTTGACGTTCAAACAGTACAACCAACATAGTCATTATTTGCAATATGCAAAGGTGTACATGAGAAAGCCCCTTCTCAACGTGGTCATAATTTAAAGCATCATTTTGACTATTTTTTACTTAACCCCCCCATAGGGCTGACCATAACGCTTTTGCATTTTATTACAGCTGGCAATATAACAGACTTCCTCACTGAATGTGACCAGTACATAGCCTTTTACTCGCCATAGCTCGCAGCAAGACAATGTTTTTTTCAAAGGATACATAGATATTCGGCATCATCAACAAAAATAGACAGAATGCTAGTAGAACCTTCTACATTTTTTCTTCTCTGGCTAGTGATGCAGGATACAGTAGAAATGCAGGATACAGTAATAATGCAAGATACAGTCTTATTAGCACACACACTTCCTTGTGGCAGACTCCACAAGGGTAACACACTCACAGATGCTTTCATGGGGCTGGTTGATCTCAGATTTAGGCTGGGGAATTCCTTTAGATGCCACTGGTTGCCTTGATCTGCTGAAGCTGGATTTATGATGACTAGTTTTTCTGGTGCTGGACTGGATCCTGTTCATGATGCCAAATTGCAGTCGCCCGGTTTGGGGTGGCCCCAATGCTATACTCGGTTCCCCAGACACTGTCAAGGTGTCACCATGTGTTGCTGCTCTCCGGAAGTGATGGTAAGGAATGGTGCACCCCAATGGTAAATAAGTCCAGAGAATCAGTATACTTCTTTACTGAAGGAATTCAAGTGCAAAGCAATACAGGTGAGGCATAGGGCTGGCTTTTCCAGTCTCCTCCCTGGCAGAAGAAGCATTTGATGCTGAGGATAGGCATGAGCTAGCTATATCTCTCTTCAGAAGGCTTGTAACCTGGTCAAGGGCTGGTTATCCAGGGTCTGTGGCAGTGTATCCCCATCTTAGCATATTCTTCTGATCAGTCAGTAGTCTGGCAGAGTCTCCTCTTCCCAGCACGGGTCCCTAACTGCAGAACACTAGGAGCCCTGACTAGTCTCCTTATATACCCTTTTTAGCTAGACTCGAACCTTCTACTGGGAGGGGTGGAGTGGAGAAGCTCAGCACAAACAGATACATTGTAACACTTTCCATCTCTCATAGACTTACATTAGAGCTTAAATGATACTCAATGGAAATGACATAGCAGTTTTTCCAGACATAACAACAGAGCAAAACTAGACATTCAAAAGCTTTGTCTGTCTGGTTTTGGTTGGTAAACAACATCTGGCTTTTCCCTCCAAAACATGCTCTTCTTTAAACACTATGGCAGCTGTGGAAAATTACCAGCTTCTTATTCAATGTCCCAAAAGTCTCTCAGTATTCATTAACCATTTCCACAGAGCCTTGCAAATACAGTGCAAATGAACAGGATATCACATAATACATATAAAATGCAATTAAACAGTATTAAAACAGTGCAAGTTAACTCTTTCAAGTGAAATAAAGTAAGACGTTTTAACTTTGCATAGGGGATCCTGGGGCAAATGTCCACAAATGTCCAGACTTCATAGTACCCCTGCTCCAGGGCACTACAGACCTGCAACTATCAGACATTGGGGAAATATCCTAGCCTTATGCCCTCAATGTCAAAGATTGTAATACCCCTTTAAAAATGGTAAAGAAAAAAGTAAACTAACAAAAAAAAAGAAAATTGCTGGATTTTAAGTGAAAAAGCACACACGGAAAAAACATGTGAATGAATGAATAAATTAAACACTTGTATAGTGCTACAATTGCGAACTAAATCGCCTCAAGGCGCTTTTTTGCAGCCATTGACCGCCTGTGCCTTCAGAAAAGGTGGGTCTTGAGCTTCTTCCTGAAAGCCAGATGGTTTTCTTCTGAGCAGATCTCCGCGGGTAGAGTGTTCCATAGCCGGGGTCCTAGGACTGCAAACCTTTGTTCGCCTTTTGATTTGTAGCGGGTCTTGGGGATGTGGAGGAGATTCTGGTTAGCTGACCGGAGGAGGCGACCTGGGGTGTAGTGCTTTATTTTGTCACAGAGATATTGGGGTGCTTTCCCTTGTGTACATTTGTGTGTGAGGCAGAGGGTCTTGAATGTAATCCAATCCTTCATGGGTAGCCAATGGAGAGTCCTCAAAGACGGGGTAATAGTTTCCCAGTTTTTTTTTCCAGTTATCAGTCTGGCGGCTGTATTCTGGACAACTTGTAAACGTGAAATTTGGTATTTGGGAAGTCCTAGATAGAGGGAGTTTGCATAGTCAAGTTGGGAATTGATGGTTGTTCCAACTACTGCTGCTGCATCTCCTTCAGGGATGAAGGGGATGAGTCTACGCAGCAGGCGAAGGAAATGGTGGGATCCGCTGACTACTCATCCTATTTGTGCATCCATTGTCATGTCTGAGTCAAAGATGACTCAGAGACTTTTGGCTTTGGTGCTGGGAGTGATGGTTTGTCCAAGAATGGTGAGTGACGTGCATATCGTGCTAAGGTTTTTGTTTTAGTTTGCATGGAGGAAAAGGAGTTCTGTTTTGGAACCATTGAGTTTAAGAGAGCTCTCAGTCATCCAATCGTCGATCAATGAGAGGCAGGTTTCCAGGGCATGGTATTGATCTTTTTTGTTGGCAATGCATAGGTACAGTTGGGTGTCATCAGCGTAGGAATGATAGAGCAGGTCCTGGTTGCCGATGATTTTGAGGAGTGGTCGGAGGTAGATGTTGAAGAGCACGGGCGACAGGGGTGATCCTTGAGGGACTCCGCATGTGATTTTACGTGCTTCTGAGGTGAGGCTCCTAGTTTCACTTTCTTGGTTCGGTTCTCCAGAAAGGATGCGAACCAGGGTAGGTCCGAGTCTGCGACTCCGGCTATTTGTGTGAGACGAGTGTGCAGGGTTTGGTGGTCCACTGTGTCGAAAGCTGCGCTGAGGTCTAACAGCACCAGGAGACATGATTCTCCTTCATCTGCTGCTTCGAGGGCATCATCCCAGATTTTGAGGAGTGCCGTTTCTGTCCCGGAGCCAGGGCGGATAGCAGATTGAAGTGGGTCCAAGAGTTTGTGGGTATCCAGATGGGGTTGTAGCTGTTGTACTACTGCTTTCTCAATAATCTTAGAGATGGTGTTAAGACTTGTGACCAGTCTGCAGTAATTTGGGTCTTTGGGGTCGTGGTTTGGCTTCTTTAGGAGGGGTTTGATTATGCCTTGCTTAAGGGAGATCGGGACTATTCCTTCTTTAAATGACTGGTTTATAAGATGTGTTATAGTAGGTGCCAGAATGTCAGTGCATTCTTTCAAAAGTTTTGTGAGAATAATGTCATTTGGGGATGTGCTATCTCGGAGGTTTCTGATAATGGTTTTGGTGTTGTCAATGGTGATTGGGACCAAAGTAAATCTCGGTAATTGTAGAGTATTTGTGTGGTTTTTGTCTTCTTGCTTTGACCGGTTAAGGTTGCTTGCTATGTTCTGTTGAATTATTTCTCGAATGTTTCGGATTTTGTCGATAAAAAGTCAGATAGCTCATTGCAGAATTCTTGTGTTTCATTTGCTGGAGGCTCTAGACAATTGGGGTTCATAGTCGCGGGGATGGTTTATGGCTTTTGAAATGGTGTTGGAGAAGTGTTCTTTTTTTGCTGTGAAGATGGGTTTGTGGTATTTTTTAGTAAGTGATTTGCAATTTGTGTGGTATTCCATTGTTGGGTTCCTTCTTCAGGCTCCTTCAGCTCTTCTGCGTTCTTGTTTCAATGAAGTAAGGGAGTCGTTGAACCAACCTGAATTATTTTTGCGAGTGGGTGCTCTGCGTATTGGTGCGACTGTGTCTGCTGACTGTAATAGTGCTGTGTTAAGAGTGTTGAGTGTGTCTTCAGTTGTGCAATTTTCTGTTAGCGCAGCTATTTTGTTAGATAGTGTGGTTTTGAAAAGTTGTGAGTATAATTTCTTTTGTGATCTTGTCCAGTGTGTAGTTTTTAAATGTGTTGGTTTTTGACAAATGGTGTGAGTGATTATTTTGAATTTGATGGTGTGGTGATCCGTCCATGGCAGTGGCATGTTGTCCAGTGTGTTGATGTCGATGTTTTGTTTAAAGATGAGGTCGAGAGTGTGGCCCGAAACGTGTGTAGAGGCCCTTATCAGTTGTTGCAAACCTAGTGTTTTCAGTTGGCTAATGCAGGCGGTGGTGATGGGGTCCTGGGAGGAGTTGGCCCAGAGGTTAATGTCCCCAAGTAGCAGGAGGTTTTTGGTTTTCAAAGTGAGTGAAGAGATAAATTCCGTGAAGGGTGTGAGGAGGTGTATCTTCGGTCCCGGTGGTCTGTAGCATAGTAATATGTGGATGGTGTCCTGGGGTGTTGTTTGGAGTTGGAGTGTGAGTGTTTCCATAAATGGCAATGTGCTCTGTAGAGTTGGTTTGGTGAGGATAAGATGAGATTTTTAAATCACCGCTAGGCCGACTCCTCTTTGACCGACTCTATGCTCATTTAAGATGGAGTAGTTCTTCGGCACTAGTTCTTCTAAGATAGTGTTACAGTCCGGCGTTAGCCAGCTTTCTGTGATAAAGAGACAATCCGTGTTGTGTTGAGTGATGAAGTCGTGGATTTCATCTTTGTGCTTCACTGCTGATCTGGTGTTGATTAGGGCGCATGATAGGTGTTGTGCTGGAAGTGATGTGGTCCTGTTTTGGGTCGGTAGTTGCAAGTTAGTTCTTAGAAGTTGTTCTTTCTGTAGTATTGTTTGGGAGGTGATTGGAAGTGGTGTGGTGGTATTCCTTAGGCTGAGGAGGGTGCTAGATGAGTGTTTGATGGCACGCATGATGGGTGAGCGCTCTGAAGCGCGTGCTACCAGCCGGAGAACACCCGCAGAGCCGCCGACCACAGACCGCACACCAACAGGCACCCCCCTGCAGGCCACCACAAGCACCCGGCAAGAAACGCACAGCGCCACAAAGAAGACCATCCACCCACCACAGACATATAGCAGTATATGAGCAATACGGTTATAAAACTAATTAATAATTATAAAATCAAATAGCAGTGTGGCTATAATAGTCACGATCCTTCCTTAAAATAAAAATTAAGCTGAGGAGCTCTCGCAGCTTACAGTGTGATATTTAGACTGCAGCCCTTTGCAATTTACGTTGCGATTCTCTGGGTTGGTATACTTCAACTGAGAAATGGAAAGTTCTGTGGGGCTTAGATGGATGTCCAATGTGTTAGTGCACAAGTGTATGTGTGTTAGATATTTGTTAGTAGTAGGACATGGATCCACTTACATGTCCGGTCGCTTAGACGCATATGGTGTGGTAGACAGTTCTCCCCGCAGCGCCGTGTGCCCTCCACCAAACACCGCGGCGATCCGCCGCAGCCCGCACGTCGGCAGCTCCACACACACTCCCCGTCCAGCAGTGGCGCTGCGCAGTACAAGTTTCCGGACGCCTGCAGTTGTACATAGGCTGCAATGTGAATTGAAAATGAATAATGAATCCTTGTAGTACTGAGAGTTGCTTTGCTTTCTTTCTGTGTCATTAAGAACATTCTATTTGTTCTTAATATTATCTCATGTTACATTTCAATTCCAATTATTTCAAAAGTAGTGATGTTACCTGGGTGGATTTATAGCTTCATCAGCACAGAATTGTCTTTTAGTAATAATAGATGTTTTGCCCTCAGCAGCTGGGGCTTACAACTGTAGATTGTGCTATACCTGAAAGTATGGTAGACTGGCACTTGGCATGCTTAATCAGCTTCTATAGCCATCTGCGTTCACCCTGTGCTTATTTGGGAAAATATGCAACCTGTCACATCCTATTGATTGAGTGATAAAAAGACAGATCAGCACAATGATTTCTTCATCTACAGCACATGCATATTAGATATGTTGTTATATTCTAATATCACGAAGTCATCCACAGCACAGTCATCAAGCAGGGAAATGTCACCTAGTGAATCCTGTTATAAAGAATAATTGTATCTAAAAATATTTCAGCCGCCAGCCTCCAAGATATTGCTCTGCAGACAATAAATTTGTTAAAAGGGAGAAAATACATTAGCAGATACAGTATATCAGAGAATTCATAAACAAAAGCGCTGAAACAAAGATCCAAATGAGCTATGGAAGCATCTTTATGTGAACATATAGCTGCTCCTGACTCAATCTTTCCCTGAATGAAATAGAGAAAATGTGAAAGAATAAGCACACATAGAAATAAAAGAATGAAGAAATGAATAAATATTAATTTTAGATAAACATATACATTTTCTGCCAAATAAGCACATACAGTAAATCTTAAAGAAAACCTTCTTACATATATACATAACTAAGAGGATCCAAGGTTTTAAGCACACCAGCTCACAAGTCCCCTTGCTCACTTCTATTAGAATCCAGACTGCTCTGTCTACTCTGCATTCCTGAGAGCTCATAATTACTCTTTTAAACTGAGTTCTTATTACTTTAGGTTCATTTTTATAATCATTTTTATACATAGAATTGACTGCTGTTTTAATAACTGTTAACCCTTAAGATGCCATGGTCAAATGTGACCACCGAATCTGAACAAGCAAAAACGAGCATTTCCAGGTGTGCTTTGGCTCCCCCCTGTTGAGAATTGGGGGAACCGTATGCAGTGTTCAGCAGCCTCTGTCCTCCTGAATGACAAGAGGCTGCCTCACATTAGTCCCTACAAAGGCCCTGCCTATGGCAGGGTTCCATAGGAACATAGTGTATTTATCATACACTCCAAAGCAAATGCATTGGAGTGTACAAGAGAACCAATGTAATAATTGCTTGTTATAATTCCCTATGGGAACTATAAAAAAGTGTCTAACAAATAAATGTTTTTAAAAATAAAAAAATATAAAAATTCTAATCACCTCCCTTTCCCCAAAATGTAAATAAAAATATGTAAAAAATAAAAAATACACATCATGGGCATCGCTTCATGCAAAAAAAAAAAAGCCATACTATTAAAATATGAAAACATTTATCCCATATTACAAACAATGGAATGGGGGAAAAAAACTAAATTGCCCATTTGCCTTTTTTTTTTTTGCATGAAGCCTCCCACAAGAAATTCTATAAAAAATTATCAAAAAGTCATACACACCCTAAAATGTTATCAATGAAAAGTACTTATTATCTCACAAAAAATGAGCCCTTGCACAACTTTGTAAGCACAACTACAAAAAAGTATAGGGGTCAGAATATGGTAATAAAAAGAAAAAAACTATTCAAGGTTTTTCTTTTTTGCAATATTAAAACGCAATAAAAACTAGACATATGTGATATTGACACAATCATACTGACCTCAAGAATGAAAGTAACAGGTCAGTTTTGCCATATAGGGAACATCGCAAAAACAAAACCCATAAAACTGTTGCAGAATTATTTTTTTCCAATTTCACCCATTTGGAATTTTTTTCAGCTCCCCACTATATCATACACAATATTAAATGGTGGAATTAGAAAGTTAAACTTGTCCTGCAAAAAACAAGCCCGCAAAACTAAGTGAAAGTAAAAATAAAAAAGATATGGCCCCGGAAAGACAGGAAGTGAAAAATGAAAACACAAAAAATGAAAAACCCTCTGGGGCTGAAAGGGTTAAATAGCCCTTCTTTTAATGATTACACTTTATCTGATACTTATAATTTGTAACTGACAGCTTAATTGCTTATACTTAAGAATAATTTTGGCCTTGATCTCATTGAAAACACCTCTCCATGAATAGCCATCCTTCTGAACGTGAGGTAAGTTTGTGCATACAAACAGCAGCCAATCTGAACAAGCAAATGGCCAGTATGTAGTGTTGAGCGAACCCAAACTGTAAAGTTCAGGTCCGTACCGAACTTTGTGAGTTTGGATACCCGGACCTGAACTTTGACGTAAAAGTTCGAGTTCGGTGTTCGGGCATTTAATAAAGCTTGTTGAAAGGCTGCAGGGTGCATCCAGTTCCTTCACATTGTCTCCCAACCGGTCCCCTGTTGAAAGCGCAGAGTTAAAACCTGCAGCCCATGGGCATCTGTCTTTCACTTCACCCCCTTGCAAATCAGCCAAGCTGTCTGACCCTGCTGCTGCTCGCCTGTCTGCGCTGCAGTGTAACTTCGGCCTTCCAGCTCACCGCCTCATATGCGACTTACCCACAAGGTGGAAATCCACCTTGCACATGCTGGAAAGACTGTGCGTGCAGAAGAAGGCGATTGTGGTTTCAGCTGCAGCATGCACGAGTGAGTTGCTCTGCAGAACCGCACCACTTAACCACCAACGAGTGGGACTCCATGCGGGACGTGTGTGCCGTGTTGCGCTGTTTCGAGTACTCCACCAACATGGCCAGTGTCGATGACGCCATGCTCAGCGTTACTATCCCACTTCTATGTTTCCTTGAAAAAACACTTTGGGCGATGATGGAAGAGGATGTGGCACAGGAGGAAGAGGAGGAGGAAGAGGGATTATTTCCACGGTCATCAGGCCAGTCATTCACAAGTGGCTCGGAGGGTGGGTTCCTGCACAACTATCAAGCCGGGCACAGTTCTGGAGGATGTGGAGGAGGAGGATAATGAGGAGGAGGAACCGTGTTCACAGCAGGGTTACACCCAAAGCAGCTCATGGGCATCACTGGAGCGTGGCTGGGGGGATACAGAGGACACAGATGATACACCTCCCACAGAGGACAGCTTGTCATTGCCTCTGGCCAGCCTGGCACACATGAGCGACTACATGCTGCAGTGCCTGCGCAATGACCGCCGAGTTGCCCACATTCTAACCAGTGCTGATTACTGGGTGGCCACCCTTCTGGATCCCCGCTACAAGGACAATGTGCCATCCTTAATTCCGTCACTGGAGCGCAATAGGAAGATGCGCGAGTACAAGTGCATACTGGTAGACGAGCTGCTGTTGGCATTCCCACCTGACAGCGGGGGCTCAGTGGATGCACAAGGTGAAGGCAGAGGAGGAGGAAGAAGTCGCCAACGCAGCTGGGGCACCGCCAGCACCTCAGAAGGGTGGGTTAGCATGGCCGAAATGTGGAAAAGCTTTGTCAGCACGCTAAAACAACCAGCACCACCAGCTGATATGAAACATCTTAGCAGGAGGCAGCATTTCAGCAACATGGTGGAACAGTATGTGTGCACACGCCTACACGTACTGAATGACAGGTCTGCCCCATTCAACTCCTGGGTCTCCAAATTGGGCACATGGCCTGAGCTTGCCCTTTACGCCTTGGTGGTGCCAGTTTATTATCTGAACGTGTGTTTAGCACGGCGGGGGGGGGGGGTGATCACAGACAAGCGCAGCCGCCTGTCCACAGCCAATGTGGACAAGCTCACGTTCATTAAAATGAACCAGGCATGGATCCCACAGGACTTGTCCATACCTTGTGCTGAGTAGACAAGTATACCGGCCGTACCCAGTCATTGTTATACTCCAGCGCACTTTCTCTTTGCATTCTCTTTTCTATTTCCCAATGTTTTTGGGTCTTCCCAAATTTATGAAAAAAATTAAATAAATAAATAAATAATAAAAAAAACTTTAAAAAAACCTTGTTGGCTACCTACTCCTCCTCCACAGCTGCTTCCACCTACACCGCCACGTCCACTGCCTCCTCAACTTCCTACTCCACTTTGACCTCCACCTCCTAGTTCAAGATTATTATTTTAATTTTTTTTCTATTCTATGTTGTTTTAAGTAATTTCCCTATCCACATTTGTTTGCAGGGCAATTGCTCTTTCCCCCATTTTGCTTCCTTTTCCAGCTCTCTAGCCTTTATTATCTCTATTTTACAGGCATTTTAGTGCCCCAAAGTTCGGGTCCTTATTGACTTCAATGGGGTTCGTGGTCAAGTTTGAGCCGAAGTTTGGCCGAACCTGGCGAACCCAAACTTACAGGTGTTCACTCATCCCTACCAGCATGTTATCAAAAGCCTGTCATAAGAAAGTAGATGGCTTCCTGACTAACTCATACTCTCAGTTGACACTGTAGTTGGACGGCAATCAATAATACTGCACAAATGAAGCACATATTAACATACTATTAAAATATAAAAATAATATTTAGAAGAGATTAGCACTCCACTTCCAGGATCACTATGAGAAACAATTTATTTCATAGACCATTTGCATATAAATAGTAAGCATAAAATAAAGAATACAGTAAAAACTAAATATAGAGATATTAAAAATAAAAATACTAAAAATAGTTAAAACAGACACAGTCTGTATGTAACCAATAGTGGCAATTTTGACCTAGAAGTGCAATCGTTATTAATAAATAAATTGAGCCAGGTTCTGAAATAGAATACAGCAATACTTTTACACAACAGATGTCACTTGTGATCATATAACTATAGAGACATTTGAGGCGCATTATATGTCCACTGAGATAATGCTAGTGGAGTGAACTATTGTCGCGCAATATACACTCTGGAAACTGAGTGGACATTTCAGAACCTGGTGCAATTTATTTATTAATAACGATTGCGCTTCTAGGTCAGAATTGCCACTATTGGTTACATACAGACTGTGTCTGTTTTAACTATTTTTTGTATTTTTATTTTTTAATATCTCTATATTTAGTTTTTACTGTATTCTTCATTTTATGTTTACTATTTATATGCAAATGGTCTATGAAATAAATTGTTTATCATAGTGATCCTGGAAGTGGAGTGCCAATCTCCTCTAAATATTCTCAATTCAACTACCCCTAGTGACAGGGTGAGTAACAGAGATTAGTGCACCCTTTCCACACAGTGTACAGGAGAGCCACCCTATTTCTCTATATTTAAATATAAAAAGGTTTATCCCATACGCAAAAACAAAATGGAAAACATTGTGACCTTCTAAACTAATCAAATTTGGTGTGAATTTTCCAAAAATGTAGGTCAAAACTAAATCTGATTTTGTTTTTATTCTATTTAGGTAAATTTCTAAAAATGATATCAGCCATTTTTTAGATGAAGACAGGAAAGATGAAAAAGGAGGTTCACATGACCCCAGCAGACATTTGCTATCAAAAAGCAAAACATTTTCAGACCATTTTTTGTTCTATAACTTAAAAATCCTACAGTTAATTTTGTTTCTAAAGGGGATGTTTGCTACCACCAGCAACCATGTGTTTGCCCGTAGCCATTACTAATGCTGTCTTGCCATTAACAAGCTTGTCATTAGTTGCATACAGTTCTAGGAGACTCTAGAATGTAATTCGCCACTTTTCAGGACAATTGAAGCACTTTTGATTAGATTTGAATTTATTCGGACAAAAATCAAATCACCCGCAGATTTAGTTGAAATGAATTGGAAATTATTTTCAAGAAACGTACTCACTACTCATCATCTCATGGTGATTTCAGTTTACTAGCTGTGGAAACCTGTCAGTTAATTCTGTGAGATAGTACAGTGCACACAAAAACTGGGGAAATGGCAGCGCCAACTCTTCTACATACGCATATATGCACAGAAATATTTTATATAGAACCTTTAGTGACCTAAGTTCATTCAGGAGAACCAGGGAAGACCAAGGTGTTTCAAATTTAATACTACGACAAATTTACGACTGCCTAAAAACAACTTTAATCATTGGCAGCATCTATTGGCTAGACCATCTTAATGACTACTTCACTATCTTATGTGTTGTTTTCTATTGAGCGTGTCTGAATCCCCTCACTGTCTATAGAATAGGTGATACAAACACTGGGTTCAAATTCCTTGTATACAGTTTGCACATTGTAGGAAGGTGCAAGGGTCCGTCATTGACGGAAGGTACGTGTCACCGAGGTTCCTGGCCTCAGTGAGATAGGAACCGGTAATTTTGTGTGTCAGCCGCAGCTAGTGCTCGCTGACACAGTTTTTTCTTAGTGTGGCTGAAAAGCCGATCCGGGCCGGTTCTTATTGGGAGCAGCCAAAGAGCAGGGTGGGTCCAGGTTTTGGGTTGGGGTTTAAAAACCCAGCCAGCAGCTCAGCTGGGTGTGGAATGAACCTCCAGGTGATAGTGGAGCTCTGTGTTTTGGGAGCTGAGGAGTTCTGCCATACTGCAAGGCTGAGAGCTGCATGAGAGCTGCCAGCTGGGAGCCTGGTGCCCTAAAGCCTGCTGTGGACTGCCAGGTGGCGTGTTTCTTTGACTTCTGTGGACTTTTGCTGTGTGAATTAACATGAGGATTTCTGCAGTGTGAATTAACACCAGGGCCCTGCCTAGTATTGTGTTTTTTCCTGCCTATTTTTGTGTGAATAAACACTGACTTTAGTTTATCAACCGTGGTTTTGCCTCTGTATTGCGTCCGCTTACCCTGCCTACCAGAGCAAATCCCTACAACATTGACACCCAAGGAGTTAATGTTGCAATGCATAATATCAAATGCTGATTGTCTGCCAAGGCACAAATTGATAATCTGATTTCAATTCCAGACTTCCTGCTTAATAAAAAGGAGTTTATCATGCAAATCTGTTGGTAATGAAATTTGGTTACCCAATTAATCCCTTTTTATCTGTTCTTTCCCAAGCTATTTGTTTTAGCAATAAAGCATTATGGAAGCATTTTCATTTCAGCTTATTTGGTTTTGCTCTTCTCTCGATTGTGATTTTAGACCACAATTTTTTTTATTGTGCCTTCAGACACATCAGAGGCAGGGACAATATTATGTCCACGTCACATAGAAAATATCATTTAGAATAATGAATATCTTTACATCTTCTTATTCCTGATGGAAAGTTAAAAGTAAGTGTTCATTATTTAGATCATGTAGTAACCATAATATAGGAAAAGTGCTTGCTGACAGGTACGTGTGAATCAATCTAGCACCATATAAAGAGAAATAATCAAGCTCTTTTCAAATAAAATAAAATATAAAATGATTGCCTGTGAGTGAGGAGCAGAAAAGCACATCTTATCAACATTTCATGTAAGAAAAATGATTGCCATTTTACAGCAATAGAAGCATATTGTGCCGAGTGCTTATCTTGTCACTTCAGTGCAGTTTCAACTATTTAGTAGGAGCCGTTATGAGCAGCTGACTTTTTTAACTCCCCAAAAATGATTCAATGCACATATCTGAAATCAGCAAAAGATCCGGTCAATATATTTCGTTCTATTAGTGCCCCATAAATAAGTATGTTACTCAGTTATACAGAACTGTATGGCCTGAGCTGTTTTATACTAATTGACACTTAAGAAAACAGAAAACTTCTTCTCTACAGCAGTGGTTCCAAAAGCAAGGCACTAATAAGATACTGTATCCAAGAAATGGTGCAAAGGCTCAAACAGGGGTATGCTATAGCTATAGTGTATGAAGAGGTAGCAGCTGTATCTGGGCATTCATACCTGAGGGGATCCAAAGATAAGATAAGTAGGTAGGGGCTCAAGTTATCCCTCTGAGCCTTAATCTATTTGAAAATCTATAATGAAAAAAAAAAATTCTACCTATACAGATATAGAAGAAGGAACAGGGAACATGAAAGCTTCATTAACTGATCTGCTTCATGAAAACTCTAGATTTTAGATTATCACTTAACCATTGGTGACATGCAAGTACATGTACAGCGGATGTCGTAGCAGATGGTTCCAACTCCAAAGCCGATCAGGAGCCATAGCCACATAGAAGACATCCGGGTCTGGTGTCTGCGATCATTAATAATCGCAATCTCAGACATTTAATTCCACATATGTTGTGGTCAATTGTGACCTTGGCATCTGAGGCGGTTTTTCCTAGGAGATCTGCTCTTCCTAGCCCGGAATGTTCATTCATGTTAATAGCATGGGTCTCTCTGAAGAGTTCAGCTGTAGTTCTTATTATGGTCTGCAAGGGGCGTCATAAGAACATAGCAAATCTGCAATACCCCACATTTCTAATTCATTGCAGTGTAAGGGAAAAGTGATCTGAAGATGACATATTCAAGCCCCCTAGGGTGCTTAAAAAGTTTTATTTTTTTTTAAACAGAAGAATATTTTGAAAAATTTTGATTTAACCATGCTAAACTGCTGATGTACTCGGTAGGGACTGGAGAGAGTACAACAAAAATACCCTTTTATCAACAGGGGGTAGTGTGAATATTAAGTTTTTTCTGCTATATTGTGCTTCTTAAGTGAACTAGAGGAGAAACTTTACTGTGAATGGCTCTCTGTAAGGAGCTGATTCACAAACTCAGTCGAAGGAGACTTCTTGTTGAATAGTACAACAGTCACTCAGGGCAGAGGAAAGGATTTGTGAAGCAGCTTATTGTAGAGAGGCCCTCCTCAGTGAATCTCTGTCTTGGACGCTCGTAGGAGTAGAATCTGGCAGGATGAAATTTAATATTTGCACTACTCCTGATGAGAAAAGCCTTAAAAAAAAGTATGTTTCCACTGCTTTCCCCTACCTCTGCAATTGCTGTTTGCACTTAATTATTGCTGACAGACTCTCTTTAAGAAACAATCCAGGATCCACTGGAGGTTTTTAGCAAGCAGCAAAGTCAAAAATTCTTTTATTTTCCCTGTTATTTCTTCTGCATGCAAAACAAAGGCAGAACTTTTTTTTAAAAAAGAAGCAAAACAGGGTTTCTTATTACATGTTTCATTCATTAGTATAGTAAGCCACCCAGTCTCTTGTGTGCTTTTATTCACAATATGAATAGGAACAGCAGGAAGCAAATGACAATGCCATACCACCTTACTCCTGTGCAACTGGCTTGGCACACACCAGTCCACAAGGAGCATATTAATCTACTGTATGTGTGTCAACAGCACCCTAGGAAGATGGCTGGCTGCCAGTTCTCAGCTGTAGAATCTAAAACAGCATTAAAGCATAACCATTCTTTAAAATAAGGTGTGTGGAGACTGGTTAGAGACTGTAGGTTTAGGTGACGGAATTTTCATGCCAGTAATTTTTTGCAGCATTTATATGAGCTCTTAGTTGTAGATTTCCAGATTGCAGTGGGTTAATAATCTCTAGTTTGCACTCAGGACAAAGGACTAAAAAAAGTTTATTAGTCTGCTGTACGCAGGTAGATTTCATTAGCACTCTGATTATTTCCTGCCATCAATGCTAATTAAACAGAAGCACCTCTGACTACCTAGGGTCTGCAAGGTCTTCTAGCAGCTTAGTCACCGCTCAGTTACAGTTTGATAACATCACGGATATGAACTGCATGCTTGTAGATGTGCATCTGTGAGGCAATTAGCTGGCCAGATCTCACTGGCAGACTTATTATAAGCACTCTTACCCACTGTAACGCTACATCTGCATGACTATGCAGCATGAAAATTTTTTAAATTACTGTTGGTGGTGATTAAAAGGGCCAACGACTAGATATGATCTGCTGTTACATTACATAGCATCCAAACTGCTACTGTATGCTCAGTGACTTGGAAGATAGAATCTATTCAGAACATTGATCCACAGTGGAAATGTTGGATACAAAGTAAAGATAAAGGGCTAGTTTTAAACAATTTTTTAGTTATTTTTTGCCTTTTTTACATCAGTTGTATGTCATCAAAACTTAAACACAAAATATTCTCCTTCTGTAGCAGTCAACACTCCTATATACTGTAGATACTGTAGATGTAGTAATCCATTGTCAGTTTACTGCTGCTATGAGAGGAAAATTGCATATGCAAGATAATCCTCATTATAATGGTGGATGTAGAATGTGAGTAAAGGCTTTATTAGACAGCCAGATGAGGCAAGCAATTGTTGGGAGGGAAGCATTCCTTCCTGGTAATCGCCTGCTCATCAGCTGAGGAGACCACTGCTATTATATGCAGCAATCTCCTCCTCAGTATAGGGAAGAGTGATCGTCATGCCATCGCTCTTCCCCATACTGAATCATTGTTTGCTGGCAGCAGATCTTGATTGCACACCATGATCTGCCACCTACAAATGATGATCTTTAAACCTGTTGAAAGATTAATGCTCATTCATTGGGTTATCGGCGGCAGTATTACACTGCCAGATCATCGCTAACAAGCATTACTATAAAGGCTCATTAACAATCATCTGGCAGACAATTTGTCTTAACTCCTTAAGGACACAGCCATATTTCACCTTAAGGACCAGGCCATTTTTTGCAAATCTGACCAGTGTCATTTTAAGTGGTGATAACTTTAAAACGGTTTGACTTATCCAGGCCATTCTGAGATTGTTTCTTTGTCACATATTGTACTTCATGACACTGGTAAAATGAAGTTAAAAAAAAAATCATTTTTATTTATAAAAAATACCAAATTTACCAAAATTTGGGAAAAATTAGCACATTTCCAAGTTTCAATTTCTCTACTTCTATAATACATAGTAATACCTCCAAAAATAGCTATTACTTTACATTCCCCATATGTCTACTTCATGTTTGGATCATTTTGGGAATGGCATTTTAGTTTTTGGGGAAAGGCTTAGAAGTTTAGAAGCAAATCTTGAAATTATTCAGAAATTTTCAAAAACCCAATTTTTAGGGACCAGTTCAGATCTGAAGTCACTTTGAGAGGCTTACATACTAGAAACCACCAATAAATTACCCCATTCTAGAAACTACACCCCTCAAGGTATTCAAAACTGATTTTACAAATGTTGTTAACCCTTTAGGTGTTCCACAAGAGTTAATGGAAAATGGAGATAAAATTTCAGAATTTAGATTTTTTGGGCAAATTTGCCATTTTAATCGATTTTTTCCAGTAACAAAGCAAGGGTTAACAGCCAAACAAAATGCTATATTTATTGCCCCGATTCTGTAGTTTGCAAAAACAACCCATATGTGGCCGTAAACTACTGTACGGGCACACAGTAGGGCATAGAGGGAAAAGTGCGCCGTGTGGTTTTTGGAAGGCAGATTTTGCTGGACTGGTTTATTTACACCATGTCCCATTTGAAGCCTCCCTGATGCTCCACTAGAGTAGAAACTCCATAAAAGTGACCCCATCTAAGAAATTGAACCCCTCAATGTATTCAAAACTGATTTTACAAACTTTGTTAACCCTTTAGGTATTGGACAAGAGTTATTCGCAAATGGAGATGAATTTTGAGAATTAAAATTTTTGGGCAAAATTTTCCATTTTAATCCATTTTTTCCAGTAACAAACCAAGAGTTGACAGCCAAACAAAATGCTATATTTATTGCCCTGATTCTGTAGTTTGCAGAAACACCCCATATGTGCCTGTAAACTACTGTACGGGCACACGGTAGGGCGTAGAGGGAAAGGTGCGCCGTGTGGTTTTTGGAAGGCAGATTTTGCTGGACTGGTTTATTTACACCATGTCCCATTTTAAGCCTCCCTGATGCTCCACTGGAGTAGAAACTCCATAAAAGTGACCCCATCTAAGAAACTGAACCTCTCAATGTATTCAAAACTGATTTTACAAACTTTTTTAACCCTTTAGGTATTGGACAAGAGTTATTGGCAAATGGAGATGAATTTTGAGAATTAAAATTTTTGGGCAAAATTTTCCATTTTAATCCATTTTTTCCAGTAACAAACCAAGAGTTAACAGCCAAACAAAATGCTATATTTATTGCCCTGATTCTGTAGTTTGCAGAAACACCCCATATGTGCCTGTAAACTACTGTATGGGCACACGGTAGGGCGTAGAGGGAAAGGTGCGCCGTGTGGTTTTTGGAAGGCAGATTTTGCTGGATTGGTTTATTTACACCATAACCCATATGAAGCCCCCCTGATGCACCCCTAGAGTAGAAACTCCATAAAAGTGACCCCATCTAAGAAACTGCACCCCTCAATGTATTCAAAACTGATTTTGCTAACTTTTTTTAAATTTATTTATGTTTTACACTATATTATCTTTTTATAAACAAAAAAAACATTTTAGTATCTCCATAGTCATTTTTTTTTTAGTTTTTAGCCGATTTTCTTAGGTAGGGGTTCATTTTTGGGGATGAGAGGACGGTTTTATTGGCACTATTTTGGGGGGCATATGACTTTTTGATCGCTTGCTATTACAATTTTTATGATGAAAGGTGACAAAAAAATACCTTTTTTTGCACCGTTTTTATTTTATATTTTTGGACCGTGTTCATCTGAGGGGTTAGGTCATGGAGTATTTTTATAGAGCAGATTCTTACGGACGCGGCGATAACTAATATATCTACTTTTTATTTATTTATGTTTTACACTATATTATATTTTTATAAACAAAAAAAAAACATTTTAGTATCTCAATAGTCTGAGTCCGTTTTTTTAAAGTTTTTAGCCGATTATCTTAGGTAGGGGCTCATTTTTTGTGGGAGGAGAGGATGGTTTTATTGGCACTATTTTGGGGGGCATATGACTTTTTGATCGCTTGCTATTACAATTTTTGTGATGTAAGTTGACAAAAAATACCTTTTTTTGCACCATTTTTATTTTATTTTTTTGACCGTGTTCATCTGAGGTGTTAGGTCATGGGGTATTTTTATAGAGCAGATTCTTACGGATGCGGCAATACCTAATATGTCTACTTTTTTTTATTTATTTTAGTTTTACTAAATAATGTTTTATAAAAATAAAAATTTGTGTCTCAAGTCTGAGAACCATAGTTTTTTATCCGATTGTCAGTGGCTAAATTGGGGAAGGGGAACATAAATTTTGTACTCCATGGAAGTCTGGTACTCCCTGAAGCAATCAATAATGCAGAGGCCCGGATGATCGGGGCACGTGTCTCACTGAGTAGTGGTGTCCTTCCGTATCCCCCTCCTGTGATACACTCTGCACCCTTTTTTGGGTCCATCCCTTCTTTCCAGTATGGGGGACCACACCTGGAAAGTGTTGGCCAGGGACGATCCGGGTGCCTCCAGTTCCCGAGGTACTCCGGCCTGCTCTTTCCTGGTCAGAAAAGATCAGGTCCTTGAGGACTGCCTCATAGAACTGAAAGAATGTCCCTGTGTTGACAGCGCTACGGGACAGCACAAAAGAGTTGTACAAGGCAACCTGCGCCAAGTAGACCACAACTTTTTTTGTACCATGCCCGGGTTTTGCGCATGGCATTATATGGCTTGAGGACTTGATCAGAGAGATCAACTCCTCCCATATACCGATTGTAGTCGACGATACAATCGGGCTTGAGGACCGTTGCCGCGGTACCTCGCACAGGGACAGGGGTGATGCCGTTACCATGAATTGTGGACAGTACAAGGACATCCCTCTTGTCCTTATATCTGACCAGCAACAGGTTTCCACTGGTAAGGGCACGGGTCTCACCCCTGGGGATAGGTACCTGGAGGGGGTGGGTAGGGAGGCCGCGTTGATTTTTCCGCACTGTCCCACAAGCGGACGTGGATCTGGCGACGAGGGACTGGAACAAGGGGATACTAGTATAAAAGTTATCCATGTACAGGTGGTAACCCTTATCTAGCAGTGGGTGCATAAGGTCCCACAAAATTTTCCCGCTAACACCCAGAGTGGGGGGACATTCTGGGGGTTGGATACAGGAGTCTTGCCCCTCGTACACACGAAACTTGTAAGTGTACCCTGAGGTACTCTCACAAAGTTTGTACAGCTTCACGACATACCTCGCCTGCTTAGAGGAAACATACTGGCGGAAAATGAGTCTCCCCTTGAAAGCAATGAGAGACTCATCAACCACGACTTCCCTTCCAGGTACATAGGCCTGCACAAATTTGGTCCCAAAGTGATCGATGACCAGCCTGATTTTGTACAGGCGGTCATAGGCAGGATCACCTTGAGGGGGACATGCTGCATTATCTGCATAATGCAAGCATTTCTGGATGGCCTCAAACTGGAGGGCGTGTCATGGTCGTACTGTAAAGTGGGGTCTGGTAGAGGACATCCCCACTCCAGTAATGCCTGACACTAGGTTTCTTGACTAGGCTCATGTGCAGCAAGAGGCCCCAAAACGTCCTCATCTCGGCTGCACTGACCGGAGTCCAGCCACCGGGCCTAGCCAAAAAGTTGCCCGGGTGTTGAGCAACAAACTGTTGGGCATACAGGTTTGTTTGCTCCACCATTAGATTTACAAAGTGGTCACTGAAAAAAAACCTAAAGTAGTCATATTCAGTGAACCCCACTGTGGAAATCTGGATTCCTGATTGGCCTACAAAATCAGGAATCACGGGCTCAAAACGCTCTGGGGTATACCAGGCAAGTTCACCAGTAGGGGGCTCAGGTGTACTTATCTGGTGGGCCGGAAAACTAGTACGAGCCCCAGAGCTGCTTGTACTGGTGTGGGCCACAGGGTCCCTAGCATGGCGGTCCCCTTGCTCCGCCTGGCGGTGTCTCCGCCGCCTTGGAGGCTCATCATCATCGCTAGATGATGAGGAGGACGTGGATGACAAAAGGAAAGTGGGGTCATCATCGTCCTCACTGGGGCTCTCGGACTCTAAGGCAAGCTGGGCATATGCTTCCTCAGCCGAGAACATCCGGCGGGAGATAGGGGAGTGTGTGTGTGTGTGTGTGTGTGCGTGCGTGCGTGATAAACTTTATTTGGTGTGCGTGTGTGTGGGGGCATGGGTGTTCGTGAACTTACCCTAAACCTAAAAGACAAAAATAAATAAAAAAAAGCCCCAAAAAAGTGAAAAAATAAAATAAGAAAATTCAAACTCGCTGATCAACCATCCGAAGTTGATCAGCGGTGAGGTGTGCGATGCGCTAACAGTGGCCAGAGGCTAAGAGTGTTGGCCACAGTCAGCGTACGCAAAAAATAATAAAAAATGCTTGCACCCACTTAAAAGTTGTGGTGGGCGGGCAGGGGGGCAAGCTGCAGCACCCCTGGGGGGTCTAGGGTCACACAGCTGTGCTGTGGACCCCAGACACCCGATTTTAGGGTGATGCAACAAAAACTGGCATACATTTTTTTTTCACTAACTTTCTCTGAATATCCCTGCCTAACCTAACATTTTCCTAACCTTTCCCTAAATACCTTGGTGGTGCTGGGGCACAGATGGGGGTGCTGGCTGATGATCCATGAACAGATGGGGGTGCTGGCTCTGGAGATCGATGTGCAGCTCCTCGGCTCCCAGACTGAAAAGGAGGAGGAGAGAAGCGCTGCTGTAATTTGAACTGCCTGCCCAGCCGACCAATGAGGGGCGATCCTGAGAGGTGATGTCACCATCACCTCTCAGGATCGCAGGATGTTGATTGGTGGTGTATTATCACACCACCGATCACCATCCTATTCTGGGTTATCGGGTCCCGAGCGACCCGTATAACCCAAAAACGCAGCAAACCGCAGGTCTGAATTGACCTGCGATTTGCTGCGATCGCAGACACGGGGCATTGACCCAAGGTGCCTGCTCAATGATTTGTGCAGGCACCCAGTTCCGATCACCACCCGTCGGGCGGCGGTGATCAGAACTGTACATGACGTACCGATATATCATGTGTCCTTAAGTACCGGGACAACATGCCGTACCGGTACGTCATGTGTCTGGAAGAGGTTAGTAGGAGTTCTGTAGATTTTTATTACTGATGGTCTATCCTATGGATATATCATCATCATCTGATCGGCAGGGGTCCGATACCCAAGACCCCCGCAATCAGCTGTTTGAGAAGGCAGCGGCACTGGCAGTATTGCCGTGGCCTTCTCACTGTTTCCCACAGGCCAGTGATGCTACGACTACTATCTCAGCCCCATTCACTTTAATGGGGGTGAACCACGCCCAAGCTAGTCCGCGCCCGGTCTTGGGGGTCGGACGCCTGCCGATTAGATACTGATGATCTATCCATAGGACATATCATCAGGGATAGAAAGCTACAGAACCCTTTTAAGTTGTATGTCAACTCTATTGTTCTCTTGATAGACCTAGATAAATATGACCACAGAAGAACATTTCATAAGTGTATTGTGTGATGCTATAATTGAGTCAGTCACGCCCCGACCCTCTCTGCTCAGAGTGATCGCCTGACTAAACCAAGATTGTTGGTCATACTAAAAGTGCAAACAAAAAGGAAGTTAAATAGCCAGGGCAGGAAGCAAAATACATGGAGTGGCTTCAAAAAGTTCTGTACAGAAAAACCACCCACCTGTGTTATATAAAAAAAATGACATTGGATAGTCACAAATAGGTTGTTAATTTGTGATAAAACAAAATTGATAATGAATCCATGCTATTCTATAACATGAGCATTTAGCATCAGTTATATAAGCTGGAAATATTTAGACTTTAAGATCACTGCTTGCTAAAATGCTGGACTGAAGAAAACTTACATTTAAGTCAAAACATAGGTTTGGTGAAAAAAAATAAAAAATTCTCATAAGCCCCATACTGTTTGTTAGAGCTGAAAGTGCAAATAACATTAAGGGACACACTGCAACAGACAAGTGTTGAGCCATAGGTAACCTTCAAGTTTATTATTGTTTTCTCTTTCCTTGACATAGTCTTTTCAGGACGAAAACTCTCCATAAAAATAGGCAAGCAATTTTTTTTCCCTGGCTTAAAATAAAGGCTAACTATTTCTTGCTTTACACAAAGATTGTAGCCAATAATGGAATGCTAATACAATGTGCAGATGGTATGATAGTGTACTATTGACCATTGTTTTGGAGTGGGGAACAAGTTATCTCTCTTGCATGGTTGTGCCTGGCACACAGATTGTCAATCTAATAGACCTTTGGAAATCACAAGAAATACAGATTTAAGATCCTTTTAAGTCTGCATCCTGAGGGGAAGAAATTGAGATGTTATCAGTTTTACTATTTGAAAACCAATTCTGTGCAAAACGAAATAAGTTGAAAGAAGCTTTAAAAATAAAATAGTCTTAGGACAGCCTTTGGTTATATGATGGGTGAATTGTATTTGCAGTAAGTGTTTACAAATGTAATGAGCACTATATGGTAGTTTATAAAAGTATGCATGGTGAAGATGTGCTTAGAAATACACAAATATACTAGGGGAATAGATTATTCATAAATTAGAATAAAAAAGCATATTGTATGTTGTACCAAAACAGTGTTAAAATATCAGCATCAGATCAGATCAGATGAACTTTAAACTTGGAGACCTGCGTGTCACAGTACTGTAGAAGCAGAAATATCAAGGTACAACATACATAAAAAGTGTAGCACAGCAGTACTTCGATAAAAATATGGCTTTATGAAAACAATTTAAAAAGTCATATATAAAGATGACTAGTTTCTAGCCCCTCTGGGTCACAACAAACCAAGTCAGAAGACATACACGTTCACAAAGAGTATCCAATTAACATTCAACTAATCAAAAATAGGCATAATAGTTGTGTTAATCCCATTTCATCTGTTGTTAAAGGGGCTGCAAAATTTTTTGAAGTTATCATTTAGGCCTCTTTCACACGGGCGTCTCGTGTGAGGGCCCGATAGAATGCGGGTGCGTCGTGGGAAAATCGTGTGATTTTGGCTGGGAGTGGGGTGAGTTTTGTATGCGATTGCGTTACGTTCTTCAGTTTTTTCCACGCGAGTACAATGCATTTTGCACTCGTGTGAGAAAAAACTGAATGTGGTACCCAGACCCAAACCCGGACTTCACAGTTTACAAGTTCAGGTTTTGGCTAGGTATTCTGTAGATTTTAATATTTTCCCTTATAACATGGTTATAAGGGAAAATAATAGCATTCTTAATACAGAAGGCTAAGTAAATTAGGGATGAAGGGGTTAAATTTTTTTTTTTTAAATATTAAACTCACCTCATCCACTTGTTCACGCTGCCCGGCTCGTCTTCTTTCTTCTTCTTTGATGACCTGGGAGGAAAAGGACCTTTGGTGACGTCACTGCGCTCATCACATGGTCCATCACATGGTCCATCACCATGTGCGAAAACTCGCCCGTGTGAGTGGAGCCTTAGGGTGTATTCACACGACCATATGTATTTTGCAGTCTCTAAAGCACTGACCCATTGTAAAAATGCCTTTTCTTTTGCACAAAACTGACAAAAGTAGGACATGTTCTATCTTCTTGCAAGACTGCGGAACAAACATATGGATGCGGACAGAACATGGAATGCTGTCATTTTTTTCCCGTATGTAATATTAAAAAAAAATACGTATCAGATGTAGACCAAAAATAGGATCATGTGAATGGAGCCTAAGCTGCAGGACAGGGTATACCTAAGCCATCAGTTGGGGTCCAAGCGCTGGGACCCCACCATACTGAGAATGGGGGTCCCATCTGTAGTGGCGACTGAGTACAGCGCTCAGCTATTTATGGTGGTCCATGGAGGATGAATGGAGCGAGAGCGCACATGCCTGACCTGCCACTCAATCAGTAGGGGGAAACAGGATGTAACGGTCACGTCCACACAAACACACAGGGGGGAGGATAGTGACCACTGCGCTCCACCCTCACCCCTGGCCCTGCCTACTTGCCACACAAGTTCTGATGACAGGGGACAACTGGACGGCAGTCCCTAACTGAGGATACGTGCGGGAAGGACAAACAAGACAAATAACGGATAGTGAACGGACTGGGACTAAACCAAGAGAGCTACGCAGTACAGAGGGATAAGCAAAGAATGGTCAGGAGAGGCCGGGGTCAAATACCAGGAGAGTAGAGAAGTACAACAGGAGTCTGAAAAAGAGTAGTCAGGTGGTAGCCGAGGTCAAAATACCAGGAGAGATGCGCAGTACAGGAGGAGCAGGCAAAGAATAGTCAGGGAACAGGATCAAGTAGGTATGCAGGTAACAAACAATCGCCAGGAAACCTAAATTAACAGGCAACCTGTGGCCAGCAGGCTGCCTGTTAAATACTGGTTAGCTGGGATCATGTGACGTGGCCAGCGTCACATGACCCACACCAGGAAGTACAGCTGAGCACCGAGTGCCCAGCTTGGTGCTCAGACCTCGCCTGATTGCTGGGGAAACTGGGGACTCCGGCCACACGGAGGAGACATGCGCGGCCGGTCCGTCCCGCCCCCTATCACCAAGAGACGAGGACGCTGTGCGCGTCCTCGCTCCTGAACAGAAACGGGACGCCGGCGGCGCTGAGGAGAGCGAGCGCCCCGGCGTCTTGTGACAGTACCCCTCCTTTTATGCGGGGCCACCGGACCCAAGACTTCAGTCGACGGCCTTTCAGGGTGTTCTAAATGAAATTTTCGAACAAGTCTAGGAGCATGAACCTCCCTAGCAGGTATCCAAGATCTCTTTTCAGGTCCATACCCCTTCCAGTGAATCAGGTACTGCAAGGAATTACGCACCTTCCTGACATCCACTATTTTAGACACCACATATTCAACAGCATCATTAACATGAACCGGCGGAGGTGAGCCTTTTGATGGTACTACTGGTTCAAAATATTTTTTAAGTAGAGATTTATGGAACACATTATGAATGTGGAAAGACTCTGGCAGCTCCAACCTAAACGATACCGGGTTAATCACCTCCGTGATCTTATATGGTCCAATAAAACAAGGAGAAAACTTTTTAGAATCTACCTTGAGAGAGAGATTCTTGGAGGACAACCATACCTTATCCCCAACCTGAAAATTCACCCCCCTTGAACGTCTCCTATCGGCCTTGAGTTTCTGAGAACTTTGAGCCTTTTCTGGGCTCTATTGAACCCGGGCCCAAACTGTGCACAGTTCGGAGGAGAGCCTATTCGCCTCAGGGTTAGAGGAGGAGACGGATGACCCAGAATGAAAACGGGGATGGAAACCATGGTTACAAAAGAAAGGTGAAACCCCAGCAGAAGAATTAACATGGTTATTCAAAGCAAATTCAGCCAATGGAAGAAATTTAACCCATCAGCAACATACAACCTCAAGAATTGTTCCACAGACTGATTAAGGCGTTCAGTCTGCCCATTACTCTCAGGGTGGTAGGCGGAGGAACAAGACAATTAAATTTAACATTTTTGACAGAAGGCCCTCTAGAATTTGGACACAAACTGCACACCCCTGTCAGAAGCAATATTTTCAGGGATACCATGTAATCGAACAATTTCTTTCACAAAAATAGATGCCAGGGTTTTGAAAAGCATGGAAGCTGCGAGATAATGCGTCCGCCTTCACATTTTTACTTCCCTGCCTGAACGTAATGGAAAAATCAAAACGAGTAAAAAACAGAGCCCATCTGGCTTGACGGGGATTCAACCTCTTAGCAGACTCGAGAAACATAAGGTTTTCATGGTCATTGATAACAGTAACACAATGCCTTGCCCCCTCCAGAAAATGCCTCCACTCCTCAAATGCCCATTTAATGGCCAGCAGCTCCCTATTCCCTATGTCATAGTTTCTCTCCGTGGGAGAGAATTTCCTGGAAAAGAAGGCACACAGTCTCAGGTTAGTGAGGCTAGCAGGACCTTGTGAAAGGACTGCTCCTGCGCCGTCCTCGTACGCATCCATCTCCACAATAAAAGGTCTCTCCTGATCAGGCTGGATCAGAATGGGAGCGCTACTGAATGCCTTTTTTAATGTTTCAAAGGAAGAAATGGCCTCAGTAGACCAATTCTCCAAATCCGCCCCTTTCTTAGTAAGGTCAGTCAAAGGTTTAGCAATTACAGAAAAATTCATAATAAATTTACGATAGTAATTGGCGAAACTTAAGAACCGTTGTAAGGCCTTTAAGGATGAAGGCCTTACCCATTCTTTAATCGCTAGTACCTTACCAGAATCCATCTTGAAGGCGTGAGGAGTCAAAACATGCTCTAGAAACAGTATCTCCTGTATACCAAAGACACATTTCTCTTGTTTAGCGGATAGCTGATTCTCCCTCAACACCTCTAACACTTGCTTAACATGAGACACATGAGATTAGAAATCAGGAGAGAATATCAAAATGTTGTCAAGATAGACAATAACAAATTTACCTAAGAACTCCCTAAGAATATCGTTCATAAAGTTTTGGAACACAGCTGGGGCATTGCTGAGTCCAAAAGGCATCACCTGATATTCAAAGTGTCCTGCCGGAGTATTGAACGCCGTCTTCCATTCGTCTCCCTCCTTGATTCGGATTAGATTGTATGCCCCTTTCAGGTCAATCTTGGAAAACCAGGTTGCCCCCAGAACCTGGTTAAATAAATCCGGATTCAAAGGGAGGGAGTATCTATTCTGGACAGTGATTTTATTTAATCTTCGGTAATCGATACATGGCCTAAGACCATCATCCTGTTCTTAACGAAGAAAAAACCCGCTCCCATAGGAGAGACAGAAGGTCTAATATGCCCTTTACCAAGGCTCTCCTTAATATAATCTTCCATGGCCTTGTGTTTGGGCTTAGAAAGATTATACATTCGCCCCTTAGGAAACTTGGCCCCCTCTACTAGCTCTATGGCGCAATCATAAGGTCTATGGGGGGGTAAAACCTCCGGAGTTGGTGATGAGAATACATCAGAATATTCCCTAACAACTGTAGGCAAAGTATCAGACTTTACTGAGAACCCAGCCTGTACCACGGACAAGCATGAGTCACACTTAGGTCCCCATCTCACCAACTCCCCCTTGGACCAATCTATAGTGGGGTTATGTAATCGGAGCCAAGGCAACCCTAGAACCACCTCAACCGGTAAGTTCTCCAGGACTAAAAGGGAACATCTCTCAGAGTGGCATACACCCATGGTTAGAGAAATCTCTGAGGTGCATGACCTCACCGTACCACCAATCAGGGGAGTAGCATCAATAGCCATGACATGGATAGGAGTAGGTAAAGCAAACATTGGAATACCCAATTTCACAGCGTACTCAGAGTCAATAAAGCTGGCCGCTGAGCCAGAATCAATAAAGGCTTTACCCGGCCATTTATTTACCCCCAGAGAAATCTTTATGGGTACCAAAAGCTTACATTTTGAAAAATCTAGGTGTACCTGGTCTTTAGGTTGCCTTGCCTTAGGAGACTTGACAGAGAGGACCTTCTTAGGACACTGGTTGATCCAATGATCAGGATCTCCACAGTAAAAGCACTCTCCACGTCTGCGGCGAATATTCCCTCGGGTCCCTGCATGGGTTCCTCGGTGGAGACTTCAGTGTTCTCTCTGGGATAGGCCTCTGGCTGGACCACCGTCTGAGAAGAGAACTGTCGTTCCTGCCGTCTATCTCTAACCCATCGGTCAAGTCGGACAACTAGGGTCATCATGTCCTCTAAGGTCTCTGGGAGTTGATAACTGACTAGAAGATCCTTTAAATTATCAGACAGACCAGACCTAAAACTGACTCTTAAGGGCTGGTTCCTTCCATCCTGAGGGAACACACCACCTTCTGAATTGGGTGCACTACTCCTCCGCAGGTAGATTGCCCTGAGCCAGTGCCTTTAGAGCCGTCTCGGCTACCAGAGCCCTGTCAGGTCCACAGAAGTCAAACAACTGGCGCCAGTAGGTAACGAGAATGCCCAGTCCTGGGGATCACCCTGTAGTCGGGAAATGATAATGCCCACGCGTTGACTCTCGGGGCCAGAGGACACGGGGCGCAAACGGAAGTAAAGTTTGCAATTCTCTTTAAAAGATAGAAACTTTTTCCGGTCTCCAGAAAAGGGTACTGGGAGCTTAATCTGGGGCTCAAAATGCGGACTGGAGGCCTGAGGAGTGGAAGAACCTTGCCCTAGCTCAAAAGACCGGAGTTTCTCCCCTAGCTCCTGCACCATCTGCATCAGGTTAGAGACATGGTCAGTCAGGGTCACCAGAGGATTCATTATGCAGTGGTTATTGAGCCTGTTAATCTGTAACGGTCACGTCCACACAAACATACAGGGGGGAGGATAGTGACCACTGCGCTCCACCCTCACCCCTGGCCCTGCCTACTTGCCACACGAGTCCTGATGACAGGGGACAACTGGAAGACGTCCAATACCGCTCAAAAGGCCTGCATTTACCAACTACCTATAAAGTGGACTAAACCTGTGTTGTTATATGCAACATAGCCGCAAATTCAAGGTAAAATCCTGCTGTATCCACTGCCGCTGGCCTGACAGGTTCAGGCAATCACCCGCTCAGCTCAGCTTAACCAGCTTCCGTTGGTCTGACGGCTTGAGGCGCCCACGTCACTAACCAGCGATCAACCACCTGGCTGGACACGTGGGACGCTGAGCGAGCGTGTCTGAGGTCTTGCTCTGCAAGTAAAAGTAAATGGAGAATAGCCAAAGAAGTGCGGTTACGATCTGTTACAGGATACTCGAATACAGAGTTTTTTCCTTGTGGGAACCACAGCAAGGACATTCTTGAACTTTTTGTTCTAACTACCTGGCAAGTCGCCACTTATGTCTTGGACATTTAAGCGGTTTAATTGAATATTTATTGCAGCCTCACTCTAGCTATTTGGTCATATTTTTAGGAGTACTCCAGCTATATAGGTTTGTGCGTGAGCTCCGCACTTATATACCTATTTTTCACACATTTATTCATGTATGTATGCTGATATGCTGATATGATGACACAAAGTCAGTTTGTTTTTTGATTTAGTGCATTAATAAAAATTTTATGCAAAAATACTGTGAGCCAGCCTATATTACTATTGATTTATTTTTCTTTTCAGCTGGTAACTGAAAAGCTGAGCTCCAGTAGTTTGCTGGTGGAGCCTTTTCTAAATATTTGACAATAAATTAACAGGCAACCTGTGGCCAGCAGGCTGCCTGTTAAATACTGGTTAGCTGGGATCATGTGACGTGGCCAGCGTCACATGGCCCGCACCAGGAAGTACAGCTGAGCACCGAGTGCCCAGCTCGGTGCTTAGACCTTGCCTGGTTGCTGGGTAAACTGGGGGCGCAGGCAGCGCGGAGGAGACATGCGCGGCCGGTCCGTCCTGCCCCCTATAACCAAGGAGACGAGGACGCTGTGCGCATCCTCACTCCTGAACAGAAACGGGACGCCGGCGGCTCAGAGGACAGCGAGCCGCGTCTCGTGACACAGGACCCTGGTCCAGCTTTTGGACCCTCGGTAATTAGTTAGTTATTTACTATAATAGCAGAAGGGGACCTGGATTTGCCTATAACAATGTGAAAATAAATAAATATGACTTGTCACTGGTAGATTACATAATGTTATCACCCCTAATTACATACATAAAACGCAGGTCAGTAAAATTAATCTTGTACATTTTCATGGTGGTGGTGGTAACCCAGAGTCATGTATAAATTGTAATCTGTAATAGGCAGAGTTCCCTCAAGGTTCATGGAACAAATCCATGTACAGTCATGCATATATTTTATTATATTATCTTATATATTCCATTATACTATTCCACTAGCAAAGTTCTACAGTTTCTATTGTTCCTTACCCTGGGTTAGAACCTATTGTTCCACACGATAATTTATTTTGCTGAGTTTGGTTTCCAAACATGTTCGTCAAATCAGGTTATTATTTACCATATCAATACAAATTTCCCCTGTAGCTACAACTGTTTACTTCTGACTCATAACCATTCTGTAAAGACGGTGCTTTTGATTGTGATTATTGACTTTGTAATACGAATGATTACACAGAGTTTACAAGAGTTGAGAAAAAAAAACTAATGACAATATTAGGCCGTGTGCCGTCCTTAGAATTAGAATTTGAAACTACTAGTTTTTTCACTTGTGTATTGATTTGGAAAATAAATATAAAATGTGTGAATGTTCAAGGAGCGCATTTTTGAGGAGATTTACCATTGTCCTGTAATGCATAGCTACAGTACGTGTAAGTAAGATTGTACAAGATTGTACAATTAGATAGATTCGCCATGCCTTCTAAAGCAAAACGGAATGCGTAATCCAAAACAGCGCACTGTTAGGCTTTAGTAAAAATCTGTCATTCAACCATGAAGTTCCAATAAAGATATAATGAGATAAATTTAGAAAAAAATGAAGATGAAACAGCTGAAGAGTTAAAGCTTTTCAGTGAGGAAGCAGATGCCTATAGGTCTCAAGGTTGACTGAATTTAGCTGCTACTGCTGTTATGAAATTTATTAGCCTTGGGCCGCTGTCTCAGCCACATCCTTTATTTTGGTGCTTCTGGAAGCAAAACTACTGTTGCTAATGAGTGAAACAAAGCAAAAAACTAAATCAGTGCACGAACTAGAAATTTTTGCAGATACTGAAACTCTCTATTCATAGAAGAGACTTGAACTGTTGATCTAGTGATTTTCACATTAGTCTTGCTGTTTGACATTCTCAGATATTTCTATGAATATACATTTAAACAATGAATTCCAGTTTACACATGCTCTACTTTCAATAGACAAGGAGGTGAAAGGTACTTTGAAATATGGTAATATCTAAAGTGGTGGATATTATGATGACCCTTAATTGCCTACTTATTTTATATGGATGACCTTTACTCAGGATGGGTCATCACTATCTAATCAGTAGTGGTCTGCCATACTACACTCCACCATTCTGCTGTCCTGGGGTGGCTTTGGTGGAACCGGAAGTTCTCCGTAACTACACATCTCTGCCCATTGCATAGTGGATGAAGCTAGTTACTGCAGTGATGCTCCTTGGAAATGAACGGGAACAGTGCTGCATCACCAGCTACATCCACTATATAATGGATGGAGCTGTATAGTTCCAGCACCTATTTTGCAGACTAGAGCAACTTCAGCTGATTAGTAGGAGTGCAGGAAGTCAAATCCCCACTGATCAGATAGCAACGTGAGGATAAGCCATCACTATAAAAGAATTGGACAACTCCTTTTGCTGGCTAGTACTGTATTTCAAGAAAGCAGACTAAATCCAGTAAAAAGGTTGTTCCATCAGGACAAATTATTTACATATATCATATTAGAACATATGAAAAAAATTTCAGTTTGGTCCCCATTCTATCAGCAAGAGCATATAGCTGCTAGAAAGAATAGCTCTCTTACTGGGGGACTTTGGGCAGCCATTTACTGCATTATCACACATCAAACAATGGACCATGTTGCCCCCCCATTGCTAAGATGGGAGCTCTAAAATAAAACTTCCCCAGTGGTCACTTCCATAAATGTACTTAATTCTTATCTATCGTATCTTATATCTGTTCTACATCCTTTCCCAGCATCTCTCTCCAGTAATGAACTGGAAGTACTGCAGGAGAACATCAATACTTTCCAAAAATGCTTGCATTCATTAAGGATGACACAGGTAGATTCTTACAATGCCATTGAGATATTGGCATCTCACCAATGAGCCAATCCACTTTTGCTATGTAACACTATACAGTACATATTAGCATAAGATAGTACCCAATAATTGTTCCTTAGCAGTTCCCAAATGAATCATAAATAATTATATTCGGAAAATAAAAGATGGGGTCTCCTTGTAGACAGTTTTTGAACTCTAAAATTAGGTTCATAGCTGCCATGCAGGTTCTGGCAAAAAAAAGAAATAACTAATGCTGCATGAACATTATTTTGTCTAGCAATGTATTCACTCTGGAAATCTGATGGTTGCCATTATTGGGATCCGTCGGGTGCCAGCACTGCCTAACATATGCCAGATTCAGCGGTTTTAATATTCTGTTTGTGTTTCAGAAGAAAATACCAGAATAAAAGAATTTTACTGCCTTTTAGGCCCCTAATGTATTGTGATCAGAAATTTCTGCCTATATATATATATATATACACTGCGTGCAGAATTATTAGGCAAATGAGTATTTTGACCACATCATCCTCTTTATGCATGTTGTCTTACTCCAAGCTGTATAGGCTCGAAAGCCTACTACCAATTAAGCATATTAGGTGATGTGCATCTCTGTAATGAGAAGGGGTGTGGTCTAATGACATCAACACCCTATATCAGGTGTACATAATTATTAGGCAACTTCCTTTCCTTTGGCAAAATGGGTCAAAAGAAGGACTTGACAGGCTCAGAAAAGTCAAAAATAGTGAGATATCTTGCAGAGGGATGCAGCACTCTTAAAATTGCAAAGCTTCTGAAGCGTGATCATCAAACAATCAAGCGTTTCATTCAAAATAGTCAACAGGGTCGCAAGAAGCGTGTGGAAAAACCAAGGCGCAAAATAACTGCCCATGAACTGAGAAAAGTCAAGCGTGCAGCTGCCAAGATGCCACTTGCCACCAGTTTGGCCATATTTCAGAGCTGCAACATCACTGGAGTGCCCAAAAGCACAAGGTGTGCAATACTCAGAGACATGGCCAAGGTAAGAAAGGCTGAAAGACGACCACCACTGAACAAGACACACAAGCTGAAACGTCAAGACTGGGCCAAGAAATATCTTAAGACTGATTTTTCTAAGGTTTTATGGACTGATGAAATGAGAGTGAGTCTTGATGGGCCAGATGGATGGGCCCGTGGCTGGATTGGTAAAGGGCAGAGAGCTCCAGTCCGACTCAGACGCCAGCAAGGTGGAGGTGGAGTACTGGTTTGGGCTGGTATCATCAAAGATGAGCTTGTGGGGCCTTTTTGGGTTGAGGATGGAGTCAAGCTCAACTCCCAGTCCTACTGCCAGTTTCTGGAAGACACCTTCTTCAAGCAGTGGTACAGGAAGAAGTCTGCATCCTTCAAGAAAAACATGATTTTCATGCAGGACAATGCTCCATCACACGCGTCCAAGTACTCCACAGCGTGGCTGGCAAGAAAGGGTATAAAAGAAGAAAATCTAATGACATGGCCTCCTTGTTCACCTGATCTGAACCCCATTGAGAACCTGTGGTCCATCATCAAATGTGAGATTTACAAGGAGGGAAAACAGTACACCTCTCTGAACAGTGTCTGGGAGGCTGTGGTTGCTGCTGCACGCAATGTTGATGGTGAACAGATCAAAACACTGACAGAATCCATGGATGGCAGGCTTTTGAGTGTCCTTGCAAAGAAAGGTGGCTATATTGGTCACTGATTTGTTTTTGTTTTGTTTTTGAATGTCAGAAATGTATATTTGTGAATGTTGAGATGTTATATTGGTTTCACTGGTAAAAATAAATAATTGAAATGGGTATATATTTGTTTTTTGTTAAGTTACCTAATAATTATGCACAGTAATAGTCACCTGCACACACAGATATCCCCCTAAAATAGCTAAAACTAAAAACAAACTAAAAACTACTTCCAAAAATATTCAGCTTTGATATTAATGAGTTTTTTGGGTTCATTGAGAACATGGTTGTTGTTCAAAAATAAAATTAATCCTCAAAAATACAACTTGCCTAATAATTCTGCACTCCCTGTATATATATATACACTCACCTAAAGAATTATTAGGAACACCTGTTCTATTTCTAATTAATGCAATTCTCTAGTCAACCAATCACATGGCAGTTGCTTCAATGCATTTAGGGGGGTGGTCCTGGTCAAGACAATCTCCTGAACTCCAAACTGAATGTCAGAATGGGAAAGAAAGGTGATTTAGGCAATTTTGAGCGTGGCATGGTTGTTGGTGCCAGACGGGCCGGTCTGAGTATTTCACAATCTGCTCAGTTACTGGGATTTTCACGCACAACCATTTCTAGGGTTTACAAAGAATGGTGTGAAAAGGGAAAAACATCCAGTATGCGGCAGTCCTGTGGGCGAATATGCCTTGTGGATGCTAGAGGTCAGAGGAGAATGGGCCGACTGATTCAAGCTGATAGAAGAGCAACGTTGACTGAAATAACCACTCGTTACAACCAAGGTATGCAGCAAAGCATTTGTGAAGCCACAACACGCACAACCTTGAGGCAGATGGGCTACAACAGCAGAAGACCCCACCGGGTACCACTCATCTCCACTACAAATAGGAAAAAGAGGCTTCAATTTGCGAGCTCACCAAAATTGGACTGTTGAAGACTGGAAAATTGTTGCCTGGTCTGATGAGTCTCGGTTTCTGTTGAGACATTCAAATGGTAGAGTCCGAATTTGGCGTAAACAGAATGAGAACATGTATCCATCATGCCTTGTTACCACTGTGCAGGCTGGTGGTGGTGGTGTAATGATATGGGGGATGTTTTCTGGGCACACTTTAGGCCCCTTAGTGCCAATTGGGCATCGTTTAAATGCCACAGGCTACCTGAGCATTGTTTCTGACCATGTCCATCCCTTCATGACCACCATGTACCCATCCTCTGATGGCTACTTCCAGCAGGATAATGCACCATGTCACAAAGCTCGAATAATTTCAAATTGGTTTCTTGAACATGACAATGAGTTCACTGTACTAAAATGGCCCCCACAGTCACCAGATCTCAACCCAATAGAGCATCTTTGGGATGTGGTGGAACGGGAGCTTTTTGCCCTGGATGTGCTTCTCTCAAATCTCCATCAACTGCAAGATGCTATCCTATCAATATGGGCCAACATTTCTAAAGAATTCTATCAGCACCTTGTTGAATCAATGCCACATAGAATTAAGGCAGTTTTGAAGGCAAAAGGGGGTCCAACACTGTATTAGTATGGTGTTCCTAATAATTCTTTAGGTGAGTGTATATAGTGGGGTTTTTTATATATATATATATATATATATATATAGTGGGGTTTCGCTCTGGTAGATAGGGTAAGCGGGGCACTACAGAGGCAAAAGACAAGTTCTTAATGCAAAACTTTATTCACACTTGAGGCAAATGCACAAAGCAATGCGTTACTTTGCAGTCTTGGTGTTTACTTCACACACAATGGAAAGTACATCTTGGTGTTACTTCACACAAATTGGAAAGTTCGTATAAGACAAGTCACCTTGATGTCAGTTCTGCCTCAAGCAGTCCACAGCAGGCTTTAGGGGGCCTGTTTCCTCGGCCCATGGGTCTCAGCCCTCCAACCTGGCACCAAGCCTCAGATCCCAAAACAGAGATCCTGCTGCTGGGCCCAGCGGCCTATTTAAGGACAGCCAGGTGCTCCAAAAACCCAGTTCGGCAATTAAAATCCATTCCGGTATTTTACCCCACCTGGCTGCAGATCTGCCCAGCAGCACACGCTGGGAGGAAAATACCAGTTTTTTCAGACCATTCCCCTCCCTTAAAGGGGGTGAACAATCGCCAGACAATGTACTTGGGACAGGGCATTCGCGTTTCCCTGCAACCGGCATGCCCTGTGTTCCACTCTAAATTTAAAGTTCTGTAGGGAAGGGAAAGGAACCTTCTGGTGACTCGGGCATTTCTGTCTTTGGCCAGACTCATCCACTTGAGAGGGGAGTGGTAGGTTACCAAGCAGAATTTTCTCCCCAACAAATAATAACAGAGAGACTCGAGTGCCCACTTGATAGCCAGGCACTCTCTCTCCACTATACTGTACCTGGTCTCGGTTGGGGTGAGCTTATGGCTTAGGAAGACAATGGGATGCTCCTCCCCATTGATTTCCTGAGGCAGTGCAGCACCGAGGCCTACTTCGGAGGCATTGGTCTGTACTATAAATTCCTTTTTGAAGTCGGGTGTCACCAAAACCGGGGACCCATACAGGGCCGACTTCAAAGCGGAGAAAGCCCCTTCCGCTTGATCATCCCAGTGAACCATCCCCGACTTGCGTCCCTTCTAGAGCCCTGTTAATGGCGCGGCCATCGTAGCAAAGTAGACAAACCTCATGTAAAAGCCCACCATTTCCAAGAACGACTTTACTTGCCTAATAGTGACAGGTCGGGGCCAATACCGTATCGCCTCTATTTTGTTCACTTGGGGTTTGATGACTCCACGCCCAATTACATACCCCAGGTATTTAGTCTCCTTTAACCCTATCGCACATTTTTTGGGGTTAGCGGTTAGTCCAGCCTTCTGAATGGAGTCCACTATGGCCTGCACTTTGGGTAGGTGAATTTCCCAGTCAGTACTGTGGATGACAATATCGTCCAGGTAAGCCGAAGCTTACCGACGATGTGGACGAAGCACAATGTCCTAACCTCTCAATACCGGGGCATGGGATAAGCATCGAATTTGGAAATCTCGTTTAGTTTATGAAAACCGTTACAGAGCCATCAAGTTCCATCCGCTATGGGTATTAAAACTGTAGGACTAGCCCACTAACTTTTAGACTCCTCAATAACGTCTAGTTTCAGCATTAGCTGCACTTCCTCCGAGATGGCTTGTCGTCCAGCCTCGGGTACCTGGTATGGTTCTAACTGGACGTTTGCCTGTGGCTCAGTGACAATGTCATGCTGAATTGTGGAAGTGCATCCAGTTTTCTTATCTTTCCAAGGTTTGAGTAAATTCACATGGTACACTTGCTCCGGCTTTCGCTGCCCTGGCTGGTGTACCTTGTAGTTTACCTCTCCAACTTTTTTGATTACTTCATAGGGTCCCTGCCACCTAGCCAGGAACTTACTGTCCACGGTCGGTACCATAACCAAAACCCAATCTCCCGGGTTAAAGATCCGGACTCGAGCCTGCCGATTATAGACCCAAGTTTGAGCTCGCTGAGCTGCCTCCATATGCTCTCTTACAAGAGGCAACACTGTTTCCATACGTTCCTGCATCTGGGTGACGTATCCAATAATACTTTTATATGGGGTGGGTTGTTGCTTCCACGCCTCTTTAGCTATGTCCAACAGACCACGAGGATGTCTGCCATATAGCAGTTCAAAGGGCGAGAACCCAGTAGAGGCCTGGGGCACTTCTCGCACCGCGAACGTAAGATAGGGCAGAAGGAAGTCCTAGTCCTTACCATCCTTAGACACCACTCTTTTTAACATATTTTTTAATGTTTGGTTAAACCTTTCTACCAGGCCGTCAGTTTGCGGATAATAAACGGACGTCCGCAGCTGTTTGATGTGCAGCAACTTACAGAGTTCCCTCATGACCTTGGACATAAAAGGGGTCCCCTGGTAGGTCAGAACCTCTTTAGGTATGTCGCAGTGGCACCGCCTCCGGATACCGAGTGGCGTAATCTAGGACGACCAAGATGTGTTGGTGTCTTCTAGCGGACTTTGGTACTGGACCTATGAGGTCCATAGTGATTCGCTCAAATGGTACCTCGATGATCGGGAGAGGTACTAAGGGACTGTGGAAAAGGTGCTGGGGTCTAGTTGTTTGACAGGTCGGGCAAGACTTGCAAAACTACTCCACCTCTCTAAACACACTGGGCCAGTAAAACTGTTGTAATATCCGGTCCTGTGTTTTCTGCATTCCCAGATGACCCCTGAGAACATGTTGGTGGGCTAACTCTAACACGAGTTTGCGATAAGCCTGGGGCACCACCAACTGTTCAATATGTTCACCACGCAGCTGGTTTACCCGATACAGCATATTCTGATGAACCACCAAACAGGGAAACATTGACTCGGCCCCAGGTTATTGTAGTTCACCATCAATTATTAGCACATTCTCCCAGGCTCAGGATAGGGTTGGGTCCCGGTGTTGTGCTGTACCGAAATTTTCCCCAGAGACGTTGAGGTCTGCCAACTCAGGACCCGATGTCAAGTCCTCCATGTCTCCCACCATTACACTCAGCGGGGTTGTCTCCCACTCTTCCATCTCCCCCTCTGGCGGTCACCCCTACTGCTGGCCCTTCAGCCTCAGGTTCCCAAGGTTCTGGCCTTCCTCCTGAACAAGGCCAATCTCCTGGGTTTACCCCTGACTCACAGGTATCAGTAACTCTCACAACCTGTCATAGGGCCGGGAAGCCCGGAAAGTCTCTCCCTATTATGAGATTGTAGTGTAGATTTGTGGCGACTGCCACCTCATGGGTCCACCTGCCAGCTACCGTGGTTAAAGATACCTGCGCGGTGTGGTAGTCTTTTAAGCCTCCATGGATGCACATGACCCCGTTTTACCCCTTATACTTAGTGGACCGCACTAGGGTAGCCCTTACTAGGGTCACTAGGCTCCCTGAGTCCAGCAGCGCCTCCGCTTCAGTGTCTCCCTCTTCCACCTGGCACAAGTGGTCTAGAGTACCTGTTGCATACAGTTTCCTGGCATATAGCGACTGACGGTAACCATAATTAGTGTCCATGGGCTTAACCCGATAAGGACAATCAGCCCTTACATGGCTAGGCTCTTGACACTGCCAGCAGACTAACGGAGCCAGGCCCATAGTGGGTACATCTCGGGTGGGTTTTATCGGCTCAAATCTCGGGGCCTGGAGTGGACATTTCCGGGGTTTGACTGCTCCCCTCCCAAAAGAACCCCCTCTAGATTCTTAGTAGACTCATAGCGTTCCACCAGGTCTACCATGTCCAGGGCATTGCCAGGAGACACCTGACCAATTCAGTGCTGGAGAGGGGGTGGCAAAGACCTCCAGAACATATCAGCTAATAGTCGATCCAGCATAGCCGTGGTACTCAGCACATCAGGCTGTAGCCACTTTTGCAAGAGGTGAAATAAGTCATATTACTGAGGTCTCACGGGTTCAGCTGGGTTAAACCCCTACTGATATACGCGCTGGGCCCGGACCAATACATTCACCCCCAGTCTTGCCAGAATCTCACCCTTTACTTTCTGGTAGTCAGCTGCTTGATCGTCCGGCAAGACTAAATACACCCGCTGAGAATCGGATGCCAGGAACGGAGCGAGGAGCTCAGCCCACTGGTCTCAGTGTAGTTTCTCCTTTGTGGCCATCTTCTCGTACATTGCCAGGTAGTTTTTGATGTAATCTAAGGGTGTCATCTTGGAGATCGCCGCACGGACCGCTTTCCGGACATCATGGACGCTTTGTGATGTTCCTACTGTCTGTATAGTCATCACGTGTTGTAACAGCAGCTGGTTTGTTTCTTGCTGCTGCCTGTTAGCCTCAAGTTGTTGCAGGTTGGTTTTTCGTTGCTGCTGGTTAGCCTCCACAGCAGCCTTCATTATGGCCTCCATTTTGTTGAAGATCATGGGTTTAAATTTAGCGGGTTTAAGGCAAGATATACAACCGTGCCCAGAGCAAAAATGAAAAAAAAACAATTCTTCAGTGATCACGTCTGCCTCACTGCGTTTGCACGCATCCTCCACCAATTGTGGGGTTTCACTCTGGTAGATTGGGTAAGCGGGCGCAGTTCAGAGGCAAAAGACAAGTTCTTCACGAAAAACTTCAGTGTTATTCACCAATCTTGGTGTTACTTCACACAAATTGGAAAGTTCATATAAGACAAGTCACCTTGATGTCAGTTCTGCCTCCAGCAGTCCACGGCAGGCTTTAGGTGGCTGTTTCCTCGGCCCATGGGTCTCAGCCCTCCAACCTGGCACCAAGCCTCAGATCCCAACACAGAGATCCTGCTGCTGAGCCCAGCTGCCTATTTAAGGACAGCGGAAGATATAATTATGTGTAAGATTTGGTCTATAGTGTTGATGACCTTCAAAACTTATAGATACACATAAACAGCGCCAAATCCCCACAAACATAAAATTACGTACAGAAGCGCAATGAGATATAACGATATCCCTAAAGGGCAAGTAAATAGCCGTAAATGATGACTTACTTTGGTGGGGGGCTGTCAAACAGGTATAAATGCACCTGAGACAGTGACCCCCCAAGCAAGTTCACCAGAAGAAAGGCACAAATAAGTAAAGATCAGTGTTTACAGCTTGAAGTGAACTGGACTACTCACTTCACTGGGGGGGCTGTCACATAAGTGAGTGGTCGCAAGTACCTAGGACAGTGAACCCCCCTGGCCAAGGTCGCTGGAATTCACTTGGACAAAACAAGTACTTTTATAAAGGCAGTTATTACTCACTTCACTGGGGGGCTGCCAAACAGGTATAATGTAAGGTACCTGAGACAGTACCCCCCTGGCCGAGTCAGCTTATCCAGGTCTCCAAATTGGAAATCAGTGTCTCCAGTCTTTAAAATAGGTATCTTCAAATATTTTAATAAACAAAGCTCGGGGTTATACAAAACCCCTTCCTCAGGAGCAAGGTATTCACTAATACATAAAATCAAAGAAACTCACATATTAAATAGATTTCTCTCACCAATGCATCTTGTTCCCACGCTCGAGAATCGAAAAAAAGGCGGGAAATTGCGTTCAAACATAGCCTCCGGTCAAGTGGAACGCATCCAGGGACCGGAAATCGTGCATCTAGCGCGACTTCCGGTTCTGTGAAACGCTTGCCGGCTGTGTGTGGAACGCACGCCGGCTGTGTGTGGAGCGCACGCCGGCTGCGTGTGGAACGCACGCCGGCTCAGGGGAGCGTCACTTCCTGGCTGTGTGTGGAACGCATGCCGGCTGCGTGTGGAACGCACGCCGGCTCAGGGGAACGTCACTTCCTGTCTCGATGCGCTCCAACTAATGGAACGCATCGGCAGGGGGGATGAAGAGAGGGGAGGGAAACCTGCTAGTAGCGATGTCCCTCCCTTGCTACCAGCCGCCTGCTAATGCGATCTGGGAGGAGGAAAAAGTGGGTAGATAATGACCTCCTATCGAATTCTCTCTACATTCATATAGAAATATATATATGTAGGGCCCCCTGATATGGGTTATTTCATGATTTAGGAAGAGGGATATGATATAAAATATAATAATATTAGAAAGATAAATAATTTCATAAATTTGCAAAGAAAAATTATAATAACAGGATGTAAAAAATAAATATTTGTGGATCATAAGAAATTAATAATAGAAAATTGATAATAAAAAATTAAAGGACACGTGAAGCACGGGTGGTCAGCGCATGGGTGTAGAGGAATAAAGGAATAGATATTAAGGATATAAGATTTAAAAATCACAAATAATACATAAAAAATCCAATGAAGATATATAAATATAAATAATCAATAATAATAACAATGTAGTCAGATATAAAATCTTTTCTGAATGATAAATAAAATGATATATAAAATATAAAATATGAAGTAGGGAAAGCACCTGTATTCAAAATTATATATCGATTTTCTCTTCAAAAAATGTATAAAATGCTAGTAGTCTATCTATGTCATCTATCTATTAGAGTGTCCCTGTAAGCTCTTATATGTGGGTCGTACAATACAAGCTCTGAGAGAGCGTATGAATGAACATCGCTCTAATATAAAACGGAAAGTGACTACACATAGTGTGTCTAAACACTTCTCATTATATCACGAGGGTGACTCCAAGGGCCTGAAAGTCACTCCGTTAGAATGGGTTCCACAATCTTATCAGACACTATCAAGAAAGGAGATGTTTTGGATATATAAATTAAATACACTTGCACCGTTTGGTCTCAATGAGGCCTTGGAATACGCTAACTACTAATTTCCAAACTGAGAAAACAAACATTTACCTGAAAAAAGATCCCATGACTTTAGGAGTTATCTATACACTACTAGCATTTTATACATTTTTTGAAGAGAAAATCGATATATAATTTTGAATACAGGTGCTTTCCCTACTTCATATTTTATATTTTATATATCATTTTATTTATCATTCAGAAAAGATTTTATATCTGACTACATTGTTATTATTATTGATTATTTATATTTATATATCTTCATTGGATTTTTTATCTATTATTTGTGATTTTGAAATCTTATATCCTTAATATCTATTCCTTTATTCCTCTACACCCATGCGCTGACCACCCGTGCTTCACGTGTCCTTTAATTTTTTATTATCAATTTTCTATTATTAATTTCTTATGATCCACAAATATTTATTTTTTACATCCTGTTATTATAATTTTTCTTTGCAAATTTATGAAATTATTTATCTTTCTAATATTATTATATTTTATATCATATCCCTCTTCCTAAATCATGAAATAACCCATATCAGGGGGCCCTACATATATATATTTCTATATGAATGTAGAGAGAATTCGATAGGAGGTCATTATCTACCCACTTTTTCCTCCTCCCAGATCGCATTAGCAGGCGGCTGGTAGCAAGGGAGGGACATCGCTACTAGCAGGTTTCCCTCCCCTCTCTTCATCCCCCCTGCCGATGCGTTCCATTAGTTGGAGCGCATCGAGACAGGAAGCGACGTTCCCCTGAGCCGGCGTGCGTTCCACACGCAGCCGGCATGCGTTCCACACACAGCCAGGAAGTGACGCTCCCCTGAGCCGGCGTGCGTTCCACACGCAGCCGGCGTGTGCTCCACACACAGCCGGCGTGCGTTCCACACACAGCCGGCGTGCATTTCACAGAACCGGAAGTCGCGCTAGATGCACGATTTGCGGTCCCTGGATGCGTTCCACTTGACTGGAGGCTATCTTTGAACGCAATTTCCCGCCTTTTTTTTCGATTCTCGAGCGCGGGAACAAGATGCATTGGTGAGAGGAATCTATTTAATATGTGAGTTTCTTTGATTTTATGTATTAGTGAATACCTTGCTCCTGAGGAAGGGGTTTTGTATAACCCCGAAACGCGTAGAGCTTTGTTTATTAAAATATTTGAAGATACCTATTTTAAAGACTGGAGACACTGATTTCCAATTTGGAGACCTGGATAAGCTGACTCGGCCAGGGGGGTACTGTCTCAGGTACCTTACATTATACCTGTTTGGCAGCCCCCCAGTGAAGTGAGTAATAACTGCCTTTATAAAAGTACTTGTTTTGTCCAAGTGAATTCCAGCGACCTTGGCCAGGGGGGTTCACTGTCCTAGGTACTTGCGACCACTGACCTATGTGACAGCCCCCCCAGTGAAGTGAGTAGTCCAGTTCACTTCAAGCTGTAAACACTAATCTTTACTTATTTGTGCCTTTCTTCTGGTGAACTTGCTTGGGGGGTCACTGTCTCAGGTGCATTTATACCTGTTTGACAGCCCCCCACCAAAGTAAGTCATCATTTACGGCTATTTACTTGCCCTTTAGGGATATCGTTATATCTCATTGCGCTTCTGTACGTAATTTTATGTTTGTGGGGATTTGGCGCTGTTTATGTGTATCTATAAGTTCTGAAGGTCATCAACACTATAGACCAAATCTTACACATAATTATATCTTCCGCTACCTAAGTGTTTAATCTTGTGTTAACACTATATTTTTTCGTGCAGCCTCCCCTATCACTGCTGTCCTTAACATTTAAACACATTATTTTTTTATATATATATATTTTTTTTTTAAGAATTAATATTCCAGTAATTCCTAGTCCCATCACCGTTGGTGCCTTACAAGTGGGATTTTCCTTGTATCAAGGTCTTCCTAACCTCCTTTCTTTTTTTCTGTTACCTTCCTATTTAAGGACAGCCAGGTGCTCCAAAAACCCTGTCCGGCAATTAAAATACAGTCTGGTATTTGACCCTACCTGCCTGCAAATCAGCCAAGCAGCGCATGTTGGGAGGAAAATGCCTGTTTTCCCAGACCATTCCCCTCACTGTGTCACTATATACAGTACAGACCAAAAGTTTGGACACACCTTCTCATTCAAAGAGTTTTCTTTATTTTCATGACTAGGAAGGCATCAAAACTATGAATTAACACATGTGGAATTATATACATAACAAACAAGTGTGAAACAACTGAGAATATGTCATATTCTAGGTTCTTCAAAGTAGCCACCTTTTGCTTTGATTACTGCTTTGCACACTCTTGACATTCTCTTGATGAGCTTAAAGAGGTAGTCCCCTGAAATGGTCTTCCAACAGTCTTGAAGGAGTTCCCAGAGATGCTTAGCACTTGTTGGCCCTTTTGCTTTCACTCTGCGGTCCAGCTCACCCCAAACCATCTCGATTGGGTTCAGGTCCGGTGACTGTGGAGGCCAGGTCATCTGGCGCAGAACCCCATCACTCTCCTTCATGGTCAAATAGCCCTTACTTTCAAAGTTTTCCCAATTTTTCGGCTGACTGACTGACCTTCATTTCTTAAAGTAATGATGGCCACTCGTTTTTCTTTACTTAGCTGCTTTTTTCTTGCCATAATACAAATTCTAACAGTCTATTCAGTAGGACTATCAGCTGTGTATCCACCTGACTTTTCCTCAACGCAACTGATGGTCCCAACCCCATTTATAAGGCAAGAAATCCCACTTATTAAACCTGACAGGGCACACCTGTGAAGTGAAAACCATTTCAGGGGACTACCTCTTGAAGCTCATCAAGAGAATGCCAAGAGTGTGCAAAGCAGTATTCAAAGCAAAAGGTGGCTACTTTGAAGAACCTAGAATATGACATATTTTCAGTTGTTTCACACTTGTTTGTTATGTATATAATTCCACATGTGTTAATTCATAGTTTTGATGCCTTCAGCGTAAATCTACAATTTTCATAGTCATGAAAATAAAGAAAACTCTTTGAATGAGAAGGTGTGTCCAAACTTTTGGTCTGTACTGTATATATATATATATATATATATATATATATATATATACTGCTCAAAAAAATAAAGGGAACACAAAAATAACACATCCTAGATCTGAGTTAATTAAATATTCTTCTGAAATACTTTGTTCTTTACATAGTTGAATGTGCTGACAACAAAATCACACAAAAATAAAAAAATGGAAATCAAATTTTTCAACCCATGGAGGTCTGGATTTGGAGTCACACTCAAAATTAAAGTGGAAAAACACACTACAGGCTGATCCAACTTTGATGTAATGTCCTTAAAACAAGTCAAAATGAGGCTCAGTAGTGTGTGTGGCCTCCACGTTCCTGTATGACCTCCCTACAATGCCTGTGCATGCTCCTGATGAGGTGGCGGACGGTCTCCTGAGGGATCTCCTCCCAGACCTGGACTAAAGCATCTGCCAACTCCTGGACAGTCTGTGGTGCAACGTGACGTTGGTGGATAGAGCGAGACATGATGTCCCAGATGTGCTCAATTGGATTCAGGTCTGGGGAACAGGCGGGCCAGTCCATAGCATCAATGCCTTCGTCTTGCAGGAACTGCTGACACACTCCAGCCACATGAGGTCTAGCATTGTCTTGCATTAGGAGGAACCCAGGGCCAACCGCACCAGCATATGGTCTCACAAGGGGTCTGAGGATCTCATCTCGGTACCTAATGGCAGTCAGGCTACCTCTGGTGAGCACATGGAGGGATGTGCGGCCCTCCAAAGAAATGCCACCCCACTCCATTACTGACCCAATGCCAAACCGGTCATGTTGGAGGATGTTGCAGGCAGCAGAACATTCTCCACGGCGTCTTCAGACTCTGTCACGTCTGTCACATGTGCTCAGTGTGAACCTGCTTTCATCTGTGAAGAGCACAGGGCGCCAGTGGCAAATTTGCCAATCTTGGTGTTCTCTGGCAAATGCCAAACGTCCTGCACGGTGTTGGGCTGTAAGCACAACCCCCACCTGTGGACGTCGGGCCCTCATATCACCCTCATGGAGTCTGTTTCTGACCGTTTGAGCAGACACATGCACATTTGTGGCCTGCTGGAGGTCATTTTGCAGGGCTCTGGCAGTGCTCCTCCTGTTCCTCCTTGCACAAAGGCGGAGGTAGCGGTCCTGCTGCTGGGTTGCTGCCCTCCTACGGCCTCCTCCACGTCTCCTGATGTTCTGGCCTGTCTCCTGGTAGCGCCTCCATGCTCTGGACACTACGCTGACAGACACAGCAAACCTTCTTGCCACAGCTCGCATTGATGTGCCATCCTGGATAAGCTGCACTACCTGAGCCACTTGTGTGGGTTATAGACTCCGTCTCATGCTACCACTAGAGTGAAAGCACCGCCAGCATTCAAAAGTGACCAAAACATCAGCCAGGAAGCATAGGAACTGAGAAGTGGTCTGTGGTCACCACCTGCAGAACCACTCCTTTATTGGGGGTGTCTTGCTAATTGCCTATAATTTCCACCTGTTGTCTATCCCATTTGCACAACAGCATGTGAAATTGATTGTCACTCAGTGTTGCTTCCTAAGTGGACAGTTTGATTTCACAGAAGTGTGATTGACTTGGAGTTACATTGTGTTGTTTAAGTGTTCCCTTTATTTTTTTGAGCAGTATATAATTCAATCAGAAAGTCTTCAGACCCTTTAACCTTTTTCGCATATTATGTTGCAGCCTTCTTGTGCTATTTAAATAAATACAAATTTAAGTTTCTCCTCATTATTCTGCACTTAATAGCCTTAATGAGAAAGCGAAACAGAATTAATAATAATTAGTGTTAAGCGAATCGAAGTCAAACGAATTGACTCTGATCCGAATATCAGGAAAAAATTAAATTCTGGTAACGAATGAACAAATTAATTTTCCCTAAAATGGCAGTAAAAACAAAAAAAGAAAAATACATACTCACATCATGCATTTGTGCACGAAAAGGCCATCACGGCCACCTTGATTAAAGATACAGCTCAAAATCTAGCGCGGGTTGACGTCACTGTAGCAGCTTTGATGAGGATGGTTAGAGGACAGCCATTTTCAGGTCTCTCCAGAGATGTTTGATTTGGTTCAAGTCAGGGGTCTGGCTGTGCACCTCCACATCCACATCTATTTGTCCCTATGCCACTCATATGTTGCCTCGGCTATGTGTTTAGAGTTATTGTCTTGGAGGGAAAACCTTTGTCCCAGTCTGAGGTTCAAAATGCTCTGGATCAGGTTTTCATTAACAATATCTCTTTACTTTGCTCCATTAAGCTTTAGCTCAACCCTGACCAGTCTCTCTGACCCCGTCACTGAAAAATACCCCAACACTATGATGCTGCCACCACGCTTCACTGTAGGAATGGTATTGGGCAGGTGATGAGCAGTGCCTGATTTCCTACATGACGATTTTCTCTTGGGAACTTTCAGTGTGGCATACTTTTTGTATCCTCCAGATCCGTGCCTATCTCTGATCTCTAACGGGTTCTTTCGTTCTCATGGCTTGGTTTTTGCTCTGATGGCAGATCTCAGACTGCAACCTTCATGCACTTGGCAGGTCTATGTGCTTGGAGATCTTATAGATTCCCTGTGGAAACATACTGTACCACAGAGCCGTAGGCACTCTATGTGTCATTGTATAGTGCCTCTATATTGTACCATATTACAAAGATTTTCTCTTCTAGAAGCAATGTTTCAAGGGAAGAGTATTATTTAAAACAAATTTTGAAATTGGAGGCATTTGGAGCAAAATCTTTGTCCCTAGGACTTCTATGGGTGCCCTGTTATGGTTCTGTACAACTTATATAGTTTTAATACAGCCATGTGCATTTGTTATGAGGACAAGCAAAATGAGTACTAAAATGTATGACATAAACGCTAGATATTATATTTACTGACTATAAATCAATTTTATGTTCAACTTTTAACCTCCCTTTCTATTGCAAACCACGATCTTGTACTGTATTCCTGGCAAAGCATAAGCAGTGTCACCATAGCATTTACTTGTACATGTAACTTTATTGATTTATTCACACGCATCCCAGGTACATTTTTTTTAGCACTAAACAAAAAAGCAAAACTAGAGAGAATATTGTATTCCCCATAAATCACTAGCTTTAACCATTTCATAGATAAACAATTATATCTGCCAATCATTTAGCTTCCATAAATATAAACCCTTCCTTAAAGTAAACAAAATTAGATATTGATTATGAGACACTAGTAATATCCGTGCCATATGGGCTTGCCCTTGGAGCTATATATTTCATGCGGAAATGCTAGAATAGTTTTCTGATTCTAACAGAAAATGAAGCTCTTTTTGCGCAGACCTTTTTCATACTATTCATATTCTTATTAATGGCTGACATGCTTCTGTTTTCAATTTGGATCAAGATGTAGTGGTAGGTAATGTGCTATATTATTAACTGTAGTGGCAGTCAGTGGCAGATATTATTACTGAAGTCAAGAGGCGTTCTTCTGAGTGATTGCTACCTTTAACAGAAATGGGAGCATACATACTCGTTGTTTTGGTGCATTTAGTGGTTACTTCATGAATAGCTATTTGTCTTTAGTAGCAGAAAGGCTGTAGAAGAACTTACTTTTGCTAAATCTTGTGCATCTCAGTATGATATCTTGGGAACAGTGATGCAAGATTAATTTGCTAAAGTATAAAATGATAAATGAAGATGCCCCCTTAGGGCATACTTGATTAACTGCTTGCCAACTGCCAATTGACTATATACATCTGGGTGGTTGTCATGTATCATGGCATGGACATTTTGAACAAGTGATGTGTATAGAGATCAGGATGTGGCAATGCTGCTTCCTGCTCTGGTCCCATCGATAGAAGCAATTAGAGGAGATGGAGAGCATGAATAATAAATAAGTATGATTGGGGGGATTGGTAGGGGCTAAGAAATGAGTTTTGCTTAAGGGACCACGGATAGCGGGCCACATTCTGAAACCACTGATTCGGAAACCAAGAGAGCTTGTTTCAAGGATGGCTATGGGCAGAAGGGACAGTTTTTCTGCTAAATTGTTTTAAAATGAGGCCCATTGTGTGCAGACATCAGATGATTCTTGTACTGACATTTGCAGCTGCATGGCATGAAAGTAAGACCCCGTAATCGAATAGGTTGCTGACTATTACTATAGGAGAGGCATTTGGGTTGTGTATAAATGAAAATGAAACATTGCTCTAATGGTTCAATAAGAGCAATTTTGGAGAGGCAATTATGTCCACAGGTATGTACAGTATATGTTAGAATATTTTGTCTGCTTTCAGATGATGTTACTGTATTTTTCAGTATTAAAAAGGACTACAGTGACTTTATGAGAACATATTGTGGCTGTAAATCAAATATCTAGAAGCTAAGAAACTTAGAGTAACTGTTCCTCATAGTCACCTGATGATCATTGCATGTGACATAACGGTTCTGGTTCATGGACAAAAAATGAGATTCGTAGGCACTCAACCTGAGCAAGCATGGTTTATAAATAATTTTCAAAAAGTTCAGAAAGGTAGGCTTTACTACTGTCAGAAACCACTGAAGCTCATAATAAGCAAACGGCCTGCCAATAAGTCATACAGTCTGCTCGTGACCCAATACTGTGATAGAGCAAAGTTGTGTGCTCACCCACAGTACAATTATTGGAGCCTAACTAGACGAACACAGCAGTGAATGTCTGGGTATTATATTTCCAAGAAATGTATTGTGCAAAATATATTCTAAAATGTAAACTCCATCAATGCAATGTGCTTCACCTTCATTGATCCTTAGGTATATATTCTTGTAATTTGAAATTGATAAAGAAATATGAATGTGTCTTATATGGCAAATATACAGTAAATGGAAGAATAATCTACTGGTTTTATTGTTTTATTATAAGTGGTTTGTGCATATATACTTGATTGTTAATGTAGTGTGTTTCTGGAAAGGCAATGAGTGAGAAGTACCTTTAGGCCACATTTACATATACAGTGGGATGCGAAAGTTTGGGCAACCTTGTTAATCGTCATGATTTTCCTGTATAAATCGTTGGTTGTTACGATATAAAATGTCAGTTAAATATATCATATAGGAGACACACACAGTGATATTTGAGAAGTGAAATGAATTTTATTGGATTTGCAGAAAGTGTGCTATAATTGTTTAAACACAATTAGGCAGGTGCATAAATTTGGGCACTGTTGTCATTTTATTGATTTCAAAACCTTTAGAACTAATTATTGGAACTCAAATTGGCTTGGTAAGCTCATTGACCCCTGACCTACATACACAGGTGAATGCAATTATAAGAAAGAGTATTTAAGGGGGTCAATTGTAAGTTTCCCTCCTCTTTTAATTTTCTCTGAAGAGTAGCAACATGGGGGTCTCAAAACAACTCTCAAATGACCTGAAGACAAAGATTGTTCACCATCATGGTTTAGGGAAAGGATACAGAAAGCTGTCTCAGAGATTTCAGCTGTCTGTTTCCACAGTTAGGAACATATTGAGGAAATGGAAGACCACAGGCTCAGTTCAAGTTAAGGCTCGAAGTGGCAGACCAAGAAAAATCTCGGATAGACAGAAGCGACGAATGGTGAGAACAGTCAGAGTCAACCCACAGACCAGCACCAAAGACCTACAACATCATCTTGCCGCAGATGGAGTCACTGTGCATCGTTCAACCATTCGGCGCACTTTACACAAGGAGATGCTGTATGCGAGAGTGATGCAGAGGAAGCCTTTTCTCCGCCCACAGCACAAAGTGCCGCTTGAGGTGGGCTAAAGCACATTTGGACAAGCCAGCTTCATTTTGGAATAAGATGCTGTGGACTGATGAAACTAAAATTGAGTTATTTGGCCATAACAAGGGGCGTTATGCATGGAGGAAAAAGAACACAGCATTCCAAGAAAAACACCTGCTACCTACAGTAAAATATGGTGGTGGTTCCATCATGCTGTGGGGCTGTGTGGCCAGTGCAGGGACTGGGAATATTGTCAAAGTTGAGGGACGCATGGATTCCACTCAGTATCAGCAGATTCTGGAGACCAATGTCCAGGAATCAGTGACAAAGCTGATGCTGCGCCGGGGCTGGATCTTTCAACAAGACAACGACCCTAAACACTGCTCAAAATCCACTAAGGCATTTATGCAGAGGAACAAGTGCAACATTCTGGAATGGCCATCTCAGTCCCCAGACCTGAATATAATTGAAAATCTGTGGTGTGACTTAAAGAGAGCTGTCCATGCTCGGAAGCCATCAAACCTGAATGAACTAAAGATGTTTTGTAAATAGGAATGGTCCAAAATACCTTCAACCAGAATCCAGACTCTCATTGGAACCTACAGGAAGCATTTAGAGGCTGTAATTTCTGCAAAAGGAGGATCTACTAAATATTGATTTCATTTCTTTTTTGTGGTGCCCAAATTTATGCACCTGCCTAATTTTGTTTAAACAATTATAGCACACTTTCTGTAAATCCAATAAACTTCATTCGACTTCTTAAATATCACTGTGTGTGTCTCCTATATGATATATTTAACTGACATTTTTTATCGTAACAACCAACAATTTATATAGGAAAATCATGATGATTAACAAGGTTGCCCAAACTTTCGCATTCCACTGTAACATATTGATTGCAGATTTTTGGTGCAGATGCCATATGATACATCATTATCATTTCAGTGTTATTTTTTACAAAACTCATTCACATGCTATATAAACATATGTATGGATTCTTCAAAATTTTAGACCATTCCTACAGCACAAATGTGTACACAAGTTCTAAGAGGAAACCAAGAGCAGCTTAATGTCATGTTCCACTTCTCTTCATTAAAGTTGAATTTCCACTGCTGTGCTGTATATCTGCTTTCAGAAGATGAATGTTTCTTTTCTTTTTTTTTCTTTTTTTTTTTACTTTTCAAATGTTATGTTATACTTTCTTCTGATGCAAATGGCACTTATCAGATGGTGGCATTGGCAAAAGCCCATGAGGATCCTATAGATTTTTGCTAGACTACTAACCAAAGGTAACAAAAGGGTTAGTAAATATACAGTACATTACATTTCTATATAACATTTCTATTAAGTTTCTATCTTGAACAGAAAGGGGTTTTCCAGAACCAAGATATTGATGACCTATCCTCAGTATAGTTTATCAATTTCTGATCAGTGAGGGTCCAACACCTTGCACCCCCTCCAATCAACTGTTCCCTGCAGCCTACAGCCCAGAAACTACACAGTGGACAGAGCCAGAAGTAGAAGGTTCAATCCACTGTGTTGTGACCATGATGGGATCTTGCAGCTCAGGTCCCATTAAAGTGAATCGGAGTTAAGCTACCATACCCCAACATATACAAACTGAAAAGACTAGCGTGGTATTAGCAGGAGGTGCTCAAACCCACATGCAGTCGTGCATATATATAGGGGAGCAAATCCTGCACTTGTGGCCCGTTGCTAATGGCGATCCCCAGCAAAAATGCATACGGTGGAGGATGCCCGCAGCGAACCACAAGTACCACAATAGACATCCTACACAAGGTAGCAATTGTGTGGATGTCATAATCAATATAACAATATAACAAAATAATAGCAAAGACAGGTGCATGCTGCGGTCTTACTAAACCCTCAAACTGATTTAAAAATTGAGAGATTAGTCAACATGTCCTACGGTGTAGAACATGTCTAAGCCCGGGCACCACGCCAAGGTTTCTCAAGTAGCCCGGGACCTAACACTCTCCTAACTGAGCCGTATGGGCAATACCAGGAGCCAGTGGGCAAATTACAGGAGCATGAGGCCGACTCACAAACAACTCACCAGTTACCTCCAGCATGTAGCCATGCTTGCAATGGGAGGAGGGAGGAGTCTGCGAGTCCCACTCAAGACTGGCTGATATAGCCCAGGCCTCACAGGTGCACCTAAATGTGACCTGTAGATGGAAAACAGGCACATTTAAATTGGAGTTTATACACCTCCAGGAATCTCTATATATACAAACTGAAAAGACTAGCGTGGTATTAGCAGGAGGTGCTCAAACCCACATGCAGTCGTGCATATATATAGGGGAGCAAATCCTGCACTTGTAGCCCGTTGCTAATGTCGATCCCCAGCAAAAATGCATACGGTGGAGGATGCCCGCAGCGAACCACAAGTACCACAATAGACATCCTACACAAGGTAGCAATTGTGTGGATGTCATAATCAATATAACAATATAACAAAATAGCAAAGACAACGCTGCGGTCTTACTAAACCCTCAAACTGATTTTAAAAATGAGAGATTAGTCAACATGTCCAGAAACTACACAACATGTCCAGAAACTACACAACGAGTAGAGCCTTCTGCATCCAGTTCCATCCACTGTATAGTAGGAGACTGTGGGGAACAGCTGATCAGTTTGGGTGGCAAGTGTCATACATTCACTGGTCTGCTATTGATGACCTATCCCATGGAGGGACCCAGAAAAGCCATTAAGCTGGTCATATGGCCAGCAACCAAATTTTTCAGACATTAGAATTCTGGGGGAGGTACTTGGATGTCACAAAGGGAGATATCTCTGCCAGCAGGTTCTGTTTTAGGGGGTGGAAGAATGATAAACTGTCAGGAGAACATGAAGTAGAGAAGACAAAGAATTATCATCACTGTACAGTGTTATTAAATAGTATTATGTCAACACTATGTGTTTGCATTATTTGCTCCGTATTGTTTGGATTTTTTCTTGCAATATCTACTGTTTTAAATGTAGCTGTTGCGTCAGTGGGTGTGAAACCACTGTGTCAACCTACTGGTTTGACTTTGGGTTAAACCTAAGGGTGTTATCCTGGAGGCTCCTTGGTAATCATCCTTTAACACCTATTCAGGGATATGGACTTCCCTGCAAGGAACCACCAGAACACTAACTCCTGGAGTAGTCTCACTGTGGTTGACAGCTGACCCATGAGGGTAAGAGACATTGGTAAATGGCTATATTTACAGTATGTATAGCTCCCATGTGAATACACTGGTGTAAGGCACTGAGGGAACAGGCAAAACACTGTAAGGGTCCATTCACACGTCCGTATGTGTTTTGCGTATCCGCAAATCACGGACACCAGCAATGTGTGTTCCGCATTTTGCGGACCACACATCACTGGCACTCTCATAGAAAATGCCTTTTCTTGTCCGCAATTGCGGAAAAGAATAGGACATGTTCTATTTTTTTGCGGAACGGAAGTGCGGATCAGGAAGTGCGGATCCGAAAATGCGGATGCGGACAGCACATTCCGGCCCCATTGAAAATGAATGGGTCTGCACCTGTTCTGCAAAATTGTGGAATGGATGCGGACCCATTTTTCGGACATGTGAATGAACCTAAAGTCAGTAACAGGTCAGGTCAGGGTATGTAGTTTGTGTGTATACATTAAACAGGTCTGAGGTTAGAGCTGGTGCAGAGGGTCACAAAAGCAAACATATGCAGGTCTGTAAATGGGCAGTCAACAGGAAACTTCATACATTTGAAAGGAACTTAGCAACCTAATAACTGTATTACTCAAGCAAGGAAATGAGGTCAGCAGCATAACATTATAGCAGAAGCTGATTAGCAAGTAGAAGCAGCGATGCAACAGCACAAAGAGAAGGAAAGCAGAGGAGTGGTAGTGAAGTGGAGCAGTAGTCGTTCAATACCTAATCTTCCTAATAGAAGTAGCCGAGTAGCGATGGACACAAACCAATGATGGAACAGTAGCTTTTTAAATTACAAAAAACATAAAATGATGTGCTAAGGGGCCCAGGGAAGCAGGAATTTCAGGATATCCGTATTTTTGTGTCATCATATAATCAGCTTTTTGCATGAAAATGATGAATCAAATCATAGGAAATGATATATCCTACAGCTCATTGCCTCTCCTTAAATCTTATGCTGCCTCATATACAGTCTTGAGAAAAACAAAGTACCCTCTTTGAAAGATTTAGTTTTACATATTAAATTATAAAAAAAGGTCTTTGGAAGGTGTTTAAATTAGGTAAATACAACCTCAGATGAGCAATGGCATATGGTAAATTATAGCATGTCATTATTTATTCAACACAAACAGGGTCTGGAGGTGGAAGCAGTATGGGTAGGCCACCAAGTGGCACAATGACAGAGACTGGAGGTGGCAGCAGGATGAGGAGGCCACCAAGTGGCACAATGACACAGTCTAGATTTGGCAGCATCAGGAGAAGGCCACCAAGTGGCACAATTACAGTCTGGAGGTCGCAGCAGTATGAGAAATAGACCACTAAATGCTTTCAACACATACAGTTGAAACTCGAAAAATGTGAATATCGTGCAAAGTTTATTTATTTCAGTAATGCAACTTAAAAGATGAAACTACCCTATTTTTCGCCCCATAAGACGCACTTTTCCCCCCCAAAAAATGGGGGGAAAATGCCCCTGCGTCTTATGGGGCGAATGCTGAAAGTTTAACATCGCAGTTTGCGATGTACGAGCGAGCGGGGGAGGGACTGGGAGGAGGAGCTGGGGGCTGGAAATTGCGGCGGGGCGGTGCAGTCACTGTACTATAGCCCCGCCGCTCCAGTGCTGCACAAATATAAAATGTGTTATTCAATTAAAAGTTATTAAACATGCCCCCCAACTCCTAATAGTACCGTACATCCTAATAGCTTCTGTACAATGCCGGCAGGCAGGCCGGGCGGGTGGCAGCGTAACTCCCTGATGTCACGTGCCTGCGCCGCCTACTTTATGAATGAAGCAGGCGGCGCAGGCAAGTGACGTCAGTGAGTGATGCGCCGGCCGCCCGTCCGGCCTGCCGGCATTGTACAGAATCTATTAGGATGTACGGTACTATTAGGAGTGAGGGGGCATGTGTAATCATTTTTAATTGAATAAGACATTTTATATTTGTATACTGGGGCAGCGGCGTGGGGGGACGGACGGTTGGATATGTGGATAACATCTGTGGATGGCACAATTAAGAGTGGGGGTATGTGGATGGCACTGTTATGGGCTGGGGGGTCTGTGGATGGCACTGTTATGGGCTGGGGGGTCTGTGGATGGCACATATATAACAGTGCCATCGACAAATCCCCCCTGTAACAGTGCCAGCCACAGATCCATCCTGTAACAGTGCCAGCCACAGATCCCCCCTGTAACAGTGTCCGTCATCCACAGATCCCCCCATAACAGTGTCCGTCATCCACAGATCTCCCATAACAGTGTCCGTCATCCACAGATCCCCCCATAACAGTGTCCGTCATCCATAGATCCCCCATAACAGTGTCCGTCATCCACAGATCCCCCCATAACAGTGTCCATCATCCACAGATCCCCCCATAACAGTGTCCGTCATCCACAGATCCCCAGTAATAGTGCCATCCACAGACCACCATTAGTTCCAAACCCACCAAAAGCACACCTTTTGGTTAAAAATATTTTTTTTATTATTTTCCTCCCCAAAAAAATAGGTGCGTCTTATGGGCCGGTGCGTCTTATAGGGCGAAAAATATGGTAATATATGAGATAGACTCATTACATGCAAAGAGATATTTCAAGCCTTCATTTGGTATAATTTGGATGTTTATGGCTTACAGCTTATGAAACCCCAAAGTCAGAATTTTGAGGTACCCTTTGCTCAGGGGGTATGGATTAATTAGCTGACTAGAGTGTGACAGTTTGAGCCTAGAATATTGAACCTTTTCACAAAACTCTAATTTTAAGCTGCATTAATGCAATTCCTTGTAATTTGCATTACTGAAATAAATGTACTTTTGCACGATATTCAAATTTTTTGAGTTTCACCTGTATAACTGCAGAAGGGAACTAAGAATATATTTTTATTTTTGTACTGAAATAGGCCACTAAACGCTTTCACCACAAATAACTGCAACAGTGAAGTGCGGATATATTTTTCTTTTTGTATTGAAAAAGGCCACTAAATGCTTTCAACAGATATAACTGCAGAAGTGAACTGAAAATATATTTTTATTTTTGTACTGAACTAGGCCACTAAACGCTTTCACCACAAATACAGTCAAGTCCATAAATATTGGGAGATCGACACAATTCTAACATTTTTGGCTCTATACACCACCACAATGGATTTGAAATAAAACAAACAAGATGTGCTTTAACTGCAGACTGTCAGCTTTAATTTGAGGGTATTTACATCCAAATGAGGTGAACGGTGTAGGAATTACAACAGTTTGCATATGTGCTTCCCACTTGTTAAGGGACCAAAAGTAATGGGACAGAAAAATAATCATAAATCAAACTTTCACTTTTTAATACTTGGTTTCAAATTCTTTGCAGTCAATTAGAGCCTGAAGTCTGGAATGCATAGACATCACTAGACGCTGGGTTTCATGCCTGGTGATGCTCTACCAGGCCTCTACTGCAAATGTCTTTAGTTCCTGCTTGTTCTTGGGGCATTTTCCTTTCAGTTTTGTCTTCAGCAAGTGAAATGCATGCTCAATCGAATTCAGCTCAGGTGATTGACTTGGCCATTGCATAACATTCCACTTCTTTCCCTTAAAAAAACTCTTTGGTTGCTTTTGCAGTATGCTTTGGGTCCTTGTCCATCTGAAGATGTTTTGGCCACGCCAAATGTTTTTGCTATCTCTCTGATGGGTTTGTTTTGTTTTTTCAGCCTAATGATGGCTTGCTTCACTGATAGTGACAGCTATTTTGATCTCAGCTTGAGAGCTGACAGCAACAGATTCCAAATGCAAATAGCACACTTGAAATGAACTCTGGACCTTTTATCTGCTCATTGTAATTGGGAGAATGAGGGAATAACACACACCTGGTCATGGAACAGCTGAGAAGCCAATTGTCCCTTTACGTTTGGTTCCTTAAAGGGGTTGTCTGGGTTCAGAGCTGAACTAGGACATACCCTTATTTTCACCCAGGCAGCTCCCCTGAGGCTAGCATCGGAGCATCACAGGGCACTGGCTCTTTTGTTTTCAATAACACACTGCCGGGCAAAAACTTCCGCCTAGCAGTGTGTTCGGTGACGTCAACTGCTCTGATGGGCGGGCTTTAGCGCTGCCCTAGCCGTTTTACTGGCTAGGGCAGCGCTAAATCCCGCCCATCAGTGCCGGTGACATCACCGGGCTTCCTGGCAGCCCCATGGAGAGCCCTGGTACGTCACCAGATCTCCAAAAAATGCCTTTGCCCTGAGTGATTTAGCGCAGGGCAAAAGAGAGTATCGGAGCATGAACTGCTCTGATGCACAAGTCAGGGGGGCTGCCTGGGTGAAAATGGAGGGTTGTCTGGGTTCAGCTCTGAACCCGGACAATACCTTTAACAAGTGTGAGGCACATATGCAAACTGTTGTAATTCCTCCTACACCATTCACCTGATTTGGATGTAAATACCCTCAAATTAAAGATGACAATCTGCAGTTAAAGCACATCTTGTTCGTTTCATTTCAAATCCATTGTGATGGTGTATAGAGCCAAAAACTTTGAATTGTGTCGATGTAACAATATTTATGGACCTAACTGTAACTGCACCAGTGAAGTGCGTAAATATTTTTCTTTTTGTATTGAAATATGCCACTAAATGCTTTAAACACTTTCACTACAAATAACTGTGAAATGCGCATATATTTTTTTTGTACTGAAATAGTACAAATACTATTTTGTACAAATAACTACAACAGTGAACTGCGTACGGTATATATTTTTCTTTTTATACTGAAATACGTCACTAAACGCTTTCACCACATATAACTGCAGAAGTGAACTGCGTATATATTTTTCTTTCTATAATGAAATATGCTACTAAACGCTTTCAACACATATAGCTGCAGAAGTGAACTGCGTATATATTTTTATTTTTCTACTGAAATACGCCACTAAACGCTTTCACCAGATATAGCTGCAGAAGTGAACTGCGTACATATTTTTATTTTTCTACTGAAATACGCCACTAAACGCTTTCACCACATATAGCTGCAGAAGTGAACTGCGAATATATTTTTATTTTTCTACTGAAAAACGCCACTAAACGCTTTCACCACATATAGCTGCAGAAGTGAACTGCGAATATATTTTTATTTTTCTACTGAAAAACGCCACTAAACGCTTTCACCACATATAGCTGCAGAAGTGAACTGCGAATATATTTTTCTTTCTGTACTGAAATATGCCACTAAACGCTTTCACCACATATAACTGCAGAAGTGAACTGCGTATATATTTTTCTTTTTCCACAGATATAAGCCACTAAAGGCTTTTCAACATAGCACTTGCACCCCAAGAACAAATTGCTGGAATGACAGAGCTGTATAATGGCTATTTGGATCCCCAAATAACCTTTACACGCACTTGCAAATCGCTTTTCTAGCACTGTCCCTAGCGCCTTCTGACGTCTCTCCCTGTACTAAGATGATGTGAAATGATTCCTCCCTATTCTTTCCCTGCACTTATAAATCGACATCACAGGTCTGGCTGCTGATTGGCTGCATGCATGGCATTATGGGTCATCCCGCCTTACCCCATGTCCTCACACATGTAGCAGCCATTTTAGCTGCCATTTTAGTAAAAAGTGCGACTCGTTACCACGAAGCGCAAGGAAATTTGCATTAGTTGCAAATCGAATTCTTCCTGACGTTTGGATCGAATTCCATTTCTTCAGCTTCGATTTGCTCATCTCTACCAATAATATCAGAGAATTTGGAATATCAAGCAGATATTCCAGAAACATGTGAAATACAAAAATAAGGATTCTGTGATGACATGTATAATACATTATTCATAATACATTCATTGTATGATGTTTTGTAGTGCACAGTTGCTTGTGAGTAAAATACATTTTGAATAGCTATATGGTACCAAGATAAATGTAAAAATGTACCACCTATATTAGTTCCTTGATAACTAATATATAAAGTACCCAGATAAATAGTCCATTTGGTGCTCTCATGAGAAAAAAAATCACATTTAAAGAGCACCTTTCACTACAATAAAAAATCTAAACTAAGTATACAGACATGGAGAGGGGCGCCCAGGGATCTCCCTGCACTTACTATTATTCCTGGGCGCCGCCCTGTTCTCCCGGTATAGGCTCCGGTATCTTCAGATTTCCGGCTCAACTGGGAGGAGCCTGCTCTTGTTCTCCTGGGCGTCTCCTTCTCCCAGGCTGTAGCGCTGGCCAATCGCAGCGCTCAGCTCATAACCTGAGAGAAAAAACCTCTCAGGTTATTAGCTTCCACATTTTTGAGGCTTGTAAAAAACATATTTATGAATTTATTACAGTGTTTTTTGAGGTAGTATTTTTTTAGTCACATAACCATTTATGTATGTTTATTTAGAGAAATCTATGGGGAAATGCCTGCAAAACACCACACACATGCTGCAATTGCTGGCGAGAAAAACACCAAGGGCAAAAAAAAAATTATCACACAGGTTATATTTGAAATTGGGTTTGTTTGAGTTTTTGTTGGTGTACTTTGAACCAAATTTATCAAATGCTGTACGTACGTTATAAGTTAATTCTGGAGCATTATTTAGGAATACTACTCCAAGTTTTCTAATCCATCCTCCTACTGTAGTGAGTAATAAACAAGCCCAATTTAGCAACTTTTTGTGGCCGGAATTCTGGAGTGCAGGAAGTGATAAATTCAGCCCATAGTGTTTCATAATTTCCTTTTAGCCTGTGGTATTTTTGCTGTTTATGATTTAAAAAAAAAAAAATACTTGTGCAACAACCTCAAAAAAAAATCTATATGTAGATGATAACAGCATGCAACCCACCCACCTAGAAAAAAAATCTACGTCTGATAATTGTTTGATGATTAACCAAAAAACATTATGCTGCATTGTGCTGCTCCTGCCTGATCATCTATATCTCCATTTACAAAAAAAAATCATTACTATCATATAGCTAACATAAAAAGACAAAAAGCAGCAGCACACAAAAAAATCTGCATTCCAAAGGTAGTCATGAACCATTATGGATGGATTAAACTTTGTGTTTGCCAGATACACAGTACCTGTATCTTTTGAGTAAAGATTGCATTCCCAGAATTACTTGAGAACAAGCTTTCTCTTTTTAATTTTAAATGTTTTCCTTGTAATGGTTGATGACAATATTACTTATGTGGCATGCCAAATTACTATGAAAGAGCATTTTAATTCACATCGATAATTCTTTAAATGATTTCAGATACCACTTAATGCCTTCCAGTTGACATAACAAATGAAGCATTTGGAAATGTATTTGTAGTTCTTTAATAAATGTCAGCAGATTACTTTGGAACATTTACAAAAGGTGACAAATTGCTGTAAATCGATGTCTGACATTTGTGTTCCAGTTATACCAGAAGACACATAAGACCTAGAGAACCATTACCCATAGTTCTATGTGCTGCTTACAGTACAAAAGTTGCTGAGGAACCCATGTAATAGTTTAGGTTGTATGAGGTTAGAAAAAATGATGTGCTGTTTTCCAGAACAAGCAGCCCTTCTGGACATGGGCTTTGTCTGGTATTCCAATTTAAGGTGCCCACATGCCTTCAAAAGCCATCAACTGAATAACAGCTATCTCTCCCTATTCTTCCATACAGACAGGAAACAGATAAGTATGTATATGTTGTCAATGAGGAGAGAGGAAAAAGCTTCTTCTAGACACTATGGTGGAGGCTTAACTACTGAGATAACAAATTGAGTGTTTGACAGATAATGTAAGGAAAGAGTCCGGAGTTTCTGATACACGAATGATATGCAATATATGACTTTCCCAAGAAGTATTTTGCCAAATGTATCTGAAGATTTGCAATTCCATTTGGACAAAATGCCCAAAATGGTGCCTGCTATTTTACTTTTAAAATTCTGTATATTAGCGAGGGAAACTGGGCAAAAAGAATGAGGTGGAAGATCAAATGACCCCAGGCAGAGCCCTAACCAGCAGGCTTGCCCACAATGCCTTGCAGGCAGCCTGATAGCCAATCAGAAGGGAGGATATTGGCTGGTCAATTAGGCTCTGTGCTAGATATAAAGCACAGACATCATTGTGAGCTCAGCCTCTGTGAGAGGACGTGTCTGCAATGTTTCTGACAGGCACCAATTACAGACACAAGTCAGCTATCTTACAGTCTTGCAAAGGTAGAATTGGTAAAAATTGTATTCTATACCCAAAAACTTGTTGTCTCAGGTGTGCCTACAAATAGAAAACCATTGCCATCTACAAGCTCTATTTTATTCAATTGAGAATTCAAAAAAAAAATTTTGTCTTCCACTATTTCTCCGAAAAGCTATCTGTTCCTTGTACTCTCAACATGGGATGCCTCTAGGAATTGCCACTGTGTGGCAAAGTGCATGCCATCAACAGCAGCAGCTGTTATAGCCAAAGACAGTACTTGTCTTTTAGGGCATACTGTTTCAATGTTTTGCATGGCTACGGTGATGCTGCACCACAGCAATTACCCTATTGACACCTCCATGTTTGTGCTGGTCTGGTTTCCACACCAGGCTTTTATCCAGATACTTCCTCCAAATCTATCTCAATAGTGGTCAGAGGTAATAGCAGGAGAGCATGTGTTATTTTCTGCTTAGGCAGTGTGGCAGCTTACCAGTGAGACATTTGGCATGCCGATGCTTCAAAGAGGCCACCATATTTGTGAGTAGAGACAATAGCAGCATTAACAATATGTCATCCCTCTGATATTTATGTTAGAGCAATCATCTTTTGATGACTGCACTGTAGCTGTTGAGGACCCGCATGTATAAAGTCTCATGGAGGAGAAAGAATGAGTAGGATGAGGATGAGGAGCTACTACTGGAGGAGGGGAAAGAGTAGCAGGAGGAGGAGTCACTGGTGCAGGAAGACAAGGCTGATGATAATTATGATGACTGGCCATGATGACCAATCTTTGTAGTGGGTTGCAGGGCCAAACATAATTATATTCTCAGGAATTCTGGCAGGCATGGCAAGCTGCATACTTACTTGCTTACATACTGAAAGGCATTTTGTTAGTATCAAGCAAACTGATGATTACTGGCTTGCCATGTTTTTAGTTCCTCGCTATCAATGCAAAATGGGGGCATGTCTTCCTGATGCCTTCCACCCATGTGTCTGACAAGTAGGTCCCCCTCCACCCTCTGCTGAGTCACTGAGCTATCACCATCAAAATATATAAATGAGCCAGCCTCAGTGTCAATCATGTCCCTATTGCAATTCCTTGAGTCTGAATGTACAGTTGGTCATCAACCTTAATATATACATGCTTGATACCATCCAAGAAAAATTGTTCGCTTCAGATGGAAAAAAATGACCAATATTCTAAAATACGAATATATAGCACTATATTTAATATTGTGCTATATATTCATTTTTTTAAATATTCGGCATTTTTTTCCATCTGAAGTCATAATTCCTCCCTGCTTAAGTTTCTTGCGGGCCAATGACTTATTGGCCCACAAGCAAAAAGCAGGGAGGAATCATGTGTTCAGATAGAAAAAATGACGAATATTCGATATAACGAATATATAGTACTATATTCAAAATATTCGCAAATTCTCGAAGTGGCGATATTCAAGATAAAAATTCGCTTTTCGAATATTCGTGCTCAACACTATTCCATTGTATCAACCTGATGAGAAAGAAATAGTAGTAGTTCACTGTGGATAAAATAAAGAATATTCAATTTTACAAACGTTATCCTCTGTATCAATAAACAGAATCTTAAGACTGTTGAGGATATGTATTCAGATAAAAACAGTAACACTTACTTAAAATGTCATTTGGAATAAGCAAAAATGTAAGTAATATACACTAATGTGTCCATAAATATTTTTTCACATACATTTAGGGCTCCAGTGTGTCTGACTCATAAGTGAACTGACCAATTACTTCAACACATTGCTTAAAAATTAGTCTCATGAGCACAAACACATGCATAACTCTCACTAATCAAATGCATAAAACTATACAATCCCCCCCCCCCCCCCTCATTAACCAGACAAGCTCTCGAGTCTATGAGTCAATGGATCTGTTCCACTAAGGCTTGTTCTTGTATTAGAGCAATCCCATGAAGACTTGGATAGTTTCAAGGTTTATGTATTCGGAAAATAGTAACTTGATTATGATAGAATGCTATATTTATAATAATTTAACAACAAATAAATGAGATTAATGACTCAGCTTAAAAAATTGGCTATATAAAGGCTTATATAGCTAAAATGTAAAGTCAGTCAGTGGCAATAAAAACTGTTATAGAAGTTTTTTGAAGGAAGTGAGTAATGCAACAGGGTGAAAAAAATATTGTCTATGTTGCTTAGTTTTTTTATTTTTGGTACATTGGAGAAATATTTGCACTTATTTTGGTTTTGTTCCACCAGATTTCTGCTAAATTTCTGACAGTGTAAACAGAAAAGAATATAATGCTATATTAAGCTAAATAGACCAAATATAATCAATGGGGAAATTTAATCAGATCATTATGTATCTTAATGGACCGTAACACTTTACAGACCATTACATCTGTTTTGGATCATATAACAATGAAAGGAATGACATAAAGGCTAGGTTATAAGGGGGCATAAGGGGTAACTGTCATACTTCACCTTGGGAGGTAGAACCTTCAATTCCTATATAATTACAGCAAAAAGACATGGATGAATATAATATATAAAAGTTTTAATAGGTGATTATTCAGAGTTTCACTTTTCTTGCTTGAACCTGTCATATCTGAGCACACATCTTACTAGAAATCTGGTTGCATGTTTATTCACATAGGGAGTTATAAACAATTGCACAGACATCTCTAGGTTTCAAGGGCCAGGCATGCTAAAATCCATTTGGGGAGGAAAGCAGCATCAATTCTTTAGTGCTGGGTGGCTTTTAAGATACTTTTACAAAATGTTTGAACCACTTTTAGCTCCTTACTATACCTTCATACTCTACTTACATCTACCCTTACCACTGGCACAATCATTGATAGATTCTCCTAGGCCAGCTTATCACTTAAACCAGAGAAAAAAACCAAATTGCCTCATATCAGTCCATCTCTTTATTAAACATGGCTTTTAAATTTCTCACTAAGATACAAGCAAGTAGACTACAAACCAGACCAAACCAAACTCCTGATATCCCCAAGGCCTACCAAAATGGATTTGTTCACTGTAGATCACTTGTGTTCAACATTTATACGACTTCAATGGTATAAAGGCTTATCAAGCTAAACAAAAAAATTGTATATCTTCATCAGTATATCTTCATCAGACTTTATGGAGATATGGCTTTTGATCTTGTTTCTTGGTCACGAATAATAAAAGCAACAAAGTTTTATCTTTTTGATCCGCCAAACAAAAGTGATTAGAATGATTTTTCACAGCCATGCATCTTCTAACTGGCTAATTGTCCACTGTTCTGGATCCTTTTAAACCTCCAGAGGGACAAGGCAACCCTGCCCTTTATCTCCCCTTTTTTTTAGCATTGTTCTTGATTGTCTCTTTAGAGCCATGAACTCTCACACCACAATCAGGAATGTGACAGACAAAACCTTGCCTTTGTGAGCGATTTATTCTTGTTCATAAATAATCCTGAAGAGCAAATTAGGAAACTATACTTTCACTGACAGGTAAATTCAGTTTGATATCTGGTTTAATGTCAATTTCCTAAAATTTCATAACATTTCCCTCTAAAATTTGCTCTCAAATGCTGAGATCTACAAAAAACTGATAGAAAACTTTAGCCTTATTAATAGTGTTGAGCGCAAATATATTTTTATCGCGAATATCGGCACTTCGAGAATTTGCGAATATTTAGAATATCGTGCTATATATTCGTAATGACGAATATTCATTTTTCTTTTTTGTTTTAACACAGTACACATCAGGTGATCATCCCTCCCTTCTTCTAGCTTGTGACCAATGAGAAGGCTTTGTCACAGCTTAGCAATATCCCTAGCAACCAATAGAAAAGTTGCCTACCCCTTAGTATATAAGAACCTCCCAGCAGCTATTTTCTAAAGTTTATTGCAGTTATGAAAGAGACAGCAGTGTCATTGCTGTGCTTTGTGCTTTGTTATATTACATTAGACAGTTAACTTATATGTATAATTCAGATAGTTAGGGGGAGATAGTCAGTGTAGGTTAGAGATTGATCTATAGTGTAGCTGATAGGTTCCAGTGCAGGGTGTTAGTCAGTGTAATAGGTTCTTCTGTCCATACATACATGCTACAGACATAGTGCTGTGATGTCACAAGTTGCACGTATAGCAAAAAATATACGCATCATTAATTGCCGAAAATTCGCAAGTGCAAATATATTGGAGCACTCTATCTACATATAAAGCTATTCTAATGTTCTGCCATGCCAACCATTTTCTCCAGTCTCAGGAAACTTATACCAGCTTGAAAAATGTAGCATAAGTGACCCACGCCAGTCTTTCGCGCGCATTAAACGAATAATACATTGGCAATTTTCGCAATCAAGAATATAATCTCGAATTTGCGAATATATGACGAATATTCTACAAAATATTGTCAAAATATCGCAAATTTGAATATTGCCCCTGTAGCTGATCACTACTTATTGACTTCATGATATATGAATGAACAGATAGGAGGAAATGAACCTATTAGAATGTAATTTTGGATGGTTCTATTTGATGCATGATATTTTGATGCCAATATTTATTGCCGTTTCATATGAGGCACAAGAAATGAAAAGGAGGATGGAATGGCTGGAAGGAGAGATTTTCTGTGTTCTTATTTTGAAATGTTTAATTTTCACAATTTCCAGTCCATTTTTTATTATTGATTTAATGAATGTTCAAAATGACATTTTGTATTATTCATCTGTTACTTCTGTGGCCTAATTAAAACAATTATTTTACCTAACGAACCTCAACATTTTTGCTCCGGTCCTGCATGACATCAGTGTGAACAGAGTCCTAGAATTCTTCCACCAAATCAGAGGCACACTTTCAATTGTTCCAGACAGTCAGTTAGATACAAAGAAAGATCCAATAAAACCTTGACTATATCAGACACTGCTAGAATATACAGTGATTTTTTTTAATGTAATACACTAAGAAGAACGTTTCAGTTTGAGGTTTAGCTGCAATGCCATTTTAATTAGATTTACAGGATTAGCCAATTTATAAACTAAAATCTCTTTTTATGTAGAATTGGATTAATTCAATTTGTTGTTAATTCAACCAGAATTTGATGTCTTATACAAGTTACTATGTCCTGTGTACATTTTATAACATGATTTTACAGCCAAAGATAGAACACACACACTATAAATATTTGATGGCTGTCCTGAAGCAGCCCAGCCTGTCGGCAAACTAAAGCGCTTGACAAACAGCAGTTTGCACATCTGTATTTTCATATGGAGAATTATAATCAGATTGTTTTACAATTCAAAACAGTACAAATTGATGAGGGAACAGCAGTGAAAAATAGAAGGTTTTACAAGATCATAACAGCAGTGGAAATATCTATAAACATAATACAAATCATAAATGATCTTCAGTCCAAAAAAATGCAGTCTCCCTCTGACATAACTTGCAAAAACCTGAATATGGGATACATTTAAAGTTAAGTAATCAAACTTTGCCTTATAAAACCTCTATATTTTGAAAACTTTAAGGAAACACATTTTTCTCTATGTATTATAATCCATTCACACCTTCTGCGTGCATCTGTAGTGTCTCTTTCTTTGAATTATTATGCTGTAAGACTATGCATTTACAACGTCAGCTGAAAAAGTGGTAGACATCCAGCGCTCAGAAATAAAATCCAATAACTTTATTTAGAACGCATAGAAAATTTTAAATCCAAATAGTTTTTATGTTTCGATAGTGTAACCTTCTCTAGGTCATGGCATTAAAAATATATAGAGGGAGATTTAATAGGATACTGCGATGCTGGAGGATAGGCCGAATGTATGACATCATAAATTAGATGCATTTTCCCACAGTCCATGTTACTAAACATAAATCTACCATAGCTCAGAGCTATGGCTTAATTTACATAATAAAACTGGAGTAAATGAAGATAAATGTATTGCACCCATCCATGCCCCCTTTCCACCCTTGCCAAACCCAAAATCTGAGAGATGGGCCAATTATTTGAAAGGTTGCAGTTAAAAAGTCACAAACAAAAGGGAGATGATGTCTCCTCCATTGAGTTTAAACAGTGGGGCAATATATTTTTTTATGCCAAGAGTGTTGCACACTCAAAACATGTAGGCAAGTTGGATTTAAAATCTACTATACTACTACTAATCTACTAAAGGTATTGGATATTATTTCTGAGCATTGGATATCTTCCACTTTTGTAGCTGATTTTGTACCTATGAGCCAACCCTGTTTGTCATGCATCAGGAATCAAAAAAGAAAGTTTATCCAGCTCACCATAAGCGTTCGGTGCACGGAGAGGACCAGACCCGTCCCTTGTACAATTAGAAAAATAAAGAAATATTCTCCAGCATCCGTCAGTATTGGTCGTCTTTATTGTAGATCGGCATAACAGTACATGCTTCAATCTTCACCACCCTCCACCACAGGTTAACATGTTTCAAACTTGGAAGTTCTTTATCATAACCATGCATCAGGACTCTGAGGAGGACTAGGTGACCATATTCACACTTACCCTATGTATTTACAATGAATGTCAGAAATTGCAGAACAATATTTAATGTGACACAAAGTCAGCCATACCTATGCTTTGGCTTTATTGTTCCTATGGTAGTCACCCTTGGTGGGGGAGAGTAATGAATCCTTCTGAATACAAAACAATACCTAGGCACAGATAGTACTGCCTACAAATATCTTCATCATCCAGTCACACAGACAAAATCACAGAATAAAGTGGTCTAAATGGCAAAAGATGCTCAAGACCCCAAATGCTGATGAGCATTTTTACCCAGGGGAGAAAATCCTGCCTATGTGGTCCGTTGCTAAAAGCAATCCCCAGCAAAAATGCATACAATGAAGGATGCCCGCAACGGACCACATGTAAGACAAATGTGCGGATGGGGCTATAAAAAACAGAAAATCACTGAAAATGGTGCATTACAGTGGTAAATGCAATTGACAAAATATGGCTAAACCCTCATGCCTATATTAAAATGAGACATTCGCCAATATATTATTATATTAAGAACATACTGAAGCCCGCGCACACCGTCAAGGTCTCTCAATGTGGCACAGGACCTAATGCTAACCTGCCTATTCCGTATGGACAGTTTATGATAGGTGCATAAAGTCCGACACACAGCCAACAGCTCCCAGTTACCTCCAGCATGAAATCACACAAACAATGGGAGGAGGGAGGAGGCTGTGAGTTTGTCACACCCTGCTCTGTGGGTGGTCTGAGGAGATTTGTCAGTATTCCTGCACGTGACTCCATCTGACAGTTTTTTTGTTGTGGGTTTGAACAGAATCCCACCTCCCATCAGGTATGGTTCATTTGGTTATTGGTGAGGCTATTTATTCCTCACTCTCCCTATAGCCTTTGCGGGTTATAGTTCTTCCTTGTTTAAGCTCTGGAAGTTTTGGTGGATCGTCTGGTCCAACTTATCTATAGATAAGTCCTTTTTCCTTCTGTGTCTGTTTTTACTAGGCCCCTAGAGTGACTCTAGCTCCTTCAGCTGTGGAAGGCGCTGGTTGTCTCTTTTCCTCTTCCCTACAGATGACGGTTTGGTCCAGTGTGATACAACTTTAGGTACATGAGCATGTGCATATCTACCATCGAGATATGCACATGGGCATAGCAGTGTAGGGAAAGTCTCTTAAGAATTGCTAAGAGGTGACCCCTTTGTTCCCTAACTTTTGGGGCCTAGTCAGTTGTTTTGTTTGCTTTGCGGTGTTCTGTTTCCTTCCCTTATCTTACCTACCGTGACAGAGTCCCACCTATAACTGGCTCATGTGATGCAGGCTGCCCAGGTGCACCTGAAAGTTACCCATAGATCAAAATCAAGGCACATTCAAACAATCCCCCAACAATCCCTAGGAAGGACAACCCTAATGCCCATTCTTTCCTACTAGCTCATACATAATGACGGTATGAGAAAAACAGCATTGAGCATATTTTAAAAACTCAATATGCTTGTGACTGCATGAAGGGATACAGAATATTATTATATTATCAAAAAAATGCTAATGGAAAATGTCAAAATAAGGCTGCCTTCCTTGGTGGTGTATGCTACCAAATTCCCCATCTCAGGACAGGAAGGACCAATATTTATTTGGCAAAATTCTGTAACAGGAGGAAAAACTAGGAGATGACAATTGGTCTAACAAAGTCCTTCATGGTTTTCAAATAGTGCCTCTTCATGGGGAAAGGGGATAGGATCGCCTGACCTGATTTTCATCTCCCAAACTCCATAAAGTTATCTATTATTATCCATTCTATACTATAATTACCCTCCAGTGAATCTTTGCTAATAAAACATTAACATGCTGATTCTTCATCCATTTTTCTATCTGTACAGTAGCTCATTTCCCACTACCCAGTGTATTGGAATTTTCATGCTCTGTCCAGCTTTATAATGAGTATTTTGCAATCTATTATTACATGTTTCATAAGGGAAAGAAATATAATGGACTGCTATTCAGGGCAGAAATGTTCTATCGGATGCTATTTTTCTGAATAGATTTACAGAGGTGGAAGCGGCACAGTTGCTAAATTAGTTATATAATTTCCTCATTGCAGTGTTTTGTTATCAGATTTCTTAATGAGGCTGAAGGCATAAGCATGGAGTGATGTATCTGTCTCTTTCTGCAACACGAGAACTGACTTCTTGACTCAGTCAATTACTTACACTATAACAATAAATGAAATAGTGAAGGCTGAAATTGTGCCTCTGGGCTCCAGAGCACCAGGAGATTAATATTAATTTTTCATTAAAATGCCAGACAGTTCGTCAGATTACTAACATCACAAATAAAAGATTATTTTACCATTGCTTGCAAATTGAAGAGGAGATGATTTCACTCTCTACCACTGAAAGTATTATGTAGATTGATTTGTTGATAACAAGCTATCTAATAATACCATGTAAACATAATTAATATCAGCACATTTGACTTGCAATCCTTAATTTCAATATGTATAAGTGTGCAATTTATCAATTCAGATACTATAATTAGCTATATGAACTACCGCAAGTTCCCAGGCTTCCGTAGACACAAAATATAGATTTAGAAATAGGTTTATTTTTGTGCATTACCTGCTATGTGTGTGTGCTGAGAAGTGAAGGTTGCCCTGAGTATTCAAAATGATGCGAACTGTGCAACATGCAACTGATTATTTACTAAAGATTGGCAACTTTAGATGCCATCTTAGTTTAAAAAAAAAATGCTGGAGAAAGATCTGACCAAATTAATAAGAGGTGCATAGCTCCTTATAAATTTGTTATATCTTCTGATATCAGAAACTGAAATCTACTTGAACTAGCAGCTGGAGTAGATTTCTGATATACTGTGCACCAGTTTTATAGTGCACATATTACATGAGTCTCTTCCCGCCCACACGCTACCTAATTTTTGGAAAAATGGTGAAGGTGTCAGAAAAATTTAAAACAGACACTTGCAACAAAATGTGTGACTTTTCTCTGACAGTAAACTGGCGTAGCTCTATAGTAAATGAACCCCACTGTACCACTAGACATAATTTATGACTGCTCAAGGATTGGTGATTGATAGCAGAATCACTAGACATTCCAGGCGAGAGAATAGGGTCCAGGTGGTATCACAAAGCTGTTTACTTTAAAATGACTTTTACCACCGACGACGCATTACTTAGCAGCTGCTCACTCACTCAAGATGCTGAAAGACCTGTGATAATATACTTTGGCTTCTGCTCCTCCAAATACTAGAGAAGCTCTTCATACACCATTTCAAGACTATAGCAACCACTACTTATTGTGGAAATGATGACTATAGCACTGGAGATGAACGAAGTTATGTAAATTTGATTTGGCTGCTTTTCCAAATTTCATACAGCAATTTGCTTCATGATGTAGTACTTCATCACAAAGCCCATTTATTCATATGTAGTGCGCCGCCCCCTGTCACCGAACACCTCAGATGCCGCGTTCATTGCCGATCATGGCATCTGAGATTAAAAATGAGGGCTTTCAGGGGTTAATCAGTTAGAAAAAAAAAACACTGAAGAGCAGTCCACAGCCATCTTGATTAAAGACACCATCACGCCGGTATCTTCAAACAAGATGGCCACGGCAGGCTCTTCGCATACAAATAGATGAGGTGAGTATGTTTTTTTTTTTGAACCACCATTTCAGGGAAAATAAAGCGCGAGGAAATTCACGGCAAATCAAATTTTTCCTGAAATTCAAATCGAAGTCCACTTGAGATACTTTGATTTTCTCAACACTATGAAGCATATTGGAAGGGCAGCAAGTGGAATTTTTTAAATATTGATTTAACCATATAGTGGGTTGTCATTTATAATATTGCCACCTTTTTTAGCATGTGTATAGCCTAATTTGCTAAATGTATGGTGGGAGAATTAAATAATCATGCTGAACTGATTGCTGAGGGCTCCTTCAGTATAACAGCAAAGGCACAAAGGGGAATGATCAAAGGAGGAGGTTTACTTCAGTATTCGGCTATCTTAGAGGTATACAAGGTATATATCAATGAACTACATTATGAGATCATATTATATAAGATTAGATATCAGATTATAGCAGGAGAGGCAACACAAATGCTAGTTCTTTGCAGCTTCCCTGGAGTCATTCAATAGGCTACAGGTAGTCTGGTGGGGTGCAAGAGCAAAGGTATGGTCTCTACTATAGATTTCAGTTAAGCCTGCTTGCAGTAAAGGAGTGTGCCAAATTCCAAATAATATAATAACAATATATTTTCTTCCGCACTTCAAAACTGCAGGTACACTTTAAGCAACACACTATCAAAATAAAGTGCCATTACACCTCCATAAGCACAAACGAGCCATGCAAATCAGGATAGATTGGTAAAAGAGAAAGTGCAGAGAATGGCAGGTTTTGCTGAATATTTGAATATTTCTGTTGATTTAGAAATTAGAGTATAACTGAACATTTGAATGAATCATTTTCATCCAAGGTCTGCCTAAAACACATTCAGTGTGATAGCATAGTCTAACCACTAAGCATGACCGTGTAACAGATTGCAATGCATTATGAAGTTGGCAATGTGGCAAATAATACCTATTTTAGTAATTTGGTTCCATATAAATCCCAGTCTGCCACTTTCCATCCCATGTTTCTCCCAGAATTACTTCATATACAGTTCAGTTATTGTTCTAGAAAAATCAAATACCGGATAATGAACAATCCATCATATTTTCTTGTGGTTGTAGAGGAGAAAGACACTATAGACAGGATTTTCTGTGAGCCTTAGGAAGCAATGTATGATACATTATTGCACTGCATAAAATAACATATTTCAGCTATAAATTTTACATATCTCCTTTCAGATCTAAACACTTTTTTTAAATGTAACTTGATTGAGTAAAATGTGATAGGAATAGTAGGGAGAAAATGAAATGTTATGCAGGAATGTAAGCTACAGCTGTTTTCAGGTCAGCTGAACACGTCTTGTTTCTGAATCTTAGGTGGGCACACTACCGGCAATCAGGGGATTCTGCCAGTACATAAATAATTCAGTCAGTATCTGTCGAGAGGTAACATACAAGAAGCAGGAAAGCCCCTGGGTAGGCTAGTATTCATCACTTGTCTAAAATTCCTTGCTGAATGTAATCAAAGCTGACACTACACTTCCCTGTAAAACAAAGAAATTCATTTATAAAAAATAATATGCTCTTAATCAGCACAAATGCTTTCAATGCTCTTCCTAGTGCCATCCATCAGGTATTCTAGCATGTACATATGGTGGCTGCAGATTGCGTTCCATTCACATAACCTGACACTGGCAATATTTGAAAGTCATGATATCATGCAAGACCCTCATCATATAACACCATCTGTATTGAACAAGCATAGTAAGTATAGAAAAAATATACATAGGTCCGAATGTGCACATGCAAATTCAGGACTCTGTTTTATAGTTTGACAGATTATTTGCTATTAATGGTTTCTGCAAATTGCAGGTACTAATTGAAGGTAGTACATTGCAAAGCATCTATGGCAAAATGCTTTAAGATCTAAATGTAAATCCTTCTTTTAGATAGCATAATCTGCCCAGTCATGCAGCAGTTGAAAGTACTTTATGTCCATTTGACTATAATTCCTAGTAGTTGGGCAAAGCTATAGAGGATAAAGACTTTTTATCCTCTTTTTTAAAAATGGTGCACACCTAGGAGTTAAGTGGGTGCCATAGCCAGTGGTAACAGCTCGTGTCCAAGAATTGAACCCCACAGATTGCAGGAGCCATTTCTTTATGGACTGTTATGGACAATAGTTGTGGAACCACTGTGCCAACTAACTGGCTTGACATCGGTCTAGACCTGGGGATGTTGTCCTGGAGGATCTCTTGTTTTCACACTTAAAAAACCTATGCAGGGATCTGGTCTTCGCTGCAGGGCAATAGTTGCAGTGTAGTTGACAACTGACACACTAGGTCAGAACCACTGGTGCAAGGTACCGGAAGCACAAGCATGACTGACATACAAAACACAAGTGAATCCAAGGCAAAACATAGAAAGAACGAGACATAGGACAAACAGGTTGTGGACATGTGAAATATATGGAACATACTTTAGGACAATGTTCAGGCATAGCAGATACATGTGCAGAAATAGTAACAGGACTTAAGGGAACCGTTCAGAGACAACAGGTCCACAAACAGGAACCTGGCAAAACAGATCAGACAAGAACTAGAACTAGAGAATACGTTAGCAATCAGACATGTACAGGCAAAATCCATGGAATAGACTCAGGAACATGACCACCAGAACTAGGATAGAATTCAGATAACAAACATGAAAACATATAGATCAGAAACAGACCAGGCTTACAAACAGATAAATTGATCAAACGTTCCTTCACAGAGTTCAGAAAGAGACAGAATATGCAAAGACTCAACAGATTCAATGTTGCACAGTCTGGGAAAAGATAGACAACACCAGAAATATATAGCAAGGTAACAGCAAATATATAGCAGACTTAATAAACTCAGTCAAAAAGATGCACCAACAAGACCAAGGAAAATTAAATAATGCAATGCTGAACTGAGGTGAGATACAAACACATTGGCACTAATTCACACCTACAAGTCACCAAGGCCCCGACACACAGAACAGTGACATCATGAACCGCCATAGAAATAATGGCCCAAATTCAAAACCATAAGAAGCCAATGCCAGAGAACATAGTACATTGGCACTAGTGAAACACCAATGTAACAGTTGCTATAGCAGCCAGTAGTCGTGTGAAGGTTCCCAGGATTGCCATAGTAAAGTTCCCTTTGAGAACACAGCGATTTTCCATTAGACTGCAATGCTAAGCCTAATGCAGTCTAATGAATTGAAAGTTCATGTCTCCTGGGGGCCTAAGAATAAGTTTAAAGCTTTTTTTTTTTTTAAGTTTATGAATATATTTTAAAAACATAAATGAAAAGGAAAATTCAAATCATTCCATTTCCACATTTTACATATAAAAATAACAATTAAAAATCACAAATAAAAAAAATCATTAGTAGAGCTGAATCCAAAAATGCCAAGACTATGAAAACACGAAACAATGAATAAAAAGTGATCAAAAAGTCAAACATATGACATCAATAAAAATAGAGATCACCTTGCAAGAAAAGAGCCCTTAAACAGCTGTGTAGATGGAAATATAAGCTTTACAGGTGTCAGAATATGGCAGAGCAACATAGTGACTTTGTGAGGTATAGATTGAGAGGAAGGCTTTCTGCACACATACGTGTAGATATGGAGGTAACCTATTTTGCCTGCTGAACACATAATCATCTAACAAGTATTAAGCTATCACACTAATGCTTGATTGAGAGCACCATTGCTTTGCCTGTTTACTACACGGTTGTCCCAAAATGACAACTTCTGTACAGGATAAGTGATGTGTCTGATTGGTGTAGGATCCTTACCAGTAATGATAATTAGAGATGAGCAAAGTTATCAATAATTAGATTCAGCTGCTTCGCCGAATTTCACAAAGAAATTGGTTTGTTACTACTTCATCACGAATCACATTCCATTGTATGTAGCAGACGCAATGATAGGGAACAGCGATCGCACCATGCCCCTTCATTGAACCCCTCAGATGCTGCATTCATCTCTGATCGAGGCATCTGACAGTAACGTTGAGGCCTTTCAGGGGTTAATCAGGTGAAAAAGAAAAAAAACTACTCACTAGAGATGAGCGAATCGAAGTTGACGAAATGGAATTTGAGCCAAATTTCAGGAAAAATGTTATTCGCACCAAAGCCGAATTTCCTCACGCTTCGTGGTAACAAATATAATTTTTTCCTAAAATGGCTGCTGCATGTGTGAGGACATGAAGAAAGGAACTCTGGGAAGGCGGGGTCACCCATAATGCCATGCATGCAGCCAATCACCAGTTAGCCCTGTGATGTCACAGCCCTATAAATTGCAGCAGCCATCTTAGATTCTGTAATTTACCAGTGTAATTAGTGCAGGGAGAGACGTCAGCAGGCGCTAGGGACAGTGATAGGGAAGACTTGATTGTGGTGAAAAAATGATTTATAAGTGCAGGGAAAGAATAAGGAGGAATAGTTATACAGCATTTGTGTAGAACAGGGTTCAGTAGGGGAGGTACAAACTGGGTAATAGGAACAATCCTATTACACCTTGGTGCACTGACTGGGGATCCAAATTGCCATTACACAGCTCTGTAATTCCAGCAAACCGTTTTTGTTATTAGGGTGCCAGTGCTGTTTGATATAGCCATTAACAGGGTTTATTACAAGGAAATATTTCTAGAGTACATCTTATTTGCCCTTATGGGGTGCAGTTATAAGTTGTAAAGCCCTTTTTGCTGTGTATTAGTAGCAAAAGAAAAATATATTTGCCCTTGTGCGATGCAGTGATACATTCTAAAGCCCTGTTTGCAGTGTATTAGTGGCAAAATTAAAATATATTCACCGTTCAGCGTTGCACTTATCTTTTGAAAAGTATTTTGTGCTGTGTAAAAGTAGAAAATAATTAGGGCCTAATTGACGTTCAGTGGTGCAGTGATATATTTAAAATCCCTGTTTGCTGTGTATTAGTGGCAAAATAAAAATATATTTGCTGTTCAGCGTTGCACTTATCTGTTGAAAAGCCTTTTGTGTCGTATAAAAGTAGAAAAAAATTAGGGCCTAATTGCCGTTCAGCGGTGCAGTGATATATTCTAAAGCCCTGTTTGCTGTGTATTAGTGGCAAAATAAAAATATTTTCGCCCTTCAGCATTGCAATTATTTGTTGAAAAGCCTTTTGTGTTGTGTAAAAGTAGAAAGAAATGAGGGCCTAATTGCCGTTCAGCGGTGCAGTGATATATTCTAAAGCCCTGTTTGCCATGTATTAATGGTGAAATAAAAATATATTTGCCGTTCAGCATTGCAGTTATCTGTTGAAAAGCCTTTTGTGTTGTGTAAAAGTTGAAAAAAATTAGGGCCTAATTGCCATTCAGCGGTGAAGGAGCGCTGCTTCAATCTCCATAAAGGGATAGACTTTCGTAGCAGGTTTTTTCCGCACTTCCTAAATGTAGTATATACGAATCCTCACAGTCGCTCACACCCTCCCGGTAGATTGTATAACCTTCAAAAAGGGATGTGCGCAGATAGTAAAGTACCACCACAAAAGGTATAAAAGTGCAATTTATTATACTCACAACCACAAATGTTTTAAAATGCCTTAATTATAGCTATGTTTTAAGGCATTTTAAAACATTCGTGTTTGTGAGTATAATAAATTGTACTTTTATACCTTTTGTGGTGGTACTTCACTAACTGCGCACATCCCTTTTTGAAGGTTATGCAATCTACCGGGAGGGTGTGAGCGACTGTGAGGATTTGTATATACTACATTTAGGAAGTGTGTAAAAATCCTACTACGAAAGTCTATCCCTCTATGGAGATTGAAGCAGCGCGGTCCTTCATATAAAACGCATTACTGTGTGAACTTGCCCATATCACTTCAGGACCTGCAGCGCATAGAAGACAGGCAACGTATTTTGAGACTTTTTCTTTTCATTTATTCAGCGGTGCAGTGATTTATTCTAAAGCCCTCTTTGCCATGTGGCAAAATAAAAATATATTCGCCATTCAGTGTTGCCCTTATCTGATAAAAAGCCTTTTGTGTTGTGTAAAAGTAGAAAAAAATAGGGCCTATTTGCCAATCAGCGTTGCAGTGATATATTCTAAAGTCCTGTTTGCCGTGTATTAGTGGGGAAAGAAAAATATATTCGCCGTTCAGCGTTGCAGTTATCTGTTGAAAAGCCTTTTGTGTTGTGTAAAAGTAGAAAAAAATGAGGGCCTCATTGCCATTCAGCGTTCAGTGACGAAATAAAAAATATTTGATCTAACATTTGATTATTTGATCTAACAGTATGTCAAACAGAGAAGTGCCAGGTCCAGCACAGGGGAGTGGCAAAGGCCTAAATGTTTCTGGCTCAGGCAGAGGTCGCAGCAGAGTAAGGGAGCGAGGCAGCAGGGGTTGCAGCGAAAGCCTGAGCTCCCGGTGTCATCTAGCGGTCGTGTCTTGACCAGCAACCCAGCGGTTCTTGAATGGTTGATATGGTCATCCACTTCATCCCAAGTGACATCAGACGCCCCCAGCAAGAGTTGGTGGGTTCATCTGACACGACGCTTAGTTGGCATGGCCCGGGAGCAGGCTCTGTGCCCTCACCTGTGCTCAACCTGCCGCTGTCCTTTTCTGTTCCCTCAGCCAGAGAAGTATTGTATGCTGTGGGCTCAGCTCCACTATACAGTGAGGACGAGCTACTAGAAGACGGTCAGCAGCTTCTGGCAAGCCAAGATATGGAGGAGACATCCGCTGCTTCCTCCGCTAGGCAGGCAGATAGTGATGAGGAGAGTGGCGTGGGAGCTGATGTTGGTAGCAGTCAGGCTCTTGACCCAGAGACAGTTGAGGAGGACATCATTGACGTGCAGACAGTACTCAAAGTTTATGATGTAGTTGATCGCACTTGGGAGCCGGGTGACGAAGGTGCTTCATTATCATCGGGAAAAGAGGGTGGCAGCCTGCCCTTGAGCCAGAGGCGGTGCCAGCAAGTCGCTAGCATGGGTGGGAGTCAGCAGGGTGGCAGCAGTGGGAGGTCGGTAGCCAAACATGCCCGGGGTAGACCACCTACTTCGCGGAAGCCTACCTGCATGGGAAGTAGCGTTGGACGGGATCAAGGAGGCAGCAGCAGTAGCAGTCAGTCAGTGCGTAATGTTGGGGGTAAAATCACCTTGTCAGCGGTGTGGCAGTTTTTTGTTAAGTTGCCCGAAGAGGTGAAAGTGGGGATATGTAGACTCTGTCGGTAGAAGGTGAAGAGTGACTAGCATGCCAATGTTGGCACTACGGTCCTGCGTCAACATATGCAGCATCCCCATAAAGTGGCCTGGGAGAACCAAGGCTCCGATGTTGTGATCCAGCCTGCCGCAGCAACCGCTGCATCACCCACTGACACTCACCTGGTTTCAGGCAGTCAAGGCTCCACCACTTTAGCCGAAGGGAGCTGTCTGTCCTTCCCATCATCTGCTGGTCCTGATGCTCCTGCCCCTCCTCCTCCTACTCCTCACCACTCATTCTGTCAGTAATCGATCACCGAAGCGATTGCCAAGAGACAACAGTATGCGTGCACTTGGCAATGAAGCTGAACGTGCTCCTGTCCAAGTTGCTGGTGCTGAAGTCCCTCCCTTTCCAATTGGTGGACTCTGCACCTTTCAGAGAACTGATGGCTTTTGCAGAGACAAGTTGGAGAGTCCCAAGCCTCCATTTCTTTGCCAAAAATGCAGTACCAGCCCTGCGCACACATGTAGAACAGAAGATGGGCTAGTCCTTGAACCTCTCAGTGTTTGCCAAAGTGCACGGCAGCGCCGATGTGTGGAGCTGTAACTACGGTCAGGGACAATTCATTTCCTTTACGGCCCACTGGGTCAATGTGGTACTGCACAGCCACACCAGAAACTTTGCATGCACTTCAGCCACTCGTACACCGCAAAGCACATCCAACTTGAGCTGCAGCGGCAGAACGAAATCCCCCAACATAGGCTGATATGCAACGTTTCCACCCATTAGAATTTCAATCTCCATATGTTGGACCAACTGTACGAACAGAGAGAGGCCATAAACGATTTCCTGATGATCCAAGCGGACAGGAGTACTCCCCTGTGTAACTTCGATGTCAGCCAGTGGCAGCTCATGCGTGACACCTGCCGTTTGTATAGGCCCTTTGAGGAGGCCACGTTATTTGTGAGTTGTCATGACTATGGGATGAACAATGTAATTCCACTGCTTCATGTCCTGGAACAGATGCTGGTAAATCTGGCTGGTCAGGGGACTGGAGAGATGGTGCCTAGATCTCATGGCCACATGAGCCCTGTGGGTGCTGAACTGGAGGAGGAGTAGGACATTGGAGCACAAGCAATGTGTAGCGAAATGGGTGGTTTTGCTACACAGGTGACAGGAGATGAGGAGCAGTTGGAGCAGGAGCACCCAGAGTAGCTACAGGGCGATGAGAAAGATGAGGCAGAGGACCCAGGTATGGGAGAAAAAAATGTAAAGGGTTAATCACAAGACTTACTTGGAACCCAATCCAAGAAGTCTATATAATTAGTTGCAGGGCGCCAAAAGAGGAAAGAATAGAAGTAAATAGGGCAGAGAGTTCGGTAAGGTAATCGATAGGCAGCCGGGTGTGGTCGGTAGTGTGAACTAGTTCAACACATACATGGAATGAAAGAGAAGAAAAATAAAGTGAGAGACCACAGTGTGAGGCGCCAGTCGAGGAAGGGGAAAATAACAGTGACAGTATCTGGAAAGTATGTATATTCAACCCGTACAGATCAATAATATTGACACCAGAGGTATCGAAATTTTAGACCAATTTTTGGTCACTGGATACCGGTAATAGCAGTCAAGAGGGTGCAAAACGGGATTAGACCCTGAGCATTCAAGTCCTGAATAGGTATAGTACACTAAAATCTAATAGCAATAAAAATCACACTGGTGATACCAGGTTTTGGACCCATACAGGGTCAATACAAATACATATAAATGTATATAAATGCATATAGTCGATATAAAATCAATAAATAATAGTGGTCACCACTCACTTCACTGGGAGGAAATTTTGAGGGATAAAGCTCAAGACACCCAAAAAAAAATCCTCCCAATCCTGGATCGCTTCAAAGATCTTAGGAAGAGGCGGCAGTTCCAAACTTGGTACTTCTTGCAAATTCCTTTATTTCCAAAACAGCAGGAAAATAGAGCTCTACGCGTTTCGGGGCACAAAGTAAGTCCCCTTCATCAGGAGCAGGATGATATTACATAAGACAGACAGACATTTTATACCTAAAGTGTGAGATCAAACAATATGGTGTCCTGGGGTTGGAGTGATGTCACTTCCGGGTCAAACATTGATGCAGTAATTGTTACCTTACGTTTTTCATGGGACAGATGATGCGGTCAGAGGCCACACCATCTGTTCCATATCTAATTATATAATGTAGGTTCTGTAATGTGAGTCTTTTACCTTTGAAACCTGCAAATGGAAGGCCAAAGAAGCGGAGTGTACCGTGGGACCACTTCCGGTCCGTGGAACGCACCGCTGGAGCGCACGCTAGATGAGTGCGCATGCGCCGGGCGAAGTGCTGGGAGTGCGGCGCGTATGACATGGCGTGCTTGGCGTCCTGACGTCTTGTGTCCCGCCCAATGTCTCTGCTGGAAGGGAGGTATGGAACGCATAGTGCGTTCCACTCACAGCATCGCATTATTGTGGGATTCAGGGACTGTGTTGTAATGTCCTTACGGGCGTATATGTATATAGAATGGGAACAGATAGATGACAAAGGGATGATAATGATAATAAATACCTGGAAAATGAATGGGTATATATAAAAATGAATGGGTATATATAAAAAAGGAAATTAGACTGCTGTGTATATATCTCTCAAAGGATGATAATATTAATAAATACCTAAAAAATGAATGGATATATATATATAAAATATATATATATATATATATATAAAAATTATATATAAAAGGGAAGAATGGATGCGGAAGTTGGACTACTGTGTATATATATCTCAAGACCCCTAGGGGATTAGGTCCTGAGATTCCAATGGTAAGGGGAAAAAATGTTGTACTTACACATATATAAAAGCATAAATTCCTGCAATACATAGACTGCATATGCATAAAATATATATATATATATATATATATATATATACACCGTATACAATATGTATAAAATATATAAAGAATATATATATAAAAAACATGATAAAAAGTGATAGTTAATAGGTAATAAATAATGAGTAAATATATACACATATATAAAGAGCTCCATTCGAGAGGTAGTTATAAATAATAAATAATAATAAATAATAATAATAAATAATAATAAATACATATATATATATATATATATATATAAATATATAAATTTAAAAAAACTCCATTTGAGGGGTGGTCGGTTTCGTGAATGAATTCAAGATTCGGTGATCAGTAGTTGGTATACTCAAGGGTTTCATTAAGGCCGAAGGGGGACAGCGTGTTCAAACGATAGATCCAGTACATTTCTTTGCGTGACAGACACTGATATGACTGGGGTACCCATTCAAGGGGTGTAACCCTTAGAAGTGCTGTCTCGCTATTGTGGGACTCATGGAAGTGTTTGGGGACACTGTGTGTGAAGATCTGTCTTTTTATGTTCGAGCGGTGCTCGTTCGTACGTTCCCTTAAGGTCTGTGTAGTTCTTCCTACATAGAAGAGCTTACATGGGCATTCTAATAAGTAGATGACAGATCTTGTCCCAAAGTTCATATTGTGTCTTAAGGTATAAGTATCGTCGGTGCCTGGGATTTTAATTTCTTTTGTCTCATAAGCTATCATGTGACAGCATTTGCATCTTTTGGTGCCACATTTGGTGCCACATTTAAAGACCCTTTGGTGATGTCCCCGTGGTTGGTTTTTTTGTTTTTTACAAAATTCGGACAAGAAGGCGCCAGAATATTTTTCAAGGTGGGGGCCCTTCTGAACGTAAGGGTTGGAGTAGCAGATAAAATATCTTTCAGGATGGGGTCTTTTAGGAGGATGTTCCAATGTTTGGTTATAATTTTTCTGATTTGTGTGTGTTTATTATTGTACTGGGTAATAAGATTAAACTGCGGTGCTTTATTGGGAACTGGTATGGTTTTTTTAGGCAACAGGGCTTCGGTTTGGCTTAACTTTAAGGATCTTTTCATGGAATCCTGGACTAAGGATCTGGGGTAACCTTTCTCTTTGAAATGGGTCTGAAGAATAGAAAGTTGCTCAGAAAGAACTAGGTTATCGGAGCAATTCCTTGTGATCCGTTTCATTTGGCTAAATGGTATATTTCTTTTCCATTTAGCAAAATGACAGCTCTTGAATTCCAGGTAGCTGTTAGCGTCTACCTTTTTGAAGTGCATCTTCGTTGTGATGGTATCAGAATCTGATTCCAAATTGTTATCCAAAAAGATAGCTTTAGTGGGATGTTGTTCCATGGTGAAGGATAGACCCCAATCGTTCATATTGAGCTCGTTAAAAAAGTGTGTGAGTTCTTCACTGTTTCCTTCCCAGATGAACAACATATCGTCTATATAGCGTATATAAAATCTTATTTTGGGATGGGAAAGAAGGCCGAACTGTTTTTAAACATCCCCATAAATAGATTTGCATACGATGGGGCAAACTTAGTCCCCATCACGGTACCTTTTGTTTGAATGTAAAATTGGTCATTGAAATTGAAATAGTTATGTAGTAGAATAAATTCTATTGAATTCAAAACAAATTCTTTCTGTGGATCCGGCATGGAGGAATCTTGGCTGAGGTAATGTCTGACTGCTGCTATCCCAAATTCATGTTTGATGTTGCTGTACAAGGAAGCTACATCTAACGTTACCCAGATATACTGTCACAGTCGTTACATTTGGCTGTGACCTTCTGTCTATGCTCTCGCTGCAGCTCCGTTCCTGTGTGTCATTTGTGGTTCTTTATGGGTTAACTCCCCTGTGTGCCTATTAGGAGTTAATCCTCTGTCTGCTCCATGGGTGTGGCTTCTCTGCTGCACCCATGGAACCTGTATATAAGGCTGAGGTTTCCTCAGTTCTGTGTCAGCTCTCCTGGTGTGTGTTGTCTTGTCCTGTCCTGATCCTGGTTTGTACTCTCTCTCCCATGCTGCTGACCCATGGGATCCGTGTCTGTCTGTGCTCTGTGGGTTTCCCTACTTGTTCATTCCCGTCCTCTTTGATGTCCTCTTTCCTGTCTTTCTGTTATCTGTTCTGCCAGTTATGTTTTAGTTACTTTGTGTGTATTCATATGTCTCGGTTCAGCAAGCGCCTAGCTGCAGAGTGCTATGCGCAAGGCCACGCAGTATACCACTGGTGGAGCAAGTCCTTCTCTGCTCATTGTCACTCCTGTTTCCTTGCTATGTATTTCTGCTTGTGTTATTAGTTGCCCTGTTTTGTATTTGACTGTCTGTTATGTTTGCCTATGTGCAGTCGGTACCTTCTGGTACCTGTTGTCCATTCGTTCCTGCTGTCACTGTCTAGTTCACGCTCCAGAGTGGACCCTGGCAACTTCCTGTGGCAAAGTCTAACCCTACCATTTAGGGCTCTAGTGAATACCAGAAGTTGCTTAGTCACGCCCCTCTGGAGTATTACTAGACAGTGGCGCAGTAGGGGTTTTTCTCCCACTGTGCTGACGGTACATAGAGCTCTTGTTTTGTCTGTGCTTCCTTCCCTGTTTTTGGTTTGTGCAATAAACTCCTATGTGTCTGTACCTGATTTCCGTTTGTTTATTGCTTGACGACGCGGTGGTCTATCCTGGGACCTCCAACTCGTGACATATACTCATTCTGCCACTGAAAATCTTGTAGAAGCTTAATAAGATGAGGGGTATCTTTGAGGTGTGAGGGTAATGATTGAACATGCTTTTGTAGGAAAAAAATCTACATATGCTGAGAGATTTGAGGTGAGTGAATTTATACCTGAGATTATAGGTCGGCCTGGGGGGTTATCGAGCGATTTATGAATCTTTGGAAGAAAATAAAATTTGGCTAAAGATGGGTGAGACGGAGACAAAAAGAGTTTCTCTTTTTTGTTGATAATATTCAAATGGAAGCCTTGCTCTACCAGTATTGTTAGGGCCTTTTTGAAAATATTGGTTGGGTCTTCTTTGAGAATTCTGTAGTACTCCGGGTCGGATAAGATCCTATTGGCTTCGGTTAGATAATAATCGGTGTTAAGGATAACCACTCCCCCTCCTTTATCCGCATTTTTAATGGTAAAGATAATAAGGATATCACCATTAAAAATGCGGATAAAGGAGGGGGAGTGGTTATCCTTAACACCGATTATTATCTAACCGAAGCCAATAGGATCTTATCTGACCCGGAGTCCTACAGAATTCTCAAAGAAAACTCTGGGAGTGCGGCGGACCGGAAGTGGTCCCACGGTACACTCTGCTTCTTTGGCCTTCCATTTGCAGGTTTAAAAGGTAAAAGACTCACATTACAGAACCTACATTATATAATTAGATATGGAACAGATGGTGTGGCCTCTGACCGCATCATCTGTCCCATGAAAAACGTAAGGTAACAATTACTGCATCAATGTTTGACCCGGAAGTGACATCACTCCAACCCCAGGACACCATATTGTTTGATCTCACACTTTAGGTATAAAATATCTGTCTGTCTTATGTAATATCATCCTGCTCCTGATGAAGGGGACTTACTTTCTGCCCCGAAACGTGTAGAGCTATATTTTCCTGCTGTTTTGGAAATAAAGGAATTTGCAAGAAGTACCAAGTTTTGAACTGCCGCCTCTTCCTAAGATCTTTGAAGCGATCCTGGATTGGGAGGAATATTTTTGGGTGTCTTGAGCTTTATCCCTCAAAATTTCCTCCCAGTGAAGTGAATGGTGACCACTATTATTTATTGATTTTATATCGACTATATGCATTTATATACATTTATATGTATTTGTATTGACCCTGTATGGGTCCAAAACCTGGTATGATTTTTATTGCTATTAGATTTTAGTGTACTATACCGATTCAGGACTTGAATGCTCAGGGTCTAATCCCATTTTGCACCCTCTTGACTGCTATTACCGGTATCCAGTGACCAAAAATTAATGCAGAGGACCCAGACACACCGTGGCAGTATGCAGTGGAGATGGAGGCAGGGAGCCCCTCCGAGTCACTTGCCCAAATGGCTGTATGCTCACTTGCTTGGGTAGTGATAGGGATGACTTATGGCTCTCCACCTTGTTGGACCCTCGCTACCGGTCCAAAATGGGGGCCTTCTTTATTCCCGCTGAAAGGGAGGACAAACTGAACTCCTATAGAGACATCTTATGTAGTCAGTTGGCCGCTGCCTGCCTGCGCCATCGTCCATCCTCTCGCAGGTCTGACTGGGGGGGCCCTCTGCACTCACATTCCACTGCCATGGCTGCTGGGGAGGGGTGGGGTGGCAGGAGCAATACCAACTCCGTCAGCAACAGCCTGATGAGCAGCTTTCTTCACCCACCTAATGAAGAAACTATTCACCAGCAGCTAGACGTAGAGCAGAACCAGAACCAGTAGGTGGTGGCATACTTGGAGTGCACCCTGCCAGCCGTCATTGATGATCCACTGTACTGCTGGACAGCCAAACTGGATTTGTGGCTGCAACTAGCCAAGTTTGCCCTGTAAAAGCTGTGCTTCCCGGCCAGTAGTATGGCATCAGAGCGGGTGTTTAGTGCGGCGGGGGCCATAGTTACCCCAAGAAGAACTCGCCTGTCCACCCAAAATGTGGAGAGACTAACCTTTGTCAAGATGAATCAGGCGTGGATCAGCCAGGATTTCCACCCACCAATGCCTGATGCATCAGACTAGATTATCCATGGTGCCACACCAACACTTTGACAAAAGGGACCAGTTTCTTTTGGCTACCTGCCTCAGCTACTATTCTGATGCTGCCACCCGCCTGATGTCACACATCTGATGCCAGGCTCTCCTTCTTTTAACCACCAACAATATTGCTGAACTGAAACAGTTCTGTAAGGAGGAGTGGTCAAGAATTTCTCCTGACCATTGTTCACGTCTTATCTACAACTACAGAAAACGTTTGGTTGAAGTTATTGCTGCCAAAGGAGGGTAAACCAGTTATTAAATCCAAGGGTTCACATACTTTTTCCACCTGCACTGTGAATGTTTACATGGTGTGTTCAATAAAAACATGGTAACATTTAATTCTTTGTGTGTTATTAGTTTAAGCAGACTGTGATTGTCTATTGTTGTGACTTAGATAAAGATCAGATCACATTTTATGACCAATATTTGCAGAAATCCATATCATTCCAAAGGGTTCCACTGTATGTGGAATCAGCTGACGAAGGTTTAAAAGGAGTGCGCTTCTTCTTGGCGCTAACATAGACCTGTAAGGCTTTAGTTATTGGGTCAGTTTTGGCCCCGTGACTGCCCAAATAAGTGAAGTGTGCAGTGATTCTAACAGCAACGCCTGTCATCTGCATATCATAGGGACTCACAGTATTATTTCACTACCAAAGCAGACTCCCTATGTGTGTTACTGCAAGGCACAGTGTTCTACACCACTATAAAGGGTCTTGGTAGCCAAAAAAGAGCAGTTTTTTAACAAAATTTGCCGCAAAAACACTGCTCAAAAAAATAAAGGGAACACTTAAACAACACAATGTAACTCCAAGTCAATCATACTTCTGTGAAATCAAACTGTCCACTTAGGAAGCAACACTGAGTGACAATCAATTTCACATGCTGTTGTGCAAATGGGATAGACAACAGGTGGAAATTATAGGCAATTAGCAAGACACCCCCAATAAAGGAGTGGTTCTGCAGGTGGTGACCACAGACCACTTCTCAGTTCCTATGCTTCCTGGCTGATTTTTTGGTCACTTTTGAATGCTGGCGGTGCTTTCACTCTAGTGGTAGCATGAGACGGAGTCTACAACCCACACAAGTGGCTCAGGTAGTGCAGCTTATCCAGGATGGCACATCAATGCGAGCTGTGGCAAGAAGGTTTGCTGTGTCTGTCAGCATAGTGTCCAGAGCATGGAGGCGCTACCAGGAGACAGGCCAGTACATCAGGAAACGTGGAGGAGGCCGTAGGAGGGCAACAACCCAGCAGCAGGACCACTACCTCCGCCTTTGTGCAAGGAGGAACAGGAGGAGCACTGCCAGAGCCCTGCAAAATGACCTCCAGCAGGCCACAAATGTGCATGTGTCTGCTCAAACGGTCAGAAACAGACTCCATGAGGGTGATATGAGGGTCCGACGTCCACAGGTGGGGGTTGTGCTTACAGCCCAACACTGTGCAGGACATTTGGCATTTGCCAGAGAACACCAAGATTGGAAAATTCTCCACTGGCGCCCTGTGCTCTTCACAGATGAAAGCAGGTTCACACTGAGCACATGTGACAGACGTGACAGAGTCTTGAGACTCCGTGGAGAACGTTCTGCTGCCTGCAACATCCTCCAGCATGACCGGTTTGGCATTGGGTCAGTAATGGTATGGGGTGGCATTTCTTTGGAGGGCCGCACAGCCCTCCATGTGCTCGCCAGAGGTAGCCTGACTGCCATTAGGTACCGAGATGAGATCCTCAGATCCCTTGTGAGACCATATGCTGGTTCGGTTGGCCCTGGGTTCCTCCTAATGCAAGACAATGCTAGACCTCATGTGGCTGGAGTGTGTCAGCAGTTCCTGCAAGACGAAGGCATTGATGCTATGGACTGGCCCGCCCGTTCCCCAGACCTGAATCCAATTGAACACATCTGGGACATCATGTCTCGCTCTATCCACCAACAGACTGCACCACAGACTGTCCAGGAGTTGGCAGATGCTTTAGTCCAGGTCTGGGAGGAGATCCCTCAGGAGACCGTCCGCCACCTCATCAGGAGCATGCACAGGCGTTTTAGGGAGGTCATACAGGCACGTGGAGGCCACACACACTACTGAGCCTCATTTTGACTTGTTTTAAGAACATTACATCAAAGTTGGATCAGCCTGTAGTGTGTTTTTCCACTTTAATTTTGAGTGTGACTCCAAATCCAGACCTCCATGGGTTGAAAAATTTGATTTCCATTTTTTTATTTTTGTGTGATTTTGTTGTCAGCACATTCAACTATGTAAAGAACAAAGTATTTCAGAAGAATATTTAATTAATTCAGATCTAGGATGTGTTATTTTTGTGTTCCCTTTTATTTTTTGAGCAGTGTATATTTGGATTGAACAAAAAAATAATAATTTTAAATCTACGAACCGGCGAATCGAATTTTTGAAAAATTCGCTCAACTGTAATACTCACCTCATCCATTTGCTAGTGGAGAGGCCGTTACGGCCACCTTGATTGAATAAACCGCTTGATGATGTCACCATGTCAGCGGGTTGACCAGGCGCAGTTACATCATCAGTGCCTCTCCACGAGCAAATGGATGAGGAGAGCATTTTTCTTAACCGCCATTTCATGAAAAATTGACTTGTTACCACAAAGTGCAAGGAAATTCATCTTCAAATCAAATTTTTTAATAAATTCAGATCAAAGTCAATTTGTTTCACTTTGATTCACTCAACATTATGCACAGCTGCTCCTTTTACACTTTATAGGACTGCCAAAAGGTTTAGCTTGACTATCTCCACTAGTTCAATAGGGTTTGAATGGAGCAACATTGCCATGCTTGACTGTAGCTTCATTCCAATTGGGGGCAAGGGATCCCCATTTTGGTTATTGTGTAAGTTTCATTCCCCCAACCATCAGATACTTAACACATGGATATGTGGTAATGGTAAGTTATTGTTCTACCACTTTCTTTCAACCATTTTAACACCGTACTGTTAATGTGTTAGTGGGATGGGACAGAGTTCTTGTCTTCAAACAAGCTGATAGTTCTAGAGTCGGAAAACATGGGGTAGTTCATACAAGCCATTGAGAATTATCCACTGGTTTATTAGAAACAGGTGCTATACTACTAGGTATGGAAGAAGATCATAGCGGGCAGTGTCCCTCCTTTATGCAGCTTAGCTTATCAAGCAAAAACTAATTGTTAGTAATGGAGCCTATTTAGTATATAGTAGTATAATTTAATATTTGTAATATAAAAGATTTAACATCATCAAAATATACTTGGATCAAGTTTGTGACAAAGGCTAAAGAAAAAAATATCATGCAAATGATTTCATACCATTGGAGATAAAATTAGAACAATTTGGCAGTTTTCATTTTGAGTCTCCTTAATGTTTTATGACTACACTTCCTAAGTAATTCTAAATGTGAACAGAAATGAAAAAATTTAAAATTGATGGTTAATAAAAAAGCAATTAGAAACATGTGACACTTTAACTAATTAGTTCTATTAATTTCTTTTTTTTACTGCACACATCAAGCAATTCTTTTAAAATGTAGTTAGAAAAAATAATATGTAGGTCAGAGAGTTTACTTTTTTTGAGTTTTTTTATATGATATATTTTTGAATGACTGCAAAGATGTTATGCTTTTTTGATGTCTAAACTTGAAATACTGCAACTTTATATGTCAACTGTAGGTCTCAGAGAAGCAAGACAAGTAAGAGCCAACCTCATGTGGAGCCTCTGCACAGTATAACCTAGTTTGGGTTTATAAGATAACATTGAAATTCGGTCTCTTTTTTACCTTTTGAAAGAACAATTTTTTTTTATCATTTAAAAACAGAAACATTTTAAATTTTTGATATTTTCCAGTTCCCAGAAGACCTGGAATATTGCTTGCATGTTTCTTTCTCTATGTGATTTTATCATACAAATTTTGAGTGTTGCTGTTATATGATCTGTTGCACTTGATTATAGCTGTTGGTAAGATTTTTACCAAATAGATGTTCTTGACATTTCAAACGAGCAGAAGAGAAGGTGTACCATTGGAGCCATCCCATTTTTGAGCCATCTAACATTACCTCAACAGGAAGAAAAAAATTTTTTTAACTGTTGACAAATTTCCTTGATCTCACCTACCACTATCGTATATCATGATTACACAATGCTGTTCATAGTTATCAGGCAGATAAAGGGAATATGAACATATTGGGCTCTTATAAACACAAAGGTGGGAATTTATCATAGACTAGTATTTTATGTCAGTCTATGATATCCCCATGTGCTGCCAGAGGCTGAGCCTAATTTATGACGAGGCTCAAGAATTATCATAAATTAGGCGCAGCTGTGACAATCTATGTGCTGTGGGGATTTGCTCTGGTAGACAGGCTTGTGGACGCAGTATAGAAGCAATGACAACGTCTTTAATTTAAACAGTTCAGTGTTTTATTCACACATAAAGAAAGTGACAACAAAAAGTCAGCTTCAAGGAAAAAATTGTAACCTTGAGTCTGGTGTTTGTTCACACAAGGCAGCAACACATAAGTCCTTGGGTGAAACATAAGTCCACGTGCTTTCATCCAAACAGGATAGCAGGCTTTAATCCCGGCTCAAACTCTCGGGCCCCAACACAGAGACTGGCAAAGATCCACTGTCAGATGGAGGATAATCCACACCCAGCTGAGACTGCTGGCTGGGTTTTATGTCCCAAACCAAAACCCGGCCTGGAACGTGGGGAACAGCCACCCACCCTGCACTTTGGCTGCTCCCAGTAAGAGCCGTCCCGGATCGGCTTTACAGCCACACTAAATAACCAATAGTGTCAGTCAGCACTAGCTGCCGCTGACACTTGAAATTACCGTCTCTTACCTCACCGAGGCCAGGGACCTCAGTCACACATATCTTCCGTCAATGACGGCCCCTTGTGCTTTCCTACAGTGCCTAAACTAAAATCTATGCCAGCCACTGGCTGGAGTAGATTTTTTATTTCTTCTATGCCAAACTGGCGCAAAGGAAGGTAAATATGTGGGGCTGTTGGTCCCTGACCCCTCCTTGCCATAACCACGCCCCCTTTTCAGTAAAATAGCAAGGGCGGTAGAGAAACATCACTTATGCAAAATATTTTCTCAGATAAAATTTTAAAAACTCACAAAGACAGTGTTTGTGGATAGTGTTCCAGTCGGCACTCAATCAGATCCAGGCTGCAGTGGGAAGGAGCAATCTCCACATATAATCCAAAAAGATCCCAGCAGCCATGTAGTTACTTATCAGTATTCTTATTTTATTTGCTGATCATAGTACACATCAAAGATATACCAGGATTAGTTTTGGCGTTAAAGCCTACATTATATAGCCTGTTGATGAAGGCTATAATGCCGAAACGCGTCCTGATATATCTTTGATGTATACTATGATCAGCAAATAAAACAAGAATATTGATAAGTAAAACAGTGTGACTTTTTTATGCCAGAAAACTGGTGGGTGGGTGGGTGGGTGTGTGTGTTGGGGGGGGGGGAGTAAATTCCTCTAAAAGAATGTCCTTATTTACATTGCATGTATAGACAATTTTTTAACTCCAGTAGAGATTACTATTGTATGGTTAAACACCTTACTGGGTGAAAAACTTTTTAAACTTTCTTCTTAAGGTCACTGACAGGAAGACTAGTTTGCAGCTTTCCTCTATGAAAAAAAGCAAGACTTGTTGAATAATCTAATATGTAAGCCATACATTAATAGTAACGCAGTAAACTCAAAAATAGAAAACTGCATCTAGTCCAATCTATCTATCCGGGTCACTCTACACACAGATTTGGTCCTGGATTTTTTCAGGTCAAGAAACTGTCACCAAAAATGCCTGATGATCAAAATGTTTATAGTATTTTTGAGGCCTACTAATTTTTAGAAGAAAATATGTGCCCCTATGTCACTTCCTCTGCAGAACTGTATGTAAAAAATGCCATGCAAAATCACTGCAGAAAATGCCAAACAATAAGGGGGAAAAACAGAGCACCAGTAAAGCAATTACCTTTTTGTCCTGTGTTTAATAATTTCTATAGACTTCCATGCAACATGCTGCAAAAAAACAAGAAGCAAAATAAACCAAAAACAACAAATGTCCTCAAAGAAGCAAAGGGAATCTTATGTTTGACTCCAGCCTGACAATATCTTGCAATTTAGAGACAAATGTACAAACAAAACTGTTGCCAGCTGTTTTTGTGTAAGGAAAACATTTATTTCTAAAGATATATATGACAATCAGAACAAGTCCCTTGCTCGATCATTAAGTCAAGCAAATTAAACTCAAATTAAATAAAGATAGCATATAATGCTATGTCTTCAATTCTTTTAATAAATATAAGCCATTATAAAATCTTGCAATGTCCCACAAAATCCAACACCAAAAAAAACTTCAGTTTCAAGAATAAGTCGCCTATCAATATATTGTGGTAAAGCAGAACCCAACCAAAGCATTCAGCTCAGTTCATATCTGCGTTTTGACTTCTGTTTGAAATAAAAACCACAGCACTGTGCTGGATCTGTCACATGATGAAAACCAGGAGCATTCTATGGTCCATAATGACTTACACATGGACAAAATTGTTGGTACCTATCCATTAAAGAAAGGAAAACCAACAATGGTCACTGAAATTATTTGAAACTGACAAAAGTAATATAAATAAATGTTTACTAAATATCAGCTAATGAAAATCAGACATTGCTTTTGAATTATGAGAGAGACTTAAAATTATTATTTGACCGAAGGTCCATGATAAAATAAGGTGTGTCTTGTAATTAGCATCACAGGAGTCTTCAAACTTGCAATCAGTCAGTCTGCCTATTTAAAGGGTAAAAAGTGGCCACTGTGCTGTTTGGTATTATGGTGTGTACCACATTGAATATGGACCAAAGAAAGCTAAGGAGAGAGTTGTCGCTGGAGATTAGAAAGAAAATTATAGACAAATTTGTTAAAGGTAAAGGCTATGAGACCGTCTCCAAACAGCTTGATGTCTCTGTTACTACAATTGCACCTATTATTCAGATTTTTAAGGTTTATGGGACTATAACCAACCTCCCTGGACATGGCCACAAGAAGCATATTGATGAGAAATTGAAAAAGTGGATAATACAAATGGTAACCAAAGAGCTCAGAACAACTTCCAAAGAGATTAGGTCAAGGCACATCAGTTTCACATCGCACTGTCCATTGCTGTCTTAGCCAAAGTGGACTTAATGGAAGACAACTGAGGAGGAAACCACTGTTGAAAGCAAATCATAAAAAAACAAGACTGGAATTTGCCAAAATTCCTATTGACACAAAGCTTCTGGGAGAATGTATTTTAAACAGATGATACAAAACCGGAGCTTTATGGCATGTCACTTCAGCTCTTGGTTCACAGGTTCGAAAATGATGCATACAAAGAAAAGAACATTGTACCTTCTGTAAAACATGGAGGAGGCTCTGTTATGTTTTGGAGCTGCTTTATTGCATCTGGAACAGGGCGTCATGAATCTGTGCAGGTTACAATGAAATCTTAAGACTATCAAGGCATTCTGGAGTGAAATGTGCTGCCTAGTGTCAGAAAGCTTGGTCTCAATCACAGTTCATGGGTCCTCCAACAGGATAATGACTCAAAACACACAGCTAAAATCATCCAAGAATGGCTAAGAGCAAGGCATTGGACTATTCTAAAATGACCTTCTATGAGCCTTGATCTAAATCCTATTAAACATCTATGGAAAGAGATAAAGCATGCAGTCTGGAGAGAGAAGGCACCCTTCAAACTTGAGACAGCTGGAGCAATTTGCTCACCAGGAGTGGGACAAAATACCCGGAGACAGATCCAAAAGTCTTATTGAGAATTACAGAAATTGATTGCAATGATTGTGCAAAAAAATATTACGTTAAGGTTACCATCATTTTTTCCAGGGCAGTTTCATTAGTTTGTTTTAGAAATTACTCTTTGAAACAGAATTCAAAAGAAATGTGTCACGGGGAGCTGGCAGCTCATTTTCCCTTCGCAGCACCGCCGGCATTCTGTGCGCATAGTGGAGCGAATACACGGGCGGTGTCCTCGTCTCCATGGGGACCAGGGGGCGGCGAGGATCTGGCCGCACATGCCTCCAAGGCTTGGCCGGCGTCCTCCGTCCCTTAGACAACAAGCGGCAGGAGAGCTGAGCGCCGATAATGATGATCAGCGTTCGGCTATGTTGGGCTGTGTTATGCGAGTCACGTTACGCTGGCCACGTCATGTGACCCACCAGTCTGGCTATTTAAACAGGCAGCCTGTGGCCACAGATTGCCTGTGATGGGTCTTTCTACCTTCACCAGCTTTCCTATTTACCTTGCTATTGTGTTTGGACCTCGGCTTTGTTTCTGACCTAGACCTTGTTACCTCCTTGGATCTGACGTGACCTCTCGGCTTCTGACTTCGGTTTGTTTTGACCTTGCTATTGTGTTTTTCCCTTGTGTACCTGTGTGACCTTATAGCTTTGATCTTTGCTTCCCTGACTCTGTTACGTATTACTTTAGCACCCTTTAGGCCCCTGCGCATATCTAAGCAAGGGATCGCCGCCAAGTTGTACGCCGTCAGTTAGGACGGCAGTGCAAGTAGGTAGGGACAGAGGTGCAGGTGGAGATCAGGGCTACACTCTTCCCTCCCTACATGACACAATGTCTAATTTTCATTAGTTCATTTTCAGTAAATTTTTATTAATACTTTGTCAGTTTCAAGTTATTTCAGTGACCATTGTGGGTTTTTCTGTCTTTAAAGGAAGGGTACCAACAATTTTGTCCATGTGTGTGTAGTGGTATCTGTTCCACAGACGTGTCAATTGTTTTAATGCAACATTATTTTCCTAATATTTATTTTAAAGGAAAACTAGATAAAGAAATTTAATAGCAAAAAACAGCCCTTCCTCCTTTAATTTTATAATTTTGGTTCTACTGTATAATATTTCAAGTTAAACTGAGAATTATAAAGAATTCCCTCAGTGTCCCAGGAAATCAGCCATGCCCCCCTCCTTACTGGCGTGTGTTTGGCTGTAAGACAACTGGCTGGAGCTTACCCTCTGTGCACTGTCTAGAACAGATCAGTAGAAGATAAACTACTATGTTCTGTGAGACTGTTTCCAGAACATGCAGAAAATCATGTAGACTGACAAACAGTGATGACAACTTAATCTTTATTTTTATCTTTTATTTCTAGTTTAGTTTTCCTTTACTTAGTAATCTCATTTTGCAGACATTTTATATTACGTTAGACGTTATAAATATATGAAACATAAATTTCATTTTAAAATCAGTTTCATTGCATATGTACAGTAGGTTAATTTAACTAACATTTTATAACACATGTACCTTTATAAAATCTATATTTTTATAATAATAATAATAATAATAATAATATAATATAATGTGTAGCCTCACTCATGTGCACACAGTTTCACACCAGGTTTCCATAGCAATCCAACCATTTTTCCTCACTGTTATAGGACCGCTGTGGATGTCATTGTTATGTGGGTACTGTGGAGGTCATAGTTGTCATTGCTATTATGGGTCACTGTGGATTTAACCATTACAGGGACACTATAAAATGTCACTGTTATGGGGGCACTGTGCATGCCACCCTTATGAGCCAATGAGGAGGTTGCTGTTTGTACTGTTTGTCATGAGAGGACTGTGGATGTCTTAACCACAATAAAATAGACCCATATGAAGTGCGGTCATTCTGCTTCATATATATATACAGTGGGATGCGAAAGTTTGAGCAACCTTGTTAATCGTCATGATTTTCCTGTATAAATCGTTGGTTGTTACGATAAAAAATGTCAGTTAAATATATCATATAGGAGACACACACAGTGATATTTGAGAAGTGAAATGAAGTTTATTGGATTTACAGAAAGTGTGCTATAATTGTTTAAACAACATTAGGCAGGTGCATAAATTTGGGCACTGTTGTCAGTTCAAGTTAAGGCTCGAAGTGGCAGACCAAGAAAAATCTCGGATAAACAGAAGCGACGAATGGTGAGAACAGTCAGAGTCAACCCACAGACCAGCACCAAAGACCTACAACATCATCTTGCTGCAGATGGAGTCAATGTGCATCGTTCAACCATTCGGTGCACTTTACACAAGGAGATGCTGTATGCGAGAGTGATGCAGAGGAAGCCTTTTCTCCGCCCACAGCATAAAAAGTGCCGCTTGAGGTGGGCTAAAGCACATTTGGACAAGCCAGCTTCATTTTGGAATAAGGTGCTGTGGACTCATGAAACTAAAATTGAGTTATTTGGCCATAACAAGGGGCGTTATGCATGGAGGAAAAAGAACACAGCATTCCAAGAAAAACACCTGCTACCTACAGTAAAATATGGTGGTGGTTCCATCATGCTGTGGGGCTGTGTGGCCAGTGCAGGGACTGGGAATATTGTCAAAGTTGAGGGACGCATGGATTCCACTCAGTATCAGCAGATTCTGGAGACCAATGTCCAGGAATCAGTGACAAAGCTGAAGCTGCGCCGGGGCTGGATCTTTCAACAAGACAACGACCCTAAACACTGCTCAAAATCCACTAAGGCATTTATGCAGAGGAACAAGTGCAATGTTCTGGAATGGCCATCTCAGTCCCCAGACCTGAATATAATTGAAAATCTGTGGTGTGACTTAAAGAGAGCTGTCCATGCTCGGAAGCCATCAAACCTGAATGAACTAAAAAATGTTTTGTAAAGCGGAATGGTCCAAAATACCTTGAACCAGAATCCAGACTCTCATTGGAACCTACAGGAAGCGTTTAGAGGCTGTAATTTCTGCAAAAGGAGGATCTACTAAATATTGATTTCATTTCTTTTTTGTGGTGCCCAAATTTATGCACCTTCCTAATTCTGTTTAAACAATTATAGCACACTTTCTGTAAATCCAATAAACTTCATTTCACTTCTCAAATATCACTTCTCAAACTTTCGCATCCCACTGTATATATGTATATATATATATACACTCACCTAAAAAATTATTAGGAACACCATACTAATACGGTGTTGGACCCCCTTTTGCCTTCAGAACTGCCTTAATTCTACATGGCATTGATTCAACAAGGTGCTGATAGCATTCTTTAGAAATGTTGGCCCATATTGATAGGATAGCATCTTGCACGAAGCTCCCGTTCCGCCACATCCCAAAGATGCTCTATTGGGTTGAGATCTGGTGACTGTGGGGGCCATTTTAGTACAGTGAACTCATTGTCATGTTCAAGAAACCAATTTGAAATAATTCGAGCTTTGTGACATGGTGCATTATCGTGCTGGAAGTAGCCATCAGAGGATGGATACATGTTCTCATTCTGTTTTACGCCAAATTCGGACTCTACCATTTGAATGTCTCAACAGAAATTGAGACTCATCAGACCAGGCAACATTTTTCCAGTCTTCAACAGTCCAATTTTGGTGAGCTCGTGCAAATTGTAGCCTCTTTTTCCTATTTGTAGTGGAGATGAGTGGTATCCGGTGGGGTCTTCTGCTGTTGTAGCCCATCCACCTCAAGGTTGTGCATGTTGTGGCTTCACAAATGCTTTGCTGCATACCTCGGTTGTAATGAGTAGTTATTTCAGTCAACTCTATCAGCTTGAATCAGTCGGCCCATTCTCCTCTGACCTCTAGCATCCACAAGGCATTTTTGCCCACAGGACTGCCGCATACTGGATGTTTTTCCCTTTTCACACCATTCTTTGTAAACTCTAAAAATGGTTGTCCGTGAAAATCCCAGTTACTGAGCAGATTGTGAAATACTCAGACCGGCCCGTCTGGCACCAACAACCATGCCATGCTCAAAATTGCTTAAATCACCTTTCTTTCCCATTCTGACATTCAGTTTGGAGTTCAGGAGATTGTCTTGACCAGGACCACACCCCTAAATGCATTGAAGCAACTGCCATGTGATTGGTTGACTAGATAATTGCATTAATGAGAAATAGAACAGGTGTTCCTAATAATTCTTTAGGTCAGTGTATATATACTGTATATATATATATATTGTGAGGCAGTGACAGGAGACATTTATGATGGGAGATATGTGCCACCCAGAATGCTGCAGGAAGCATTCTAAAAGGGGTTTTGTTTGCATCGGGAACGTGTCACCAAGGTGCCCGGCCTTGAAGCAAAGGACCTTAGATTAGGTGTCCACTAGGGTAGTTGGTGGACACCATCATAGATAGCATAGCTGGTTCCAGCTAGTCCGGGTCGGGATTTAATGGGAACAGGCAATGTGCTGGGTGTGTGCCTGTTCCCCATGCTCCAGTCCGGGACTTGCGGCATGCTCATGTCCAGGGATTCTATTTAATCTTGCTGATGGACTTAGGTGTGTCTCAGTCTGGGGAAGAAAGTTGTCAGCGTGAAGTAACACTGTCAGTGGCTGCTGTGATTGTTTGACCCAGCTGTGATCCGGATTTATCAGCTGTACTTATTTGGAAAAACCTAAATAAAGACTTTGATGAACTTTAGGGTGTCCCTGCCTCTGTACACTGGTCAAGTGAGTACGGTTCCTTACAAAATATATATATGGCTTTGTATGCATTGAAAATATGTTTTAATGTCATTTAATTAGATTATCGATCCTGCGGTTTTATTATTTCCAGACCTTTACAAGAGCTTCATGTATAAAATTCAATGAAAGGCAAACATATCTACAAATCACTATTACTTTGGCATGCAATGGAAGTCAGCACTTAGGAATGCATCAGGTCTAGTGTTGATCGAGCACCAAAGTGCTTGATCTACCGAGCACCCTAGCACAATGGAAGTCAGTGGGAGAACCCGAGCATTAAACCAGTCACCCCCTGCTCTGAAGAAGGGAGGGTGTCTGGTTCACAGAAAATGGTCAGAAATTGATGGAAACACCATTGAAATGGTTTGGAAACAGCATGGGGAGGACGTCTGGATGCATCTTGGACTCCCAGGTCGCTGCTGGGAATGATGTTGTCCGAGTAGTACGCCACTTTTACAGATTAACAATAATACGCACAAAACCGAAGATAAAATCTATTTTAGAGGAAAATTGTAAGGAAACATTCTTTCCTGTATATTACCTTGTATATAAAGTGCAAGGGCTACCAAAAATTACAAGGAAGAGGCACTCCGATACAACCTGTAAATCACATAAAAGAGGGCCTCATTCACATTGTGGTACAATTGTTCAGGTAGTGGGACTCCTACACTCATAAAGCCTATGCACTAAGTGAAAGGGCTGCCAAAAATTACAAGGAACTGGCACTCTAATACACCCTTTATTACACATAAAGGAGGGCATCATACACACCCTTGAAAAATTATGATTAATGGTCTGCTGGTGACCCTCTAAAACATTAGGGGCTAGGGCCTGCTGCTGCTCTGACCAGCTAAAATATTAGGGGTGAGGGTCTGCTGCCAATCTGACCTTCTAAAACATTAGGGGTGAGGGTGTGCTGCCGAGCTGACCATCTAAAAAAATTGGTGTGAGGGTCTGCTGCTGATCTGACCATCTAAAACATTAGGGGAGAGGGCCTGCTGCTGAGCTGACCATCTAAAATATTAGGGGCGAGGGTCTGCTGCTGATCTGACCTTCTAAAACATTAGTGGTGAGGGTCTGCTGTTGATCTGACCTTCTAAAACATTATGGGTGAGGGTCTGCTGCTGATCTGACCTTCTAAAACATTATGGGTGAGGGTCTGCTGCTGAGCTGACCTTCTAAAACATTAGGAGTGAGGTTCTGCTGCTGATTTGACTATCTAAAACATTAGGGGCGAGTGCCTGCTGCTGATCTGACCATGGAAAAAATTATGGGTGAGGGCCTGCTGCTGAACTGACCATCTAAAACATTAGGGGTGAGGGTCTGCTGCTGAGTTGACTCTCTAAAACATTATGGGTGTGTGCCTTCTGCTGAGCTGACCATCGAAAAGTTATGGTTGAGGGTCTGCTGCTGAGCTGACTCTCTAAAACATTAGGGGCAAGTGCCTGCTGCTGAGCTGACTCTCTAAAACATTAGGGGCAAGTGCCTGCTGCTGATCTGACCCTGGAAAAAATTATGTGCGAGGGCCTGCTGCTGAGCTGACCATCTAAAACATTAGGGGTAGGGTCTGCTGCTGAGATGACTCTCTAAAACATTAGGGGCGAGTGCCTGCTGCTGATATGACCATGGAAAAAATTATGAGAGAGGGCCTGCTGCTGAGTTGACCCTCTAAAACATTAGGAGCAAGGGCAGCCTAATAAGAATATTGATATGATGGAGGAGGAGGATGAGAAAAGGAAGATTGAACCATTAACCATTTTTTGTGGTGGAAGGGGTCCATGGGAATACAGTGTATTCAATACACCATAAAAGTCACATTTAAAGTGCCTTTATGTTCAGCCGCTTTCCTCTGGTGGAGTAGAGAAGTCAGGGGCAATCCAGGCCTTGTTCATTTTGATAAGTCAACCGGTCAGCATTTTCAGTTGAAGGGCAGATGCGCTTCTCAGTTATTATGCCCCCAGCAGCACTAAATGCCTGCTCTGACAAAACGCTGGCGGCAGGGCAGGCCAGCACCTCCAAGGCATAAAGCGCAGGGAGGAATCATGTTTTCAGATGTAAAAAAATGACGAATATTCGATATAGCGAATATATAGCACTGTATTTGTAATATTCGCAAAATTGCGAAGTTGCGATATTCCTGATTAATATTCGCTATTCGAATATTCACGCTCAACACTACTCACCATCTGTGTTGATTCCTTAAAGTTGCATAAAAACTCACAGAGGTCAGACATCCATGCCCACTCGTTGCTTGTGAAGAGTGGAAGCTGACTGGAAAGGCGACGACCATGTTGCAGCTGGTATTCCACTACTTCCCTCTGCTGCTCACAAAGCCTGGTCAACATGTGGAACGTGGAGTTCCAGCGCATGCTCAAATCGCACAACAGTCGGTAAAATGGCAATTGCAAGCGCTGCTGCAACGCTGCCAGACCGGCGATAGCTGTAGTTGACTTTTGGAAATGGGCACACACTCGGCGCACCTTCACAAGTAGCTCAGGCAAATTGGGTTTTGCAAATAGGTTTTTAGAAAAGCGCTGAACTACTAAGTTTAATACGTGGGCTAGGCATGGTATCTGTGTGAGCTTGCCGAGCTCCAAAGCCGCCACCAAGTTTCGACCATCATCAGACACAACCATGCCTGGTTGTAGGTTGCGTGTCGAGAGCCACACCTCAGTCTGGTCCCTTATACCCTGCCATAGCTCTGCGGCGGTGTGCTGTTTGTCACCTAATCAAATAAGTTTCAGCACGGCCTGTTGCTGCTTCCCCACTGCAGTGCTACACTGCTTCCAGCTACTAACTGATGGCTGACTGGTGCTGCAAGATTCAGAGGTGGAAGTGGAGGAGGAGGTGGAAGAGGAGAAAAGGGGGTTGCAGCCACTAATGTAGGTGGTTGCGGAGATCCTGATGGAAGTAGGGCCCGCAATCCTGTGCCATCCCAGGGTAAGACTTTCTCCTGGCCTCCACGTTCACCTAGTGTGCCATCAGAGAAATGTAGCATCCCTTGGTCATGGCACTAGTGCCGTTACGGGACACATGCTGGTGTAAGGCGAGGACAGCACACCGGGCAAAATAGTGGCAGCTGTGGACTGAGTAACAAGGGACGGCTTCCGCCATCAGACTGCGGAAAGCCTCAGTGTCCACAAGCCTATATGGCAACATTTCCAGGGCCAGCAATTTGGAAAGGTGCGCATTTAGTGCTATGGCCTGTTGGTGGGTGGCTGTGTTTTTGCGTTCAAAGGCCTGGGGTATGGACGCTGCGCTGGGACACGGAAGTGGATGTGGTCGCTGATGGTGCTTGCGAAAGTCCAGGTGCAGGGCGAGAGGCATCCAGGCCTGCGCCTTCGACAGGGAATTGGCCAGCACGTAACACAGGGGAAGAGGAGGCAGTGGTGTGAACTGCAGACACAGATTGTGGACCCAGGCATTGGGCCCACGTATTAGGGTGCTTTGATGCCATGTGGCAGATCATGCTGGTAGTGGTGAGGTTGCTAGTGGTGCTACGGCACAGGTTGCAAATGACAATTCTTTTATCGTCTGCACTTTCATCAAAAAAGCGCCAGACTGCGGAACACATACCTGTTGGCAAGGGAGATTTCCACAAGGGGTGCTATGGGAAACAGTTGCCTTCTCCCTATTGCCACCCCACTGCCTCTTCAAGCCTGTTGTGGTGCTGCGGATTCCTCCACCTCTGTACTGCTGTCCTCGCTCGGCTTGCCACCTTCCGAGGTTGGGTCAGTGATTTCATCGTCCACCACCTCCTCTTCCACTTCCTCACTCTGATCATCCTCCTGACTTGTTGACCTTTCATCCACCTCGTGAAACACTAATTGCCGTTCCCCACTGCCATCTTCTTCTGACTGTGGATGCTCAAGAGTTTGGGAATCAGGGCACAAGATCTCCTCCTGTCCCTCTTCAAGCGGGCTTGGTGAGAGGCCCAAATTATGGAATGATGATGAAAAGAGCTCCTCAGAACATCCGAGTGTAGGATCACTTGAATGCAAAGACACTCCATGGTGGGAGGAAGGAGGATCAGGGAGAGGATTCTGTTGACTGACTCTCGGCTACTGAAACTGGACTTTGTGGAAGACAGGTTGGTGCTTAACTGACTGGAAGCATTATCTGCTGCAATCCAACCGACCAACTGGTCGCACTTCTGTGACGTCGAGAGTGGTGTCCTGCACCGCCCTGCAAACTGGGACATGAATCTAGGTATCGTGGATGAGTGTGTTTCTTGTGCTCTGGCACAGGCACAGTTTCACTGCACACTGAACCATGGCCTCTACATGCACCATCAGCATCACGGCCACTTTCCCGTCCCTTACTGCTCGCCTTCCGCATATTAAATCGTATATATGCTTGCAAGTATGTCACAAGTACAGTAGCGCAGGTTTTGTAAGTGTATGTGCATATAAATTAGACCAAATATCACTGATATTTAGGATGGGCAAACGTTATACAGGAGATGTAGCACAAGTAATGTCGCTGTGACCAGCAGCGAAAAAATGACACTGAATGTCACTGATATTTCGGATGCGCTAACGTTATACTGGAGATGTAGCGCAGGTAAAGTCGCTGTCACCATCGGCGAAAAAATTACACTGAATGTCACTGATATTTCAGATGCGCTAACGTTATACTGGAGATGTAGCACAGGTAATGTCACTGCAAACAGCAACGAAAAAATTACAGAAGATGTAGCACAGTTAATGTCGCTGTCACCAGCAGCGAAAAAATTTGACTGAATGTCACTGATATTTCGGATGCGCTAACGTTATACTGGAGATGTAGCACAGGTAATGTCACTGCAAACAGCAACAAAAAAATTACACTGAATGTCACTGATATTTAGGATGGGCAAACGTTATACAGGAGATGTAGCACAGGTAATGTCGCTGCCACCAGCAGCGAAAATTACACTGAATGTCACTGATATTTCGTATGCGCTAACGTTATACTGGAGATGTAGCGCAGGTAATGTAGCGGCCAAACAATTGCACGAAATTTAGCGCGGATTGCGCTAAAAATATATATTGCTGCCAGATACAACAATATTCCTTAAAAGGACTTTTGGGTCTCTACAATAGCACACAATTTAGCGCAGATTGCGCTAAAAATATATATTGTTGCCAGATACAACAATAGTCCTTAAAAGGACTTTTGGGTCTCTACAATTACACGCAATAGCACACAATTTAGCGCAGGTTGCGTTAAAAATATATATTGCTGCCAGACAACAATAGTCCTTAAAAGGACTTTTGGGTCTCTAACACCAACCCTGCCTAGCAAAAAAATGTAATTCAATTATCTACACTATCTGTTCCTTCTACAGCACAGCTCTCCCTGACTAAGACTGGCCGAACCACCTGTCATTGGGTGCTTTATAGCACCCGATGACGCGTTCCAGCCAGCCAATCACTGTAATGCCAGTAACCAACATGGCTACGGCATTATAGTGAGTGGGAGTACTTACCTGCACATTTATTGGCTGCGTAGCAACCAACAAACGTGCGGCGAGGAGATGCTCGAGCCGAACTGCTGTTCGGCCGAGCATGCTCGATCAACACTAATTAGGTCTTTCCATTAGGCTTGACTAACAATGTTATCTCATAATGACTGAGCATACCTAAGCAGGATTCATAACAATATAATGTTAATGAGTTGGAAAAACTGAAAGCACAGATTAGGGTCCATTCACACATCCGTGTGTGTTTTGCGGATCCACGAATCCGCAAAACACGGACAGCGGCAATGTGCGTTCCGCATTTTGCGGACCGCACATTGCCGACACTAAGAGAATATGCCTATTCTTGTCCGCTATTGCATACAAGAATAGGACATGTTCTATTTTTTTCAGGATCGGAATTGCGGACCTTGAAGTGCGGGCCCGCAATTCCAGATCGGGGCCGCACGTCGTGCGGCCCCATAGAAATGTATGGGTCCGCAATTCCGTTCCGCAAAATTCGGAATGGAATTGCGGATGTGTGAATGGACCCTTAAATGAATCAAAATACTGTGAAAAATTTAAAGAAAAAAACTATTTTAATCCCCAAATTATTTATTTGCATGCAATATTTTTGCTCAGTGCCATCGATTGGCATTGTATTTCTTTGTTATTGTTATTTTGGATTATTTCCAGTAATGGTGCAGCATTTCCACATGTTTTCAATTTTATATATTAAAAGAATTTCTATAAAGAACAACTATGATGTACATAACATTTTCCTTTTTAATTTTTTGAGGAAAATGTATTACTTGGTGAAAGGACTTATGAAAGGCCTTATTTATGTGACTGTATATCATGCTGTATTATTTAGAATTGCTTCTAGTGGAGAATATCTCTAGCATACGGCACCGGACAGAGCACAGCATAAAGGTGCAGGGGCTTCTGAGTGCTACCATGCAGTCTTATGGTTCTGCAGTGTACATCAGTCTAATAGGAGAATATCACCAATGACCTCACTATCCAACTGTTTGTATAGACACCATCTGATTAAAATGCTATTTTTATTTTGTTGATCTGAGGCTCCGTTCCCAAGTTATGATACTTTTTCTTAAATTAAGTCTTTGCTGCAATGAGGGTTTTGCCATTGCTCTTGTTGTACCCAAGCTCCGCTTCTTTCTATATCCAGCCCTTCCCTCATTACTTTAATTGACAGGGTCAGCCAATGGCAACATAGCCAGGGAGGGTTTGACCACAGAAATGAGTGAAGCTGGGTGTAACAAGAGCAGTGGCAATGCCCTCATTGCACTAAAGGCCTAATTTTCATATTAAGTAATAGTATCATACCTCAAGAACAGAGCATTAGATCAGCAATAGAAAAACAGTGCTTTAATCAGGTAACCCACAGGTATGTGTCTATGAACAGTCGGATAGGGAGGTCACTGGTGACAGATTCCCTTTAAGACCGTCACTTTACAGTAGATAATTGATTCTTTAAATAGACGACTGAAATACAGAGGAACTGACAACATAGATAGGGCTCCTCCCCTTATGCAAATAGAAGAATCAAAAAATCTAAAACTCAGCGATGTAGTAATGGTATGCAATAATATATAGAATGTGGAAAAAGGATATAATCCAATTCATCAGATCGTTCAATTCCGCTGGAAGAAAAAGAAATAGCTTACAATCTGTATACTCAAGAACTATCAATTAACATACAGGATACATCAGTTTTCTATTTTAAGAATCAATGTTAAGATGTATATACATAGTCTGATGAAAGCACGTTGGTGCTGAAACGCGGCACTATGCTGTAATATGTGACCAATAAATTCACCATACTGAAGATATCTACTGCGAAGTGCCGGTCTTTTTTGCAACGTTGTTTCCTGGGACACCAGCCCATTGACACGTGCACTGCACATTGTTGGAAGCAGTGCCGACTAGTTATCTATTTAGATTTCCTTTAAGTTGCACTTTGTCATAGTATATGATAAAACATGCTTGTGAGGAATATGGATTAATATTTACTGTTAGCCATGTTCCCACACCAACCATCTGCTGAAAGGTAGCAGAGGTAGTGAGCTCCACAGGAGGGGGGGCTGCTTCAAAGCCCAGTCAACTGGCAGAAAACTTCTTGCAGGTCACTTTTGTTTACAATTTCACACATCCATTCAGCCAGCCAGGAACCCAGCTAATGGAACATAAAATACCTCTCTGCAGAGGGTCTAGGCCAGTCCCGAGTTCAGTCAGAATTATCAGACATATTGGAGATGGCGATTTATAAGGAATTTTAAATCGCCCGTCCATCACATACATAAACCAGATGCATATTTGTGTCCTTGTGGCCACGATGAACAGGCCCATGGTCATAGTCTGGCGGTGGGATACCAGGGAGGGGAGATATACAAATCTCCCCACAGAAACCACATGACGTTACCATGCTTGGACTCTACTGGTAGCCGGAATCCAGGCAGATCCATTGGTCCCAGAACCACCTCCCTGCGACATTCTGGTCTGGATCCATGAGCCCTAATTGGTTTTCTGGCTCATGTGATGCCAGCCCAGGCTACAGGTTAAAAAGCTTGTGCCAGCAAGCAGGCATGTCTTTCTTTGAAGGAGGGTCACATCGTGCCATGTGTTTGGACCTGCAACCTGTTGACATCACTGCCCTCCATGTGACTACAGCAAAGAACTCATCACAACCCAAAATGACTCATCTATCTGGTAAACTGACTTGTGCTCTGTTTAATCCTGTTTGTACCATACCACCTGTATTTGTAACCTCATAACACTGTATATATCCTTGTGTGTATAGTGTATTGTCTAGTGAGCCCCTAGGGCGATTAAATATACAGGGAGTGCAGAATTATTAGGCAAGTTGTATTTTTGAGAATTAATTTTATTATTGAACAACAACCATGTTCTCAATGAACCCAAAAAATTTATTAATATCAAAGCTGAATATTTTTGGAAGTAGTTTTTAGTTTGTTTTTAGTTTTAGCTATTTTAGGGGGATATCTGTGTGTGCAGGTGACTATTACTGTGCATAATTATTAGGCAACTTAACAAAAAACAAATATATACCCATTTCAATTATTTATTTTTACCAGTCAAACCAATATAACATCTCAACATTCACAAATATACATTTCTGACATTCAAAAACAAAACAAAAACAAATCAGTGACCAATATAGCCACCTTTCTTTGCAAGGACACTCAAAAGCCTGCCATCCATGGATTCTGTCAGTGTTTTGATCTGTTCACCATCAACATTGCGTGCAGCAGCAACCACAGCCTCCCAGACACTGTTCAGAGAGGTGTACTGTTTTCCCTCCTTGTAAATCTCACATTTGATGATGGACCACAGGTTCTCAATGGGGTTCAGATCAGGTGAACAAGGAGGCCATGTCATTAGATTTTCTTCTTTTATGCCCTTTCTTGCCAGACACGCTGTGGAGTACTTGGACGCGTGTGATGGAGCATTGTCCTGCATGAAAATCATGTTTTTCTTGAAGGATGAAGACTTCTTCCTGTACCACTGCTTGAAGAAGGTGTCTTCCAGAAACTGGCAGTAGGACTGGGAGTTGAGCTTGACTCCATCCTCAACCCGAAAAGGCCCCACAAGCTCATCTTTGATGATACCAGCCCAAACCAGTACTCCACCTCCACCTTGCTGGCGTCTGAGTCGGACTGGAGCTCTCTGCCCTTTACCAATCCAGCCACGGGCCCATCCATCAGGCCCATCAAGACTCACTCTCATTTCATCAGTCCATAAAACCTTAGAAAAATCAGTCTTGAGATATTTCTTGGCCCAGTCTTGACGTTTCAGCTTGTGTGTCTTGTTCAGTGGTGGTCGTCTTTCAGCCTTTCTTACCTTGGCCATGTCTCTGAGTATTGCACACCTTGTGCTTTTGGGCACTCCAGTGATGTTGCAGCTCTGAAATATGGCCAAACTGGTGGCAAGTGGCATCTTGGCAGCTGCACGCTTGACTTTTCTCAGTTCATGGGCAGTTATTTTGCGCCTTGGTTTTTCCACACGCTTCTTGCGACCCTGTTGACTATTTTGAATGAAACGCTTGATTGTTCAATGATCACGCTTCAGAAGCTTTGCAATTTTAAGAGTGCTGCATCCCTCTGCAAGATATCTCACTATTTTTGACTTTTCTGAGCCTGTCAAGTCCTTCTTTTGACCCATTTTGCCAAAGGAAAGGAAGCCTAATAATTATGCACACCTAATATAGGGTGTTGATGTCATTAGACCACACCCCTTCTCATTACAGAGATGCACATCACCTAATATGCTTAATTGGTAGTAGGCTTTCGAGCCTATACAGCTTGGAGTAAGACAACATGCATAAAGAGGATGATGTGGTCAAAATACTCATTTGCCTAATAATTCTGCACGCAGTGTATAATTTAATCTTGTGATGTCTGGTATCTCGATCACGAATCCCCACGTCCGTGTTTCGGCCTAGTAATACGCTACCGCGGGTTGGTTTCTTACCCTATATAATACCATTAGCGGACCGGGCTTATATCAAACAAGGAACTGGTGGCAGTCTTTCCAGGCTGAGAACGCTTGTTGCCTCTCTGTGCCCATGTGGACAGGTGGAATCTGTGAAAACTGTACCAAGACTGACCTTACCCGCTCCCCCAGGAGGATGTATTGTAATGCATTGGTAACCAGTGACCATACCGTATCTCGCTGGCTCTATGTAGTTCTGATGTCAGTCGGGGTATGATATTCGTCACAATGCTTGATAGAGACTGGTCTGGGACAGTTTCATGACACCCCGCCAGCACCCTTAACCTGATGCGCGACCTAGTGTCCCAAGGAGGGAAAATTTTTGAAAGATGATGAAGGAGTACGTAGCAGACCGTGTCAGCATCCTCAATGATCCCTCTGTGCCTTACAACTACTGGGTGTCCAAGCTGGACACGTGGCACGAACTGGCACTCTACGCCTTAGAGGTACTGGCCTACCCTGCCGCCAGCGTTTTGTCAGAGCAGGTATTTAGTGCTGCTGGGAGCATAATAACTGATAAGCACATCCGCCTGTCAACTGAAAATGCCGACAGGTTGACTCCACCAGAGGAAAGCGGCTGAACATAAACTTTAAAAGTGTTTTTTATAATGTACTGAATACACTATATTCCCATGCACACCTTCCACCACAAAAAAAGGGTATATGGTTCAATATTCCTTTTCTCCTCCCCCTCCTCCATCATATCAACATGTTTATTAGGATGTTCTCGCTCCTAATGTTTTAGAGGGTCAGCTCAGCAGCGGAAAATCACCCATAATGTTTGAGAGGGTCAGCTCAGCAGCAGTTCCTCACCCCTAAATTTTTAGATGGTCAGCTCGGCAGCAGGCCCTCGCCCACAACATTTTTTAGATGGTCAGCTCGGCAGCAGGCCCTCGCCCACAATTTTTTTTTGATGCTCAGCTCGGTAGCAGGCCCTCTCCCCTAATGTCTTAGATGGTCAGCTCAGCAGCGAACCATCATACCTAATGTTTTAGATGGTCAGATCAGTAGCATGCCCTCGTCCCTAATGTTTTAGAGGGTCACCAGTAGACCCTTGCTCCTAATGTTTTTGAGGGTCACCAGCAGGCCATCAATCATAATTTTCAAGGGTGTGTATGATGCCCTCCTTTATGTATAATAAAGGGTGTATTGGAGTGCCGGTTCCTTGTCATTTTTAACAGCCCTTTCCCTTAGTGCATAGGCTTTATGAGTGTAGGAGTCCCACTACCTGAACAATTGTACCACAATGTGAATGAGGCCCTCTTTTATGTGATATACAGGTTGTATTGGAGTGCCTCTTCCTTGTAATTTTTGGCAGCACTTGCACTTTATATACAAGTAAATATACAGGAAAGAATGTTTCCTAACAATTTTTCCTCTAAAATCGATTTTATCTTCGGTTTGGTGCATATTATTGTCAGTGTGTAAAAGTGGCATACTACTTGGACAACATCGTTCCCAGCAGCTACCTGGGAGTCCAAGATGCATCCAACTACTATACTAACGCAAGTCTTTTTAATGACCAAATCTCATCTTATTGGTCTATTTGCATAATGAAGGCAATGAAAGGAAGGCAATGGTTTATATTGCAGTTACATGTTTTTGCTTCTTGTTGAAAGGTACTTTTGGTCAGATTTAACATTACAACAGGGTGCAACTGCATCCAAAATGAAGACTGATCCTGAACATGTTTTTTTGCATAAGAGAAATCAATGGTTACAGGAGGCAGCAATATAGACTCCAACCTTTAAACGAGATGAAAATGCATTTCCAAAAGAAAGTCAAGCAGATACTGTGACTGTCCGCCTAAAGCTGACCACACACAATGTATCTGTCAGCTAAATGCTAGATGTTCTTTCTCTATCTTTCCTTGTTCGTGTTTATTTCCAATTTTAAAATCTCACCAGCACCATGTTTCATTCACCTGTCTTGAGGGGGACATTTGGACTGGCTTTGTGTACATTAACACTTTTAATACCAAGGCTTAAATGTCCATAGGAAGAAAGCAAAAAGTTGCACGTTGTTTTTTTGTTTTTTTTTGCTCCGTACTCATACAGTAGGTGTTTCTGACATTGTGTTTTCAGCACGACAGCGTCGCGCTGATACTCGGCGACGTGGTGCCGAGATCTCGCACTCACTGGGATAGCGACAGCACATCCCAGCAAGCGCGTCATAGAAGCGTCGGGAGATCCGACTTGGATTCCCGCCAATTCTACACGTGTGCGGCGTTTGTTATGAATCCTGAGGGGGAAGTCCCCGCCGGATTTAAATAAAAATCCGGCCTGGGTCCCGCCCTCAGGAGCATACCGGGCCCTTAGGTCTGTTATGGGTTGTAAGGAGAGCCCCCCCTACGCCGAAAAAAACGGCGTAGGGGGTCCCCCTACAATCCATACCAGACCCGTATCCAAAGCACGCTACCCGGCCAGCCAGGAAGGGAGTGGGGACGAGCGAGCGCCCACCCCCCTCCTGAGCCGTACCAGGCTGCATGCCCTCAACATGGGGGGTTGGGTGCTCTGGGGCAGGGGGCGCACTGCGGCCCCCCCACCTCAGAGCACCCTGTCCCCATGTTGATGAGGACAGGGCCCCTTCCCGACAACCCTGGCCGTTGGTTGTCGGGGTATGCGGGCAGGAGGCTTATCGGAATCTGGGAGCCCCCTTTAATAAGGGGGCCCCCAGATACCGGCCCCCCACCCTAAGTGAATGAGTATGGGGTACATCGTACCCCTACCCATTCACCTGCAAGAAAAGTGGTAAAAACACAAATAAACCACACAGTGTATTAAAATATTTTATTTTTCTGCTCCGGAGGCCGCCCCCTGTCTTCTTTATTAGCTCTTTTACCAGGGGGGGGCTCTTCTTCTTCCGATATCCCGACGGGTCTTCTCCGCTATCCGGGGGGGTCTTCTCGACTCTCCGGGGTTCTCCTTCTGTCTTCTCCTTCTGTCTTGTTGTCTCCTTCTGTCTTCTCCTTCTGTCTTGTTGTCTCCTTCTGTCTTCTGTCTCCGGGGGGGGCTCTTCTTCTTCCGATATCCCGACGGGTCTTCTCCGCTATCCGGGGGGGTCTTCTCAACTCTCCGGGGTTCTCCTTCTGTCTTCTCCTTCTGTCTTGTTGTCTCGGCGCACCCCGATTCTTCGTCTTCTCTTCTTGTTTTCGCCTCTCTCTGTTGTTGACTCGGCGCACCCCGGTTCTTCGTCTCGCGAGACGAAGAATCGGGGTGCGCCGAGTCTCGCGAGACGAAGAATCGGGGTGCGCCGAGTCTCGCGAGACGAAGAACCGGGGTGCGCCGAGTCAACAACAGAGAGAGGCGAAAACAAGAAGAGAAGACGAAGAATCGGGGTGCGCCGAGACAACAAGACAGAAGGAGAAGACAGAAGGAGAAGACAGAAGGAGAACCCCGGAGAGTTGAGAAGACCCCCCCGGATAGCGGAGAAGACCCGTCGGGATATCGGAAGAAGAAGAGCCCCCCCCTGGTAAAAGAGCTAATAAAGAAGACAGGGGGCGGCCTCCGGAGCAGAAAAATAAAATATTTTAATACACTGTGTGGTTTATTTGTGTTTTTACCACTTTTCTTGCAGGTGAATGGGTAGGGGTACGATGTACCCCATACTCATTCACTTAGGGTGGGGGGCCGGTATCTGGGGGCCCCCTTATTAAAGGGGGCTCCCAGATTCCGATAAGCCTCCTGCCCGCATACCCCGACAACCAACGGCCAGGGTTGTCGGGAAGGGGCCCTGTCCTCATCAACATGGGGACAGGGTGCTCTGAGGTGGGGGGGCCGCAGTGCGCCCCCTGCCCCAGAGCACCCAACCCCCCATGTTGAGGGCATGCAGCCTGGTACGGCTCAGGAGGGGGGTGGGCGCTCGCTCGTCCCCACTCCCTTCCTGGCTGGCCGGGTAGCGTGCTTTGGATACGGGTCTGGTATGGATTGTAGGGGGACCCCCTACGCCGTTTTTTTCGGCGTAGGGGGGGGCTCTCCTTACAACCCATAACAGACCTAAGGGCCCGGTATGCTCCTGAGGGCGGGACCCAGGTCGGATTTTTATTTAAATCCGGCGGGGACTTCCCCCTCAGGATTCATAACAAACGCTGCACACGTGTAGAATTGGCGGGAATCCAAGTCGGATCTCCCGTCGCTTCTATGACGCGCTTGCTCTCCATAGCGGCAAGCCAGCTCGGCGCTGGCTCCCGCGATGGGGCTCGTATGTGCTCAATCTCGCCGAGAAATACAGCGAGATTGACACAAAATCGGGTTCACCTACTGTAAATAACCTATTGATGAAAAGGGTTGTGCAGTGCAAAGTTATTAATGACCTGTCCAACTTTAAGCACCCCTGATGATCAGCTGTTTGAAAAGGTATTATTGCTCGTGCAAGAGTTGCATTTACTTACAACTGCTCGACCCTTTCGCTTATATGGGACAGGTAGTTGTAATTACACTGCACCATTTCAACAAAGGAGATAACTCACAGGTAATCTTAAAGAGGAAGCAACCGCTTGCATAAGCACCATGATCCCTTCAAATCTCTGATTGGTAGGAGTGCAGGGAGACATACCCCCGCTGATCTGATATTGATGACTAGAGATGAGAGAATTTTTTTAAAATTCGATTTGGCCGGTTCACCCAATTTAATGAAAAAATTTGGTTTGGTTTGAATTTTTTTCCAGCGTATCACGTTAAAAAAACTACTTTTTCCTGGCTGCAGAGAACCTTTATAGTGGTGTAGAACACTGTGCCTTGCAGGAAGTCTGCTGTGGTAGTGAAATAGTACTGTGAGTCGTATGACATGCAGATGACAGGCGTCGCACTTAGAATCACTGCACACTTCACTTATTTGGGCAGTCATGGGGCCAAAACTAACCAAATAACTCAAGTATGAAGTCAGCCTTACTGGTCGATGTTAGCGCCGAGAAGCGCACTCCTTTTACACCGTCGTCAGCTGATTACACATAGATGCCTACAGAACCTATTCTGTTAAACACTAATACAAGTAGAGCCCCCTGACAGAGTGGAGACGGTGTCAGCAATAAGTTTGTGTCAACGTCACTGATTATTTTGCCCTTCCTCTGATCTGTCAGAACAATAACCCCTAAAAAGGGATCCTGTCTGTTGAGCATCCGCCTTCACTCGGTAAGCATTTGGTCAGTAATCCATCAGTATTGCTAATGTCAGAAAAAACAGGAGTGGATCCAAAACAGAGATGACACATGAATGGAATATTTGCATGTTTTCTGTGTTTTGTAACCACTCCTGCTTTTGGCTACCATAAAGGGCTTACAGCTGCTATACAGACAGTATCCATTGTGTGTCTCATTTTTCCTTCCTTCTGACAGATCAGAGGAAGGATCAAATAAATAATGATGTCAGCCAAGTCAAAAAGGCTAAATAGTCGCCCATTCATCAAGTGGGGAGGTTGGGAACAGCATGAGAAGTCCACAGAGTGGCCCAATGACAGAGTGTGGAAGTGGCGGCAGCAGCAACATCAGGAGACCAAAAAGTGGCACAATGACAGTGTGTAGGTGGCAGCAGCATCAGGAGGCCACAGAGTGGCAAGGTGACATAGTGTGGAGGTGGCAGCAGCATGATGAGACAACAGAGTGGCAAGGTGACATAGTGTGGAAGTTGCAGTAGCATGAGGATGCCACAGAGTGACAAGGTGACATAGTGTGGAGGTGGGTGGCAATACCAGTACCAGCTGAAGATGGTGGGTGAAAGAAGGAGCACTTGGCAGTAGATGTGTGGCATTAGGCGGGTGGCAGCATCAGAATAGTAGCTGAGGCAGGTAGCCAGGAGAAACTGGTCTCTTTTGTCAAAGTGTTGGTGTGGCACCATGGATGATCTAGTCTGATGCATCAGGCATTGGTGGGTGGAAATCCTGGCTGATCCACGCCTGATTCATCTTGACAAAGGTCGGTCTCTCCACATTTTGTGTGGACAGGCGAGTTCTTCTTGGGGTAACTATGGCCCCTGCCTCACTAAACACAAGCTCTGATGCCACATTACTGGCCTGGCAGGACAGCTTTTCCAGGGCAAACTCTGCTAGTTGTGGCCAAAAATCCAGTTTGGCTGCCCAGCAGACCAGTGGATCTTCAATGTGGGGTGGCAGAGTGCTGTCCAAGTATGCCACCACCTGCTGGTTTAGGTTCTGCTCCAGGTCTAGATGCTGCTGCTGGTGAGTAGTTTCTTTACTATGCGGGTGAAGAAAGCTGCTCATCATGGACTCTAGACTCAGGCTGCTGCTGATGGAGCTGGCACTGCTCCTGCCACCCCACCCCTCCCCAGAAGCCATGGCAGTAGAAAGTGAGTGCAGAGGGCCCCCCGGTCAGACCTGCGAGAAGATGGATGATGGCGCAGATAGGCAACGGCCAACTGACTACATAGGATGTCTCTATAGTAGTTCAGTTTGTCCTCCCTCTCAGCGGGTGTAAAAAAGACCCCCATTCTGGACCAGTAGCGAGGGTCCAACAAGGTGGAGAGCCAGAAGTCATCCCTCTGCCGAATGGTGACAATTCGGCTGTCACTGTGCAAGCAAGTGTGCATGCATCGGGCTATTTGGGCAAGTCACTCGGAGGGACTCCCTGCCTCCATCTCTACTGCATACTTTCACGGTGTGTCTGGGTCCTCTGTCTCATCTTCCTCATCGCCCTGTAGCTCCTCTGGCTTCTCCTGCTCCTCCTAACCTGTCACCTGTGTGTACAAACCACCCACTTGGGTACTCATTGCTTGTTCTCCAATGTCCTCCTCCTTCCCCAGTTCAGTCCCCACAGGGTTCATGTGCCACTTCTCCAGTCCCCTGACCAGCCAGATTTACCAGCATCTGTTCCAGGACATGAAGTAGTGAAATGACATCGTTCATCACGTAGTCCTGTCAACTGACCAATAACGTGGCCTCCTCAAAGGGGCTGAGCAAACTGCTGGTGTCACGCATGAGCTGCCACTAGCTGACATCAAAGTTTCACAGGGGAGTACTCCTGTCCACTTGGATCATCAAAAAATCGTTTATGACCTTTCTCTGTTCGTATTGTTGGTCCAACATATGGAGGGTGAAATTCCAACTGGTGTAAACGTCTCATATTAGCCTATGTTGGGGGATGCCGTTCTGCCGCTGCAGCTTAAGGAGGGTATGCTTTGCGATGTACGAGTGGCTGAAGTGCATGCAAATTTTCAAGGCAATTTTTAGGATGTCTTGCAGATGGGTGGAAGACTTCAGGAACTGCTTGACAACCAGCTTGAACACGTGTGCCATGCAGGGCGCATGGCTCACCCCTCCTTGACGTAGCGCCGACATCATGTTCTTTCCATTATCGGCCACCATCGTTCCGATTTTGAATTGTCGCGGAGAAAGCCAGGATTCGATTTCTTGATGAAAGACATGGAGCAGTTCCTCCCCTGTGTGACTACTTTCGCCCAGGCAAACGAGGTGTAGAACAGCCTGACACCGCCATGCCCTGCACATCTTATATGCTGGATTAACACTGTGAATTGTCCCTGCAGTGGAGGCTGGGGACACGGTGGATGATGAGGAGGCAGAGGCGGACATTGTAGCAGAACAAATGGCGGGAGAACGTGGAGGTAGAAGCGACGTCACCTGGCCAAGTTGCTGGTGTGGCTGGCCAGGAACCACATTTACTCAGTGGGCCTTAAAGGACAAATATTGTCCATGACCATAGTTAAAGCTACCGACCAATTTTCCCAATAAAGGCTGTATCACAAACAAATTTTACCACTGAATGGCTAATCGACGTAATTCGGTCGGTACAGCAAAAGGCAGTCTACAATCACTCATTAATTTTCCCAAAAAAGGCTGTCTCACAAACAAATTTCATCAATGAATGGCTAATCAACGTAATTCGGACTGTACAGCAAAAGGCTGTCTACAATCACCCATCAATTTTCCCGTATTCTTTTTCCTATTAATACACCCCGAAAAAATAAATACAGCAATCATAATTCACCACAGAACGGCTAATAGGACGTACCTGTAAATGGCTGTAGTACAATGGAACTTCACCGCTAAACGGCAAATTTTGCCACTAATACACACCAAAAAGGGCTATAATTTTCTCACTTCACCACACAACGGCTAATAAGCCCTTTTTCTTTTTCCCCACTAATGCTACAAAAGGCTTTAGAACATGTAACTGCACCTCTGAACTGCAAATATATTTTTCTTTTTTTCCATTTATACACTCCACAAAAGGTTTAGCACATATAACTACACCTCTGAACGGAAAATAGACCCTTATTTTTTTTCCACTTATGCACAACACAAAAGGCTTTAGAACATATAACTGCACCGCTGAATGGCAAATAGGCCCTGATTTTTTTCTACTTATACACTCCACCAAAGGCTTTAAAACATATAACTGCACCGCTGAACAGAAAATATATTTTTCTTTTTTACACTTATACACTCCACAAAAGGCTTAGCTGCACTGCTTAACTACAAATATTTTTTTTCTTTTTCCACTAATACACACCACAAAAGGCTTTAGAATATATAATAGCACCGCTGAACGGCAAATATATTTTACTTTTTCCACTAATACACGACAAACAGGGCTGTAAGTTTTGCACTTCACCACAAAACAACTAATAAGCCCTTTTTTCCCCAATAATACAAGCCAAAAAATGCTTTAGAACATAACTGCACCGCACAAGGGCAAATAAGACATTTCCTTGTAATAAACCCTGTTAATGCCTGTATCAAACAGCAGTTGCACCTTAATAAGAATAGTTTGCTGGAATTACAGAGCTGTATAATGGCAATCTGGATCCCCAGTCAGTTGCGCAAGGTGTAATAGAATTGTTCCTATTACCCAGACTGTAACCTCCCCTAATGAACCCTGTTCAACATAAATGCTGTGGAATGATTCCTCCCTATTCTTTCCCTACACCTTGAATAATCTTTCCCTGCACTTGTAAATCATTTATTTTGCACAATTAAGTTTTTTCTAGCACTGTCCCTAGCACCTGCTGATGTGTCTCCCTGCACTAAGTACACAAAAAAATTGCAGAATCCAAGATGACTGACGCTATTTATAGGGCTGTGACATCACAGGGCTGGCTGGCTGCTGATTGGCTGCATGCATGGCATTATGTCCTCACACGCGCAGCAGCCATTTTGGGAAAAAATTTGATTCGTTACTACGACTCGCGAGGAAATTTGGCTTCGGTGCGAAACAAGTTTTTCCTGAAATTCGGATCGAATTTCACTTCGTCAGCTTCGATTCGCTCATCTCTATTGATGACCTATCCTGAGTGTAGGTCATCAATGTCATAATATTTCACAACCCCTTTAAGTTATTGTCAAGCTGGATATAATTTTTCCACCTAGATATTTTGGCATTTTGTAAACCATTCCCAAACCTCCACAACATTTTTTATGATGGACTGAACTATATTTACAGGCATTTTGATAATACTCCCTATTAAAGCTCTGCAAACAAATACCATTGTGAATAAACACCTAAAGATTTTACATTCGCTATAAAGTCTGAAGACCTGCAATAAGACTTGGAAATTAAATTAGATTACATTTTACAGTCATATTCTGCTATATCATTATTGTTCTGAAATATAAACTATTGGTTACATTTCCCCTATTTTGTGTTAAGAAGTTGTATAATCTTTGTGTCTCCATATTGACCAATAATTTGCTATTTATACAATGCTTTCAACTGTATATGAACTGTACCAAATAAATGAAGCCATAGAAATTAGCAGATGGGGTGTGAAATAACACAGAGGGGAGAGGTTTAATAATTTACTGATTCAATTTAATTTTTAATGTCAAGTTAGGGGAGGATTTGTTTTAGTGTGATGGGAAAGTTCAGTCTTTATATGCTGTTGTAAATCAATAGGTCTGTTTAAGAGAAGGCAATAACTAACTAATATTAGAAAGGGGGGAAAGGTTATACAACCTTATAAAGAAATGAAACATTGTAAATACTATTGTAACAGCTGAATATGAAAACAAGATTGCCGGGATCTTTTTGTGTAGTATTCATGTATAGCAAATAAACCAACCTCGTATGTAAGGTTAAAGAGGTTTTCCAGGAGTACAATAATGCTCACCTATCCTCAGGATCCATCATCAATATCTGCTTGTAAGGGTGTCTCACTCTTGGAACCCCCACTGATCAAGTGTTTGAAGAGGCTGGGGTGCTCCAACGAGTGCTATAGCAACTTTATAGCATACCAAGCACAGTGCCATACATTGTATATTGGCTGTGTTTGGTATTGCAGTCAGCCCCATTCATTTGAATAGATGAGCTGCACAAAGGTCAGGTGACCAATGAACATTATATAACTAGGCAAGGAAGTACAGTGGCCTTGTCAAAAAGCTGATCAGCAGGGGTGTAGGGTTTCAAAACCCCCACTGATCTCACATAGATTACCTACCCTGAGGATAAGTCATCCATGCAGTACTCCCAAAAAATCCTTTTAAATAGTGATGTTTGAGTTATGTTGCTTTTAGAAGAAAGCATTTGTAACTTTCACAAGCGGTCAGTTGTTAATATAATTATTAAAGTAAACGTGGTTGGAACTATAGACACTGTACATTGTTCTACCCAATCCATTTTTATCTCATATGGCATTTACTGTCAAGCAGTTTTTATGCCAACATGCCTGGCTCTTAATTTAAGTTCCATGGAGGCAGAAGATTACAGTGACTGAGACTACAATAATGTTTAAAATACACCATTGTACAGATAAATTAATGTACTTATGGCATAAAATTTTTTAAAATATTGAGGCCAATTGTGATATGTCCAGCTAGGCAATACTATATTATCTAAAATTTTAAACACGAAGGCTAGCATGTACTTAAATCTTGCATGTACCTGAATCTTGCATGTACTGCCTGAAGAGTTGTGGGAAGATGATATGGCATGGTGGAATATGATAGACATTTGTATCTTTTTGGATATCGTGTTTCTCTGGAATAAAAATTACCCAAATGCAAACAGAAACCAACCTGTATTGAACTATTGTATTAACTTGTACTGAAAGAAACATGGACTCTGGTTGGTTGCTCTAGGCGCAAACAATACTTTTTCTCATGGACAGTTTTGATGCATGAGAGCTATTATCCTCTTCTGTCTCATTTACTTTAAGAAGTAGTTGAAGAAATGGTTATGAACTGCACATGCTCATCAACACACCAACTAACCACAATACAATCTCTATTGCCTATAAGGTTAAGAAATTTAGCAGTAAGGAACATACATCATATCATATAATCAGTTTACATAAAATTAAAATAGCAGCAAGAAGAGAAAAATTGAAACATTCTTAAAAACAAGCCAATGAAAAGTATATATACACTGTATACTGTATTTAAATGAGTTCAGCTAGTTCATGACATCAAATCATACTGGAAATATTTTTTTTTCCTTTATAGTGGTAAACAATAACTTTGTTAGCAGTTTTGTTACCTCTCCTGACATGTCTGTTTTAACCCCTTAGTGACCACCCATACGCCTTTTTACGGTGGTCAATAAGAGGCCTTAGGCGGGGCCGCAGCTTTTTTACGGCGGCCCAGTCTAAGCACTGCACGGGTCCCCTGTGCATGGGGAAGTGGGGGGCCAGCTCTCACATAAGATCCACGGACATGCTATAACAGCCCTGACTGGCAGGAGTGCTGTTCCAGGCTGTTTAACACGTGTAGGCCCCAGACCAGCACTGAGTAATTTCCCGCAGGCTGTGCCTCTCTGGCACAGCCTGCTGGTCAATGTCAGAATAGCACTGACATTAAAATGCAATGCACTAGAGGGATAATGCATTGCATTTTAAAATCAATCAAAAAGCTGTCTGTTATAGTCCCCTTGTGGGACTATTAAGTGGTAAAAAAAAGTAAAAAAAACACAAAACATTTATTCAATAAAAATATCCCATAAAAAATACCCTTTTTTTTCCATTGAAAATACGCATTTCAATGAAAAAAATAGCAAAAAAAAATCTCCCCCATATGTTGGTATTGTTGCATCCAAAAAGACCTGGACTATATAAATATCACATAAAGTATACCCTACAGTGAACACCGTAAAAAAAAACAAAATAAAAAAATACAGAATTGCTAATTTATTCTTAGTTGCCACCGAAAAAATTTAATAACAAGCAATCAAAAAGCGCCATTTACTCCAAAATAAAACCAATGAAAAATAGAAGTAGTCCCACAAAAATAAAGCCCTCAAACAACTCCATAGAAAGAAAAATAAAACTGTTATGGGTCTCGGGAAGCGGTAATGCAAAAAAAAAAATTCTTCCAAAAAAAGGGTTTTATTGTAAAAAAAGTTGTAAAACATTAAAAAAAATTATATGTATTTGGTATCACTGTAATCGTACTGACCCAGAGAATAAATTATTTAACAAATTATATATTTGACCGCCTACAATCTGGCTTCCGATGCCACCACTCGACTGAGACTGCCTTTACCAAAGTCACCAATGACCTACTAACAGCCAAAACCAAGAAACAATACTCTGTCCTCCTTCTCCTTGACCTGTCCTTTGCATTTGACACTGTTGACCACTCCCTTCTGTTGCAAACTCTCTCATCTCTTGGCATCACTGACCTGGCCCTCTCCTGGATCATATCATACCTCACAGAACGGACATTTTGCGTCTCCCACTCCCGCACCACCTCCTCGTCTCATTCCCTCTCTGTTGGTGTCTCGCAAGGCTCTGTCCTAGGACCCCTGCTCTTCTCTATCTACACTTTTGGCCTGAGACAGCTCATAGAGTCCCATGGCTTTCAGTATCACTCTTATGCTGACGACACACAAATCTACCTTTCTGGTCCAGACATCACCACCTTACTATCCAGAATCCCACAATGCCTATCTTCCATATCATCCTTCTTCGCCTCTCGCTTTCTAAAACTTAACATGGATAAAACAGAACTCATCATCTTTCCCCCATCTTGCTCAACCCCCCCAACAGACCTATCTATCATGATCAACGGCTGCACACTATCCCCGGTCAACCAAGTCCGCTGCCTTGGAGTGACCTTGGATTCTGCACTTTCCTTCCGACCGCACATCTAAGCCCTTTCCACCACCTGCCGCCTCCAACTCAAAAACATCTCCCATATCCGTGCTTTCCTCAACTTTGAATCTGCGAAATTGCTTGTACATGCCCTCATCATCTCCCGCCTGGACTACTGCAACATTCTCCTCTGTGGCCTCCTGTCTAGCACTCTCGCACCCCTCCAATATATCCTCAACTCTGCTGCCCGACTAATCCGCCTCTCACCCTATTAGTCATCTGCCTCTCCCCTCTCCCAATCCCTTCACTGGCTCCCCATTGCCCAGCGAATTCACTTTAAAGTACTAACAAATACATACAAGACCGTCCAAAACCTGTCCCCTCCCTACATCTCTTAGCTACTTTCCAGATACATCCCCACTCGCACTCTCCGATCCTCACAAGACTTCCTTCTCTCCTCTCCTCTTATCACCTCTTCCCACAATCGCCTCCAGGATTTCTCCCGTGCATCCCCCACACTCTGGAACTCACTACCCCAATATATCAGACTCTCACCTACAGTGGAATCCTACAAAAGAAACCTAAAAGCCCACCTCTTCAGACAAACCTACAACTAGTGACCCTGCTGCCTCTATACCGCCATGACCAGCTTCACTCTCACCTACTGTGTCCTTCTCCCATACCATGTAGATTGTAAGCCCTCACGGGCAGGGCCCCCTCTCCTTCTGTACCTATTTGTAACTCGTCTTGTTTATGATTAGTGCAATTGTCTGTATTATGTATGTTTACCCCTTTACATATGTACAGCGCTATGGAATGAATAATAAATAATAATAATAAAGATATTATGTTATTTATACCGAAAAATGAACACAATAAAATGTATAATGTAAAAAATCTGTGGCAGCATTGCTGTTTTTCCATTCTCCCTCCCAGAAAGAGTAAATAAAAGTTAATCATGTGTACCCCAAAATGGTGCCATTAAAAACTACAACTTGTCCCACAAAAATAAAGCCTTCATAAAGCTATATAGATGGAAAAATAAAAAAGTTATAGCTCTTGAAACGCAACGTTGAAAAAAGGAAGAAAAACACTTGGTCAGTAAGGCCCAAAACAGGCTGGTTACTAAAAGGTTAATAACTACTTGCATCTCCCATGTAATAGCAATTCAGAAGTATGTATGCTCAAGAATATATGTTATGCCATTCCTCTATTACCCTTACTAGACGTTTATTAATTAATTGTTAGCAGTCTGCAATGAGTGTCCATGAGGGTGTTTATTGGAGAGCGGGATAATCCCTGCATAACTTAAACTGGCAACAGTAATTGTATAGTGTAAGAATGTAAAGGGACACACCCCTAACTGCTAACACCCAGCTGGACCTTCATTGTAGACTGGCAATTCATTAAATTCAGGCAAGGATAATATAAAAATAGCACAACAGAGAGTCATAAGAAAAGATGCTCCAGAATTTTTACAGCATGGAGAATTCAAATAGTTACTAAAACAGACATGTCAGGAGAGATGACAGTTCCTCTCTAACCACTTCTGGGCATCCACTGTACATGTATGGCAGAAGTCTGTTCTTTAGCAATGGTGCCCACTCCTTAGCACAGCGGGCACTATAGCTGCTGTGTTTCTGCTGTTTTAAACAGCAGACATCTCGGGCTAACGTCTGTGATAGGCAATAATGCAATCACAGACATTAAACCCCTCAGATGCCGTGGTCAATTGTGACCAAAAGAGGTAAGGTGGCAATGCTCTCAGGATCCAAAGAGAAGGATTTGAGGCTACAACAGCAATAGTTCCTATGGAGCCCATTGCACAGCTCCCATAGGCTTCAATGGTAATTTATTTAAGTTTATGGGGAAAGTGATCTTATGATCACATGTTCAAGTCCGATAAGGGGACTTAAATTTGTGTAAAAGAAAGAAAAAATGTTTTAAAAAAAAATAAAGTATTACTTTCAAGAGTTTTTAAAGAACTCAGTTCTATTATTGCTGTGTCTTTGTTCATAATTTCTCAAGATCCTCTAGGGACTGGTACAGTGCCAAGTGACTGGAGCAAGGCAACTGTGGTGCCTATATTCAAAAATAGCTCCAGGTCCTCTAAGCTTAACTTCTGTTGTGGGAAAAATGTTTGAAGGACCAATAATCAGCATTGGTTTACCAAGGACAGAACCTGATTTATTTTTAGGAGGAGGTGAGTAGAAGCTTAGACAGAGGAGTGGCTGTGGATTTAGTGTTCTCTGATTTTGCAAAAGGCATTTAATACTGTCCCTCATAGACGTTTAATGGTAAAATAAGGTCTATAGTCTTAGAAAGTATAGTTTGTAATTGAATTGAAAACTGGCTGAAGGATCGTGTACAGAGAGTTGTGGTCAATGATTCCTATTCAGAATGGTCACGGTTTATAAGTGGTGTATCCCAAGGTTCAGTGCTGGGTCCTCTATTATTGAATTTATTTTTTAATGATATCGAGGAGGGATTAATAGCAGTATTTTTATTTTTGCAGGTGACATTAACCTGTTACGGACACAGGGCGTACAGGTACGCTCTGATGTCCTGGTACATAAGGACACAGGGTGTACCAGAACAAGGTGCCTGCTCAAATCATTGAGCAGGCACCTTGGTACAATGCCCAGGCGGCTCCTGTGACCCCCCGTGTCGCGATCGCAGCAAACCGCAGGTCAATTCAGACCTGCGGTTTGCTGCGTTTCCGGGTTATTCGGATCTCTGGTGACCTGTTAACCCGGAATAGGATGGTGATCGGTGGTGTTATAATACACCCCCAATCACCGTCCTGCGATCCTGAGAGGTGGCGGTCACGCCACCTCTCAGGATTGCTTCTAATTTGGGCAGGTGGGCGGGCGCAGCGGCAATTTTGAATTGCCGGAGCTCCTCTCCCTGCTCATACAGGTCCGTGGAGCGGGAGAGAGAGGAGCTCGGCTGTACTGTGAGTTTTTTTGTGCCAACAGGCATCAGGTAGGGAGAGGTAGAGAGAGGTAGATTAGGCAGGGATAGTGAGGGAGAGTTAGGGAAAAAAGTTTTTTCATTGTGGTCTAGCACCCGGATCGGGTGTCTGGGGTCCACAGCACTCAGCTGTGTGACCCTAGACCCCCCCCAGGGGTGCTGCAGCTTGCCCCCCCACAGATTTTTTTTGGGGTGCAAGTGTTTTTATTTTTTATTTTTTGCATGCGCTGACTGTGGCCGGTACTTTTAGCGTCCGGCCACTGTTAGCGCATCGCCCACCCCACCGGTGATCAGATTTTCAATTTTTTTTTGTTATTTTATAAAAAAATAATTCTGTTAGGTGTAGGGCAAAGTACGCGAACACCCGTCCCCCACGCACATGAATAAAGTTTTCCACGCACGCACACACACACACTCCCCTATGGCCCACAGGACGATCTCGGCCGAGCAGGCATACGCCCTGCTTGCCTCCGAAACCGAGAGTCTCAGTGAGAAGGAGGATGACCCCACTTTCCTCTTGTTATCCGCGTCCTCCTCATCATCTAGCGATGATGATGAGCCCCCAAGGCGGCGGAGACGCTGCCAGGCGGAGCAAGGGGACCGCCATGCCAGGGACCCTGTGGCCCACACTAGTACGAGCAGCTCTGGGGCTCGTACTAGTTTTCCGGACCACCAGATAAGTCCACCTGAGCCCCATACCGGTGAACTTGTCTGGTGTACCCCAGAACATTTTGAGCCTGTGATTCCGGATTTTGTTGGACAAGCAGGAATCCAGATTCCCGCAGTGGGCTTCACTGAATATGACTATTTTAGTCTTTTTTTCAGTGACCACTTTGTGAATCTGATGGTGGAGCAAACGAACCTGTACGCCCAACAGTTCATTGCTCAACACCCGGGCTCCTTTTTGGCTAGGGCCTGTGGCTGGACACTGGTCAGTGCAGCCGAGATGAGGACGTTTTGGGGCCTCATGCTGCACATGGGCCTAGTAAAAAAAAACAGTGTCAGGCATTACTGGAGTGGGGACGTCCTCTACCAGACCCCTCCCTACATTATTATGCAGATAATGCAGCATGTTCCCCCCAAGGTGATCCTGCCTATGACCGCCTGTACAAAATCAGGCTGGTCATCAATCACTTCAGGGCCAAATTTTTGGAGGCCTATGTACCTGGAAGGGAGGTTGCGGTTGATGAGTCTCTCATTGCTTTCAAGGGGAGACTCATTTTCCGCCAGTATGTTTCCTCTAAGCGGGCGAGGTTTGGCATGAAGCTGTACAAACTTTGTGAGAGTATCTCGGGGTACACAAGTTTTGTGTGTACGAGGGGCGAGATTCCCGTATTCAACCCCCAGAATGTCCCCCACTCTAGGTGTTAGCGGGAAACTTGTGTGGGACCTTATGCACCCACTGCTAGATAAAGGTTACCACCTGTACGTGGATAACTTTTATACTAGTATCCCCTTGTTCCAGTCCCTCAGCGCCAAATCCACGTCCGCTTGTGGGACTGTGCGGAAAAATCAACACGGCCTCCCTACCCACCCACTACAGGTACCTATCCCCAGGGGTGAGACCCGTGCCCTTAACAGTGGAAATCTGTTGCTGGTCAGATATAAGGACAAGAGGGATGTCCTTGCACTGTCCACAATTCACGGTAACGGCATCACCCCTGTCCCTGTGCGAGGTACAGCGGCAACGATCCTCAAGCCCGATTGTATCATCGACTACAATCGGTATATGGGAGGAGTTGATCTCTCTGATCAAGTCCTCAAGCCATATAATGCCATGTGCAAAACCCGGGCATGGTACAAAAAAGTTGTGGTCTACTTGGTACAGATTGCCTTGTGCAACTCTTTTGTGCTGTCCCAGAGCGCTGGCAACATAGGGAAATTCCTCCAGCTCTATGAGGCAGTCCTCAAGGCCCTGATCTTTTCTGACCGGGAAAGAGCAGGCCGGAGTAACTCCGGAAATGGAGGCGCCCGGATTGTTACTGGCCAACACTTTCCAGGTGTGGTTCTCCATACTGGAAAGATGCGACAGTCCCCAAAAAAGTGCAGAGTGTGCAACAGGAGGGGGATACGGAAGGATACCACCACTCAGTGTGACACGTGCCCCGATCATCCAGGCGTCTGCATTGACGGTTGCTTCAGGGACTACCAGACTTCCATGGAGTACTAAATTTATAATCCCCTTCCCCAATTTTAAAGAATGGTTCTCACACTTGAGACACTAAAACAAAAATCTTTTTTTTTTCAAAAATATTATTTTGTAAAACTAAAATAAATAAAAAAGTTGACATATTAGGTATTGCCACGTTTGTAAGAATCTGTTCTATAAAAATACCCCATGACCTAACCCCTCATATGAGCACAATCAAAAAAATTTAAAAAAACTGCAAAAAAAGGTATTTTTTTGTCACGTTACATCACAAAAAGTGTGATAGCAAGCAATCAAAAAGTCATATGCCCCCCAAAATAGTGGCAATAAAACCGTTTTCTCATCCTGCAAAAAATTAGCCCATACCTAGATAATCGGCTAAAAAAAAAAAAAAAAATTCAAAAATGTTTTTTTTGTTTAAATTAATTTAAAAAAAGTAGACATATTAGGTATCGCCGCATCCGTAACAATCTGCTTTTTAAAAATACCCCATGACCTAACCCCTCAGATGAACACGGTCAAAAAAATAAAATAAAAACGGTGCAAAAACAGCTATTTTTGGGCAAATTTTCCATTTTAATCCATTTTTTCCAGTAGCAAAGCAAGGATTAACAGCCAAACAAAACTTAATATTCATTACCCTGATTCTGCAGTTTACAGAAATACCCCATATGTGGTCGTAAACTGCTGTATGACCAAACGGCAGGGCGCAGAAGGAAAGGAACGCCGTATGATTTCTGGAAGGCAGATTTTGATGGCCTATTTTTTGGGCACCATGTCCCATTTGAAGAACCCCTCATGCACCCCTAGAGAAGAAACTCCATAAAAGTGACCACATGTAAGAAACTACACCCCTCAAGGTATTCAAAACTGATTTTGCAAACTTTATTAACCCTTTAGGTGTTCATCAACAGTTTATGGCAAATGGAGATGAAATTTCAGAATTTCAATTTTTAGTAACCTTGCCTCACAAAAATGTTATATAGAGCAACCAAAAATCATATGTACCCTAAAAATAGTCCCAACAAATCTGCTACCTTATCCTTTAGTTTCCAAAATGGGGTCACTTTTATGAAGTTTCTACTCTAGGGGTGCATCAGGGGGGCTTAAAATGGGACATAGTGTAAATAAACCAATTCAGCAAAATCTGCCTTTCAAAAACCACACGGCACTCCTTTCCCTCTACGCCCTACTGTGTGCCCGTACAGTAGTTTACGACCACATATGGGTTGTTTCTGCAAACTACAGAATCAGGGCAATAAATATTGAGTTTTGTTTGGCTGTTAACCCTTGCTTTGTTACTGGAAAAAATGAATTGAAATGGAAAATTTGCCCAAAAATTTAAATTCTGAAATTTAATCTCCATTTGCCAATAACACTTGTGGAACACCTAAAGGGTTAACAAAATTTGTAAAATCAGTTTTGAATACATTGAGGGGTGTAGTTTCTTAGATGGGGTCACTTTTATTGAGTTTCTACTCTAGGGGTGCATAAGGAAAGCTTCAAATGGGACATGGTGTAAATAAACCAATCCATCAAAATCTGCCTTCCAAAAACCACACGGCGCTCCTTTCCCTCTACGCCCTACCTTGTGCCCGTACAGTAGTTTACGACTACATATGGGGTGTTTCTGCAACCTACACAATCAGGACAATAAATATTGAGTTTTGTTTGGCTGTTAACCCTTGCTTTGTTACTGGAAAAAAATTATTAAAATGGAAAATTTTCCCAAAAATTGAAATTCTGAAATGTTATCTCCATTTGCCATTAACTCTTGTGGAACACCTAAAGGGTTAACGACGTTTGTAAAATCAGTTTTGAATACCTTGAGGGGTGTAGTTTCTAGAATGGGGTGGTTTCTGTTATATAAGCCTCACAAAGTGACTATAGACCTGAACTGGTCCTTAAAATGTGTGTTTTTGAATTTTTTTAAAAAAAATTTCAAGATTTGCTTATAACCTTCTAAAGCCTTGTAACGTCCCCAAAAAATAAAATGTAATTCCCAAAATGATCCAAACATGAAGTAGACATATGGTGAATGTAAAGTAATAACTATTTTTGTAGGTATTACTATGTATTATAGAAGTAGAGAAATTGAAACTTGGAAATTTGCAAATTTTTGCTAATTTTTGGTAAATTTGGTATTTTTTATAAATCAAAATGATTTTTTTTTTACTCCATTTTACCAGTGTCATGAAGAACAATATGTGATTAAAAAACAATCTCAGAATGGCTTAGATAAGTGAAAGCGTTTTAAAGTTATCACCACATAAAGTGACATTGGTCAGATTTGCAAAAAATGGCCTGGTCCTTAAGGTGAAAATGAGCCCTGTCCTTAAGGGGTTAAGCTATGTAGTACTGTGCAGTCTGTGGAAGATGTCCATAAACTGCAAGAAGGCTTAAATACTATGAGTGTTTGGGCATCAACTTGGCAATCGAGGTTCAATGTGGATAAATGAAAAGTTATGCATCTTGGAAGTAATAATGTTCCTGCATCATATGTCCTAAGGGATGTAACACTGGGAGAGTCACTTGTAGAGAAGGATTTGGGTGTCCTTGTAGATGCTCAGTTACTGGGATTTTCATGCACAACCATTCCTAGGGTTTACAAAGAATGGTGTGAAAAGGGAAAAACATCCAGTATGCGGCAGTCATGTGGGCAAAAATGCCTTGTGGATGCTAGAGGTCAGAGGAGAATGGGCCGACTGATTCAAGCTGATAAAAGAGCAACGTTGACTGAAATAACCACTCGTTACAACCGAGGTATGCAGCAAAGCATTTGTGAAGCCACAACACGCACAACCTTGAGGCGGATGGGCTACAACAGCAGAAGACCCCACCGGGTACCACTCATCTCCACTACAAATAGGAAAAAGAGGCTACAATTTGCACGAGCTCACCAAAATTGGACTGTTAAAGACTAGAAAAATGTTGCCTGGTCTGATGAGTCTCGATTTCTGTTGAGACATTCATATGGTAGAGTCCGAATTTGGCGTAAACAGAATGAGAACATGTATCCATCCTCTGATGGCTACTTCCAGCAGGATAATGCACCATGTCACAAAACTCGAATCATTTCAAATTGGTTTCTTGAACATGACAATGAGTTCACTGTACTAAAATGGCCCCCACAGTCACCAGATCTCAACCCAATAGAGCATCTTTGGGATGTGGTGGAACAAGAGCTTCATGCCCTGGATGTGCATCCCTCAAATCTCCATCAACTGCAAGATGCTTTCCTATCAATTTGGGCCAACATTTCTAAAGAATGCTATCAGCACCTTGTTGAATCAATGCCACGTAGAATTAAGGCAGTTCTGAAGGCAAAAGGGGGTCCAACACCGTATTAGTATGGTGTTCCTAATAATTCTTTAGGTGAGTGTATATATATGAGTGTATATATATATATATATATAGGCCATATAAAAAATACGGTGAAAAGCTGTTCCATGTAAAATCCTCTCAAAAGACATGGGGGCACTGCCTCTGTCTGGAAAAGAAAAAGTTCAGTCTCCAGAAGCGCCAATGCTTCTTTACTGTAAGAACTGTGAATCTGTGGAATAGACTACCTCCAGATGTGGTCACAGCAGGAACAGTGGACAGTTTAACCCCTTAAGGACGCAGGGCGTACCAGTACGCCCTATTTCCCGAGTCCTTAAGGACTCAGGGCGTACCGGTACGTCCTAACTTTAAATCGGGATTCCGGCGCCCCGGGGGTTAATCGCAACGGGATGCCGGCTGAAATCATTCAGCCGGCATCCCGTAACAACGTATCGGTGATCGCAGAAAACCGCAGGTCAATTCAGAGCCGGGTTTGCTGCGCTTTCTGCAGTTTCTGATCCCCGCGGTCCCTGACTGCGGGGATCAGAAACTTTAGTGTCCCTAAAATATGGATTTTACACCCCCCCTGCATGATTTTTTGCCGGCGGGTGGTGCAGGGGGGGGAGTTGTGGGTGGTGGGGGCGGTGCGGCAGGCGGGATCGCGATCCCCCGCCAGCCTCCCCTTAAATAAATCGTTGATGTAGAGTGGGTATACCAGGGTGCCAGCACATTGCTGACGCCCTGGTATAAACGGCTGACATCGATGATGCGATGTCAGCCATTTAACCCTTTCCATACCGCGGTCCGTACGGACCGCTGTATGGAAAAAGTTAACAGTAAGAGGGAGCTCCCTCCCTCTCCCATCGGGGGGGCTGCAGTGCCTTTGCAGCCCCCCGATGGAGAGGGAGAGAGCCCCCAGACAGCCCCCCGACAGCCTTGTCCTTACCCTTCCCCGTCTGCGCAGTCCTGACCAGTACTGAGCAGACGGGGAAGGTTCCCATGGCAACAGGACGCCGTCTCAGGCATCCTGCTGTCCATGGTGCTGAACAGATCTGTGCTAAAAGGCATAGATCTGTTCAGACAAAGTGTAAAATACAGTACAGTACAATATATATTGTACTGTACTGTATTATACAGACATCAGACCCACTGGATCTTCAAGAACCAAGTGGGTCTGGGTCAAAAAATAAATAAAGTAAAAATCAAAAAACACATTTATCACTGATTAAAAATGAAAAAAATAAAATTCCCTACACATGTTTGGTATCGCCGCGTCCGTAACGACCTGATCTATAAAACGGTCATGTTACTTTACCCGAACGGTGAACACCATAAAAATAAAAAATAAAAAACTATGATGAAATTGAAATTTTGCCTACCTTACTTCCCAAAAAAGGTAATAAAAGTGATCAAAAAAGACGTATGTACGCCAAAATTGTAACAATCAAACCATCATCTCATCCCGCAAAAATCATACCCTACCCAAGATAATCGCCCAAAAACTGAAAAAACTATGGCTCTTAGACTATGGAAACACTAAAACCAGATTTTTTTTGTTTCAAAAATGAAATCATTGTGTAAAACTTAAATAAATAAACAAAAAGTATACATATTAGGTATTGCCGCGTCCATATCGACCGGCTCTATAAAAATATCACATGACCTAACCCCTCAGGTGACCACCGTAAAAAAATAAAAATAAAAACGGTGTAAAAAAAGCAATTTTTTGTCATCTTACGTCACAAAAAGTGTAATAGCAATCGATCAAAAAGCCATAGGCACCCCAAAATAGTGCCAATCAAACCGTCATCTCATCCCGCAAAAAATGAGACCCTACTTAAGATAATCGCCCAAAAACTGAAAAAACTATGACTCTTAGACTATGGAGACACTAAAACATTTTTTTTGTTTTAAAAATGAGATCTTTGTGTAAACCTTACATAAATAAAAAAAAATTGTATACATATTAGGTATCGCCGCGTCCGTGACAACCTGCTCTATAAAATTACCACATGATCTAACCTGTCAAATGAATGTTGTAAATAACAAAAAAAAAACGTGCCAAAAAATCTATTTCTTGTTACCTTGCCGCACAATAAAGTGTAATATAGAGCAACCAAAAATCATATGTACCCTAAACTAGTACCAACAAAACTGCCATCCTATCCCGTAGTTTCTAAAATGGGGTCACTTTTTTGGAGTTTCTACTCTAGGGGTGCATCAGGGGGGCTTCAAATGGGACATGGTGTCAAAAAAAACAGTCCAGCAAAATCTGCCTTCCAAAAACCGTATGGCATTCCTTTCCTTCTGTGCCCTGCCGTGTGCCCGTACAGCGGTTTACGACCACATATGGGGTGTTTCTGTAAACTACAGAATCAGGGCCATAAATAATAAGTTTTGTTTGGCTGTTAACTCTTGCTTTGTAAATGGAAAAAAAATATTAAAATGGAAATTTTGCCCAAAAATGGGTGTTTTGGCATTGTTTGTATTTTATATTTTTAACGCTGTTCATCCGAGGGGTTTGGTCAAATGTTATTTTTATAGGGCAGATTCTTACGGATGCGGCTATACCTAATATGTCTACATTTTAAAATGTATTTAGATTTTACACTATATTATCATTTTAGGAACCAAAAAAAATAATTTTAGTATCTCCATAACCTGGGAGCTACAGTTTTTTTTTTTTTGTTGGGCGACTATCTAATGTAGGGGCTCATTTTTTGCGGGATGAGATGGCGGTTTTATTGGTACTAATTGTGGGTGCATTTGACATTTTGATCGCTCGCTATTACACTTTTTGTTATGTTAGGTGATTAAAAATGGCTTTTTTTACAGGTTTTTTTTATTTTTTAATGCTGTTCATTTGGGGGGGTTGGGTTACATGTTACTTTTATAGAGAAGATTTTTACGTACGCGGCGATGCCCAATATGTATGGCTCTCAGACTTTGGAGACATCCTCAAACTGCGGCCCTCCAGATGTTGTAAAACTACAATTCCCACCATGCCCTGCTGATGGCTGTAGGTTGTCTGGGCATGCTGGGAGTTATAGTTTTACAACATCTGGAGGGCCGCAGTTTGAGGATGCCTGCACTAAAACTAATTTTTTTTTGGGGAAAAAAATTGTTTCGGTGTCTCCAAAGTCTGAGAGCCATAGTTTTTTATGTTCTCTAGGGGACTGTTGAGGATTATAAAAATTTTGTACTCCATGGAAGTGTGATACTCCCTGAAGCAATCGATAACGCAGAGGCGCGGATGATCGGGGCACGTGTCGCACTGAGTGGTGGTGTCCTTCCGTATCCCCCTCCTGCGACACACTCTGCACTTTCTTTTGGGTTTGTCTCTTCTTTCCAGTATGGGGGACCACACCTGGAAAATGTTGGCCAGGGACGATCCGGGCGCCTCCAATTCCCGAGGTACTCCGGCCTGCTCTTTCCCGGTCGGAAAATATCAGGTCCTTGAGGACTGCCTCATAGAATTGGAGGAATGTCCCTGTGCTGCCAGCGCTTCGGGATAGTACAAAAGAGTTGTACATGGCAACCTGCACCAAGTAGACCGCAACTTTTTTGTACCATCCCCGGGTTTTGCGCATGGCATTATATGGCTTGAGGACTTGATCAGAGAGATCAACTTCTTCCATATACCGATTGTAGTCGACGATACAATCGGGATTGAGGACCGTTGCCGCGGTACCTCGCACAGAGACGGGGGTGGTGCTGTTACCGTGGATTGTGGACAGCATAAGGACATCCCTCCTTATACCTGACCAGCAACAGGTTTCCACTGGTAAGGGCACGGGTGAGGGGAGGGGGGGGCAAGTGGCAGGGGGGGTCTAGGGTCTGAAAGCTGAAACAAAAAGAAGTTTAGAATAAAAGTGCTTTTTTTTTCCTAACTAACTTTTCCCTTCTATTCCTGCCTAACGGTGCCTCTCCCTCACTGACCCTAACCTACCTGGAGGGCGATGGGTGCAGGAGGGTGATGGATGACAATTAGGGGGGACTCAGGAGCTTGTGCTGGACGGTGCTGCAGGGTGCTCGTGCAGAACAGGAAGAGGAAGGGAGAGAGGAGCGCAGGAAGTTTGAATCTCGCACCTCTCTCCCCTGCACCAATCAGCACCCTGGAGAGCAGCATTCAGCACCAGGGCCAGCACCGCCTCTCCAAATCTTCGTACTGCGATTGGTGGTGTGTAATCACGCCACCGATCGCAGTTTTTTTCTGGTTCATCGGGTCACCGGAGACCCGAATGGACCGGAAACGCAGCAAACCGCAGGTCTCAATTGATCTGCGGTTTTCTGCGATCGCCGATTCGGGGGGGGGTCACATGACCCCCCTGGCGTTGTGACAGGATGCCGGCTGAATGATTTCAGCCGGCATCCTGTTCCGATTAACCCCCGTGGCGCCGGTACGCCCTGAGTCCTTAAAGATTCGGGAAATAGGGCGTACCGGTAAGTCCTTAAGGGGTTAAATGGCTGCCATCAAGTCATTGCATCAGAAACACATCCTAGAATGACCAGTACACTCACTAGGACGGGTTGTGTCAACACCAGCAGCTTGAGACACTGTTCAGCCTGAGGTAACAGCTACTTCCTGGTTGAGCTGACTGCTAGTGAGACGTGAACGCACATATTAGAGCATGCGCACTGTGCTAAGACAGTTCCCAATGAAGAGGAAGGGAGAAAACAGTTCCCTGGAGATGTGCGTCTCAGGCACCTGGCAGGGCTCTGAAGCGGCAATTTTAAAAGTAATATACTCTTATCACAGTTTGTGCTGTGCCCTGTCAGGCTACTTTCACACTTGCGTTTGGGGTTCCGCTTGTGAGATCCGTTTGAGGGCTCTCACAAGCTTCCCGAAAGGATCCGTTCATCCCCAATGCATTCTGAATGGATAAGGATCTGTTCAGAATGCATCAGTTTGGCTCCGTTCCGCCTCCATTCCGCTCTGGAGGCGGACACCAAACGCAGCTTGCAGCGTTTTGATATTCGCCTAGCCGTGCGGAGCCAAATGGATCCGTCCTGACTTACAATGCAAGTCATTGGGGACGGATCCGTTTGACGTTGACACAATATGGTGCAATTGCAAATGGATCCGTCCCCCATTGACTTTCAATGTAAAGTCAGGAGTCCCTATTAATATACCATCGGATCGGAGTTTTCTCCAATCCGATGGTATATTTTAACTTGAAGCGTCCCCATCACCATGGGAACGCCTCTATGTTAGAATATACCATCGGATTTGAGTTAGATCGTGAAACTCAGATCCGACAGTATATTCTAACACAGAGGCGTTCCCATAGTGATGGGGACGCTTCAAGTTAGAATATACTAAGAACTCTGGACATAATTGCCCCCTGCTGCCTGGGAACTCCTGATCTCTTATAGGGGGCTGTGATCCGCACAATTAACCCCTCAGGTGCCGCACCTGAGGGGTTAATTGTGCGTATCATAGCCCCCTGTAAGAGATCAGGTGCTGCCAGGCAGCAGGGGCCAGACCCCCTCCCTCCCCAGTTTTACATTCATTGGTGGCCAGTGCGGCCCCCCCTCCCTCCCCAGTATTATATTCATTGGTGGCCAGTGCGGCCCCCCTCCCTCCCCAGTATTATATTCATTGGTGGCCAGTGCGGCCCCCCTCCCTTCCCAGTATTATAGTCATTGGTGGCCAGTGCTGCCCCCCTTCCTCCCTCCCCAGGATTATATTCATTGGTGGCCAGTGCGGCCTCCCCTCTCCCCCCCTAATTAAAATCACCCCCCCATCATTGGTGGCAGCGGAGAGTTCCGATCGGAGTCCCAGTTTAATCGCTGGGGCTCCGATCGGTTACCATGGCAGTCAAGACGCTACTGCAGTCCTGGCTGCCATGGTTACTTAGCAATTTTAGAAGCATTATAGCATTATACTTACCTGTGCTGTCTGTGGCCGGCCGGGCACTCCTCCTACTGGTAAGTGAAAGGTCTGTGCTATAAGCAATGCGCTGCACAGACCTTTCACTTACCAGATGGGGGGGTGATTTTAATTAGAGGGGGGAGAGGGGAGGCCGCACTGGCCACCAATGAATATAATACTGGGGGGGGGAGAGGAGAGGCCGCACTGGCCACCAATGAATATAATACTGGGGAGGGAGGGAGGGGGCCGCACTGGCCACCAATTAATATAATACTGGGGAGGGAGGGGGACCACACTGGCCACCAATGAATTTAATACTGGGGAGGGAGGGGGGGCCGGACTGGCCACCAATGAATTTAAAACTGGGGAGGGGGGGGGGGTCTGGCCCCTGCTGCCTGGCAGCACCTGATTTCTTACAGGGGAGGGGTTAATTGTGCGGATCACAGCCCCCTGTAAGAGATTGGGTGCTGCCAGGCAGCAGGGGGCAGTTATGTACACAGTTCTTTTAGTATATTCTAACTTGAAGCGTCCCCATCACCATGGGAACGCCTCTGTGTTAGAATATACTGTCGGATCTGAGTTTTCACGATGTGAAAACTCAGATCTGAAAAAACAGTTATGCAGACGGATCCGTTCTGAACGGATGCAAGTGTTTGCATTATAGGTGTGGATCCGTCTGTGCAGATACCAGACGGATCCGCACCGAACGCAAGTGTGAAAGTAGCCTCAGCCTGACAGAAGTGAGGGAGGCTGGCTACATTGTCACAGATCATTTCTCTGCGGCAAAGTTTTTGACTCTGTGCTGTGCCCTGTCAGCCTGACAGGAGTTAGGGAGACCGGCTACATCGTCAGCTGCTGGCTATGTAAGCTAGTAATTCCTGTTCCTAGTAAGACTAAATATATAATAAAATGGCTAATTTATAAATTTAAATATATAAAAGTATATATTCTCACACTGTGTAATTTTTTTTTATTTTTTATAGTTGCACAGATATATACTTTTTTTCATATCTATGTGTGTATGTTTATTTATAATACATTTAATATATACATATAATAGTACAGTGCGTGTGTATATATTGTAGGAAGGCGCAAGGGTCCGTTGTTGACGGAATGTGTGTGTCACCGAGGTTCCTGGCCTCGGTGAAGTAAGAGCCGGTATTTTCAGGTGTCAGTGGCAGCTAATGCTGGTTGACACTTTGCTATTTTAGTATGGCTGTATAGCTGATCTTGGACGGCTCTTATTGGGAGTAGTCAAAGTGCTGGGAGTGTGACTACGCCCCACGTTCCAGGCCGGGTCTTGACTGGCCTATAAAAATCCCAGTCGGCAGTGTCAACTGGGAGTGATTACCTCTCTCTGACAGATGAGCTCTGGCAATCGCTGGTGTGGGAACTGAACACTGTGCTGTGCTGAAAAGCTAAGACCTGTGTGTGTCACGGATGTAGTAGGGGAGAACACCAAAAGACAACAAGAAGGAAGGGAAAAGACACTAGGCCTCACCGCTAGGGAAGGAAAAGGGTCACCACCTATAAAACCCTGCTCCTGGCCCTAACTCCTATCCGTATGGGCACCTCTCGATGGTAGAGATGCCCATACACAGGAACCTAGAAAACCCTGGTGGCCCTCGGATGCCCAAATGGTAATGACAGCCCGCTCCTTCCCTGGTCAAGGAACCAGCGTCTTGCTGAGGCCTAGTAAACAACAAAGGTGGGGGAGAATACAAAATACAACAAGCGGAACACTTAACTTCTGAGGCTGATGGATGATGGATGAAGGATGAACAGGACTTCAACTAGAACCACACTCCAGCTCTTCCAAAAACCAAATGAAGCTATCCAGAGCAAGGAGTGATGGGTAAAGTCAGACTTAATAGGGGGAGGTAAAGGTCACATGATACACACCAGAACAGGAGGTGTGGACATACAAGCAACACACAGACGAAGTGAAACCAAAACCAAAAGAGGCTGTCAGATCACTAATGTGCAGATAATCTTTCAGATCTTCTAAAACCTGTCACCGGTGTGACAGTGTGTTGGGAGTGAAGGCCACCTAAAGCCTACATTTGGACTGTTGGAGGCAGAACTGCCGACAAGGTGCCGTTTTTTTTTTGTTATGCACGAACTTTCTACTCGGTGTGAACAAACACCAACCCTGCAAAGAGTGTTTTTTGTTTGACCTTATGTGTGAACAAACACGGACATTTGAATTACGAACTTGTACTTTGCCTCTGTGCTGCACCCGTTTATCCGTATATATATATATATATATATATATATATACAGTACAGACCAAAAGTTTGGACACACCTTCTCATTCAAAGAGTTTTCTTTATTTTCATGACTATGAAGGCATCAAAACTATGAATTAACACATGTGGAATTATATACATAACAAACAAGTGTGAAACAACTGAAAATATGTCATATTCTAGGTTCTTCAAAGTAGCCACCTTTTGCTTTGATTACTGCTTTGCACACTCTTGGCAATCTCTTGATGAGCTTTAAGAGGTAGTCCCCTGAAATGGTCTTCCAACAGTCTTGAAGGAGTTCCCAGAGATGCTTAGCACTTGTTGGCCCTTTTGCCTTCACTCTGCAGTCCAGCTCACCCAAACCATCTCGATTGGGTTCAGGTCTGGTGACTGTGGAGGCCAGGTCATCTGGCGCAGCACCCCATCACTCTCCTTCATGGTCAAATAGCCCTTACTTTCAAAGTTTTCCCAATTTTTCGGCTGACTGACTGACCTTCATTTCTTAAAGTAATGATGGCCACTCGTTTTTCTTTACTTAGCTGCTTTTTTCTTGCCATAATACAAATTCTAACAGTCTATTCAGTAGGACTATCAGCTGTGTATCCACCTGACTTCTCCTCAAATCCCACTTATTAAACCTGACAGGGCACACTTGTGACGTGAAAACCATTTCAGGGGACTACCTCTTGAAGCTCATCAAGAGAATGCCAAGAGTGTGCAAAGCAGTAATCAAAGCAAAAGGTGGCTACTTTGAAGAACCTAGAATATGACATATTTTCAGTTGTTTCACACTTGTTTGTTATGTATATAATTCCATATGTGTTAATTCATGGTTTTGATGCCTTCAGTGTGAATCTACAATTTTCATAGTCATGAAAATAAAGAAAACTCTTTGAATGAGAAGGTGTGTCCAAACTTTTGGTCTGTACTGTATATATATATGTATATATACGCTAACAAGGATATATAATAACAAAGATATTATATATATTTTGGGGTTTTGCTGTGGTAGATAGGGTAAGCGGATGCAGTACAGAGGCAAAAGACAAGTTCTTAATGCAAAACTTCAGTGTTTATTCACTCTTGAGGCAAATGCACAAAAAAAATGCGTTACTTTACAGTCTTGGTGTTTACTTTACACACAGCTTTCCAACCTGGCACCAAGCCTCAGATACCAACACAGAGATCCTGCTGCTGAGCCCAGCTGCCTAATTCAGGACAGCCAGGTGCTGCCAAAAACCCCGGACCGGCAATTAAAATCCAGTCCGGTATTTTACCCCAGCTGACTGCAAATCAGCCCAGCAGCACATGCTGGAAGGAAAATACCAGTTTTCCCAGACCATTCTCCTCATTGTGTCACATACCCCCTTCCCCTTTGTTCAACCCTGAGGGGGTGAACACTCGCCAGACAATGTACCCGGGACAGGGCATCTGCGTTTCCCTGTAACCATCCTGCCTTGTGTTCCACTCTAAATTTAAAGTTCTGTAGGGAAAGGAACCATACGGTTATCCGGGCATTTCTGTCTTTGGCCTAGCTCATCCACTTGAGAGGGGAGTGGTCAGTCACAGGGGGAATTTTCTCCCCAACAAATAATAACGGAGAGACTCGAGTCCCCACTTGATAGCCAGACACTCTCTCTCCACTATACTGTTCCTGGTCTCGGCTAGGGTGAGCTTACGGCTGAGGAAGACAACAGGATGCTCCTCCTCGTTGACATCCTGAGACAGTACAGTACCGAGGCCTACTTCGTAGGCATCGTTCTGTAGTATAAATTCCTTTTTGTAGTCGGGCGTCACCAAAACCGGGGACCCTCACAGGGCCGACATGAAAGTGGAGAAAGCCTCTTCTGCCTGATTATCCGAGCAAACCATCACTGACTTGCATTCCTTCAAGAGCCTTGTCAATGGCGCGGCCACCATAGAAAAGTGGGGGACAAATCTCATGTAATAGCCCACCATACTCAGGAACGACTTTACTTGCCTAGTGGTGACAGGTCGGTGCCAATTTCAAATCGCCTCTATTTTATTCACTTGGGGTTTGATGATTCCGCGCCCAATGACATACCCCAGGTATTTAGTCTCCTCTAACCCTATCGTACATTTTTTTGGGTTAGAGGTTAGGCCAGCCTTCCGAAAGGAGTCCACTACGGCGTGGACTTTGGGTAGGTGACTTTCCCAGTCGGTACTGTGGATGACAATATCGTCCAGGTAAGCAGAAGTGTACCGACGATGTGGACGAAGCACAATGTCCATAAGTTGTTGAAAAGTGGCAGGGGTGCCATGCAAACCAAAGGGTAACACCTTATATTGGTACAGCCCCTCTGATGTGATGAAGGCAGTTTTCTCTTTGGGAGCCTCCATCAAGGGTACCTGCCAGTACCCTTTGGTGAGGTCCAAAACAGAAAAATACCGGGCTTGTCCTAACCTCTCGATAAGCTCAACCACCCAGGGCATAGGATACGCATCAAATTTGGAAATCTCATTTAGTTTACAAAATCGTTACAGAACCGTAACATCCCGTACGGTTTGGGTATTAAAACCCACTTTTAGACTACTCAATAACGTTTAGTTGCAGCATTAGCTGCACTTACTCCGGTATGGTTTTGACTGGACTTTTGCCTACGGCTCAGAGACAATGTCATGCTGAATTTTAGAAGTGTGTCCAGGAAGGTGTGAGAACATATTGCTGACAAACTCCCTGGCCTTCTGAGACTGTTTAGAGGAGAGGCTGTCAGCAATTTTTACTGTGGCAACCACTTCCCTTGCATCAGACCGAGGGGCCGGAACCTGTTCTCCTAGAAAACTCAGCCGCAGTCTCTCTATCTTTCCAAGGTTTGAGTAAATTCACATGGTACACTTTCTCCGGCTTTCGCCGACCTGGCTGGTGTACCTTGTTGTTTACCTCTCCAACATTTTCGATTACTTCGTAGGGTCCCTGCCACCTAGCCAGGAACTTACTGTCCATGGTCGGTACCAGAACAAAAACCCGATCTCCCGGGTAAAAGATCCGGACCCGAGCCTGCCGATTATAGAACCGACTTTGGACTTGCTGAGCCTCCATATGCTCTCTTACAAGAAGCAACACTGTTTCCATATGCTCCTGCATTTGGGTGACGTATTCAATAATACTTTTATATGGGGTAGATTGTTGCCCCCACGCCTCTTTGGCTATGTCCAACAGACCACGATGTCTGACATATAGCAGTTTGAAGGGCGAGAAACCAGTAGAGGCCTGGGGCACCTCTCACACTGCGAACATTAGATAGGGCAGAAGGAGGTCCCAGTCCTTCCCATCCTTAGACACCACTCTTTTAAACATGTTTTTTAATGTTTGGTTAAACCTTTCTACCAGACCGTCAGATTGCGGATGATAAACGGACGTCCGTAGCTGTTTGATGTGCAGAGTCCCTCATGACCTTGGACATAAAAGGGGGCCCCTGGTCAGTCAGAACTTCTTTAGGTATCCCCACTTGGGAAAACATCTCCATCAACTCTTTAGCTATGAGTTTGACCTATGTATGTCGCAGTGACACCACCTCCGGATACCGAGTGGCGTAATCTAGGATGACCAAGATGTGTTGGTGTCCTCTAACGGACTTCGGTACTGGACCTATGAGGTCCATAGCAATTCGCTCAAACGGTACCTCGATGATCGGGAGAGGTACTAAGGTACTGCGGAAAAGATACTGGGGGCTAATTGTTTGACAGGTCGGGCAAGACTTGCAAAATTCATCCACCTCTCTAAACACACTGGGCCAGTAAAACCGTTGTAATATCCTGTGTTTTCTGCATTCCCAGATGACCCCCGAGAACATGTTGGTGGGCTTACTCTAACACTTGTTTGCAATAAGCCTGGGGCACCAATAACTGTTCAATATGTTCACCCCGGAGCTGGTTTACCCGATATAGCATATTCTGATGAACCAGAAAACAGGGAAACATCGACTCGGTCCCAGGTTGTTGTGGTTCACCATCAATTATTACCACATTCTCCCAGGCTCGGGATAGTGTTGAGTCCTGGTGTTGTGCTGTACCGAAATTTTCGTCTCCCACCATTACACTCAGCGGGGTTGTCTCCCCCTCTTCCACCGAAGTGGCGGTCACCCCTACTGCTGGCCCTTCGGCCTCAGGTTCCCCGGGTTCTGGCCTTCCTCCTAAACAAGGCCAATATCCTGGGTTTACCCCTGACTCACGGGTATCAGTAACTCTCACAACTGGCCATAGGGCTAGGAAACTCGGAAAGTCTCTCTCTATTATGAGTTTGTAGTGTAGATTCTTGCACGGAGTTACAGGGACGCCTATGTATTTTTGTATGGGATGTAGGCAGTGCTGCCCGATTCTTATCTGTCACATGATTAAAGTGCATAATCAACATACTCAATAAGCGGCACCCATTTGACAGACTTTGGCACATTTCATTGCAGCTGTGATAAAATATCCTTTTACAACTTTAGGTATTTTGCTTCCTTTGGCATTTATTTGTATTGATCTAAGCCAGCATCAATCAATCAAGCAGATGCAACACTATTACCGTCCCTCCCTGTTTAAAGCAATAGCCTTTGGTATAGAAGGAACATGGAGGCGCTGGGATTTTCTTTTTAGGAAGCTGAAGTATGAATTATACTTTTTAATGCATTTGCATATATAATTACATGTAGTGTACTGTAATAGATATGCCTGTTGGACCATAAAATGTTTTTGAACTGACACATGAATTAACAATATTCTCAGCAACATTTTTGTGCAAAGTATGCTATGAGCTTGTCAAATTGCTCATGCCTTGATTTATTCAATATGTGGCAGATGCTGTTCATCATTTTACAGTTACAAATACTGGATTTTTCTAGTGATTTACCTTTCATCTAAATTTTACATATAAGCATTCTGTATAAAAGTGCATCTAGGTATAACTAGAAAATTACTGCCAATAATAATATACTGCCATATAATAAATTCAGAGCTAATGTGTCTAAGAATCCGACCAGCAAGTCCATGTTCATTGATATGAAACTGGTCTCTTATTCTTTACTATAACATCCAACACTCATCTGGGAAGACATACCATTAGATATCACATCTATTCAACCACAAGAACATTAGTGAGGTCTTGTGAGAATGCCTGGCATCCAATTCACCCAAAAGAGTTGCGATCAGTGCCCTGGACTAGGGCTGTACATTAAAACAGGGATGGCTTGGGTTTGGCAGTACAAAAAGGAATACACATCATATAATTTTCTATAGATCTTGCTTTAGAGCAATGCTCCATAAGTAGTGACTCTCAGGACGCCAGTATATATTGTAGCACTCCAGCCACTGACAGATCCACATACATTTGTGAACTAATAGCTACAAGGAAGTCAAAACTTTACTATAACTTAGTACCAGGGGCAAAACATATTACTGCTAGAGTAAAACCCATATTAATAATTTAATGGGAGTTTGCCAACAATTTTGACCATGCAAAACTGCTGGAAATGGTAGGTAACATCTGGAACAAGACTTACCCCTTATGGCAGCTTTTATTATCAATGGGCACTGCTCTTACAAGTGTCCAGGAGGCGGTCGCTCACTGTGAAGTGGCTGTGAAGTGGTCCAATGCAGAGAGTTAGTGGGGAGCGGCCTCCAGTGACATAAAGCTTACCTGCCATAAACACATGATTTCTTACCTCACTCTGACATTTACTGAGCTCTGTCAGTAGTTTTTCAGGGTCAGAACTGCTGACAGAATCCCATAAAATAATGAATAACTTACAACAAGGTTGTAGTCTTCAAAAACACATAACATGGCTGCAAATGGATTATACTGTATTCACTTTACCATCAATTATTTTCTCACACACAAGAAAAATCCTTGAAATATCTACTGGCAATTATTTGAAATGTTTCAGAGCATATCTTTGTCACTCGGCTATTTATTATTTTCCTATCCATCACTGTGGAAAGTGTGTTTATCTGTTACAAGACATCCTTGATTTTTGTTGATAATGTTCTTATTCACACATAATCTTCCCAAAGTACAATTGAATATAATTGCAATTTATGAGGTAACCTATGAAAAATGCAATCATTCAGAGTCAGAGACTTGAAGCAATTACTGTTACTTCCTATTTTTTATGACTCATTGTACTGGGTTATGCACACTATTTAAAAAAAATGAGAAGACTTTAATTTAAAGAGACTGAAGTATTTTAGAATACGTGAGTGAATATTTATATAAGGAGGAAGAGAAAATCGGAAAATATATTTTTCAAATAAAAAGGTAAGAGTATATATTATAAAGAAATGGAATAAGTCATCTACAAACTACTGTTTATTATTATTTTCCGTATTGCTCATAAAAATTTCGATATTATTCTAGGGTCGATACTTATTTTACAATCCCCAGGGCCAAATTATAAAGAGACCAAAAGGGGTAGTTGACCAGAAGACTAGACTACCTAGAGGCCTTCACCATCCAGGCCTTTAAAATATTCCCAGCAGAAACAACTTTACCAACTGTGTATTTTTAATGCCATAGGGGTGAGAATAAGCATCTCCCAGATGCCTCTAGTGAACATTCTTTCTGTTCTCTTTGTTGAAAAAGGAATTTGGAATTTCCCAAAATTATTTTCGTGCTTTACCTCATATACTGTATATTAGATTCCATGCATTATTTTGCCACTTCTACTGGTGAAGGGCCCAATTTTTTTGCCTGGCGCCTCCACTAACTTTGTTCATATTTAGAAAATCCACATATACTAACTCCAAGAAGGTGTAATTGTTTTTTTTTTTTTTTTTATGAAGACACAACGCTGTTTGAAAAAAGAATGGGCATTTAAACGGGTATCTGGAATTTTTTTGCATAGAAATGGAGAACTAGATTTCACCTAACGATTCCACAAATACTTTTAGTCAGTTTGAGTGTGGAATAGGCAAAGCAAAAGGAAGAAAAAGGTTATATAGGCCAAGGGGAATAAAAAGGCTGTGAGTGGTAAAATGTGATTCAAGCAAATGCCGTTGGTTTTGTGATGAAGAAGCAAGGAAACAGGCCATTCTTTTCTATCAGAAGTAGATTTTCATTATGAGCAGGTTCTTAAGACCAGGACACCAGACTTGGAGTGATAATGCTTTTTATCTAGCCTTTCATTCTCATTTTAACAATGGATGCACACAAAGTACATTTCAGAAAAGAACCCAGCAGGAAGGTATCTTCTATAGTTAATGCCAGTGTGTGTTTAGATGCTGACAGATGAGCCTACAAGAAGTGAAAGAAACATATTCAAAAAGTTCCCAAACACATTTTCTAAGTATTAGTTTATGGTATTTCAGGCACAGCAGGTTCTAGCCCTCATCTTTTTTTCTGCAGTCAGATTTAGAGAAAAATCAGAGGCTGATATCCCGTAAGTCTCCCTCTTTTGTTTGAGCGTGTAATGCACAGGATGACGCGAGGTGAAAAGCATAAAAGAACAAGTACAGTAAGAAAAAGGCAGTTTAAACAATTCCGTCAACAGCAGTGGGAATACTATAGCAAAAATAGACAACAGATTTTTTGAATTTAATAAGTCAATATATAGTATATGCATCTAACACTGGCATTCAAGGTCTGTTTTTATAACTCAAAGCTATATGCAGCACTATTAATGGCAGTCAGAGTAGCTGATATCTCGTTTTCAGAGGCATACAAATGCTGTTTATTTCATGTCCTTGAAATACCTCTCTTCACATTGTTCTACAGTATAATGCCATGGAAAATAACAATGTGTCCTTGGCAAAAAAAAAGCACATGGATTGTAAGGGCAAATGCAGGTAAATAAATCTGTCCCATCCATGCTAGTAAAGCTGACCAGAGTCTGTGAAAAATATCCTGTCCTATTCTGAACGGTTTCTGGTTATAAGTGGTGTACCTCAAGGTTCATTGCTGGGTCCTCTATTATTTAATTAATTTATTAATTATATCGAGGACGGGGTTAATAGCACCATTTCTATTTTTGCAGAGGACACTAAGCTATGTAGTACTGTACAGTCTATGGAAGATGTCCATAAAATACAAGCTGACTTGAACACTCTGAGTGTTTGGCATCCACTTGGCAGATGAGGTTCAATATGAATAAATGTAAATTTATGCATCTTGGTAATGATAATCTCCATGCATCTTATATCCTAGGGGATAATACTGGAAGAGTCACTTGTAGAGAAGGATTTGGGTGTCCTTGTAGATGGTAGATTAAATAACAGCATACAATGTCAATCAGCTGCCTCTAAGGCTACAAAGATATTGTCATGTATTAAAAAGAGGCATGGACTCTCAGGACAGCGATGTAATATTAGCACTTCACAAAGCTTTTGTGCAGCTTCATTTGCATAATGCAGTTCAGTTCTGGGCACCAGTCCATAGAAAGGATGCTCTGGAGCTGGAGAGTACAAAAGATATCAACTAAACTGTTAAGGGGCAAGAAGGGTCTTAATTATGAATAGAGTTGAGCGAACCCAAACTGTAAAGTTCGGGTTCGTACTGAACTTTAGGTTTTTCGGCACCCGGACCCGAACCCGAATATTTACGTAAAAGTTTGGATTCGGGGTCGGTGTTCGGCGCTTTCTTGGCGCCTTTTGAAAGGCTGCACAGCAGCCAATCAACAAGCGTCATACTACTTGCCGCAAAAGGCCATCACAGCCATGCCTACTATTGGCATGGCTGTGATTGGCCAACTGCAGCATGTGACCCAGCCTCTATTTAAGCTGGAGTCACGTAGCGCCGCCCGTCACTCTGCTCGGATTAGTGTAGGGAGAGGCTGCAGCTGCTGTGAGGGAGAGATCAGGGAGAAATCTTATCAAGAACTGCTTTTTTTTCTCAGCAATCTACAGCAAATGTGTTTTGTGGGTGCAGTGCACAATTTTTGTAAGCCTGCCCTGAGCCAAATACTGCTAAAAACAAACTTTTTTTTACTTCAGTTTGTCAATATCAATACATAATCGGCAGCAATTTTATTAAACTATAGTGCACCAGCACAGGCTATCTGCATGTCTGCAAGTCCAGAAATACAACTTTTTGCTTACTGGGGTTAGAAAAAACCTTTTTTTCATATAGTGCACATCTGGGATTAGACGTGCATAAGTGAGTGTCACATTTAGGCCAGAAATACATCTTTTTGCTTACTGAAGTGAAAAAACACTCTGATATACTGCACATCTGGGATTAGACATGCATAAGTGACAGTCACATTTACGCCAGAAATACGGCTTTTTGGTTACTGGGGTGAAAAAACCCTCTGATATACTGCACATCTGGGATTAGACGTGCATAAGTGACTGTCACATTTAGGCCAGAAATACAGATTTTTGGTTACTGGGGTGAAAAAACCCTCTGATATACTGCACATCTGGGATTAGACATGCATAAGTGACTGTCACATTTAGGCCAGAAATACGGCTTTTTGGTTACTGGGGTGAAAAAACCCTCTGATATACTGCACATCTGGGATTAGACGTGCATAAGTGACTGTCACATTTAGGCCAGAAATACAGATTTTTGGTTACTGGGGTGAAAAAACCCTCTGATATACTGCACATCTGAGATTAGACATGCATAAGTGACTGTCACATTTAGGCCAGAAATATGGCTTTTTGGTTACTGGGTTGAAAAAACCCTCTAATATACCGCACATCTGGAATTAGACATGCATAAGTGACTGTCACATTTAGGCCAGAAATACAGCTTTTTGGTTACTCGGGTGAAAAAACCCTCTGATATACTGCACATCTGGGATTAGACATGCATAAGTGACTGTCACATTTAGGCCAGAAATACGGATTTTTTGTTACTGGGGTGAAAAAACCCTCTGATATACTACACATCTGGGATTAGACATGCATAAGTGACTGTCACATTTAGGCCAGAAATATGGCTTTTTGGTTACTAGGGTGAAAAAACCCTCTGATATACTGCACATCTGGGATAAAACGTGCATAAGTGACTGTCACATTTAGGCCATAAATACGGCTTTTTGGTTATTGGGATGAAAAAACCCTCTGATATATACTGCACATCTGGGATTAGACGTGCATAAGTGACTGTCACATTTAGGCCAGAAATACAGATTTTTGGTTACTGGGGTGAAAAAACCCTCTGATATACTGCACATCTGGGATTAGACATGCATAAGTGACTGTCACATTTAGGCCAGAAATACGGCTTTTTGGTTACTGGGGTGAAAAAACCCTCTGATATACTACACATCTGGGATTAGACATGCATAAGTGACTGTCACATTTAGGCCAGAAATATGGCTTTTTGGTTACTGGGGTGAAAAAACCCTCTGATATACTGCACATCTGGGATTAGACGTGCATAAGTGACTGTCACATTTAGGCCATAAATACGGCTTTTTGGTTATTGGGATGAAAAAACCTTCTGATATATACTGCACATCTGGGATTAGACGTGCATAAGTGACTGTCACATTTAGGCCAGAAATACAGCTTTTTGGTTACTGGGGTGAAAAAACCCTCTGATATACTGCACATCTGGGATTAGACATGCATAAGTGACTGTCACATTTAGGCCAGAAATACGGCTTTTTGGTTACTGGGGTGAAAAAACCCTCTGATATACTGCACATCTGGGATTAGACGTGCATAAGTGACTGTCACATTTAGGCCATAAATACGGCTTTTTGGTTATTGGGATGAAAAAACCCTCTGATATATACTGCACATCTGGGATTAGACGTGCATAAGTGACTGTCACATTTAGGCCAGAAATACAGCTTTTTGGTTACTGGGGTGAAAAAACCCTCTGATATACTGCACATCTGGGATTAGACATGCATAAGTGACTGTCACATTTAGGCCAGAAATACGGCTTTTTGGTTACTGGGGTGAAAAAACCCTCTGATATACTGCACATCTGGGATTAGACGTGCATAAGAGACTGTCACATTTAGGCCAGAAATACAGATTTTTGGTTACTGGGGTGAAAAAACCCTCTGATATACTGCACATCTGAGATTAGACATGCATAAGTGACTGTCACATTTAGGCCAGAAATATGGCTTTTTGGTTACTGGGTTGAAAAAACCCTCTAATATACCGCACATCTGGAATTAGACATGCATAAGTGACTGTCACATTTAGGCCAGAAATACAGCTTTTTGGTTACTGGGGTGAAAAAACCCTCTGATATACTGCACATCTGGGATTAGACATGCATAAGTGACTGTCACATTTAGGCCAGAAATACGGATTTTTTGTTACTGGAGTGAAAAAACCCTCTGATATACTACACATCTGGGATTAGACATGCATAAGTGACTGTCACATTTAGGCCAGAAATATGGCTTTTTGGTTACTGGGGTGAAAAAACCCTCTGATATACTGCACATCTGGGATTAGACGTGCATAAGTGACTGTCACATTTAGGCCATAAATACGGCTTTTTGGTTATTGGGATGAAAAAACCCTCTGATATATACTGCACATCTGGGATTAGGCGTGCATAAGTGACTGTCACATTTAGGCCAGAAATACAGATTTTTGGTTACTGGGGTAAAAAAAACCCTCTGATATACTGCACATCTGGGATTAGACATGCATAAGTGACTGTCACATTTAGGCCAGAAATATGGCTTTTTGGTTACTGGGTTGAAAAAACCCTCTAATATACCGCACATCTGGAATTAGACATGCATAAGTGACTGTCACATTTAGGCCAGAAATACAGCTTTTTGGTTACTGGGGTGAAAAAACCCTCTGATATACTGCACATCTGGGATTAGACATGCATAAGTGACTGTCACATTTAGGCCAGAAATACGGATTTTTTGTTACTGGGGTGAAAAAACCCTCTGATATACTACACATCTGGGATTAGACATGCATAAGTGACTGTCACATTTAGGCCAGAAATACAGCTTTTTGGTTACTGGGGTGAAAAAACCCTCTGATATACTGAACATCTGGGATTAGACATGCATAAGTGACTGTCACATTTAGGCCAGAAATATGGCTTTTTGGTTACTGGGGTGAAAAAACCCTCTGATATACTGCACATCTGGGATTAGACGTGCATAAGTGACTGTCACATTTAGGCCAGAAATACGGCTTTTTGGTTACTGGGGCAAAAAAACCCTCTGATATACTGAACATCTGGGATTAGACATGCATAAGTGACTGTCACATTTAGGCCAGAAATATGGCTTTTTGGTTACTGGGGTGAAAAAACCCTCTGATATACTGCACATCTGGGATTAGACGTGCATAAGTGACTGTCACATTTAGGCCATAAATACGGCTTTTTGGTTATTGGGATGAAAAAACCCTCTGATATATACTGCACATCTGGGATTAGGCGTGCATAAGTGACTGTCACATTTAGGCCAGAAATACGGCTTTTTGGTTAATGGGGTGAAAAAACCCTCTGATATACTGCACATCTGGGATTAGACGTGCATAAGTGACTTTCACATTTAGGCCAGAAATACGGCTTTGTGCTTACTGGGGTGAAAAAACCCTCTAAAATACTGCACATCTGGGATTAGACGTGCATAAGTTACTGTGAAATTTAGGCCACAAATACCGCTGTCATATAGAGTTTAAAAAAAAAAATTGAGTGCAATACCCTACATCAGGGTTTTTATTGGCGGTTAATTATTTTTAACAGACTTAACCACTTTTTACTTTGCTTTGTGAACGCTAAATATGAGGCAATCATCTAATAATGGACGCGGTCGTGGTGGTGGTGTTGGTGGAGCCTCTGGTGCAGGGAGAGGACGTGGCCGTTCTGCCACAGCTACACGTCCTACTGAAACTACTACCTCAGGTCCCAGTAGCCGCCAGAATCTACAGCGAAATTTGGTCGGGTTCTAATGCCATTCTAAGGATGGTAAGGCCTGAGCAAGTACAGGCGCTAGTCAATTGGGTGGCCGACAGTGGATCCAGCACATTCACATTATCTCCCACCCAGTCTTCTGCAGAAAGCGCACACGTGGTGCCTGAAACCCATGCACATCAGTCTGTCACATCACCCCCGTGCATATCGGGGAACCTGTCTGAGCCTCAAGTCATGCAGCAGTCACTTATGCTGTTTGAATACTCTGCTGGCAGGGTTTCCCAAGGGCATCCACCTAGCCCTTCCCCAGGGGTGGAAGACATAGAATGCACTGACGCACAACCACTTATGTTTCCTGATGAGGACATGGGAATACCACCTCACCACGTCTCTGATGATGACGAAACACAGGTACCAACTGCTGCGTCTTTCTGCAGTGTGCAGACCGAAAAGGAGGTCAGGGAGGAAGACTGGGTGGAAGACGATGCAGGGAACGATGAGGTCCTAGACCCCACATGGAATGAAGGTGGTGCCACTGACTTTCAGAGTTCGGAGGAAGAGGCAGTGGAGAGACTGAGCCAACAGTGTAGCAAAAGCGAGAGCAGGGTGCAAAAGCAGAGCAGCCATCGCCAAAACAGTTCGCCTGCTACTGGCCACCGTCACCAGGGACCGAGCAAACCAAAGGCAGCTTCAAGGAGTTCCCTGGCATGGCACTTCTTCACACAATGTGCTGACAACAAGACCCGAGTGGTTTGCACGCTGTACCATCAGAGCCTGAAGTGAGGCATTAACGTTCTGAACCTTAGCACAACCTGCATGACCAGGCATCTACATGCGAGACACGGGCTGCAGTGGAGTAAGCACCTTCAAATCCAAGAAAGGGCTCAGGCCCCTCCTGCTCCCTCTTCTGCTGCTGCCTCGGCCTCTTCCTCCCCCTCTGGAGGAACGTTGGCACCTGCCGCCCAGCAAACAGAGGATGTGCCACCAACAACACCCCCTCCATCACCAAGCATCTCCACCATGTCACACGGAAGCGTTCAGCTCTCCATCTCACAAACCTTTAAGAGAAAGCGTAATTCCCACCTAGCCACCCTCAATCCCTGGCCCAGAATGCCATCATTTCTAAACTACTGGCCTTTGAAATTCTGTCATTCAGGCTGGTGGAGACGGACAGCTTCAAACAGCTCATGTCGCTTGCTGTCCCACAGTACGTCGTTCCCAGCCGCCACTACTTCTCCAGGAGAGCCGTGCCCTCCCTGCACAACCAAGTATCAGATAAAATCAAGTGTGCACTGCGCAACGCCATCTGTGGCAAGGTCCACCTAACCACATATACGTGGACCAGTAAGCACGGCCAGGGACGCTATATCTCCCTTACTGCACACTGTGTAAATGTAGTGGCGGCTGGGCCCCAGGCGGAGAGCTGTTTGGCGCACGTCCTTCCGCCGCCAAGGATCGCAGGGCATCATTCTTTGCCTCCTGTTGCCTCCTCTTCCTACTCGGCTTCCTCCTCCTCTTCTACCACCTCCTCATCCGGTCAGTGACAGACCTTCACCACCAACTTTAGCATAGCCAGGGGTAAACGTCAGCAGGCCGTTCTGAAACTGATGTGTTTGGGGGACAGGCCTCACACCGCGCAGGAGTTGTGGCGGGGTATAGAGCAACAGACCGGCGAGTGGTTGCTGCCAGTGAGCCTCAAGCCTGGCCTGGTGGTGTGCGATAATGGGCGAAATCTCGTTGCAGCTCTGAGCCTCAAGCCTGGCGCATGTGCTGAATTTGGTGGTGCAGAAATTCATTCACAACTACCCCGACATGTCAGAGCTGCTGCGTAAATTGCGGGCCGTCTGTGCGCGCTTCCGGCGTTCTCATCCTGCCGCCGCTCGACTGTCTGCTCTATAGCGTAACTTTGACCTTCCCGCTCACCGCCTCATATGCGACATGCCCACCAGGTGGAACTCCACCTTGCACATGCCGGAGAAACTGTGCGAGCAGCAGCAGGCCATAGTGGAGTTTCAGCTGCAGCACGCACGGGTGGGTCGCACTGCGGAACAGCACCACTTCACCACCAATGACTGGGCCTCCATGCGAGACCTGTGTGCCCTGTTGCGCTGTTTCGAGTACTCCACCAACATGGCCAGTGGTGATGTCGCCGTTATCAGCGTTACAATACCACTTCTATGTCTCCTTGAGAAAACACTTAGGGTGATGATGGAATAGGATGTGGCCCAGAACGAGGAAGAGGGGTCATCTCTAACACTTTCAGGCCAGTCTTTTAGAAGTGGCTCAGAAAGAGGATTTTTGCAACAGCAGAGGCCAGGCACAAATTTGGCCAGTCAGGGCCCACTACTGGAGGACAAGGATGAGGAGGAGGAGGAAGGGGATGAAGCATGTTCACAGCGGGGTGGCATCCAACGCAGCTCGGGCCCATCACTGGTGCGTGGCTGGGGGGATACGGAGGACGCAGACGATACGCCTCCCACAGAGGACAGCTTGTCCTTACCTCTGGGCAGCCTGGCACACATCAGCGACTACATGCTGCAGTGCCTGCGCAACGACAGCAGAGTTGCCCACATTTTAACGTGTGCTGACTACTGGGTGGCCACCCTGCTGGATCCCCGTTACAAAGACAATGTGCCGTCCTTAATTCCCTCACTGGAGCGTGATCGGAAGATGCGCGACTACAGGCACACGCTGGTAGACTCGCTCCTGAGAGCATTCCCAACTGACGCCAGGGGACAAGTGGAAGCACAAGGCGAAGGCAGGGGAGGAGGAAGAGGTCGCCAACTCAGCTGTGTCAGCGCCAGCACCTCAGAAGGCAGGGTTAGCATGGCTGACATGTGGAAAAGCTTTGTCACCTCGCCGCAACAACCGGCCCCAACTGCTGATATGGAGCGTGTTAGCAGGAGGCAGCATTTGAACAACATGGTGGAACAGTACCTGTGCACACTCCTACACGTACTAACTGATGGTTCTGCCCCATTAAACTTCTGGGTCTCCAAATTGTCCACATGGCCAGAGCTTGCCCTGTATGCCTTGGAGGTGCTGGCCTGCCCTGCAGCCAGTGTACTCTCTGAACGTGTATTTAGCACGGCAGGAGGTGTCATTACAGACAGAAGGAGCCGCCTGTCCACAGACAACGTGGACAAGCTCACGTTCATTAAAATGAACCAGGCTTGGATCCCTCAGGACTTTTGCAGAATAGACAGTTCTAACAGACTCAACCATCCATCCTTGTACTCAAGAGCACTTATTCCTCTTTTTTTTTTTATATGTCCCAATATTTTGGGGGATACCCCTATGTAAAAATGCAAAATAACACACATCTGTGTTGGCTACCTATTCCTCCTTCGTCGCCGCTTCCACCTAGACCGCCACGTGAGCCTACATGGCCACATCCACCCATTCACCGCCTCCTCAACCTCTTCCTCCTACATCATTCCTAATTTTTATTTTTTTAAGGTCTTTTATGTTTTTTTAATTCCTTTCCCTATCCACATTTGTTTGCAGAGCATTTGCCATGCTCTTAAGCACATTTTGCTGCCTTTTGCAGCCCTCTAGCTCTTTCCATGACATTTTTACAGCCATTTTAGTGCTCAAATGTTCGGGTCCCCATTGACTTCAATGGGGTTCGGGGTCAAGTTCAGGTCCCGAACCCGAATTTTTTTTTCAAGTTCGGCCGAACCTGCCGAACCCGAACATCCAGGTGTCCACTCAACTCAAATTATGATGAAAGATTGAAAGAATTACATTTGTAAAATAAAGATGCATCCACCAATATTTTGACTGACCTAATGTATTAATGAAATAAATTGCCGCAGCTAGTGACAAAAGAATGTTGGCTGCCTCTGTACATGGTGGTTCATAAGCAATAACTTCTTGTTCTTTAGTTATTCAACTGATTCTTGTGGGTTTTTTTGTGAAAATGTACCATATTTTTAAAACTATTTTAGACTATTATACAGACTTTTTTTCCATAAAAGTGAGGGAAAAGTGGCAATGTGTCTTATAATCCAAATACTAATGACCACTTCCATTATGGAAGTGGTTATCAGCATGCGGGAGGCGTGGGAAGCGGTGAGGGAAGTTCTGAGTGTCTGTACTCACCCTCTCTGTTCTCCTGGTCTATAGTCTGTACTTTGTTCTCATGGTGTACAGCGTCAGGACGTAGTGTACGTAGGTATGCACTATGACCTGATGTTGTACGACCTCAGGACACAGTGCAGTAAGGGCCAGAAGAAGACCACAAAGAAGTGAGTGGCAGCGTGGTTGATGGAGGGTGGGGGGATCCGATCTGAGGCTTATGGTGTTTGATCTCAGGTTGATGTAGTCTGAACTGAGGCTGATGGGGGTCTGAGGCTAACGGAGCTTGGGGGTCTGATGGTCTGAGGTCTGCTGAAAAATATTTTTCTCTTGTTTTCCTCCTCCAAATCCTAGGTGCGTCTTAAAAATATGATAATTTTTATTTGTTTTTCTGTGTTTTTTTTTTGCAGTCCATAACTTTTTTTTTTAGCACAAAGTGTAAGTAGAATACTTTTAAAAATTACGTTCCCTTTCAATTCCAGTCTTTTACAGTAATTTACAGGGATAGAAGCTATGGCTAGTTAGTTTTATATTTCTGGAGTTTTTTTGTCATTATTTTTTATTTTACATATTGTCACCCATATAAGGTCACATAAAATCTTTAAGGGGCACATTTTTTTATGCAAATTTATCCTGTAATTATGTTAACATATTAACCCCAGTTACAAGTTACAAGGAAAATATAGTCTCTGCAGATGTATTGAAAACCTAAACTGGGTCTGTGAAGATCAAACGTCTTCTGTAGTTACACGGCAATCACCAGGTTTTTCATCAATATACCACAGCATGCAAACTTCTGATATTTGCTTTAGCATGCATGTCTGAGTTTATTATCAAATTGCAACCACTAATATACTTTTCCATCTCCATTATCACAATTAAGCAAAATACCCTATCATTATCATAATGACATCATATTATAATACAGCACTTTACTTAAAAAAAATTTAAATTAATTTAGCTTTACTTGCCTTCATATTATATAACATACGGAATACCTGATTTAATTTCTAATTATGGCAGAGTAGTCTATAATTCAAGCAACTAGAACCAATGTGACACTCCTTCAGCTTGGCCACAGTCACCAGTCTAGGCTTTATGCTAAGTGGAGAATACAGAGAGCATACCGCCTTTCCACCCAGTTAAAATATAGATCTCTTTATTTAAAGTATCGTGCCACAGTATTGTTTTGATATTTCTAGTTCCCATACCAGTTATTATTCATTTGATTTTGACCATGGATGCCTCAACTACTATCTTTTTTACATCCTTTGGTATCTTACATTACCTTTAGTTGTTTACTCTCTCCCCATATTACATTATACGTTTACCTGAATATTGTGCTTTGTGCAATCCACTGCTGCTGACTACATCCTGTTCTTGACTACCATCCTGCTTGCCAACTTAGTAACACGCATGTTATGTCCTATTGTCACTTGCAATTGCTCGCTCTAGAGTGAACTTATTTTTAGGAAAACTACATTGCGCCAAAGTCCTGGGCAAGCTAAGTACCAATGCCTCAAACAGAAGTCTAAAGGAAAATGGGGTTCTATGAGAAATGTGAGATCTTCTGGGTATTTTCCTCTGGAGTATCTGTGGACAATAGAAGCATTGACATTCCCTACCAGGAAAAGATTGTGAATTTTGTGGTTCTTCAGTGGGATGGTGTGCATGGTATATATTATTTTGTTGGCGATAATTAAAAAAAATATATATTGATGCCTAACATAAATTAATGTTGAACAGTATAGCACCAGGACAAACTTACTTTCAATATGACCTTATTTTCCATTGGTTTTGTAATTCTTCTCATTGTAAAATATGCTCCATAAGTGAAAGCTCATGGCTACATATTTCATACTATTCAAAGTAAAAAAAAAATCCATATACATTTTTTTAACATTATTTAAAACCATTGTATCCTCTTATATGGTAGTCAGCACACTGGCTCTTTAAAATATTGTACATTTTCTGGCCTCACTAGATTCAGTTGGCCCCTATTCTTCTATTGTGAGATCTTCTTGTTGCTTCTAAGCAGACTGAATATAATTTCTTACAGATGTGTACATCTTGGAAACAATGCAACTGCACATGCCTTTCCTCTGTACAATATCAAGCTTATAATTACTGATCTGTTCATTTCCTCAAGGAACAAGCAATGCCAATGTTTTATTACTAAGGAATATACATAGCATATTGCATCCATTAACAACTGGAATGTATGCAATGATATGGAATGTATTACACAACATGAATCTTCAGAAACTGGCTTACATTGAAATGAAGACTACCACAAATAGTACTAGATTTCTTCATCTAATTGTATATGAAACTTTAGATTTATTAAGTGTTAAGAAAATTCTGCTGCCTGAAAATTCTAAGATTTTTTTGTTATTCTTAGTTCTGGAACCAAGAAGTATAATTTAAAATAAATACACGAAAGGGAGAAGTCTGTCCATGCAAATTGCTACTCTTTTCTTACATGTTAATTTGACAGTAGGGTTTGTAACTTTATGAAGACATGGGCTAAGAACTATAAGTCTGGGCCAGATATTAGAGAAATGTGATCGGAACATACTGTTAAATAAATCCACCATTTATCTGCTAGAATATCATAGAAACAGGATCAAATTTGTACTTACCAGAGGATAGCATCTACTAGAGTGCAATGTTACTCATGAAAACAGTCATGGTGCTTATTAACACCCCCACTTTCAGATATGTTTGTCACATTCTCCATAAACAGCAATGCTTTAGAAGAAATTTTTACTTAAAGGGGTTATCCCATGACTAATGCAAAAAATTAAAATCAGAGATCATTATAGTACATGACAATTACTTTCTAACAAAGCTAGAACCAGCCCTGTACTTCACATGGATCCATAGATCTCTCCATTCATTGCTCTGCTAGATTTATATCAAGCTTACAGCTCAAGGGGAGTGTCTTTTCTGCTGTAGCTAAGGTGTGTCCATGATCCCCCTATCACAAGTTAGGAGGCAGTTGAAGGATGAAACTGAGCATGTGTGGCCATCTCAGTGAGCAGGACAAAGAAATAACAGGTGATGCTATACAGATACATTTTATTGAATAATTCAGTTGCTATGATAAATGTTTAATCACATGCCATTACAAAATAATTCAGAGCCAGGTGCTGATTTGAAAACTGTAGAATATTTTTCATAGTACAACCCCTTTAATGCATTGCATTGTTGCACTGATTAGTTTAATGTGAGAAGCAATAGCCAGCCACATTACTGGAATATCACAGAAGTGATATTGTACTCTAATTGAGTCTAATTTGTGGTCTGACAGATAGTGTTAAGTAAGTCTCCCTGTTGTGCTAAAAATACAGAGAAAGTTAAAGACTCTGAACAGGAACTAGTATACAAGGGGTGCTTCAAAAACTTCAGAAAACTATCCATCCATTTTATAAAAATAATGACATACAATATTCATATACATTTTATTAGAATGTGATGAAAATATTGGCCACTCAATATGTATAGAGCTAGTCACATTTTTTGGAAAAAATTTGGTTCGATATGAATTTATTTGCGGCGAATGTGCCTTGCAGTAACCCGCATAGGGAGTCTGCTGTGGTAGTGAAATAATACTGTGAGTCAGTATGTAATGCAGATGACAGGTGTCATACTTAGAATCACTGCACACTTCACTTATTTGGGCAGTCACGGGACCAAAACTGACCAAATAACTCAAGTATGAACTCAGCCTTACAGGTTGATGTTAGCGCCAAGTAGAAGCGCACTCCTTTTACACCGTCGTCAGCTGATTCCACATAGATGTCTACAGAACCTGTTCTATTAAATGCTTATACAAGTAGAGACCCCGACAGAGTGGAGAGGGTGTCAGCAGTAAGTTTGTGCTGACGTCACTGAAAAGTTTGTGTTGACGTCACTGATTATTACAGATTATTTTGCCCTTCCTCTGATCCGTCAGAATAACAACCCCCAAAAATGGATCCTGTCTGAGCATCCACCTTCACTCGGTCAGCATTTGCTAAGTAATCGATCAGTATTGCTAATTGATCCAAAACAGATCACCGAGACAACTATTCAAGAACCGTTGGGTTGCCTGTCAAGACACAACAGCTAGATGACACCGGGAACTCAGGCCTCTCGCTGCGACTCCTGCTGCCAGGTCCCCTTACTCTGCTGCAACCTGTGCCAGAAACATTTAGGCCTCTGCCACTCCCTTGTGCAGAGCCTGGCACTTCTCTGTCTGACATACTGTTAGATCAGATAAATAAATAAAAAGGAAATTAAAACACCCCTAAAAAGTCTGTAATTTTCTCACTTCACCACACAATGGCAAATATTTTTTTGTGCCACTAATACACGCAAAAAAGGGCTTTAGAACATACAACTGCACCGCTGAACGGCAAATATATTTTTCGTTTTTCCACTTATACACTCCACAAAAGGCTTTAGAACATATAGCTGCAGCGCTGAACTGCAAATATATTTTTATTTTGCCACTAATACACGACAAAAAGTGCTTTAGAACATATAACTACACCGCTGAACGTCAAATATTTTTTTGATTTTGCCATTATTACATGCCAAAAAGGGCTTTAGAATATATAACTGCACCGCTGAACGGCAAATATATTTTACTTTTGTCACTAATATACGACAAAAAGGGCTGTCATTTTCCCACTTCACTACACAACAGCTAATAAGCCCTTTTTTTCCACTAATGCAAGTCCAAAAATGCTTTAGAACAGATAACTGCACCACACAAGGGCAAATAAAACATAGAAAAATTTCCTTGTAATAAATCCTGTTAATGGCTGTATCAAACAGCATCTGCACCCCAATAACAAGAACAGTTTGCTGAAATTACAGAGCTGTATAATGGCAATTTGGATCCCCAGTCAGTGCAGCAAGGTGTAATAGGATTGTTCCTATTACCCAGGCTATTATCTCCCCTACTGAACCTTATTCAACATAAATGCTGTGGAACGATTCCTCTCTATCCTTTCCCTACAGCTTAAATAATCGTTCCCTGAACTTGTAAATAATTTTTTTAGCACAATTATGTTTTTTCTAGCACTGTCCCTAGCGCCTGGTGACGTCTCTCACGGTACTAAGTACACTGGAAAATGGCAGAATCCAAGATGGCTGAGGCTATTTCTAGGGCTGTAACATCACAGGGCTGGCTGCTGATTGGCTGCATGCATGGCATTATGGGTGATCCCGCCTTCCCAGAATTCCTTGCTCCATGTCCTCACACGTGCAGCAGCCATTTTAGTAAAAAATTTGATTCGTTACCACGAAGCACAAGGAAATTCGGATTTGGTGCAAATTGCATTTTTCCTGAAATTCGGATCCAATTCCACTTCGTCAACTTCGATTAGTTCATCTCTAGTCATTGGGTAATGCTTAATTTTCTCTACAGAGGAAATATCTGCATACACAAGGCTATTCTTAGCTATAACAACTGATTGCTTGGGGAGACAGAAATAAGACCTGTGGTGCCCAGTTGTCATGCCAGCTTCATTTTAATAACTGATTGCCTCATTTTTATAGAGTTCAATTAGGATTTCAATCTAAGATAACTCAAAACTATCCCATTGTCTTTAGGTTTGCATGTGGACTCATACATCGTAGGTCATATCTGTTACAGCTTGTTTATTTGCTATAAATTAATGTATAAAAATGACAAAATATTATACACTATAATATAAATTATGGTCATGTGCTACTTATTTATCCATACCATAACTCTTTGATGCTAAGTGGAGCTTTGTTGTTATAGAACATCCCTATGCATTTCCGTATTTTTCGCCCTATAAGATGCACCAACCCATAAGACACACCTACCATTTAGAGGAGGACAATAAGAAAAAAATATTTTTCATTAGATCTCAGATCAGGCCAGCAATCAGACCCCCAATGTTAATCAGACCTCATCTGACAGCCCCAATCAGACCCCCAATGTTAATAAGCCCCTTAATCAGACTTCAGATCAGACCCTCAATGTTAACAAGACCCCAGTAAGACCTCAGATCAGACCCCCATGCCTCAGATCAGCCCCCCATGACATTTATGAGCCCCCATTATGATCCCCCATGCCATTTATGAGCCCCATTAGCCCCATGCCAGTTATGAGCCCCCATTATTAGCCCCCATGCCAGTTATGAGCCCCAGTGCCATTTATGACCCCCCTTGCCATTTATGAGCCCCCATTATGAGCCCCCCATGCCATTTATTATGCCCCCAGTGCCAATTATTATGCCCCCAGTATGAGCCCCAGTGCCACAGACCAAATAAAATAAAATAAACACTTACCTCTCCTGCTCCTGGACACCACTGCTCCTCACCTCCAGCATGTTCTGTCTTCTTCCGGCTGTCGGCTGTGCTGTGACCTGGCGCGCACAGTGTGAGCTCACAGCGCACCCTCACACTGTGCGCAGCCTTCACAGCCGACGGTGAAGGACCAGGAAGCGGTGAGTACAGAGCTTGGTACTAATGAGTGCTTCCAAAATAGAAGCACTTAATTTTGAGGGAAAAAAATGCATCTTATGGGGTGAAAAATATGGTAGTTATAAAATAAATGAAAAAATGAAATTGCCTTTAACAATTTGTATCCATTTGAGCAACACATTTTGGTATTCTATAACTTTTATTAATAAACTCAGTTTTCTTCATGGGGCATTGTAGAAAAGCATGACTTAAATTCGGGATCGGATAAACACAAAGGATTGGAGAAACAATCGCTAACATTTCCCTAAGGCCCCTTTACATGGTTTTTATTCAGCAAGCAAGAACCATTGGTCGCCAATAATCCTGGCACACCAGAAGAGGTGAGAGCTGCCTTTAGATGAGCAATCACCAACATTGCATCTCTACTGCTACCTCATACAGATTTATTGTTTCTGAGCAGCAGATCACTGTTTACACAGGACGATCTGTTGCCCAAAAACAATAATTTTGGGTGCTGACCAAAAGTGCAACTACCTGATGAATGGTCATTTGCCTATTCATCGTGCAATCCATGGCACCTTTGCACAAGGAAATTATCAGAAATGTTTCCCTTCTCCTTCATGCAACAATGAGTGTCATGTTAAGGATGTGGAGGCCTTTGGGCAAAAAGCTAATTTGGTAGGAGTTTCCATTCCAACACTGTGACCCAGTCCTCATCTCACATCCTATAAAATCCACATATAGAACAATTAACCATATATGCTCCTGAACATCTACACAGATGCCCCCCCCCTAAAAAAAAAAAATAGACATTATTATAACTACCCATCCATGTCAGCATATTTTAATAATTGAATCAGAAGAACCAGCCTGAGCACTGAGGGTAAACTGTGAAATACTCATAGATTTGAAAGGTGTTGGAGGCCCCTTGATCTAAAATACATGGGAACACATTTATCAAAGTGTTTCCACCATTTTTATGACATAAAAAGGCACACACCATATTTGCACCATAATTTGCAACTTTCAGTGCTTTTCTCCAATTCTCCAAAGTGACAGGAAAAGCTGTGGAGCTTATCAGGAGGGTAGCCCATGGCCCCAGAAATTTTTTATATTTCACATCAGAAACTGGAGTAATTTATGGCTTAATTTGAAGCTAGCTCCTAGCTGGTCTACATTTGACTCTTTAGCATACAGAGAGCCAGATCAAGACTGGCATAGAAAACAGCATATTGGGGATATTTATAGCTCAGCCTAGAAGAGACATAAAGGTTTCTTTCTCCTAGAAATATAGTTCTGTATACTAATTAGAGTGAGAGTAAGGCCTTTTGCACACGACCGTATTCCCTCTGAGACATACTGTCACAGCCAGACAGCTGAGAAGCGCTCACAGGAGCTTCTCAGATCCTCCTCCTTGAATTTCTTTGTTTTGGTTTAGTTTCTCATCTCGTTAGTCTATCTCAGCTGTCATGCAGTTGGACTGATTGCTACCCTTTAAGTTCCTCCCCATAATGCAGTAGTGTGTGGCTGATACAACTTCCTGGAGTGTGTGTGCATGCTGTTCCCAGTTCCCAGTTCCCAGTCCTCAGTCGTCAGTCGTCTGCAAGATAAGTGCTGTTTATGTATTTATGATTTTGTCTTTTCTGGATCCAGGTGACCCTGACTCCCTCCGTGTCAGTGTAGGGAGCCGGTGGTCGTGTCCCTTCACTATTGTAGGGTCTTCAGGTAATAGATAGCCGAGGAACGTGGATATGCGGCCATCCACCTTTGGGGTGTTCGCATAGGCTGAGCAGTGAGGGAGAGCGGCAGGTCTATTGCAGGGGTCTCCCTTTGTTCCTTAGTTGTGGATCCAGAGAGACATTGTTTATATGGTATTGTCTTGTTTCCTGTACACCATCCGTGACATTATCAGCCGCCAAAACCGTCTCAAGCATGGATCCGGTTTCACTTTTGGCTGAACGCTTTCAGGGTCTTTCTTTGGAGGTAGCTGATCTCCGTAAGACTTTTTCTCAGTTTCAAGTGACCGGTTCAGCTTGCGTTCATGGAGTTTGTGCCGAGCCTAAGATCTAGCTCCCGGATACGTTCTCCGGGGGTAGTGAGAATTTTGTGCATTTTAGAGAGGCTTGCAAACTCCATTTTCGCCTTCTTCCCCATTCTTCTGGTGATGAAGAACGGAGGGTGGGGATCATTATATCGCTGCTCAGGGGTAACGCTCAGTCCTGGGCCTTTTCGCTGCCGGAGGGGGCACGGCCCCTTCGTTCAGTGGATGAATTCTTTTTAGCCCTGGGTCAGATATATGATGATCCGGATCGTATTGCTCTGGCTGAGTCTAGACTACGTCTGTTATGCCAGGGTAAACAATCCGCAGAGATATACGCTTCAGAATTTCGGAGATGGGCAGCAGATACGGGTTGGAATGATGCTGCACTCCGAAGTCAATTTTGCTATGGTCTTTCAGAGGGATTGAAAGATGCATTTGCCTTTCATGAAAGACCTACCTCCTTGGATTCTGCTATGTCTCAGGCTGTTCGTATTGACAGGCGTCTTAGAGAGAGAGGAGAGATCTCTCCTTCCTGTCATACTCAGTCCCGGGACAGTGCAGCGGTCTCATTCTGTGCACAGGGGTCTCAGTCGCTGTCAGCCCCTTCTGAGCAGGAGTCCATGCAGCTGGGGTTGATTGCCTCTGACAATAGAAGATTCAGCCCGCAGGGGAGGGTTTGTTTTTGTTGTGGAGGAATAAATCATCTGGCAAATGTTTGTCCCTCTAGGAGATTCAGGCAGTTTTCTGGGAGTAATAAAGAGACAAAAAGGAAAAAATCTTTTAAAAATGTTCCGTCTGTTACTATTGGCAGGGTTGAGGCGGAAATTGAAGGTTTTCCGTTTGCTTGTAGTTCCCGTTTTGTCCTGCCTGCTAGGGTGGCGCTAGAGAGCAAGAGCATTTTTTGTGAGATTTTTGTGGATAGTGGAGCAGCTGTCAACCTCATTGATAATCAATTTGCAATAACTCATGGTTTCCAGGTATGCACTTTGGGAAAGGATATTCCTGTTTTTGCTATTGATTCAGCTCCACTTTCTCAGAAATCATTAAAGGGCATAGTTCACAATATCCATTTAATTGTGAGTGATGCTCATGTTGAGGATGTGTCATGTTTCGTCCTTAGCGGTTTGCCTACTCCTCTAGTGTTGGGGCTACCCTGGCTCACTAAACATAACCCCACCATTGATTGGCAAGCAAGGCAAATAAATGGTTGGAGTAACTTTTGCAGTGAGAATTGCCTCATAACATCTGTTTCTGAGGTTTCTACTAAGACTGTACCACCTTTCCTCTCTGAATTTTTGGATGTCTTCTCTGAGAGTGGAGTTCAGGGTTTACCTCCGCACAGGGTGTATGATTGCCCTATTAATCTCATCCCAGGCGCCAAGCTGCCTAAATCTCGTTTATACAATCTTTCCCAACCTGAGAGGGTCGCTATGCGGGCTTATATCTCTGAGAGTCTGAGAAAAGGACACATACGACCCTCGAAGTCACCTGTTGCCGCTGGTTTTTTCTTTGTTAAGAAAAAAGATGGTTCTTTAAGACCTTGTCTGGATTTCAGGGAGCTGAACAGTATCACTATTCGTGATCCTTATCCGCTTCCTCTGATCCCGGACCTGTTTAACCAGGTTGTTGGGGCTAAAGTCTTTTCCAAATTAGACCTAGGAGGGGCATACAACCTGGTTAGGGTCAGAGAAGGAGACGAATGGAAGACGGCTTTCAATACCCCTGAGGGCCATTTTGAGAATTTGGTTATGCCTTTTGGTTTGATGAATGCCCCAGCCGTTTTTCAGCATTTCGTCAACAGCATTTTTTATCATTTAATGGGAAAATTTGTATTAGTGTATTTGGATGACATTTTAATTTTTTCTCCTGATTTCAAGACTCATAAGGAACACTTACGTCAGGTCTTGCTCATCCTGCGGGAGAATAAATTATACGCGAAACTGGAAAAATGTGTGTTTGCGGTTCCAGAAATCCAATTTCTGGGGTTTCTTGTCTCCGCTTCTGGTTTTCGCATGGACCCCGAGAAGGTCCGCGCTGTGCTTGAGTGGGAGCTTCCTGAGAATCAGAAGGCGCTGATGCGTTTTTTGGGCTTTGCCAATTATTACAGGAAATTTATTTTGAATTATTCCTCTGTTGTTAAACCACTCACTGATATGACCAGAAAGGGGGTAGATTTTTCTTCCTGGTCGGTAGAGGCGCATAAGGCCTTTTCTAATATCAAGGAGAGTTTTGCTTCCGCTCCCATCCTAGTACAACCTGATATTTCGTTACCCTTCATAGTTGAGGTTGATGCTTCTGAGGTAAGGGTGGGTGCGGTCTTGTCTCAGGGTTCCTCTCCTGCCAAATGGCAACCATGTGCCTTTTTCTCAAAGAAACTCTCCTCCGCAGAGAGAAATTATGATGTGGGAGATAGGGAATTGTTGGCCATCAAGTTGGCTTTTGAGGAATGGCGCCATTGGCTAGAGGGAGCCAGACACCCTATTACCGTGTTTACTGACCATAAAAATCTGGCCTACTTGGAGTCAGCCAAGCGTCTGAACCCGAGACAGGCCAGATGGTCTTTGTTCTTTTCAAGGTTTAATTTTGTTGTTACGTTCCGCCCTGGGGTTAAGAATGTGAAGGCAGATGCCCTGTCACGTTGTTTTCCGGGAGGTGGGAATTTTGAAGACCCGGGTCCCATTTTGGCTGAAGGTGTGGTGGTCTCTGCTCTTTTTCCTGAATTGGAGGCAGAGGTGCAGGCAGCCCAGTCAGAAGCTCCTGATCTTTGTCCTCCTGGGAGGTTGTTTGTGCCTCTCGCTTTGAGACACAAGATTTTTAAAGAACACCACGACACGGTCCTTGCTGGGCACCCGGGGGCAAGAGCCACACTGGATCTCATCGCTCTGAGATTCTGGTGGCCTGCGCTTCGTAGGTCGGTTGAGGCTTTTGTGGCAGCTTGCGAGACTTGCGCTCGTGCCAAGGTCCCTCATTCACGGCCATCAGGTCCTCTCCTTCCTTTGCCCATTCCTTCCCGTCCTTGGACACATCTGTCCATGGACTTCATTACGGACTTGCCTCGTTCCTCGGGGAAGTCTGTGATTCTGGTGGTGGTGGACCGTTTTAGCAAAATGGTGCATTTTATCCCTTTTCCTGGTTTGCCCAATGCTAAGACGCTGGCGCAGGCATTTATTGACCACATTGTCAAATTGCATGGGATTCCTTCAGACATAGTCTCTGATAGGGGCACGCAGTTTGTTTCCAGATTCTGGAAGGCTTTCTGTTCTCGCTTGGGGGTTCGGTTGTCATTCTCTTCTGCTTTCCATCCGCAGTCGAATGGCCAGACAGAGCGCGTCAATCAGAATCTGGAGACATATCTGCGCTGTTTTGTGGCGGAGAATCAGGAGGATTGGTGTTCTTTTTTGTCCCTTGCTGAGTTTGCTTTAAATAACCGTCGTCAGGAGTCCTCTGATAAGTCACCATTTTTTGGTGCATATGGGTTCCATCCGCAGTTTGGGAGTTTCTCGGGAGAGGGCTCTTCTGGTTTGCCTGATGAGGACAGATTCTCCTCGTCTTTGTCATCTATTTGGCAAAAGATTCAGGATAATCTAAAGAGCATGAGTGAGAGATATAAGCGTGTGGCGGATAAGAGACGTGTGCCTGGTCCGGACCTGAATGTTGGTGATCTGGTGTGGTTGTCTACCAAGAATATCAAATTGAAGGTTCCCTCCTGGAAATTGGGTCCTAGGTTTATTGGGCCTTACAAAATCCTGTCTGTCATCAATCCTGTTGCCTACCGTCTTGATCTTCCTCAGACTTGGAAGATCCATAATGTTTTTCATAAGTCCTTATTGAAACCTTATGTTCAACCTATTGTACCCTCGCCTTTGCCTCCTCCTCCGATTATGGTTGATGGAAATCTTGAATTTCAGGTCTCTAGGATTGTGGATTCTCGTCTTGTCCGCGGTTCCCTCCAGTACCTCGTTCATTGGGAGGGTTATGGTCCTGAGGAGAGGATGTGGGTCCCAGTGACGGACATTAAGGCCTCTCGAATCATCAGGGCTTTTCATAGGTCCCATCCTGAGAAGGTGGGCTCTGAGTGTCCGCAGTCCACTCCTAGAGGGAGGGGTACTGTCACAGCCAGACAGCTGAGAAGCGCTCACAGGAGCTTCTCAGATCCTCCTCCTTGAATTTCTTTGTTTTGGTTTAGTTTCTCTTCTCGTTAGTCTATCTCAGCTGTCATGCAGTTGGACTGATTGCTACCCTTTAAGTTCCTCCCCATAATGCAGTAGTGTGCGGCTGATACAACTTCCTGGAGTGTGTGTGCATGCTGTTCCCAGTTTCCAGTTCCCAGTCCTCAGTCGTCAGTCGTCTGCAAGATAAGTGCTGTTTATGTATTTATGATTTTGTCTTTTCTGGATCCAGGTGACCCTGACTCCCTCCGTGTCAGTGTAGGGAGCCGGTGGTCGTGTCCCTTCACTATTGTAGGGTCTTCAGGTAATAGATAGCCGAGGAACGTGGATATGCGGCCATCCACCTTTGGGGTGTTCGCATAGGCTGAGCAGTGAGGGAGAGCGGCAGGTCTATTGCAGGGGTCTCCCTTTGTTCCTTAGTTGTGGATCCAGAGAGACATTGTTTATATGGTATTGTCTTGTTTCCTGTACACCATCCGTGACACATACGGTCTGTGAGCGGGCCATATGTCCCAGAGCGGCATTGATCGTGTGCACGGGAGTACACAGTATCATAGATTACAATGATGCTGTGCATGTCAGGCCGCCCGCGGGGCTATTGTCCAGCACTTATTTTCCTGCAACTAGGATGACTATAGTGGCATGTTACGGTGAACAGTTTTATTTTTTTTGTAAATAAATCTTTATTACAACTTTCCAATTCATACAAAGTTTTCCACAGTGGATCTTTTTCTTACATAGTTACATAATAGTTACATTATAATTTGTTCCCCTACCTCCCCGCCCACTGTATGTCGGTTGCCACCCAAAAAAAATTAAAATAAAATTATAATATTACCATCCTCCCTCTGTTGTCCCTCTCCCCCACCAGCCCTCAGATTTTACTTATTTAGCCACCTCAGCCACAGCCTAGCAAATCTATGTTTTTTCTTCTGCCCAATCAGGCAGAACTCCTCACTAGCTAATGACATCCTTGTACGGTTCTCCCATTCTTTAACTGTGGGGGCCTCCTTACCCCCCCAGTGTCCAACTATGCATTTCCTGGCATGGAACAGTAGTTTGGTTACAATTTCCCTATATTGAGGACCCTCCACCCCATCCAGCACCCCCAAGATACATTCCTCAAAATGCCTGGGCACTATAACCTGATGGTATTCCTCAATTTTTTTGAGTATCTGTGACCAGTAGTTTTGGATTTTTATGCATGTCCATAATATATGTGTATCGTCCACTCCTATCTCGCCGCACTTTTGGCAAGTAAAAACTTTGGTACTATAATACTTCATTAGTTTTTTTGGAGAATAGTAAATACGATACAATATATTAAATTGAATTATCCTATGCGAGAAGTTCCTTGAAACCTTAGTCTTTGCCTGTATAGCTGAATCCCAAAAGTCCTCCCGAACAGGTTCCAAAGTACCCTGCCATTTATGTATCAAGGTATCAACTGATCTATTATTGTTCTTTTGGTGCGACAGACGTTGGTATATTCTTGAGATCAATTTCTTGCCAGGTCTTAACTCAGTAATTTTCTCCAGGGACTGTGGCAGAGTAGCTATTTGTATGCCTTTCCCTCTCATCTTATACAGTGCATGTTGTAGTTGTAAATAGCAAAACCCTATATACTTCAGTTGGTGCCTCCTTTCCAACTCTCCATAGGGTACCATATCCCCCTCCTCCCATTCCTGTCCCAGTTTGTATATTCCGTGTTTCCACCATATCTTTTGATCAAGTGGCTCTAGTTCCATGAGATTAATATTGTCCCATAGTATGGTGTCTGCATGGGGCCCAGATTGGAGCCATAGTTCTTTTACCATCTCCCAACTTTTGGCCATCAGCTGGATCAAAGGTCTATGTTTACCTCCATGGTGGGCCAAAACATCCGTTTCCATCACTTGAAAAATGTTGCATTTCTCCAATCTTTTATTTGTACCTGCTATTAGATTTTTGTAACTTTGCATATTGCTCCATATTATCATATTTTTTATGATCCCTGCCCTAAAGTATAGTTCCAAGTCTGGCACAGACAGTCCACCTTCCCTCTCCTGAATATTCAATATCTGTGCCTTTATCCTTGTTTTTTTTCCTCGCAATATTAAATCGGTCAATAGGCTAGCTATTATTTTGAAGTGTTATTTGCGGATTGTTACTGGAGTATTCCACAAAATATAGTTCAGAGCGGGTAATACGCACATCTTAACTAGTGAAATCCGCCCTGCCATCGACATATGCAACCTTTTCCATACCTCTATTTTCTTCTTGATTTCCTGGATTTTCGGGATAACATTTAATCTAACATAGTCATTGGGATCTGGGGTGATCTGAATTCCCAAATATTTAATGGGTTCATTCATCGTCCTAATTTCCAACTGGCCTGGTCTAAAGCCGTTCAGAGGATCAATCGGGATACATGCCGATTTAGACCAGTTTATAGTAAGTCCCGCATGTTTACCAAATTGCTCAAATACCTGAAATATCCTTTCCAGTGACCCATGTGAGCCCACAAATAACATAATGTCGTCTGTATATAAAGCAATTTTTTCTTCGTGGGTATGATATCGAAACCCCACAATTCCCGGGTCCTGTCTAATCATATCTGCAAGCTGTTCGATAGCTATAGCAAAAAGCAGGGGGGAGAGGGGACAACCCTGTCTAACCCCCCTGTTAATTGGTAGGCCATCGGAGTGTTCTCCGTTTATTATCAGCCTTGCAGAAATTTCCGTATACAGTAGTTTTATCCATGCAACAAATCCATCCCCGAATCCCATTTTCTTCATTGTGTTGAATAGGAAGGGCCATTCTATCGTATCGAAAGCCTTTGAGGCGTCTATAGTTACAATAAACCGTTCTCCACAATATTATGGGTTCAAACTGGGTATTCACAAAGTATCTCATAATATTATCCGTGGTGGTTTTACCCAACATGAATCCCGATTGATCCTCATGAACAAGCACCGAAATAACTCTTCTAAGTCTACTTGCCAAAGTCTTAACTAGTATTTTATTGTCTGTGGTAATCAGTGAGATAGGACGATATGAATCCATCAGGGCCGGGTCCTTACCTGGTTTTAGGATAAGTGTGATCAGGGCTTCCCGCATAGAGTCCGGCAATTTTCCCACCTGTTTCGCTGACTCCCAAACTGTGAGCAGTTTCGGGATTAGTATTTCTTTATATTGCACATACACCTCAAATGGGATGCCATCCATGCCCGGAGCCCTGTTCTTTGTTATCCCATTTAACATCTCATACACTTCCATCGGGGTCAGGGGAACTTCAAGGGATTTGCATTGATCTATTGTTAACCTTGCAATAGTAATTTCATCCAAGAACTGTTGTATTTGCTCTGAGTTTTTATTTATCTTACTTCTATATATGTCGGCAAAATCTTTTTGGAGTAACTCTATTTTGGCTGTTTGCTCAGTGTTTTTATATCCCGTTTCATCGATTATACAGTGGATATACTTATTATTTTTTGCTTGAGTTGCTACCAGGGCCGCTAGTTTTTTACCAGGGATATGTGCATAAATATAGTTATCTCTTACATAATTTTCTTTTTGTTGTTCTGCCAATAGGAGCAATTCATCCTTTAGTTCCGAGGCCTTCTCAGTCCAGATAGTATAGTTCTGATCTGTAGGATTTGCAATGTACTTTTTTTCCTTTTTTTCTACTTCGCCTTCTAATGTTGTTATTTTCTCCCTTAATCCTTTCTTATATAACACTATATAACACAACATGAATGGAGTGCAAAACACACCAATTGTGGGTAATAAAATATCAAGTTTATTAATATCTCAGTTAAAAATTTGACATAATTTCACATTACATGTATATACACAAACGGGGACTAAACACAGTTGCACATCACCGACCTGTCAGCCCTATCGCAATTAATGCTCTATGATTGTACCGCAGATGGCTATTAAATACTGGAACAAAGTCCCGATAGGTACAATGTGTCATGCCTGGAAGCTATACATATAGAAACGTATGTGCCCAAAAGAACAACGTTAAGATGCAACATTAACATGGCAGGAATCAATCAAGTCTGCTAAACCATACGGTGCAACAAACATATAAGGCAACATACCAAATTTGCAGGGGCAGACAGCAGGGTGATGGCGCTCCTCGACGCGCGTTTCGCGCGTGTTTGCTTCCTCAGGAGGATTCTATATAGTTATATAACACTGTATACTTTGTAATAATCCCTCTAATAAAGGCCTTGGCGGTCTCCCATATTATATTAACTGTCGTTGATCCATCATTCCTCTCAAAAAACTCTCTTATCTCTCGTAAGATCTTATCATGTGTATCCATCTTATTTATCCATCCTATACTTATGTTCATCCCTCTTTCTTTTTTTTTTTTGTGTTTTAATATTTATATTAATTAAGTTGTGATCCGAAACTCCCCGTTGCCCATATTTCACCCCTATGATTTCCAGTGAGCTTTTCTCATTTGTGAAAGCTAAATCTATCCGTGATAAAGTATTGTGGGTCTTTGAAAAACACGAGTATTTACGTAAATTCGGGTGCATAACCCTCCAAATGTCAATCCAACCCATCTCTTTAGTGATATTTTCTAATTTGGATCCCATACAGGGATCTTGATTTTTCCCTAATTTGCATCTATCTATTCTTGCATCCATAACATTATTGAAATCTCCAACCACCAACAGTGATTTATCCCCTGCTTTAGTTACTATATCATAGAATTTTAATAGGACGTCAATTTTAAAGGGTGGGGGTATATACACACTTGCTATTATCCACACCCTACCTTCCAATATACAGTCCAGCAGGACGTAGCAGCCCTCCCTATCTATAGTTACTTTCACAATTTTTATATCTATATCCCAGTGTATTAATATGCTTACCCCTCTTGCGTATGCTGAATACACTGAGTGGAAAGCATGTTGCATCCATGGTCTGCCTATCCCCTCCCTGGTTTCCTTCGTCAAGTGTGTTTCCTGCAGACAAACTATTGCGGGGTGAGTTCTATGTATTACATCAACGGTGAACAGTTAAGATAGTTGAAGATGAAATGATCTCCAAAGACATAAAGTTAAAGCTGGCACATTCCCTTTGTATTTTAAGCAAAAACTATTTTATCATTTTCATTCTAAAGTGTAATAGCATTCACTTTTTCCCCACAGACAATAAAAATGCCCCATATATGCCACTTTGAAGGTAATAATGCCCTCTAAAAGGTAATAATGCCCTCATAAGTACCCCATTAAAAAGTAATAATACCTCATTACTGACCCCTTTAAAGTGTTAATGTCCAGTTAATAAGAAATAATGCCCCATGTGGTGCCCTAAAAAGTAATGATACCCTCCTAAGTACCATATACTAGAATAAATGCAACCTTTGTGTCCCAGGAGAAAATAAAGCTTATATTCACCTCACCCCAATACCCCAGTAAGCACAGCAAGTCAACCTCTTTCCTATATAGCACATCTATGGTTTATGGATCCCAGGTCTACCACAAGTTTCAGCTGTATAGGAGTCCTGTGGATGCCAATATCGCTGTGTTACACTCGCTTATATCCTCCCCTGGTAGGCACCATTATACAAATGTGCCAAGAGCCAGATATGCCCCCCCCCCCCCATAGCTATCCCTCTGAGTTGTGGTATAAATAAAATAAGATAAATATTGCATGCAGTTCTATTGATGGGCAACAAAGTATAGAGCAGGAGAGTTTAAAGCGTTGTGAGAAAATTCAGTATAGCTTGTATCTTATTAATTTAAAACCCCTGTTTTTAAACTCAAGTGGAAAGTTCTATACAGAAAGATCTATATCAGTAATTAGAGATGAGCGAAGTTATGAAAAATTTGATTGGGGTGCTCTGCTGAATTTCACAAAGAAATTTGCTTTGTGACGAATTACTTCGTCACCAAGAGAATTTCTTTGTAAGTAGTGGGCGCAATGATGGGGAACGGCACAGATGTTGTATTCATTGCTGATAGCGGCATCTGGGAATAATAGTGAGGGCTTTCAGGGGTTAATCCTGTAAAAAAAAAAAAATACTCACCTTATCTATTTGATCGTGAAGAGACCACTGTGGCCATCTTGATTGAAGACATTGCACAAAATCTTGCGCAATGTGTGATGATGTCATCACGCTGGCCGGTGTGGTGATTTCATACATCACCGCACGTGTGATTTCCCGTGGGATCGTCAATAAAGATAGCGAAGGCAGCCCCTTCAAGCTATTTTTTTTTTTTTTACTGCCATTTCAGGAAAATGTATTTGTTATCACGAAGCAAGAGGAAATTCGGCTTCACAGCAAATCAACTTTTTCCAGAAATTCGAATTGAAGTCTACTTCGGATACTTCGATTCGCTCAACACTAACAGTAATACAAGGAAGACTGTCAATCAAGAAGTAGTACTGGACCCCTGAAAAGTGCAGGGATTTAAACAAAATGCAAGATATAATGATTATTTTTTTTCTCAAAATGATATCGTTTTTGCAGTTTGCTCTGCATTTTTATGATTACAGTTTCTCTTCAAGATGCAAACCTTGGCTAACACATGCAGAGGTTTAGAATGTCTTGCTTTTTAGATTTTTAGAAAGGCTTCTCACAATGTCCTTCTCTACCAGTGAACTATTTCTGTCTAATGGTACCTGCAGTGAAAAATCACCAAGTTACCAATTCATCTACAGTACAGAGTAGTGATGAGCGGAAGGGGTCATATTCAAATTTGCGATATTTTGTGAATATTTTGTAGAATTTGAATATTCGTTATATTCTACGATTTTTTTTCTCGAAAAATCGACAAGGTAATGATTTTCATAATGCAAAATTTTATCGCAAACTTTTCAATTGCCGAGCAAAAACATGATTATAGCACTATATTAGCTAAATTGCTCTATATTCGTTTTTTTTTCGAATATTCACTATATTGCTATATATTCTTGTTTTAGAATATTACGAATATTCGAAAAAACAAATATATTCATTTTTTCGAGTATATTCATTTTTTCGAATTTTGAACTTCAGATGAGAAAAAAATTACAACTATTAGACAAAGAAGAATATAGCACTATATTAGCTAAATTGCTCTATATTAGTTTTTTTTCGAATATTCGCTATATTGCTATATATTCTAGTTTTAGAATATTAAGAATATTCAAAAAAAAACTAATATATTCGATATAGTGCTATATATTTGTTTTTTAGAATATTCATCATTTTTCCCATTTAAAGTTATGATTCCTTCCTGCTTCTTGCTTGTGGGCCAATGAGTCATTGGCCCACAAGCAAGAAGCAGGGAGGAATCATGTTTTTACTCGGCAATTGAAAAATTTGCAATAAAAATTTGCATTCCAAAAACTCGCAATAAAAAAATCTAGAATATTTGAAATTACGAATATATATCACTATATTCTAAATATTCACAAATTTTCAAAGTACCTATATTCGCGATAAAAATTCGCAATTAGAATATTCGTGATCAACACTAGTACAGAGTTCAACTAGTGGAATTAGCTTCTGCTCAGGAGCACAAAGTACCTCTTTTAAAGTATATAATATTTTAACAACTCTTAAAATGCTGAGTAACTTTATTACAGTGTTGGAGTTTTTTCCTTGTCTTTTTTTATGTACTTGTAATTATAAAAGGGGTTCTCATATTGATGACTTTTCTTCATGAGAAGTCATCAGTATCAGACCGGGGGGATCTGACTTCTAGCACCCCTGCCGATCAACTGTTTGAAGAGACCGGAGTGCTCCAGCGAGTTCTAAATTCTCTACACTGTTTACTCGCAATCAACATTGCAGCAGCAGCTCAGTGCAATGACAGCTGCTCCGTCCCATTCAAGTGAATGGGACAAAATGTAACTACAACTGCTCCTTCCCATTCACTTAAGCATCTGCAATTAAAACCGTCTGCTGCTGCAATGTTGACAGCATGCAGGTGAACAGTATAGAGAACACAGGGCTCGCAGAAGTGATGTGGTCTCTTCAAACAGCTGATTAGAAGGGTTCTGGAAGTTGGACGCCGTGATCTGATATTGATGACCTATCCTGAGTTTAGCTTTGATCTAAGCTTAAGCATTGGTACAATGAAATAAAGAACTGTATTTACAAAGTTTTTATAATGTAACTTTGAAAATGTTGTAACATTGTTGTTCCAAAATACAGTTTTCCTTTAAAAAACTATGTGCATATAAAGCTTAAATATATTGTAGGTGTGCAGTGTCAATATTTTGTCAGCGGAGCGTTAATGATTTATAAATCAAGTACTGTTAATGAACTTTCCAATTCCGCATATTTTTAGCCACTCTTTGCAACTTTTAATTATGCCTGAAGTACTGTTAAAGCCAGGTTTGCATTCTTAACCACCATGAAAGCTTTTACAGGAAGACTACTATAATTAAACTATGTAACTCATTATGTGTAATGTACAGTAACTGAAAGTGTTCCTCCCATGAAGGTATTTTATCACACAGAACTTGGCATACTATCCTTATCTCATAGTTGTTTATCTTTGTGTAGCCAGCTAATACACTATTGTTGCTAGTCCATGCCACATTTTCTGCTTCATCAAACACGTTCGCATGTCAAGGGAAAAAACATCAGAGAACAAACATCTTGCAACTAGAGTTGAGAGGACACCTGGATGTTCGGGTTCGGCAGGTTCGGCCGAACTTGAAAAAAAAGTTCGGGTTCGGGACCCGAACTTGACCCCGAACTCCATTGAAGTTAATAGGGACCCGAACTTTTGGGCACTAAAATGGCTCTAAAATAGTCCTGGAAAGAGCTAGAGGGCTGCAAAAGCCATCAAAATGTGCTTAAGAGCATGGCAACTGTTCTGCAAACAAATGTGGATAGGGAAATGACTTAAAATAACATAAAATACTGAAAAATTTTAAATAACAATCTGGATCTCGGAGTAGGAGGTTGAGGAGGCGGTGGATGGGTGGATGTGGCGGTGTAGGTTGACGTGGCGGTGTAGGTGGAAGCGACGGTGAAGGAGGAATAGGTAGCCAACACTGATTTGTGTTATTTTTTATTTTTAAATTGGGGTATCCCCCAAAATATTGGGACATATAACAAAATAAAACAAAGAATAAGTGCACTTGAGTACAAGAATGGATGGTTGAGGCTGGTATAAATGTCTATTCTGCACAAGGTACGGACAAGTCCTGTGGGATCCATGCCTGGTTCATTTTAATAAACTTAAGCTTGTCCACATTGGCTGCAGCCTGTGATCAATCTCTCTGCCGTGCTAAACACACGTTCACACTATACACTGGCTGCAGGGCAGGTCAGCACCTCCAAGGCTGACAAAGCTTTTCCACATTTTGGCCATGCTAACCCTGCCTTCTCAGGTGCTGGCGGTGCCCCAGCTGCATTGGCGACCTCTTCCTCCTCCTCTGCCTTCACCTTGTGCTTCCACTGTGCCCCCGCTGTCAGGTGGGAATGCTATCATCAGCGTGCGCTTGTAGTCGCGCATCTTCCGATCAGTTACAGATGTTGTCAATAAATTTAGTTCCCTGTCAGCAATGCAGAGCAGGGGTTCATTCACGGCAAAAGGGGGTTCATGTCATCCAGCAATAGAACAGAGGATTTTGAGAGATTTAGGCCCCTGTCACCCAGGCACAGCAGGGGTTCATTCACGGCAAAAGGGGTTCTTGTCACCGAGCAATACAACAGAGGATTTTGAGAAATTTCAGCCCCTGTCACCCAGGAACAGCAGGGGTTCATTCATGGCAAAAGGGGGTTCATGTCACCCAGCAATACAACAGAGGATTTTGAGAAATTTAGGCCCCTGTCACCCAGGCACAGCAGGGGTTCATTCATGGCAAAAGGGGGTTCATGTCACCCAGCAATACAACAGAGGTTTTTGAGAGATTTAGACCCCTGTCACCCAGGCACAGCAGGGGTTCATTCACGGCAAAAGGGGGTTCATGTCACCCAGCAATAGAACAGACGATTTTGAGAGATTTAGGCCCCTGTCACCCAGGCACAGCAGGGGTTCATTCATGGCAAAAGGGGGTTCTTGTCACCCAGCAATACAACAGAGCATTTTGAGAGAATTAGGCCCCTGTCACCCAGGCACAGCAGGGGTTCATTCACGGCAAAAGGGGGTTCATGTCACCCAGCAATACAACAGAGCATTTTGAGAGATTTAGGCCCCTGTCACCCAGGCACAGCAGGGGTTCATTCACGGCAAAAGGGGGTTCATGTCACCCAGCAATACAACAGAGCATTTTGAGAGATTTAGGCCCGTGTCACCCAGGCACAGCAGGGGTTCATTCACGGCAAAAGGGGGTTCATGTCACCCAGCAATAGAACAGATGATTTTGAGAGATTTAGGCCCCTGTCACCCAGGCACAGCAGGGGTTCATTCACGGCAAAAGGGGGTTCTTGTCACCCAGCAATACAACAGAGCATTTTGAGAGATTTAGGCCCCTGTCACCCAGGCACAGCAGGGGTTCATTCATGGCAAAAGGGGGTTCTTGTCACCCAGGCAAAGCAAGGGTTCATTCACGGCAAAAGGGGGTTCATGTCACCCAGCAATACAACAGAGCATTTTGAGAGAATTAGGCCCCTGTCACCCAGGCACAGCAGGGGTTCATTCACGGCAAAAGGGGGTTCATGTCACCCAGCAATACAACAGAGCATTTTGAGAGATTTAGGCCCCTGTCACCCAGGCACAGCAGGGGTTCATTCACGGCAAAAGGGGGTTCATGTCACCCAGCAATACAACAGAGCATTTTGAGAGATTTAGGCCCCTGTCACCCAGGCACAGCAGGGGTTAATTCACGGCAAAAGGGGGTTCATGTCACCCAGCAATACAACAGAGCATTTTGAGAGATTTAGGCCCCTGTCACCCAGGCACAGCAGGGGTTCATTCACGGCAAAAGGGGGTTCTTGTCACCCAGCAATACAACAGAGCATTTTGAGAGATTTAGGCCCCTGTAACCCAGGCACAGCAGGGGTTCATTCATGGCAAAAGGGGGTTCTTGCCACCCAGGCAAAGCAAGGGTTCATTCACGGCAAAAGGGGGTTCATGTCACCTAGCAATACAACAGAGGATTTTGAGAGATTTAGGCCCCTGTCACCCAGGCACAGCAGGGGTTCATTCACGGCAAAAGGGGGTTCATGTCACCCAGCAATACAACAGAGGATTTTGAGAGATTTAGGCCTCTGTCACCCAGGCACAGCAGGGGTTCATTCACGGCAAAAGGGGGTTCATGTCACCCAGCAATACAACAGAGGATTTTGAGAAATTTAGGCCCGTGTCACCCAGGCACAGCAGGGGTTCATTCACGGCAAAAGGGGGTTCATGTCACCCAGCAATAGAACAGACGATTTTGAGAGATTTAGGCCCCTGTCACCCAGGCACAGCAGGGGTTCATTCATGGCAAAAGGGGTTCTTGTCACCCAGCAATACAACAGAGCATTTTGAGAGAATTAGGCCCCTGTCACCCAGGCACAGCAGGGGTTCATTCACGGCAAAAGGGGGTTCATGTCACCCAGCAATACAACAGAGCATTTTGAGAGATTTAGGCCCCTGTCACCCAGGCACAGCAGGGGTTCATTCACGGCAAAAGGGGGTTCATGTCACCCAGCAATACAACAGAGCATTTTGAGAGATTTATGCCCCTGTCACCCAGGCACAGCAGGGGTTCATTCACGGCAAAAGGGGGTTCATGTCACCCAGCAATACAACAGAGCATTTTGAGAGATTTAGGCCCGTGTCACCCAGGCACAGCAGGGGTTCATTCACGGCAAAAGGGGGTTCATGTCACCCAGCAATACAACAGATGATTTTAAAAGATTTAGGCCCCTGTCACCCAGGCACAGCAGGGGTTCATTCACGGCAAAAGGGGGTTCTTGTCACCCAGCAATACAACAGAGCATTTTGAGAGATTTAGGCCCCTGTAACCCAGGCACAGCAGGGGTTCATTCATGGCAAAAGGGGGTTCTTGTCACCCAGGCAAAGCAAGGGTTCATTCACGGCAAAAGGGGGTTCATGTCACCCAGCAATACAACAGAGCATTTTGAGAGAATTAGGCCCCTGTCACCCAGGCACAGCAGGGGTTCATTCACGGCAAAAGGGGGTTCATGTCACCCAGCAATACAACAGAGCATTTTGAGAGATTTAGGCCCCTGTCACCCAGGCACAGCAGGGGTTCATTCACGGCAAAAGGGGGTTCATGTCACCCAGCAATACAACAGAGCATTTTGAGAGATTTAGGCCCCTGTCACCCAGGCACAGCAGGGGTTAATTCACGGCAAAAGGGGGTTCATGTCACCCAGCAATACAACAGAGCATTTTGAGAGATTTAGGCCCCTGTCACCCAGGCACAGCAGGGGTTCATTCACGGCAAAAGGGGGTTCTTGTCACCCAGCAATACAACAGAGCATTTTGAGAGATTTAGGCCCCTGTAACCCAGGCACAGCAGGGGTTCATTCATGGCAAAAGGGGGTTCTTGCCACCCAGGCAAAGCAAGGGTTCATTCACGGCAAAAGGGGGTTCATGTCACCTAGCAATACAACAGAGGATTTTGAGAGATTTAGGCCCCTGTCACCCAGGCACAGCAGGGGTTCATTCACGGCAAAAGGGGGTTCATGTCACCCAGCAATACAACAGAGGATTTTGAGAGATTTAGGCCTCTGTCACCCAGGCACAGCAGGGGTTCATTCACGGCAAAAGGGGGTTCATGTCACCCAGCAATACAACAGAGGATTTTGAGAAATTTAGGCCCCTGTCACCCAGGCACAGCAGGGGTTCATTCACAACAAAAGGGGGTTCATGTCACCCAGCAATACAACAGAGGATTTTGAGAGATTTAGGCCTCTGTCACCCAGGCACCGCAGGGGTTTGTATACGCCAAAAATGGTAAAATGTCACCCGACAATTAAAAATAAGAATTTTTTCAATTTAGGACACTAAAATTGGCACTTTTTTTTAATTAAAATGGCTCTAAAATAGTCCTTGAAAAGGCTAGAGGGATGTAAAAGGCAGTAAAATGTGCTTAAGAGCATGGCAACTGCTCTGCAAACAAATGTGGATAGGGAAATAACTTAAAATGAAATAAAATAACTAAAAATTACAAATTATTAACCTGCAACTCAGAGATGGAGGTGGATATGGAGTCGGAGGTTGAGGAGGCGGTGAATGTGGTGTTGTAGGTGGTGGCAGCAATGGAGGAGGAGGAGGTAGCCAACAATGTTTTTTTTTTTTTTATTGGGGTAGGTAGCCCCCAAAATATTGGGACAAATAAAAAAATAAATAAAAAAGAATCATTGCACTTGACTTAAGTACAAGAATGTATGTTTGATAATGGTATAAATGTGTATTCTGCACAAGGTACAGACAAGTCTTGTGGGATCCAAGCCTGGTTTATTTGAATGAACGTGAGCTTTCCACGTTGGCTGTGGACAGGCGGCTACGTCTGTCTGTAATGACGCCTCCTGCCGTGCTAAATACACGTTCAGAGAGTACACTGGCTGCAGGGCAGGACAGCACCTCCAAGGCATACAGGGCAAGCTCTGGCCATGTGGACAATTTGGAGACCCAGAAGTTGAATGGGGCAGAACCATCAGTCAGTACGTGTAGGCGTGTGCACAGGTACTCTTCCACCATGTTGTTCAAATGCTGCCTACTGCTAACACGCTCCATATCAGCAGTTGGGGCCGGTTGTTGCGGCGAGGTGACAAAGCTTTTCCACATGTCAGCCATGCTAACCCTGCCTTCTGAGGTGCTGGCACTGACACAGCTGCGTTGGCGACCTCTTCCTCCTCCCCTGCCTTCGCCTTGTGCTTCCACTTGTCCCCCGGCATCAGTTGGGAATGCTCTCAGAAGCGCATCTACCAGCGTGCGCCTGTAGTCGCGCATCTTCCGATCACGCTCCAGTAAGGAAATTAAGGACGGCACATTGTCTTTGTAACAGGGATCCAGCAGGGTGGCCACCCAGTAGTCAGCACACGTTAAAATGTGGGCAACTCTGCTGTCATTGCGCAGGCACTGCAGCATGTAGTCGCTGATGTGTGCCAGACTGCCCAGAGGTAAGGACAAGCTGTCCTCTGTGGGAGGTGTATTGTCTGCGTCCTCCGCATCCCCCCAGCCACGCACCAGTGATGGGCCCAAGCTGCGTTGGATGCCACCCCGCTGTGAACATGCTTCATCCCCATCCTCCTCCTCCTCCTCATCCTCCTCCTCCTCGTCCTCCAGTAGTGGGCCCTGGCTGGCCAAATTTGTACCTGGCCTCTGCTGTTTCAAAAATCCTCTTTCTGAGCCACTTCTAAAAGACTGGCCTGAAAGTGTTAGAGATGACCCCTCTTCCTCCTCCTAGTCCTGGGCCACATCCTCTTCCATCATCGCCCCTAGTGTTTTCTCAAGGAGACATAGAAGTGGTATTGTAACGCTGATAACGGCGTCATCGCCACTGGCCATGTTGGTGGAGTACTCGAAACAGAGCAACAGGGCACACAGGTCTCGCATGGAGGCCCAGTCATTGGTGGTGAAGTGGTGCTGTTCCGCAGTGCGACCCACCCGTGCGTGCTGCAGCTGAAACTCCACTATGGCCTGCTGCTGCTCGCACAGTCTCTCCAGCATGTGCAAGGTGGAGTTCCACCTGGTAGGCACGTCGCATATGAGGCGGTGAGCAGGAAAGCCGAAATTACGCTGTAGAGCGGACAGCCGAGCGGCGGCAGGATGAGAACACCAGAAGCGCGCACAGACAGCCCGCACTTTATGCAGCAGCTCTGACATGTCGGGGTAGTTGTGAATCAATTTCTGCACCACCAAATTCAGCGCATGAGCCAGGCAAGGGATGTGCATCAAACCGGCTAGTCCCAGAGCTGCAACGAGATTTTGCCCATTATCGCACACCACCAGGCCGGGCTTGAGGCTCACTGGCAGCAACCACTCGTCGGTCTGTTGTTCTATACCCAGCCACAACTTGTCCCCCAAACACATCAGTTTCAGAATGGCCTGCTGACGTTTACCCCTGGCTGTGCTGAAGTTGGTGGTGAAGTTCTGTCGCTGACCGGATGAGGAGGCAGTAGAAGAGGAGGAGGAAGCCGAGTAGGAAGAGGAGGCAACAGAAGGCAAAGAATGATGCCCTGCGATCCTTGGCGGCGGAAGGACGTGCGCCAAACAGCTCTCCGCCTGGGGCCCAGCCGCCACTACATTTACCCAGTGTGCAGTAAGGGAGATATAGCGTCCCTGGCCGTGCTTACTGGTCCACGTATCTGTGGTTAGGTGGACCTTGCCACAGATGGCTTTGCGCAGTGCACACTTGATTTTATCTGATACTTGGTTGTTCAGGGAGGGCACGGCTCTCCTGGAGAAGTAGTGGCGGCTGGGAACGACGTACTGTGGGACAGCAAGCGACATGAGCTGTTTGAAGCTGTCCATCTCCACCAGCCTGAATAACAACATTTCAAAGGCCAGCAGTTTATAAATGCTGGCATTCAGGGCCAGAGATCGAGGGTGGCTAGGTGGGAATTTACGCTTTCTCTCAAAGGTTTGTGAGATGGAGAGTTGAACGCTTCCATGTGACATGGTGGAGATGCTTCGTGACGGAGGTGGTGTTGTTGGTGGCACATCCTCTGTTTGCTGGGCGGCAGGTGCCAACGTTCCTCTAGAGGCGGAGGAAGAGGCCGAGGCAGCAGCAGAAGAGGGAGCAGGAGGGGCCTGAGCCCGTTCTTGGTTTTGAAGGTGCTTACTCCACCGCAGCCCGTGTCTCGCATGTAGATGCCTGGTCATGCGGGTTGTGCTAAGGTTCAGAACGTTAATACCTCGATTCAGGCTCTGATGGCACAGCATGCAAACCACTCGGGTATTGTCGTCAGCACATTGTGTGAAGAAGTGCCATGCCAGAGAACTCCTTGAAGTTGCCTTTGGTGTGCTCGGTCCCTGTAGCAGGCGAACTGTTTTGGCGACGGCTGCTCTGCTTTTGCACCCTGCTCCCACTTTTGCTATGCTGTTGGCTCGGTCTCACCACTGCCTCTTCCTCCAAACTCTGAAAGTCAGTGGAACAACCTTCATTCCATGTGGGGTCTAGGACCTCATCGTCCCCTGCATTGTCTTCCACCCAGTCTTCCTCCCTGACCTCCTTTTCGGTCTGCACACTGCAGAAAGACGCAGCAGTTGGCACCTGTGTTTCGTCATCATCAGAGACGTGGTGAGGTGGTATTCCCATGTCCTCATCAGGAAACATAAGTGGTTGTGCGTCAGTGCATTCTATGTCTTCCACCCCTGGGGAAGGGCTAGGTGGATGCCCTTGGGAAACCCTGCCAGCAGAGTCTTCAAACAGCATAAGAGACTGCTGCATGACTTGAGGCTCAGACAGGTTCCCCGATATGCACAGGGGTGATGTGACAGACTGATAGGCATGGGTTTCAGGCGCCACCTGTGCGCTTTCTGCAGAAGACTGGGTGGGAGATAATGTGAACGTGCTGGATCCACTGTCGGCCACCCAATTGACTAGTGCCTGTACTTGCTCAGGCCTTACCACCCTTAGAACGGCATTAGGCCAGACCAAATACCACTGTAGATTCTGGCGGCTACTGGGACCTGAGGTGGTAGGTTCAGTAGGACGTGTAGCTGTGGCAGAACGGCCACGTCCTCTCCCTGCACCAGAGGCTCCCCCAACACCACCACCATGACCATGACCGCGTCCCTTATTATTAGATGTTTGCCTCATAGATAGCGTTCACAAAGCAAAGTAAAAAGTGGTTAAGTATGTTAAAAATAATTAACCGCCAATATAAACCCTGATGTAGGGTATTGCACTCTACTCTTTTTTTTTTTAACTCTATATGACAGCGGTATTTGTGGCTTAAATGTGACACTCACTTATGCACGTCTTAGCCCAGATGTGCGGTATATCAGAGGTTTTTTTTTTACCCCAGTAACCAAAAACCTGTATTTCTGTCCTAAATGTGACAGTCACTTATACTTGTCTAATCTCAGATGTGCAGTATATTAGAGGGTTTTTTCACCCTAACCAAAATGCTGTATTTCTGTCCTAAATGTGACAGTCACTTATGCTTGTCTAATCCCAGATTTGCAGTATATTAGAGGGTTTTTTCACCCTAACCAAAAAGCTGTATTTCTGTCCTAAATGTGACAGTCACTTATGCATGTGTAATAACAGATGTGCAGTATATGAGGCTTTTTTCACCCCAGTATGCCAAAGCCCTATATTTATGGCCTAAATGTGACAGTCACTTATGCACGTGTAATCCCAGATGTGCAGTATATTAGAGGGTTTTTTCACCCTAATTAAAAAGCTGTATTTCTGTCCTAAATGTGACAGTTACTTATGTACGTGTAATCCCAGATGTGCAGTATATTAGAGGCTTTCTTCACCCCAGTATGCCAAAGCCGTATTTATGGCCTAAATGTGACAGTCACTTATGCTTGTCTAATCCCAGTAGTGCAGTATATTAGAGGGTTTTTTCACCCTAACCAAAATGCTGTATTTCGGTCCTAAATGTGACAGTCACTTATGCTTGTCTAATCCCAGATGTGCAGTATATTAGAGGGTTTTTTCACCCTAACCAAAAAGCTGTATTCCTGTCCTAAATGTGACAGTCACTTATGAAACGTGTAATCCCCGATGTGCAGTATATGAGAGGCTTTTTTCACCCCAGTATGCCAAAGCCATATTTATGGCCTAAATGTGACAGTCACTTATGCATGTGTAATCCCAGATGTGCAGTATATTAGAGGGTTTTTTCACCCTAACTAATAAACTGTATTTCTGTCCTAAATGTGAAAGTCACTTATGCACGTTTAATTCCAGATGTGCAGTATATCAGAGGCTTTTTTCACCCCAGTATGCAAAAGCCGTATTTATGGCCTAAATGTGACAGTCACTTATGCATGTCTAATCCCAGATGTGCAGTATATTAGAGTTTTTTTTCACCCTAACCAAAAAGCTGTATTTCTGTCCAAAATGTGACATTCACTTATGCACATGTAATCCCAGATTTGCAGTATATTAGAGGGGTTTTTCACCCTAACCAAAAAGCTGTATTTCTGTCCTAAATGTGACAGTCAATTATGCACGTGTAATCCCAGATGTGCAATATATTAGAGGCTTTTTTCACCCCAGTAACCAAAAAGCCGTATTTATGGCCTAAACGTGACAGACACTTATGCTTGTCTAATCCCAGATGTGCAGTATTTTAGAGGGTTTTTTCACCCTAACCAAAAAGCTGTATTTCTGTCCTAAATGTGACAGTCACTTATGCTTGTCTAATCCCAGATGTGCAGTATATTAGAGTTTTTTTTTACCCTAACCAAAAAGCTGTAATTCTGTCCTAAATGTGACAGTCACTTATGCACGTGTAATCCCAGATGTGCAGTATATGAGAGGCTTTTTTCATCCCAGTATGCCAAAGCCGTATTTATGGCCTAAATGTGACAGTCACTTATGCACGTGTAATCCCAGATGTGCAGTATATTAGAGTTTTTTTTTACCCTAACCAATAAACTGTATTTCTGTCCTAAATGTGACAGTCACTTATGCACGTGTAATCCCAGATGTGCAGTATATGAGAGGCTTTTTTCATCCCAGTATGCCAAAGCCGTATTTATGGCCTAAATGTGACAGTCACTTATGCATGTCTAATCCCAGATGTGCAGTATATTCGAGGTTTTTTTTTACCCCACTAAGCAAAAAGATGTATTTCTGGCCTAAATGTGACAGTCACTTATGCACGTCTAAACCCAGATGTGCAGTATATTAGAGGGTTTTTTCACCCTAACCAAAAAGCTGTATTGCTGTCCTAAATGTGACACTCACTTATGCTTGTCTAATCCCAGATGTGCAGTATATCAGAGGCTTTTTTCACCCCAGTATGCCAAAGCTGTATGTCACGAGGGTGTCAAGAACCACACCTGACTCCGTTATACCCGGGGTCAGGAAGTCGCAGCGGTTGGCTGTGCGCTCTATGTAAGATAGGGCTGTTTCCTTATGGTAGCTTTCTGGGTTTGCTTTGCAACCCTTTTTGGCTCACTCAGGGATCCGTAGCTCCTTCTCCTCAGCTGTTCCTTGTCCAGCACTCCCAACCTCCTTATATTCCCCTCTCACACTTCTCTGGTTGCCAGATATAGAGCTTCCTGCCTGGACTTCTATACTGACCCTCTGGAGCTGTGTTGCTGCGTTCTCTGGTAGTTGGTCCAGAACGTTACCCTCCGGATCCCTGTTGGACCTTTGTGGTCTGCTGTGGTCGCCCACCTGGGTGTATGTGTTTGTCTGTATTGTCTGTCCTCTCCCTGGTGTTTCCCTCTTAGTGTCAGTGGTGCGGACTAGCGATCCCACCGGCCCGTTCACTATCTAGGGCTCATTCTAGGGAAAGCCAGGGTTTAGGCACGTGATCGCCGCACGGGTGAGGAACCCGTCTAGGGACGTCAGGGCAGTCAGGTGCCAGCCGCAAGGTGAGTCAGGGGTCACCACCTTTCCCTCTCCCTTGGGCAGGGCTTTCCCTTTTCCCTCCCTGTGCGTGACGCCGGTCATTACACTGTATTTCTGGACTTGCAGATAGCCTGTAATAGTGCACTATAGTTGCATAAAATGGCTGCCGATCATGTATTGATATTGACTAACTGAAGAAAAATAAGTTCGTTTTCAGAAGTAGTTGGCTCAGGGCAGGCTTAAAAAAATTGTGCACTGCACCCACAAAACACTTTTTCTGTAGATTGCTGAGTACATAAACCAGTTTTTGTTAAAATTGCTCCCTGATCTCTCCCTTACAGCAGCTGCAGCCTCTCCCTACACTAATCCGAGCAGGGTGACGGGCGGCGCTACGTGACTCCAGCTTAAATAGAGGCTGGGTCACATGCTGCAGTTGGCCAATCACAGCCATGCCAATAGTAGGCATGGCTGTGATGGCCTTTTGGGGCAAGTAGTATGACGCTTGTTGATTGGCTGCTGTGCAGCCTTTCAAAAAGCGGCAAGAAAGCGCCAAACACCGAACCCAAACTTTTACGTAAATGTTCGGGTTCAGGTCCAGGTGACGAAAAACCTAAAGTTCGGTACGAACCCGAACTTTACAGTTCGGGTTCGCTCAACTCTACTTGCAACCACTGTTGGAAAAAAACAAGCTGGTGGTGGCATCCTTACGATCTGGGGAATGTTTTTGTGGCATTCTCCGGACCCACTCTTCCATGTGGAAGGCACTTTCAATAGATTTATGTATAAATCTACCCTTACAGATCATGTACAAACTGATTGTCTTCCCTTGGAGGATGGGATCTTCCAGCAAGACAAATGTGACATGTGACATGGCTAGAAATGACCAACATTGGTTGGAAGAGCATGACTAAGATGTCCAAGTATTTCCCTGGCCCCCTAATTTCCCAGATGTAAACCCAATTGAGCATCTGTGGGACCATTTTGCTCTTTGTGTTGGCTCTATGGATCCTCCCCTGGGCACCCTTTAGTAGTTATAGGGTGCACCTCAGTCAGTATGGCTTCAGATAGATACCTGTGACAACCTACCAGGACATTATTGAATTACTCCCAGACTAATTAGCTGCTGCTTATTCTGCACACAATAGTTACTCTAGATATTAGCTAGTGGTCATAATAATGTGACTCAACGGTATATAAATCTTGGATAAAGTTTATTAAAATACTGGTATTTGTAAAGCTTACTTTAGAGCTTAATTTCTCCTGTGAGAAAAATATTCTCTGGATCGATTAAACCAAGATTAAACTGTTTGGAGGAAGCCAGTCACTGCCCAATACGATCCCTACAGTGAAGATGGTGGCAGCATCATGCTGTGGGTGTGCTTTTTAGAGGTTGGGACAGGGAGACTGGTAATAATTGAAGGAAAGCTGAACAGAGCAAAGTACAGACATGTTATTAAAGAAATCCTGATCCAAAGCGCTTTTGACCTCAGACTGGGCTATAGATTCACCTTCCGACAAGACAGCAGCCCTAAGCATAGAGCCAAGCCAACACAGGAGGAGACAACTCTGTGACTATCCTTGAGTCGCCTAGCCAGAGCCTTGACTTCAACCCAATTGAACATCTTTGGAGAGACCTGAAAATGGCTGTCCTCCAATGGTCCCCATTTAACCTGACAGAGCTTGAGAGCATCTGCGGAGAAGACAGGCAGTAAATCCCCAAATCCAGGTGTGCAAACCTTGTGGCACCATCCCCAAGAAGACTGGAGGGTGCAGTGCCAAGGGGGCTTCAACCAAGTCCTGAGTAAAGGGTCTGAATACTTATGTCAATGTAAGATTTTAGTTTTTCCTTTTGAATATATTAGCAAACATTTTGAACATTCTGCTTTCACTTTGTCATTATGGGATGCTGAATGATAGGGAAAAATTTGAACTTTAATCACAAGGCCACAACATAACTAAATGTGAAAAAAATAAAAGGGTCTGAAGACTTTCTGAATGTGCTGTTTATTCCAGGAACATTTCCCAACAAATATGACAAATGTACATCAAACACTTCATATTCTCATACCCCTTTGCTTTCTTCAAGTTATAAGTGTTTGAAATCAAAGTTTTATGGATTCAAAATTATCTCATAACCCGATCAACCCTTTGTATTGGAATGTAGGATCATATATGGCCACCTTTACAACTATCACTGAGAAGCAATATGATGCTGTTTTTAATTATCTCTTTGCCTCTAATAATGAAAAAAAATCTACCCTCTTCCTAACCTTTCCAGTTCTATTTCTGATTAATTCTTAATCCACTATTACAGAAAATTTGTAAAATCAAGCAACAGTTTAAAAAAATTTGCTGTCAGTTTCAAAGAAAGTTTATAAGACATAGGAAGCAGAATTATGAACACTAAATAATACGTTTTCCTTTGCAGCCCTGTACCACTCATGAGTACAGGGGCTGTCTCACACTACATGCACTCCTGGCTTTTATCCTCAAGGATACCATGATCACATTTCGCCATGGCATCTGAAGGGTTAAAAGTCTGTGATCGGTATTAACTGCGGTAGTGAACATTAGCCCCAGGTGCCTGCTGTTTAAAACCCATATATAAAGTCCCATCTACCAACGTATATATAAATATGGTGGTCCGGGACGGGTTAAAAATATGACATTGCAGAGTGTTTTAAACAGACTGTTTGTTACCATCTGTTTACCTATAGCCATATACAGTCCTGATCAAAAGTTTAAGACCACTTAAAAAATTGCAAAAAAATCTTATTTTACATTGTTGGATCTTAACAAGGTTCCAAGTAGAGCTTCAACATGCAACAAGAAGAAATGAGAGTGAGACAAAACATTTTTTGAGCATTCAATTAATTGAAAATAACGATTAAACTGAAACAGGCTGTTTTTCAGCTGATCCAAATTTTAGGACCACATGCCTTTAAAAGACCAAATCTGTGCAAAGATGTGGATTCATTGTCATTTTCTGTCAGGTAGTCACACATTGTGATGGCAAAGGCAAAAAAAACTCTCCCTTTTTGAACGTGGTCGGGTTGTTGAACTGCATAAGCAGGGTCTCTCACAGCGCGCCATCGCTGCTGAGGTGGGACACATTAAGACAGTCATTTGGAATTTCTTAAATGATCCTGAGGGTTATGGAACAAAAAAGTCAAGTGGAAGACCCAAAAAAATTTCATCAGCACTGAGCCGGAGGATCCAATTGGCTGTTCATCAAGACACTGGACAATCCTCGACCCAAATTAAGGCCCTTACTGGTGCTGACTGCAGCCCCATAACATCAGACGGCATATGAGACTGAAGGACTTCAAAAGCAAAAAACGTCTTCAAAGACCTCGTCTCCTTGAATGCCACAGAACTGCTCGTTTGGACTTTGCAAGAGAACACCAAACATGGGACATTCAAAGGTGGAAGAAATTTTTATTCTCTGATGAATTTTTTTTTACCTTGATGGTCCTGATGGTTTCCAACGTTACTGGCATGACAATCAGATCCCACCTGAGATGTTTTCTACGCACCACAGTGGAGGGGACGCCATAATGGTCTGGGGTGCTTTTTCCTTCAGTGGAACAATGGAGCTTCAGGAAGTGCAGGGGCGTCAAACGGCCGCTGGCTATGTCCAGATGTTGCAGAGAGCATTCCTCATGACTGAGGGCCCTCGTCTGTGTGGTAACGACTGGGTTTTTCAACAGGACAACGCTACAGTACACAATGCCCGCAGGACAAGGGACTTCTTCCAGGAGAATAACATCACTCTTTTGGGCCATCCTGCATGTTCCCCTGATCTAAATCCAATTGAGAACCTTTGGGGATGGATGGCAAGGGAAGTTTACAAAAATGGACAACAGTTCCAGACAGTAGATGGCCTTCGTGCGGCCGTCTTCACCACTTGGAGAAATGTTCCCACTCACCTCATGGAAACACTTGCATCAAGCATGCCAAAATGAATTTTTAAAGTAATAAACAATAACGGTGGAGATACTTATTACTGAGTTCATGTTTGGAAGTTGGATTTCTGTTTTGGGGGGGTTTATTTTTTTTTTTGGAGGTGTGGTCCTAAACTTTTGATCAGCTGAAAAATAGCCTGTTTCAGTTTATTCGTTGTTTTCATTAAATTGAATGCTCAAAAAATGTTTTGTCTCACTCCCATTTCTTCTTGTTGCATGTTGAAGCTCTACTTGGAACCTTGTTAAGATCCAGCCATGCTAAATATGATTTTTTGCCATTTTTCAAGTGGTCTTAAACTTTTGATCAGGACTGTATGTTACTCTCACTTTGACCTTCCTAATGCTGTATTTACATTAAAGACCTTGAAAGGGGTTGGCTACAGCCCTTGGAGACCTCGTACATGACTTTTTAAGGCAATTAGAGCAGTTTTGAGTCATATAGAATTCATTTGTGCTGATTTGTTAGAATTGGACCCAAATTATATTTCACGAAATTCCTTCATCTCTGGTGGTCAGTTCTATATCGATAGAAATGCTTTTTCACTGGATTGTTTCCTTGAAATAAAATATAATAAAAAAGAATAATACCATACTGTATATTCCAATAACAGACAATGTTTTCTGTCTATAATAAAATATTTTATATTTTAATATGTGGATAGTATAAGCATTTACTAAGTCATTTATATTTATGCTTTTTAGGATTGCTTGTTGTTAAGAAAAGAAAGAAATCTATAAAAACGAATTTAAATTTCCTGACTGTTTAGTTGTTTGTACTGTAAAACAGAACTCACAAAGTTCAGCAATCCTGAACTCTTTTCCTTCCTTCATATATGTTATCATAAATGAGATCACATTTAAGAGATGGCCACATCCTGAGCTCTGAGAAGGAAATGTTCAGCTTTTCTCAACTTTTTCTCCACTTAGATTCCAGTTGGTATAACTATTGAACATAACATTAGAAATTAAGCTGTTTAAGCTGATCTAGAATCAAATTCTCACTATATTTTTAACTTAAGCAAAATGTCTATCGGTATACCAAGACATTAAACTATTTATGGAATAGCAAAACATAAAACATTTTTTAATAAAACGCAACATAACAGATAGTATTATTGTCTTCCTTAATTACTGTAATACCAGATGATGTTGATGGTTTCATATCAAGAAACTCTGAGCAGATTAAATTACAATGAAGGAGAAAGTGCACCTGGCAGCATTTAAGATGTTGAGGATGTTTTTGTATAACCCAAATATATTTAGGCAGAGAACTTCTTTTTTAACTTAATATAGAAGTCTGATGGAATATACTAGACTAGAATAACGCCTAGAGCAGGTAGGTGTTTTAGCCGCACAGCCACAGTCTTTGTCCTGAAGCATTAATGTCATGATGTTATAAAGTAGCAAACCTTTACTTTACTGAAAGTTGATTTAAAGGTATTTTATGAGAATGATCACTTAACTGGAGTTGTAACCAGTCAAACCAATAGTAATGTATATGGCACCCATAAATATTGAAAGTGTAATTGAAAAGTGTGATTGCCTTAAAAGATGACTTTTAATAGTCACCATTGACTATTAAAAGCTATCTTTTAAGGCAATCCCACTTTTCAATTACACTTAGAGGTATTTTATGCTTTAAATTGCATACAATATTCTCCTAACACCTAGAGTAAATTTTCTGTTTACTCCAGCATATTGCTAAAAGATCTCAAACATTCTGGAAATACACGCAAAAGGTAAGTAGGAACATGTCAAGAGAATGGAGAAAATATCTTGGTGACATTCCTATTGCTTTTGTGGAAGAGAAAAGAAAATACCCAGCATGATTTCCTCTTACATGCAAGACTCCCTGTTGCAAGACATGCTTTAAAAGTACTCTGTCAATTTGGTATTTGACAACTTGACATCTACGAATTGTGAAAATTGCCTGCAATCCTTGTATAAGCCTGGCAAATCAACCAGAACTATGGTAAAATCTTTCTAATTCAAGTCAAGGTTTCAGACAGAATAGATGTTAATAGTCAGCACAGCTTTTGTATTAAGGTAACTAGAGTCACAAGGATGTGAATTATGGTAATAACATATTCAGTCCCTCCATCGTTGAATTTGTCTTAAAAAAGCAAATTAAAGCACCAATACAGTAAAGTGTATAAACAAATAGGAAAACGCATATAATTGTTGCATTAGGTACAGTAGGTGTTTCTGACATTGTGTTTTTAGCACGACAGCGTCGCGCTGATACTCGGCAACATGGTGCCGAGATCTCGCACTCACTGGGATAGTGACAGCACATCCCAGCAAGCGCGTCATAGAAGCGACGGGAGATCCGACTTGGATTCCCGCCAATTCTACACGTGTGCGGCGTTTGTTATGAATCCTGAGGGGGAAGTCCCCGCCGGATTTTAAATAAAAATCCGGCCTGGGTCCCGCCCTCAGGAGCATACCAGGCCCTTAGGTCTGTTATGGGTTGTAAGGAGAGCCCCCCCTACGCCGAAAAAAACGGCGTAGGGGGTCCCCCTACAATCCATACCAGACCCGTATCCAAAGCACGCTACCCCGGCCAGCCAGGAAGGGAGTGGGGACGAGCGAGCGCCCCCCCCCCCCTCCTGAGCCGTACCAGGCTGCATGCCCTCAACATGGGGGGTTGGGTGCTCTGGGGCAGGGGGCGCACTGCGGCCCCCCCACCTCAGAGCACCCTGTCCCCATGTTGATGAGGACAGGGCCCCTTCCCGACAACCCTGGCCGTTGGTTGTCGGGGTATGCGGGCGGGAGGCTTATCGGAATCTGGGAGCCCCCTTTAATAAGGGGGCCCCCAGATACAGGCCCCCCACCCTAAGTGAATGAGTATGGGGTACATCGTACCCCTACCCATTCACCTGCAAGAAAAGTGGTAAAAACACAAATAAACCACACAGTGTATTAAAATATTTTATTTTTCTGCTCCGGAGGCCGCCCCCTGTCTTCTTTATTAGCTCTTTTACCAGGGGGGGGCTCTTCTTCTTCCGATATCCCGACGGGTCTTCTCCGCTATCCGGGGGGGTCTTCTCAACTCTCCGGGGTTCTCCTTTTGTCTTCTCCTTCTGTCTTGTTGTCTCCTTCTGTCTTCTGTCTCCGGGGTTCTCCTTCTGTTTTCGCCTCTCTCTGTTGTTGACTCGGCGCACCCCGGTTCTTCGTCTCGCGAGACGTCTCGCGAGACAAAGAATCGGGGTGCGCCGAGTCTCGCGAGACGAAGAACCGGGGTGCGCCGAGTCAACAACAGAGAGAGGCGAAAACAGAAGGAGAACCCCGGAGACAGAAGACAGAAGGAGACAACAAGACAGAAGGAGAAGACAGAAGGAGACAACAAGACAGAAGGAGAAGACAGAAGGAGAACCCCGGAGAGTTGAGAAGACCCCCCCGGATAGCGGAGAAGACAGAAGGAGAACCCCGGAGACAGAAGACAGAAGGAGACAACAAGACAGAAGGAGAAGACAGAAGGAGAACCCCGGAGAGTTGAGAAGACCCCCCCGGATAGCGGAGAAGACCCGTCGGGATATCGGAAGAAGAAGAGCCCCCCCTGGTAAAAGAGCTAATAAAGAAGACAGGGGGCGGCCTCCGGAGCAGAAAAATAAAATATTTTAATACACTGTGTGGTTTATTTGTGTTTTTACCACTTTTCTTGCAGGTGAATGGGTAGGGGTACGATGTACCCCATACTCATTCACTTAGGGTGGGGGGCCGGTATCTGGGGGCCCCCTTATTAAAGGGGGCTCCCAGATTCCGATAAGCCTCCCGCCCGCATACCCCGACAACCAACGGCCAGGGTTGTCGGGAAGGGGCCCTGTCCTCATCAACATGGGGACAGGGTGCTCTGAGGTGGGGGGGCCGCAGTGCGCCCCCTGCCCCAGAGCACCCAACCCCCCATGTTGAGGGCATGCAGCCTGGTACGGCTCAGGAGGGGGGGGGGCGCTCGCTCGTCCCCACTCCCTTCCTGGCTGGCCGGGTAGCGTGCTTTGGATACGGGTCTGGTATGGATTGTAGGGGGACCCCCTACGCCGTTTTTTTCGGCGTAGGGGGGGCTCTCCTTACAACCCATAACAGACCTAAGGGCCCGGTATGCTCCTGAGGGCGGGACCCAGGCCGGATTTTTATTTAAAATCCGGCGGGGACTTCCCCCTCAGGATTCATAACAAACGCCGCACACGTGTAGAATTGGCGGGAATCCAAGTCGGATCTCCCGTCGCTTCTATGACGGCTCTGTCTCCATCGCGGCAAGCCAGCTCGGCGCTGGCTCCCGCGATGGGGCTCGTATGTGCTCAATCTCGCCGAGAAATACAGCGAGATTGACACAAAATCGGGTTCACCTACTGTAGATACAGTAAATAGACAGGTAGATATGTGCAAAGAGACCTGCTCATATTCACATATTGAGAATATGAAACATAAAACCTAATGTGTGGCTAAGATAAATTCCCAAATAAATTGCATTCATGTGCAATTTCTTTAATTACCGACAGTGGGCAATGTTAGAATATTTTGTATTAAGGCCAGGAGCTTCAAATTAAATCTCTGCCCAGTAATACATTGTTTTACTTAAAGTTTAATTTTAGAACTTCAAAGGGCTTATCCCATGACTATTATAAAAATCAGCCATCATACTGTATAGTGCATGACAAACTCTTTCTAACAAAGCTAGAATCATCCCTGCACCTCACATGGATCCACAGATCTACCCATTCATTGCTCTGCTAGATTGATATCAAACTGACAGCTCATGGGGATTGTCTATTTTCCTGCAGCTCAGGGAACGTATCCATTCTAATGCAACTCTCTCCCTGTCACAGCTCAGAAGGCAGTTGAAGGATGAAACTGAGCATGTGCGGCCATCTCAGTGAGCTGGACAAAGAATTTGCGACTTCGCACCTCTCACGCCAGGTTTAAAATTTTGGGCGTGGCATGGGCAGGGAAGGGGACGGGAAAAGGGCATAGAAAATGGTCTAAATGTAGGACAGCTGGGAGGCTGTCGTACATTTAGAAGTGGCGCTGAATGCACCGAAGTTATGAAGAGGCCTGCCCCTCTTCATAACTTCGGCGAAACCACCGCCAGCTATGGTCCTTTATTAAGACTGGTGTCTAAAATGTTGGTATTAATAAATGTGCAACTTAGACTTCAAGAGTGTGACGAGCCTCCCAGCCAGTTATTCCCATGTATAAGCAAGTTTGCTAAGTTGTAGTATTCAAATATCTGGAAATACCACACCGCCTCTTTTTCCTTCCATTAACATTTGCCAGGGAAATTATTGGTTTTTAACATCGGAGTGCTTTAATAGCATCGGGATAGTCTGTATGGGGTGTAATAGCTTAGCAAAGCAAATCATTTTCACTAGATGACATCTGTGTTATACTGATATGGGTAAAGACATCCAGCACTCCGCATCCGACAATATACGCTGGATAAGACCTGGATAGTTTAGGTTATAAGGTGATTCTGGCGTCTTGCCTATATTTACAAGAATAAATTCACGACACTCGTAAAATTGCAAAATGAAATTTGATTATTTATTCAAGCCACCAATGGTTTTCAGTTTTATTGGGCCAATGTTTCTGTCTCTCCAGGATCTTGTTCACGGCCTCAGATATTGTGCTGACCGGAAGAGACGTGGGACCATACAGGCCTTACAGCTGCTACATAGGGAGGGATCACATTTTACCTTCCTTCTGACAGATCAGAAGAAGGGTCAAATAAATGATGATGTCAGCCAAGCCAAAAAGGCTAAATAGTGGCCCATTCATGAAGTGGGGAGGGTGGGAACAGCATGAGAAGTCCAGGTGGAGGTGGCAGCAGCATCAGGTGGCCACAAAGTGGCAAGGTGACATAGTATGGAGGTGGCAGCAGCATGAGGACACCTCAGAGTGGCAAGGTGACAGTGTGGAGGTGGCAGCAGCATCAGGCGGCCACAAAGTGGCAAGGTGACATAGTGTGGAGGTGACAATAGCATGAGGACACCACAGAGTGGCAAGGTGACATAGTGTGGAGGTGGCAGAAGCATCAGGAGGCCACATAGTGGCAAGGGGACATAGTGTGGAGGTTTCAGCAGCATCAGGAGGCCACATTGTGGCAAGGTGACATAGTGTGGAGATGGCAGCAGCATAAAGAGAGCACAGAGTGGCAAGGTGACATAGTGTGGAGGTGCAGAAGAATCAGGAGGACACAGAGTGGCAAGGTGCAATAGTGTGGAGGTGGCAGCAGCATGAGGAGACCACAGAATGGCAAGGTGACATAGTGTGGAGGTGGCAGCTGCATCAGGAGGCCACAGAGTGACAAGGTGATATAATGTGTAGGTGGCAGCAACATTGGGAGACCACAGAGTGGCAAGGTGGCATAGTTTGGAGGTGGTGGCAGTATCAGGAGGCCACAGAGTGGCAAGGAGACATAGTGTGCAGGTGGCAGCAGCATGAGTACACCACAGAGTGGCAAGGTGACATCATGTGGAGGAGGCAGCAGCATGAGGAGACCACAGAGTGGCAAGGTACCAGTTCAAGTCATGTCCAATCCTGCACTACTTGCTGTCTTCGTCCGCTGCTCCTTCGGCTCATTAGCTGGATAGCTCTACAAATCCAAGGTGGTGGTCTCCTCTCTCCATTGGCAAGTTGTATCTTTGTCTTGAATCACCGGCTGGACCCTCAGGGATTTGGATAAATGAGAAGATTTCACACCTAGTCCAAAAGGTCAAAGTAGTGCCATTGGGATAAAATACTGTCAATATCGCTGGATACAGCAATGAAAATCTCACATACATATGCTATAACTCAGAGTGTGGAGTAATCTTGTCTAGATTTTTGTACTTCCACGGTATAGTTACTAAAGATCAGCACTCTATGCCCCTTGACCTCTACCGCTGACCAGTTTTGTTTAAAGGTGCGGAGTGTTGTTGTCTTGTCAGTGAAGTCAAAGTACTTGGAACTTTCAATGGCCAACCCTTGCCATAACGCAGTTCAGCTTCCACCCTATGTGCGCACTCTACTTTGCAGCGTACTTGCATACCCAATGCTGCTGGTATATTTATTTTGCAAAGCTGGTGAAAGTCTTGTGATTGGCACACCAATTATTCTAAGATTATTTTGGCGGGAACGGTTCTCAAGGTTGTCAATCTTGTCTTTTAAGAGATGATATTCTCACAAGGCTGATGCAAGATGAGCTTGTATGTGTCTTCCAGAGCTTGAACCTTTGTTTCCACCTCATCTATCCTTTGGACATGTAGTGACGCCTCTAAAGTGGTAGAAATTTATTCCTGGATATCAGGCAATATTCTGATTGCCAGCTTCTTGTTGTTGATTTGTGAGTCCATCCTTTTGCCTTCGGACTCTCATCCTCCAACATAATAGTTACTTTTATTGTACTTTTTCCCAGTCTTTGTCTGCCCTTTAGCTTTGGTTTTACTCCCCATATTCACAATGAAGCAGTCCGCAAATTCCTGTATAACTATTACAAGCAGTTGTCCCGGCAAAGTCACCAGTTTGAAAGGAGTAGTTAGCGATGTTGAAAATTGCCACATGAAGCTCCTCCTCTTGCGTCTCAGCATGTTGGCACTGAAGCCAGTAGTTACAATATATTATTTTTCAAATAAAACATAGATTACACATTAGTGAACAGATTCTGTTACAATGAAATAATGTTAAACATTAGAACTTAAAAGTAGTAGTGAAGGATTTTCTGTTTTTAAAATACAAAATCACTATTTGTGGGTGAGTAAAAGAAGCAATTCATCTTGCATTGTATTTTAATCTATGTCCTATCTCCTACAGTCTCCCCAGTAACTCCACAGGCTAGCTTACTAATTTACCATGCATTCGAAAATTATTGTTCTAGAGTGAGTGTTAATGTAAATTAATTAGATGTTTTGTAATGGGATGACTGTTTATGGAAATGAAAGTCTATAAAACACCATCTATAAAATGATAATTATTTTAATTTTGAAATAAAATGCATGCAGAGAAATAAAGGCAATCCTAAAATATACTGAAGTAATGTAGTAAAATTGTTAATAAAATGAATTTATCTACTTTACCCTTTTTCAGATCACGGCACGTCTTCAATTAATGCATAGTCTGTCAGAACAGTTTGAGTTATTTGATAAACTCAATCCTCTTGTAATTGTACTATTTATGGAGAATGTAATATGAAAATGTTTAGCTTTACATTCAATTGATAAATATGTTTCAGCATCAATAAAATTGTTCCTGCCTATGACTAAAAAAGGTTTTCTGTGTCAAAAAGCTTCAGAGCAGAGACTTAATAAGCACTGCATTTATATAGTTTTTCTTGTATATTAATACTAAAAAAAACATTGAAAAAATGTTTAAAAAAATTCTTTGCATCACCATATTCTGACCCCAATAACTTTTCATGTTTATGACTACAGAGTGGAGGCTTATTTTTATGGGGCAATCTGTAGTATTTATTGATACCATTTTGAAGTATTATAATTTTTTTGCTTGCTTTTTATTCAATATTTTGTGGAGGTGAAGTGATGAAAAAATTGTGAATTTAGTTTTTTTTATGTCGCTTTAGGGGGAAAATAAGTTATATTTTAATAGTATGCACATTTTGGAATGTTTCTGTTTATTTTTATTTTTATGATGGGGAGAGGGGGTGATTAGAATTTTTTATCTTTTTAATTTTTATATTTTTAAATATCCCCTAGGGTACTTGCATATGCCTTTGTTAGACTGCTTGTCCCATAGACTGCAAAGAATTTCCACTGCAGCCTATGGAACATTCAATATGTTCCTATAGACCCCTGCCGCAGAGACTATTGTTGTGGTCTCAGAGCCATCAGAGGGACCTAGGCTACTACAGTAAATGAATAGGTTCCTCAATTTCAGCATTATGCTCCCTGGAAAAAGTCTCTTAGATGCCATGGTCACAACTGAACATGGCATCTGAGGGGTTTGATGTCTGTGATCTGTGTTGTAATCTGTCACAGACATTAACCCTGGGTGTCTGCTCTGTAAAACAGCAGGAACCCAGCAGCTATGGCACCATCTTTAAAGACCTGACTCCAGCCGTACATGTACAGTGAAGGTCTGGGTTAAAGGGGTTATGCCATGATTAATTTACAAAAATGAAAATCAGATGTCATATAATACATGAAAATCTCTTTCTAACAAAGCTAGAACCAGCCCTTTTCCTCCCACGGATCCTCAGATCTCCACATTCTTTGCTCTAAATGTCCTGGTATACTGTGATATTTCTTCAAGCTGGCAGCTAGTGTTAAGTGAATTGAAATATCGAATGAGAACTTCAATGCGAATTTCAGCGAAAATTTGATTTGTCGAGAAGTAAAATTTCCTTGTGCTTCGTAGTAATGAGTCAATTTCCCTGAAATGGCTTAAAAAAAAAATACTCACCTCAACAATTTGTGGTTGAAAAGGCCACGACAGCCATCTTGATTGAAGATTTTGCGCAGGATCTGCAATCAATATGGCCACGGCGGGCTCTTCGCGCTCAAACAGATGAGGCTTCTATTCGTAAATTAGATGCCGCAATCAGCAATGAACGTGGCTTCTAAGGGGGTTCAATGACAAAGGGTGGCAGAACTACCGTTCCCCGTTATTGTGCCTGCTACACACAAAGTGTACATCACAAGACTATTTTCTTTGTGAAATTCGACGAAGCAGCCAAATTGAAGTTTTCATAACTTTGCACAATTCTACTGGCAGCTGAGAGGGCATGTCCTTTCTGCTGCAGCTCTCTCGCTGTCACTGCCACAGCTTCTAACAGAAGATATGGCTAGTGGCAATTGAACATTTAAACTGAGCACATGCGACTACTTCAGTGAGGTGAACAGAAATAAGGACCAAAAACAATTAGACACACTTTATTGAATAGCTCACTGGCTATACAAAATTTAGATGCAATTATAAAATCCAGATGCTGGTGTGAATAATGTAGAACAACCACAAGAGTTTTTGCCAAGATTAAAATGTATCCCCATCATTAGGATAGGGGCAAGTGTCTGATAGGTGTGGGTCCAAATGTTGGGATCCCCACTGATAACAGGAATGGGGGTTCCGTGTCCCCTGTATAAAGGGAGAGGTGGTTGAACATGTGCACTGCCACTCTCTTCTTCTCTATGGTATGCTTAAGATTTCCAAGTGCTGTACTCAGCTATCTCCAGCGATTCCATAGAGAATGAATGGAGTGGCAGGATGCAAGCTTCATTGCCACTCCATTCATAAGTTGTGATAAAATTGTGATAATCTTGACCAGGGGCGTACCTAGAGCATTTGGCACCCGGGGCGAACCCTTTGTTTGGCACCCCCCCCCCCCCCCCCCCCCCCCAAGAAAGTTAAGAAAACATGCACAAACTTTTTTCAATGTTTTCAATAATATTTATAAATAAAAATAAAACCCCTTAATAAAATAATAAACCTCTGCACACCCCCTTAACGAAATAAACCCATTAACCCCCCTTAATAAAACCCATTAACCACCCCTTAATAGACCCCTTAACCCTTCCTTAATAAAATAAAAACCTGCACCCCCTTAAACCCCAGTATAATAAACATTGGTGGCGCAGTGCGCCCCCCCTCCCTAGTATAATAAACATATAAACATTGGTGTGGTGGTGCAGTGCGCCCCCCCAACACCCTAGTATAATAAACATTGGTGGCGCAGTGTGCCCCCCCAACATAATAAACATTGGTGGCGCAGTGCGCCCCCCTCCCTAGTATAATAAACATATAAACATTGGTGGTGCAGTGCGCCCCCCCAACACCCCAGTATAATAAACATTGATGGCGCAGTGTGCCCCCCCAACATAATAAACATTGGTGGGCAGTGCGCCCCCCCTCCCTAGCATAATAAACATATAAACATTGGTGGGCAGTGCGCCCCCCCTCCCTAGCATAATAAACATATAAACATTGGTGGTGCAGTGCGCCCCCCCCAACACCCCAGTATAATAAACATTGGTGGCACAGTGCGCCCCCCCCCCCCCAACATAATAAACATTGGTGGGCAGTGCCAATGAGGGTTAAAAAAATAAATAAAAATTAACTCACCACCTCCAATTGATCGCGTAGCAGCCGGTCTCATGTACTTTTTCTTCAGGACGCAGGACCTGTGGTGATGTCACTGAGCTCATCACATGATACATCACATGATACATCACCATGGTAATGTACCATGTGATAGAGGCTGGAGCTCAGTGACGTCACCACAGGTCCTGAAGAAATTACAAGGAGACCGGCAGCAGCTACGCGATCAATTGGAGGAGGTGAGTTAATTTTTTATTTTTTAACCCTCATTGGCACTGCCCACTGCCCACCAATGTTTATTATACTGGGGGGGGCGCACTCAATGTTTATTATACTGGGGGGGGGCGCCACAATCAATGTTTATTATACTGGGGGGGGGGGCACTCTGAAGATAACTGAGCTGTTAATACAAATACAGGAGGCGGGTGCCGGAATCAAATAGCGGCACCCGACCTCTGTGACAGGGAGCGGCACCTAAGTGGTTAACTGCAGCTGATCGCAGCTCCCTGTCATAGAGGTCGGGTGCCGGCTATTTGATTCCGGCACCCGCCTCCTGTATTTGTATTAACAGCTCAGTTATCTTTATTGGTGGCGCAGTGGCCACAGCCCCTCCCCCGGCCCTGTCCCTCTTCTTATTCGCCGCGGCGGCAGCAGCACAGGGGGAGGGAGAGACCATCTGGAGCCCTGCCCCTATCACAGTGCCACGCCTGGGCCGGCCCACTCGCCACATATTTTTTTTTTTTTTTTTTTATCCTCAGTCGCGGCTGGCACCCCCCTTGTGAGTGGCACCCGGGGAGGGCCGCCCCCCCCCGCCCCCCCCTTGGTACGCCACTGATCTTGACACTCCAGTTGTGGTAAAACTACAACTCCCAAGATGTACAATTTCTTGGCTGTTCTTAGACCTGCATAGAAATGAATAGAGCATGCTGGAAGTCATATTGTCAGCACAACTGGAGTGCCAGAGGTTAGCCATCATTGACCTAGGTCTTGTGAGTCCCAGTGGTCATACCCTGCCGATCAGACACCTATCCCCTAAATTTTAGCACAATCAATTTAATCCCCTACTCATGCCCCCTACATACAGTGTGTGCCTGTGACATATATTGTACCTATTCCATGAACCAAGTGCCCGTTACATCAAAAACTTTACAGTAGGCGCTTTAAGGTTTACAGGTATGTACTGTATTTTAGAAATTAAGTGCAAAATGCTGCTTGGATTACATGCACCTATGTCCCCAGTTGTGGAAAAATATTAATTCTCATTTAGACGTGGTGGATTTATTGCAACATTTTGCTAGAAATCTGCAGTAAAGTACAGTCTTATTGAATGTTTTTTTTTAATCTATTCTCATTATAGGGCTTGTTTCAGATTCAGCAGCATACAGTATCTGTTGCAACCTGTGTCTGAACTAAACTATAATGGACAAATGCATAGAAACCAGCACATGTGCTGGCCTGGCATCACCCCTCTTCCTCTCCTCTCTGGCTCTAGGACATGGGTCAAAACCCAAAAGAAAAGTGAGGGGTGATACTGTAAGATCAGGAGTTACGAAGACAAAATTAAATACAATGAAGTTAAAAACTAGGATTACAGAGCAGCATAAGAGAAATAATTTATGCCGAATTTTATAAGCTTAGCGAGGCAGAAAATAGATTGGGGTACAGAGAAAATAATATGCCAGTCATTGCAGAGCGTGAAGACATAATGCAGGGACAGCATTGAGCTCTTTTAACTGCTTCGCTTTCCAAGCTGTGTGCATAAAAAGATAACACGTGAAAGCCGATTTCTGCAACTGCTTTTAACACGCGTGTACTTTATTAAAATGTATGTTGTTCTTATTGTCATGTATACATACAATTGACCACCTCTCCTACAAGAAATATCATTGTGAGGTTTACAAATTATTTGCATAATATTAACACATGACATAGCAGAACTGGATGAGTGATACATGCAAAATACTGCAAATTTTAAATTTTACTTCCATATATGACATTAATTACCCATGAGCTAGCTACAGGTTGAAAACGGATCAGGCTTCTCAATGTTTTAAAGGGGCACTTCTATACAAAAATTGCAGATAATAAGAACCTATATGTGAATATTATATATATATATATATATATATATATATAGTACAGACCAAAAGTTTGGACACACCTTCTCATTCAAAGAGTTTTCTTTATTTTCATGACTATGAAGGCATCAAAACTATGAATTAACACATGTGGAATTATATACATAACAAACAAGTGTGAAACAACTGAAAATATGTCATATTCTAGGTTCTTCAAAGTAGCCACCTTTTGCTTTGATTACTGCTTTGCACACTCTTGGCATTCTCTTGATGAGCTTTAAGAGGTAGTCCCCTGAAATGGTCTTCCAACAGTCTTGAAGGAGTTCCCAGAGATGCTTAGCACTTGTTGGCCCTTTTGCCTTCACTCTGCGGTCCAGCTCACCCCAAACCATCTCGATTGGGTTCAGGTCCGGTGACTGTGGAGGCCAGGTCATCTGGCGCAGCACCTCATCACTCTCCTTCATGGTCAAATAGCCCTTACTTTCAAAGTTTTCCCAATTTTTCGGCTGACTGACTGACCTTCATTTCTAAAAGTAAAGATGGCCACTCGTTTTTCTTTACTTAGCTGCTTTTTTCCTGCCATAATATAAATTCTAACAGTCTAATCAGTAGGACTATCAGCTGTGTATCCACCTGCCTTCTCCTCAACGCAACTGATGGTCCCAACCCCATTTATAAGGCAAGAAATCCCACGTATTAAACCTGACAGGGCACACCTGTGAAGTGAAAACCATTTCAGGGGACTACCTCTTGAAGCTCATCAAGAGAATGCCAAGAGTGTGCAAAGCAGTAATCAAAGCAAAAGGTGGCTACTTTAAAGAACCTAGAATATGACATATTTTCAGTTGTTTCACACTTGTTTGTTATGTATATAATTCTACATGTGTTAATTCATAGTTTTGATGCCTTCAGTGTGAATCTACAATTTTCATAGTCATGAAAATAAAGAAAACTCTTTGAATGAGAAGGTGTGTCCAAACTTTTGGTCTGTACTGTATATATATATATATATATATATATATATAATAAATTAATACACTGCAGCACATCCAATGGTGAAAAATATGTATATATATTTGTCCTGGCTCTTTAACTTCTTCTTTGTTTTTGGAAGCTGAACCCACACTGGCATAATGTGTTTTTTGTAGGAAACTCTTTCAAAGTCATTGTTTGCAATAAATTTATCTTAACTTCTCTATATATAGTCTCTAAGGAGACTATGAGTCTCTTTCAGTGGGAATCCATGTCAATGGATCAGTGTCTTTGGGTCTTTTTTCAGGTGATGCCCACTCGTAGAAATTATTGTTTGCAATAGTGATAGAAGCTCAAACTGCCCTCTTTAGAACTAAGGAGGACATACAAGGTTTCTGTCATGGTCCTGCAGAAGACTTTATTGTGCTGTATGCAGACATGCTTCTGTTTTTGAGTCCTCTTCACTAGTTGTAATCTCTTTTATTGATGAATATGACCTATATTCTGGCCTTTCTTATAGGGCAAAGTCTATTTTAATGTCAGTAGATCTACTGCACCCTCAATTATGTGTCCACTGTTTCTGTAAAATATGTCTTGTAATTCCAGACTTGGTTGTAGAAATTTCTGCTAATATGGTGGACTATGATTCTGTTAATTTAACGCCATTGCTGGAGAGGTTCAGACATAAATTATTACTCTGGTGTAATTCACTATTTGAGTTGTAGGTAGAGTGAATTTTTTAAAAATTAGTTGATGTCCTAATTGCTTTATTTTCTGCGTAATTGCCCAGTGTGGATGCAATATTTTCTAAAAGAGAAGAAGCTGTTTAGGGAGCTATTTTGGAAAAGTTTTTTTTTTTTCCCTCTAAGGATGGAGGATTAGAAAGTACCTAGTGTACAACCCAGAAGCCAGGGCGGTGCGCCTGCTCCAATAGTGTGGTTTATAGTTTAAAACACTTTGAAGATGATTTCTTGATGGTTTTAGAGGAAAGATTAATGTTTGGACTCTATCTACTTTGTCTTTTATTGATAAACTATGGTAGAAAGGGAGGGGTCTTGCACACTTTTATATAGTCAAGCCCATGGCTACCTGAACTTTATAGGCTTTGCATTTTGGAATATGTTGGCACTATATAAAAGAGGCATATTATTATTATTATTATTATTATTATTATTATTATTATTATTATTTTGTAAGGCAACTAGAATTTATAGACCAGCTCATATATTTAATCATTTAGGATCTAAAATCCTTTTTCCATATTCTGAAAGATTTTTTTATCCCTAATACTTGTTTCTATCAATATTTACAGCTGTGACAAATTGTTAAAATCCAGTATCACAGCGATCACAGAAAATGCTGGCAGTGGAGCTGCTGGCAGTAAACTTTCTCTCTCTCCTCCCAACTAAAAGAGGAGAGAGAAAGTCTCCGGTCCTAGAATTGGGTTCCCCATTATCCTGATCAGGGAAAGCTGGGTCCCAATCCTCTGCTCCCCCCAATCTAAGATGGTGGTGCCCAGCACTCTACGCATGCATGCTCAATGAGAATGCCAGCAGCGGAGCTGTCACCAATAAAATTTCTCTCTCCTCTCCTATGCGAGAGGAGAGAGAAAGCCTCAAAAGCCCCGATCACGTCCCCCAGCATCCCGATTGGGGAACGCTGGGTCCTGATCCTATCATGGAGATCACTTACAGTACATTCACTTCACTAAACACAGCCAGGTCAGAAATTAGACTTTAGTCCTGGCTGTGCACTTAACTGTAAAAAAAAAAAAAAAGAGCCAAATCACACAATACAATTCATAAACTGTCAATCCGTTAACTGTTGGTCAGTGGGTGTCCGTCACTAGGCGTCTATTAAAGTCAGTCCATTACCACTGGTCAGTGGGCATCTGTCACTAGGTGTCTGTTACAGACCGTCTGTTACCAATGGTCAGCGGGCATCCATCACTAGGAGTCCGTTTGTGTCTGTCTATAACTGTTGATCTGTAGGCATCTATTACTGTCGGTCAAGGGGCATCCATCACTAGGTGTCCATTATAGTCCATCTGTTACTATTGATCAGAAGTCATCCATCACTAGGCATCCATTACTGTCTGTCCATTACTGTAAGTCAGTGGGCATCTATCCTTAGGCGTCCGTTACAGTCCATCTGTTACCACTGGTCAGTGGACGTCCATCACTAGGCGTCCAATACAGTCCGCCTGTAATTGTTGGACAGGGGGCATCTGTTATGGTCCATCCATATGAATCAATGGACATCTGTTATTAGGGGCCCCTTTACTGTTGGTCAGTGGGTGTCTGTAACTAGTCATCCAATAGTGTCCACCCATTACTGTCGGTCAGCAGACACCCGTTATTATCCATCACACTATGTGTTATTTTAGGGTGGTGTATATATATATATATATATATATATATACAGTACAGACCAAAAGTTTGGACACACCTTCTCATTCAAAGAGTTTTCTTTATTTTCATGACTATGAAAATTGTAGATTCACACTGAAGGCATCAAAACTATGAATTAACACAAGTGGAATTATATACATAACAAACAAGTGTGAAACAACTGAAAATATGTCATATTCTAGGTTCTTCAAAGTAGCCACCTTTTGCTTTGATTACTGCTTTGCACACTCTTGGCATTCTCTTGATGAGCTTCAAGAGGTAGTCCCCTGAAATTGTTTTCACTTCACAGGTGTACCCTGTCAGGTTTAATACGTGGGATTTCTTGCCTTATAAATGGGGTTGGGACCATCAGTTGCGTTGAGGAGAAGTCAGGTGGATACACAGCTGATAGTCCTACTGAATAGACTGTTAGAATTTGTATTATGGCAAGAAAAAAGCAGCTAAGTAAAGAAAAACGAGTGGCCATCATTACTTTAAAAGGTCAGTCAGTCAGCCGAAAAATTTGGGAAACTTTGAAAGTAAGGGCTATTTGACCATGAAGGAGAGTGATGGGGTGCTGCGCCAAATGACCTGGCCTCCACAGTCACCGGACCTGAACCCAATTGAGATGGTTTGGGGTGAGCTGGACCGCAGAGTGAAGGCAAAAGGGCCAAGAAGTGTTAAGCATCTCTGGGAACTCCTTCAAGACTGTTGGAAGACCATTTCAGGGGACTACCTCTTGAAGCTCATCAAGAGAATGCCAAGAGTGTGCAAAGCAGTAATCAAAGCAAAAGGTGGCTACTTTGAAGAACCTAGAATATGACATATTCTCAGTTGTTTCACACTTGTTTGTTATGTATATAATTCCACATGTGTTAATTCATAGTTTTGATGCCTTCATAGTCATGAAAATAAAGAAAACTCTTTGAATGAGAAGGTGTGTCCAAACTTTTGGTCTGTACTGTATATATATATATATATATATATATATATTTTATTTAATTTTTTATCTACTGGGCTTAGGGTCAATTTACATGACTGTATGGTCACTATGCCCATGTCCCAGACCACAAAACATAGGTAGCGGCCGTGTAAACTCTGTATAGCTGTGTGGAATCACTGACTTGAATGTGTCCTTGATCCACAAAATAAAGCAAAAGATAGGACATGTCCTATGTTTTGTGGAGAGGAGGCACAGATCCAAAGCTTATGGAAACATACCAAAGCCCTTCCATGGGCTTCCGTCTCCTTGCCTCTGCACCGCAAAAGATAGGATATGTCCTATCTTTTCCTGTATCTTGCGGATCGTGGACCCATTCCAGTCAGTGGCCCACAACACATGCACAGCAACAGTGTGTAAATGGACTGTATATGCAGTTGCCGGGTTTGGGGTGGTCCCAACGCTACTCTGGGTCCCGCAGACACCATTGAGGTGTCACAACCTGTTGCTGCTCTCCGGAAGGGATGGTAAGGTGTGGTACCTAAAAAAAAAATTCAAAAAATAAAAATAAGGCGTGGTGCACCCCAATGGGAAATAAGTCCAGAAAGTCAGGGTCTGCAGTAAATCAGGGTGCTTCTTTACTGGAAGAATTCAGGTACAAAACAATACAGGCGAGGAATTGGGCTGGCTTCTTCAGTCTCCTCCCTGGCAGAAGAAGGGTTTGATATTGAGGAAAGGCCTGAGCTAGCTGTCCCTCCCTTTCTTTATAAGGCTGGTACCCTGGTCCAAGGCTGGTGATCCAGGGTCTGTGGCCGCGTATCCTCATCTCAGTGTCTTCTTCTGGTCACTCAGCAGTCTGGTAGAGTTTCCCCCCTGGCAGAAAAAGGGTTTGATGCTGAGGAAAGGCCTGAGCTAGCTGTCACTCTCTCTCTCAGAAGGTTGGCATCCTAGTCAAGGGCCCACAGTGTGTACCTCAGTAGTCCGGGTGGGTCCTTGGTCACAGGGCTAGTGACTAGTGTTGATCGAGAGCCAAAGTGCTCAGGTGCTCTGCTGCTGGAGTAGAACACAATGGAAGTCAATGGGAGAACCAGAGCATTCAACCAGGCACCCCCTGCTCTGATGAGGGGAGGGTGTCTGGTTCACAGCAAAAGGTCAGAAATGGATGGAAACACCACTGAAATGGTTCGGGAACAGCATGGGTAGGATGTCTGGATGCATCTTGGACCCCCAGGTTGCTGCTGGGAACTATGTTGTCCGAGTAGAACGCCACTTTTACAGACTGTCAATAATACGCACAAAACCGAAGCTAAAATCAATTTTAGAGGAAAAATTTTTAGGAAACATTCTTTCCTGTATATTTACTTGTATATAAAGTGCAAGGGCTGCCAAAAATTACAAGGAAGAGGCACTCCGATACAACCTGTATATCACATAAAGGAGGGCCTCATTCACATTGTGGTACAACTGTTCAGGTAGTGGGACGCCTACACTCATAAAGCCTATGTACTAAGTGAAAGGGCTTCCAAAAATTACAAGGAACCGGCACTCCAATACATCCTTTATTACACATAAAGCAGGGCATCATACACACCCTTGAAAAATTATGATTGATGGCCTGCTGGTGACCCACAAAAACATTAGGAGCAAGGGCCTGCTGGTGACCCCCTAAAACATTAGGGACGAGGACCTGCTGCTGATCTGAACATCTAAAACATTAGGGGTGCGGGTCTCCTGCTAAGCTGACCCTCTAAAACATTAGGGGCAAGGGCCTTCTGCTGATCTTACCATCTAAAACATTATGGGCGAGGGCCTGATGCTGATCTGACCATATAAAACATTAGGGGTGAGGGTCTGCTGCTGAGCTGACCCTCTAAAACATTAGGGACGAGGACCTGCTGCTGATCTTACCATCTAAAACATTATGGGCGAGGGCCTACTGGTGACCCTCTAAAACATTAGGGGTGAGGGTCTGCTGCTGAACTGACCCTCTAAAACATCAGGAGCAAGGGCAGCCTAATAAGCATGTTGATATAATGGAGGAGGAAGAGGAGGACGAGAAAAGAAAGATTGAACCATATACTCTTTTTTGTGGTGGATGGGGTGCATGGGAATACAGTGTATTCAATTCACCATAAAAGCCACATTTAAAGTGCCTTTATGTTCAGCTGCTTTCCTCTGGTGGAGTAGAGAAGTCAGGGGCAATTCAGGCCTTGTTCATTTTGATAAGAGTCAACCTGTCAGGCATTCTCAGTTGACAGGCGGATGCTCTTATCAGTTATTATGCCCCCGGCAGCACTAAATACCCGCTCCGACAAAACGCTGGTGGCAGGGCAGGCCAGCACCTCCAAGGCGTCCATCGTTCGTGCCACGTGTCCATCTTGACACCCAATAGTTGTAAGGCACAGAGGGATCACTGAGGACGCTGACACGATCTGCTACGTACTCCACCATCTTCCAAAATTTTTTCCTCCCTGTGACACTAGGCCACGCATCAGGGTGAGGATGCTGGCGGGGTGACATGAAACTGTCCCAGGCCTTGGAGAGTGTTGCCCTGCCTCTGTTGGAACTGCTGTGTGTTCTCCTCGTCTCCCCTCCTCGGTTGCCCAAGGAACTACGTACTTTGCCACCAGTGTAGTCAGCTGGAAAGTTTTAGAGTAATTTTTCCACAAGGACCTTCTGGTATTGCACCATTTTGCTAGTCCTCTCCACCACAGGAATGAGAGATGAGAAGTTCTCTTTGTAGCGGGGGTCGAGAAGGGTGAAAAAACAGTAATTAGTGTTGGCCAAAATGCATATAACGCGAGAGTCAGGGGAAAGTCAGCATAACATAAAATCAGCCATGTGTGTCAGAGTCCCAACAGACAAGACTATGCCGTCTTCATCAGGAGGATGACTCTCAATCTCTTCATCCTCTTCCTCCTCTTCGGCCCATCCACGCTGAACAGATGGAATAAACCTGCTATTAGTACTACCCTCTGTAGCGAAGGGAACCGTCTCATGCTCATCCTCCTCCTCATCATGATCCAATTCGCACTGAGAAGATGAACTAAGGGTAGTCTGACTATCACCCTGTGTACTGTCTTCCCCCATTTCCACCTCTTCCACATGTAAAGCGTCCGCCTTCATTGTAAGCAGCGAGCGTTTCAGTAGCTATAGAAGTGGGATGGTTACGCTGATAACAGTGGTATCGACGCTCACCATCTGTGTTGATTCCTCAAACTTGTGTAAAACTTCACAGAGGTCAGACATCCATGCCCACTCGTTGCTTGTGAAGAGCGGAAGCTGACTGGAAAGGCGACGACCATGTTGCAGCTGGTATTCTACTACTGCCCTCTGCTGCTCACAAAGCCTGGCCAACATGTGGAACGTGAAGTTCCGGAGAGTGCTAACGTCACACAACAGTCGGTGAGCTGGCAATTGCAAATGCTGCTGCAGTGTTGCCAGATCGGCGGCAGCTGTAGATGACTTTCGGAAATGGGTACACAGGAGGTGCACCTTGACCAATAGCTCAGGCAAATTGGAGTAGGTTTTGAGAAACCACTGAACCACTTCAACCAAGTTGAACACGTGGGCTAGGCATGGTATGTGTGTGAGCTTGCCAAGCTCCAAAGCTGCCACCAAGTTACGACCATTATCAGACACAACCATGCCTGGTTCTAGGTTGAGTGGCGAGAGCCACAGCTCAGTCTGGTCCCTTATGCCCTGCCACAGCTCTGCGGCGGTGTGCTGTTTGTCACCTAAGCAGATCAGTTTAAGAACGGCCTGTTGCCGCTTCCCCACTGCTGTACTACGCTGCTTCCAGCTACTGACTGATGGCTGTTGAGAATTCAGAGGTGGAAGAAGAGGAGAAGGAGAATGGGTGGGTTTCAGCCACTAATATAGGTGGTGGCATAAATCCTGATGGAAGTAGGGGCCGCAATCCTTGGCGTCAGCAGCACCTGTGCCATTCCAGGGAATGACTCGCTCCCGGCCTCCACAACATTTACCCAGTGTGCCGTCAGGGAAATGTAGCGTCCCTGTCCAAAAGCACTTGTCCATGTGTCAGTCGTTAAGTGGACCTTCCCAATAACTGAGTTGGTCAGGGCACGGGTGACGTCACAGGACACATGCTGGTGTAAGGTGGGGACGGCACACTGGGAAAAATAGTGGCGCCTAGGGACTGAGTAACAAGGGATGGCTGCCGCCATCAGGCTGCGGAAAGCCTCAGTGTCCACAAGTCTAAATGGCAACATTTCCAGGGCCAGCAATTTGGAAAGGTGCACATTTAGTGCTATGGCCTGTGGGTGGGTGGCTGGGTATTTGCGCTTTCGATCAAAGGCCTGGGGTATGGACATCTGTATGCTGGGCTGGGACACAGAAGTGAATGTGCTAGCTGTGGTGCTTGCCAAGGTCCAGATGCAGGGCAGGAGGCATCCAGGCCTGCGTTTTGGACAGGGGATTGGCCAGTGCGTAACTCAGGGGAAGAGGAGGCAGTGGTGTGAACCGCAGGCACTGATTGTGGACCCAGGCATTCGGCCCACCTATTAGGGTGCTTTGATGCCATGTGGCGGATCATGCTGGTGCTGGTGAGGTTGCAAGTACTCACGCCCCTGCTCATTTTGGTATAGAAAAGGTTGCAAATGACAATTCTATTATCGTCCGCACTTTCCCCAAAAAAGTGCCAGACTGCAGAACACCTACCCTTGGCAATGGAGATTGCCGCAAGGGGGTGCTCCGGGGAACAGTTGCGGGCCTGTGTGGTGTGGCCTGCCTTCTCCCTTTTGCCACCCCACTGCCTCTTCCAGCCTGTCCTCGCTCGGCTTGCCTTCCCAGGTTGGGTCAGTGATTTCATCGTCCACCACCTCCTCTTCCACTTCCTCACTGTGGTCATCCTCCTGACTTGTTGACCTAACAAGAACCTCACTTATTTACAACTGTGTCTCATCCTCATCATCAACCTCTTGAGACACTAATTGCCGTTGACTTATTGGCAATTGTGTATCATCATCATCATCCACCTTGTGAAACAATAATTGTCGTTCCCCACCGTCATCTTCTTATAACTGTGGATGCTCAAGAGTTTGGGAATCAATGCACAAGATCTTCTCATGTCCCTCTTCAAGCGGGCTTGGTGAGAGGCCCAAATCAAATAATGGCGCTGAAAAGAGCTCCTCGGAATATCCGAGTGTGAGATCACTTGTTTGCCAAGACTCTACATGGTGGGAGGAAGCAGGATCAGGGTGAGAATTTTGCTGACCAGACTCTTGGCTACTGAGACTGGACTTTTTGGAAGACAGCGTGGTGCGTAACCGATTGGAAGCATTATCTGCTGCAATCCAACCGACCACCTGGTCGCACTGGTGTGACTTCGAGAGTGGTGTCCTGCGCCGCCCTGCAAACTGGGACATGAAGCTAGGTATCGTGAATGAGTGTGTTTCTTGTGCTCAAGCAGCAGGCACTGTTTCAACGTGTCCAGGGCCACGGCCTCTGCGTGCACCATCAGCAGCACAGCCACCTTCCCGTCCCTTACTGCTCTCCTTGAGCATATTAAATGGTATATATGGTTGCAAGTATGTCACACGTATTGTAGCACAGGTTTTGCAAGTGTATATACAAATAAATTACACTGAATGTCACAGATATTTAGGATGCGCAAACGTTATACAGGAGATGTAGCGCAGGTAATGTCGCTGTCACCAGCAGCTAAGAAAGAATTACACTGAATGTCACAGATATTTAGGATGCGTAAATATAACACAACAGATGTAGCAGAGGTTGTGTCACTGTCAGCAGCGGCCAAACAATTGCACGCAATTTAGCGCAGGTTACGCTAATAATATATATTGCAGCCAGATAACACAATAGTCCTTAAAAGGACTCTCTAGCACCTTTCAACAGTAAACCCTGCCTGAAATAATGTCCCTTCTGCTGTAACTCTCCCTGACTAAGACTGAGCCGAACCAAGTGTCATCGGGTGCTCTCGATGACTCGTTCCGGCCAGCCAATCACTGTAATGCTAGTAACCAACATGGTTACGGCATTACAGTGAGTGCCACAACTTCCCCGCATGTTTATTGGCTGCGTAGCAGCCAACAAACGTGCGGGGAGGAGAATCGAGCATCGCGCTCGAGCACACTGGTGTTCGGTTGAGCATGCTCGATCAACACTAATCAGGTCTTTCCAATAGGCTTGACTAACAGTGTTATCTCATAATGACTGAGCATACCTAAGGATTAATAACAATATAATGTTAATAAGTTCGGCCGAATACCGTGATGTGTCGAGCATCGCGATGCTCGAATTAAAATGGTGTTCGGCCGAGCATGATCGCCCAAACTACTAGTGACCGTTGGTCTGTAGCTCAGCATCCCCATCTCAGCATCTTCTTCTGGTCACTCATGCAGGCTAGAATGAGTCTCCCCTCCAAGCACTGGTCCCTAACTGCAGCACACTAAGGGCTCTGACTGCTCTCATTATATAAAGTTTCTAGCTAGACTGCAACCTTCTAGTTGGAGGGGTGAAGTGGAGAAACTCAGCACAAACAAATACATTGTTTCAACTCCTGTCTGGTATAGACTTACATTAGAGCTTCAATGATACTCAATGGAAATTATATTGCATTTTTACCAGACAAAAACAAGTTTCCAGACATAACAACAGAGATAAACCAGATATTTAAAAGGTCAGACTGTCTGCTTTTGGTGGTAAACAAGCCTGGGTTTTTCCCTCCAAAACAGGGTGGTAAACAAGTCTGGGTTTTTCCCTCCAAAACATAGTCTTCTTTAACCACCTCAGCCCCCAGAGCTTAAACACCCTTAATGACCAGGCCACTTTTGACACTTCTGACCTACCCTACTTTCACCGTTTATTGCTCGGTCATGCAACTTACCACCCAAATGAATTCTACCTCCTTTTCTTCTCACTAATAGAGCTTTCATTTGGTGGTATTTCATTGCTGCTGGCATTTTTACTTTTTTTGTTATTAATCGAAATTTAACGATTTTTTTGCAAAAAAATGACATTTTTCACTTTCAGTTGTAAAATTTTGCAAAAAAAACGACATCCATATATAAATTTTGCTCTAAATTTATTGTTCTTTGATAAAAAAAAATGTTTGGGTAAAAAAAATGGTTTGGGTAAAAGTTATAGCGTTTACAAACTATGGTACAAAAATGTGAATTTCCGCTTTTTGAAGCAGCTCTGACTTTCTGAGCAACTGTCATGTTTCCTGAGGTCCTACAATGCCCAGACAGTACAAAACACCCCACAAATGACCCCATTTCGGAAAGTAGACACCCTAAGGTATTCGCTGATGGGCATAGTGAGTTCATAGAACTTTTTATTTTTTGTCACAAGTTAGCGGAAAATGATGATTTTTTTTTTTCTTAAATAAAAACTTCTATGAACTCCCTATGCTCATCAGCGAATACCTTGGGGTGTCTTCTTTCCAAAATGGGGTCACTTGTGGGGTAGTTATACTGCCCTGGCATTCTAGGGGCCCAAATGTGTGGTAAGTAGTTTGAAATCAAAATGTGTAAAAAATGACCGGTGAAATCCGAAAGGTGCTCTTTGGAATGTGGGCCCCTTTGCCCACCTAGGCTGCAAAAAAGTGCCACACATGTGGTATCGCCGTACTCAGGAGAAGTTGGGGAATGTGTTTTGGGGTGTCATTTTACATATACCCATGCTTGTGAGATAAATATCTTGGTCAAATGCCAACTTTGTATAAAAAAATGGGAAAAGTTGTCTTTTGCCAAGATATTTCTCTCACCCAGCATGGGTATATGTAAAATGACACCACAAAACACATTCCCCAACTTCTCTGGAGTATGGAGATACCAGATGTGTGACACTTTTTTGCAGCCTAGGTGGGCAAAGGGGCCCATATTCCAAAGAGCACCTTTCGGATTTCACCGGTCATTTTTTACACATTTTGATTTCAAACTTCTTACCACATATTTGGGCCCCTAGAATGCCAGGGCAGTATAACTACCCCACAAGAGACCCCATTTTGGAAAGAAGACACCCCAAGGTATTTCGTGATGGGCATAGTGAGTTCATGGAAGTTTTTATTTTTTGTCACAAGTTAGTGGAATATGAGACTTTGTAAGGAAAAAAAGAAAATAATAATAAATCATCATGTTCCACTAACTTGTGACAAAAAATATTAAATTCTAGGAACTCGCCATACCCCTCACGGAATACCTTGGGGTGTCTTCTTTCCAAAATGGGGTCACTTGTGGGGTAGTTTTACTGCCCTGGCATTTTCCAGGGGCCCTAATGTGTGGTAAGTAGGTAAATGACCTGTGAAATCCTAAAGGTGCTCTTTGGAATGTGGGCCCCTTTGCCCACCTAGGCTGCAAAAAAGTGTCACACATGTGGTATCGCCGTATTCAGGAGAAGTTGGGCAATGTGTTTTGGGGTGTCTTTTTACATATACTCATGCTGGGTGAGAGAAATATCTCGTCAAAAGACAACTTTTCCCATTTTTTTATACAAAGTTGGCATTTGACCAAGATATTTATCTCACCCAGCATGGGTATATGTAAAATGACACCCCAAAACACATTGCCCAACTTCTCCTGAGTACGGCGATACCAGATGTGTGACACTTTTTTGCAGCCTAGATGCGCAAAGGGCCCCACATTCCTTTTATGAGGGCATTTTTAGACATTTGGATCCCAGACTTCTTCTCACGCTTTAGGGCCCCTAAAATGCCAGGGCAGTATAAATACCCCACATGTGACCCCATTTTGGAAAGAAGACACCCCAAGGTATTCAATGAGGGGCATGGCGAGTTCATAGAATTTTTTTTTTTTTGGCACAAGTTAGCGGAAATTGATTTTATTTATTTTTTTCTCACAAAGTCTCCCTTTCCGCTAACTTGGGACAAAAATTTCTATCTTTCATAGACTCAATATGCCCCTCACGGAATACCTGGGGGTGTCTTCTTTCCGAAATGGGGTCACATGTGGGGTATTTATACTGCCCTGGCATTCTAGGGGCCCTAAAGCGTGAGAAGAAGTCTGGAATATAAATGTCTAAAAAAATTTTACGCATTTGGATTCCGTGAGGGGTATGGTGAGTTCATGTGAGATTTTATTTTTTGACACAAGTTAGTGGAATATGAGACTTTGTAAGAAAAAAAAAATATTTCCGCTAACTTGGGCCAAAAAAATGTCTGAATGGAGCCTTACAGGGGGGTGATCAATGACAGGGGGATGATCAATGACAGGGGGGGTGATCAATGACAGGGGGGTGATCAGGGAGTCTATATGATCACCCCCCTGTCATTGATCACCCCCCTATAAGGCTCCATTCAGATGTCCGTATGTGTTTTGCGGATCCGATCCATGTATCCGTGGATCCGTAAAAATCATACGGACATCTGAATGCAGCCTTACAGGGGGGTGATCAATGACAGGGGGGGTGATCAATGACAGGGGGGTGATCAGGGAGTCTATATGGGGTGATCACCCCCCCTGGAAAGCTCCAGGGAGACGCCTGTATGTGTTTTGCGGATTCGATCCATCTATCAGTGGATCCGTAAAAATCATGCGGACGTCTGAATGGAGCTTTACAGGGGGGTGATCGATGACAGGGGGGTGATCAGGGAGTCTATATGGGGTGATCACCACAGTCATTGATCACGCCCCTGTAAGGCTCCATTCAGACGTCCGTATGCATTTTGCGGATCCGATCCATCTATCAGTGGATCCGTAAAAATCATGCGGACGTCTGAATGGAGCTTTACAGGGGGGTGATCAGGGAGTCTATATGGGGTGATCACCACAGTCATTGATCATCCCCCTGTCATTGATCACTCCCCTGTAAGGCTCCATTCAGACGTCCGTATGCGTTTTGTGGATCCGATCTATCTATCAGTGGATCCGTAAAAATCATGCGGACGTCTGAATGGAGCTTTACAGGGGGGTGATCAATGACAGGGGGGTGATCAGGGAGTCTATATGGGGTGATCACCCCCCCTGGAAGGCTCCAGGGAGACGCCTGTATGTGTTTTGCGGATTCGATCCATCTATCAGTGGATCCGTAAAAATCATGCGGACGTCTGAATGGAGCTTTACAGGGGGGTGATCGATGACAGGGGGGTGATCAGGGAGTCTATATGGGGTGATCACCACAGTCATTGATCACGCCCTTGTAAGGCTCCATTCAGACGTCCGTATGCGTTTTGCGGATCCGATCCATCTATCAGTGGATCCGTAAAAATCATGCGGACGTCTGAATGGAGCTTTACAGGGGGGTGATCAGGGAGTCTATATGGGGTGATCACCACAGTCATTGATCATCCCCCTGTCATTGATCACTCCCCTGTAAGGCTCCATTCAGACGTCCGTATGCGTTTTGTGGATCCGATCTATCTATCAGTGGATCCGTAAAAATCATGCGGACGTCTGAATGGAGCTTTACAGGGGGGTGATCAATGACAGGGGGGTAATCAATGACAGGGGGGTGATCAGGGAGTCTATATGGGGTGATCAGGGGCGATCAGGGGCTAATAAGGGGTTAATAAGTGACGGGGGGGTGTAGTGTAGTGGTGTTTGGTGCTACATATTGTTGAGCTATCTGTGTCGTCTGGTGGTCGATCCAAACAAAAGGGACCACCAGAGGACCAGGTAGCAGGTATATTAGACGCTGTTATCAAAACAGCGTCTAATATACCTGTTAGGGGTTAAAAAAATCACATCTCCAGCCTGCCAGCGAACGATCGCCGCTGGCAGGCTGGATATCCACTCGCTTACCTTCCGATCCTATGAACGCGCGCGCCTGTGTGCGCGCGTTCACAGGAAGTCTCGCGTGCCGCGAGAGGACGCACCGGCGCGTCCACCCAGAAGAGCAGGGCCGCCGCAAAGACGCAATCCTGCGTACGGAGGTCCTGAGGAGGTTAAACCCTATGGCAGCTGTGGAAAATTACCAACTTCTCAAACAAAGTCCTAACAGTCTCTCAGTGTTCATTAACCCCTTTCACAGAGCCATGTAAATACAGTGATAATGAAAAGGATATATGTAAAATGAAGTAATACAGTAATAAACAGTATAAGTTAACCCTTTCAAGAGAAATTAAGAAGTTTAACTTTGTATAGGGAATATAGGCAAATGTCCACAAATGTCCAAATGTCAAAGTACTCCCTGCTCCCAGGGCACTATATATACACTGCAAAGATAATAATGTGTTGTTAATCTAAGACGGAATCCTTTAAAAAAACAATTCTCCCATTTCATGTGAAAATTTATAAAAAATCATTAGATTGCCCTTTCTGTGCCACAATAAACACATAGGGGGTCATTTACTAACAGATATACACCACTTATTGGTGTAAATCTGTTGCAGATTGTAGCGCAAAGGTTATTTGCACTGCAATCTGCGACTTTTCCCAGCTTACGCCCGGTCGATAAAAGGGGGCTTGGTTAGGGCAGGGAAGGGGATGGGGCAGCAGGCCCATCTCATTTATTATTTTCTATGCCTGTTTTAGGTGCAGAAAATGGTCTAAATCTATGCCAGCAAGGGAGCTGGCGTAGATTTAGACAGGCAGTTAATACATCCAAGTTATGTAGAGGCCAGCACCAAAATTTTCGGCGTATCCACTGCCAACTAAAGGAGTATTAAGAGTAAGACCGGCGTCTAAAACACTGTTCTTAATAAATGACCCCCATAGTTTTCAATAAAGAATAAACACACGATTTCAGCTCACCTAGGCTGCTTGTGAGAAAAACCCAGGCTGCTCATTCATGGTCAATGTAAACATCCCACCCCAACGGTCACCCCATACATAAAAAGTGGGAACCAAAATGGCAGCAGTCATATGGTTTAATCATGTGATAACTTTCTTACCTGTCCATGGCTACATCCTCTTCTGTGCAAGGTGAATTAGTCAAGCTCCTGTGCAAAATAAGATGGGAGTGGGCAGCCAACCAACTGCATTGGGCTGTTTATACAGCCAATGGATAGGCAGCCAGAATGTTCTTTCAAATTGACTAACCCTTTTAGGATGGAGCAATATATATTCTCTATGCAGGCACTGTGTAAAGTCATTTCACTTCCTAAATGGAGTTTAATGGTTATTCCTCAGGCAGAAAAAACTTTTTACCACACATTGTGAGATTTGAAAGAACCAAAGACAATCTCCAATTTAATATTGTACCTGTTTATCAAAGATTACAAGTTGGGGTATTTGAGCACATTGACAGATTTTCTAACGATCCACTGTGGTTTACTGGAAATACTCATTTTTAGTTTACTTAGTCTACTTTCACATCTGCGTTTTTGCTGGATCCATCATCAATCAGCAAATACGCTTTCGTCATGGTAATTCAACAATCTGCATTCATTATAAAAGGATCCAGTTGTATTACCTCTAAAATAGCCATGACGGATCCTTGTCTAAAACCATTGTAAGTCAATCGGGGACGAATCAGTTTTCTTTTGTGTCAGAGAAAACGGATCAGTCAGTATTGACTTACATTGTGAGTCGTGATGGTTCCATCTTGCTCCGCATCCCAGGACGCACTCAAAAACACTGCTTGCAGCGTTTTTCTGTCCAGTATGGGAATGCAATGAAACGGAACAGAATGCATTCTGGTGCTCTCTGTTACGTTCAGTTTTGTCCCTACTGACAATCAATGGGGGCAAAACTGAAGCTTTTTCCCCCACTGTTGAGATCTGTCATAGAAAATGAAAGCGCAGATGTGAAAATAGCCTTACTATAGCTGAGGTAATAATAAATTCTGGCTGCAGTTTGTGATTGTTCGATTTAAGCTTATGTATGCAAGTAGATACCATAGATATTATGGATATAATGTGAATGAATGGAAATTATCGTGGTGTCATGGTCAAGTTGTGCCTGCTCATAACCGTTCTTTTGATTTTTTGCAATAATAGAAATGCAGAGTAATATAAAAAGCAAAAATTGTCCTTTAAGATATGTATTTTATTCTTTTTGCTACCTTCTTAGGTTTTCCTTTGCTGCAGAGTGAAAGTGCAATCAGCTCAGTATTGTCTCTTGATTTGTATTTAGTTGTTTATTGCGCATAGAAATCAACGGGGCCAGTTTATATACCCAACAGGCATAAACAGCAACTTGAACAGGCACATTACTGAGAAAAGGCGCCTTACAAATAAGAGATCAGACAATTTTCTAAGACAATTTTCTCCACAGCATACTTCTATCAACATATTTAGATATCTGTGGCAGGTTAATGTAGGCCATTTTCACTTGGCAACCAAATCAATCCCTTGCAACGCAGACTTTGCTTTCAGACCACTAAAGCCATTTTACAGTTTCTGAAAATGATAAGTCAAAATGAAGATCAGGTTAGAGAAACCTTTGGTGACAGTGTCATTTCAGACAGAGTTTTGCTTTGGCAGTCATCTCATTTTATTCCTTATCAACTTTCTCTGCAGAGCCAATTATTTTCTGCTCTAGCTCCAAACCATGTCTTGCATAAAAAAGTAGAGATGTTCAGAGGTGTGCTCCACAGTGTCACAGGATTTTGCATTTTGGTGGTTGTATTAACATATTGTATTGTGATGTGCATTTGTTTTCATTTATCAATTAGCACTTTCAGGGCTATAGTTGGATACATGTTACGTCACAGCTTCAATAGAAATTAGTTCGATTTAGTTACCCATGAAAGGTATTATTATGTAATGAATAAGGGGGATCATTTACTAACTCTGGTGTTTCACACTCCAGTCTTAGTAAATACTGATCCAGGGGGAAATTGAAACAATGTATTAAGAGGCACATTCCTCTTAATAAATGTATTGCATCTTCTGCTGACCAAGCTAGGAGCTACAGTAGATTTCAATTATAATTGCCAACAGTTTTCTGGCATAAATTATACTAAGCGTATATGACAGTGATGACTCTGCCCCTTCCCAATAAGCCCCACCCACTTTTAAAAGGTGGTGAGCGCATCAGAAAACACAAAAAGCCACCTGCTGCATGAGGGACACATCACCGCTCCAGCCAGTCTTTGGCTGTAGTGGTCAAGCGACCCATCATCACACTGGATGTTGATGCAGGGAGAGCCAGCAGGGCAGAGATTGAGCTGGAACCTAGTGGGAGAATAGTTAAGTATTATTGCCACCATGGGTCCGGGAATGCTGGGGTGGGGTCTGAAGAAACATCAAGGGTGAACAACCCCTTTAAAGTGGGTCTCTAATTTTTATCATTTTAACGTTTTTAGGTCCAAAATAATGTGCTAATTAATTTCTTAACACACCTTTATATCAATTGGAATATATATTTTTTTATTCAGTGCTTCAAAAGCCCCACATAAACAAATGTACATTCCTGACCATTCTTTTTTTAATAAATCAGTGTATTCCACATAAATAACAATTCTGGTGCACTTTGGTTTTTATCTGCTATTTCTCAAAAAAAAGTAAGAACAAATTGACAAGTGTTACCATTTCCCTTTTGTGAATAGGTGTATCTTACACTGAGCATTGGTTAGCAACCACCACTAGGGGGCATACAATCTTACTATATGCTGCCTGATCATTAAAAGAGTCTTCTGTGAGAGATTTAAAAGGGCCGCCAGCAACCTGTCCTTGAATGTTAGGAGGACTGGTTACTTCCACTGGCAGAGCTGTGTAGAGGGATGAGGAGACAGGGCCTTACTACACGCTATGCTGCTCTACAATAGATGGTAATGATGTGATCCTACCTATGATATGCCATCATGGCTCAACAGCCTGACAGGAAAACTCACCAATATGTAATATATGCAAGTGACAGAGAGTAGTGTGTAGAGAGGTCCTGTCCCAATCACCAGCCTAGGCAGCTCTGCAAGTGGAGACAACCAGTTCTGCATACTTCCTAGGGCAAGTTGCTGGTCACTATTTTTAATTATTCCTTCAGAACCCCTTTAAGTGCAATGATATGCAGTTAATCCTATGCTCCCTCTCATGGCAGCTGCAGGTATTCATCATATTGTTTTTAAAATATAAAAATTTTTGCGGGAGTTCTGGAGGTTTTGGAACAACAGAACTCTGGCCACAATAAAGATTGTTAAGAAATTAATCAGCACATAATTTTAAACCAATTTAATGCCACCGTTTTGAACAACTAAAAGCCAAACCACAGCAAAAAAACATGAACAAACCACATGTTAGTACATTCAGATTTGCTGTGTTTTTGCAGACATCATGGCTATTGCGAAAGGAAATCTTCCCCAAAAAACTCTATGGAGAATCATATTCACAGTTTTTGGTTGGCTCTTTTTCCTTATTGAAGTCAATAGAAAATAAACAAGCTACAAATTACATTTCTATAGATTTCTTTCACAAATACAGTATATTATCTGGATGCTGCAGTTTTTCTATGTGAAGAAACGAATGCACGTTGAAAGATATAACATGAGTTCAAGTTAGGCCTCTTGCACATGAATAAACGTATTTTCTTTCCGTGTCTGTTCAAAAAAATGGAAGGTACTCCATGTGCATTCCGTTTCTGTATTTCCATATTTCCGTTCCGCAAAAAAATAGAACATGTCCTATTCTTGTCCGCATCATGGACAAGGATAGTACTGTTCTATTAGGGGCCAGCTGTTCCGTTCCGCAAAAAAACGAATGCACACGGATGTCATCGGTATTTTTTGCGGATCCGTTTTTTGCAGACCGCAAAATACATACGGTCGTGTGCAAGAGGCCTAAGGCTACTTTCACACCAGTGTTTTTGCTGGATCCATCATGGATCAGCAAAAACACTTTAGTCAAGGTAATACAACTGGCTGCATCTGTTCTGAACGGATCCGGTTGTATTATCTTTTACATAGCCATGACGGATCCGTCATGAACAATATTGAAAGTCAATGGAGGACGGATCCGTTTTCTATTGATTCCGAGAAAACATATTGCTCTGCACCACATCGCAGACAGAAAAACGCTGCTTGCAGCATTATTCTGTCCGCGATGGGAACGCAACCAAACAGAATGCATTCTGGTGCACTCTGTTTCTTTCAGTTCAGTTTTGTCCCCATTAACAATATATGGGGACAAAACGGAAGCGTTCTCCCCCGCTATTGAGATCCTATGATGGATCTCAATAGCGGAAAGGGAAAGCGCAGATGTGAAAGTAGCCTTAGACCTGAAGTTCTTTTCATCTACTATTCTAGGATCAGTATGCACTGGGAAAGTTGCACAGGGAATTAGAAAATATGGTCTTTTTAACATCAGTTTATATATACAATAAAACTGGAGGAAATACATTGATTAATCTGCTCCAAAGCAGTTACTCCAAATTTACTGATATCCATATATCTCCCCTCCTCCCCTTTTCAATATCATTCTATAAGTCTTCCTGGGAGATTTATCTGCAGCTTGATTTCACCAATACTCTCTACAGGGAGTGCAGAATTATTAGGCAAGTTGTATTTTTGAGGATTAATTTTATTATTGAACAACAACCATGTTCTCAATGAACCCAAAAAACTCATTAATATCAAAGCTGAATATTTCTGGAAGTAGTTTTTAGTTTGTTTTCAGTTTTAGCTATTTTAGGGGGATATCTGTGTGTGCAGGTGACTATTACTGTGCATAATTATTAGGCAACTTAACAAAAAACAAATATATACCCATTTCAATTATTTATTTTTACCAGTGAAACCAATATAACATCTCAACATTCATAAATATACATTTCTGACATTCAAAAACAAAACAAAAACAAATCAGTGACCAATATAGCCACCTTTCTTTGCAAGGACACTCAAAAGCCTGCCATCCATGGATTCTGTCAGTGTTTTGATCTGTTCACCATCAACATTGCGTGCAGCAGCAACCACAGCCTCCCAGACACTGTTCAGAGAGGTGTACTGTTTTCCCTCCTTGTAAATCTCACATTTGATGATGGACCACAGGTTCTCAATGGGGTTCAGATCAGGTGAACAAGGAGGCCATGTCATTAGATTTTCTTCTTTTATACCCTTTCTTGCCAGCCACGCTGTGGAGTACTTGGACGCGTGTGATGGAGCATTGTCCTGCATGAAAATCATGTTTTTCTTGAAGGATGCAGACTTCTTCCTGTACCACTGCTTGAAGAAGGTGTCTTCCAGAAACTGGCAGTAGGACTGGGAGTTGAGCTTGACTCCATCCTCAACCCGAAAAGGCCCCACAAGCTCATCTTTGATGATACCATCCCAAACCAGTACTCTACCTCCACCTTGCTGGCGTCTGAGTCGGACTGGAGCTCTCTGCCCTTTACCAATCCAGCCACGGGCCCATCCATCTGGCCCATCAAGACTCACTCTCATTTCATCAGTCCATAAAACCTTAGAAAAATCAGTCTTGAGATATTTCTTGGCCCAGTCTTGACGTTTCAGCTTGTGTGTCTTGTTCAGTGGTGGTCGTCTTTCAGCCTTTCTTACCTTGGCCATGTCTCTGAGTATTGCACACCTTGTGCTTTTGGGCACTCCAGTGATGTTGCAGCTCTGAAATATGGCCAAACTGGTGGCAAGTGGCATCTTGGCAGCTGCACGCTTGACTTTTCTCAGTTCATGGGCAGTTATTTTGCGCCTTGGTTTTTCCACACGCTTCTTGCTACCCTGTTGACTATTTTGAATGAAACACTTGATTGTTCGATGATCACGCTTCAGAAGCTTTGCAATTTTAAGAGTGCTGCATCCCTCTGCAAGATATCTCACTATTTTTGACTTTTCTGAGCCTGTCAAGTCCTTCTTTTGACCCATTTTGCCAAAGGAAAGGAAGTTGCCTAATAATTATGCACACCTGATATAGGGTGTTGATGTCATTAGACCACACCCCTTCTCATTACAGAGATGCACATCACCTAATATGCTTAATTGGTAGTAGGCTTTCGAGCCTATACAGCTTGGAGTAAGACAACATGCATAAAGAGGATGATGTGGTCAAAATACTCATTTGCCTAATAATTCTGCACGCAGTGTACTTATCGTATATGACCCAGTTTACAAATAAAGCCCAATAACGGGCTATATCAGGTAACATATCTTTACCAGTTTAATAACTAATAAATGGACACATTAGCATATAATATCATGAATACATTTATGTAATGCAATATATATGCATAAATATATAAAACATATTTAATTAGAACTGTTTTGCATTCTCATTTTACATACAGTATAATTGGTTTTAAGAATATCTCATAAAGTGGAGAAGGATTAATGTTCAAACTAATTTAAAAATTGTCATGTTATCTCTTTTCAATTGCTGACGTTAAAGGGAACATCCATATGACCTTGAAATAAATGAAACATTAAGACATTTTAAGGGGGCAACGCATTCATCCACAATGCCACAAGAAAGTATACGGCATCTCAGAGATGCTAATAAAATTGAATAGTCTCCTCCTATTTGGTGGTTGTATCGGTGGACATAAACATGTCTATAGAGAACAAATTTTATTGCTCAAGCTCTGCAGCATCCAGCAGATAAAAAATAGAGATGCATAGGTATATTTTCTGCAGCAGTATAAATAGCAGGTTTGAAAATATATTCATTGCAATATATATTTGCCATCCATATATTGTTAATCAAAGCAGGTTCCACATCAAAGCAATGTGGCTTTATTAGTAACATCCTTTAAGAGAGAAATAGCAACAGAGTTATAGCGGATTTTCCATACAGCATTTTATGATTTTAAGGGGGTTGGCCACCTTTTGGGGGTAAAACCTCTGGTGGCCAGACCTTCAAAATAGCATACTAACCTGTTCTCCGCTCCTGGGTCCTGCCTCCTTAACTCCACAGCCTCAGCTGCCTCATTCGAGTCCCTCCCCCCCATCAAGATCATATTTGACTGCAGCCAATGACTTGACAAGACACAAGTTCGAGCAGGTCACCACTGTTGCCAGTCATTGGCTGTAGTGGCATCAAAACTGTGGTTGACCGTGGTGGACCCAAGTGAGGCAGCTGAGACTGAGGAGTGAAGAAGTCAGAACCTAGCAGCAGGGAGCATGTAAGTATGCTTCCCTTTTGCAGGTTTGACAAAAAAAACTTCAAAAGGTAACCCTTTAGACCCTTTAATGGTCTCCTTTTTGTTAGGAGAATTCCCTGACAGTCCTGCTGCTTAGACTGTAATCATTGAAGGAACCCCACAGTAAGTGTTGAATACTGCTGTATTACCACCAGAGAAAAAATAAAAAATCACTTGTGCACATATACATCAAGTATAGTCATCCCTTAACCCTTTCACCCTTTCACATTGCCAATATGCCGCAGCAATGTACATTTAAGTGATCCTGTTCAATAGCAAATCACAAATCATAGAATTCTGCCATGAAACTGTTGGGGTCGACACTGTGCTAGGCCAGTCCCTCTGAATTGACCGGGAACTGAAGTAATTCGCTTTTTACACAAAATCTGCAGTCTGAAGTGAAAATTGAATAAAGCTTTATTCTTGCATTTAAGCCATTTCCATGGAAACCATGACAGCTCGATGACATCACAAAATTCCAGCAGTCTCATGGAGGAGAAGGGGGAGAGAAGCATGCTGGAATCACATCATCTGCCTTCAGATCATTGCTAATAGTGGGCTAATGCCCAGTAGCCATTATATCACTATTATGTCTGATCTGCATAAAGAGACATCTTGGGGCAACAGAGATCATGACATCCTCATCACTTCCATCGAAGATAAAAAAAAATTAGATGCAAATGATCTTTATTTATTTTTATAATTTTTTTGTTTCAGTATACTTTGTTATAGTAGTTTTTGTTTAATCCCTTCAGGACACAGCGAGTTTTCAGCTTATAGACCGAGCGCAATTTTACAAATCTGGCATGTCTCTTTATGTGGCAATAACTCTGGAACACTTTTACTTATCCAATTGATTCTGACAATGTTTTCTCGTGACACATTGTACTTTATGTTATTAGTAAATTAGAATTTCTCTGCTTTTAAGACAGACAGTGATAACTCACAAAATAGTTATAAATTAACATAATGTCTACTTTATGTTGGATCATTGTGCAAATGTGATTTATTTTTATTTTTTTGGGACGTTAGAAGCTTTAGATCTTTAAAAGCAGTCTTTCAAATTTTCAAGAAAATTTCTGTAAAAGGACTGGTTAAAATATAGAAAAGGGTATGTATTCCCTGTAATATAAGGGTATTGTTTGGCAAATGAAAAAAAGGCACTCATAGGGTGAATGTCAAGAGTATTCCTCCCATTTTGCGCGTCCAAAACAGCAGGCACTTGGCTTGATCGTAAACCACTAGGTACATTTTGTTGTGGTACATGTTTAGGAAGTGGTTATATCAACAAGACTAAATCTAACGTTTGTTCGGCTACGAAGATTTGCTATGTAACATAGTACATAAGGCTGAAAAAAGACATTTGTCCATCCAGTTCGGCCTGTCATCCTGCAAGTGATCCAGGGGAAGGCAAAAAAACCCTGTGAGGTAGAAGCCAATTTTCCTCACTTTAGGGGAATAAAAAATTCCTTCCCGACTCCAATCAGGCAATCAGAATATCTCCCTGGATCAACGACCCCTTTCCAGAAATACATCCAGGCCCCTCTTGAATTGCTTTATTGTACTCACCATCACCACCTCCTCAGGCAGAGAGTTCCATAGTCTCACTGCTCTTACCATAAAGAATCCTTTTCTATGTTTGTGTGCAAACCATCTTTCCTCCAAACGCAGAGGATGTTCCCTCGACACAGTCACAGTCCTGGGGATAAATAGATGATGGGATAGATCTCTATACTGACCCCTGATATATTTATACATAGTAATTAGATCTCCCCTCAGTCGTCTTTTTTCTAACATGAATAACCCTAATTTTGATAATCTTTCAGGGTACTGTAGTTGCCCCATTCCAGTTATTACTTTAGTTGCCCTCCTCTGGACCCTCTCCAGCTCTGCTATGTCTGCCTTGTTCACTGGAGCCCAGAACTGTACACAGTACTCCATGTGTGGTCTGACTAATGATTTGTAAAGTAGTAGGAATATGTTCTCATCACAGGCATCTATGCCCCTTTTGATGCAACTCATTATCTTTTTGGCCTTGGCAGCAGCTGCCTGACACTGTTTTTTGCAGCTTAGTTTGCTGTTTATTAAAATTCCTAGATCCTTTTCCATGTCAGTGTTACCGAGTGTTTTACCATTTAGTATGTACGGGTGACTTGCATTATTCCTTCCTATGTGCATAACTTTACATTTGTCAGTGTTAAACCTCATCTGCCACTTATCTGCCCAAGCCTCCAATCTATCCAGATCCCTCTGTAGTAGTATACTGTCCTCTTCAGTGTTAATTACTTTACACAGTTTAGTGTCATCTGCGAAAATTGATATTTTACTATGCAAGCCTTCTACAAGATCATTAATAAATATATTGAAGAGAATAGGGCCCAATACTGACCCCTGAGGTACTCCACTAGTGACAGTGACCCAATCTGAGTATGTACCGTTAATAACCACCCTCTGTTTTCTATCATTGAGCCAGTTACTTACCCACTTACAGACGTTTTCTCCCAGTCCGAGCATTCTCATTTTATATACTAACCTTTTATGTGGTACAGTGTCAAATGCTTTGGAGAAGTCCAGATAAACGACATCCATTGATTCGCTGCTGTCAAGTCTAGAACTTACCTCCTCATAGAAACTGATTAAATTAGTTTGACATGACCGATCCCTCACGAAGCCATGCTGATATGGCGTTATTTGCTTATTTCCGTTAAGATGCTCTAACATAGCATCTCTCAGAAAACCTTCAAACAGTTTACCCACAACAGATGTTAAACTTACCGGCCTATAGTTTCCAGGCTCTGTTTTTGGACCCTTTTTGAATATTGGCACCACATTTGCCATGCGCCAATCCTGTGGGACATTCCCTGTCAGTATAGAGTCCGCAAATATCAGAAATAAGGGTCTAACTATGACATTACTTAATTCCCTTAGGATACGGGGGTGTATGCCATCCGGTCCTGGCGATTTGTCTATTTTAATCTTTTTAAGTCGCTGTTGTACTTCTTCCTGGGTCAGACAGGACACTTTTAATGGGGAATTTATTTCAACATTCAGCATTTCATCTGACAGTTTATTTTCCTCAGTGAATACATTGGAGAAAAAAATATTTAACAGCTTTGCTTTCTCCTCGTCGCTCTCTGCGACTCCCCCCTCATTACTCTTTAAAGGGCCGACACCTTCAGATTTATACTGTTTAACATTTATATAATTGAAGAACATTTTAGGGTTAGTTTTACTCTCTTTGGCAATTAATCTCTCGGTCTCTAGTTTGGCCGCTTTTATTTGTTTTTTACATGTTCTATTTTTTTCCTTATAGTTTTTCAGTGCTTCCGTGCTACCCTCCTGTTTTAGTGTTTTATATGCTTTCTTTTTGTCATTTATTGCTTTCTTTACAGCTCTGTTTATCCACATTGGTTTCTTTTTGTTCCTTAACCTTTTATTCCCATACGATATGTACCTCTCACAATGAGCTTTTAGGATGCTTTTAAAGATATCCCATTTTGTGGCTGTATTTTTATTTGTGAGGACTTTATCCCATTTAGTTAGGCCTATGGCCTCTCTTAGTTGGCTAAATTTAGCTTTTTTGAAGTTTGGTATTTTTGTTCCTCCCTGTAGAAACGCTCTTTTGAATGATAATTGGAAGGCTATTACTTTATGGTCACTATTTCCCAGGTGTCCCCCAACCTGCACGTCTGTTGTTCTGTCAGGTCTATTGGTTAATACTAAGTCCAGTATGGCCGTCCCTCTAGTCGGGTCCTGAACCAGTTGGGAGAGGTAATTGTATTTGGTTATTGCCAAGAACCTGTTTCCTTTATGAGATATACAAGTTTCAGTTTCCCAGTCTATAACTGGGTAGTTGAAGTCCCCCATAATAACCACCTCATTATGATTTGCCGCCTTGTCTATCTCATTTAGTAGTAGATTTTCTGTGGACTCTGGTATATTAGGTGGTTTATAGTAAACTCCTATTAGTAATTTATTGTTCTTTTTAGCTCCATATATCTCTACCCACAGTGACTCCACATGTTCATGTCCCTCACTTATATCTTCACGGAGTGTTGGCTTTAGACAGGACTTTCCATAAAGGCAGACCCCTCCCCCTCTCCGGTTTTGACGATCCTTTCTAAACAGACTGTAACCTTGTACATTAACTGCCCAGTCATAGCTATCATCCAGCCACGTCTCAGTTATTCCCACTATGTCATAGTCCTCCTCACACATCACTAATTCCAGTTCACCAGTTTTATTAGTCAGGCTTCTGGCATTAGTATACATACATTTGAGAGGTTTATGTATATTTTTTACCCTACACCTTTCCTTCTGAACTGTTCTAGTCCCTCCTCCCCCAGTCCCACTACCTTGCCCCCTGTCTCTATCTGCACTATCTTCCCATCCTGTAACGTAATTACCCTCCCCCCCAGTCCCTAGTTTAAACACTCCTCCAACCTTCTAGCCATCTTCTTCCCCAACACAGCTGCCCCTTCCCCATTGAGGTGCAGCCCGTCCCTACGATAGAGCCTGTAGCCGATAGAGAAGTCGGCCCAGTTCTCCAGGAACCCAAACCCCTCCTTCCTACACCAGTTCTTGAGCCACTTGTTAATTTCCCTAATCTCCCGCTGCCTTTCTTGTGTGGCCCGTGGTACAGGTAGTATTTCGGAAAATACTACCTTTGAGGTCCTTGCCCTAAGCTTTTGACCTAAATCCCTGAAATAATTTTTAAGGACTCTCCACCTACCCCTAACTTTGTCATTGGTTCCGATATGGACCATGACCGCTGGATCTTCTCCAGCCCCTCCCAGTAATCTGTCAACCCGATCCGCGATGTGTCGAACTCTAGCGCCAGGAAGACAGCACACTGTTCGGCGATCACGGTCTTTGTGACAGATTTCCCTATCTGTTCCCCTAATAATTGAGTCTCCCACTACCAGCACCTGTCTGGCCTGCCCTGCTCTCCTGGTCCCCTGCTTACCGGAGCTGACATTCCCCTGACTGGCAGAGGAAGTGTCCGGCTGCGGCAGTGCCGTCCCTGGACTGATATCCCCCTTATCTGCCAAACGTGCAAACTTGTTGGGGTGTGTCAGATCAGGGCTAGCCTCCCTGGCACTCTTCCCTCTACCCCGCTTTCTAACTGTTACCCAGCTAGCTACCTCACTTTCCTCAGCCTCCTCTCTGTCACCCTCCCCCTCATCTACCCCAAAGAGTGCTTGCTCGGTGAGAAGCAAACTCTTTTGCAAATTGTCAGTGCCTCTCAGTGTTGCAACTTGCCCATTTAGAGACTCGATTAGCGATTCCAAACGGGTAATTTGCTCACATCTTGAATAAAGATATACACCCTTGAACGGCTGTTCCAGGACTGCATACATCATGCAAGATGTGCACTGGACTGCGTTGTCAATTGTGCAACACATACTAAATGGGGATTACACCACAAAAGCGAAAAATACAATATAATGTAGTACTAAGAAACTGGCTAATTGCAGTCCCCCACTGAAGTCCCTGAATCTAAAGTCACTTAATCTTAAGTCACACACTTACACAACCACACTTAATCAACCTGACGCGTCGCAGTCAAACTCGCGTTATATATCTCCTTATATAAATATAAATGCAGCTCACTACACCAGCCTGGTTTGTTTCCCCTCTGGATTCAAAAAGGCTGTGCTGCTCTCACTGCTGAGTTTTTATAGTCTCCTAATTAGACAGCCACACCCTAATTAGACAGCCACACCCTAATTGCTCACCTGTGCAACCCCTGTAGAAGGAAAAAAAATAGTGTTATCACAGCACACAATACAGTCAAACACAGCCACTCATCAATGTCCACAAATAATTTAGCTCTCAGATACTCCCTCACTTAATCTTAAGTCACACACTTACGCAACCACACTTAATCAACCACGCGTCGCGGTCAAACTCGCGTTATATATATCCTTATATAAATATAAATGCAGCTCACTACACCAGCCTGGTTTGTTTCCCCTCTGGATTCAAAAAAGATAAGAGACTTTATTAATTGTCGGAGTAAAGGAGTGGTTTATCTGTGTCAGTGTTCCTGCCCCCTTGACTATGTCGGGAAAACAGTTAGAGAGTTCCGACGTAGGATTCTGGAACATGTTAATGATATAAAAAAAAAAGAATAACACTCCGGTGGCCGACCATGTTTGGGAACACAATAATGGCAATCCCAAGGCCGTATCATTTTCGGCACTTGAATTGGTGAGACTCTCTCCTAGAAGGGGTGACTGGAACCGAAGCATCCTTCAAAACGAAACAGAGTGGATCTATAGGCTTCGGTCCCAGTCACCCGGAGGACTTAATGAGAGGTTGACATTTTCATGCTTCATTTAACCCAATTTTCCTTGTCCTTCATTTATACGTAACCTCACCTTCAATAGTTTAGGAATCCATGTATCTACACGAGAAGCGTTAATAGTATTGATTGCTATGCTGGCCCCTTATTTTGACCACCTCTGATATCCATTAATTATAAATCTGTAATATATTTTGGTGTCATATTCCTGGGAAATGTACTTTAGGTTAATATCAACATGAAAGTGATGTTTCGGTTCTCTTGTGTGTAATAAGGGGGGGGGGGTAATAACTACATAAATGCACTAGATTGCAGATTTTTTCCCCATCCTCCTGTTTTTTCATATTTAGCTTCTCCCCCTCCTTACCCCTCCGTACCCTCATTTATCTCCACCTTTCTGCATATTTATTATTATTTTTCTATCTAGCCTTGCGGAGATCTGACTTTATATTGAATCAGTATGTATTACGCAGCGCCGCTTTGTTTATATATTACCAACACGTGCGCTGTGTTTACATCCCTGCGGAACGCACGGCCATGTTAGAGGAAGTGCTAGTGCATTCCATGAATGCATCTGTTCAAGTGCCCAAGCAGAAGGGTCGGGGTCGACATGTGCCGTGTGCGATGTGCCCGCAGGATCTAACTGTAGGTTCCACGAGTGATCTGCTGGAGTGCACTATCAGAGAGGGTGGGGAGTTTATGGTGAGACACATAGCATCTGCCCCTCTATTAATCAGCTCTATGTAGTTGTGTTAGCCGGGAATGGTGTGGGAGGAGTTGTTTCACTTATCACATGAGAAGGAGGCTTGGAACGCATATTGTTTGTATGGGGAGGCATGTTGGAGACCGTGGGTGTGTTTCTCATTACTCACCCTGCCTATCTTGTAGCAGGTGGCTTGAGTGATCAGGTACCCAGCAAATCAGGAGATTGCATGTGAAGCGCACACCCTCCTTGCCCCCCTCCCTTTTTAAATCAGACACTTCCCAGGTACAATAGAGCTATCATCTGGCCCCAGGAACACATCTCTGGTCACACAATTGGCAGATTGAGAGTTTGTATTAATCCTACTTGCACCTCAAGCGGCTCGGTATGTATGATCCCACTTAGTATCTAATGAAAACAACACAGGACGCAGTGGTGCAGGTAATATCAGTCCATGCATTGTGTCACAGTATGAATGTCAAGCAATTGTGATTACGGTATCATTGATTGGTTTGCTCATAACCCCTCTGTTTCAAACTCAGCATTTCATGAATATATGGTGCATGTAATATCAGTCCTTGCACTGTTGCATAGTATGAATGCTAAGGGACTGTGACTAATGTTGTATCTATCTGTTGGATACAACTCTGCCGAATTGTTTTGCTATAAACTCTGTATCTTAGGAGTACATGTGTGTACCATTGGTTCCATTTTTGTGTGCTTTGCCCCTATATCAATGGGCTGATAGTCCATTAAGAGGCCGCACACTTTTTTTGTATTGACCCATTTAAATATTGTCCCCTGATGAACCCTCTGTTGCATTAGGAGGGGGAAACGCGTTGGGAATTGTAAAATTGGGATACATTTTGTAATAGGGTCTTTTTAAGGACAGTTCAGTCCTAGGTACGCAAACAGAGTACACCTACCATCAAGGTGTATCTCTGGGCTGAGCAGCTGTGGAGGGAAAGTCTAGGGATAGTTATTCCATGTATGCCAGTTTCTCAGCCTTCTGCCGCCCTTTGTTAACCATTGATAGCTTTCTACGCACAAATTAGGATGCTTTATCCAAGTTGTAATTTTATTTTATTGTGATTATAAATAAAAGTTACATTTTAGGTCCTTGCCCTCAGTGATACAAGAGTATTCCTCCACAGAAAACAAGCATGCTGCTCACCTGTTTGTCGTGTGCATGCAGGCACAACATTGATGTACGTGGGAAAAGTAGTTTAGATGGTTTGTGCAGCCACAGTCTTCAAGGATCCCTGCATACGGTTGCCAACTGACATGGGGAGCAGGAGACCAGAATGGGCTAGCCCAAAGCAAATATTTAATGATGCAGTGACACAACAACAGGGTTGATGTATGACATTCCTTATTGTACAGTTAAAACTTCAATTGGACAACACATTTTGGAGCTCAGGGGTTTATTTCTCAACTCTAAAAAATGAAGTGAAGATAAAAAATGAAGGAGTACCCCTTTATGTGGGGACTTAACAGTAAATCAGCGAGTGAGGAAAAATCTAATGGAAAGCATGGCACAGCTTACAGTTGCACAAGTGGAAATGTGACTACCATGGAGATATAACTGCATATTGTTTAATAATCCCCTGTGTTACAGATAACCGAGTAACTATTGCGCCAACTAACTGGTTTGGCTTTGGGCTAAACCCTATGGGCATTATTCCGACACTCCCATGGTAGTCACCCTTTAACACCTCTACAGGGATCTGGCCTTCGCCACAGGGATGCAAATAGACCGCTACCTCTTGAGATAGTCCCATTTCATACAGTTGGAAGCTGATGTACTAAGGTTCGGGACACTGGTGCAAGCACCAGAGGCTCTAGGCACAGAAAACACACCACTTTAAAGTCACTTATACTGATTATGTGGTCTTTGGCAGAACTTAAACGTAGAACACATGGCTGGATGGCTGGAATGCAGGGAAACTGCACTACTATTGGATAAGCAGTCTGGACAGTCCCTAATACTGGAACTGCAGATATTTTGCAAAATTGAACAGGAGACACTAGGAGAGCTTGCAGATGGGGTAGTAGTGGCTGCAGAAACAAGGCAGGCAGGAATCAAGACTGTAGCACAGATAGAGAGACTAGGATAACTTAAACACGGACTTGAACTGAAATGAACAGAGAGGTCAAGAGTACAAAGGCAGGATGAGTACACAGCTGTGGTAGCCTCAAATCCTTCAGAGGGACCAAGAATACCACGATAAAAGGCTTCTGTGCAGTCCACAGGAATGTAGCAATCCCAGGGAAAGCCATCTCAGATGCCAAGGTCACAATTGACCATGGCGTCTGAGGGGTTAAATGTGTGTGATTGGTGTTATTGCCGATTGCAGACATTATCTCCAGGTGTCTGCTGTGTGAAACAGCAGAAACCCAGCAGCTATGAGCAGACACCATTTTAAAGAAGATGTGCGCCAGTAGTCAGGAAGTGGATAAGTTACAATATGGATCAGGATGACCATTATAACTTAAAAATATGGTAACTTGAGAATATAATTCTATAAAAATAAAAAAAATGTTTTGATACCCCAAAATGTCACACAAAATTTGAAAAATAAAGATAAAAAATAAGCAGATAGCTAAAATAGATAAAGCAAGTCCTTATAAAAAGAGCTCAGAAAGATCTTCTGGAAGCTGTAAATCACTTTCTATTCAGAGGACAGACGCTTCTTCAGGGTCCTGCATAGTATACCAGAAAAATAATAAGGAGTCGCCCTCAGATATTTTCTAATGCAAAGAAGGAAAGGTATGGATGGCAATTGGTTGGCAAGAACAGGGCTGACCACCCTTTTCCTCCCATCTTAATAGAGGTGGGCTGGTCCCACTTCCTGTCAGGAGAGGGAGTTGGAGAGCAGCTAGAGAAGAAAGAGGAAGCACACTGCAGAGCTCCTTCTCCAGGGAGATCAATTTAATCCTGTCTCAAGAGAACCCTTGAGAGACAAAACATCAAAGTGATCAGCAAAACCATACATTTCAGACACTGCTGAAAGGTGAGGGACGAAGGCTCAGACACCCATCACCCGAAGACACCACTAGTCCAGTTAAAGTTCAAGTCTAAACCTGACTGTGGACACTTATACCCACAAGTGTTTTGTTGCAGCCATCCAACCTGCCTCCATACCTCCTTAACGGGTGCCAGAAACTGTACTTTGAATCTGCTGCTATTGAATACACCAGAAGTTATATTTTGCACTTAGTAAAGACAGATAAGTTTACTTCTGACCTCATTATTCAAGCTATATTTTCATTGCAATCCCCAGGGAGCAATGGCCTGAGGGAGTACACCTTGACACAACACTTCATCAAGGACACTACCACTCCTATCCTCTGCACCAGCTCCTCAGGGGCTTGCTGCACTTTCAGCAAATCACACATGCTGCAGTGTCTGTGGCACTGTATGATGAATGTGGTTTCTAGTTACTATGGTCCAGGAAAGACCATTGTATGTTGAAAATACTGTAGATTGAGGACTTTAACTTGAAGGACCACTGAACTCTGAAGTACCTGTTAACACAATTTCTTCTGGTTGGCGCCCTATCAAAATGGGTTTCCAAGACTACCCCTTTAAAATGATTTAATAAAGTTATGAAACAAGGTATTTGTATCAATAAATCAGTACATAACTGAAAAAGGAACAGAGAACAAATATTAGAAACTAGCATCATCAATGAGGATCATAGAACTTATAGCTTTACAGCATTCTTGTCAAGAACTTTTCAACCTATTTTATCAGAAGTAGCAAAGGATGCAACATATTTTATTAGCTTAAAGGGAACCTGTCATCAACGTTATGCTAACCTCACTGAGGGCAGCATAAAATAGTGACAGAAATGCTGATTTCAGCGGTGTGTCACTCATGAGATAAAAGTAAGTGGTTGCCGAGAACCAGCATCATAATCATTATAGCCCAGGCCTTGAAAAGAGTCAAATCTACCTGAGAAGAGTCATGGTTATTCCTAATCTCCTGCTCTCTCACCCATCTGCTGATGATTGGCAGTTCTCTCCTAGAGAGAAAGGGAGAAAACTAGGTAGAACACTATCAGTCATCAGCAGGTGGGCAGGGAGAGCAGGAATTCATGAATAACCATGACTCTTCTCAGGTGGCCCAGTCTGCAATGATTGTGATATTGGTTCTCGGCAACCACTTACTTTTAACGTATAAATAACAGACCGCTGAAATCAACTCACCTGTCTCTACTTTATTCTGCCATTAGTATGGGTAACATAACGTTGATGACAGGTTCCCTTTTATATTGTTATATATTGTTCCATACCATTTATCTGTTATACCACCTAGAGATGTATGACTAAAATCACTACTGTGTGTGACCAGTTGGGGTGTGCCCATGCACACTCTAACACTTTCCAATCAGAGACAACAGATCAGAACATAGAGGAACGCACCTCTTTGTTGAACAGTAACAACTAGTTGTCAATGAATTCATATACTCTAGTAGGAATTACAAAGTTCTAACAAGAGGTGGTCCATAATTAGATCTGCTGCCAGCAAATGATTTTATCTGTATGTGGAGCTTTCTGAGTGGTTTATATTGATGACCTATCATATGTCATCAGTATGTGATCGAGGGAATCCAACTGCTGGCACCCATGCCAATAAGCTGTTTGAGGAGACCCTGACTCCTCACAGCTTACCAAGCACAGCGCTGTCCATTTGAAAGTGGCTGCGCTTGGTATCAAAGCCCAGTCCTTGTCGATGGCGGCGACGCTGTCTGAATAGCCGCAGCCTCTTTAAACAGAAAATCGTCTGGGGTTTTGGGAGTCAGACCTCCACCCTTCAGATACTGTTGACCTATCCTAACGATAGGGCATCAATATAAAACACTATTTTAAGTAGCTATGGTAGAATATCATACACTATTTTATGTGTGCGTGTTTTAAGAAACATCATCTCAAATACATAGACATATCTAACATACATCGATTCTTCTTTAGGTTGCAGGGCTGGAAAACCACTCACAGACAAAGGATACAAGGTATGACATTTCATTTACTGAATCTTTTTTAAACTTGTTTGGAATCTTTATGGCTGATATGCAATATTGTACTCTACATATTTTAATTTACAATTAATTACTCGTAAAATAAGAATGGTAATTACTTGTTTTTGCTTATTCAAATTTGCTTTATTTTTAAACATTTGTAGAGAACAGACGAATGAAAACATCTTTCCCAAAAATCACAAATATGTAGATAGCTATTCCCTACATGTTCATAGGACCCTTTAGAAAGACTTCTATTGCTCTTTGCATATGATATCTTAGGCTTGTAGGTTTTTAGTTTTTTTTATCAAAGGCACAAAGCATCATCTTGTATTCTTGGTTGATATATTACAGAGCTTATGCCCTTGTTTCCTGTGATGATAGATAAATAGATGATAGCTAACCGAATAGATAGACATTAGATGGATGGATAGATAGATAGATAGATAGATAGATAGATAGATCATGATAGATAGATAGATAGATAGATAGATAGATAGATAGATAGATAGATAGATAGATAGATAGATAGATAGATAGCTATGAGATAGTAGGTAGATATGAGATAGATAGATAGATAGATAGATAGATAGATAGATAATATAATAGATAGACTTTAGATAGATAGCTATGAGATAGTAGGTAGATATGAGATAGATAGATAGATAGATAGATAGATAGATAGATAGATAGATAGATAGATAGATAGATAGATCGATCATAATAGATAGATAGATAGATAGATAGATAGATAGATAGATAGATAGATAGATAGATAGATAGATAGAACCTTTGATTGATAGATAGATAGATAGATAGATAGATGATAGATAGATAGATAAATAAATAGATAGATAGATAGATATAGATAGATAGATAGATAGATAGATAGATAGATAGATAGATGTTATAGAGATAATAGATAGATAGATAGATAGATAGATAGATAGATAGATAGATAGATAGATAGATAGGAAAAGAGAAATGTAGCAGCTCTCACCTGCCCTTCCTTTAGTTGTGAGCACGGATGGCCCGTGTCAGGTGCGGGCAGCAAATGCAGAAAGAAGTTCAGAAAAATCCAGCTCCACTTTAAAGGAATGTGCGTTTATTCAGCTTGCGGTTAAAAACTCATCCATGAAATACAAAATTTAGCAGTCTTGTCTTGTCTACATGTTTCGGGCTACCAGAGACATTTCCAGCCCTTCTTCATGACACAGAAAGACATTAAAAGTGAGACCTTTTAAAGGGGAGGGTGCACCTGTGTTCACTAATTGTTTCCACAGGCCTGTAACCGCCCCCAAGAAAGGGTGCCACACCTTCAGTTAACTCTTCTCATGAAAATTAAGTGAAAGAAAAAACAAAAATATAACCATATGTATGCATAGAGAAAATAAAAGTAATTACATAGTTTGCTAAAATATTGCTACATATCCGGCTCATACCCCATGTATCCTCTTTATATGTATACCCTTGTATGACATAGTTTTTTTAATAGTTATTATACTTTTATTTTCTCTATGCATACATATGGTTATATTTTTGTTTTTTCTTTCACTTAATTTTCATGAGAAGAGTTAACTGAAGGTGTGGCACCCTTTCTTGGGGGCGGTTACAGGCCTGTGGAAACAATCAGTGAACACAGGTGCACCCTTCCCTTTAAAAGGTCTCACTTTTAATGTCTTTCTGTGTCATGAAGAAGGGCTGGAAATGTCTCTGGTAGCCCGAAACATGTAGACAAGACAAGACTGCTAAATTTTGTATTTCATGGATGAGTTTTTAACCGCAAGCTGAATAAACGCACATTCCTTTAAAGTGGAGATGGATTTTTCTCAACTTCTTTCTGCAGATAGATAAATAGATATTAGATAGATAGATAGATAGATAGATAGATAGATAGATAGGAGATAGATAGATAGATAGATAGATAGATAATAGAATAGATAGACTTTAAATAGATAGCTATGAGATAGTAGGTAGATATGAGATAGATAAATAGATAGATAGACAGATAGATCATAATAGATAGATAGATAGATAGATAGATAGATAGATAGATAGATAGATAGATAATAGAATAGATAGACTTTAGATAGATAGATAGATAGATAGATAGATAGATAATAGAATAGATAGACTTTAGATAGATAGATAGATAGATAGATAGCTATGAGATAGTAGGTAGATATGAGATAGATATAATAGATAGATAGATGGATAGATAGATAGATAGATAGATAGATAGATAGATATTAGATAGATAGATAGATAGATACATAGATAATAGATACATAGATAGAGAGATAGATAGATATTAGATAGATAAACAGATAGATATGGACTCTATTTCAATTCATTTTTATTCTCGGTACTACTTAGACTTGAAGTGCATGGTATGTGGAGAGCTTCCTCCTAGTTAAAACAGTGCGAAGTATAATAGTGTGTCGAGGCATGGTATAGAGCTTGTTAACTGTTAGCAGATACTGGCTCTTCGCGATGGCCACAGTCTGGGACAATATGTTCCTGTCTTTGGAAGTTCATGTGTTAAGGCTGGAAAATAAATGTACTGAAAACTATGAAGAAATTGAATTTTTCAAAGGATGATTTATTTTGCCAGTGTGTTTTTCACCTGAAAGTAAATGAAAAAAATGACTTCAATGTAGAATCTCGGAAACAGTTTCTTAAAGTCTATGATTGAAAATGCTTTTTTATTTTTTTGAGGAGAGTGAACTGAGGACATCATCCAAAATTCACATCAGTTGCGGTGCAATCATCAGATACCCATGTACAATTTTACAATTCAGCAAAATAAATTATACAGCATATTTAGTTGGATGTGTGCATGGCTGTCTGCACAGTACTGTGTTAGTCTTTAGCCGGGTTCTAAAATATGAATGCTTAGAAACGTCATGCTGAAATCATTACAGTGGCTATTTCTGGCTATGCTATTAATGCTCCTTTAACTTCTCCGTCATCTAATGTGAAATACTGGAAAAAAAAGAAAGGTTGGTCATTGTCTCAATAGGAACACTTCTCAACTATAAAAAATGACTTTCAGTCTAAAGTAAAACAAAGTATCATTGTAGGTTAACCACTTAGAGACTAGACTGTTCTTGGACCTTAATGATCAAGCTATTTTTTTTATTTTTTTCTTCATTGCATTCCAAGAATAATATTTTTGAAGGCTTGATATTTGCAGGACAAGTTGTATTTTTTTTTCTATGGTCACCATGTGGTATAAATAACACACTGATTTTATAGAACGGGTCTTTGAGGATGCAGAAATATGCATAGTTATGTTTATTATTTTTCATTTTTTCCATAGTAAAAGTTTGTATAAGGGGAAAAGGCTGAGGCCCGTGATTGGCTGCATCAGTCAAATGAATGCATCATTGCAGGACAGACAGATATCACAGGAACAATGGCACTGGGGAGGCAGGGTGTAATATTTTTTTTGTTGTAGTTTGTAGTCATGATTCTAAAAATCATTGACAGCCCCTTTAATGAGATATATATATATATATATATATATATATATATATATATATATAGTATTTTATTTAATTTTTTTGCCATTCAGCAAAGATAGACCTTTAGTAGATTGTTAATTTTGCACTAACTATAGGAAGCGAGACATGGATAGCACATGCTATGCATCTTTTGTGGCTATGCTAAATTATTGTTAACACCTCATTTGAAAGATCTTGCAAGTAATCTTACAGGTTTAACCCCTTAAGGATACAGACACTTCACTTCAAGGACTAGCATTTTTCAAGTCTGACATGTGTTCCTTTATATGGTAATAGCTTTGGAAAGTCTTTTACTTATCTTATTCTGAATTTTTATTCTCATGACTCATAGTTAAACTTGGGTCAATACCTTTTACTTTTATTTATTTAAAGAAAATCCAAAATTTATAGAAAATTGTGAAAAATTCTCAATTTTCTATAAAATAGTTATTAACATTCACCATATGTCTACTTTATGATGGCATCATTTTGCATCATTTTATTCAATTTTTTTTATAAGGCTTAGAATTTAAGGAAAATTTCCACTTCAGTTTTGAAGTGACTTTGTGGGGCTTACATGATAGAAACCACTCATAAATGACCCCATTTTAGAAACTAAACCCTTTAAATTATTCAAAACTGATTTTAGAAACTTTGTTTACCCTTTTGGTTAACAGCTAGGCCCTTGTACTGCCCGCTTGAACAGAGAGCCATACATATATGGTGCTTTGCACAAATTGTGTGTACATGTAGAGCGCTTGTCCTCTATGGGTTAAATGGTCCAAATATGTTTTTGCCGTGCTGATTAAACATAAAACATTTCTGAATGTGACAACTAAAGGCCTGTTTTTCTGCCTACTTCAACTGGTAGGAGGCTAGTAATGATGGTTTAGAACAATCAAAACATTAAAAAACAGTTGCAAATCTCTGAGTTGTTTTAGAGAACTTTTAATCAAGCAAAAGGGAAGGATTTGGAATAAGAACAGTGTAAGGGTCTATTCACACGTCCGTAGAATGGGTCCGCATCCGTTCCGCAATTCTGCGGAACAGGTGTGGACCCATTCATTCTCAATGGGGATGGAAAGGATGTGGACAGCACACATTGTGCTGTCCGCATCCGCATTTCCAGTCCACTGCTTCGTACTTCCGGTCCGCGGCTCCTGAAAAAAATAGAACATGTCCTATTCTTGTCCGCAATAGCGGACAAGAATAGGCATTTCTAGAGGTACAAACAATAGAGCCAAGAAATGGGGATCATTCTAAATAAAAGTGGTATCATACCTACTATAAATGAGACAATGGAAGCTGTTAGTGCACATATTTGATTAAACGTGTGTCGGGCCCATCTACCAGGCGTCAAGGTGGCTTCCGCAGATGGGTCCCTAACACTAAATATACTGCCTCTCTTTGGACTTACCTAAGCCTACAATATTCAGGGCAGTGTAGGAACCAGCTACAAACGTACTCTGCTCAGAAGTCCCAGGTAGATTGGCGTGTTCAGTCTAAAAGAGGCGCTACCCTCAATATATACTACAAGAGAATTTAGACTAGAACCTTCAGAATCACAGGTGCATATCCATGAAGCAAACATGATTATAAAAAAGAAAATGGCTGCACACCATTATACATACAAACAATAGAGCTAAGAAATGAGGGTCATTCTAAATAAAAGTGGTATAATACCTACTATAAATGAGACAATGGAAACTCTTAGCGCACATATTGCCGGCCCGGTGTATTCCAATTATGGAGTATGTACACTCAGTGGGGGAAATTTCTACACCAGTCTTAATGTAGTTTGTGCTGCAGTAAGATATGCCTATTTTATGATGAAACACAGGACGGTCATCCATCCCACTAAAACACTCTCTCCATGCCTGCTTTCTGTGAATGTTACTGGCGAGAAAGGTGTAAGAAGTGCAAAAGGTATAATAGTTATTTAAAAATATATATACACTTTCCTGTATGTGTGTGTTTGTATTGAGCATATAACAAAATTCACAAAATGTGTGCACTGAAACTATAATCAATGGGGCAGATTTACTAATCATGTCCAAGCTGTAGACAGCATAAATGTAGACTAGACAGTCTAAAGATGCCCCAAATTTGTCACAACACTTCACTTTTGTCTACCCAGCTAATAGTTGGCTTGCTTTGTGTCAAAATTTTGTGCCAAACCTTTGGTGCAATTTTAGGTCACATTGTTGCACTCTATCCATGCCCCTGGAAAACCAAAACAGCTCAGAAAAGCATAGTGGATTATTCTTTCTAACTAATTGATTTAATAACGCTATCTAAAACTGGATCCGATTTTGTGGCCAAAATAATTCGACACAGCCACATCCCAATGTATTTTCTCTGCGGGCAATATAATATAACCCGGAAAAGAAAAGGGAGGAATAATGTAAGGAGAGAGGGGGAAAGGATAGCAAGATGTAAAAGCATACTAAGAAAATGGAAAGAAGATGCCAAGATTTGGCTCAGATCATGCTCAGGTCTCAAAAAGGCCCCATTACGATATCCAAAGTGGTTTCTGCTTTCCATAGGTGATGCAACTTCCACCCAGTAATAGTAGCTACATATAGCTGCAGAATTGGAATATATGGAGTAAATGGAATCTTTCACCTTAGCATACCACGTGCTTGTTGAGGAGAGTTCAGGCATTTCCACATTACTGGAACAACGGTTCGATGTGAAATATACATGGGAATTATGTGATTGTTCCTCTGTCATCCGTAGCGATTTCTTAAGTCAAGCTACCTTACAATATTTCTGTCAGCTCCACAATTAATGGGATTGCCTAAATGTCTTTTCTTATCTAGGACTGTCACAGTCCTATTAAATATCACTGTTTTTTTCGGTGAAACAATAGAAGCACTCACTGAGATTTCTAAGGAAAGATTAATTGCTTTGATTAATAGGTTACAATTACCATTCATGAATATAAAGCTAGTAATATGTACATTTATTTAATTGGCAGTATCATTTGTCACCACTCGAACAGTGCATTAAGTGGATATTGTTTTCATTTAAATACACTAACTTCGAAAAGAATCCATGAAGCTGTTATTCTTTAGCATCTTAATCTAGTATCTTTATATTCTTTAGTATCTTGTACTATTTCTATGTAAAATCAGTCCTTACAATTAAAGTTCTTTCATGCTTGAATTATATTTAAGACCTATTCACATTCAAGGATTTTATGTTTAGGTTTGCTTTCCATTGTTTAAAAGATCAAAGATGAGGCATTGTACATTTACAAATACCATTATGCATTGCGTTCGGTTAATACATGTGAATGGGATTTTTCAAACTTATTTCCTAATAAAGCCACACAGCACAACAATTACTGTCTATAGAAAATTGTGATCTGGGGTTTTACATACTGTACCACAATGTCGTATGGGTTTCTGCCACATTACCACTGTTCCATTTGAAAGTATCTTAAGGGCTCATTGACACAGGCTGATACACAGGGCAACAATAAGGAACAAACCATTCATAGAGCTGTCATAGTACTAGCAAGCGTCATGGCCAGGGAGGAATTTCTGCGGGCCCCAGTCCCTGCCAAAGTCTGGATCTTCCACAAACTGCAGGAGGAGGGAGAGAGAAGATTGCATGACTAGAAGGAAGGGGCAAAGCTAGAGAGACGCGGAGGAAGACTTTAAGGAAGTGAACTGGATGCAGTTAAATTAAAGGGATTCTGTTAGTCCGATTTTCGATACTGAGATTTTGGTAACATCATATTAATCTCCATTATCTCATAAAAAATATACTAGTTTTACCCCCACCTGTCGTTTCATTTTTTGATAAAAATAGGTTTTATGTACATGGTAATTACCTTCTTAACGTGCCCAAGGGGCTGTCCCTCTGGCCGTTTGTGCCCAGCCGCGCCCCTGATCTCTGATCCCAGTGCAGCCCCACTGTTAATTTATTCACTCCTCTCCGGCCTTTTTTTATTTTCTCAGTATGCTGTAATCCCGCGCATGCGCCAATGTCACACATGTCCGGGCACTCGCGGTATCCTAGCAGCAGCCTCATCGAGTGTGATCGGCGCATGCGTGGGATTACGGCGCACTGAGAAAAAAAAAGGCCGGAGAGGAGTGAATAAATTAACAGCGGGGCGGTGCTGGGATCAGAGATCAGGGGCACGGCTGGGCACAAACGGCTGGAGGGACAGCCCCTTGGGCACGTTAAGAAGGTAATTACTAGTGTTGGGTGTGAATATTCGAATTGCGAATATTAATCGTGAATATCGGCACTTCGAGAATTCGGGAATATTTAGAATATAGTGATTATTTTTTTTTCATCGGAACCCATGATCCCTCCCTGCTTCTTGCTTGTGGGCCAATGAGAAGGCTGCAATGTCTTTGTCTGATCTTAGCAACATCCCTAGCAACAAATAGGAAAGTTGCCTACCCCTTACTATATAAGAACCTCCCCAGCAGCCATCTTCTGCTGTTTTATGGAGTTCTAAGAAAGACAGCAGTGTCATTGCTGTGCTCTGTGTTTTCCACTCATTACATTAGATAGTTAGATAGCTTATATATATATTACAGAAAGTTAGTGGGAGATAGTCAGTGTAGGTTAGATTGTGATATAGTGTAGCTGACAGGTTCTGCTGTCCATACATACATGCTACATAGTGTTTTGATGCCACAAGTTCACAACAATACTTAGTGCACCAATCAGTAATATGTAGTCAGACCTGCTAAAATGTGAAGTTGCACATATTGCGCCAAAATATTCGCATCATTAGTGCCGATTAGTGCAATCACGAATATATTGGAGCACTCTATCTGCATATAAAGCCATTTTTACATTTCTGCCGTGCCAACCATTTTCTCCAGTCTCAGGAAACTTCTAGCAGCTTGAAAAATGTAGCAAACCCACGCCTGTATTGCACGCGCATAACGTGAATATTACATTGTTGATTTTCTCAATCAAGAAAATAATCGCGAATTCTCGAATTTGCAAATATATGACGAATATTCTACTAAATATTCACGAAAATATTGCGAATTCGAATATTGCCCCTGCCGCTCATCACTAGTAATTACCATATAAATAAAACCTATTTTTATCAAAAATAAAACGACTACATTATCTGTACTCAGAGAGTTATCACTGTGCTATCTGTAGTGTTGCATAGGTCTGCAGGTGACATCTACTACATTATCAGTACTGAAAAAGTTATTACTGTGTTATGTGTGGTGTTACACAGGACTGCAGGTGACATCTACTACATAATCTGTTATAAGAGAGTTATCACTGGGTTATTTGTGGTTTTACATAGGACTGAAGGTTATATCTACTATATTATATGTATTCAGAAACATATCACTGTTATTTGTAGTGTTACATAAGATTGCAGGTGACATCTACTACAGTAACTATGCTCAGAGAGTAATCACTGTTTTCTGTGGTGTTACATAGGACTGCAAATGACATTGACTAAATAAACTATACTCTGAGAGTTATTACTAGGTTATCTGTGCTGTTATTTAGCACTGCAGGTTACAACTACTACATTATCTGTACTCAGGGAGTTATCACTGTGATATCTGTGGTCTTACATGGGACTGCAGGTTACTATTACTATTACTAATACTATTACTTATTTACTACATTATCTGTATTCATAGAGTTATCACTGCAAAGATCTACCAGCTCCAGCACATGCCAATGAGTCCTGATATTAAAAAGCTCCCAGCTCTCCCCACACCCCTGACACTGATTGACATCTTTTTTCCAACTCAATTAGCAGCAGGGAGAAGAGAAAGCCAGGAGCTTATGAATATTCAGGACTCATCGGCATGCGCTGCAGCTGTTCAATACAATATTTTAGCAAAACAGCCAGGTCAATTAAAGAAGGTTATCCATACTTTTGTTAAGGGTATGTGTCACTAGTTCATATTGCCCTTAGTTAGGAGACCATAAAGCTGGTGACAGATTCCCTTTAAACAGGACAAGATGCAGTGTTCGGCACAGCCGTCTTATGGAGAAGCCATTGTGTCTGTCTAAACAAAGATTGGGTGCATTACTTTGAGTGTATACCACACCTGTTGAATTTTCGATGCCATTGGCACTCCATAGAAGTAAAAAATCATAAGATTAATGAAACTGGTAGAAAACTAGGCCTGCATGCTGCATTGCTTTTCCAAGTTAAAAGTCTAAAAGATATTTTACTACTGTAATCCATAGAGAATGAAAGGGGGGTGCATTGATCTGGAGGACTATATAGAAGTACTATGATTTATTTGCACATCTACATGCCAGTCTATGGCATGCTACATGTATACCGTAATTTGGGTTTTATGAAGCAGGTGTGTGAAATGCCCACGCTGATATGCGTGTGTAAGACACAGCATATCCAAAGAGAGAAAAAGAACTGAACTGTACTTAGGTTTCATGTTAAAAGCTGTAGGTAATAGCACTTGACCATTAAAACCTTCTATGTTAATGATATGTAATACGTGGTCCTGTTAGTCATATAGCACATTATGTACTACACATTTGAGCCAAGAAAAACAGTTATCAACACTGCATTTATGGAAAATCAATTAATATTTTCACACCTCTTACATTCCCACCTATTAAATTGCTCACTTAACGACGACATGGTACAGTTGTAACATTTTATAGTTTCTATGAAATTTTATACATTGGAGTAGTGGAAACATGTATAACAAGTATACTGAAATCATCAGCAGTATCATTTTTCAGAGACGGCTAACACCGTTTTCCAGCTTATTCAACATGTTAAAAAAAATGACACTATAAAAATGAATTTAGACCATGAAGAAGAATTACTAGCACAATTTTACCTAATACAAAAAGTTAATGTTAATTAAGCTTAGGGTACTTTCACACGTTAGAATAATCTGGCAGGCAGTTCCGTTGCAAACGGATATCCTTTGTTTCCGGATCTGGATGCAGATCTGTCTGACAAATGCATTGCAATACCAGATCCGTCTCTCCGGTGTCATCCGGTACCAGATCTGGAATTAATATATTTCAATGGAAATTAATGCCGGATCTGGCAATCCGGCAAGTGTTCCGGAATTTTGGCCGGAGAAAATACCACAGCATTTTCTCTGGCCAAATACCGTAAAAGGGACTGAACTGAAGACATCCTGATGCATACTGAGCAGATTGCTTTCCATTAAGAAAGCATTGGGACAAAACTGAAGCGTTTTTTTCACATTATTGAGCTCGTATGACGGAACTCAATACCGGATTACTTTAACGCTAGTGTGAAAGTAGCCTTAATTTACTCAAATAATGAAAGAAATGTCGATTTTTAATCCTCTTAAATTAAGCTAAACTATTTAATTGATGTGCCCATACAAATCAAGGTCTAAAATTTTACATTAAAAGCTATGAACACCTTCACGAGCAATTTTATGATGATGCATTTTACTAGTTTATTACAAATTTTTATCAGTTTTTGTCATAAAGAATTAACCCTTTGCCTAGCTGTGAGCATTTTACTTTCATTTGGAGCAGTTTTCTGCTGGCTATGTGTATCCCTTATCTTTCATAAAACCTTGTTTAAGCCACATTTTTATCAGTGAGATAAGAACTGAGCTATTATAACTGTTTATGAGGTCAGAAGAACAGAGATAAGGAGCTGTCAGCTCTGCTGCCTGATGGGAAACAGTATAATCACAGAGCCTGGAACTAGAGAATCTCAAGCCTGTACAGAGAAAGGGGGTGAACATTTTTAATAAAGCCCAATTTAATTTTTTTTTATAAATTCAATACTAAAAAGGCCCCAAAGGTGTCCATAGCCCTTAAGAGGTCTTCCCAAGTGGATGTCCTCTTATTAGGATAAAGATAACATGGCAATCTTCTGTTCATCACAGGTTGAGGAGTGAGGGAGAACCATTCAAAATTTATACTTAGGGATTTTGAAAAGTTGAGTGATAGCCTCTATAGTCACTGTGATAGCTGCCATAAATTATAATCCAACATGTGTTAACTTTACAAAAGACTGAGACCAGGGTGGGACAAGGGGTAGATCATCATCTAAGGTGCTACTAGGGGCAGGTATCAAAACATCTGCTGATGTGGGGGCAGCCAATAGCAGGCCACAACGGGAACGAGCTTAATTAGCATTACCCACAATAATAGGGAGGCTCGTCCCTGTCAGAGCCTGCTATTGGCTAGCGAACAATTCACCGGATTTTTTGATCAGTGCGACAGGGAGATGCAGCAGTGGCCGTGAGCCGCGCAGGCATCAGGAGCAACACAGGTACCTGGGAGCGAGGTAGGTATAACCTGTATGAGGGGCCCAGGCATTTTGGGGGGAATTATATGGGTGGTATAACCCCTTTAACTGAATTATTTTCCATCACACTACTATGATGCTGAACATAGGGAGGCGGAGCGCATTCTGAGGCCACTGCCTTAAGTGTCAACAGAGCCCCAAGTTCATAATCAGCAAAATAGACTATAAGAGCACATGCTCCTATCCATGGATTCATGTTCTAAAATAAGTTCAAACATGCAAGTATTACTAAAGACACACTTTTACACTTACATTTATTAAAGCTATTTGTACAATCCTGTCTTTGAGCTCTACAGGCAGTTCTGGTATGCATTATCCGCTGTAAGATCCTATATAGACAGTAGCGTTTCTTTCCAAATGAAGTCCAATCAACTGAATTTACCATAGGTGGACTCTAATCAAGATATAGAAACATCTCAAAGATGATCAAGAGAAATGGGAAGCACAAGAGCTAAATTTCAAGTGTCATAGCAATGGCTATGAATACTCATGTCCATGAGAAATATTAGTGTTTCCTTTTTAATTCATTTGTAAAAGTTTCTAAATATCTGTTTTCAATTTCTTATTTTGTGGTATTGAGTACAGATTGATGGGGAAAACGTTTTTTTTTATTTTTTTTTATTTTAGCACAAGGTCGCAACATAAAATGTGAAACAGTGAAACAGTCTGAAGACTTTCCAAATACTGTACATTGTATATTAGCATACTAGGTTTTGATATGTATGGTCTGTAGGAGGTACAGTATATCTCTCTCTGTATGTGTAGTTCCATGTGATTACAGGTTTGCTTTTCCACTATCCTAGATAAATGAAATGGCCCATTATATTAGAGTGGGAGCTTTGCCAAATCAGATTGCACATTGAGAAATGCTTACAAAGTGGAAGCGTATGGTCAGCAGGATTATCCATATGTTTCAGTGAAGATATGTACAGGATTTGTGAACCCTGTGTTTGGCTTGGTCAGTGGTGGAAATATGCTTATGATGATATGTCAAAGATACATGAGTTCTAGAAAGGAGAGACAAGATAAACAGCTGTGATGAATAAAGAAAAAGGAGTTTTCTGATCCCTGTGGAAATGGGAAGCAGCAGCGGAAACTGAAGCCATTGCTTGCCACTGTATTCTTATCATCTTCCTTACACAATCAAACTCATATAAAATGTATACTGTGTATTGAATCTAGAATAATCAGTTTAACAGCTGCACCATATACAATAATACAAACCTCATTGTTATTATTATAGTCTATGTGGTTCAGAATAATTCTAAAATCCTTGACCCTTTGTTTTAAATCTCCTCCTATAACAACCATTCAATTGTATAAATTTCAGTAAAATGTATTTATGGAAAGATTGTATTATTAGCATTATTAATAATAAGAAAAAAAAGAAAAAAAAATCAGTTTACTATATTTCTGATCTCATATGGGTTAATTTGAATGCAATACAATTGCTTTTACTTCTGAATTCATCTTTAAAGGGTCTTCTAAGGTACTTCTAAGGTGTCTTCTGTATACTGTATTTGAGAGAGGTCTGCTGGTTAGCATGCAGACAGCTCCACATTAACAGATCATCAACAGTCAGAATAATAATAGAGAAGGAATAAAAGAAACAGGATAAAGCTGTATTTGTCATATTGTAAGAACAGATCTTGTGAACTAACATGGAATAAAAGGTATGGTAGCATGTAATCAGTGCATATGCACGCAACAGCAGATCTACTAATACGATCTCAAATTTCATTGACATTTTGTAGATTTGCCAAAGTTATCACAGTAGCTGTTGCTGGATAATAAATTTGATAGTAACATAGTAACATAGTACATAAGGCCGAAAAAAGACATTTGTTCATCCAGTTCGGCCTGTCATCCTACAAGTTGATCCAGAGGAAGGCAAAAAAACCCTGTGAGGTAGAAGCCAATTTTCCTCACTTTAGGGGAAAAAATTCCTTCCCGACTCCAATCAGGCAATCAGAATAACTCCCTGGATCAACGACCCCTCTCTAGCAGCTATAGCCTGTAATATTATTACACTCCAGAAATACATCTAGGCCCCTCTTGAATTCCTTTATTGTACTCACCATCACAACCTCCTCAGGCAGAGAGTTCCATAGTCTCACTGCTCTTACCGTAAAGAACCCTTTTCTATGTTTGTGTACAAACCTTCTTTCCTCCAAACGCAGAGGATGTCCCCTCGTCACAGTCACAGTCCTGGGGATAAATAGATGATGGGATAGATCTCTGTACTGACCCCTGATATATTTATACATAGTAATTAGATCTCCCCTAAGTCGTCTTTTTTCTAACGTGAATAACCCTAATTTTGATAATCTTTCAGGGTACTGTAGTTGCCCCATTCCAGTTATTACTTTAGTTGCCCTCCTCTGGACCCTCTCCAGCTCTGCTATGTCTGCCTTGTTTACAGGAGCCCAGAACTGTACACAGTACTCCATGTGTGGTCTGACCAGTGATTTGTAAAGTAGTAGGAATATGTTCTCATCACGGGCATCTATGCCCCTTTTGATGCAACCCATTATCTTATTGGCCTTGGCAGCAGCTGCCTGACACTGTTTTTTGCAGCTTAGTTTGCTGTTTATTAAAATTCCTAGATCCTTTTCCATGTCAGTGTTACCGAGTGTTTTACCATTTAGTATGTATGGGTGACTTGCATTATTCCTTCCCATGTGCATAACTTTACATTTGTCAGTGTTAAACCTCATCTGCCACTTATCTGCCCAAGCCTCCAATCTATCCAGATCCCTCTGTAGTAGTATACTGTCCTCTTCAGTGTTAATTACTTTACACAGTTTAGTGTCATCTGCGAAAATTGATATTTTACTATGCAAGCCTTCTACAAGATCATTAATAAATATATTGAAGAGAATAGGGCCCAATACTGACCCCTGAGGTACTCCACTAGTGACAGTGACCCAATCTGAGTATGTACCGTTAATAACCACCCTCTGTTTTCTATCATTGAGCCAGTTACTTACCCACTTACAGACGTTTTCTCCGAGTCCGAGCATTCTCATTTTATATACTAACCTTTTATGAGGTACAGTGTCAAATGCTTTGGAGAAGTCCAGATACACGACATCCATTGATTCGCCGCTGTCAAGTCTAGTACTTACCTCCTCATAGAAACTGATTAAATTAGTTTGACATGACCGATCCCTCACGAAGCCATGCTGATATGGCGTTATTTGCTTATTTCCGTTAAGATGCTCTAACATAGCATCTCTCAGAAAACCTTCAAACAGTTTACCCACAACAGATGTTAAACTTACCGGCCTATAGTTTCCAGGCTCTGTTTTTGGACCCTTTTTGAATATTGGCACCACATTTGCCATGCGCCAATCCTGTGGGACATTCCCTGTCAGTACAGAGTCCGCAAATATCAGAAATAAGGGTCTGGCTATGACATTACTTAATTCCCTTAGGATACGGGGGTGTATGCCATCCGGTCCTGGCGATTTGTCTATTTTGATATTTTTAAGTCGCTGTTGTACTTCTTCCTGGGTCAGACAGGACACTTTTAATGGCGAATTTATTTCAGCATTCAGCATTTCATCTGACAGTTTATTTTCCTCAGTGAATACATTGGAGAAAAAAATATTTAACAGCTTTGCTTTCTCCTCGTCGCTCTCTGCGACTCCCCCCTCATTACTCTTTAAAGGGCCGACACCTTCAGATTTATACTTTTTAACATTTATATAATTGAAGAACATTTTAGGGTTAGTTTTACTCTCTTTGGCAATTAATCTCTCGGTCTCTAGTTTGGCCGCTTTTATTTGTTTTTTACATGTTCTGTTTTTTTCCTTATAGTTTTTCAGTGCTTCCGTGCTACCCTCCTGTTTTATATGCTTTCTTTTTGTCATTTATTGCTTTCTTTACAGTTCTGTTTATCCACATTGGTTTCTTTTTGTTCCTTAACCTTTTATTCCCATACGGTATGTACCTCTCACAATGAGATTTTAGGATGTTTTTAAAGATATCCCATTTTTTGGCTGTATTTTTATTTTTTAGGACTTTGTCCCAGTTAGTTAGGCCTATGGCCTCTCTTAGTTGGCTAAATTTAGCTTTTTTGAAGTTTGGTATTTTTGTTTCTCCCTGTAGAAACGCTCTTTTGAATGATAATTGGAAGGTTATTACTTTATGGTCACTATTTCCCAGGTGTCCCCCAACCTGCACGTCTGTTGTTCTGTCAGGTCTATTGGTTAATATTAAGTCCAGTATGGCCGTCCCTCTAGTCGGGTCCTGAACCAGTTGGGAGAGATAATTGTCTTTGGTTATTGCCAAGAATCTGTTTCCTTTATGAGATATACAAGTTTCAGTTTCCCAGTCTATATCTGGGTAGTTGAAGTCCCCCATAATAACCACCTCATTATGATTTGCCGCCTTGTCTATCTCGTTTAGTAGTAGATTTTCTGTGGACTCTGGTATATTAGGTGGTTTATAGTAGACTCCTATTAGTAATTTATTGTTGTTTTTAGCTCCATGTATCTCTACCCATAGTGACTCCACATGTTCATGTCCCTCACTTATATCTTCACGGAGTGTGGGCTTTAGACAAGACTTTACATAAAGGCAGACCCCTCCACCTCTCCGGTTTTGACGATCCTTTCTGAACAGACTGTAACCTTGTACATTAACTGCCCAGTCATAGCTATCATCCAGCCATGTCTCAGTTATTCCCACTATGTCATAGTCCTCCTCACACATCACTAATTCCAGTTCACCAGTTTTATTAGTCAGGCTTCTGGCATTAGTATACATACATATGAGAGGTTTATGTATATTTTTTACCCTACACCTTTCCTTCTGAACTGTTCTTGTCCCTCCTTCCATTTCTCCCCCAGTCCCACTACCTTGCCCCCGGTCTCTATCTGCACTATCTTCCCCTTCTATGGTGTAATTACCCTCCCCCCCAGTCCCTAGTTTAAACACTCCTCCAACCTTCTAGCCATCTTCTTCCCCAACACAGCTGCCCCTTCCCCATTGAGGTGCAGCCCGTCCCTACGATAGAGCCTGTAGCCGACAGAGAAGTCGGCCCAGTTCTCCAGGAACCCAAACCCCGCCATCCTACACCAGTTCTTGAGCCACTTGTTAATTTCCCTAATCTCCCGCTGCCTTTCTTGTGTGGCCCGTGGTACCGGTAGTATTTCGGAAAATACTACCTTTGAGGTCCTTGCCCTAAGCTTTTGCCCTAAATCCCTGAAATCATTTTTAAGGACTCTCCACCTACCCCTAACTTTGTCATTGGTTCCGATATGGACCATGACCGCTGGATCTTCTCCAGCCCCTCCCAGTAATCTGTCAACCCGATCCGCGATATGTCGAACTCTAGCGCCAGGAAGACAGCACACTGTTCGGCGATCACGGTCTTTGTGACAGATTTCCCTATCTGTTCCCCTAATAATTGAGTCTCCCACTACCAGCACCTGTCTGGCCTGCCCTGCTCTCCTGGTCCCCTGCTTACCGGAGCTGACATTCCCCTGACTGGCAGAGGAAGTGTCCGGCTGCGGCAGTGCCATCCCTGGACTGATATCCCCCTCATCTGCCAAACGTGCAAACTTGTTGGGGTGTGTCAGATCAGGGCTAGCCTCCCTGGCACTCTTTCCTCTACCCCGCTTTCTAACTGTTACCCAGCTAGCTACCTCACTTTCCTCAGCCTCCTCTCTGTCACCCTCTCCCTCATCTACCCCAAAGAGTGCTTGCTCGGTGAGAAGCAAACTTTTTTGCAAATTGTCAATGCCTCTCAGTGTTGCAACTTGCCCATTTAGAGACTCGATTAGCGATTCCAAACGGGTAATTTGCTCACATCTTGAACAAAGAAATTCACCCTGGAACGGCTGTTCCAGGACTGCATACATCATGCAAAATGTGCACTGGACTGCGTTGTCAATTGTGCAACACATACTAAATGGGGATTACACCACAAAAGCGAAAAATACAATATAATGTAGTACTAAGAAACTGGCTAATTGCAGTCCCCCACTGAAGTCCCTGAATCTAAAGTCACTTAATCTTAAGTCACACACTTACGCAACCACACTTAATCAACCACGCGTCGCGGTCAAACTCGCGTTATATATCTGCTTATATTAATATAAATGCAGCTCACTGCACCAGCCTGGTTTGCTTCCCCTCTGGAATCAAAAAAGCTGTGCTGTTCTCACTGCTGAGTTTTTAAAGTCTCCTAATTAAACAGCCACACCCTAATTGCTCACCTGTGCAACCCCTGGAGAAGGAAAAAAAAGTGTTATCACAGCACAAAATACAGTCAAACACAGCCACTTATCAATGTCCACAAATAATTTAGCTCTCAGATACTCCCTCACTTAATCTTAAATCACACACTTGATGCATCTTTAAATCCTTTTGTCTATCTTTAGATCCCCTATAAGTTGGTGCATCCTAAGCCATGCCCTTTTCTGCTGACGCACATCCCTTTTCTTAAAGCCATACCCTTTTTCAAGAAAATCATAAACAGAATCTAAAACACACAATAAATATGATGCAAATCATTCACATTAGTTATTTGGCACAACAAGTCAGAATTCACACAGTGCTTTATTATCCATTATTCTGACAATAATTAGTAAGTTGTATTTTAGAATGAAAACTGTATATAAGAGTAAGGAATATATCTCCCATCATAAAGTTCCTCCTCTAAGAGTAATGCTTCTGGGAAAGGCTATCTGCCTAATACAGATATTGATCATGTCTTAAAGCGGTTTTCTGGGAATGATTTAAAATGGCCACCAGCAACCTGTCCTACAATGTGAGCAGGACTAGTTGCCTCCATTTGCAAAGCCTATGTGAGTGAGGGGGCAGGACCTCACCATATATTACACTGCTCTAAAATTATATTATGATACCTGCCTATGATATGTCATCATAGCTGTGCAGCCTGACAGGAAAACTCACCAATATGAAGTATATGCCAGTGCCAGAGCGTATGGAGGCTCTCACCCCATAGGCAGCTCTGAAAGTGGTGGCAACCAGTTCTGTTCACTTTTTAGAACTGGTTTCCAATAGCCATTTAAATAATTCCCAGAGAACCCCTTTAAGGTGGCCAAACACCTCAAACAGCTGGTTGGCCAACAGCTATTGCTTCTGACAGCTCCATGCACATGCATGCTCAACTCAGCTTAACGTTCATGTGTTTGCAATATGGAAAGTGGAATAAACCACTGCTAAGCACTTCTGGTGGTGGCTAGGGATGAGCGAACCCGAACTGTATAGTTCGGGTTCGTACCGAACCCGAACATTTTCGTAAAAGTCCGGGTTCGGTGTTCGGCGCTTTCTTGGCGCTTTTTGAAAGGCTGCAAAGCAGCCAATCAACAAGCATCATACTACTTGCCCCAAGAGGCCATCACAGCCTTGCCTACTATTGGCATGGCTGTGATTGGCCAGTGCAGCATGTGACCGAGCCTCTATATAAGCTTGGGTCACGTAGCGCTGCACGTCACTCTGCTGATTCAAGCATAGGGAGAGGTTGCAGCTTTGACGTTAGGGCGAGATTAGGCAGATTAACTCCTCCAAAATACTTCATTCTGTGATCGATCTGCAGCTGTGGATCATTGAAGTGCTATTATTGACTTGCTCACTTTTTTGAGGCTGCCCAGAGCGTTTTTAGATCACTTTTTTTCTGGGGTGATCGGCGGCCATTTTGTGACTTGTGGTGCGCCAGCACGAGCTATCACCAAGTGTATTTAACCATCGATAGTGTGGTTAACCACTGAGGAAGGGGCCACTAAGAGCCCCGAAACGCGTCTGGTACTGGACCCCCCGACTGGACCTAAGGACCACCAACCTTTGCAGCTTCGCCCCTTCTTGGAGAAAATAAATTGAAGGTGGAACGCATATCTGCAGAGCTGTGGACTACAAAGATACTACTGGCGCCAGTAAGTGAGGAACTTTGATTGTTCAATTGAAAAACAGCTTGTTGAAAACTCTCTGTGAAACTTACTAGGAGTTATCAAAGACTATTCCATTGTGAAGTTGTGGCTCACACGTACAAGCGGAGATCATACCCTGACTATTACGCGGGACGCCGCGGATTGCTGATCTGAGCCGCCTAAGTACATTTATGTGAGTAGACTATAATACAACTGACAAATTATCCATTTGGAAATTAATGCTGTTACTTTGAACTGTGCGAATATTTGTATTCAGGACTATTCGTCTCTGTAAAAGATCTCAGGATATCGGATCAACTATTTCATCCGTCCTTTTTGTATATGGCACACTTCTGATATTGGACTGAACATTCGGATAGTTTTGGACTGTTTTCGTCCTCCATATATGCGGATTATTGGTCATATGCGAATTACTGATCATATCTTACTCTTATATATATCAAATAGGTCCTTTTACCATTGTGTTACAGTGATTAAGTTCCTCCTCTAAGAGTAATGCTTCTGGGAAAGGCTATCTGCCTAATACAGATATTGATCATGTCTTAAAGCTACTTGCCCCAAGAGGCCATCACAGCCTTGCCTACTATTGGCATGGCTGTGATTGGCCAGTGCAGCATGTGACCGAGCCTCTATATAAGCTTGGGTCACGTAGCGCTGCACGTCACTCTGCTGATTCAAGCATAGGGAGAGGTTGCAGCTTTGACGTTAGGGCGAGATTAGGCAGATTAACTCCTCCAAAATACTTCATTCTGTGATCGATCTGCAGCTGTGGATCATCTGATTCTCTGCTATGACATGAAGACTGATTCTGCGCTGACATGAAGCCAGATTCTCTGCTATGGCATGAAGAGACTGATTCTCTGCTGACATGAAGCCAGATTCTTTGCTATGGCATGAAGAGACTGATTCTCTGCTGACGTGAAGCCAGATTCTCTGCTATGGGACCTCTGTCCAATTGATATTGGTTAATTTTTATTTTTTTAATTTTTATTTTAATTCATTTCCCTATCCACATTTGTTTACAGGGGATTTACCTACATGTTGCTGCCTTTTGCAGCCCTCTAGCTCTTTCCTGGGCTGTTTTACAGCCTTTTTAGTGCCCAAAAGTTCGGGTCCCCATTGACTTCAATGGGGTTCGGGTTCGGGACGAAGTTCGGATCGGGTTCGGATCCCGAACCCGAACATTTCCGGGAAGTTCGGCCGAACTTCTCGAACCCGAACATCCAGGTGTTCGCTCAACTCTAGTGGTGGCTTATCTTCCCTGAGAACTAAATGATCGGATATGTTGACATTCATTATGCCAGACCCTTCTTTCTCCCAATATTTGATGTTGGACGAGATTCAGGACACCCCCATATGCATTAGATGGTCCATCAGCCCTGCCAAAATCAATATACTTGGCCACCTTTAAAGCCTCATTTACACTTGTGCATTGGTCAGTATTTTGCAGCTGTTTTACTTTAGTCGAAATAAGAAGTGTAAATGTTTATGCCTCTCTTTTTCCATCTGATCCTGGTTTGGGTCTAAAAAATTTTATACAAAATACTAATCTATAAATGTACAAGTTTGAATAAGGTTTATAATTCACACCTAAGCCATATCATGTAAAGATCTATACAGGTTTTCAACCTAGATGTATGTTCCCATTCACTGATAGCAAACAAGGAACCTGACATTGTGTTAGGCTCCCTACACATTTGTTCGGCTATCCAGCTCAGTTCCCCTCCAGTGTGAAGCAGAAAACGGCTGAGGGGAACTGAACCAACACTGATACTACAGTTTTCTATTGAATTTTGCACACACATCCAGCGCATCAGTTGTGATTACGGATGCCAAATAGCCCCAGAAAGAAAAACTCTGCAGGTGCTATCAGTGTACAGAAACTGGATCTGTGCACTGAAGTGCTGTGCACATATATCAGTTGGGTCTGACTCCGAGCCTAAAACAACTAGCTGGTGATACAGCTGATACATCTGAAGCTAGCCTTAGAAATGTGCCTACATTTTTCATTATACAATGTAATGTAATGTTCCTTTACGTTCTTTGCAACAACAAAAAACTCACATACAGTCAGGTCCATCTTTCCCTTAAAAAACTCTTTGGTTGCTTTTGCAGTATGCTTTGGGTCATTGTCAATCTGCACTGTGAAGCGCCGTCCAATGTTCTGAAGCATTTGGCTGAATATGAGCAGATAATATTACTCGAAACACTTCAGAATTCATCCTGCTGCTTTTGTCAGCAGTCACATCATCAATAAATACAAGAGAACCAGTTCTATTGGCAGCCATACATGCCCACGCCATGACACTACCACCACCATGCTTCACTGATGAGGTGGTATGCTTAGGATCATGAGCAGGTCCTTTCCTTCTCCATACTCTTCTCTTCCCATCACTCTGGTACAAGTTTATCTTGGTCTCATCTGTCCATAAGATGTTGTTCCAGAACTGTGAAGGCTTTTTAGATGTTGTTTGGCAAACTCTAATCTGGCCTTTCTGTTTTTGAGGCTCACCAATGGTTTTCATCTTGTGGTGAACCCTCTGTATTCACTCTGGTGAAGTCTTCTCTTGATTGTTGACTTTGACACACATACACCTACCTCCTGAAGAGTGTTCTTGATCTGGCTAACTGTTGTGAAGGGTGTTTTCTTCACCAGGGAAAGCATTCTTCGGTCATTCACCACAGTTGTTTTCCGTGGTCTTCCGTGTCTTTTGGTGTTACTGAGCTCATCGGTGCATTCCTTCTTTTTAAGAATGTTCCAAACAGTTGTTTTGGCCACGCCTAATATTTTTGCTATCTCTCTGATGGGTTTGTTTTGTTTTTTCAGCCAAATGATGGCTTGCTTCACTGATAGTGACATCTCTTTGGATCTCATCTTGAGATTTGACATAAACAGATTCCAAATGCACATAACACACTTGAAATGAACTCTGGACCTTTTATCTGCTCATTGTAATTAGGATAATGAGGGAACACCACACACCTGGCCATGAAACAGCTGAGAAGCCAATTGTCCCATTATTTTTGGTCCCTTAACAAGTGGGGAGGCACATATGCAAACTGTTGTAATTCCTACACCGTTCACCTGATTTGGATGTAAATGCCCTCAAATTAAAGCTGACAGTCTGCAGTTAAAGCACATCTTGTTTGTTTCATTTCAAATCCATTGTGGTAGTGTATAGAGTGCCAAAAATGTTAGAATTGTGTCAATGTCTAAATATTTATGACCTGACTGTAAATACGTACAAGTTACAAGTAGACCTATGTAAACCTATTTAATATGAATGAGGCTGAAAAAGAAAATTCTTAATGAAATCCAATCCCCCAGGGGCATAAATAATTACTTAGTGTACTTTGTGGTTTATTTCTGTTCTGTAAATGTTTCCAAACCGTTACACCAACGTTTTAATGAATCGTTAGGCGAATATGGTGAATATTTTATTCCTTCATTTTTCTCCATAATGTGCAGGTGTTGTGGGAATAGAGCTCTTAATAACATTTCAATGGTCCCTTCACATAAACTCTGCTCTCATTATTATACTTTAACCTTCATAAGATGATACCATGTGTTGGTTCAGATAGTATTGATTTTCCTTCCCTGGAAACCATTTTGTCACAAGGAACCACTTCTGCAGAATTTGATGATGAGGATAGATCGCAGAACCACATCTTACTGGGAGTTTAGAATGATCAGAAATTGCCAACCTCTAATTCTTAATCTGTTTATGTCAACTGCTAGCAGGGTAGGATTGAAACCAATCTTTCAGAGTATACTTATTGTGACCCATTGTGATTGAAAGGTTAAATTCACCATAGATGGTGTTAGACGGGGAACCCTTAATCAAGATAATATAAACGTGCACAATGATTAGATGGAAAGCCTGGAGAGTTGAAGATATTGGCATTTTACAGCATCTCAGCAAAATCTAAATGCTATCATCTAGTTAATCTTATCATAGCTAGACAAATGGGGGTAGAAGACTTCTGATGAAGTGTAGATAATTGGGAGCATTATTTTGCCAGTAAATCTTGAGACTGACTTGTTAGGTTATATATAATAAAACATGTTTTATTATATGTATCCTTTCATAAGAAAAGTGAAGGTAAGTATTTATCTCTCTATCTAGTAACTATCTATCTATCTTCTATCTAGGAAGATTATCAGGATGAAGCATGAATGCCGTCCATATTGCGCGGCTAATTCTCCACTTGCCTCAGCTCCCTCAAGCAGAATGTAGTTTTCTGGGCTGCTGAGTATTTGAGGCATTTACAGCACGAAGTGGGCATCTTCTTCCAGAACCATCTGGTTACATTCCTGGTATAGTCTGTCCATCCTGGTTCTGTGGGTCATTAGGGTGTACTCTCCAGACTATGGCTAGACTGCAGGCACTGAACCTGCACCAGCTCAGCATCTAACCATTTTCAGGGTACTTTCTCCAGATCTATCTCCAAGTGAGTGAACAGGAGATGAGTTGCACTCAGCTCATCACTTTTAACAGCTCATCAATGGGAATGCAGAGCCCCACCAGTCATATTTTAACAACCTAAGGGCTCATGCACGCAAATGTATTTTGTTTCCGTGTCTGGTCCGTTTTTTTTTTTCCGCGGCCTTGATGTGAAACCATTCACTTCAATGGGGCCGCAAAAAAAATGGAAATGACTCTGTGTGCATTCCGTTTCCATATGTCCGTATGTCCGTTCTGCAAAAAAACCCAAAAAAACATGTCCTATTATTGTCCACTTTATGGACAAGGATATGGCTGTTCTATTAGCGGCCAGCTGTTCCATTCTGCAAAATACGGAATGCACACGGATGTCATCCATATTTTTTACAGATCTGTATTTTGCAAAATACATACAGTCATGTGCATGAGCCCTAAGGTTGCTTTAACAGTGGCATGTCTGTCCCTTGAAACATGGCCCTTGTGATGACCAGATTTTCTGGACCAACTACGCTCATCTGAGCTGAACTCACTGCATGATAGAGATGTTTGATGCGGTGAGTTGAAAGCCCAACCATGGCTCTACTGTCACCTACTGAAATGATGCTGTGAGCACAGTGCCTGTGCTGTCAGTGCAGTATCTGTGCAGATATCCCTGTAGGCGGTCAGTTCGGCTCAGAAGAGCCGCAGTCAGTCTAGGAAATGTAGCCATCACACTGCCATGTTAAAATAACTTCAGTTTATACTTTAAAATATTACACTACTAAACTTTTTTGTATTAAGAAGCACATTTTCTTCTATAAGTTATTAGCTCCAGATAAATGTAGACCTCTAAAGGAAAATGTCACAATTTATATTAGGAAAATTAGTATAAATGAAGAGGAGTTAATAAACAGTGATATTCCAAGGTTCTATGTTGGACTACGATATGTGTTGCTCTTTACATATATATTATTATTGTATACTTTCTTAGATTTTCTGCTGACCTACAAAGTTAAATGCACATCTCGTCTGTGAAGCATTCAGCGAAGTGGGAGAAAACTTTGAAGTGCAGTGGACCGACTGATAGGAATAATTTTACATAATAATGGGATCAGTTATACATATTCTCTGCATATTGTAAATAATCTGAAAATGATGCTACCATTTAAAATGTAATGAGAAGAGAGTTTTATAAAACACATTAAACGAATTTCATTCTCAGTCAATTCTGCAAAATATGATATCCTACATTCTATTAACTAAATTAATGAATTTACAATTCTGAAAAAAATAATAAATAATTCATATTTATTTAAGTGGCCATGCTTGCACCATTCATAATAGTAATACTTCATAGACCTCACATGATGATGTCTCCTGGAGTATCTTAATGACATATCAGATAGCATCAATAGTGAACCTTAACTTAAAGGGTTGTCTCATCACAGACAATGGGGGCATATCGTTAGGAACGGAGTGCCACGAGGTGGTGGCTGTAGAGCAAGGTGGTGGCTGTAGGACACCGGTCTGGCCACCACCAAGCACTCTCCCCATAGAAGTGAATGGGAGAACACCACGCATGACCGGCCACCACTCCCATTCACTTCGATGGGCCCAACGTAAATAACCGAGCCAGCGTTCGGCTATTTTCGGCGGCCCCTTAGAAAATTAATGGAGGTTGGCTCTAATACTTTTGGGGCTCTGCTCTGGATATAGGTGCGGGTCCCAGCAGTGGGACCCGCACCTATAAGACCATGGGGGCATATCCTAGCGATATGCCCCCATTGTCCATGATGAGACAGCCCCTTTAATGAATCATTTACACAGGTATTATATGGCTCCATTTGGCATGAACACAGCCATAATAGGGTTTCTATAGACGTGCATGAGGTCTATACTGTGTGTTTTTGTGCCTCCTATGTCATGCAGGTTTTGAAGCATATCCCATTGGATACCATATGTACAGACATAGTAGTACTGCACTTGAATGATGCTGTATGGCAGCACAGGATTGTTCTGTGGATCTACAATACAGAGCCATACAGCATTTGATCACTGCAGGACATGTGTCATGCACAAGGCTCTGCCATACACATGAGCCCTTAAACTGACTTATATCTGCCATTCTATTATACTAAAACAAACTGGCATTAGTATTCTCTAGCTTAAAACTGCAGCGCTAACCAGAATCTGATATGTATTTCTAATACATAACAAATCAGTACAGTTTGAACAGAAATCCTTGATATGTGTGCTACAATGTAAAATTCTGTTCACATTATTACAATTAGTGTTGAGCGAATCAAAGCCAAACAAATTGACTTCGATCTGAATTTTAGATTCACCTCGATGCCGAATTTTCTCGCTCTTTGTGGTAATGAATAAATTTTTCCTGAAATGGCAGTAAAAAAAAATACATACTCACCTCATCCATTTGCTCACGGAGAGGCCGTAGAGGCCATCTTGATTGAAGATACTGCGCAAAATCTTGCACAGGGTGATGTGTGACGTCACCACACCAGCGCACTGGCCAAGCGTAGTTATCACTGATAACAAATCAAATTTGTTTGTGAAATTCCGCGAAACATCGGAATCAAATTTTTTATAAATTTGCTCATCACTAGGGATGAGCGAACCCGAATTTTGGGGTGTCCGTGACACGGACCCGAACCCGAACATTTTCGTAAAAGTCTGGGTTCGGGTTCGGTGTTCGGTGCTTTCTTGGTGCTTTTTGAAAGGCTGCAAAGCAGCCAATCAACAAGCGTCATACTACTTGCCCCAAGAGGCCATCACAGCCATGCCTACTATTGGCATGGCTGTGATTGGCCAGTGCAGCATGTGACCCAGCCTCTATATAAGCTTGGGTCACGTAGCGCTGCACGTCACTCTGCTGATACAAGTGTAGGGAGAGGTTGCAGCTGCGACGTTAGGGCGAGATTAGGCAGTGATTAACTCCTCCAAAAGACTTCATTCAGTGATCGATCTACAGCTGTGGATCATTGAACTGCTGCTATTCAATTGCTCACTGTTTTTAGGCTGCCCAGAGCTTGGCTTGTGGTGCGCCAGCACAAGCTGCCATCAAGTACATTTAACCATCAATAGTGTGGTTATTTTTTGCTATATCCTACATCAGGGTCAAGCTGTCATCAAGTGCATTTAACCATCAATAGTGTGGTTATTTTTTTGCCATATACTACATCAGGGGCAAGCTGAGCCTGTCACCAAGTGCATTTAACCATCAATAGTGTGGTTATTTTTTGGCTATATCCTACATCAGGGTCAAGCTGTCATCAAGTGCATTTAACCATCAATAGTGTGGTTATTTTTTGGCCATATACTACATCAGGGGCAAGCTGAGCTTGTTACCAAGTGCATTTAACCATCAATAGTGTGGTTATTTTTTGCTATATCCTACATCAGGGTCAAGCTGTCATCAAGTGCATTTAACCATCAATAGTGTGGTTATTTTTTGGCCATATACTACATCAGGGGCAAGCTGAGCCTGTCACAAAGTGAATTTAACCATCAATAGTGTGATTATTTTTTGGCTATATCCTACATCAGGGTCAAGCTGTCATCAAGTGCATTTAACCATCAATAGTGTGGTTATTTTTTGGCCATATACTACATCAGGGGCAAGCTGAGCCTGTCACCAAGTGCATTTAACCATCAATAGTGTGGTTATTTTTTTGCTATATCCTACATCAGGGTCAAGCTGAGCCTGTCACAAAGTTATTCTCAATAACTTCACACACACGCTACTGTTTAATTCCAAGTCTAATTCTGTGTGTAAACGTATACCTGTCACCCAGCGCCTAAAAAATAGGCCTCAAATTTATATTCATCCAAATCTGTCATTATTGCTTTAGCTGGTCAGGTTATTTCGTGTCCGTCAAAGCACAATTTTTGTTCTGGGTTGAAATACAATTCCCAATTTTGCAATTCTCTAAATTAGTGGTTTCTGCTGTATCAGGCCTACTTTAAATCTATCCCTAAAAGGGTATATAAGATTCAAGGTGCAGATAGGGTTATTCTCAATAACTTCACACACACACGCTGTGTGTAAACGTATACCTGTTACACACGCTGTGTGTAAACGTATACCTGTCACCCAGCGCCTAAAAAATAGGCCTCAAATTTATATTCATCCAAATCTGTCATTATTGCTTTAACTGGTCAAGTTATTTAGTGTCCGTCAAAGCACAGTTTTTGTTCTGGGTTGAAAAACAATACCCAATTTTGCAATTCTCTAAATTAGTGGTTTCTGCTGTATGAGGCCTACTTTAAATCTATCCCTAAAAGGGTATATAAGATTCAAGGTGCAGATAGGGTTATTCTCAATAACTTCACACACACGCTACTGTTCAATTCCAAGTCTAATTCTGTGTGTAAACGTATACCTGTCACCCAGCGCCTAAAAAATAGGCCTCAAATTTATATTCATCCAAATCTGTCATTATTGCTTTAGCTGGTCAAGTTATTTAGTGTCCGTCAAAGCACAGTTTTTGTTCTGGATTGAAATACAATTCCCAATTTTGCAATTCTCTAAATTAGTGGTTTCTGCTGTATCAGGCCTACTTTAAATCTATCCCTAAAAGGGTATATAAGATTCAAGGTGCAGATAGGGTTATTCTCAATAACTTCACACACACGCTACTGTTCAATTCCAAGTCTAATTCTGTGTGTAAACATATACCTGTCACCCAGCGCCTAAAAAATAGGCCTCACATTTATATTCATCCAAATCTGTCATTATTGCTTTAGCTGGTCAAGTTATTTAGTGTCCGTCAAAGCACAGTTTTTGTTCTGGGTTGAAATACAATTCCCAATTTTGCAATTCTCTAAATTAGTGGTTTCTGCTGTATCAGGCCTACTTTAAATCTATCTCTAAAAGGGTATATTATATTCAAGGTGCTGATAGGGTAATTCTGAATAACTACACACACACGCTACTGTGCAGATCCAAGTCTAATTCTGTCCGTAAACGTATACCTGTCACCCAGCGCCTAAAAAATAGGCCTCACATTTATATTCATCCAAATCTGTCATTATTGCTTTAGCTGGTCAAGTTATTTAGTGTCCGTCAAAGCAGAGTTTTTGTTCTGGGTTGAAATACAATTCCCAATTTTGCAATTCTCTAAATTAGTGGTTTCTGCTGTATCAGGCCTACTTTAAATCTATCCCTAAAAGGGTATATTAGATTCAAGGTGCTGATAGGGTAATTCTCAATAACTACACACACACGCTACTGTGCAGATCCAAGTCTAATTCTGTCCGTAAACGTATACCTGTCACCCAGCGCCTAAAAAATAGGCCTCAGATTTATATTCATCCAAATCTGTCATTATTGCTTTAGCTGGTCAAGTTATTTAGTGTCCGTCAAAGCAGAGTTTTTATTCTGGGTTGAAATACAATTCCCAATTTTGCAATTCTCTAAATTAGTGGTTTCTGCTGTATCAGGCCTACTTTAAATCTATCCCTAAAAGGGTATATTAGATTCAAGGTGCTGATAGGGTAATTCTCAATAACTTCATACACACGCTACTGTGCAGATCCAAGTCTAATTCTGTCCGTAAACGTATACCTGTCACCCAGCGCCTAAATAATAGGCCTCAAATTTATATTCAGCTAAATCTGTCATTACTGGTGTGCCTGTATTAGTGTAATACGGTACCTAAATAGATAGCCAGATAGTGTTAGGTGTCTGTAAAAAAATGCCTGAATTTGAATTCAATACATTGGGCCAAATAATATTTTTCTTATTGTGGTGAACGGTAACAATGAGGAAAACATCTAGTAAGGGACGCGGACGTGGACATGGTCGTGGTGGTGTTAGTGGACCCTCTGGTGCTGGGAGAGGACGTGGCCGTTCTGCCACAGCCACACGTCCTAGTGTACCAACTACCTCCTGTCCCAGTAGCCGCCAGAATTTACAGCCATATTTGGTGGGGCCCAATGCCGTTCTAAGGATGGTAAGGCCTGAGCAGGTACAGGCATTAGTCAATTGGGTGGCCGACAGTGGATCCAGCACGTTCACATTATCTCCCACCCAGTCTTCTGCAGAAAGCGCACAGATGGCGCATGAAAACCAAGCCCATCAGTCTGTCACATCACCCCCATGCATATCAGGGAAACTGTCTGAGCCTCAAGTTATGCAGCAGTCTCTTATGCTGTTTGAAGACTCTGCTGCCAGGGTTTCCCAAGGGCATCCACCTAGACCTTCCCCAGCGGTGGAAGACATAGAATGCACTAACGCACAACCACTTATGTTTCCTGATGATGAGGACATGGGAATACCACCTAAGCACGTCTCTGATGATGACGAAACACAGGTTCCAACTGCTGCGTCTTTCTGCAGTGTGCAGACTGAACAGGAGGTCAGGGATGAAGACGATGCAGGGGACGATGAGGTCCTAGACCCCACATGGAATGAAGGTCGTGCCACTGACTTTCACAGTTCGGAGGAAGAGGCAGTGGTGAGACCGAGCCAACAGCGTAGCAAAAGACAAAGAGGGAGCAGTGGGCAAAAGCAGAACACCCGCCGCCAAGAGACTCCGCCTGCTACTGACCGCCGCCATCTGGGACCGAGCACCCCAAAGGCAGCTTCAAGGAGTTCCCTGGCATGGCACTTCTTCAAACAATGTGCTGACGACAAGATCCGAGTGGTTTGCACGCTGTGCCATCAGAGCCTGAAGCGAGGCATTAACGTTCTGAACCTTAGCACAACCTGCATGACCAGGCACCTGCATGCAAAGCATGAACTGCAGTGGAGTAAACACCTTAAAAACAAGCAAGTCACTCAGGCTCCCCCTGCTACCTCTTCTGCTGCTGCCGCCTCGGCCTCTTCTGCTGCTGCCGCTGCCTCGGCCTCTTCCTCCGCCTCTGGAGGAACGTTGGCACCTGCCGCCCAGCAAACATGGGATGTACCACCAACACCACCACCTGCGTCACCAAGCATCTCAACCATGTCACACGGCAGCGTTCAGCTCTCCATCTCACAAACATTTGAGAGAAAGCGTAAATTCCCACCTAGCCACCCTCGATCCCTGGCCCTGAATGCCAGCATTTCTAAACTACTGGCTTATGAAATGCTGTCATTTAGGCTGGTGGACACAGACAGATTCAAACAGCTCATGTCGCTTGCTGTCCCACAGTATGTTGTTCCCAGCTGCCACTACTTCTCCAAGAGAGCCGTGCCTTCCCTGCACAACCAAGTATCCGATAAAATCAAGTGTGCACTGCGCAACGCCATCTGTGGCAAGGTCCACCTAACCACAGATACGTGGACCAGTAAGCACGGCCAGGGACGCTGTATCTTCCTAACTGCACACTGGGTAAATGTAGTGGCGGCTGGGCCCCAGGCGGAGAGCTGTATGGCGCACGTCCTTCCGCCGCCAAGGATCGCAGGGCAACATTCTTTGCCTCCTGTCTCCTCCTCCTCCTACTCGGCTTCCTCCTCCTCTTCTTCCACCTGCTCATCCAGTCAGCCACACACCTTCACCACCAACTTCAGCACAGCCCGGGGTAAACGTCAGCAGGCCATTCTGAAACTCATATGTTTGGGGGACAGGCCCCACACCGCACAGGAGTTGTGGCGGGGTATAGAACAACAGACCGACGAGTGGTTGCTGCCGGTGAGCCTCAAGCCCGGCCTGGTGGTGTGCGATAATGGGCGAAATCTCGTTGCAGCTCTGGGACTAGCCGATTTGACGCACATCCCTTGCCTGGCGCATGTGCTGTATTTGGTGGTGCAGAAGTTCATTCGCAACTACCCCGACATGTCAGAGCTGCTGCATAAAGTGCAGGCCGTCTGTTCGCGTTTCCGGCGTTCACATCCTGCCGCTGCTCGTCTGTCTGCGCTACAGCGTAACTTCGGCCTTCCCGCTCACCGCCTCATATGCGACGGGCCCACCAGGTGGAACTCCACCTTGCACATGCTGGACAGACTGTGCGAGCAGCAGCAGGCCATAGTGGAGTTTCAGCTGCAGCACGCACAGGTCAGTCGCACTGCGGAACAGCACCACTTCACCACCAATGACTGGGCCTCCATGCGAGACCTGTGTGCCCTGTTGCACTGTTTCGAGTACTCCACCAACATGGCCAGTGTCGATGACGCTGTTATCAGCATTACAATACCACTTCTATGTCTCCTTGAGAAAACACTTAGGGCGATGATGGAAGAGGAGGTGGCCCAGGAGGAGGAGGAGGAAGAGGGGTCATTTTTAGCACTTTCAGGCCAGTCTCTTCGAAGTGACTTAGAGGGAGGTTTTTTGCAACAGCAGAGGCCAGGTACAAATGTGGCCAGACAGGGCCCACTACTGGAGGACGAGGAGGACGAGGATGAGGAGGAGGTGGAGGAGGATGAGGATGAAGTATGTTCACAGCGGGGTGGCACCCAACGCAGCTCGGGCCCATCACTGGTGCGTGGCTGGGGAAAAATGCAGGACGATGACGATACGCCTCCCACAGAGGACAGCTTGTCCTTACCTCTGGGCAGCCTGGCACACATGAGCGACTACATGCTGCAGTGCCTGCGCAACGACAGAGTTGCCCACATTTTAACGTGTGCGGAGTACTGGGTTGCCACCCTGCTGGATCCACGGTACAAAGACAATGTGCCCACCTTACTTCCTGCACTGGAGCGTGATAGTAAGATGCGCGAGTGCAAGCACACGTTGGTAGACGCGCTACTGAGAGCATTCCCAAATGTCACAGGGGAACAAGTGGAAGCCCAAGGCGAAGGCAGAGGAGGAGCAAGAGGTCGCCAATGCAGCTGTGTCACGGCCAGCTCCTCTGAGGGCAGGGTTAGCATGGCAGAGATGTGGAAAAGTTTTGTCACCACGCCACAGCTAACTGCACCACCACCTGATACGGAACGTGTTAGCAGGAGGCAACATTTCACTAACATGGTGGAACAGTACCTGTGCACACCCCTCCACGTACTGACTGATGGTTCGGCCCCATTCAACTTCTGGGTCTCCAAATTGTCCACGTGGCCAGAGCTAGCCTTTTATGCCTTGGAGGTGCTGGCCTGCCTGGCGGCCAGCGTTTTGTCTGAACGTGTATTCAGCACGGCAGGGGGCGTCATTACAGACAAACGCAGCTGCCTGTCTACAGCCAATGTGGACAAGCTGACGTTCATAAAAATGAACCAGGCATGGATCCCACAGGACCTGTCCATCCCTTGTGCAGATTAGACATTAACTACCTCCCCTTAACCATATATTATTGTACTCCAGGGCACTTCCTCATTCAATCCTATTTTTATTTTCATTTTACCATTATATTGCGGGGCAACCCAAAGTTGAATGAACCTCTCCTCTGTCAGGGTGCCGGGGCCTAAAAATATCTGACAGTGGCCTATTCCAGTGGTGGGTGACATGAAGCCTGATTCTCTGCTATGACATGAAGACTGATTCTCTGCTGACATGAAGCCAGATTCTCTGCTATGGGACCTCTCTCCTCTGCCTGGGTGCCTGGGCCTAAATATGTGACAGTGGCCTGTGCCAGTGGTGGGTGACATGAAGCCTGATTCTCTGCTATGACATGAAGACTGATTCTCTGCTGACATGAAGACTGAATCTCTGTTATGGGACCTCTCTCCTCTGTCTGGGTGCCGGGGCCTAAAAATATCTGACAGTGGCCTGTTCCAGTGGTGGGTGACATGAAGCCTGATTCTCTGCTATGACATGAAGACTGATTCTCTGCTGACATGAAGCCTGAATCTCTGTTATGGGACCTCTCTCCTCTGTCTGGGTGCCGGGGCCTAAAAATATCTGACAGTGGCCTGTTCCAGTGGTGGGTGACATGAAGCCTGATTCTCTGCTATGACATCAAGACTGATTCTCTGCTGACATGAAGCCTGAATCTGTGTTATGGGACCTCTCTCCTCTGTCTGGGTGCCGGGGCCTAAAAATATCTGACAGTGGCCTGTTCCAGTGGTGGGTGACATGAAGCCTGATTCTCTGCTATGACATGAAGACTGATTCTCTGCTGACATGAAGCCAGATTCTCTGCTATGGGACCTCTCTCCTCTGCCTGGGTGCCTGGGCCTAAATATGTGACAATGGACTGTTCCAGTGGTGGGTGACGTGAAGCATGATTCTCTGCTATGACATGAAGACTGATTCTCTGCTGACATGAAGCCTGATTCTCTGCTATGGGACCTCTCTCCAATTTGTATTGGTTAATTTTTATTTATTTTATTTTTATTTTAATTCATTTCCCTATCCACATTTGTTTGCAGGGGATTTAACTACATTTTGCTGCCTTTTGCAGCCCTCTAGCTCTTTCCTGGGCTGTTTTACAGCCTTTTTAGTGCCGAAAAGTTCGGGTCCCCATTGACTTCAATGGGGTTCGGGTTCGGGACGAAGTTCGGGTCGGGTTCGGAACCCGAACCCGAACATTTCCGGGAAGTTCGGCCGAACTTCTCGAACCCGAACATCCAGGTGTTCGCTCAACTCTACTCATCACTAATTGCAATATTATTTTAAGCTTTGTGCTGCAGCTTAGCTAGTTGCAGAGGATATGTATAAAGGCTAGTTATTGAAAACAATGGTTGTTAAGTCAACTGCTTATCATCAGACTTAATAGAACATGCTGGCTGCATTTAAGGAAGAGCTTCATCATTCTGTTATGAGGGTTTTCAACCATGCAAATCAGCTAGTGGCTTCCATACAAATTACATAATGATTAACACTGTATGTTAAAACATTTCTCACTCAATCATACGTAGCATATACATAGAAATCTATGTTAGACATATCAGTCATACAGATCCTGGACACAGAAACCTATGTAGGACATATCAGTCATGCAGATCATTCATGTACACAGAAATCTACAGTATATAAGACATATCAGTCATGCAAATTCTATACACAGAAATCTATGCAACACATATCGTTATAAAGATCCTGTACACAGAAACGTACATATGTAAGACATATCAGTCATTTGAATGCTAGACATTGAAATCTATGTAAAACTTTCATTCATACAAATGTTAAACATAGAAATTAATTTAACATACAGATCCTGTACACAGAAACCTATGTAACACATATTGGTCATATAGATCCTGTACACAGAAACTTACATATGTAAGACATATCAGTCATACAAATGTTATACATAGAAATCTATGTATTATATATCAGTCATATAGATCCTGAAAACAGAATCCTACAGTATGTAAGCCATGACAGTCATACAAATTCTATACATAAAAATCTAGAGTATGCAAGACATGTCTGTTATATAGTTCCAATACATAGAAATACAGTATATGTAAGACAAATTAGTGACAAGGGGTCTCTAAACATAAACTTATATACTACATATTGTTTATACAGATTATTTACATGGAAAACCATGTAAAACATTGGTCAAAGTTATATGATAGAGCGCAGTTTTCCACTGAACTAAATAACTAAATAATTTTTGCATCATATATTTTTTGTAATAATCTAGTAATAGTTTAGCCAGCACTGTCATGAGATAGAATAAGCTTATTGGGGGCTTCTGCCAATACCTGGGTGGTGAACCTCCAATCCATTCACACACAATAAAGAAGGGTCAGCACTCCAAGATGCAGGTAAACTTCTTAATATATACTTTATTCTTTTTTTTTTTTTTTTTTTTTATAAATATTTTATTGTTATAATACAAAAATTTAAATCCATATTACATACTTGATATTATAAATTCCATAGATCCGCCAATTCTGATCTGTAAACATAATTGACAATAATTTCATGCAGATATCCATAATATGTCAGTATTTGAAAATCAAAGGGAGGTCTCCTACTGGGGAGGGTGACAGGGCTCACCCGACATCCTAGGCTTGATAATGCAAGTGGAAAAAGCAACCCACTTAGCCCAGGTTCTCCATTCGCTACAGGGATAGGGGCCCGAAATCCAGACAGCCGCCCGGCAGTCTTTATTCTTTATTCTTCAATGTCATAATTTGCCAGCTGTATTAGTAGTAACAACATTTGAGATTTTGGTCTTTCATTAGACTGTGGCATAAATAAAGCAGTCAAAATGTGACATACAGAAATGACTGCTACATTTATGTACCAGCCTGATGAAGGGGTCAAACCTGAAACACTGCTACTACTAATATTTCAAAGCATACATCAATAAGCTGTATCTTATAGACCTGAAAATTTGTTTCTTTCTTGTATATAGATGGTTCAGGTCTGTAAAACCCTTGTCTCATTCACACTGTTCACTATACTTTTAACATCAAAGGCCAAAGCAGTCTTTAGACATTTCTTGGTACAGTACTAGAAATAGATTGTTTTGGATATACTTCATTTACACTCCTGTTGGATTCCAATTAGAATAATCATCACTGACTGTCATTAATTGCAGTGGTGATTACAACTATGGGAGCAACCCCTTTGAAGTGTAATCCCTTTCCCAATAGATCATTCAAGGAAATTACAGTATAAAGACAGCTGTAGATTAACAGTTACTCTTAAGGATCATTATCAAGAACAGGCAAGCTACCGGTTACAGCCTATAATAGCTTCTACACAAAGGCATTATAGACAACGTGAAGTAAAGCTTAAAAATATCATAGTGAATGGGCTAAATGCTCATCCTGGATTCCCAGTGGACAGTCCAAATGTTCACTTAGGGCTCATGCACATGACCGCAATCGTTCCTGGAAACACAGCGCGTGTGTTGGCCATATTTTCCAAACCAATGGCGGGTCCTCTGACCTGGTCGCTCTGTCATCAGGATTCAGTGAGCAGCCAGTATCCAGGTGAAAACGATTCAATCCACTTGGAGAAGACTGTATGATACTATAGATCATGGGATTTGTGCTGAGATGCTGAGATACTTGCTCACGCACAATTTATTTATTTTTAATGGTAGGATTTACCACCAGCTCAGGGGTACAGCGATGGGTTGTTCTTGTGCACCATCCTCTGTCATCCTGCTCCTGGGCTGGTGGGAATCCACAGTTTTTTTTGGTGAACGTATGTTGTCGAGTACCGGGGCCATTTTGCTGTGGGCCAGATACATCAACGACAAATTCATCATTTGGAATGACTCTAGACCTGCCTTCACACAGTTTTTTGATATGCTCAACTGTAATGAAATTGGAAAGATTCAAGTTTGAGGTGGACTTAAATTTATTGCCATTCTTGGACATCTGTATTTCTAGGGGACAATCGGACGAACTGTCTACTACAATTTATAGAAAACCTACCTTTACCACCTCAGTTTTACACTGGTCTAGCATTCATCCCACCCCTCTCAAAAAGGGGATCCCAGGAAGGCAGTACTTGCGTGTACGCTGAAACTTCTCTGAGAACCATGAGTTTGTGAGACAGGCTCGGGACCTCAGGGAAAGGTTTCACTCTAGAGGGTACCCGGATATTGTGTTGCGACAGGCATTCCAGAGGGCTAGATCGACACCCCGCATAGATCTCCTAACTCCCAAGGAGAAAAAGCTAGGGGATCATAAGATTTGCCTGATTGGCACATTTGATGGGATGTCTGATAAAGTGAGGGATATCTTAAAAAAACACTGGTCAATCCTTCTCATGGACCCTGATATCTGTGAGACTGTACATGATTACCCACAAATAACATTTAAGAGGGGCCAAATTCTCAGGGATATTTTGGCTCATAGTTACTATTCCCCAGGACCTACATCTGGTACCTGGTTAGACCGCAAACCGGAGGGTTGTTTTAGGTGCAGTGGCTGTGTTGCCTGTGGCACAATGAGGACCTCTAAGATATTTTTCAGTACCAACTTACAACGAATCTTTCGTATCCGCAACTTTATTACCTGCCACAGCAGTGGTTTGATCTATAGGATCACCTGTAAATGTAAAATGGAGTATATAAGCAAAACGAGTAGGGAGTTGCGAAGATGAGTTGGCGATATAGTTAACAAGAGAGACACGGTAGTGTCGCGACGTGCATGAACATCATCAAGGAGACCCACGATGCATTAGTGTTGTAGGTATTAAATTGGTAAAACCACCCATCAGAGGGGGTGACTGGGACCATATTTTGTTGCAGCATATGGCCAGGTGGATTTTTCTCCTGCGCATGGTCTCACCCTCTGGACTAAATGAGCAGCTGAACTGCTTTATTTGAACATTTCCCTTGTGAAACCTAACTCAGAATGTATTCTGGCTTAGGTTTAAAAATTTTCAACAGCAATTTTTTGTGGGTTGGCTTATATTCTAATCCATTCTCTTTATATATGACTATTTCCTTGTCTATCTGTCAGAGTAATAATTCTTTACTAACCATTGGTTGCAAGTAATGTAGACATGAGGTAATTGTTCTATTCCTCAGACTTGGTCTCCAATTTTTATTTATGCTATAAATGCCCTTCTATGTTACACGGCCCCAAACCAGGACCGTGTTGGTATTGGTTGCTGGGGACGCACCCTGGTTTTCCAGCAACTGTATTTACCGCCGATCGCACTATCATTTGGTACGCTCTGACGTGATGTCAGTATCACTGTCACGGATGATGTTGCAGATAGCTGTAACTTATGAATAAATGCCAACTGGCTTGATCCCAAACTAAGGAGCATATACAGTTGTGGCCAAAAGTTTTGAGAATGATATAAATATTGGAAATTGGAAAAGTTGCTGCTTAAGTTTTTATAATAGCAATTTGCATATACTCCATAATGTTATGAAGAGTGATCAGATGAATTGCATAGTCCTTCTTTGCCATGAAAATTAACTTAATCCCAAAAAAACCTTTCCACTGCATTTCATTGCTGTCATTAAAGGACCTGCTGAGATCATTTCAGTAATCGTCTTGTTAACTCAGGTGAGAATGTTGACGAGCACAAGGCTGGAGATCATTATGTCAGGCTGATTGGGTTAAAATGGCAGACTTGACATGTTAAGAGGGTGATACTTGAAATCATTGTTCTTCCATTGTTAACCGTGGTGACCTGCAAAGAAACGTGTTCAGCCATCATTGCGTTGCATAAAAATGGCTTCACAGGCAAGGATATTGTGGCTACTAAGATTGCACCTCAATCAACAATTTATAGGATCATCAAGAACTTCAAGGAAAAAGGTTAAATTCTTGTTAAGAAGGCTTCAGGGCGTCCAAGAAAGTCCAGCAAGCGTCAGGATCGTCTCCTAAAGAGAATTAAGCTGCGGGATCGGAGTGCCACCAGTGCAGAGCTTGCTTAGGAATGGCAGCAGGCAGGTGTGAGCGCATCTGCACGCACAGTGAGGCGAAGACTTTTGGAAGATGGCCTGGTGTCAAGAAGGGCAGCAAGGAAGCCACTTCTCTCCAAAAAAAACATCAGGAACAGATTGATCTTCTGCAGAAAGTCTGGTGAATGGACTGCTGAGGACTGGGGCAAAGTCATATTCTCCGATGAAGCCTCTTTCCGATTGTTTGGGGCATCTGGAAAAAGGCTTGTCCGGAGAAGAAAATGTGAGCACTACCATCAGTCCTGTGTCATGCCAACAGAAAAGCATCCTGAGACCATTCATGTGTGGGGTTGCTTCTCATCCAAGGGAGTGGGCTCACTCACAATTTTGCCCAAAAACACAGCCATGAATAAAGAATGGTACCAAAACACCCTCCAACAGCAACTTCTTCCAACAATCCAACAACAGTTTGGTGATGAACAATGCATTTTCCAGCACGATGGAGCACCGTGCCATAAGGCAAAAGTCATAACTAAGTGGCTCGGGGACCAAAACTTTGACATTTTGGGTCCATGGCCTGGAAACTCCCCAGATCTTAATCCCATTGAGAACTTGTGGTCAATCCTCAAGAGGCGGGTGGACAAACAAAAACCCACTAATTCTGACAAACTCCAAGAAGTGATTATGAAAGAATAGATTGCAGAGGTCCTGAAAAAGAAGGGCCAACACTGCAAATACTGACTCTTTGCATAAATGTCATGTAATTGTCGATAAAAGCCTTTGAAACGTATGAAGTGCGTGTAATTATATTTCACTACATCACAGAAACAACTGAAACAAAGATCTAAAAGCAGTTTAGCAGCAAACTTTGTGAATACTAATATTTGTGTAATTCTCAAAACTTTTGGCCACGACTGTAGGTGAGCCCTATAAAACCCTAAGAGCTCTCCCTGACTGCTATGCCCATACAAGGGTCTTAATGGTAGACGATTGCATGCCCACGTACCCAAGACTGTGTGACACCTGAAAATCCTATAATAGTGAGGGGACACGACCACCGGCTCACTGCACTTAATACGGACGGAGTCAGGGTCATCTAGAATCAAGCCAGCAAGGAAACACAATACATGAAAAGACTTATCTGAGCAAACAGCAGCAGCAGCCTCCAGCAGTGAACACTTCATCCAGGAAGTAGTATAAACAGCAAAGTGAGGCAGTATGGGAGGGAATATAAAGGGAGACGATTAGTCTAAATAGGTGACACCTGAGAGAAGGAAAGGAGATGACAAAGTGAAACCAAAACAAAGAACGTCATGCAAGAGGTAGAGAAGGACGTCTGCCAGAGCTTCTCACAGAACTGGCGGTGACAATCACATGACACTAACGTCATCACGTTTCTAACTGTCTATCGGACTGGGATCTGTTACAACCACTTTTTCCCAAGATTCAGGTTTGATCACGTGTATCGATTGATGTAAATGTTGATAAACAAATGCTTCAGGTATTTATATGCTAACAATCTGAGGTATTTGTATCTTCAGCTTTTTTGCGGTTCAGTTACCAGTTAATATCCGTGTAGTTCTTCTGGACCAATTGTTGTTTATTATTTTCTACTTTCTGACCCTTATTTTTTTCCCCTGATGAACCAATAATTGGGAAAACGCGTTGGAAGTATTTAGGACAATGAGAGGGTGAGATAGGGCAGGCACGGGACCATAGGCCACCCACCATCAGGGTGTTTCTGTGGGTTGAGGTATTAGTTAGGGATTTATTAGGGACATCTCTCCGTAGAGTATTATACCCGCCCTCCCTTCTATGTATATTTGTAAGTGTTGGTGTTTTTGGTCCATTATGAGCAATGTTTGTTATATTTTAGAGGAATATGAAGTGATTTAATATTAATGTGGTGATTAAAAGTCACGTTTTATTCCTATCTTTCTGTGACTCTCCTGTAATACAATTTAACACCGCTAGATGGTGCTATAACCACACTAAACACTTATGAAATACCCTATCTCTGGAAAAGTAGACTGTAATGGTTTTCTAACCCTGCTGGGCAGAACAATTCGTATTCAGATCCGTTGCTTTGACATTAGAACTTTATCCTATAAGGGCCTCCTATTTCTCTTGATTATCTTTGAGATGTTTCTACACATTGATTAGGTTCCTCCTGTGCTAAATTTAATTAATTGGATATGATTTAGAAAGATACACAAAATGTCCAAGATGCTCACCAATGTATGGACTGGAGAAAAGCCCACCCACTACCTATTGATGTTAAAATGTACAAAGCAAGAAAAAATGGCCGGCTCACAGTCAATTTGCATACATTTTACTAAATTAGTACTTATACATGTATATATAAAAAAGTATCATTAGAACAATATTTTAAAAATTATCAAAAACACATTCGCTTTAATTGTTTAAGATGCGGAGCTCTCGCATAAAACATTCATAAATTATATACAAGATACGGCCTTGTGATTCTTATAGTTCCTTGTATCGAAATTTGTATCTTATTTATAAAAATGACTTAATATGCACATAAGATGTATTTGATGTTCGATATCCTAGTGCTCCTGCGCTCAGGCTGGGACTAGTAGCACTAACGAGCTATACATAAAATGTCTCGTTATGTCCCGCTTTATCCAATCAAATACCTTCTGTATAAGTAAACTTCCTATTGTCACACTCTAGTGTGGGAGGAAAACCCCACACCGAACATAGGAGGTAAAGGGGAAAGTAAATAAGGCCTGAAAACTAGGGAAGGAAGATGGACACCTCCTAGTGAAAACCCTAATCAAAGCCCTAACTGACTACCAGTATGAACAAACCCCAGGGGTAGGTGAGTTCATACACAGGAATTCCTAGAGCAGTGATGGTGAACCTCTTAGAGACCGAGTGCCCAAACTGCAACCCAAAACCCACTTATTTATCGCAAAGTGCCAACACGGCAATTTAACCTGAACACCAATATCATATATATTCCATGTACTTTATCATTTAGCTATAATAACCTGCCTACATTCAATGTGCTGCCTGTGCTGTTCATAGCATGTCCTGCACTGATGAATGGCAGGAAAAGTCTAAGGCATATTGGTACACCATAGACTTTCTCCAGGGTACGGGTGCCCACAGAGAGGGCTCTGAGTGCCGCCTCTGGCACCCATGCCATAGGTTCGCCATCACTGACCTAGAGTCATATCTAACCCTAAAGGACCCTGGTATTGAGAGGAATAAGACATCTTGTTCCTCCAAAAGGAAGGATGAATAGGAGTCTCCCTAAGGCCTAATACAAAATAACAAGGAAATGCAACACACAGAAAAGCCAAAATACAATGGGAAAGGTAACACTTAACTTCCAAGAAGCTATGGCAGCACCAGGAACTCAGCCGAGATTCAAACACCAGCTAATCACAGGTCCAACTGAAGCTATAAACCGCACAGCATTGTGGGAGAAACAATTATAAATAGGGAAAGTTAAATGACTACAATAGAAACACCTGGAGGTTAAGGGTGTGGCCAGTACCAGAAACAACACAGACGCCTATTGATCCACAAGGTAAACATGTCAAATCAAACCATGTGTTGCCAGTCTCAAAGATCTCCTGCCACTCACTGTCGCGGGAACGTCCGTATGTCTTGGTACATCCATGACACATATATTGGCTCATTATATTTATCTGTGGTGGTTTTGGTGATCAGTTACTCATGGAATTCACTGCGCTGTGACCGTGTTAATGGATTGCAGTCGACTGCCCGGTCTGCTGTATGTCGGCTTGAATGGTCTTCTCGCGCATCCGCCCTTGTCCTCATGTTGATTATTTTCACATGATAGTTTACGTCTTTGATTTCTCACAGGCCATATCTCCCAGACACGTTTCGGAACAGGACGTTCCTTGCTCAGCGGTAGCAAGTAATATTATGGCGTAATGTTTCAGCATGCCTGCAATACAAGGGCGCATGCGCGAGAAGACATACAGTTGCAAGAAAAAGTATGTGAACCCTTTGGAATTATATGGATTTCTGCACAAATTGGTCATAAAATGTGATCTGATCTTCATCTAAGTCATAACAATAGACAATCACAGTCTGCTTAAACTAATAACACACAAAGAATTAAATGTTACCATGTTTTTATTGAACACACCATGAAAACATTCACAGTGCAGGTGGAAAAATTATGTGAACCCTTGATTTAATAACTGGTTGAACCTCCTTTGGCAGCAATAACTTCAACCAAACGTTTCCTGTAGTTGCAGATCAGACATGCACAACGGTCAGGAGTAATTCTTGACCATTCCTCTTTACAGAACTGTTTCAGTTCAGCAATATTCTTGGGATGTCTGGTGTGAATCGCTTTATTGAGGTCATGCCGCAGCATCTCAATCGGGTTGAGGTCAGGACTCTGACTGGGCCACTCCAGAAGGCGTATTTTCTTCTGTTTAAGCCATTCTGTTGTTGATTTACTTCTATGCTTTGGGTCGTTGTCCTGTTGCAACACCCATCTTCTGTTGAGCTTCAGCTGGTGGACAGATGGCCTTAAGTTCTCCTGCAAAATGTCTTGATAAACTTGGGAATTCATTTTTCCTTCGATGATAGCAATCTGTCCAGGCCCTGACGCAGCAAAGCAGCCCCAAACCATGATGCCCCCACCACCATACTTCACAGTTTTTATGTTGGTGTGCTGTGCCTCTTTTTCTCCATAGTGTTGTGTGTTTCTTCCAAACAACTCAACTTTGGTTTCATCTGTCCACAGAATATTTTGCCAGTACTGCTGTGGAACAGCCAGTTGCTCTTGTGCAAACTGTAAACGTGCAGCAATGTTTTTTTTGGACAGCAGTGGCTTCCTCTGTGGTATACTGCCATGAAATACATTCTTGTTTAGTGTTTTATGTATCATAGATTCGCTAACAGGGATGTTAGCATATGCCAGAGACTTTTTTAAGTCTTTAGCTGACACTCTAGGATTCTTCTTCACCTCATTGAGCAGTCTTCGCTGTTCTCTTGTAGTCATCTTTACAGGACGGCCACTCCTAGGGAGAGTAGCAGCAGTGCTGAACTTTCTCCATTTATAGACAATTTGTCTTACTGTGGACTGATGAACAGCAAGGCTTTTGGAGATACTTTTATAACCCTTTCCAGCTTTATGCAAGTCAACAATTCTTAATCGTAGGTCTTCTGAGAACTCTTTTGTGTGAGGCATCATTCACATCAGGCAATACTTCTTGTGAAAAGCAAACCCAGAACTGGTGTCTGTTTTTTATAGGGCAATGCAGCTGTAACCAACACCTCCAATCTCATCTCATTGATTGGACTCCAGTTGGCTGACACCTCACTCCAATTAGCTCTTGGAGATGTCATTAGTCTAGGGGTTCACATAATTTTTCCACCTGCACTGTGAATGTTTACATGGTGTGTTCAATAAAAACATGGTAACATTTAATTATTTGTGTGTTATTAGTTTAAGCAGACTGTAATTGTCTATTGTTGTGTCTTAGATTAAGATCAGATCACATTTTATGACCAATTTGTGCAGAACTCCATTTAATTCCAAAGGGTTCACATACTTTTTCTTGCAACTGTACAAGCCGACATAAAGCAGAATGGGCGGCCGACTGCGATCCAGTAACACGATCACAGCGCTGTAGATTCCGTGAGAAACTGATCACCAAAACTACCACCAATACAGATAAATACAACAAGCCAATATATACTTATGCTGAAGTTATTTGATTGGATAAAGCGGGACATAACGGGACATTTTATGTATAGCTCACTAGTGCTTCAAGTCCCAGCCTGAGCGCAGGAGCACTTGGATATCAGGAACACCAAATACATTTTATGTGGATATTAAGTCATTTTTATAAATAAGATACAAATATAGATACAAGAAACTATAAGAATCACAAGGCCATATCCTGTATATCATTTATAAATATTTTATGCGAGAGCTCCGCATCTTAAACACTTAAAGGGACCGTGAATGTGTTTTTGATAATCATTTTTAATATATTGTTTTTATGATTTAGTAAATTGTATGCAAATTGACTGTGAGACAGCCATTTTTTTCCTTTCATGATTTAGAAAGGCACATCCCCGTAGAGCTCCAAGAAAGAATTGTTTGGAGGCACAGATTTGGAGAAGGGTACAAAAATAATTCTGCTGCACTGAAAGTTCCCAAGAGTACAGTGCCCCCTATGATTTTTAAATGGAAGAAATCTAGAACAACCAAGAATTTTCCTAGCGCTGACCACCGCAGCAAACTAAAAGTAATCGGGAGGAAGGGGAGAGACTTTGTAAGAGAGGTGACCAAGAACTCAATGGTCACTCTGACTGAGCTCCAAAGAACCTGTGTGCAGATGGGAGAAACTCCCAGAAAGCCAACCATTACTGCAGAACTTCGTTAATCTAGTCTTCATGGCAAAGTGGCCAGAAAGAACCCCCTTCTCAGTAAAAGACACATGAACATTTGCAAAAATAGCACCTAAAGTCTCACAGACTTGAGAAACAAGATTCTCTACTTTGATGAAACCAACATTCACCTTTTTGGCCTCAATTCTAAACATTGTGTCTGGAGGAAACCAGGCACTGGTCATTACCTACCCAAACCCATCCTTACAGTGAAGCATGTTGGTGACAGTATCATGCTGTTGGGGGGGTGTTTTCCTAGCTGAGAAATTAGAGACTGGTCAGGGTTGAGAAAAAGCTGAATGGAGCAAAGTACATATTCTATATATAAACCTGAACCAGAGTGCTCTGGAACTCAGATTGGGCTGAAAATTCACTTTGCAACAAGTCGATAACCTAAGACACACAACCAAGACATCACAGGCATGGCTTAGGAACAACTCTGCGAAAGCCCTTGAGTGGCCCAACCAGAGCCCTGACTTGAACCCAATTGAACATCTCTGGAGAGAACTGAAAATGGTGGTCCACCAACAGTCCTTATGCTACCTGACATAGCCTTAGAGGCAGAAAATCCCTAAATCCAGTTGTCCAAACCTTGTGCCATCATACCCAAGAAAATGTGTTTCAAATGTGTTTCAGCTGAGTACTGAGTATAGGGTCTGAATGCTTATAAAAATTCTATATTTTAGTTTTAGTTTTTCAATAAATTAACAAAGGTTTCCAACATTCACTTTCTTATTATGGGGTACTGAGAGATTGATGGGGAAAAACTTGAATTTTTATTTTTTTATTTTATGCAACGTAAAAAACTGAAAGGGTCTGAAGACTTTATGAATGCGGTGTAGGTGCTGACAAGTGAATAAAGGTTAGAACGTTGACATGGTTGTATACAATGAAATATTTTATGGCATTAATATTTTGCAATGGCCAGTGCACAAAAAAGAGGCTATATTGTTTTGAACACCATCTGAGTCAAATATCTTTTTCTTGTGCAAAACTAATAATTACCAAATTATCTTTGTTATTAAGCCTCACTGCTTTCTGACAGCCATGACCACATATGTTTGATTACATACTTGCATAAAGTCTTGTTTTTTGCAGGACTAGTTGCATTTGTTATTATTTCATTTTGAGTACATACAACATAGAGCACATAGGGCAATCGGGCAGTTCTTGTCTGTATTCCACAAAGTGGAAAGCCACTAACAAGAGCAGGAGTATGCCACCTATGCCTTTCATGAGGCAACCCCTTTATGCACCTGTATTTCATTTCATATTGTTTGGAGGTACTGGCCTAACTTTTTTTTTTTTTTTTTGCACAACCCTTTTAAATGTTAGTTCTGGAGAAGCCTCTTCCACGAAGAAAAAAACATAACTATTTTGGAATAAAAATGAATCATGGCTTTCATCAAGACTTGTAAACAATGCTGTTGGTATATAATCTCATCTTTATAAAAAAAAAAAAGTAAAAGATCTGCACAGACTGAGTTAATATTGTTCCAACAAGCCATGACAATCCAGTTTTGAGAAGAGCAACCATTGAGCATGATTGACAAAGTGTTCAAAGCTTGAAAATGTTGACACATAAATATGGCATGTGCAACCCTAGCAACTGAACTCTAACTGCATCCAAAGACAATTATATGCTTTCTTTAATTAGCTGCCTTTGTTCTGGCTCAGCTTTGTGCTTTGCTGGCTTTATGTAAGATTATTTGTGATGGGGTGGCTGCAATTCTGAGGACACAATACAGATTTTCTGCAATTAAAAATGGAACGTTGCTTTCCATCCAGTTTGCAGGAAAAGTGGGACATGTATATTTAAAGCCTTAAAATGTTTACAAAGAAGGTTACTTAGTGCATGTTTCATCTGCTGTGAGCAAATATGGCAGAGAAGGAGACTTTTCATTGTACTGCTTTCCCAAGAGATCATCTTATGCAGAAAATTAAAAGAGATTAAAAAACATTTGCATATATGTTTACTTACAACATTATGGAATATATTATCTGAACGATTTGAATTATAAATGTATAATGTTCCTTAGCTTAACCAGATAAACTGGAGGACTAGGGGATACATGTTTTAGGAGCATATATCCTGTGTGTAGGATCAATAGACATTAACAAAACATAGATTATGGATATGGTCTGCTGATGTATACCCTGAATGTGACCATTAAGTACACAATGTATAGTGGCTTTGCATGGGAAGATGAATTGAACTGGATCCCTAAAAGGGCATACAGAAAGTGGTTGTTTTCCTGACATAACCTCATTCAGCTAAGCCTAATATATTTTATCAATGGTCATTACCAGGAGTACAGAGAACCAACTCGCTATTTCTCTATAGTCCATGCAAGAACAAAATACCCATGGAAACTGACAGTAATACGGGTCTGGATAGGACCATTATTCAGGCAGCAGGCAGGTCAAAAAATTTTGACCAATGTATGAAAAAAATAAAAAATCTCAGTTTTGTGTGTACAGGCTTTGAATGCAGTATTATAGCAAACCAGCTTTCCATAAAGTCATTCTAAGGCCCCTTTCACACGAGCGAGTTTTCAGCGCGGGTGCAATGCGTGACGTGAACGCAAAGCACCGGCACTGAATCCTGACCTATTCATTTCAATGGGTCTGTGTACATTATAGTTTTTTTTCACGCATCAGTTCTGCGTTGCGTGAAAAACACAGCATTTTCTATATTCTGCGTTTTTCAGGCAGCCCTGGCCCCATAGAAGTGAATGGGGCTTCAGTGAAAAACGCCTTGCATCCGGAAGCAAGTGTGGATGGAATGCATTTTTCACTGATGGTTGCTAGGAGATGTTGTTTAGTGATGGACGAACATTGGCCGGGACGATTCACGAATGGCGATCACGCGAATGCGATCAAATGTTCGGGAACCGCAAGTTCGCGGATGCCCCATTCACTTTAATGGCAGGCGAACCTGAAAAACCTTCAGGTCATATTTGCAGCCACCAAATACTTACTGGAAGTGCACAAATCATCCCACAACATGGAAAGTGACATACCAGAGAGGGATCAATAGCAAAAATTCCCACAAAAAATATGTATTTTAATCAGGGGCCATATTTATGAGTCTTAAAGGGAAACTGTCAAAAATGTGCCCTGCTGGAGCCTAGAAAATTTTTATTTTAGACCACGGGAGTACAGGCCCCAAACATTAGGCATTCACCAGACAGAAAACATCAAGTGACTATGTGGCTGGAGGTACATTAGGCGGTCAGCGTATAACAATTTTACTGTTGCCCAGTTAGATTACAGGCCCCAAAAATTATACATTCACCGTACGGAAAAGATCAAATGATTATGTGGCTGGAGGTATATTAAACGATCAATGGATATCAATTTTACTGCAGGCCAGTGGAGTTTAGGCCCCAAAAATTATTCATTAACCAGACAGAAAACATCAAGTGATTATGTGGCTGGAGGTATATTGGACGGTCAATGGATATCAATTTTACTGCAGGCCAGTGGAGTACAGGCCCCAAAAATTATTGATTCAACCTACAGAAAAGAACAAGTGATTATGTGGCTGGAGGTATATTATACGGTCATTGGATATCAATTTTATTGCAGGCCAGTACAAATATATGTCATATAAAATAGGATTAAAAACATGGCTAACGAAATCCCCCCCTCTTAAAAATTTTTTTTTATAATAGTTGAAATTCGATAACACGTGGTCGTCACAGGTGTTGAATTAATTCCTCCGTGGCCCCAAACATTAGGCATTCATCGGACAGAAAAGGCCTTTTATGCCGCTGTATTTACATAAGACAGGTATCATAGCTAGGCGAGTGCACTTATCGATCACAATCCCCCCTGCTGCGCTGAACGTCCTTTTGGACAGGGCACTCGACGAGGGGCGAGCCAAGAGTTCCATGGAAAATTGTGCCAGCTCTGGACACTTGCATACCCAGTAGTCAAGGGGTCCTCGCTTCTCAGAGCGTCCACATCGGCCGTTAACCCGATGTAGTCAGACACCTGTCGGTCCAGGCGTTTCCTGAGGCTGGATTCGGAGGGTGGCTGTCAATGGGTTGGCTGCAAGAATGATCTCCTATCCAAAGTGACCAACACATCTTTAAACCGCCCTCTTTTTGCATGCACTGTAGGATTGGTACCCGCAACTGTTTCTCTGTTGGTAGAAATTCCTCTGCCAGCGTCCGCAACAGCATAATGCATTATCTCTCGAAGCAAGACCTGGAAATGCTGCATTCTGACAGCCCTCTGTGATGCTGGTAACATGTCCGCCATTTTGTGTTTGTACCAGGGGTCTAAGTACGTTGACACCCAGAACTGGTCCTTCCCCTTTATGCTTTTTATACAGAGGTCCCTCTTCAAACACTGGAGCATGAAGCCCTCCATTTGCACTAAATTGGAAGCAATGGAGCGACCTGGCTCCTGCTCATCTATCAGGAGAATGTCGTCCTTGGTCTCCTCCCCCCAGCCACGGACAACACCAGGGATCCTAGAAAAGTTTAAAGCCTGCTCTTATTGCTCCTCCTCCTCCTCCCCCCAGGCACCATCCTCCTCTGACTCCTCTTTAGACTCCTGCTGACTTGTCTCAGATGGAGTAGCCCCATTCAGCATTGCAACTTCCTCAATTTCCTGCTCCTGCTCCTCTACGGCTTGATCAATCACATGACGTAATGCACACTCCCAAAAGAAGGCGTAAAGTATAATGTCACTGATGGCGCCCTGGCTGCGACTGACCAGTTTGGTGATCTCATCAAATGGCCACAGAAGTCTGCATGTGTCGCGCATGAGGAGCCACTGGCACGGTGAAAAAAAAACAGAACCTGTCCTGCCGCAGAGTTCGTATAGGTAGTCGTTAACGGCACGTTTCTGCTGGAGCAGCCTATCAAGCATATACTGTACAAGGTGGAGTTACAGTGAGTTGGGCAGTCACAAATCAGACGTCTGACAGGCAAGTGGTGTCGCCGCTGAATGTCAGCAAGTCGAGCCATGGCCGTGTAAGATCTTCTAAAATGGCCAGAGATTTTCGTGGCCTGCCGCAAGACATCCTGGGGTATTTGGCAATGAATCGCTGCCATGCACGGCACGTGTGTCATTTTGCCCTGCTTCAGCGCGCTCAGCAGATTGGCACCGTTGTCGTACACCACTTTTACCAACTGTCAAATTGAGCGGGGTTAGCCACTGATCAGCCTGTGACCACAGAGCTGAAAGGAGTGCAGGACTGGTGTGGCTCTTGGCTTCCAGGTACAACAGCCGCAGCACAGCATGGCAACGTCTCACCTGGCATGTCGAATAGGTTCTGGGGAGCTGGGGGGTGCAGCGGAAGAGGCGGTAGCAGTAGAAACGGAGAAGTCAGCCGAGGAGGAGACAGAGGATAGAGGAGGAGGAGAAGAAGAGGCAGGCCTGCATGCAATCCGTGGTGGTAACACCAAATCCACATGGGTGCCACGGGTTGCATGCTTGACAGCCGTCAGAAGGTTCACCCAGTGGGCAGTAAAAGTTATGTACCTTCCCTGCCCGTGTTTGCTAAACCACGTGTCTGTGGTCAGATGTATCTTGGCACCGACACTGTGTGCCAGAGATATATTAACTTGCTGCTGAACGTGGCCATATAGCTCTGGGATACCCTTCTGGGATAAATATTTCCTTCCGGGGACCTTCCATAGTGGTGTGCCAATGGCCACACATTTTTTAAAGGCCTCCGAGTCCACCAGTTTATATGGCAGTAGTTGGCGGACTAGCAGTTCTGACAAGCCGGGCAAGAGGGTTATCCGGCGTAATCAACTTTTTACGTTCGAACATTTGGGCCACGGAAGCCTGCCTTCTGCCAGATGAATGCGACGATGGCACGCTGGAAGGCAGAGTGGAGGACAATTGGGAAGAGAGAGGAGAAGGAGAAGAGACAGGACGTGGAGCGCAGGGAGTGTGGCTTTGTGGGTTCTGATGGTGTTGCTCCCACTGTGCTCGGTGAAGGGAGGCCAGGTGCCTTCTTAAGGCGGTCGTCCCTAGGTGAGTGTTGGGCTTACCGTGACTTATGCGTTGACAGCACAGGCTGCAGATGGCAACACTATTGTCAGCAGTTGACACGTTAAAAAAATCCCACTCTGCGAAGCCATGTGCCAGCGTTCTGGGAGTGACAGATGTGACCGTGCATGGTGGATGTCTCACTCCAGATACATTTGCAGTCTGCTTTTTGCCTCCTGCGAGTTCCGCCTGCTTCTCCTCCTTCTCCTCCCTCTCTGCTGCTCAGTCTCTCCCTCTGAACTCACCTCCTCTTTCTCTCTGGTGGGCACCGACATGACGTCCATCGACATATCATCATCGTCACCTTCACCACCACTGACATTAGATATCTCGGAGTAGGTAGCAACAGCGGGGACCACCCTCCTTGGGCTGATCTAGGTACTGTCGTAAGACCGCGGGGTGGCGGCCATTGCTACCTCCTCTTCCTCATTTGATGCCAAGAATGGCTGCGCATCGGTAAGGTCTGGGAATAGATGGGAAAATAATTCCTCTGACTCAAGTAGAGGGACTATAGTGGTGGTAATGGTGGTGGTGTCTTTGGGGGTGCACACAGCAGAAAGTGAGGAGGGTGCTGATACAGAGGATGAGGAGGGTGCAGAAGAGGAAGGCTGAGTGAGCCACTTAACCAACTCTGGTGCGTCCTTTGACATAATCGCACGCACCTTCTCCAACTTCCCACTTGTGCTCCGGCCTGGTGCACTTGCCCGACCCCTACCTCCCCTGCGGAATTGCCTGCCTCTTCTTCTGCCTGTCATTTTCAAAATGACCTTGTGACAAAATCCCTATAGAAGAGCAGTATTTGTGGAAGCTGGTTTATCGCAGGCCTCAATCAATATTTGGTGGAAGCCAGTATATCAAAACCCTGTATCAGTATTTTGTGGAAAAAGGTATATAGAACTCAATAATCAGTATTTTCTGGAAGTCTGTAAATCAAACCCCTTAATCAATATTTGGTGGAAGCCGGTGTATCGCAGGCCTCAATCAATATTTGGTGGAAGCCGGTATATTAATACCCTCTATCAGTATTTTGTGGAAACAGGTATATAGAACCCAATAATCAGTATTTGCTGGAAGCCAGTAAATCACAACCCCTTAATCAATATTTGTGGGAAGCTGGTGTATCGCAGGCCTCAATCAATATTTGGTAGAAGCCGGTATATCAATACCTTCTATCAGTATTTTGTGGAAACAGGCATATAGAACCCAATAATGAGTATTTGCTGGAAGCCGGTAAATCAAACCCCTTAATCAATATTTGGTGGAAGCTGGTGTATCGCAGGCCTCAATCAATATTTTGTGGAAGCCGGTATATCAATAAACTCTGTCAGTATTTTGTGGAAACAGGTATATAGAACCCAATAATGAGTATTTGCTGGAAGTCTGTTAATCAAACCCCTTAATCAATATTTGGTGGAAGCCGGTGTATCGCAGGCCTCAATCAATATTTGGTGGAAGCCGGTATATCAAAACCCTCTATCAGTATATTGTGGAAACAGGTATATAAAACCCAATAATGAGCATATATATAATAATGAGAATAATATTTGCTGTAAGTTGGTATATTAAACCCCTTAATCAATATTTGGTGGAAGCTGGTGTATTGCAGGCCTCAATCTATATTTGGTGGAAGCCGGCGTATCACACCCCTCAATCAATATTTTGTGGAAGCAGGTATATCGCACCCCTTAATCAGTTTTTTTGGGGGCGACAGGTATATCACACCAGTTGCAATTAGTTATTCGAATAGCGTTTGTCCCTCTATATAGCTGCGGTATCTCAAAAGAACCGCACACAACTGCTGTACAATACAAATGCACTATAATATACTGTACATTCTATGTTAGAATGTATATCATAGGTATATCACACCCCTCTATCAGTTTTTTTTGGGGGGCAACAGGTATATCACACCTGTTGCAATTACTTATTCCATTAGCGTTTGTCCCTCTATCTAGCTGCGGTATCTCAGCAGAACCATAAAAACTGCTGCACAATACAAATGCAGTATAATATACTTTCTATGTTAGAAGGCATATTATAGGTATATCACACCACTCATTCAGATTTTTTTTAGGGGCAACAGGTATATCACACCAGTTGCAATTACTTATTCCAATAGCGTTTGTCCCTCTATATAGCTGTGGTATCTCAGCAGAACTGCACACAACTGCTGCACAATACAAATGCACTATAATATACTTTCTATGTTAGAAGGTATATTATAGGTATATCACACCCCTCAATCTGATATTTTTTGGGGGGCATACAGGTATATAATACCAGTTGCAATTAGTTTTTCCAATAGCGTTTGTCCCTCTATCTAGCTACATTATCTCAGCAGAATCGCACACAGCTGCTGCACAATACAAATTCACTATAATATACTTTCTATGTTCGAATGTATATTATAGGTATATCACACTCTATCAGTTTTTTTGGGGGGGGCAACAGGTATATCACGCCTGTTGCAATTACTTATTCCAATAGAGTTTGTCCCTCTATCTAGCTGCGGTATCTCAGCAGAACCGTACACAACTGCTGCACAATACAAATGCACTATAATATACTTTCAATGTTAGAAGGTATATTATAGGTATATCACACCCCTCAATCAGTTTTTTTTGGGGGGCAACAGGTATATCACACCAGTTGCAATTAGTTATTCCAATAGCGTTTATCCCTCTATCTAGCTGCAGTATCGCAGCAGAACCGCACACAGCTGCTGCACAATACAAATTCACTATAATATACTTTCTATGTTAGAAAGTATATTATAAGTATATCACACCCCTCTGTATGTCACACCTATCGATAGCACACCTATACCAGTCCTTAAAATGACTTTTGTGGCCCTATTAGCTAGCGTTTGGTGTCCCTAACAGTCTGTCCCTGCTCCACACAACAACCTCTCTCTACACTGGCAAAAAACTGAATGCAAAATGGCTGCCAGATCGAGTTTATTTATAGGGTAGGGTGTGTGTCCATGTTCTGAAACGTCTCAATTGGCTGTCCTGTCCCACCTGATGGATGTGTCATGGGTCAAAGTTCTGCACAATGCTAAGAATATGGCACCGGCGGACATCGCAATATGTTCACCTGTTCGGCGAACTGCGAACTAGCAAAGTTCACCGTGAAATGACCGCTGGGCGAACCGCAAGGCCATCTCTAATGTTGTTTGTAAACCTTCAGTTTTTTATCACAAGTGTGAAAATCGCATCAAAATGCATTGCACTCGCGCAGAAACAACTAAACCACTGAACGCAATTGCAGACAAAACTGACTGAACTTGCTTGCAAAAGGTGCGAGTTTCATTGAACGCACCCTGAATGCATCCGGACCTAATCCATCACGCTCGTTTAAAAGAGGCCTAAAACTACTATAGCAGAGTAGTAGTTATTGCAAGGTTTTTAAATTGAGCTGAAAACTTCTCTCACAGCAGTATGGTCTTAAAACATGATACACTGCTAGAATGCACTAATCGGAATTTATGAGCCAACTTTTGTTTTACATGTAACATCTACCCAGTGATATGTTTTGAATTAATACCACATTAAAATTATGTCTGACCCCAGTGTTAAAGTATCTCAATATTCTGTAGAATAAAATTGCTTGAAAATGCTTTGTAATCATAGGTATTACTTTCTGCTAACTTTCAACAAGTGCCTGAGCTGTAGGCTTCAGTACAGTAAATACTTAAATAACATATCATTAAAAATGCAGCAATGAGTCCAGATCTAAATCCCATTGAACACCTGTGGAGAGATCCTAAAATTGCTGTTGGGAAAAGGCGCCCTTCTAATAAGAGAGACCTAGAGCAGTTTGCTAAGCAAGAGTGGTCCAAAATTTCGGGTGAGAGGTGTCAGAAGCTTATTGATGGTTATAGGAAGCGACTGATTTCAGTTATTTTTTCCAAAGGGTGTGCAACTAAATATTAAGTTAAGGGTGCCAATAGTTTTGTCCATTCCATTTTTGGAGTTTGGTGTGACATTATGTCCAATTTGCTTTTTTTCCTCCCTTTTTCGGTTTTGTTTCAATAACACACAAAGGGAATAAACATGTGTATAGCAAAACATGTGTTACTGCAATACTTTTCAGTGAGAAATTATTCATTTTCTTGAAAAATTTCAGGGGTGCCAATATTTACGGCCATGACTGTATATATATATATAAAACTTCGCTCTTCTCTACTTATAATAACTTAAAGGGAACCTGTCACCTGGATTTTGTGTAAAGAGCTGAGGACATGGGTTGCTAGATGGCCACTAGCACATCCGCAATACCCAGTCCCCATAGCTCTGTGTGGTTTTATTGTGTAAAAAAAACTATTTGATACATATGCAAATTAGCATAAAAGAGTCATATCTTACTTTTGTGACCAGAGAAGAGTCATATTTTCAAGCTCTGACTCATCTCAGGTAAATTTGCATATGTATCAAATCAGGTTTTTTTACACAATAAAAGCACACAGAGCTATGGGGACTGGGTATTGCGGATGTGCTAGCGGCCATCTAGTAACCCGTGTCCTCACCTCTATACACAAAATCCCGATGACAGGTTCCCTTTAAGAGACCAAATACTAACTATGTGAGAACGGCCTAAGTCCTCTTTCACACATCAGTGAATCATGGACATGATTCATTATAATGTATTTATTAATGAATGAGTGGTTTTAAACATTGGACACATGCACTACTTTGGTCTATGATGTGGACCAAACACTGCTATTGAGTGATGGCATCTGTGTTCTGTCAGTGGTTTTCACTGACCATTGTTAGAAGATAATCTGGAAACATTCAAGTTGTCAGCCTAAGCAGTGCATGTGGAATATGGATAAAACACAGAGGGCAAAAAACAGACACATGGACCAAACATGGACCCTTCAACGACATCTTCATAAATGAAACATTGACCGTCTTGTCATGGACATCATTAGTGTTGAGCAACGGGAAACAGTCGGAGTGGAATTTGGTCTAAAGTTTAGGAAAACTTCAATTCACAATGAATCTGAATTTCCTCATGCTTCATGGTAACGAACCAGTTTTTTCTAAAATGATACAAAGTGAAAGTAAGAAGCCCACAAAGGTAAGATCACCCATAATCCAATGCAGCCCACCAATCAACAAATAGCCATCCCCTGTGATGTCACAGCTCTATAAAACCATCATCCCACACTGTCTCCACCATTGTCCTGTGAGCTGATCATAGTAAGAGATGTGGCAAGCACTCATGTGCCAGGGACAGTGTTGCTAAAAACCATTAATACAAGAATTTTGGAGAGGGAGAGTGTTGGGAGACTTATTCTGCTTCAGTTGTATTTATTTATTTATTCCTAAATTTACTTAATTTCATTTAATGCTAATAAAATGGAAGCCTTTAATATTCTGGTGCCAGTGTGCCAACCAATACCATCCAGTTTGCACCCCTTAGGGGGACCGGGTCTTAATGATGACCATCTTTATCTTTTGCTGGCTTTACTTCTTCCAAATCATCCTTGAAAGTTTCCATGTCCTAGAAAAGTCAGCAAGATGCAGAGGGAGGAGGAGCTGGATGTTCCTGATAACATATTCTCATCAATATTAGATGATGTGGAAAAGGAGGAAAAGCAGATGGCAGAAGAAGGTCTCCCACCTGTAGGGCAAAAGAGTGCTGGGCTGGGGTTTGAGAAGTGGGTATGCCAGAGCTGATTAATATTCCATGTCTACTGTCAAATAACCTGCAGGAGATTGCAGGCAACAACAGAAATAATTTGCATATTGTCTCTCCATCTAACCAGCCAAACCCCATACCAGCAACAGCCCCAATTTAAAGGTGCCACAGAGCCATTAACAATGAAGAAGGATTATACAGTACGGTTTTCATTATTAAATCAAAGGCAGCTGCGGGCTAATTGGCCACGCGATTCTTCACTGCAGCATGGCCACAACCCGCCTGCAACACGGTCGCTCCATGTGGCCGTATCCTAAGGCAGAGTGGCCTGAACATACCTGATTTATAGCGATTTGTGATGAATTCATTCGTAACTAATCAAATTTCTTGGCTAACTTTGACAAAGTTGCCAAATCGAGTTTTTCAAAACTTTGCTTATATCTAGACATCATGGACATGTGAAAAAGGTTTTATACAGATAGAGAAGATGGCAGACTACAAAGCACAGTTTGCAAGTGTTGTCAGAAATAACTTGACTTAGTTCCTCTTTAAATACATTTTGCTTTAGTTTGTAAAAAGAAAAAAAAATCCATTTAAGTCAATTCCTAACAGAAAATGAAATGCCATTTCCACAGGGTTCGTATGCTACAGTAGCGGCTGACTGCTTCAGAGCAGCCAATGAGAATTTCAGCTCAGCCAGCACTGACAAAGATTAATGGACACCTTGCAGACCTACTTAATGATTATCCCCATCAGGAGAAGAGAAAGACATGTTCAGAAATATGGTCAGTACATTCCTTGTGTTAGGTCTCCTCTGCAATTTATAATGTAGCACTGCATATTCTCCTCCCGAGCATCTCTAGGGAAATCAGACAAATGATTACTCTCAATAAATAGTCGCTTTTGATAATGTCATAGCAGCTGAGATATACAATAAAAGCAGACACCAAAGAAAGGACATGTTTGATTAGAGCAGGATTTTAATACAAATAAGAAACAGCAGCAATGGCGAGATTCCACTGGGGCAAAAGCTTATCAAACAACCATCAACCTGCAGGTTGTAAACATTCTGACCCAGCAGTTTTCATGAGGCAAGCAGTAAATGACTCAATGTACTGCACTCGCTGGGTCACTTAATTACTGCATTTTTTGGTTTTGCTTTTTCCCCTTACACGTCATTCATAAACACATACTGTAGCGATACAAACTGAGAACAGATTTAACAAACCACTCTGTTGCCTATTCTCCTTTGGGAGGCTGAGGTCTTGAAGCGATCAGCACTTGTGTGCTTGGGAGGTTTGAGGTTACAGCTGACCCTACCACATTTTACCAGTGCTTGTGTCTGCTGCAGTATGCTATTATATACTGTAGCTGTTATCTATGTATTTCTCCAACCACATGACCAGTAAGATATAGCGCAATAACAGTACTCAGTCCATGCAACAAAATACAAAAACATAATCAAAAATACAATGACAAAAATGTTAGATCTCTCTTCCGACATACCAGCAATCAGTTTTTTACCATATTTTACAGATGTAGCAATCACCAGCATAAGTGGATTAACGTGTTAACCTGACAGTGTAACTCGATACACTGTCAACTAAGCCAGTGCTTGTATGTTAAAGTGCCTGGAATTACTTGAATGCCAGCTACATCTATATATGCTTTGGAAGACATTGCCACTGCATCCAGACAGAGAATAAATGGAGATATGGCCAGCCACTCACTTCTATGGGAGTTCCAAAAACAGCTGAGTGTGACAGAACAGAATGGAAAGGATAGCACGCTTCCATGGGCCACCTCTTCATTCTTTATCACCCTGGATGCAATGTACACCTCATCAGGCAGGAAAGATGTTGAGGGACCTATGTGCTCAACATATCCTGTGGATATGCTATAGACGTAGGAGAGGGGAATAAAGGATCCATCCACGACCAGTTGTACTTTGCAATAGGTGCCGATTAAAGCTTTGTTTTAGTTTGGTTTCTACAGCTCCTATGCAGACATATCCACTGTGACCCCATTCATTCCTATGGCTGCCCTGCTACACTGCAATACTTAGGCACCCAACATGTGCTGTGCCTAAAATCACCACACAGCCAATTTCTGAACATGAAGTAATATTCCATTTTCTCTGTCTCCTACATCTTGCTAACCTAGTTAGTGAGGATAGACAGAAGGGTGCCCTGAAAACAAAATTGTATTTTTAAATTTTAAATTAGTTCAATATTATACTGCATTAATATATAAAGGGATAACACAATAAAATTTACACAATTTGTATTTAAAGATTCCAACTCTTTTGGTTTTATTTCATTTTTGTTTTCTTGTAATTCTGATTAAAGTAAAAATGTTAATATTGTATATAAAATACTAACATTCTGCTTTGATATTTTTTTCACTGAACTGATGCAGAATGTTTCTTTGCTCTGTTCATGTTAACGGTAACGGTAACTATGGTACAATTAAATTGATTAACTAAATAGCAATATCTTATTTGAGCTGCCAATCTTTAATTACAAAATCTCAGTACCTTCTAGAAAATACAATAGCTCAGAGATTATCTTGAGTGGAAGGGATTCTACCATCATTCACTGCTCTTTGCTATATTAAGCACAGTTCCTTGATTGCTAGAATGATATCATCTCTTTTCTTTGAAGTTCCCAGATTCTAAGATGTAATATTATAATGGTAGCGTTTTATTATGGTTGATGAAAAAAGATATTTTCATGTCTTATGCCCAACTCTCCTAAGTAAACCACTCATTATAGTGGCAAGATATTGGTATAGGCTAAAGTTAAATTTTCAAGACAAACTGTCTTTTAAAGATTCTGAGTCCCTTAGACTGGGTTTAAACATTATAGTACTGTGCCATGTGGACAAAAATGTTGAGTAAACCCATGTTCAGTTTACCACAAATTGGCATGGTTTTGAGCTGTGGCTATTGGCCATGTGATTTTTACAGGTGAAACAAATTTAACATGTTTTCACCATTGAAAACCACACAGCCAATAACTGTATCCGAAAACCACACCAATTCACAAAACACATGCAGTTTTGATGCATGGCATGCTAATATAACATATAAAGCCTGCTTGTGTATAGCTGAATAACATCATCATACAGACTCTGAGTCTGACTGTCTTTGAGCCAGTGTTCACCACATGCCTCCTGCTTCTCCTCCAAAAACTTAATTTGGGGTCTAATAGAAGCATTTCTTTACCGTCAACTCTGTCCTCACTGACCCCTCTCAGAGATGTGACCTCTTTTCTACTAAGAGACAACACCTTGGGGGTGCTAAGGAAGATATTCCAGATAATGTTCATTTGATGAGTTATAGTCATAGATTGTAAGCTCTTGTGAGCAGGGCCCTCACTCCCTTTGTTTTAATTGTTGGCCTGTTTGCTACTATGCTATTTATGACTCTGTCTGTACTTGAAACCCCTGATTGTAAAGGGTGCAGAATATGTTGGTGCTAAATACATAAAGATTATTATTATAACACTTTGGGACTGCATTTGGACTGACACACGCAGGAGGTATAGACAGAGGAGAAGGGTAATGTGTAACATTGCTAATAGTAATAATAGTGGCAATTGGTAGCCATGGTGGTTGTGGTGGTGATAGAAGCACTGGTAGTAGGTGGTAGTTGCACTTTGGACAAATAAAGAGGTGGGAATTAAGAAGAAGGGCAAGGAGCCCTTGACATATCACAGTCTGAAGTAGTGCGAATGATAACAATTATAATTGTGGGTTGGACAGGACCTCAAAACTAGATAAGAGTGATGGGAGGTGATGATATCAGAAGAGGAGGGTGGTGGCAATTAAGAGCAGGTGGTCAGCTCAGGAGCAGATGATGCCGCTGCTGTTGGAGTAGGCTCAAAAAAATCTGTTAGACCTCGTGTGATGGTGGCTCTGTGTGGGTATGTTTCACAACATTGCTGACAAAACCATCACAGTATGCAATCTCTGCAGGCAGAGCTTTCCTTCACCACATGTAGCAGCATCACAGGCTCATGTGGGAAAAATAATACTGGCCAGTAATGGGAGAACACCATCCACCTCCTCTCTGTCATCATTCTAGTAGCCAGGCCACATTTACGGCAGTATTACAAAGTCCAATTCTGCTGGTGATTGTAGGGAAAGAAGCGTTCCTTCCTGGGAATCACCTACTCGCTAGCAGATGAGACTGCTGGTATTACATGCAGTGATCTCCTCCACAGCATGGGGAGGAGCGGTCGTTATTTGCCAGCAGCAGAAAGTGGTCATACAGAACAATCTGCTAAAAGATCACGATTGCCCCTTCACTATAACGGATCTTAGCCCAAGCCCAGGCCTTCGAACATATATTTTTCTTTGGTCACGTTTACGTATATTATAGGAGATGGGGTATGAATCAAATTTTAATATTGCAGAAAAGCTAACAATGCCTCTCAGTGCTTGGATACCATTTTCTCATACATTTAGCCAATAAAGTTTATTGTTACATTTACCTACCTGTATGTGCCAGGAGGCCTTCCCAGCACTCAATAACCGATGTGGTGAAAATTGTTAAATTGAACATGAAATTGGCTTTTTATGCCTGTTGTGATATAATTACTGCTTTGTCATTGGGCAGCTATTGTGAGTACATAATACACTGCCATGTAAGAGGTTTGTGCTGTATATAAAAAAATAACATAAGAATGTTAGTAGATTTCAACTATCAAAGGGGTGCCTTTCAGTGCTTGGACATCTTTTGGGCATACAGCAAATCTAGAAAATAAAAACAAAAATCTATGGTTAGCATTCACATCAGGAGATTTCCTTTTCTATACACTGACAATATGCCAAAGGTGTAGTGTGATGGGGACAGCTATTGTAAGTGATTTCAACCTTAGAACATTGATCTGAGGTGATACTATTGAGATGACTGGCCTGAAATCTGCTGAAATCATCTTAGGCTAAGTTCACACTTGGTTATTTGATCAGTTATTTCCATCAGTTATTTTGCACCAAAACCAGGTGCAGGTCAAAAACATAGGACAAGTGCAAGTCTTTTCATTATACTTCATCTGTGTGTAGGCTTCATAACTGGTTTTGGCTCACGATAACTGATGTAAATAATTGACCAAATAACTGAAGTGTAAACTCAGACTAACTCTAAATGTAAAGGGGTTTTGCCATCATGACTACCAATAGTATATTGATTTAATAAAATATCAGTGTCTCTGCCACAGGGAACCCACAAATTCCAATTTTATTTTTTTGTATAGCCTCATTTGGCTCAAAACAAGAGCACTCTCTGTCTTATATTTTGTATGAATTGCATTATGAACCTTAGGCATGCGTTGCAATTCACTGATCAACTGGACCTCCACCAACCTGATGGTATATTTAATCAACTATAAAAATATTGGTAGGTAAAGCTCTAAAGACTGGAATCACACATACAGTTTTTGTAGCAGTTTATAGTAACATTTTTAAGCCCCCTTCTAACATAAAATTGGTTTGGCCTTTTTTTTGGGCGTTGAAAAAAACAGCAGTTAAAACACATATGTAGGGATGAGCGAACCCGAACTGTATAGTTCGGGTTCGTACCGAATTTTGGGGTGTCCGTGACACGGACCCGAACCCGAACATTTTCGTAAAAGTCCGGGTTCGGGTTCGGTGTTCGGCGCTTTCTTGGCGCTTTTTGAAAGGCTGCAAAGCAGCCAATCAACAAGCGTCATACTACTTGCCCCAAGAGGCCATCACAGCCTTGCCTACTATTGGCATGGCTGTGATTGGCCAGTGCAGCATGTGACCCAGCCTCTATATAAGCTTGGGTCACGTAGCGCTGCACGTCACTCTGCTGATTCAAGCATAGGGAGAGGTTGCAGCTGCGACGTTAGGGTGAGATTAGGCAGATTAACTCCTCCAAAAGACTTCATTCTGTAATCGATCTCCAGCTGTGGATCATTGAAGTGCTAATATCGACTTGCTCACTTTTTTTAGGCTGCCCAGAGCGTTTTTATATCACTTTTTTCTGGGGTGATCGGCGGCCATTTTGTGGCTTGTGGTGCGCCAGCACAAGCTATCACCAAGTGTATTTAACCATCAATAGTGTGGTTATTTTGTGCTATATCCTACATCAGCTGCAGGCTGAGCCTGTGTCACCGAAGTGCATTTAACCATCAACAGTCTGGTTATTTTTTGCCCATATACTACATCTGGTGCAGGCTGAGCCTGTGTCACCCAAGTGCATTTAACCATCAATAGTGTGGTTAATTTTTGGCCATATACTACATCAGGGGCAAGTTGAGCCTGTCACCCAGCGCCTAAAAAATAGACCTGACATTTCTATTCAACCAAATCTGTACTGTTTTAGCTGGTCAAATTATTTGTAGTGACCGTAAAAGCACAGTTTTTGTCCTGGGTTGAAAAACTATTCCAAAATTTGCAATTCTCAAAATAAGTAGTTTATGCTATATATATCAGGCCTACTTGAAATCTATCCCAAAAAGGATATCTTAGATTCAAGGTGCTGATAGTGTCATTCAGAAAAACCTAAGACACACTCTAGCGTGCTGATAGAAGTGTCATTCTGTGATTAAACCTATAACTGTCACACAGCGCAAAAAAAAACAGGTCTCACATCTCTATTCAACCAAATCTGCACAGTTTTAGCTGGTCAAGTTATTTGTAGTGACCGTCAAAGCAGACTTTTTGTTCTGGGTTGAAAAAGCATTCCCAAATTTGCCATTCTGAAAATAACTAGTTTGTGGTATTTCAGGCCTACTTGAAATCTATCCCAAAAAGAAAATCTTACATTGAAGTTATTGATAGTGTCATTCAGAAAAACCTAAGACAAACGCTAGCGTGCTGATAGAAGTGTCATTCTGTGATTAAACCTATAACTGTCACACAGCGCAAAAAAAAACAGGTCTCACATCTCTATTCAACCAAATCTGCACAGTTTTAGCTGGTCAAGTTATTTGTAGTGACCGTCAAAGCAGACTTTTTGTTCTGGGTTGAAAAAGCATTCCCAAATTTGCCATTCTGAAAATAACTAGTTTGTGGTATTTCAGGCCTACTTGAAATCTATCCCAAAAAGAAAATCTTACATTGAAGTTATTGATAGTGTCATTCAGAAAAACCTAAGACACACGCTAGCGTGCTGATAGAAGTGTCATTCTGTGATTAAACCTATAACTGTCACACAGCGCAAAAAAAAACAGGTCTCACATCTCTATTCAACTAAATCTGCACAGTTTTAGCTGGTCAAGTTATTTGTAGTGACCGTCAAAGCAGACTTTTTGTTCTGGGTTGAAAAAGCATTCCCAAATTTGCCATTCTGAAAATAACTAGTTTGTGGTATTTCAGGCCTACTTGAAATCTATCCCAAAAAGAAAATCTTACATTGAAGTTATTGATAGTGTCATTCAGAAAAACCTAAGACACACGCTAGCGTGCTGATAGAAGTGTCATTCTGTGATTAAACCTATAACTGTCACACAGCGCAAAAAAAAACAGGTCTCACATCTCTATTCAACCAAATCTGCACAGTTTTAGCTGGTCAAGTTATTTGTAGTGACCGTAAAAGCAGACTTTTTGTTCTGGGTTGAAAAAGCATTCCCAAATTTGCCATTCTCAAAATAACTAGTTTCTGGTATTTGAGGCCTACTTGAAATCTATCCCAAAAAAACAGGTCTCACATTTCTATTCAATGGTCTGCCGGGTGTTCACTCCAAGGTCATGGAAGTCACGCCTGCGGCCACCCCGTTCTCCGAGGGATATGTCCTGAAATCCAGCTGAAAGCTGCAGAACATCAGTCGGAGGTCTCTCCACTACTGGCGGGCCTCTCTGGCGCCCTCTTCCCACAAGCAAAGGCTCGGCCTGTGGCTGCAGGGGTCTTTCAATGCTTCTAGGTTCTTGAGCCTCTTGCTCCTGTCCAGGCTGTCCTTGGCTGGGCTGCCCCCTGGCACGTGCTCTTCCGCGGGCTCTGGCTCGTCCACTCATCTTCTATTCCTGAGAGGATATAAACCGCTAATAAGGTCAATCTGCCGCCTAGCAGCTCCGCCGTGGCACAATCACCTCAGAACTCGCACACTGGTGACTTTAGGTATCTTCACTGGTCACTTTGAGCAGAATGATGACATCCGAGTCACGGCACCAAATGTAACCCTCTTTTCCTTGCACCATCTGCGACACCTCCAGCTTTCACACTCACTCGGTCACCAGCTCCTCCAGGCATAAACTCTAAGTGGACTCTAAGGGACGACACTCAGGTCTTCTGTGGTTTAAAGCTTTATTGAGGTGTAGTGCACTTGGCTGGAGCCTGTAATACAACAGGGAAACACTGCCACTATGTGGTATACAGCCAGGTCACCAGCCCACCTATATCATAACAGGCAGTCATTATATTACATTCCCACATACATGTTACAGGATATAACAAAGCATACAGAAAAATGAACAAGAGAAAATCATTTACAAATATATTGCAGCAGGGTGACCTGGAATACAGCATGTCTTGCAGCCATTTTAGGAAGAACACATGTCTCTTTAACCGTACATCATCTACTCAGCCTAGCATGTGCTGCAGGGTTTAAAGGTTGCTAAAAAACATACAGTCACCTCTTTACATTCTACAGAACTATCATGGGTATATATTATAACTTTTTACAATAGATAAATGAACTTTAGCTTTAGAGAACTTAGACAGAGATCCTACCTCCTTCACAGTAAATGTCTGCACTGAGGAGACCAAACCAAGTAGCAGAATACACAGGGGGCTTTCTGGAAGAGTCCACTGTAAAGACTCTGTCTGTTAAAACTTTCCTCAGTTATCTAATAGCACATTTGAAGAGGTTTATTTAGCATGTCCTGACTCTCTGCTAACAGCTTATGAATATATGGAACTATATTTAACAAGTGATCATTGCTGCAGCTCCTGTATATTGGTATGACCCTATTGCAAACCTGCAGACTGGATATTTGGTGAAACTTCATGTGGTTCATATCGACTGTACTACACCACTGACTTGGTGCCTGGGCCTAAATGTGTGACAGTGGCCTGTTCCAGTGGTGGGTGACGTGAAGCCTGATTCTCTGCTATGACATGAAGACAGATTCTGCGCTGACATAAGGCCAGATTCTCTGTTACGGGACCTCTCTCCTCTGCCTGGGCCTAAATGTGTGACAGTGGCCTGTTCCAGTGGTGGGTGACGTGAAGCCTGATTCTCTGCTATGACATGAAGACAGATTCTGCGCTGACATAAGGCCAGATTCTCTGTTACGGGACCTCTCTCCTCTGCCTGGGCCTAAATGTGTGACAGTGGCCTGTTCCAGTGGTGGGCGACGTGAAGCCTGATTCTCTGCTATGACATGAAGACAGATTCTGCGCTGACATAAGGCCAGATTCTCTGTTACGGGACCTCTCTCCTCTGCCTGGGTGCCTGGGCCTAAATGTGTGACAGTGGCCTGTTCCAGTGGTGGGTGACGTGAAGCCTGATTCTCTGCTATGACATGAAGACAGATTCTGCGCTGACATAAGGCCAGATTCTCTGTTACGGGACCTCTCTCCTCTGCCTGGGTGCCTGGGCCTAAATGTGTGACAGTGGCCTGTTCCAGTGGTGGGTGACGTGAAGCCTGATTCTCTGCTATGACATAAATACAGATTCTGCGCTGACATAAGGCCAGATTCTCTGTTACGGGACCTCTCTTCTCTGCCTGGGTGCCTGGGCCTAAATGTGTGACAGTGGCCTGTTCCAGTGGTGGGTGACGTGAAGCCTGATTCTCTGCTATGACATGAATACAGATTCTGCGCTGACATAAGGCCAGATTCTCTGTTACGGGACCGCTCTCCTCTGTCTGGGTGCCTGGGCCTAAATGTGTGACAGTGGCCTGTTCCAGTGGTGGGTGACGTGAAGCCTGATTCTCTGCTATGACATGAATACAGATTCTGCGCTGACATAAGGCCAGATATTCTATTACGGGACCGCTCTCCTCTGTCTGGGTGCCGGGGCCTAAATGTGTGACAGTGGCCTGATCCAGTGGTGGGTGACATGAAGCCTGATTCTCTGCTATGACATAAAGACAGATTCTGCGCTGATATAAGGCCAGATTCTCTGTTACGGGACCTCTCTCCTCTGCCTGGGCCTAAATGTGTGACAGTGGCCTGTTCCAGTGGTGGGTGACGTGATGCCTGATTCTCTGCTATGACATGAAGACAGATTCTGCGCTGACATAAGGCCAGATTCTCTGTTACGGGACCTCTCTCCTCTGCCTGGGTGCCTGGGCCTAAATGTGTGACAGTGGCCTGTTCCAGTGGTGGGTGACGTGAAGCCTGATTCTCTGCTATGACATGAAGACAGATTCTGCGCTGACATAAGGCCAGATTCTCTGTTACGGGACCGCTCTCCTCTGTCTGGGTGCCGGGGCCTAAATGTGTGACAGTGGCCTGTTCCAGTGGTGGGTGACGTGAAGCCTGATTCTCTGCTATGACATGAAGACAGATTCTGCGCTGACATAAGGCCAGATTCTCTGTTACGGGACCTCTCTCCTCTGCCTGGGCCTAAATGTGTGACAGTGGCCTGTTCCAGTGGTGGGTGACGTGATGCCTGATTCTCTGCTATGACATGAAGACAGATTCTTCGCTGACATAAGGCCAGATTCTCTGTTACGGGACCTCTCTCCTCTGCCTGGGTGCCTGGGCCTAAATGTGTGACAGTGGCCTGTTCCAGTGGTGGGTGACGTGATGCCTGATTCTCTGCTATGACATGAAGACAGATTCTGCGCTGACATAAGGCCAGATTCTCTGTTACGGGACCGCTCTCCTCTGTCTGGGTGCCGGGGCCTAAATGTGTGACAGTGGCCTGTTCCAGTGGTGGGTGACGTGAAGCCTGATTCTCTGCTATGACATGAAGACAGATTCTGCGCTGACATAAGGCCAGATTCTCTGTTACGGGACCGCTCTCCTCTGTCTGGGTGCCGGGGCCTAAATGTGTGACAGTGGCCTGTTCCAGTGGTGGGTGACGTGAAGCCTGATTCTCTGCTATGACATGAAGACAGATTCTGCGCTGACATAAGGCCAGATTCTCTGTTACGGGACCTCTCTCCTCTGCCTGGGCCTAAATGTGTGACAGTGGCCTGTTCCAGTGGTGGGTGACGTGAAGCCTGATTCTCTGCTATGACATGAAGACAGATTCTGCGCTGACATAAGGCCAGATTCTCTGTTACGGGACCTCTCTCCTCTGCCTGGGTGCCTGGGCCTAAATGTGTGACAGTGGCCTGTTCCAGTGGTGGGTGACGTGAAGCCTGATTCTCTGCTATGACATGAATACAGATTCTGCGCTGACATAAGGCCAGATTCTCTGTTAAGGGACCTCTCTCCTCTGTCTGGGTGCCTGGGCCTAAAGGTGTGACAGTGGCCTGTTCCAGTGGTGGGTGACGTGATGCCTGATTCTCTGCTATGACATGAAGACAGATTCTGCGCTGACATAAGGCCAGATTCTCTGTTACGGGACCGCTCTCCTCTGTCTGGGTGCCGGGGCCTAAATGTGTGACAGTGGCCTGTTCCAGTGGTGGGTGACGTGAAGCCTGATTCTCTGCTATGACATGAAGACAGATTCTGCGCTGACATAAGGCCAGATTCTCTGTTACGGGACCTCTCTCCTCTGCCTGGGTGCCTGGGCCTAAATGTGTGACAGTGGCCTGTTCCAGTGGTGGGTGACGTGAAGCCTGATTCTCTGCTATGACATAAATACAGATTCTGCGCTGACATAAGGCCAGATTCTCTGTTACGGGACCTCTCTTCTCTGCCTGGGTGCCTGGGCCTAAATGTGTGACAGTGGCCTGTTCCAGTGGTGGGTGACGTGAAGCCTGATTCTCTGCTATGACATGAATACAGATTCTGCGCTGACATAAGGCCAGATTCTCTGTTACGGGACCGCTCTCCTCTGTCTGGGTGCCTGGGCCTAAATGTGTGACAGTGGCCTGTTCCAGTGGTGGGTGACGTGAAGCCTGATTCTCTGCTATGACATGAATACAGATTCTGCGCTGACATAAGGCCAGATATTCTATTACGGGACCGCTCTCCTCTGTCTGGGTGCCGGGGCCTAAATGTGTGACAGTGGCCTGATCCAGTGGTGGGTGACATGAAGCCTGATTCTCTGCTATGACATAAAGACAGATTCTGCGCTGATATAAGGCCAGATTCTCTGTTACGGGACCTCTCTCCTCTGCCTGGGCCTAAATGTGTGACAGTGGCCTGTTCCAGTGGTGGGTGACGTGATGCCTGATTCTCTGCTATGACATGAAGACAGATTCTGCGCTGACATAAGGCCAGATTCTCTGTTACGGGACCTCTCTCCTCTGCCTGGGTGCCTGGGCCTAAATGTGTGACAGTGGCCTGTTCCAGTGGTGGGTGACGTGAAGCCTGATTCTCTGCTATGACATGAAGACAGATTCTGCGCTGACATAAGGCCAGATTCTCTGTTACGGGACCGCTCTCCTCTGTCTGGGTGCCGGGGCCTAAATGTGTGACAGTGGCCTGTTCCAGTGGTGGGTGACGTGAAGCCTGATTCTCTGCTATGACATGAAGACAGATTCTGCGCTGACATAAGGCCAGATTCTCTGTTACGGGACCTCTCTCCTCTGCCTGGGCCTAAATGTGTGACAGTGGCCTGTTCCAGTGGTGGGTGACGTGATGCCTGATTCTCTGCTATGACATGAAGACAGATTCTTCGCTGACATAAGGCCAGATTCTCTGTTACGGGACCTCTCTCCTCTGCCTGGGTGCCTGGGCCTAAATGTGTGACAGTGGCCTGTTCCAGTGGTGGGTGACGTGATGCCTGATTCTCTGCTATGACATGAAGACAGATTCTGCGCTGACATAAGGCCAGATTCTCTGTTACGGGACCGCTCTCCTCTGTCTGGGTGCCGGGGCCTAAATGTGTGACAGTGGCCTGTTCCAGTGGTGGGTGACGTGAAGCCTGATTCTCTGCTATGACATGAAGACAGATTCTGCGCTGACATAAGGCCAGATTCTCTGTTACGGGACCGCTCTCCTCTGTCTGGGTGCCGGGGCCTAAATGTGTGACAGTGGCCTGTTCCAGTGGTGGGTGACGTGAAGCCTGATTCTCTGCTATGACATGAAGACAGATTCTGCGCTGACATAAGGCCAGATTCTCTGTTACGGGACCTCTCTCCTCTGCCTGGGCCTAAATGTGTGACAGTGGCCTGTTCCAGTGGTGGGTGACGTGAAGCCTGATTCTCTGCTATGACATGAAGACAGATTCTGCGCTGACATAAGGCCAGATTCTCTGTTACGGGACCTCTCTCCTCTGCCTGGGTGCCTGGGCCTAAATGTGTGACAGTGGCCTGTTCCAGTGGTGGGTGACGTGAAGCCTGATTCTCTGCTATGACATGAATACAGATTCTGCGCTGACATAAGGCCAGATTCTCTGTTAAGGGACCTCTCTCCTCTGTCTGGGTGCCTGGGCCTAAAGGTGTGACAGTGGCCTGTTCCAGTGGTGGGTGACGTGAATCCTGATTCTCTGCTATGACATGAAGACAGATTCTGCGCTGACATAAGGCCAGATTCTCTGTTACGGGACCTCTCTCCTCTGCCTGGGCCTAAATGTGTGACAGTGGCCTGTTCCAGTGGTGGGTGACGTGATGCCTGATTCTCTGCTATGACATGAAGACAGATTCTGTGCTGACATAAGGCCAGACTCTCTGTTACGGGACCTCTCTCCTCTGCCTGGGTGCCTGGGCCTAAATGTGTGACAGTGGCCTGTTCCAGTGGTGGGTGACGTGATGCCTGATTCTCTGCTATAACATGAAGACAGATTCTGCGCTGACATAAGGCCAGATTCTCTGTTACGGGACCGCTCTCCTCTGTCTGGGTGCCGGGGCCTAAATGTGTGACAGTGGCCTGTTCCAGTGGTGGGTGACGTGAATCCTGATTCTCTGCTATGACATAAAGACAGATTCTGCGCTGACATAAGGCCAGATTCTCTGTTACGGGACCGTTCTCCTCTGTCTGGGTGCCGGGGCCTAAATGTGTGACAGTGGCCTGTTCCAGTGGTGGGTGACGTGAAGCCTGATTCTCTGCTATGACATGAAGACAGATTCTGCGCTGACATAAGGCCAGATTCTCTGTTATGGGACCTCTCTCCTCTGCCTGGGTGCCTGGGCCTAAATGTATGACAGTGGCCTGTTCCAGTGGTGGGCGACGTGAAGCCTGATTCTCTGCTATGACATGAATACAGATTCTGCGCTGACATAAGGCCAGATTCTCTGTTACGGGACCTCTCTCCTCTGCCTGGGTGCCTGGGCCTAAATGTGTGACAGTGGCCTGTTCCAGTGGTGGGTGACGTGAAGCCTGATTCTCTGCTATGACATGAAGACAGATTCTGCGCTGACATAAGGCCAGATTCTCTGTTACGGGACCTCTCTCCTCTGCCTGGGTGCCTGGGCCTAAATGTGTGACAGTGGCTTGTTCCAGTGGTGGGTGACGTGAATCCTGATTCTCTGCTATGACATGAAGACAGATTCTGCGCTGACATAAGGCCAGATTCTCTGTTACGGGACCTCTCTCCTCTGCCTGGGTGCCTGGGCCTAAATGTGTGACAGTGGCCTGTTCCAGTGGTGGGTGACGTGAAGCCTGATTCTCTGCTATGACATGAAGACAGATTCTGCGCTGACATAAGGCCAGATTCTCTGTTACGGGACCTCTCTCCTCTGCCTGGGTGCCTGGGCCTAAATGTGTGACAGTGGCCTGTTCCAGTGGTGGGTGACGTGAAGCCTGATTCTCTGCTATGACATGAAGACAGATTCTGCGCTGACATAAGGCCAGATTCTCTGTTACGGGACCTCTCTCCTCTGCCTGGGTGCCTGGGCCTAAATGTGTGACAGTGGCCTGTTCCAGTGGTGGGTGACGTGAAGCCTGATTCTCTGCTATGACATGAAGACAGATTCTGCGCTGACATAAGGCCAGATTCTCTGTTACGGGACCGCTCTCCTCTGTCTGGGTGCCGGGGCCTAAATGTGTGACAGTGGCCTGTTCCAGTGGTGGGTGACGTGAAGCCTGATTCTCTGCTATGACATGAATACAGATTCTGCGCTGACATAAGGCCAGATTCTCTGTTACGGGACCTCTCTCCTCTGCCTGGGTGCCTGGGCCTAAATGTGTGACAGTGGCCTGTTCCAGTGGTGGGTGACGTGAAGCCTGATTCTCTGCTATGACATGAAGACAGATTCTGCGCTGACATAAGGCCAGATTCTCTGTTACGGGACCGCTCTCCTCTGTCTGGGTGCCGGGGCCTAAATGTGTGACAGTGGCCTGTTCCAGTGGTGGGTGACGTGAAGCCTGATTCTCTGCTATGACATGAAGACAGATTCTGCGCTGACATAAGGCCAGATTCTCTGTTACGGGACCTCTCTCCTCTGTCTGGGTGCCGGGGCCTAAATGTGTGACAGTGGCCTGTTCCAGTGGTGGGTGACGTGAAGCCTGATTCTCTGCTATGACATGAAGACAGATTCTGCGCTGACATAAGGCCAGATTCTCTGTTACGGGACCTCTCTCCTCTGCCTGGGCCTAAATGTGTGACAGTGGCCTGTTCCAGTGGTGGGTGACGTGAAGCCTGATTCTCTGCTATGACATGAAGACAGATTCTGCGCTGACATAAGGCCAGATTCTCTGTTACGGGACCTCTCTCCTCTGCCTGGGTGCCTGGGCCTAAATGTGTGACAGTGGCCTGTTCCAGTGGTGGGTGACGTGAAGCCTGATTCTCTGCTATGACATGAATACAGATTCTGCGCTGACATAAGGCCAGATTCTCTGTTAAGGGACCTCTCTCCTCTGTCTGGGTGCCTGGGCCTAAAGGTGTGACAGTGGCCTGTTCCAGTGGTGGGTGACGTGAATCCTGATTCTCTGCTATGACATGAAGACAGATTCTGCGCTGACATAAGGCCAGATTCTCTGTTACGGGACCTCTCTCCTCTGCCTGGGCCTAAATGTGTGACAGTGGCCTGTTCCAGTGGTGGGTGACGTGATGCCTGATTCTCTGCTATGACATGAAGACAGATTCTGTGCTGACATAAGGCCAGACTCTCTGTTACGGGACCTCTCTCCTCTGCCTGGGTGCCTGGGCCTAAATGTGTGACAGTGGCCTGTTCCAGTGGTGGGTGACGTGATGCCTGATTCTCTGCTATAACATGAAGACAGATTCTGCGCTGACATAAGGCCAGATTCTCTGTTACGGGACCGCTCTCCTCTGTCTGGGTGCCGGGGCCTAAATGTGTGACAGTGGCCTGTTCCAGTGGTGGGTGACGTGAATCCTGATTCTCTGCTATGACATAAAGACAGATTCTGCGCTGACATAAGGCCAGATTCTCTGTTACGGGACCGTTCTCCTCTGTCTGGGTGCCGGGGCCTAAATGTGTGACAGTGGCCTGTTCCAGTGGTGGGTGACGTGAAGCCTGATTCTCTGCTATGACATGAAGACAGATTCTGCGCTGACATAAGGCCAGATTCTCTGTTATGGGACCTCTCTCCTCTGCCTGGGTGCCTGGGCCTAAATGTATGACAGTGGCCTGTTCCAGTGGTGGGCGACGTGAAGCCTGATTCTCTGCTATGACATGAATACAGATTCTGCGCTGACATAAGGCCAGATTCTCTGTTACGGGACCTCTCTCCTCTGCCTGGGTGCCTGGGCCTAAATGTGTGACAGTGGCCTGTTCCAGTGGTGGGTGACGTGAAGCCTGATTCTCTGCTATGACATGAAGACAGATTCTGCGCTGACATAAGGCCAGATTCTCTGTTACGGGACCTCTCTCCTCTGCCTGGGTGCCTGGGCCTAAATGTGTGACAGTGGCTTGTTCCAGTGGTGGGTGACGTGAATCCTGATTCTCTGCTATGACATGAAGACAGATTCTGCGCTGACATAAGGCCAGATTCTCTGTTACGGGACCTCTCTCCTCTGCCTGGGTGCCTGGGCCTAAATGTGTGACAGTGGCCTGTTCCAGTGGTGGGTGACGTGAAGCCTGATTCTCTGCTATGACATGAAGACAGATTCTGCGCTGACATAAGGCCAGATTCTCTGTTACGGGACCTCTCTCCTCTGCCTGGGTGCCTGGGCCTAAATGTGTGACAGTGGCCTGTTCCAGTGGTGGGTGACGTGAAGCCTGATTCTCTGCTATGACATGAAGACAGATTCTGCGCTGACATAAGGCCAGATTCTCTGTTACGGGACCTCTCTCCTCTGCCTGGGTGCCTGGGCCTAAATGTGTGACAGTGGCCTGTTCCAGTGGTGGGTGACGTGAAGCCTGATTCTCTGCTATGACATGAAGACAGATTCTGCGCTGACATAAGGCCAGATTCTCTGTTACGGGACCGCTCTCCTCTGTCTGGGTGCCGGGGCCTAAATGTGTGACAGTGGCCTGTTCCAGTGGTGGGTGACGTGAAGCCTGATTCTCTGCTATGACATGAATACAGATTCTGCGCTGACATAAGGCCAGATTCTCTGTTACGGGACCTCTCTCCTCTGCCTGGGTGCCTGGGCCTAAATGTGTGACAGTGGCCTGTTCCAGTGGTGGGTGACGTGAAGCCTGATTCTCTGCTATGACATGAAGACAGATTCTGCGCTGACATAAGGCCAGATTCTCTGTTACGGGACCGCTCTCCTCTGTCTGGGTGCCGGGGCCTAAATGTGTGACAGTGGCCTGTTCCAGTGGTGGGTGACGTGAAGCCTGATTCTCTGCTATGACATGAAGACAGATTCTGCGCTGACATAAGGCCAGATTCTCTGTTACGGGACGTCTCTCCTCTGCCTGGGTGCCTGGGCCTAAATGTGTGACAGTGGCCTGTTCCAGTGGTGGGTGACGTGAAGCCTGATTCTCTGCTATGACATGTATACAGATTCTGCGCTGACATAAGGCCAGATTCTCTGTTACGGGACCTCTCTCCTCTTCCTGGGTGCCTGGGCCTAAATGTGTGACAGTGGCCTGTTCCAGTGGTGGGTAACGTGAAGCCTGATTCTCTGCTATAACATGAAGACAGATTCTGCGCTGACATAAGGCCAGATTCTCTGTTACGGGACCTCTCTCCTCTGCCTGGGTGCCTGGGCCTAAATGTGTGACAGTGGCCTGTTCCAGTGGTGGGTGACGTGAAGCCTGATTCTCTGCTATGACATGAATACAGATTCTGCGCTGACATAAGGCCAGATTCTCTGTTACGGGACCTCTCTCCTCTGCCTGGGTGCCTGGGCCTAAATGTGTGACAGTGGCCTGTTCCAGTGGTGGGTGACGTGAAGCCTGATTCTCTGCTATGACATGAAGACAGATTCTGCGCTGACATAAGGCCAGATTCTCTGTTACGGGCCTCTCTCCTCTGCCTGGGGCTAAATGTGTGACAGTGGCCTGTTCCAGTGGTGGGTGACGTGATGCCTGATTCTCTGCTATGACATGAAGACAGATTCTGCGCTGACATAAGGCCAGATTCTCTGTTACGGGACCTCTCTCCTCTGCCTGGGTGCCTGGGCCTAAATGTGTGACAGTGGCCTGTTCCAGTGGTGGGTGACGTGATGCCTGATTCTCTGCTATGACATGAAGAAAGATTCTGCGCTGACATAAGGCCAGATTCTCTGTTACGGGACCTCTCTCCTCTGCCTGGGTGCCTGGGCCTAAATGTGTGACAGTGGCCTGTTCCAGTGGTGGGTGACGTGATGCCTGATTCTCTGCTATGACATGAAGACAGATTCTGCGCTGACATAAGGCCAGATTCTCTGTTACGGGACCGCTCTCCTCTGCCTGGGTGCCTGGGCCTAAATGTGTGACAGTGGCCTGTTCCAGTGGTGGGTGACGTGAAGCCTGATTCTCTGCTATGACATGAAGACAGATTCTGCGCTGACATAAGGCCAGATTCTCTGTTACTGGACCGCTCTCCTCTGTCTGGGTGCCGGGGCCTAAATGTGTGACAGTGGCCTGTTCCAGTGGTGGGTGACGTGAAGCCTGATTCTCTGCTATGACATGAATACAGATTCTGCGCTGACATAAGGCCAGATTCTCTGTTACGGGACCTCTCTCCTCTGCCTGGGTGCCTGGGCCTAAATGTGTGACAGTGGCCTGTTCCAGTGGTGGGTGACGTGAAGCCTGATTCTCTGCTATGACATGAAGACAGATTCTGCGCTGACATAAGGCCAGATTCTCTGTTACGGGACCGCTCTCCTCTGTCTGGGTGCCGGGGCCTAAATGTGTGACAGTGGCCTGTTCCAGTGGTGGGTGACGTGAAGCCTGATTCTCTGCTATGACATGAAGACAGATTCTGCGCTGACATAAGGCCAGATTCTCTGTTACGGGACGTGTCTCCTCTGCCTGGGTGCCTGGGCCTAAATGTGTGACAGTGGCCTGTTCCAGTGGTGGGTGACGTGAAGCCTGATTCTCTGCTATGACATGTATACAGATTCTGCGCTGACATAAGGCCAGATTCTCTGTTACGGGACCTCTCTACTCTTCCTGGGTGCCTGGGCCTAAATGTGTGACAGTGGCCTGTTCCAGTGGTGGGTAACGTGAAGCCTGATTCTCTGCTATGACATGAAGACAGATTCTGCGCTGACATAAGGCCAGATTCTCTGTTACGGGACCTCTCTCCTCTGCCTGGGTGCCTGGGCCTAAATGTGTGACAGTGGCCTGTTCCAGTGGTGGGTGACGTGAAGCCTGATTCTCTGCTATGACATGAATACAGATTCTGCGCTGACATAAGGCCAGATTCTCTGTTACGGGACCTCTCTCCTCTGCCTGGGTGCCTGGGCCTAAATGTGTGACAGTGGCCTGTTCCAGTGGTGGGTGACGTGAAGCCTGATTCTCTGCTATGACATGAAGACAGATTCTGCGCTGACATAAGGCCAGATTCTCTGTTACGGGCCTCTCTCCTCTGCCTGGGCCTAAATGTGTGACAGTGGCCTGTTCCAGTGGTGGGTGACGTGATGCCTGATTCTCTGCTATGACATGAAGACAGATTCTGCGCTGACATAAGGCCAGATTCTCTGTTACGGGACCTCTCTCCTCTGCCTGGGTGCCTGGGCCTAAATGTGTGACAGTGGCCTGTTCCAGTGGTGGGTGACGTGATGCCTGATTCTCTGCTATGACATGAAGACAGATTCTGCGCTGACATAAGGCCAGATTCTCTGTTACGGGACCGCTCTCCTCTGTCTGGGTGCCGGGGCCTAAATGTGTGACAGTGGCCTGTTCCAGTGGTGGGTGACGTGAAGCCTGATTCTCTGCTATGACATGAAGACAGATTCTGCGCTGACATAAGGCCAGATTCTCTGTTACGGGACCGCTCTCCTCTGTCTGGGTGCCGGGGCCTAAATGTGTGACAGTGGCCTTTTCCAGTGGTGGGTGACGTGAAGCCTGATTCTCTGCTATGACATGAAGACTGATTCTGCGCTGACATGAAGCCAGATTCTCTGCTATGGCATGAAGAGACTGATTCTCTGCTGACATGAAGCCAGATTCTTTGCTATCGCATGAAGAGACTGATTCTCTACTGACGTGACGCCAGATTCTCTGCTATGGGACCTCTGTCCAATTGATATTCGTTCATTTTTATTTTTTTTGATTCTTATTTTAATTCATTTCCCTATCCACATTTGTTTGCAGGGGATTTACCTACATGTTGCTGCCTTTTGCAGCCCTCTAGCTCTTTCCTGGGCTGTTTTACAGCCTTTTTAGTGCCCAAAAGTTCGGGTCCCCATTGACTTCAATGGGGTTCGGGTTCGGGCCGAACTTCTCGAACCCGAACATCCAGGTGTTCGCTCAACTCTACACATATGGTTTTTGCTTTTCACATGTATTTTTTATGCTGTTTTTAGTGCTGTTGCTTTCTTAACATATGTGAATTGCTTTCTTTTTTTCATGTGTTTTTGCCTATAGAGAAAGAAAACTGCTGAAAATAAACTATTGCTTCATTCACACAGTTCTATCTTTCTACTGCCACCATCTGTATTTACTGTTAGAAGCTGTGACAGTTGCAGGGAGAAAGCTGCAGCCCAAATTACATAATTTGAGAAGAATTTAGCTGAAATGAGCGTTTATGGGCTGTCAGGAGTGAAGATATAAGGACTACAGGTCGACTTGTCAGAGCAGGTCACTAAGCACACTGAAATTTGTAATTAGACCTATTTTGATGGATGTTTACCAAAGAAAAAAAATCTGAATTAACTGAACAAAAATATTCTATCACTGATATCTGCCAGGATATTGAAAATTATTAAATTACAAAAATTACAAAAATATTTCTATACTGTAAATGACTACTATTCTGGCCATCGTGTCTAGCAATTGCCGGTACATGTTTGGTTTATCAGTTTGAGTATAATCGCACAGTCAAGACTCCAATCATTGTAGGATGACATCAAGAAAAGTCAAAGAGATAAATAAAATGCTGCAAAATGTCATGTGCCGATTGAAAAATATCCAGGAAATGTACTTATTATAGAGGCTTCATCATTATGAGCACTTATGAAAGCAGACAGAAAATAAAGGTAGCGTAAGGAAAAATACTGATTTCATGTACCATGGTGACCAAGAGAACAGCCAGTAAACCATATGTATTCAGGACACAACCAACACAGATATTTAAAAGTCCTTCTCTGCTTTTTCCTAAATGTAATAACTTTTTTGTCTGAAAATATGAACAATATTACACAGATGCCCTTAGTGATCTTGAAAGGGCAGAGTGTGTGACCAAAATGACTGGGGACACTTGATTACAAGAGTATTTTCCTTAAAAGGGTCATTTAGCAAGAGGGCAACACAGCCTGGATTCAGCTTTGTCCAAGAAATAAATCTCAGAAATGACAAGTACAAATTATTATCAAAAGCCACTTGTTTTTACTGTACTTTCCATTGCACTTTTGTGCAGAGAGCATGAAACATCTCAAGGACTTTAAAAAATTAGGACTGTCATCCCTTTCAGAGAGTCACACATTGCAGCATTCTGTAATTTTATTAACCATCTCTTGTTTCATTCGGAGCACAACATCTCTACATTGTTTGCTTTTTCTTTATATGCATAAGGCAACATTACTGTTTGTAAATTGTGTTTGTAGAGACATAGGAGAGTTAATCATTTCTGTTCTGTTTTGTTTCAATGCAGGATCTAGCAAATTAGGTTTATAATGAAAGAATAAACATAAATGGTAAACAATGTATAAAAAAGCAGATGACTAAAAGAGTATTTCCATACGTATTTATACATTGTTTACCATGTATTGTTTAGTCTTTAATTACAAACCTAATTTGCTAGAACACAATAAGCACATGTGCCTATGTTAACCACGAATAATTTTTTTACAAAGTGAAAAATGAATTTTCATTGTATAGGCATTTAGGCCTCATGTTCATGTAGGCCACATGTAAGGTACACATGGACCCCTATGGCTCCATATTAAAGAGGTTCTCAAGACCTGTACATAAAATGAGTCCTTAAGCTAACCTGGGGAGAGAATACACTTTCAGTAGCACTTACCTTTCCATCGATCAGCTGATCCTGAGTTGTGTGACATGACTGGCCAACTGGCTGTGGGATCTTCCTCTGATGTCCAAACTATATATGCTCCTCTTTCTTCCCGTTCAGCTATACAATGTATCCACTGATTCCCAATCGCTCCACAACAAAATCGTCAGGTGATGATCGAATGTCATGGAAGTCTGGGGCTTTGTGGCTCCAAGACTTTCCATGGTATTGTTCCTATTAACCCATTCCAACAATGGGCATAACTGTACATACAAGTTGCATATGCAAGTGCTGGCTGTGTTATACAGCTTACACTCAGCCACAATAAGCGATCATGCCATCATAGAAGTTATAGATGGAGGGGCCTCATGACAAAATCATGGCTTCCGATCAGTTATCATGGCCTGCATAGGAAATGGTCTATTATGCCATGCCTATGGAAGGTCCTAATAGATAGCCAGGAAAAATCTTGTAGACTGCAATACTATTGCAGTCTATGGTATAAGCACTCAAGCAATCACACAATCACATGCTCAAGTCCCCTAAAGAGACAAAAAAAAGAACTTGAATAAAAAGTTATGAAAAAGTTGTAGGTACAACCATGCAAAAACAAGCCCTAAACAGCACTATAGATAGAAATAAAAAATAAAATAAAAGTTATGGCTGTAAATTTGGTGATGCAAAAAATTTTTTAAAAGGTTTTTCGTTTAAAAAAAGTAGTAAAGCATAATAAAAACCATACAAATTTGATATTGCTGTAATCATACTGACCCACAGAATAAGGTTTTCTGGTCATTTGTAGAAAACAGGGAATGCCATAAAAACAAAAATCCTCAAAAATGGCAGAATTGTATCTTTTTTTCCATTTTCACCCACAATATTTTTAAGACAAGATATGGTAAATTACAGCCATTACAAAACACAACTTGTCCCACAAAAAACAAGTTGTCATATGGCTATGTGAACAAAACAGTAAAAAAAAGTTATGATTCTTGGAAAGTGGTAAGGAAAACAAAAATTATATAAATATAATTGCCATTGCAGCATCAAAAATGTCAGAACTATCAAAGTATAAAAGTAAAGTGCCATTAATGCCATAATGAAAAAAATCTAAATGTCCAAATCACCATTTTTTTGAGGGGTCTAACTCATCCCCTGTAAAAAAAATTTATAATAAATGATCAAACAGACATATATACCCCAGTACCAATTCCCAGTACCAAAGAAAACTGCAGTTCATCCCATGTAAACAAATGCTTATGCAGATCTGCAAATGGAAATACAAAAAAGCACAAAACTTTTTTACATTTTTAAAAGTAGTAAAGCATATGAAAACTATTTAAATTTTGTATCCCTGTAATCGTACTGATCTGCAGATTAAAGTTAACCTATCAGTTTTAGTGTACAGTGAATGCTCTAAAAATAAAACCTAAACAATGGCAAAATATTTTTTTTTCCACTTTCACTTTACAAATTATACTTTTCACATTTTTCAATACATGATATGGTAAATTAAATGAGGTCATTAAATACAACTTGTCAAGGCCCCATATGGCTATGAGAGTGGAAAATTAAAAAGTTGGGAGGAGACGAAGGAATAAATGAAAGTGAAAAAAATAAAATTGTTTGCAGCGCCAAGTGGATATGTTAGGTTCTAAGTTATGTTTTATTATTTTATGTCACCCCTTTTTGTATTATCAATTGATTTTGGTGAGACAGTAGTGCTGATAATATTAAGCACCTGATTCAATGTGATTTCCAAACGTATGTACTATAATAAGCATAAGGGTGTTCAATCCAAATCAGGGTCCCACATCTTTTCTCCTTCTGAAAGCTTGAGAACCCATTTCTAAGCCTCATGTACTAGGGATAAATCCTGTTTTTTTTACTAAGTTAATCAGCCATCCAAGAAGATTATATATTATTGATTGTTGCCTTGACCTTTTTTTACTTGTTATTGATCATCAGTAAGAGGAATAAGCATGCTTCTACTTATAACACATGCAGACACAATAACTGCTCTTGTCTTTCATACTTGTTCCACCCTAGAATACGTCCATAAAATAAATTCAATAGTCACAAATGACACAACTGCTTCTGTATCATTTTTCCATGTTGATAAAATGATGCCTAAACAGTGGTGTCTATCTACAGTAGATGTTAATCTTCATGTTTGGGAGAGATGAGCACTTTTTTCTTCTGCTAGTATGAGCTGACCAGATGGCTGCAGATTATTACACTAAGACTTGGTCAATGTAGCTTTAATTCTCTTTCTATTTTATGAGCTGCATGTGAAATCAAAGCTTCAAACCATTTTGTCATATAGTTCTTGTATCCAAACGTAAAGCTAAAAATGCTACAAAGTATGGAAGACAAATACACAAATTAGTGTTCTGATTAATGATCCTGTCTAGTACATTCCATAACTGATTACATCCTTAAGACACTTAATATATTAATACCTGTTGTCATTTTTACTTGCACGTTTCTGTCTGCTGATTACACATACAGCCGGATTATCCATGGGTGCAGTAGGGCAACAATTCTCCCACCCTGCAGCATTGAAGGTGAGGGTAAGACGAAAAGGGCCAATGGTGGCCTTAGAGTGGGTGATATTTCAAGGCTGGCTTTGGCCAGAAAACAGGTCCTTTTGCTAGATGCCTATTGGTGTGAATTAAATGGATGCTTTTAGATCTACTGCTATCTCTTATATCATATAGATATCTACAGTATGTATTGCAAATTTAATGAATGATTATAAAACATACATACATGATGGGGCAAATTTTCTAAAGAATATATTAAAATTTTCTGATGAGTTACATGAAGCCTTTCATATACTAGAAAACCCCTTTACTGTTTATTTTTTCTTTTTATTTATTGAGGTAGAATTACTGTTGATTTCTAGAAATATGTAAATTACCCCAGGGGAGAGAGAAAAGCTTGTTTTTAACAAAACTCATGTACTTTACTATATTAAAAAAAAGGTCAGTATAGATGTTTCTGGACTCTGTTCTGTCCAGCAGTGCACTATAGTCTTTTCCTGATTGTATTGTATTTGTATTGTATTTGTATTTTTCTATTGCATTTATAAACTCATTATGACTATTCCAGTTTTCCTTTTTCACTAGTCTAAGCCTTTATAATTCACAATAAATGTCACTAAATCATATTTTTATTAGAAATTAATTAGGATGGATGAAATAACAATGTCCTGATGGATGGATTCCTATGACAATACTGAGGGCAACACAAGTAAAAAGTGCCTGAACATTACTTGTTATTACTACTATTACATTGTTGCACAGTAGGATTACTGGAGTCAATTCAGATCAGACATTGTGGAGTAGCAGGACCTGGTTTTATTGGAACATACGTGCAATAACAGAAGGTCACCTTACATGGTGAATGGCACAGACAGGAAAAAGTAATCAGTGAGTTCACTTCAATGTACAGGAAAATACAACACATCATAGCAATGCATAGAGAGACCACAAGTGAGCATTAGTAACAGTGACATCTAGTGCTATAACTATAAACTGCAGTCAATCCAGCAATAGACTAAGCTGTAAGTTGTTGTATCTCCAACATACATGAGATCTTTTGTTGTATAAGCATATAGTAGTAAGGGCTGCTCAGTCAATCTGAGTTTGCTATATCTGTGTATTGCTTGACAGGGGTTGCTGGAACTTCACAGGAGAGGTCATCAATATCAGATCAGCGGGATTCCAACATCTGGAACTTCCACTAATCACACGAGCATTGCAGCCTCACCCTTAGGCCTCATGCACACGACTGTGTGACAGCCATGCCCGTCGTCTGCGGACACGGACCCATTCACTTAAATGGAGTGCGCAATCCCCATCTGACGGTCCACACCGCATGTGCAGTGCAGAGGCACCGACAGGAAACCCACAGAAGCACTGTGAATGGGTCCACTTACATGCTATAGTGTGCACAAGGCTGGTTCCCATATATTATATGTAATACGTGCACGCACTTCCTACGGTCGTGTGCATGAGGCCTTAGCATCTCATAATATCACGTCCATCAGTCAAATGGCCTTGTCTGAACACCACAGCTAATTCAACAGCTGATCAGCACGAAGCCGAGTGTCAGACTGCTATCAATATAATATCGATGACCTATCCTTTAATAGGTCATCAGCATTAAATTCCTGAAAAACCCTTTAACATAGCTTTGTGCCATCCTACCACACCACTATGAGCCCTAGAAGATAACCTGCTATATGTGTACAGTATATTACTGTCAAGGAAAATAGTTTAAAAACTCTAGTAGGTCTACCCAATTAAGTGTGGCATGTGAGAGATCTCAGTGGGCATTGATGGTGGTTATTATCTATTGGAAGTAAGTTACCATGGTATGGATCTAAAATAAAAATAGTATACATTGCATGAAATTGCTTTTCCTAGGGGAAATGACTGCAGCACGTACTTATAGCATAGATTTCACTAAGTCTATTGATCTCAGGTAAGAGCAGGGGGGTGGCAACTGTCAATAAGAACTAATGCAACTTTGCCATTTGTTTCTTCAGTGAAAATGTTTAACAGCGTATACGTTTTGTATATATCAATACCTATGATTGTGAACAATTTGGTGAAAAGGTGAAAATGTCCCACTAAACCATAATGACATTATGATCAGCATCAACTTCTTATTTAGAAACCAAATGCTTGTGCAATAGCGGTTTGCTGTCTTCCTTCTCATACCTCTTAAAAGGGTTTGTCTGGGATTACAAAAACATGGCTGCTTTCTTCCACAAAGAGCACCATGCCTGTCCATAGGTTGCCCATGGTATTGCACATCACCATTCACATCAATGGCAGTTTTTTTTTGCACAAAGTACAACATAATTCTGGTGCATTTTGCTTAGTTAATCAGTTCAGTGTGAACACTACTGGGATTCCTTTTCTATTAAAGTCATCACTCCAAAAGTACGGCATATAGCATTTCAAAGGGTTATTTTTGTTATAGAAGGCCAGCATGCCATATAGTATATTGAATAACACTGTGTCCTTCTTTTCTCCACTATAAAAGGTTTTCAAAACTGGGAAATATTATATGTAGTGATGAGCAAAGTTTTCAAAAATTTGATTCGGCTGCTTCGCCGAACTTCGACAAGAAATTTGATTAATTACAAAGTACTTTGTCACAAATTGCATTCCATTGTATGTAGCGGATGCAATGATGCAGAACGGGGATCATGCCACCCCCCCCCCCCCCCCGCCATTGAACCCCTCAGAAGTCATGTGCAATGCTGATTGCTGCATCTGACATTGAGGCCTTTCAGGGATTAATCAGGGGTTAACAAAAAAGTACATATTCACCTCATCTATTTGATCGCGGAGAGGCTACCTTTATTGAGGAAAATGAGTAGAGTTGAGCGAACACCTGGATGTTCGGGTTCGACGAGTTCGGCCGAACTTTCGAAAAATGTTCGGGTTCGGGATCCGAACTCGACCCGAACTTCATCCCGAACCCGAACCCCATAGAAGTCAATGGGGACCCGAACTTTTGGGCACTAAAAAGGCTGTAAAACACACCCGGAAAGGGCTAGAGGGCTGCAAAAGGCAGCAAAATGTAGTTAAATCCCCTGCAAACAAATGTAGATAGGGAAATGATGAGTTAACATAAAATAAATAAAAATTAAACAATATTAATTGGAGTGAGGTCCCATAGCACAGAATCAGGCTTCAAGTCACCCACCAATGGAGAAGGTCACTTACTATTATTTTGACCACAGCACCCAGACAAAGGAGAGAGGTCCCACAGCAGAGAACCAGGCATCATATCACCCACCACAGGAGTAGGCCACCATTTAGTTACTTTGACCCCTACACCCAGACGGAGGAGAGAGGTTACACAGCAGAGAATCAGGCATTTAGATCACCCACCACAGGAGTAGGCCACCATTGAATCAGACCCCGGCAACCATGTCAGATGGCACAAGCATAAGCTTTATATCAATCAGCACAGGAGAAGGCGACTTTGACAGACTTTGACCCCTACACCCGGACGGAGGAGAGAGGTTTCAAAGCAGAGAATCAGGCATTTAGATCACCCACCACAGGAGTAGGCCCCAATTTAATGGGACCCCGGCAACCATGTCAGATGGCACAACCATCAGCTTCATATCAATCAGCACAGGAGAAGGCGACTTTGAAAGACTTTGACCCCTACACCCAGACGGAGGAGAGAGGTTTCACAGCAGAGAATCAGGCATTTAGATCACCCACCACAGGAGTAGGCCCCCATTGAATCAGACCCTGGCAACCATGTCAGATGGCACAACCATCAGCTTTATATCAATCAGCACAGGAGAAGCCACCATTGAGTTACTTTGACCCCTGCACCCAGGAAGAGGAGAGAGGCCCCACAGCACATATTCTGGCATCATATCAGCCACCACAGGAGAAGCCACCATTGAGTTACTTTGACCCCCGCACCCAGGAAGAGGAGAGAGGCACCACAGCACATATTCTGGCATCATATCAGCCACCACAGGAGAAGCCACCATTGAGTTACTTTGACCCCTGCACCCAGGAAGAGGAGAGAGGCCCCACAGCACATATTCTGGCATCATACTAACCACCACAGGAGAAGCCACCATTGAGTTACTTTGACCCCTGCACCCAGGAAGAGGAGAGAGGCCCCACAGCACATATTCTGGCATCATATCAGCCACCACAGGAGAAGCCACCATTGAGTTACTTTGACCCCCGCACCCAGGAAGAGGAGAGAGGCACCACAGCGCATATTCTGGCATCATATCAGCCACCACAGGAGAAGCCACCATTGAGTTACTTTGACCCCTGCACCCAGGAAGAGGAGAGAGGCCCCACAGCACATATTCTGGCATCATATCAGCCACCACAGGAGAAGCCACCATTGAGTTACTTTGACCCCCGCACCCAGGAAGAGGAGAGAGGCACCACAGCACATATTCTGGCATCATATCAGCCACCACAGGAGAAGCCACCATTGAGTTACTTTGACCCCTGCACCCAGGAAGAGGAGAGAGGCCCCACAGCACATATTCTGGCATCATACTAACCACCACAGGAGAAGCCACCATTAAGTTACTTTGACCCCTGCACCCAGGAAGAGGAGAGAGGCCCCACAGCACATATTCTGGCATCATATCAGCCACCACAGGAGAAGCCACCATTGAGTTACTTTGACCCCCGCACCCAGGAAGAGGAGAGAGGCACCACAGCACATATTCTGGCATCATATCAGCCACCACAGGAGAAGCCACCATTGAGTTACTTTGACCCCCGCACCCAGGAAGAGGAGAGAGGCACCACAGCACATATTCAGGCATCATATCACACACCACAGGAGAAGGCCTCTTTCAGTGATTTAGGCCTTTGGACCCAGACGGAGGAGAGAGGCACCACAGCACATATTCTGGCATCATATCAGCCACCACAGGAGAAGCCACCATTGAGTTACTTTGACCCCTGCACCCAGGAAGAGGAGAGAGGCCCCACAGCACATATTCTGGCATCATATCAGCCACCACAGGAGAAGCCACCATTTAGTTACTTTGACCCCTGCACCCAGGAAGAGGAGAGAGGCACCACAGCACATATTCTGGCATCATATCAGCCACCACAGGAGAAGCCACCATTTAGTTACTTTGACCCCTTCACCCAAACAGAGGAGAGAGGTTCCACATCAGAGAATCAGGCATCATATCAACCACCACAGGAGTAGGCCACAATTTAATGGGACCCCGGCAACCATGTCAGATGGCACAACCATCAGCTTCATATCAATCAGCACAGGAGAAGGCGACTTTGAAAGACTTTGACCCCTACACCCAGACGGAGGAGAGAGGTTTCACAGCAGAGAATCAGGCATTTAGATCACCCACCACAGGAGTAGGCCCCCATTGAATCAGACCCTGGCAACCATGTCAGATGGCACAACCATCAGCTTTATATCAATCAGCACAGGAGAAGCCACCATTGAGTTACTTTGACCCCTGCACCCAGGAAGAGGAGAGAGGCCCCACAGCACATATTCTGGCATCATATCAGCCACCACAGGAGAAGCCACCATTGAGTTACTTTGACCCCCGCACCCAGGAAGAGGAGAGAGGCACCACAGCACATATTCTGGCATCATATCAGCCACCACAGGAGAAGCCACCATTGAGTTACTTTGACCCCCGCACCCAGGAAGAGGAGAGAGGCACCACAGCACATATTCAGGCATCATATCACACACCACAGGAGAAGGCCTCTTTCAGTGATTTAGGCCTTTGGACCCAGACGGAGGAGAGAGGCACCACAGCACATATTCTGGCATCATATCAGCCACCACAGGAGAAGCCACCATTGAGTTACTTTGACCCCTGCACCCAGGAAGAGGAGAGAGGCCCCACAGCACATATTCTGGCATCATATCAGCCACCACAGGAGAAGCCACCATTTAGTTACTTTGACCCCTGCACCCAGGAAGAGGAGAGAGGCACCACAGCACATATTCTGGCATCATATCAGCCACCACAGGAGAAGCCACCATTTAGTTACTTTGACCCCTTCACCCAAACAGAGGAGAGAGGTTCCACATCAGAGAATCAGGCATCATATCAACCACCACAGGAGTAGGCCACAATTTAATGGGACCCCGGCAACCATGTCAGATGGCACAACCATCAGCTTCATATCAATCAGCACAGGAGAAGGCGACTTTGAAAGACTTTGACCCCTACACCCAGACGGAGGAGAGAGGTTTCACAGCAGAGAATCAGGCATTTAGATCACCCACCACAGGAGTAGGCCCCCATTGAATCAGACCCTGGCAACCATGTCAGATGGCACAACCATCAGCTTTATATCAATCAGCACAGGAGAAGCCACCATTGAGTTACTTTGACCCCTGCACCCAGGAAGAGGAGAGAGGCCCCACAGCACATATTCTGGCATCATATCAGCCACCACAGGAGAAGCCACCATTGAGTTACTTTGACCCCCGCACCCAGGAAGAGGAGAGAGGCACCACAGCACATATTCTGGCATCATATCAGCCACCACAGGAGAAGCCACCATTGAGTTACTTTGACCCCCGCACCCAGGAAGAGGAGAGAGGCACCACAGCACATATTCAGGCATCATATCACACACCACAGGAGAAGGCCTCTTTCAGTGATTTAGGCCTTTGGACCCAGACAGAGGAGAGAGGCACCACAGCACATATTCTGGCATCATATCAGCCACCACAGGAGAAGCCACCATTGAGTTACTTTGACCCCTGCACCCAGGAAGAGGAGAGAGGCCCCACAGCACATATTCTGGCATCATATCAGCCACCACAGGAGAAGCCACCATTTAGTTACTTTGACCCCTGCACCCAGGAAGAGGAGAGAGGCACCACAGCACATATTCTGGCATCATATCAGCCACCACAGGAGAAGCCACCATTTAGTTACTTTGACCCCTTCACCCAAACAGAGGAGAGAGGTTCCACATCAGAGAATCAGGCATCATATTAACCACCACAGGAGTAGGCCACAATTTAGTTTATTTGACCCCTGCACCCAGGAAGAGGAGAGAGGCCCCACAGCACATATTCTGGCATCATATCACACACCACAGGAGAAGGCCTCTTTCAGTGATTTAGGCCTTTGGACCCAGAGAGAGGAGAGAGGTCAGAGATTAGCTTCATATCCCCCAGCACAGCAGAAGACCGCTTTATTTGACTTAGGCCTCAGCACCCGGACAGAAGACAGAGGTAGCATGGCAGAGGTTATGGCTTCATGTCACCCGTTAGTTTAACCGGCCACTTTCATCTGGTTAGGCCCCGGCGCCCAGACAGAGAAGAGTTTCATTCAACTGTGGGTTTCATAAAATTTGTATCAAATAAAGAAGTGGCCCGTAGCACAACAAGACATGTTTTAGGCAGTTAATAAGGACTACTCTGCACAAGGGAGGGACAGGTCCTGTGGGATCCATGCCTGGTTCATCTTTATGAAGGTCAGCTTGTCCACGTTGGCTGTGGACAGGCGGCTGCGCTTGTCAGTAATGACGCCCCCTGCCGTGCTGAATACGCGTTCAGATAAAACGCTGGCCGCCGGGCAGGAAAGCACCTCCAAGGCATAACATGCTAACTCTGGCCACGTGGACAATTTCGAAACCCAGTAGTTGAATGGCGCCGAACCGTCCGTCAGGATGTGGAGGGGTGTGCAGACATACTGTTCAACCATGTTAGTGAAATGCTGCTTCCTGCTAACACGTTCCGTATCAGGTGTCGGTGCAGATAGCTGTGGCGTGGAGACAAAACTTTTCCACATTTCTGCCATGCTAACCCTGCCCTCAGATGAGCTGGCCGTGACACAGCTGCGTTGGCGACCTCTTGCCACTCCTCTGCCTTCACCTTCCACCTGTTCCCCTGTGACATGTGGGAATGCTCTCAAGAGCGCCTCTATCAGCGTGCGCTTGTACTCGCGCATCTTACGGTCGCGCTCCAGTTCAGGAATTAAAGTGGGCACATTGTCTTTATACCGGGGATCCAGCAGGGTGGCCACCCAGTAGTCTGCACACGTTAAAACGTGGGCAACTCTGCTGTCGTTGCGCAGGCATTGGAGCATATATTCGCTCATGTGGGCCAGGCTACCCATGGGTAAGGACAAGCTGTCCTCTGTGGGAGGTGTATCGTCATCGTCCACCGTATCCCCACAGCCACGCACCAGTGATGGGCCTGGGCTGCCACCCCGCTGTGAACTTGCGTCATCCTCGTCCCCCTCCACCTCCTCCTCCTCATCCTCCTCGTCCTCCAGTACAGTGCCTTGGCTGGCGACTTGTGAACCTGTCCTCTGCACATATTCTGGCATCATATCAGCCACCACAGGAGAAGCCACCATTGAGTTACTTTGACCCCCGCACCCAGGAAGAGGAGAGAGGCACCACAGCACATATTCTGGCATCATATCAGCCACCACAGGAGAAGCCACCATTGAGTTACTTTGACCCCTGCACCCAGGAAGAGGAGAGAGGCCCCACAGCACATATTCTGGCATCATACTAACCACCACAGGAGAAGCCACCATTGAGTTACTTTGACCCCTGCACCCAGGAAGAGGAGAGAGGCCCCACAGCACATATTCTGGCATCATATCAGCCACCACAGGAGAAGCCACCATTGAGTTACTTTGACCCCCGCACCCAGGAAGAGGAGAGAGGCACCACAGCACATATTCTGGCATCATATCAGCCACCACAGGAGAAGCCACCATTGAGTTACTTTGACCCCCGCACCCAGGAAGAGGAGAGAGGCACCACAGCACATATTCAGGCATCATATCACACACCACAGGAGAAGGCCTCTTTCAGTGATTTAGGCCTTTGGACCCAGACACAGGAGAGAGGCACCACAGCACATATTCTGGCATCATATCAGCCACCACAGGAGAAGCCACCATTGAGTTACTTTGACCCCTGCACCCAGGAAGAGGAGAGAGGCCCCACAGCACATATTCTGGCATCATATCAGCCACCACAGGAGAAGCCACCATTTAGTTACTTTGACCCCTGCACCCAGGAAGAGGAGAGAGGCACCACAGCACATATTCTGGCATCATATCAGCCACCACAGGAGAAGCCACCATTTAGTTACTTTGACCCCTTCACCCAAACAGAGGAGAGAGGTTCCACATCAGAGAATCAGGCATCATATCAACCACCACAGGAGTAGGCCACAATTTAATGGGACCCCGGCAACCATGTCAGATGGCACAACCATCAGCTTCATATCAATCAGCACAGGAGAAGGCGACTTTGAAAGACTTTGACCCCTACACCCAGACGGAGGAGAGAGGTTTCACAGCAGAGAATCAGGCATTTAGATCACCCACCACAGGAGTAGGCCCCCATTGAATCAGACCCTGGCAACCATGTCAGATGGCACAACCATCAGCTTTATATCAATCAGCACAGGAGAAGCCACCATTGAGTTACTTTGACCCCTGCACCCAGGAAGAGGAGAGAGGCCCCACAGCACATATTCTGGCATCATATCAGCCACCACAGGAGAAGCCACCATTGAGTTACTTTGACCCCCGCACCCAGGAAGAGGAGAGAGGCACCACAGCACATATTCTGGCATCATATCAGCCACCACAGGAGAAGCCACCATTGAGTTACTTTGACCCCCGCACCCAGGAAGAGGAGAGAGGCACCACAGCACATATTCAGGCATCATATCACACACCACAGGAGAAGGCCTCTTTCAGTGATTTAGGCCTTTGGACCCAGACAGAGGAGAGAGGCACCACAGCACATATTCTGGCATCATATCAGCCACCACAGGAGAAGCCACCATTGAGTTACTTTGACCCCTGCACCCAGGAAGAGGAGAGAGGCCCCACAGCACATATTCTGGCATCATATCAGCCACCACAGGAGAAGCCACCATTTAGTTACTTTGACCCCTGCACCCAGGAAGAGGAGAGAGGCACCACAGCACATATTCTGGCATCATATCAGCCACCACAGGAGAAGCCACCATTTAGTTACTTTGACCCCTTCACCCAAACAGAGGAGAGAGGTTCCACATCAGAGAATCAGGCATCATATTAACCACCACAGGAGTAGGCCACAATTTAGTTTATTTGACCCCTGCACCCAGGAAGAGGAGAGAGGCCCCACAGCACATATTCTGGCATCATATCACACACCACAGGAGAAGGCCTCTTTCAGTGATTTAGGCCTTTGGACCCAGACAGAGGAGAGAGGTCAGAGATTAGCTTCATATCCCCCAGCACAGCAGAAGACCGCTTTATTTGACTTAGGCCTCAGCACCCGGACAGAAGACAGAGGTAGCATGGCAGAGGTTATGGCTTCATGTCACCCGTTAGTTTAACCGGCCACTTTCATCTGGTTAGGCCCCGGCGCCCAGACAGAGAAGAGTTTCATTCAACTGTGGGTTTCATAAAATTTGTATCAAATAAAGAAGTGGCCCGTAGCACAACAAGACATGTTTTAGGCAGTTAATAAGGACTACTCTGCACAAGGGAGGGACAGGTCCTGTGGGATCCATGCCTGGTTCATCTTTATGAAGGTCAGCTTGTCCACGTTGGCTGTGGACAGGCGGCTGCGCTTGTCAGTAATGACGCCCCCTGCCGTGCTGAATACGCGTTCAGATAAAACGCTGGCCGCCGGGCAGGAAAGCACCTCCAAGGCATAACATGCTAACTCTGGCCACGTGGACAATTTCGAAACCCAGTAGTTGAATGGGGCCGAACCATCCGTCAGGATGTGGAGGGGTGTGCAGACATACTGTTCAACCATGTTAGTGAAATGCTGCCTCCTGCTAACACGTTCCGTATCAGGTGTCGGTGCAGATAGCTGTGGCGTGGAGACAAAACTTTTCCACATTTCTGCCATGCTAACCCTGCCCTCAGATGAGCTGGCCGTGACACAGCTGCGTTGGCGACCTCTTGCCACTCCTCTGCCTTCACCTTCCACCTGTTCCCCTGTGACATGTGGGAATGCTCTCAAGAGCGCCTCTATCAGCGTGCGCTTGTACTCGCGCATCTTACGGTCGCGCTCCAGTTCAGGAATTAAAGTGGGCACATTGTCTTTATACCGGGGATCCAGCAGGGTGGCCACCCAGTAGTCTGCACACGTTAAAACGTGGGCAACTCTGCTGTCGTTGCGCAGGCATTGGAGCATATATTCGCTCATGTGGGCCAGGCTACCCATGGGTAAGGACAAGCTGTCCTCTGTGGGAGGTGTATCGTCATCGTCCACCGTATCCCCCCAGCCACGCACCAGTGATGGGCCTGGGCTGCCACCCCGCTGTGAACTTGCGTCATCCTCGTCCCCCTCCACCTCCTCCTCCTCGTCCTCCAGTACAGTGCCTTGGCTGGCGACTTGTGAACCTGTCCTCTGCTGCTTAAACAAACCTCCCTCTGAGCCACTTCGAACAGACTGGCCCGAAAGTGTTAGAAACGAGCCCTCATCCTCCTCCTCCTCCTCCACCTGGGCCACCTCCTCTAACATCATTGCCCTAAGTGTTTTCTCAAGGAGACATAGAAGTGGTATTGTAACGCTGATAACAGTGTCATCGCCACTGGCCATGTTGGTGGAGTACTCGAAACAGCGCAGCAGGGCACACAGGTCTCGCATGGAGGCCCAATCATTGGTGGTGAAGTGGTGCTGTTCGGCAGTACGACTGACGCGAGCGTGCTGCAGCTGAAACTCCACTATGGCCTGCTGCTGCTCGCACAGTCTCTCCAGCATGTGCAAGGTGGAGTTCCACCGGGTGGGCACGTCGCATATGAGGCGGTGAGCGGGAAGGCCGAAGTTCCGCTGTAGCGCAGACAGGCGAGCAGCGGCAGGATGTGAACGGCGGAAGCGCGCACAGACGGCCCGCACTTTATGCAGCAGCTCTGACATGTTGGGGTAGTGGTGAATGAACCTCTGCACCACCAAGTTCAGCACATGCGCCAGGCAAGGGATGTGCGTCAAACCGGCTAGTCCCAGAGCTGCCACGAGATTTCGCCCATTATCGCATACCACCAGGCCTGGCTTGAGGCCCACCGGCAGAAACCATTCGTCGGTCTGTTGTTCAATACCCCGCCACAACTCCTTTGCGCTGTGGGGCCTGTCCCCCAAACATATGAGTTTCAGAATGGCCTGCTGACGTTTACCCCGGGCTGTGCTGAAGTTGGTGGTGAAGGTGTGTGGCTGACCGGATGAGCTGGTGGAAGCAGTGGAGGAGGAAGCCGAGTAGGAGGAGGAGGCTACAGGAGGCAGAGAATGATGCCCTGCGATCCTAGGGGGCGGAAGGACGTGCGCCAAGGAACTGTCCGCCGGGGGCCCAGCCGCCACTACATTCATCCAGTGTGCAGTTAGTGAGATATAGCGTCCCTGGCCGTGCTTACTGGTCCACGTATCTGTGGTTAGGTGGACCTTGCCACAAATGGCGTTGCGCAGTGCACACTTTATCGGACACTTGCATGTGCAGGGAAGGCACGGCTGTCTTGGAGAAGTAGTGGCGGCTGGGAACCACATACTGCGGGACAGCCATGGCCATCAGCTGTTTGAAGCTGTCTATATCCACCAGCCGGAATGACAGCATTTCAAAGGCCAGCAGTTTAGAAATGCTGGCGTTCAGGCCAAGGGCTCGAGGGTGACTCGGGGGGAATTTGCGCTTCCTCTCTAAGGTTTGAGATATTGAGAGCTGAACGCTGCTGTGTGATATAGTGGAGACGCTAGTTGACGGTGGCGGTGGTGGTGGTGTCGGTGGCACATCCTCTGTTTGCTGCTCGGCAGGTGGCAACATTCCTCTCGAGGCGGAAGCCGAGGCAGCAGCGGTAGAGGGAGCAGGGGGAGCCTCAGCGAGTGCCTGGTTTTTAAGGTGTGTACCCCACTGCAGTTCATGCTTTGCATGTAGATGCCTGGTCATGCAGGTTGTGCTGAGGTTCAGAACGTTAATGCCTCGCCTCAGGCTCTGATGGCAGAGCGTGCAAGTCACTCGGGTCTTGTCGGTAGGACATTGTTTAAAGAAGTGCCATGCCAGGGAACTCTTTGAAGCTGCCTTTGTGGGGCTGGGTCCCTGTTGGCGATGTCCAGTAGCAGGCGAACTCTGGGGGCGGCGGCTCGTCTGCTTTGGCCCCCTGCTCCCTCTTTGGCTTCGCTGTTGTCTCGGTCTCACCACTACCTCTTCCTCTGAACTGTGAAAGTCATCGCCACGACCTTCAGTCCATGTGGGGTCTAAGACCTCATCGTCCTCTGCATCGTCTTCCACCCAGTCTCCCTCCCTGACCTCCTCCTGTTCAGTCTGCACACTGCAAAAAGACGCGGCAGTGGGCACCTGTGTTTCGTCATCATCAGAGAGTCGGTGACTCTGCTGTGGTGGTATTCCCATGTCCTCTTCATCTGGAGACATAAGTGGTTGTGCGTCAGTGCATGGTATGTCTTCCTCCACTGGGGAAGGGCTAGGTGGACGCCCCTGGGAAACCCTGGAAGCAGAGTCTTCAAACAGAAGAAGAGACTGCTGCATAACTTGTGGCTCAGACCGTTTCCCTGATATGCTTGGGGGTGATGTGACAGACTGATGGGCTTGGTTTTCAGGTGCCACCTGTGCGCTTTCCGCAGAAGACTGGGTGGAAGACCATGTGGTGAACGTGCTGGAAGCACTGTCGGCCACCCAATCGATTAATGCCTGTACCTGCTCAGGCCTTACCATCCTAAGAGCGGCATTGGGCCCCACGAGATATTGCGGTACATTCTGCCGGCTAGTTGAGGGAGTTCGTTCCCTACTGTGTGCGCCTGGGGCCGAACGGCCACGTCCTCTACCAGCAACAGAGGCTCCACGGACACCACCACGACCGCGTCCTCGTCCCTTAATAGTATTTTTCTTCATTGTTGCGATTCAACTCGCACCACAATGAAATATATTATTTTTTATAAGCAAAATCCCCTCACTGGAATACTTTCAGTCTTTTGACTGTATGGATTACAGATGGAATGACTGTTATATGTGAGTACCGCTTTCTTTGACAGATTCTAGTATGGGTACATATATGTTTTCCCAACCCCAGCACATTAGTTTGCTAATTCCAGATGTATGAAACGCAGGCCTAACTGTATCTAGTATATTGAACGCCAGATAAACTAACTTGGCCTTTTTTAAATAAAAAAAAAATTCCCTCACTGGAATACTTTATGGCTTTTCACTGTATGGATTACAGGTGGACTGGTATTAGTAGGGGTGACACAAGCACACCCAAGTCCCTGATGTAGGATTTCTATGGCACAGACCACTATTACAAGTGATTAATGGACGTTGGGAGAGATTGTGCTGCAGCACTAGTCCCAAGATGGCCGCCGCCTATCAGCCCAGTAACATGTGCCACAAAATGGTCTGCACAACCTTTAAAAAAAATAGCCTTGGACTGTGCTGCTAAATCGCTATTGGTCTGAATCCCAGGTGTAGATGTCTGACTTGTTTGGAGCTTTGGAATGCACACTGTGGCAGCTTCTGCTGCAGCACTACAAGTCGCAAAATGGCGGCCGGCGGTCAGCCCAGGTACATGTGGATGGAAAAATCATTCTGGCCACTCTAAAAATAGCCAATCCCTATCAAAAAAGCAGCTCAGCTGCAGTTGTTCAGATGAATCACAGGTGGAGGAGAGAAATTTGCTTCCAGTTATTCAATTATCCCTGCCTATTCTCGCCCTAGCATCAGCTGCGTCTATCCCTGTTCTATTCACATCGGGAGTGAGCACGTCCCGACGTGCGCACAAGCTTATAAAGAGGCTGAGTCACATGCTGCACTTGGCCAATCACAGCCTTGCCAATAGTAGGCATGGCTGCGATGGCATCTTAGGGCAAGTAGTATGATGCATGTTGATTGGCTGCTTTGCAGCCTTTCAAAATGTGCCAAAATACATGCCGAACGACGAACCCGAACCCGAACTTTTACGAAAAAGTTCGGGTTCGGGTCCGTGTCACGAACACCCCAAAATTCGGTACGGACCCGAACTATGCTCGAACTGTTCGCTCAACACTAAAAATGAGAAAAATCTGGTGTGGGCTGACGTGATGACATGATGATCACTGAGGCTGTCACCGTGCCCGGCCAGCATGATGACGTGGTGATGTCAAACATCAGAGTGAGGGATTTGGTGCAATCAAATGGATAAGGTATGGGTTTTTTCAACGGCATTTCAGGATAAATAGATTAGTTACAACCAGCAAGCGAGAGAGGAAATTTGCCTTCGTGACGAATCAAATTTTTCCTGAAATTCCGATCAAAGTCCACTTCGACACTAATTATATGCATCCTTTTGCAGTGAACTTTAGTTAAGTGAAACTCCCATGATGACTGTCTTACTGCTTATGAGGCCATGCCTTCATTTTTAACCCCTTCAACCACCATGATGTACCCGTGCTGTTGTGGTGAGCCCGCTCCATACAAGCGGGTGTTGGCTGTATCTTTCAGCAGACACTCATACAGCTCTGTGCACAGAAATGTCAGAACATGGTAATGCAAAAAAACCTTTTATATATATTTTATTTATTTTTTTTAAAGTATTGAGCAGCAGAATAATGAAGTCCCCAAAAACCTTTGCGGAATTGTATATTTTTTTTCATCTTTTTAAAATCTTTTTATTGGTTTTCAAAGAGTAACATGTATACATACATTAAAACTTCATAGAACATAAGTTTCTATTATAGCTTGCAGTACAACAATGAGTACAAATGGTCAGAGGCCAGAGTAAAATACCACAGCTAATAAAGCACACAAGGGAGCAGGAGTCTGCTCTGGTCATTGGAATGATTGGCTGTAAGTTCAGAGAAAAAATTAAACAAAGAAACATGATGAACAATGGAGATGGGGTGACGCAGGAAAAGGTGTGTGCAATAGAGGGAGGGAGGAATTGTAGTTTTTTTTTCAATGTAACTTTTGAAAGATTTTTTTTCCAATTTTCCAGCAGACATGGTAAATTAAATGGTACCATTAAAAATGTAAAAAGTTATGGCTATTGGAACGTGGAGAGGAAAAAATGAAAATGCAGAACAAAAAATGGGCCCCTTACTTAAAGGGGTTGGCCAACTTCTGGTTACTGTTGACCATGGTCATATATATGGTCCTTACTATTATAGCCTGCACCATTTTCTATATTTCATTAGGTATGCTCCTTGTTTACAAAGTCTTTTTTGCTGTCCATACGAGGATTTGTCCATAAGATGGCGTCTGATGGAGGGTCATGTGACTAGGCAAATCACCTCCATGTGACATCTCCTACATTCAAATACACTGCACCTGCCATCTCTACTTGTTCTTTTAACGTAACGAGACATACGGATGTCCCTGCAACAGTGAGTGGCAGGAGATCTTTGAGACTGGCAACACGTGGTTTGATTTGACATGTTTACCTTGTGGATCAATAGGTGTCTGTGTTGTTTCTGGTACTGGCCACACCCTTAAACTCCAGGTGTTGCTATTGTGGTCATTTAACTTTCCCTATTTATTGTTATTTCTCCCACAATGCTGTGTGGTTTATAGCTTCAGTTGGACCTGGTGTTTGGATCTCTCCTGAGTTCCTGGTGCTTCCATAGCTTCTTGGAAGTTAAGTGTTACCTTTCCCTTAGTATTTTGGATTTTCTCTGTTTTTGCATTTCTTTGTTGTTTTGTATTAGGCCTTAGGGAGACTCCCATTCATCCTTCCTTTAGGAGGAACAGGATGTCTTATTCCTGTCATTAGTACCAGGGTCCTTTGAACTCACCTACCTCTGGGGTCTTTTCATACTGGTAGTCAGTCAGGGCTTTGATTAGGGTTTTCCCTAATAGGTGTCCATCTTCCTTCCCTAAGTTTTCAGGCCTTATTTCCTTTTCCCTTTCCCTCATATGTTCGGTGTGTGGTTTTCCTCTCACACTAGAGCGCGACACAAGACCTCTGTGTGGACAGCACAAAAGGCTTTGTAAACAAGGGAGCATACCTTATGAAATATAGAAAATAGTGCATAATTTAAACAAAGATTATATTAGTAAGAGACATATAATCATCTCACAAACACATTGATAAATAGTAACCTGAAAGTGGCCAACCCCTTTAAAGGATTAATAGAAATTCTTCTGGATAGTGTCTTAAAGTGTAACTGTCCTTAAAGTTAATTTTTAATGTAGTGTAGGGAAAGGGATGTAAAACATTTTTGTAATATACTTTATTAGGTAAAGATGTTTCTTTGTACTAGAAAACAGAGTGTAAAGAGTCTTTTCAGCAAAGCTGTAATCGGTGTTGCTAAGGAGTCAGTCTTCAGCCTTTTCCTGAGTACTGAAGATGCCTGTGTGTAACAAGTTGGATAGGCACGGTGATAGGCAGTGATAGGGCACATGTACATAGTCAAGGACTGGGGTAGTGACAAGAGCCAGTCTAGAACCAGCTGTACATTACACATATGCATCTTCAGCACTCAGCAAAACACTGAAGACTGAAGAGGGACTCTTTTTAGCAATGCCGTTGAGCTTTGCTAAGAAGACTCTTTACATCATGTTTGCTGGTACAAACCGGATTCCAAAAAAGTTGGGACACTATACAAATCGTGAATAAAAACTGAATGCAATGATGTGGAGGTGCCAACTTCTAATATTTTATTCAGAATAGAACATAAATCACGGAACAAAAGTTTAAACTGAGAAAATGTACCATTTTAAGGGAAAAATATGTTGAATCAGAATTTCATGGTGTCAACAAATCCCCAAAAAGTTGGGACAAGGCCATTTTCACCACTGTGTGGCATCTCCTCTTCTTTTTACAACACTCAACAGACGTCTGGGGACCGAGGAGACCAGTTTCTCAAGTTTAGAAATAGGAATGCTCTCCCATTCTTGTCTAATACAAGCCTCTAACTGTTCAATCGTCTTGGACCTTCTTTGTTGCACCTTCCTCTTTATGATGCGCCAAATGTTCTCTATAGGTGAAAGATCTGGACTGCAGACTGGCCATTTCAGTACCCGGATCCTTCTCCTACGCAGCCATGATGTTGTGATTGATGCAGAATGTGGTCTGGCATTATCTTGTTGAAAAATGCCGGGTCTTCCCTGAAAGAGATGACGTCTGGATGGGAGCATATGTTGTTCTAGAACCTGAATATATTTTTCTGCATTGATGGTGCCTTTCCAGACATGCAAGCTGCCCATGCCACACGCACTCATGCAACCCCATACCATCAGAGATGCAGGCTTCTGAACTGAGCGTTGATAACAACTTGGGTTGTCCTTGTCCTCTTTGGTCCGGATGACATGGCGTCCCAGATTTCCAAAAAGAACTTCGAATTGTGACTCCTCTGACCACAGAACAGTTTTCCATTTTGCCACACTCCATTTTAAATGATCCCTGGCCCAGTGAAAACGCCTGAGCTTGTGGATCTTGCTTAGAAATGGCTTCTTCTTTGCACTGTAGAGTTTCAGCTGGCAACGGCGGATGGCCCGGTGGATTGTGTTCAATGACAATGGTTTCTGGAAGTATTCCTGAGCCCATTCTGTGATTTCCTATACAGTAGCATTCCTGTTTGTGGTGCAGTGTCGTTTAAGGGCCCGGAGATCACGGGCATCCAGTATGGTTTTACGGCCTTGACCCTTACGCACAGAGATTGTTCCAGATTCTCTGAATCTTCGGATGATGTTATGCACAGTTGATGATGATAGATGCAAAGTCTTTGCAATTTTTCGCTGGGTAACACCTTTCTGATATTGCTCCACTATCTTTCTGCGCAACATTGTGGGAATTGGTGATCCTCTACCTATCTTGGCTTCTGAGAGACACTGCCACTCTGAGAAGCTCTATTTATACCCAATCATGTTGCCAATTGACCTAATTAGTGTTAATTGGTCTTCCAGCTCTTCGTTATGCTCAAATTTACTTTTTCCAGCCTCTTATTGCTACTTGTCCCAACTTTTTTGGGATTTGTTGACACCGTGAAAATAGGAATCAACGTATTTTTCCTTTAAAATGATACATTTACTCGGATTAAATGTTTGATCTGTCATCTACGTTCTATTACAAATAAAATATTGACATTTGCCATCTCCACATCATTGCATTCAGTTTTTATTCACAATTTGTTTAGTGTCCCAACTTTTTTGGAATCCGGTTTGTACAAAGAAGCATCTTTCCCTAATAAAGTATATCACAAAAAAGTTTAACATTCCTGTAGCTACACTATATTAAAAAAGAAACTAAAACGACAGTTGTACTTTAAGGTTGGTCAAACGTACAAATTAAAAAGTGCAGTAACACTCGTAAAAGCATGGAGCAGCTAAATGTATTATTGTTTCACAAGGGACACTGGTATTTCTCACATTAAAACATTAGGGCAGGTACACAAGGCAGAAAATACATGTCATGTTCACAGTGGAATCCATAGCAGAAATCTCAAGTTCATAATCTGAACGCTCGCTCCCGATAATTTGCCCGTGTGAAGGTGCCGCATGTCTTCCAATGAACAAGTGAAACGCTCGTTCAAAGATTGGACACCTCAATCGTTGTTTCCTGGCAGCAGATCGTGCCGTCTGAACAGATATCTGCTACCCAGGAACAATGATTTTGTATGGGGACTGGCAATAACAGTAGCCATTGCTTGTCCTCATACTGTGGAGGTGGTCACTGCATATAAATAAATCTCTTCAACTCAACTTAACAAGCAGCTGACTGTCAGGAAGGAACACTTTCTTCCTGACAATCCGTGGCTCCTCACAGCGTATAAATACAGCTTTATTTTGTTGCTACAGTTGGCTTTCAATGTGTTAAATGTCTGAATAAGTTCTGCCTCACTGCTGTCTCCAAACTCGTTGCTAAGTGGCCTGCACCTTTCTTGACCTATAATCTTGTACACATTTGTCAGTGCATTTCAGCCTTTATCTGATTCTCTCAAGCTGATGATGTAGAAGAACGCAAATGCACAAATCAGCTTCCACTGCTGGCAGCAGACATTATTTCATTGGTCTGATATCACCACATTCACCATGTTTTTGACTTCTCCCACAAATTGATGTATATTTTAACATCTGCTCAAGAGCTGTACGGTTCTAATATATTGTGTCTCCTGAAGTGTAAATTAGAAATAATTTGTTGTTGCTTGTAGTGGAAGAGGATAATTTGATGGCACAGAGCTAATACCTTGTCACACAGACTGACAGGAGATTATTCAGTGGATTAGAGTCTAAACATTAGCCGTGCACGGAGTGGAATGGCAAAGAGAAATACATGACTGGAGATTCCACAAAATGAATTCCTGAATCTGTTAAAAGCATTAGAAAACTACAATCATTTTTCCACCTGCTATGTGGAGGCCTTAGAACTAATAGATGGTATTTATTTCTGGCCATTATCACTAGTTTAGAGAGTATAGTATCTTTTTTAAGCATCTAGTAAAGTCAGCGATTGTGTCTGGTATGGTCCCATGGACAACCGTGATGCATTTTTTTGCAAAATTTTTACATTTCAATTGTATGTAAATGCCCGTTTTTCTTGAAGTAAATGGTTAAAATTAAAACATTCAGTTAAAGACACCTTTGGCAAAAGTAAAATATATATATTTTTTAAATATAAGTGCCTTAAGTAAAAAAAAAAAAGTTGTGCAAAGTTTCAAGTAACAACAGTCTAAATTTTTCTCATTTATTTGCAGAATCTCTGATATGTAGTTTGCAGACCTTTCTCGTTTGAGATGTCCTTCATAGTCATACATGCTGCTTGTAAGCATTTTGTATCCAGGAGGTTGCTGTCTTCACTAGCTATCATGTACTGCTTTACCCCTCTAATAAAAAGTGCCGGCCCAGCCTAAGGCCTCTTGCACACGATCATATGTATTTTGCGGGCCGCAAAAAAATGATCCGCAAAAAATATCTATGACGTCCGTGTGCATTCCGTATTTTGCATAACGGAACAGCTGGCCCCTAATAGAACAGTACTATCCTTGGCCGTTTTATGGACAAGTTCTATCTTTTAGCGAAACAGAAATACGGAAATGTGGAAATGGAGTACACACGGAGTACCTTTCGTTTTTTTGGTTGAACCATTGAAATGAATGGTTCCGCATATGGACTGCAAACAGAAACTGCAAAAACGGAACAGAAAGGGAAATAAAATACGTTCATGTGCAAGAGGACTAAAGCCCCTTAGTGACCGCCGTAAAAACACGTATGGGTGGTCACTAAGGGATTAAATAACGTCATTAATCAACCCTATTATACCTGGTATAATGCCTGGTAGGGTTGATCATGCTGAATAATTATTTATGTTTGTAGGCTGCAACATTGTGGAGATATGAGGATTTTTATCGTTATGCACTCAGGCAGTTGGATCATCAAGGAACAGGCTGTAGTGCTTCGAGTACCACTACAGTTGCACCTCTAGTGCTCATTACACCCCGCTGTGAATCACATGGTCCAGCGTTATATGGAATCACTGGTGTTAGTGTGTTTTATCAAATGCATGATTTTGATAACATGCCTAGCTTATATGTATGCAATCATTGGTGGCAGAGGAGCCTCTGCAGAGGAGAACGAGTGCTGTGTGGGAAGAAGAGAATACTTACCTTTCCATCCAGCTGGCAGGTGCACTCCTCCACTGTGTCTGAAGCTGCCTGCACCTCCACTTCTGATCGGACTGACACATGGGTTTGTAGTACTATTACTAGGGATGAATCCTGAATATCAGGATAAATTCGATTTGCCTAGAAGCCAAATTTCCTTGTGCTTCGTGTCAGCGAATCGATTTAACCTGAAATAGTATGAAAAACAAAAAAATTTAAACATACCTCCTCCATTTGGTCACGACGGGCCGCCAGCCTCCATCATGCTTGAAGATCTCAACCGAAATCCCGTGCGGCGCGATTTTACGTCACCACGACAGCCGGCGTGATGACGTAATCTCGCGCAGCACGGGATTTCAGCCGAGATCTTCAAGCAAGATGGCGGTGGCCAGCCCGTCACGAGCAAATGGAGGTGGTAAGTTTGATTTAATTTTTTTTTATTGTTACTTTTACACTCAGATGTCGCGATCATGTATGAACGCAGCATCTGAGGGCTACAATGATGGGGTCAGCACTATCACAGCTCCCTGTCATTGCACCCGCTACTTACAAAAAAATGCTCTTTGTGACAAAGTAATTCTCACAAAGCTAATTTTTTGGTGAAATTCTGCGAATCAGCTGAATCGAACTTTTAAGAAATTCACTCATCTCTAACTATTACCAACCTGCGATATATCCACAATATGTTAACACAGTCTCAGCCTGTAGTGGCAAACAATATCACATACAAGTCTGAATTAGACAGTATATTGCTCATTCTCTGCCAGTTTTTGTTCTTTAGTTGATGAAAATTTTGATGCGTCATATTTATCACAAGAACAGAAATGGCATGAACAGATTTTTTTTTATTTTATAAAGCATTTTGTCTGAACAAAGGTGTGCCATTAGGCATAACCAGATCCTTCTTATAAGTAGGGCAATCTTGTTAAAATAAAAAATAAAAACTCTCTCTAACAAATGTTATAAACCTATATTTTAAAGATAATCTGTCATCAATCATTTATGATTATGCCCTTCTGCCCCATTGCAGTAATGTCACCTGACATCTGATGTGAGTAACCACAGAGGGTGTGGCTAGTTACTTATCTTCTTTGCTGGGGGAGGTTTATCCTCGCTGTGACAATCTCCGTCAGATTGACATAGGGGACACTACTGCAGATGGGGGGGAGGGCTGCATAAGGATAAGTTAGAGAAGCATGGCCAACTTTAGCATTTTCGTTTTTCGCTCCTTGCCTTCCCGGAGCCATAACTTTTTTTTTCCTTCACATAGCCATATGACAGTTTGTTTTTGCAGGACAAGTATTACTTTTTAATACCACCATTTAATATTGTATACAATGTAGAGGGAAGCAGGGGAAAAATTCCGCCCCAGTTTTATAGATTTTATTTTTACAGCATTCACAATGCGGTAAAACTGACTTGTGCTCTTCATTCTCCAGGTCAGTACAATTATGGCAATACCACATATGTGTAGTTTTCCTTGCGTTTTACTACTGAAAAAAAATACTTTTCTTTCTTTCTTCTGTTGTGTCCACGGGGATGTGTGGTGAGCTCATGTTTTGCAGCATGAACTGTAGTTTTAATACCATTTTGGAGTGTCTATGACTTTTTGATCACTTTTTATTCAATATTTTTAGAAGTAAAGTTAAGGGATACTTTTTGGGCGTTTTCACACACTGTGATGCCCATGATATAATTTTTTTCATTGTTCATTTATTTTGGGGGAAATGGGGGTATTTGAATTTTTATATTTTTGAATTATTCTAACTTTTTTTTTTAGGTTCCCAAGTGGACCACAACTTGTAATAATCAGATTGCAACTTGTATAGAATAATGGAATTTGCTTGATTATTCTATACAGAAATCGTTATATCACAGTTCAGTGCTGTCACCTATGTACCAGCATTACAGGCTCAGGCTCATTATTAGCATAGGATGCTTTCCCCCGATCTCTGCCTGCTGTGGTCAGCACCAGAAGCACTCCTGACCATACGATCTGAGGTGTCAAATGTCCGTAGTTGGCATTACTGCCAATCACGGAGATTAGCCACCTGTGTCTGCTCTATGAAACAATGGGCACCCAGCGGCGATAATGCCCATTCCGCTTCAGAACGTGTGCCATCTTTAAAGGCCCGACATCCGCAGTACATGTATGGCGGATGTCGGGAAGGGGTTAAATAAACTCTGTGATGAGCTGTCAACATGAGAAGAAAAAGTCTGACTCATCATACAATCACTTCAGTTATGGTGTGCGTCATAATTTGTGACTTTTTTAAGCCAATTTTCTGGCATAAAATCATTGATAAATCTGCCTTATTGCTGGTACAATTTAGCTTATGTTTTAAAATCTGGAAAAACAAGTAATCCCTGTGTAATATTTGCCGCCCTCAGCTTCTCTAATAGAGTTGTTTTTGTACTCACTGCATCCATCAGTACTGAGTTTTAAGGCTATGTTCACACAGCATGGATTTGCCTATATCTGTGAAATTTTTGTATAATTCATAGCAGAACTACAGAGCAAAAGCTCAAAATTTTTGTAGAGGATTGGCATACAATATTTGATGGTGATGTTTTCCTGACCATGTTAAAAGGGGGTACTTTACCTGCTCTGCCAGCAGAATCTGATTCTGTCAAGGTCTAAGGGCAGAATCTGAGTTTATTTGAAGCTCTTTAATACGGCATACAGTTTGTTTCACACTTCAAAGTGGACCCTTAGTCATGACTAAGGGTCCACTTTGAGGCCCGAAATGTGTCATCAGCGTCTGTATGCCCTTTTGAAGTGCTTTTAATAGTCTGTATTGTTGCCCCTACACTTTCCATGACACACCTAATCCAGGTAAGCTACAGTAGGACAGAAGCTGATCATCTCACTTTCTAAACATTGGCATTGTTTAGCAGTCATTAATAGAGAAGCCTGAGGACTATAGCCTACTTGAAAAAAAGTTCTGCATGAGCCAAAACTTTGCTCACATATGGGTGAATAAAGTACCAGCTATTCTTTACCGAAAGAGGACAAGGAGTTAGGGTCCTGAGACTTGGAACCCTGCTGTGTTTCAAATATGTATGTCTATCTTGCCATCTGTCTGTCTATCTATCTACCTATCATTATCTAGCTATCGGTAGAAATACACATAGAGGTGACCACCCAAAATTGCACTGAAAAGCAGTCTTCTGGGTGGTGGTCTTCTTAAAGAAAATGGGCTGTATACCTAGTATGTGGTATAACTAAAAATAGGTCATGGAAAATCTAGTCTGGATAAGGGAGTAATCTTCAGAAAGAGAATGTCTTTTGGAGAGCTTCACTGTACATTAAATATTGCCAGACTTTCCCTAATGTAGCTATAATGTATAAACCTACAAAAAACGGAGTCTTTAAAGGGAACCTGTCACCTCTACTATGCTACCCTCACTGAGCGTTTCTAAATGTTCATTGTGTTACCCTAAACATATAAATTACACTTTTAATTTCATTTGCAGACGAATTCAATAAGTATTATGCATTTTTGTACTTCCCGCCTTTTATGCAAATTAACCTAAAAGAGTCATATCTTACTTGTGTGACCAGAGAAGAGTCACATTTTCAAGCTCTGACTCATATCAGGTTAATTTGCATATGTATCAAATCGTTTTCTTGACATAATAAAAGCACACAGAGCTATGGGGACTGGGTATTGCGGATGTGCTAATGGCCATCTAGCAACCCATGTTCTCAGCTCTATACCCAAAATCCAGGTGACAGGTTCCCTTTAAATAGCCATATGTATAAAAATAACAATAATCTTTATTAAATACATAACAATACAATAAAAAGATGAAAAACACAACCACAAAAGTGCGGTACCACTGAGGTCAATATATAATTTGGTCACATCATATAGAGACTGTGTGGGGTCAATATTAAACACCATGATAAATGTAATTTTCAGACATGTTCTGTTGCAGCATAAGTTTAAAGTGCCTAGTGACAAATATAGTTCACCAAAATAACACATAAGTCTGACAAAAGAAACCAAAATAACCCTCACACTGAAGGGGGAGCAAGATCATACAATGAGACAAGACTTACCCATGCTGTTACTGTCAACCTCAGAAGGACCGCACACCCCGACACGCGTTTCAGCAAAACACCTTCTTCTGGGGGTGCGGTTCTTCCCAAGAGTGAGCAGTATTTATGTTTCAGCCCACCAATCAATGTAAAATAAAGATGATTTAAAAAATGCATACCGGTGTGTACATTTCTAATGGCACAAAATACGCTGAAGAGAAACGCCTCCTCTAGGGATATGAGTCGGACCGGAAATGCGTAGTACCCACGTGATGGCCAGTCACGGGGGCGTACTCAACCTCAGCACACTAGAGAATAGGTAAAAAGATGGTTCACGTGGCCGGAAATGCACGGCGGACACGTGATGGCCGTCACGTGAACCGCATCGCATTCCTCCAACGAGAGTCAGGAAGTGTGCGAGCACATGATCAAAGTCACATGGCCTCACCACGACAAATGTATCAATACCCGATGGACAAAGGGGGAGGTGTAACTACTATATACAGACAAATGTGGACCAAATGGGACATATACAGTGGCGGAAATAATTATTTGACCCCTCACTGATTTTGTAAGTTTGTCCAATGACAAAGAAATGAAAAGTCTCAGAACAGTATCATTTCAATGGTAGGTTTATTGTAACAGTGGCAGATAGCACATCAAAAGGAAAATCGAAAAAATAACTTTAAATAAAAGATAGCAACTGATTTGCATTTCATTGAGTGAAATAAGTATTTGAACCCTCTACCAAAAAAAGACTTAATACTTGGTGGAAAAACCCTTGTTTGCAAGCACAGAGGTCAAACGTTTCTTGTAATTGATGACCAAGTTTGCGCACATTTTAGGAGGAATGTTGGTCCACTCCTCTTTGCAGATCATCTCTAAATCCCTAAGGTTTCGAGGCTGTCTCTGTGCAACTCTGAGCTTGAGCTCCCTCCATAGGTTTTCGATTGGATTAAGGTCCGGAGACTGACTAGGCCACTCCATGACCTTAATGTGCTTCTTCTTGAGCCACTCCTTTGTTGCCTTTGCTGTATGTTTTGGGTCATTGTCGTGCTGGAACACCCATCCACGACCCATTTTCAGTTTCCTGGCAGAGGGAAGGAGGTTGTCGCTCAGGATTTCACGATACATGGCTCCGTCCATTTTCCCGTTTATGCGAATAAGTTGTCCTGTGCCCTTAGCAGAAAAACACCCCCAAAGCAAAATGTTTCCACCCCCATGCTTGACGGTGGGGACGGTGTTTTGGGGGTCATAGGCAGCATTTTTCTTCCTCCAAACACAGCGAGTTGAGTTAATGCCAAAGAGCTCTATTTTGGTCTCATCAGACCACAGCACCTTCTCCCAGTCACTCTCTGAATCATTCAGGTGTTCATTGGCAAACTTCAGACGGGCCTGCACATGTGCCTTCCTGAGCAGGGGGACCTTGCGAGCCCTGCAGGATTTTAATCCATTGCGGTGTAATGTGTTTCCAATGGTTTTCTTGGTGACTGTGGTCCCTGCTAATTTGAGGTCATTAACTAACTCCTCCCGTGTAGTTCTAGGATGCTTTTTCACCTTTCTCAGAACCATTGACACCCCACGAGGTGAGATCTTGCGTGGAGCCCCAGAGCGAGGTCGATTGATGGTCATTTTGTGCTCCTTCCATTTTCGAACAATCGCACCAACAGTTGTCACCTTCTCTCCCAGCTTCTTGCTAATGGTTTTGTAGCCCATTCCAGCCTTGTGCAGGTCTACAATTTTGTCTCTGACATCCTTGGACAGCTCTTTGGTCTTTCCCATGTTGGAGAGTTTGGAGTCTGCTTGATTGATTGATTCTGTGGACAGGTGTCTTTTATACAGGTGACTAGTTAAGACAGGTGTCCTTAATGAGGGTGACTAATTGAGTAGAAGTGTCTAACCACTCTGTGGGAGCCAGAACTCTTAATGGTTGGTAGGGGTTCAAATACTTATTTCACTCAATGAAATGCAAATCAGTTGCTATCTTTTATTTAAAGTTATTTTTTCGATTTTCCTTTTGATGTGCTATCTGCCACTGTTACAATAAACCTACCATTGAAATGATACTGTTCTGAGACTTTTCATTTCTTTGTCATTGGACAAACTTACAAAATCAGTGAGGGGTCAAATAATTATTTCCCCCACTGTATAAATGAATAAAGAAGGATGCATAATTAATTATAATCATAATAAGTAAAATAGATGATGGAAAATATGACATCGGAATATATAGAAACATGAGATAAAAACATGATTGACGTGATTATGCATGACTAAAAATAATAGAATAGAATGTGTAAAATAAGTAAAAATAAGTAAAAAGTATGATTAGCAAAAATAACATGATTAATACGTAAAATGAGAAAGCATGATTGACGTGATTATGGAAAAACAAACAGTGACAACGTAATAGAATAAAAGTGATGAAATGTGAAAGAATGTGAAGGTGATAAGGAGAAATATGTTTTAATCTATTGAAATATATATACAAAAATTAATATATAAGAAATACATTAAAAATACCAAGAAGGTAAAATTCATAATAGATATATAAAATCCCAATAATAATTCAAAGAATAATACACTAGGTCTTATTAGATGAATATCTCAAATGAGCACCCAAAAATATATATAGTCTCAAAAAAATAAAAAATAAAATAAAAAGAAGGCATCCAAGATATAGCAACAGGGATCTTCTTTCACTATTGTCTCCATCTGGAACTTGGCAATCCAAAAACACAACCAGTCATGCAAAAAAGACTAGAATATATGAAAAAAATATGTGTAAGGCAATACGCAATACGCCATATAAACAAAATAATACCATAAAGACATCATATGGGAAAAAACACAAAAAGTAAATAATATAAAAGAGAGTTTATATAAAAACGCTAATACAAATAAGGCTATTTTCACACTGACGTTTTGGCTTTCCATTTGTGAGATCCGTTCAGGGCTCTCACAAGCGGTCCAAAACAGATCAGTTTTGCCCTAATGCATTCTGAATGGGAAAGGATCCGCTCAGAAGGCATCAGTTTGCCTCAGTTCCGTCTACATTCCACTTTGCACTTGCTTGCAGCGTTTTGGCGTCCGTCTAATAAAACTGAGCCAAACGGATCCGTTCTGACACAAAATGTAAGTCAATGGGGATGGATCCGTTTTCACTGACACAATCTGCACAATAGAAAATGGATCCGTCCTCCATTGACTTTCAATAATGTTCAAGACGGATCCATATTGGCTATGTTAAAGATAATACAAACGGATCCGTTCTGAACGGATGCAGACGGTTATATTATCTGAACGGTTCCGTCTGTGCAGATCCATGACAGATCTGCACCAAACGCGAGTGTGAAAGTACCCTTAAAAATAATACCATTATAGGAAGGGAGCAATGGTCAAGACATCATTAACCCCTTAAGGACATAGGACATACCGGTATGCCCTATTTCCCGAGTCCTTAAGGACCAAGGACGTACCGGTACGTCCTAACTTTAAATAGGCATTCCGGCGCCCCAGGGGTTAATCTGAACAGGATGCCGGCTGAAATCATTCAGCCGGCATCCTGTCACAACGCCAGGGGGGGTCATTTGACCCCCCCGTGTCGGCAATCGCAGCAAACCGCAGGTCAATTCAGACCTGCGGTTTGCTGCGCTTTTTGCAGTTTCTGATCCCCGCGGTCCCTGACCGCGGGGATCAGAAACTTTACAGTGCCTAAAATCTATATTTTTCACCCCCCCCCCCTGCACCCCTGCACGATTTAATGCCGGCGGGTGGTGCGGGGGGGGGTGTCGCAGGCGGTGGGGGCGTTGCGGGAGGCGGGCGGTGCGGCAGGCGGGATCGCGATCCCCCGCCCGCCTCCACATGAACGATCTGTGCAGATGTCAGCCGTTTAACCCTTTCCATACCGCAGTCCGTACGGACCGCTGTATGGAAAAAGTTAACTGTCATCGGTCAGGGAGCTCCCTCCCTCTCCATCGGGTGGCTGCTGTGCCTTTGCAGCCCCCCGATGGAGAGGGAGAGAGCCCCCCGACAGCCCCTCTCAGCCCTGTGCTTACCCTTCCCCGTCTGCGAAGTTGTGGCAGACGGGGAAGGTTCCCATGGCAACAGGACGCCTGCTCAGGCGTCCTGCTGTCCATGGTGCTGAACAGATCTATGCTAAAAGCATAGATCTGTTCAGTGTAAGTAAAATACAGTACAGTGCAATATATATTGTACTGTACTGTATTATACAGACATCAGACCCACTGGATCTTCAAGAACCAAGTGGGTCTGGGTCAAAAAAAATGTAAAAAAAAGTGAAAAAAGTTAAGATTAAAAAAAAAACATTTATCACTGAATAAAAAAAAAAAAAAATAAATACACTACACATATTAGGTATCGCTTCGTCCGTAATGACCTGATCTATAAAACGTCCATGTTACTTTCCCCGCATGGTGAACGCCATAAAAATAAAAAAATAAAAACTATGAGAAAATTGAAATTTTGCCCACCTTACTTCCCAAAAAAGGTAATAAAAGTGATCAAAAAAGTCGCATGTACACCAAAATAGTACCAATCAAACCGTCATCTCATCCCGCAAAAAATGAGACCCTACTCAAGATAATCGCCCAAAAACTGAAAAAACGATGGCTCTTAGACTATGGAAACACTAAAACATGATTTTTTTTTGTTTCAAAAATGAAATCATTGTGTAAAACTTACATAAATAAAAAAAAAGTATACATATTAGGTATCGCCGCGTCCGTATCGACCGGCGCTATAAAAATATCACATGACCTAACCCCTCAGGTGACCACCGTAAAAAAAAAAAAAAGGTGTAAAAAAAGCAATTTTTTGCCATCTTATGTCACAAAAAGTGTAATAGCAAGCGATCAAAAAGTCATATGCACCCCAATCAAACCGTCATCTCATCCCGCAAAAAATGAGACCCTACTCAAGATAATCGCCCAAAAACTGAAAAAACTATGGCTCTTAGACTATGGAGACACTAAAACATTTTTTTGGTTTTAAAAATGAAGTTATTGTATAAAACTTACATAAATAAAAAAAATTGTATACATATTAGGTATCCCCGCGTCCGTGACAACCTGCTCTATAAAATTACCACATGATCTAACCTGTCAGATGAATGTTGTAAATGACAAAAAATAAAAAACGTGCCAAAAAATCTATTTCTTGTTACCTTGCCGCACAAAAAGTGTAATATAGAGCAACCAAAAATCATATGTACCCTAAACTAGTACCAACAAAACTGCCACCCTATCCCGTAGTTTCTAAAATGGGGTCACTTTTATGGAGTTTCTACTCTAGGGGTGCATCAGGGGGGCTTCAAATGGGTCATGGTGTCAAAAAAAAACTGTCCAGCAAAACCTGCCTTCCAAAAACCATATGGCATTCCTTTCCTTCTGTGCCCTGCCGTTTGCCCGTACAGCGGTTTACGACCACATATGGGGTGTTTCTGTAAACTACAGAATCAGAGCCATAAATAATGAGTTTTGTTTGGCTGTTAAGCCTTGCTTTGTAACTGGAAAAAAAATATTAAAATGAAAAATATGCAAAAAATGTGAAATTTTGAAATTGTGTCTCTATTTTCCATTAAATCTTGTGCAACACCTAAAGGGTTAACAAAGTTTGTAAAATCAGTTTTGAATACCTTGAGGGATCTAGTTTCTTAGATGGGGTCACTTTTATGGAGTTTCTACTCTAGGGGTGCATCAGGGGGGCTTCAAATGGGACATGGTGTCAAAAAAACAGTCCAGCAAAATCAGCCCTCCAAAAACCATATGGCGCACCTTTCCCTCTACGCCCCGCTGTGTGGCCGTACAGTAGTTTACGGCCACATATGGGGTGTTTCTGTAAACAGCAGAGTCAGGGCAATAAAGATACAGTCTTGTTTGGCTGTTAACCCTTGCTTTGTTAGTGGAAAAAAATGGGTTAAAATTGAAAATTAGGCAAAAAAATGAAATTCTCAAATTTCATCTCCATTTGCCAATAACTCTTGTGCAACACCTAAAGGGTTAACGACGTATGTAAAATCAGTTTTGAATACCTTGAGGGGTGTAGTTTCTTAGATGGGGTCACTTTTAGGGAGTTTCTCCTCTAGAGGTGCATCAGGGGGCTTCAAATGGGACATGGTGTAAATAAACCAGTCCATAAAAATCAGCCTTCCAAAAACCAAACGGCGCACCTTTCACTCTACGCCCCGCTGTGTGGCCGTACAGTAGTTTACGGCCACATATTGGGTGTTTCTGTAAACGGCAGAGTCAGGGCAATAAAGATACAATCTTGTTTGGCTGTTAACCCTTGCTTTGTTAGTGGAAAAAATGGGTTAAAATGAAAAATTAGACAAAAGAATGAAATTCTTAAATTTCCTCCCCATTTGCCAATAACTCTTGTGCAACACCTAAAGGGTTAACAATGTATGCAAAATCAGTTTTGAATACCTTGAGGGGTGTAGTTTCTTAGATGGGGTAATTTTTGGGTGGTTTCTATTATGTAAGCCTCGCAAATCGACTTCAGACCTGAACTGGTCCCTAAAAATTGAGTTTTTGTAAATTTCTGAAAAATTTCAAGATTTGCTTCTAAACTTCTAAGCCTTATAACATCCCCAAAAAATAAAATATCATTCCCCAAATAATTCAAACATGAAGTAGATATATGGGGTATTACTATGTATTACAGAAGTAGAGAAACTGAAACTTTGAAATTTGCAAATTTTTCCAAATTTTTGGTAAATTAGGTATTTTTTTGTGCAAAAAAAATAATTTTTTTGACTTCATTTTACCAGTGTCATGAAGTACAATATGTGACGAAAAAACAATCTCAGAATGGCGTGGATAAGTCAAAGCGTTTTAAAGTTATTAGCACTTAAAGTGACAATGGTCAGATTTCCAAAAAATGGCCTAGTCCTTAAGGTGAAAATGAGCCCGGTCCCTAAGGGGTTAAGGCCTTTAGGTTGCATAGTATCCAGGGTCCATATTCATTTTGTTTCACGTTGTGCCAGGTGCTTCATAGTGTTCCCCCCACGCATGCCTAGGTCCAGGTGATCAATGCCCCAAACCTTCAGGAAGGAAGAGTTGCTCTCATGAAACAATTTGAAATGTTTGGGAAACGGTTTAAGATTTATCAAATCATCACAATCTTAGGATTTGTCTATATCACTGACATGTTCTCTTACCCAGACTTTTAATTCCCTAGTAGTTAGGCCAATATAGATCTTATTACACGGGCAAGTGGCATAGTATATCATAGCTGTAGTTGTGCAAGAGATGTGATGAGTGATCTGATAATTTTTTTATTGGGCAAGCGATACATTTGCCACAAGGAGTGCATCCCCATTTTGGTCCTTTTCACCCAAATACTGCACCTGAATTCTAATAGGATTTCACCAAATAGTCGCCCAAATTCCTAGCACGTCTAGCTACTAGAGCTGGATGGGATGATAAGATTTTATCCAGAGTAGGATCTGATTTTAAAATCGGCCAGAATCTTTCTAAATTATGGCGCATCTGATGCCATTGTGAGTGGTAATTTGTGATATATCTTACCGCATTATCAGATTGCTTCTTGGGTCTTGGATGGAACAAAATTTTGCGTGTTGTGTTCCTGGTGTGGTTATAGCACTTCTTTATGCATCTCTTGCTGTACCCCCTTTCTAAAAAACATTTTCTCAGAATATCTGCCTGATTTCCGAAGTCTTCATATGTTGAACAAATCCTCCTGATCCTAATAAACTGGCCAGTTGGTATAGCTCAGATAGTCTGTACTGGATGAAAAGATGATGCGTGTAGCAACACATTAACCGAGGTTTCATTCTTGTAAACGTACGTCTGTAAAAATCCGGAAAGGTCACGTTTAATCAAGACATCCAAGAATTGTATTTTCTCCAGGTCGGACTTAAAAGTCAAATGGATATTAAGTTCATTATCATTAAGTTCCCCCATGAAATGATCGAGTGCCTGTAAAGATCCATGCCAGATCAAAAAAATGTCGTCAATGTACCTGGCCCAAAAAATGACCCGGTCCATTGACGCACTATGATCTGACATGAAAAGCTCCCTCTCCCACAGACCCAGGAACAAATTGGCATATGAGGGTGCACAGGCCGCCCCCATAGCCGTTCCCTGGAGCTGCAGGTAGAAGGAGCTATTAAAAGTAAAAAAATTGTGCATGAGGACAAATCTCAGAAAATCAATGAGACACTCAGATAATCCATTGTCAATATCCCTAATGGACAAAAAATAGGACGTGGCTTTGATGTCGTCCTCATGTCTGATATTGGTATAAAGAGATTTAACGTCATATGTAACCAATATCATACCTGGATCCAGGTGAATTCTGTCTAGTTTTTGAAGTAGATCTGAGGTATCTCAAATATAAGATGGTAAGCATTCAACCATCGGTTTTAATTTGTAATCCAGGAATTGGCAGACATTTTTGAAAGAGCCACCGCATCCCGATATTATGGGCCTACATGGAGGTTTCATCAGATTCCTCTGTATCTTGGGTAACAAGTACAGGGTAGGTATAGATGGACTGTGCATGATCAATGCTTCACATAGTTGTTGGGATATTATCCCCGCATTTCCGGCCCTCTTTAAAAGATCCAACAATGATTGACTAAAAGAAGAAAGAGGATTAAAAGTTAACTTCTTACAGCAGGTGGTATTCCTAAGTTGACAGTAAGCTTTCGTTTCGTATATTTTCCGAGGCCAGATGACCACATTACTGCCTTTGTCTGCCGGCTTGAATGCTACATCCTTAATAGATTGCAATTTCTTCCGACTCTGGCGTTGATCAAAGGTCAGATTGCCATGTATCTTATTTCTCGACAGTTGGGAGAATTCCTTTGTTACAGATCTTACAAATAGATCTACAGCTGGACAAATCGATAGAGCGGGAAATTTTTCAGACCGTTTTTTAATCACTACCGGGACTTTACCTGGATCATCAATTTGTTGTTCTTGTAGCAGACTTTCCAGTATAGTCAAAGCTTCTCTTTCAGGAGGTCAATCTAAAAAATTCTCAAAGTCAGTTTTATGGAACCATTTCTTTAAAATAAGGGAGTGTCCGAAAAAGGTGGAGATCTTTTACTGCTGTAAAAATATTGAAAGGAGTGCATGGCGAGAAGGTAAGTCCCTTTTGTAATACTGAAATGTCCATATCAGAGAGTTGATGGTTAGACAGATTAATTACCTTAAGATTGTTAGTTTCCTGACGTTCATCGTTCCTCCCATTCTGTCTCCTCTTATAAGGTTGACCTCTGTGATCCCATATTCTTTTGTTCTTTCCTCTCCATCGGGTTGTCATACCTAAGTTCACATGGCCACTGACCTGGCTGCCTGGCTGCTAGTATCACTTGTTGCTGATAATGATGAGACTGAGGGAGTACGAGTAAGTGTGCCCTCTTGTTGGAAGCGTCTCCAACAGTATACTCTTTTTGATTGTACATCATTCACATCCTTGTTAGCTATAATGTATGTGGTTAATTAAAATTAACGAAGAACATTCCTCGGAGCCTTTTTCTTTATTCAACAGAAATAAGTGTGGGATTTTTTGTACTACTTTGACTTCTTTAAAAAAAATTACAACCTTTGCAAGTTGGCAGATTTTCATTTTATACACAATGAATAAACAGATTTAACTTTTCATTATTAAATATTCTTGTTGAAGAACATTCGTACTTCCTGAGCAATCCGAAATTTTGAACAACTGAGACTGACACTTCATTTTATTGCATTATAATGATGCCTTGCTCAAGATTAATGTCCTGAACATACATATTTTAAAAAATGGCATTGTAAAAAACAGTTTTCATTCAGTTACATACGGTCTATTTCTTTATAGTGTGCAATAAAGCCAATGCTTCTGCTCATGGTATAGTTCATTAAACAGCTCAATAGAACAATTTGTTATTGTTTGATAAAATGTATTTTTTGACATTGCTTTAGGAAATGTTATTTTCTTCTCCCAACATCAGCTAGCTGATTTGCCTAGCGTGAGTGTTTAGGCATCTGCAATAAAAAGTATATTTAGCTCACAGTTTCATAGTCAGAAGATGATTAGCTTATTAGTGTACTACACATATATTCCATGGAAATTAGGAGTTCTGTGGAAATGGCCTCTATATATCTAAGCATTCACAATGTATAAATATTTCCTGCTATTAATTGAAATTTGAACATTCTTAAAGTGTCAACTGTTACCCATTAAATATGATAGCGTTACCTACATACGGTCAAGTAAATGATCTAATATGAATATATGATGTGGGGAAAAAGTATTTTGATCCCTTCCAGATGCAACTATTATATCAGATTGCATATTCTTCACACTAGATGGTTTCTGATCTTTAAACAGAATTTTGTATAAAACAGGGAGACCTGAATAATCACATAACATATATTTTACATTATTGCAGCATTTATATAAAGTTTTTGTCTGCTTTTGCTCACTATTTCACAGCACATGAGCACTTCCACCCTATGGATTTGCTCATGTTGTCAGCAGTCAGGGAAAGGCTCAGGGATTGTCAGGTGGTGACCTTTCCCTGTTCCCTAGCTTTAGGGTCCAGCCTGGTGTTTTGTTGCTTTTGTTGATCCAGGGAGTTATTCTGATTGCCTTATTGGAGTCGGGAAGGAATTTTTCCCCCCATAAACTGCCCATACCGTCATATTTTTTTCCCCTTGCTCTGTGTAAAATGAAAGCTGTTGATGCACTGGTGGATCGCATGCATGGATTGTCTTTGGAGGTTGCCGACCTCCGCAATTCAGTTGCATTGTGTCAGGGATCTCTGGCGTCTGACGCCACTGGTGGTGATAGGTTTCCTGGGGGAAGTGATAACTTTGTTTGGTTCAGGGAATCTTGTAGATTGTATTTTCGTCTACGTCCCATCTCATCTGGAGACGAAAATCAAAGAGTGGGGATTATCATTTCTCTGCTAAAAGGTGATGCTCAGTCTTGGGCCTTTTCTCTGCCGATCAATTCTCAGTCCCTCCGATCGGTGGATGAATTTTTCAGAGCCCTGGGCCTGATTTATGATGATCCAGACCGGGTCTCTCTGGCTGAATCTAAGCTGCGTAGCTTGAGTCAGGGAGAACGTTCAGAGTTATAGTGTGCTGAATTTAGAAGATGTGCAACTGACTCGGAGTGGAATTACCCAGCACTCCGTAGTCAGTTCTGTCAGGGGCTGTCTGACAGACTAAAAGATGCCCTTGCATTTCATGAACACCCCGATTCTTTGGAGGTGGCCATGTCCCTAGCCGTACGGATTGATAGACGTCTGAGGGAGAGGTGCAAGGTTCCCCTCAACCAGGATGCACTATCATGTGGGGAAACTGTCCCTCCTGTCACTCGGGGCACAGTGACACTTGAACCAGTGCCTGGGGATGAACCTATGCAGTTAGGTCAGGTGTCTTCTTGCCCTGGTAATAGGAACTCTAGAGGTCAGAGAAGATTCTGTTTCTTCTTTGGTAAAGAAGGTCATTTTATTAATGTGTGTCCTTTTAGGAAGCCTCAAAGTGAAAAAAAAAATAGAAGGGGGGTTCTTTCCAATATGACATGAAAATATTGAATTAGAAGTATTTGTTGACAGTGGTGCAACGGTTAACCTTGTTGATTATCAATTTGTTCAGAGTCATGGTTTTAAAACAAGCGCATTAAGCAAAGGGATATCAGTGTTTGCTATTGATTCCGCTCCTCTCTCGCAAAAGTATCTAACTCATATTGTGCAGGATATTCATTTGAGGGTGGGTGATTCTCATGTTGAGTCCATTTCTTGATTTGTTCTGAAAGGTTTGCCTGCTCCTCTGGTTCTGGGTTTACCATGGTTGATCAAACATAACCCTACCATTGATTGGCAAACTAGACAAATCAGTAATTGGAGTGATTTTTGTATGGACAACTGTCTCGACGCATCTATTTCTGTGGTTTCCACTAAGGCGTTACCTTCGTTTCTTTCTGATTTTGCTGACGTATTCTCTGAGGGTGGAGATCAGGAGTTGCCCCCTTACCGAGAGTATGATTGTCAGATTAGTCTTATCGCCGGAGCTAAATTGCCAAAATCTTGGCTATATAATCTATACCAACCTGAAAAGTAGCTATGCGGGAGTATATTGCCGAGAGTTTGGCAAAAGGACATATTAGACCATCTAAGTCACCTATGGCAGCTGGCTTCTTTTTTGTTAAAAAAAATGACGGGACCCTTAGACCATGTCTAGATTTCCGGGAACTGAATCTCATTACTGTTCGTGATCCTTATCCTCTTCCATTGATCCCGGATTTATTTGATCAGATTGTCGGAGCCAAGGTGTTTTCTAAATTGGATTTAAGAGGCGCATATAATCTGAATAGAATCAGGGAAGAGGATGAATGGAAGATGGCCTTCAATACCCGTGAGGGCCACTTCGAGAACCTAGTCATGCCCTTTGGTTTGACTAATGCCCTGGCAGTCTTCCAGCACTTTATCAATGACATTTTTCATCATTTGGTGGGGAGGTTTGTTGTTATTTACCTCGATGACATACTAATTTACTTACCCAATATGGAGACTCATCAGGATCATTTAAGACAAGTATTATCGATCCTTCGGGAGAATAAATTGTATGCTAAGTTGGAGAAATGTGTGTTTGCTGTTCAGGAGCTGCAGTTTCTGGGTTACTTACTTTCTGCCTCAGGTTTTCGCATGGATCCTAAAAAGGTCCGTGCGGTACTGGAATGGGATCGGCCGGAGAATCAGAAAGCTCTGATGTGGGTATTAGGTTTTACTAATTACTACAGAAAATGTATCCTGAATTATTCCACTATTGTCAAGCCTTTGACTGATATGACTAGGAAGGGTGTGGACTTCTCAGTCTGGTCGGAAGAAGCATTACAGGCTTTTTCTGCTATAAAGTAATGTTTTGCTTCCGCTCCCATTCTGATGCAACCCGAGGTGTCTCAACCCTACATTGAGGAGGTTGATGCGTCAGAAGTGGAAGTCGGAGCAGTTTTGTCGCACGGTCCCTCTCCTAACAAATGGCGTCCGTATGCTTTTTTTTCTAAGAAACTCTCTGCTGCCGAAAGAAATTATGATGTTGGGAATAGAGAGTTGCTGGCCATTAAATTGGCCTTTGAGGAGTGGCGTCATTGGCTAGAAGGAGCGATTTATCCGATTACGGTAATTACTGACCATAAGTATCTGGCTTACCTGCAATCAGCAAAGCGTCTGAATCCTAGGCAGGCCAGATGGTCATTGTTTTTTACCAGATAAATTTTGTGGTCACCTATTGCCCTGGGGTTAAAAACGACAAAGCGGATGCTTTGTCACGTAGCTTTCCTGAAGGGGGGGGAATTCGGAGGATTCGGCTCCAATTTTGGCTAATGGGGTGGTGGTATCCGCTTTTTATCCCAAACTGGAGGCGGAAGTGTTGGGGGCTCAAGGTGAGGCACCTGATTCCTGTCCTTCAGGGAAGCTGTTTGTTCCTTCTGAACTTCGACACAAGGTGTTTAAGGAACATCATGATACTGTCCTTGCGGGACACCCTGGGAGTAGATCCATGGTGGATCTTATTTCCTGGAGATTCTGGTGGCCAGGTTTGCGAAAATGTGTTGAGGGCTATGTAGAAGCTTGTGAGACCTGTGCACGTGCTAAGGTGGCTCACACTCGGCCTTCAGGATCTCTTCTTCCATTGTCCATCCCGTCTCGTCCTTGGACGCATTTTTCCATGGACTTCATCACTGATTTACCGAGTTCCTCTAGGAAAACTGTGATTTTGGTGGTGGTGGACCGCTTCAGTAAGATGGCTCACTTTGCACCATTGTCAGGTCTGCCCAATGCTAAAACTCTCGTTCAGGTGTTTGTTGAAATTACACGGCATCCCCTCTGATGTTGTGTCTGATAGGGGGACGCAATTTGTTTCCAAGTTTTGGAAGGCGTTTTGTACTCACTCGTCTGGGTATTCAGTTGTCTTTCGGCTTTCCATCCTCAGTCGAATGGACAAACTGAGCGCACTAACCAGAACCTGGAGACTTATTTAAGGTGTTTTGTCACCAAGAATCAGGAAGAGTGGTCTTAGTTTTTGTCCTTGGCTGAGTTTGCCTTGAATATCCATAGACAGGAGTCCACTGATAAGTCACCATTTTTTGGCGCATATGGTTTTCACCCTCAGTTTGGTACTTTTTCTGGGTCTGAATCTTCTGGTATACCTGAAGAGGAGAGATTCTCTTCTTCATTGTCTTCTATCTGGCGGAAGATTCTAACTAATTTGAAAAAAATGGGCGAAAGATATAAACTGATGGCTGACAAGAAACGTATGACTGGTCTGGACCTGTGTGTGGGTGATTTGGTTTAGTTGTCCACTAGGAACATTAAGTTGAAAGTACCTTTTTGGAAGTTGGGCCCAAGATTTATTGGTCCTTACAAAATCTCGGCCATTGTCAATCCGGTTGCGTTTCGTCTGGAACTTCCGCAGGCCTGGAAGATCCATAATATTAAACAGTGTAACAGGGCACTCAAGAAATCCTGACCATGTGGTACAATTTAATATCTTTATTACTATTGTGAATAATGTTGCTCAAACCAGTCAATTGTAATAATCAATGGATGAATCAATAAAATATTTGATATCATTGAATAAAATATTTGATAATATTGAATAAAAATAATCGATTTACACAAGGGCTCAGAACAATGTAGTGCAAATATCGACAATCATAAAATAAAATCTCAAATTCAATTGTTCAGTCCAAATTTGGTATAAACATCTGGGTATTGGTGCAGTCCAATCGAATATTATAATATCCCACTTCTCATTACAGCAGCGTCCCGCTGAACATGAAGTAGATAGCGGCGTCCCGCTATAGAATTACTTGCAAGTAAGATTTACCTTATATCAACCGAAGGTTCTCCAGACTTTAAACTTTGGGTCCTCTCCTCAGAAGTGTCTGTGACACAATGTATCAAGAGGTTTACCTAGACGACTCTGTGTTTCTGTTGAATGTTACACTGTTTAATATTTACCTATTGCATTGAGTGAGTGGTCTCAATACACAGGTGCACCGATTTGGGGTCCATTTATTCGAGTGCGACATCTTATTTAATTTAAGATCCATAATATGTTTCACAGGTCTTTGTTGAAGAAGTATGTTGAACCTACTGAGCCATCTCCTTTGCCACCTCCTCATGTCTTGGTAGATGTTAATCTGGAGTTTCAGATATCCAGAATACTCAACTTGAGTGTTCTTCGTGGCTCCCTTCAGTACATTTTGCATTAGAGGGGATACGACCTGAGGAGAGAATGTGGGTTCCGGCTACCAATGTCAATGCTAGTCGCCTTTGACAGGGCACACCCAGATAAGGTTGGTCCTGGGTGCCCGGAGGTCACCTGTAGAGGGGTGTTACTGTCACGCCCTGCCCTGTGAGAAGATCTGACAGACTTGTTTCTCTTTGTTGTGGTTTTGGGCAGGATCCCACCTCCCCACAGGTTCTACTCATTAGCTATTTAGTGATGCTATTTATACCCGTCTCTCACTATAGCCCTTGCGGTTTATATTTGCTTTTGGAGTTCTCAGCTGGTGTTTGGTGGATCTACTGCTCCCCGTCCGTCTTAAGCTAAGTCCTATTCCTCCCCTTTTGTTGTGTGTTCTGGCTAGGCCTCAGGAAGACGCTGGTTCCTGCACCAAGCGCTAGGAACTGGTTGTCTTATCTCCTGCTCCCTAGCTGAGGGTTTGTTTCAGTTTCAGCTAGGCTTAGGTTCCAGCGCATGAACACTTCCACCCTAAGAATTTGCTTATATTGTCAGCAGTCAGGGAAAGGCTCAGGGATTGTCAGGTGGTGACCTTTCCCTGTTCCTGTTCCTAGCTTTGGGGCCTAGCCTGGTGTTTTGTTGCTTTTGTTGTATTTGGTTTGCTTCCCTTCCCTCACCTACCGTGACAGTACCATTCTTAATTGCATCACTAAAGCATGATAGGAAGATGCGCGAGTACAAGTGCATGCTGGTAGTCACGCTGCTGATGGCATTCCCACCTGACAGCGGGGGCTCAGTGGAAGCACAAGGCAAAAGCAGAGGAGGAGAAAGAAGTCGCCCACGCAGCTGGGGCACCACCAGCACCTCAGAAGGGAGGGTTAGCATGGCCAAAATGTGGAAAAGCTTTGTCAGCACGCCACAACAACCAGCACCACCAACTAATATGTAACGTCTTAGCAGGAGGCAGCATTTCAGCAACATGGTGGAAGAGTACGTGTGCACACGCCTACACTTACTGACTGATAGGAGTACCCAATTCAACTTCTGGGTCTCCAAATTGGGCACATGGCCTGAGCTTGCCCTTTATGCCTTGGAGTTGCTGGCCTGCCCTGCGGCCAGTGTATTGTCCGAACGTGTGTTTAGCATGGCGGGGGGGTGATCACGGACAAGCGCAGCCGCCTGTCCACAGCTAATGTGAACAAGCTCACGTTCATTAAAATGAACCAGGCATGGATCCCACAGGACTTGTCCGTTCCTTGTGCTGAGTAGACAAGTATACTGGCCGCACCCAGCCATTGTTATACTGCAGTGCACTTTCTCTTTGCATTCTCTTTTCTATTTCCCAATGTTTTGAGGTCTTCCCAAATTTAAAAATTAAATAAAAATAAAAAAATTAAGAAAGTAAAAAAAAAATCTATAAAAAAAAAAAAAAAAAAAAGTGTTGGCTACCTACTCCTCCACCGCCGCTTCCACCTACACTGCCACATCCACAGCCTCCTCAACCTCCTACTCCACTTTGACCTCCGCCTCCTAGTTCAAGGTTATTATTATTTTTTTTTTTTCTATTCTATGTTATTTTAAGTAATTTCCCTATTCACATTTGTTTGCAGGGCAATTGTCCTGCTCTTACACCCACTTCCTTTTGCAGTCCTCTAGCCCTTACTATGTCTATTTTACAGACATTTTAGTGCCCCAAAGTTGGGGTCCCCATTGACTTTAATGGGGTTCGGGTTCGGGGTCAAGTTCGGGTTTGGCCGAACCCGGTGTTCTCTCATCTCTAATCATAAAGATTGTCAAGTGACAAACCTAACTATGCCTCTGCTTTAGGGCTCATGCACACAAACAGATTTTTTGCCCACATCCGATCCGCATCTTTTGCGAGTTGGAAGTGGACTTATTTACATGAGGCAGCAAAAGATGCAGACAGCACACTATATCCAGTCCGCATCTGTATGTCCATTCTGTGACATCCACAAAAATATAGAATATATCCTATTCTTGTCCACATTACGGACAAGGATAGGCCTGTTCCATCATGGCCTGAATGTTCCGTTCCACAAAATGTGGAATGCACACGGCCGGTATCTGTGTTTTGCAGATCCGCAATTTTTGGACCACAAAGATGGCTCAGGCCATGTGCGTTTACCTTTAGTGTGAATATTTTGTAGCTGTCCACTAATACCATTTTGACAACATGAAGGCTATGTTAACAAATCAAATAAAGCTGGAAGTCATTTCTGTAGTGAACACCAGCATATGCAGGCTTCATCTCTTTGCCCAAGGTAGATGCAAATCTTTGAGGAACTTTTCCTTTGTCTACAACACTATCTAAAATAAAAGGTGTGGACCTGAATGAAGGAATGGGATGCTGGGAGGACAAACCCGTAGAATATACATTCTTCCACTTTTCCACATTTTTGTTCATGGTATACCCACAAACTGAAATGTATTTTATTGGGATTTTATATGATTGACCAACACAAAGAAGCAAGTATGTGTCAAGTGAAAATAAAATGATGCATGGTTTTCAAAATGTCTAATAAATGAAAATCTGGAACATGCAGCATGGACTTGTATTCTTTCCCCCTGAGTCAATATTTTGAAGGACCATTTTTCGCTGCAGTTATGGCTACAAGTCTTTTGGGATATGTCTCTACCAGCTTTGCACATTTAGCAACTGAAATTTGTCACCATTCTTCTTTGCAAAATAGCTCAAGCTGAGTCAGATTGGATGGAGAGTGTCTGTGAACAGCAATTTTCAAGTCTTGTCACAGATACTCAATGGGATTTAGATCTGGACTTTAACTGGGCCATTCTATCGCATGAATATGCTTTGATCTAAACCATTCCATTGTAGCTCTGGCTTCCATTGCAGCAATGGTGTTTAGGGCCATTGTCCTGCTAGACCGTAAACCTGTGCCCTAGTCTCGAGTCTTTTGCATCTTCTAACAGGTTTTCCTCCATGATTGCCCTTTATTTAGCTCCATCTATCTTCCCATCTAGTCTGACCAGCTTCCCTGTCCATGTTAAAGAAAAGAATTGCCATAGCATGATGCTGCCGCTACCATGTTTCATGATGGGATGGTGAATTCAGGGTGATGTGCAGTGTTAGTTTTCTACCACACATTGCGTTTTGTATTGAGGCCAAAAAGTTCAACTTTGGTATCCTCTGACTTGGCTTGTGGAAAACTGCAAACAAGACTTCTTATGGCTTGCTTTAAAAATTGTCTTCTTCTGACCACTCTTCAAAAAAGGCCAGATTTGTGAAGTACAGTACTAATAGTTGTCCTGTGAACAGATTCTTCTACCTGAGCTGTGGATCTCTGCTGCTCCTCCAGAGTAATAATGGGCCTCTTGGCTGCTTCTTTTATGAGTGCTTTCCCTACCTAGACTGTCAGTTTAGATGGACAGCCATGTCTTGGTAGATTTTCAGTTGGGCCATACTCCTTCCATTTTCAGATGATGGATTGGACAGTGCTCCCTGGGATGTTCAGAGCTTGGGGTATTTATTTTATAAGCTAACCCTGCTTTACACCCCACAACTTAATCCCTGACCTGTCTGGTGTGTTCCTTAGTTTTCATGATGCTGTTTGATCACTAATGTTCGCTAACAAACCTCGGAGGCCTTCACAGAGCAGCTGTAGTTATACTGAGAATACATTAAACACATGTGGATTCTGTTTGGTAATTAGTTGACTAATGAAGGCAATTGGTCACACTGGATTTTATTTAGGGCTTTCAGAGTACAGGGTCTGAATGCAAATGCATGTCACACTTTTCCGGTTTTAATTTATTAAAAATTTAGAAAACCATGTATCCCTTTGTGTTGGTCTATCGCATAAAATTCAAATAAAATACATTTAAGTTTGTGGGTGTAATGGGAAAAAAAATTGGAAAAGTTCAAGGGGTATGAATACTGTAAATAGTGTAGCAGAAGTTATTTTCTGTACAATTTTCTATGACTTTGCTGGCAACCAGTTTGAGTCAGCCAAAGTAGGAATGATATCATTTTGCTTTAGTATGAATCCATGCCAGGTGCAAGTCACTGCTGTAACTGTTTTGGTAAGTATGACTTCATTTTATATTAAAATATTGGTTTGGTGCATTAATATAAGACAAGCTGATGATGCTCTGTTCCAGCTCATAACAGAATGTTCTGTTTTCTTTTCATCCTTCATACTGCTTCAGATGTAAATGTACTACACAATTTATTCGTAAATGCATACAGACAGGGAGATGTGACACCAGTGGAGCTGAAGGCACAAGGCCAACATAAAGGTCTATAAACTAGACATTTTTTAAAGGAAAACTTAATGTGACTGTCAGCTTCACTTTTTATCTTTACTAATAACGCAGTCAAGTTTGTAATAAAAATGTTTATCAGCTCGCATATATATAATGGATGAAGGAAAATCATATTTGCCATAATATGCGCTCAGAGTTTTATCCCATGATTGTATTATTTTCCTGTATTTTACATTTTAATGATTCATTTATTGCTTTATATATGTTATTGCTTTTTAAACACTACAGTGAAACAGGCAGACATGCATTAGGTTGAGGGAACTGTGCAGACTTGAGATATTGAGAAATAAATGAGGCATAACTAAATCAAAAGACTATGAGTTGCATGTGAATATCCCAAAATATATACTGCTCTCCGTAAATATATTGTTAAATGGAGTTACCCACAAATCAAGTTCATATAAAACATCCAAAATGATATTAACATCTATTTTAAACTACAGTACATTGCACTGTTTCCACCTCAACAATATACCTTATCCTTAATTTCCTTCTCTGTACTATTTCTCTGTTTTCTGCCCACATCTCCTAAAACCACTTGAATGCACTCTATGTCTTTCACACCTGCTCTACATTGCTTCCAGCCAGTTTCCTTCCCCTTTTAGTAGCCATAAATATAGTCTGCAGAAAATTCCCCATCAGTCTCCTTCCCCCTCTGGCAGTCATAAATATAGTTCTCAGTAAGTTCTTCTGCGTATAGTACCATGTGGTTTGTAACAAAAAAAATAGTATTTACTTGCTCAAAAGTCCGATTTCAAGAGCTACCTTCTCAGCTTTGTAATATTTTCATCGGGCTGTTCTCGGAACTGCCTGCTCCCGGTGACAGCATTTGTTTTCAGACCGGCTCGTGGCACAGGTAAGGGCTTACCTGTCCCTCGCCGGACTTGTGAAAAAAGATGGCAGCTCGCGGGTGAACAATGCAAACTGGCCATCACTGGTGGCAGATCAGCCTACTAACTCAGTATTTTTTATTTTACCTGTATAAACCTAGTCTCAGTCCAGGAGAAGTGGATTGTGGTGGCTCTATTAGAGCCCCATACCTACCCTATGCTATCCCAGTAGTGCTGTCAGGGTTCTGATATTACACTTATCAATGTATTGCATCTGTGTGGGCTTCTGCAACCAACTACAGTCTGTTTAGCAACAGAAAGAAATTCAGACCCCACACCTAACCCCTAAATGAATTCACACTGCTGACAAACTCGCAAATTAGTTCAGGTCTCAGACCAGAACATTAAATAAATTCACACCCCACAAGCTTAATTCAGACCGAGATCAAACAACAAAATAAAAACAGACCCCAGATATCTTACCAGATGACTAAATGAATTCAAACCCTAGACTACTAAATTAATATCATATCACAGACCACAATCCAAAATATATTCTGACCCCAGACAAGATATCAAAATACAGACCTTATGTCAAACCCCTATATAAGTTGTGTTCAAAATAATAGCAGTGTGTTTAAAAAATTAAATAAAGCTCAAAATCCTTCTAATAGCTTTTATTTCCATACACACAAATGCATTGGGAACACTACACATTCTATTCCAAATCAAAGCATGAAGAACAATATATTAAATTTGTGTTGTTCCTCTAAAAAAAATTAAGAAAAGTGAATATTAGACTGTGTTTGCATTGTTCTTTACAAACTCAAACATTCACTATATAAACAGAAAAATGTTTGAAGATTTTGCTTTCCTTTGAATCACTAAGGCCTCTTTCACACTTGCGTTGTTGGGATCCGGCATGCACTTCCGTTGCCGGAGGTGCCTGCCGGATCCGTAACAACGCAAGTGTACTGAAAGCATTTGAAGACGGAACCGTCTTCCAAATGCTTTCAGTGTTACTATGGCACCCAGGACGCTATTAAAGTCCTGGTTGCCATAGTAGGAGCGGGGAGCGGGGGAGCGGTATACTTACAGTCCGTGCGGCTCCCCGGGCGCTCCAGAATGACGTCAGAGCGCCCCATGCGCATGGATGACGTGATCCATGTGATCACATGATCCATGCGCTTGGGGCGCCCTGACGTCACTCTGGAGCGCCCCGGGAGCCGAACGGACGGTAAGTATGCTGCTCCCCTGCTCCCCGCTACACTTACCATGGCTGTCAGGACTTTAGCGTCCCGGTAGCCATGGTAACTATTCAGAAAAAGCTAAACGTCGGGTCCGGCAATGCGCCGAAACGACGTTTAGCTTAAGGCCGGATCCGGATCAATGCCTTTCAATGGGCATTGATCCCGGATCCGGCCTTGCGGCAAGTCTTCAGGATTTTTGGCCGGAGCAAAAAGCGCAGCATGCTGCGGTATTTTCTCCGGCCAAAAAACGTTCCGTACCGGAACTGAAGACATCCTGATGCATCCTGAACGGATTACTCTCCATTCAGAATGCATTAGGATAATCCTGATCAGTATTCTTCCGGCATAGAGTCCCGACGACGGAACTCTATGCCGGAAGACAATAACGCAAGTGTGAAAGAGCCCTTAACTAATATTTAGTTGTATAACTACTGTTTCTGAGAACTGTACATCTGTGTTGCATGGAGTCAACCAACTTCTGGCCCCTGTGAACAGGTATTCCAGCCCAGGATGATTGGACTACATTCCACAGTTCTTCTCTCTTTCTTGGTTTTGCCTCAGAAACTGCATTTTTTTATGTCACCCCAAAAGTTTTCTATTGGATTAAGATCCGGGGATTGGGCTGTCCACTCCATAATGTCAATCTTGTTGGTCTGGAACCAAGATGTTGCACGTTTACTGGTGTGTTTGAGGTCGTTGTCTTGTTGGAACCCCTATTTTAAGGGCATTTCCTCTTCAGCATAAGGCAGCATGACCTGTTCAAGTATTTTGATGTATACAAACTGATTCATGATCCCTGGTATGCGATAAATAGGCCCAACACCGTAGTATGAGAAACATCCCCATATCATGATGCTTGCGCCACCATGCTTCACTGTCTTCACAGTGTACTGTGGCTTGAATTCAGTGTTTGGGGGTCGTCTGACAAACTGTCTCCGGCCACTAGGCCCAAAAAGAACAATCTTACTTTGATCAGTACACAAAATGTTGCGCCATTTCTCTTTAGGCCAGTCAATGTGATCTTTGGCAAATTGTAACCTCTTCAGCACATGTCTTTTTTTCAACATTTGTACTTTGCGGGGGCTTCTTGCAGATGGCTTGGCTTCACATAGGCGTCTTCTAATTGTAACAGTACTCAAAGGTAACTTTAGACCTTCTTTGATCTTCCTGGAGCTGAATGTTGGTTGAGTCCTTGCCATTTTGGCTATTGTTCTATCCATGGTAGTTTTTCCCTTTCTTCCATGTCTTGCAGGTTTTGGTTGCCATTTTAAAGCATTTGCGATAATTTTAGCTGAGCAGCCTATCATTTTCTGCACTTCTTTATGTTTTACTTTCTGCAGTCAACTTTTTAATCAAGGTACGCTGTTCTTCCGAACAATATCTGAAACGACCCATTTTCCTCAGAATTTCAGAGAGAAATGCACTGTAACCAGCATGTACAACATTTGCTGCCTTCCTTCCTTAAATAAAGGCAATAATTGCCACCTGTTTTTCAAAGAATGAATGACCTCACTAATTGTACCCCACACTGCTATTATTTTGAACATGCCCCTTTCAATTAGTGATTCAATTACACAGAATCAGAAGCATGCATGTCATGACTGTTGGGTCTGTTGGATTTCTATTACTCTACTACACCTGATAGTAAATTATTTGCCATGTAGAAATATAATTTCTACCAAAAACAGTGATTAATCAGGTTAGTGATGTCTAACTGCTATTATTTTGAACACAACTGTATATCTACAGACCCCAAACCACAACCCAAAATTAATTCAGAATATAAACCAGATGCCAAATTTTAAATCAGAATCCCGAACAGACTAAAAATACAGACCCATAAATTAATTCACCCCTAAAATAAAATATTCTTGGGCTTCACTTTAACTCTGGGCACAACAGCATACCTGGCCGTAATACTGGCAGTGTCTGGATGTGGTTTGTATCCCTGTTGTCATGTTCTCTCGGTCAACAGTAACCCTGAACATATCACAAGCATACTAAAAACAGGCAAACCGATCAGGGAAGACAAAAGAAGTCTTTATTAAACATGACCAAACACAAAATACATAATCCTGGACAAACAGGCAAGGTAAACAGGTTGGATGGCAGATGGATAACCACTGAACCAAGTGCACAGGTTAGGCTTGGAGCCAAACCCTAAAGGCATTATCTAAGCAAACCCTCCATCTTTACAGTATCCCTGATGGTGGGGATACACTTTCCCAAGGGTTCACCAGGTCACTACCTCCTGGGATGGTTCAGGAGCGCTTGAACGAAACCTGCAAGATAACCAACGCTGGTGCATAACACCAGCGGTCCAGGCACAAAAACAAAACAGGAACTGGAACCCAAGAAACCAGAACATAGAACACAATTCAGACATAAACCACATACTGAACAGTATACAGGACATAAGGCAAACACAGGAAGACAAAGACAGATGCCTGGACCTATGTGGAACTTGATGCATGGCGGTCCCAGAGAGAGCTATGCAGACAGGAGATAGGCAGATACAGTACCTGGACCCCATGCAGAACTAGATGCATGGCGGTCCCAGAGAGAGCTATGCAGACAGGAGATAGCAGATACCTGGACCCCATGTACAACAGATGCATGGTGGTAACAGACAGAACTGCTCAGACATGAGACAGGAAGATGCCTGGGCCCCATGTAGAACGAATGCATGGTGGTCACAGACAGAACTGCTCAGACATGACACCAGAACCTATTCGTAACGGTTGCATAGTGTTCCCAGTCAGACAAGGCCAAAGACATGGTGACATCAATGAATTACCAGGCGACCACACAGATCAAGGTAGAATGGCAAACACCCTGCACACAGACAATCTGGAGACAGACTGCCTCAGGCATACATCTCACAGGTATATATAGCTGGTAAACAAGAGCACCTGACCAGCTTGTAATCAGCACACATAGGGAACAGGGAAACATGAACCCTACTAGCACACAGCATAAGAAACACAGGTGACAGTTCACACTACACACAGAACACTGTAGCCAGCAAGCACCACAGGCAACCAATATACATGGGAAGTGGCAATGACTGGTACGCAAAATCGCTGGCAGACAGCCAATACAGCAACACAGAAAACTGTCCTATGGTACAAACACAGGCAATATACTCATACACAGGCCCACGTTCAGACACAGAAGACCACAGCCAGCATGAAGCAACAAAGCAACCAGCATATACAGGTAGAAGCCTGCAGCTAGTACGCAGAGAGCATGCAGCTAGTCTGCATGGCGAGCAGTGTTAGGAACTACACTGTGATATAGACAGGCCCACGTTCACACATGGAAGGCCACAGCCAGCACGGCAGAATCCAGGCAACTAGTCTGGGTAACAGCCCACATCCAACCTGCATGGCAACAAGCAACACAGTGAACTGCACTATGACAACTGTACACTAAAGCCAGATGTTGGACAGTACAATTAACCTGTCAGCTGTGCTCGAGTTATTAGCTGATACTGTACATAGACTTATAAGGAACACAGCAGAAACTAGATTGAAAAGCATTTTCCAGCACTCACAGGACCAGTAACAGCATTATAACTTATTTTTATCCTATATTAAAAGTGGTTCACAATGAGTGAGATACTTATGCATTTTGGACAATCATAGTCTTTAAACATTGCGTGAGGGCTGGGCAAGTCTTCTCCATCAATATTTTAGCTACAGTAAGTACTTCTCTATTGTCAATACTTTGGAATCACATATGTCCAGTGTGTAGTGTGAGATCTGTATGCACTTTGTGTATTGTTAATAGAGGACATGCATATAATGCAGTTTTGATAGGGGAAGAGTGACCCAACTAACCCAAACCAATCATCTCTTGATGGGGAGAGTGACCCAACTGACCCAAAAAATCATCTCTTGATTACCTTTTATATCTTGAGAAAATAATGATGTACAGTAAATGTACATTTGTACATTTTAAGATCTAAACAGTATTACTCAATCTATCAGCCCTGACTGGAGCATGCAGGCATAAAATTAAAAAATAAAATACAGGCTGTCAGAAATTTAGCATAAGCTTGGAGCCAATGTCAAAGTTCCTTAGTTCATAACTTCTGTTTAGGACCTTGAGATTTTCAGTTGTTGCATTTCTTTTTCACTCCCTGCATTCCTAAAGGCAGAACTTTTTCATTGTTCCATTCACATGGCCATATAAGTTTTTTTTTGTGGGACAAGTTGCACTTTCTAATAGTTCCATGTAAAATTATATGTGTAGTGGGAAGCTGGAAAAATAATTCAAATAATGATGTTGGAAGAAAAATGCAATTCCGACATAGTTTTATGGGTTTGTTAACACTGACCTGTTACCTTCATTCTCCAGGTCAGTACAATTTCAGTGTTACCACATATATACAGTTTTCTTGTGTTTTGATACTGAAAAAAAGGGTGATCTGTAGATTTCATTGATACCATTTTGGAGTGAGTATGACTTTTTGATTACTTTCTATTCAATTTTCTTTGGAAGGTAAAGTAAAAAAAATTGTGAATCATTAGATCGCTTCCCCCATAGGTTCCAATGAATTACCATTGCAGGCTATGGAAGTTTCATTGCGTTCCTATGGTGCCCTGCCTGTGGAACATTGCTGTGGTAAGCATGGTAGCTTCTAGCAGGCTCAAGGCTACCACAGAGAACTACTCAATTACTGTAGTGTTCTTTTTGACACAGATGTATAAGAAATATCTTTAATTTCAACCTCTGGCCCTTTAGGAACCATATATTAACGTAGACTATTTGTATTGCGTGAAAAATGCCTGCACATGCACAAGCACTCGCCGTGTACAGCTGCCAGTGACTGACGGCTATCTATGTATACACACTGACATAGAGAATGCTATCAATCACTGATAACACCTCCCCTGTGTGCAGCTATCAGTAACTGACAGCTATCTCTGTATACACATTTACACAGAGAATACTATCAATGACTGATAACAACTCCCCCATGTACAGCTATCAATGACTGATGGATATCTATGTATACACACTTAGGCCTAGTTCACACAAATGTGTTCCATAAGCATTCCGTTTCCGTATTTCCGTTTTTCCGTTCCGTTGAAAGATAGAACATGTCCTATTATTGCCCACAATTCACGTTCCGTGGCTCTATGTAATTACTGTATACTGTACATGTCATACGGAAAAACGGAATGGAAAAACTGAAAGAAAACGGAAACACAACGGAACTCAAAAACGGAACAACGGATCCATGATAAATGGACCGCAAAAACTATAAAAGCCATACGTTCATGTGAACTAGGCCTTACAGAGAGAATGATATTAATCACTAATAACAACTCCACTGTGTACAACTATCAGTGACTGACAGCTATCTATGTACATATAGTGATGGACGAACATCGGCCAGGACAGTCAAGTGCTCGTTTGTGGCGGGCCCCATTGACTTTAATGGCAGGCGGACCTGAAAAAACATATTTGCAGCCACCAAATACTTATTAGAAGTGCACAAATTGTCCCACAACATGGATAGTGACATACCAGAGGGGGATCATTGGCAAAAATTCCCACAAAAAATATGTATTTTAATCAGGGGCCATTTTCATGCATCTTAAAGTGAAAGTCTCAAACATTTGCCCTGCTGGAGCCTAGAAATTTAGGCATTAACCTTACAGAAAATAACTTGTGAGGATGTGGCTGGAGGTACATTAGGCGGTCACTGGATACAAATTTTACTGTAGGCCACTGGAGTACAGGCCCCAAAAATTAGGCATTCTCCTGAAAGTAAAGGCCTTTTATGCCGCTGTATATACAGTCAGGTCCATAAATATTGGGACATCAACACAATTCTAACATTTTTGGCTCTATACACCACCACAATGGATTTGAAATGAAACGAACAAGATGTGCTTTAACTGCAGACTGTCAGCTTTAATTTGAGGGTATTTACATCAAAATCAGGTGAACTGTGTAGAAATTACAACAGTTTGCATATGTGCCTCCCACTTGTTAGGGGCCAAAAGTAATGGGACAATTGGCTTCTTGACTGTTCCATGGCCAAGGATGTGTTATTTCCTCATTATTCCAATTACAATGAGCAGATAAAAGCTCCAGAGTTCATTTCAAGTGTGCTACTTGCATTTGGAATCTGTTGCTTTCAACTCTCAAGATGAGATCCAAAAAGCTGTCACTATCAGTGAAGCAAGCCATCATTAGGCTGAAAAAAACAAAACAAACCCATCAGAGAGATGGCAAAAACATTAGGTGTGGCCAAAACAACTGTTTGGAACATTCTTAAAAAGAAGGAATGCACCAGTGAGCTCAGCAACACCAAAAGACCCGGAAGACCACGGAAAACAACTGTTGTGGATGACCGAAGAATTCTTTCCCTGGTGAAGAAAACACCCTTCACAACAGTTGGCCAGATCAAGAACACTCTCCAGGAGGTAGGTGTATGTGTGTCAAAGTCAACAATCAAGAGAAGACTTCACCAGAGTGAATACAGAGGGTTCACCACAAGATGTAAACCATTGGTGAGCCTCAAAAACAGGAAGGCCAGATTAGAGTTTGCCAAACGACATCTAAAAAAGCCTTCGCAGTTCTGGAACAACATTCTATGGACAGATGAGACCAAGATCAACTTGTACCAGAGTGATGGGAAGAGAAGAGTATGGAGAAGGAAAGGAACTTCTCATGATCCTAAGCATACCACCTCATAATTGAAGCATGGTGGTGGTAGTGTCATGGTGTGGGCATGTATGGCTGCCAATGGAACTGGTTCTCTTGTATTTATTGATGATGTGACTGCTGACAAAAGCAGCAGGAGGAATTCTGAAGTGTTTTGGGCAATATTATCTGCTCATATTCAAATGCTTCATAACTTATTGGACGGCCCTTAACAGTGCAGATGGACAATGACCCAAAGCATACTGCAAAAGTAACCAAAGAGATTTTTAAGGGAAAGAAGTGAAATGTTATGCAATGGCCAAGTCAATCACCTGACCTCAATCCGATTGAGCATGCATTTCACTTGCTGAAGACAAAACTGAAGGAAAATGCCCCCAAAACAAGCAGGAACTGAAGACAGTTCCAGTAGAGGCCTGGCAGAGCATCACCAGGGATGAAACCCAGCATCTGGTGATGTCTATGCGTTCCAGACTTCAGGCTGTAATTGACTGTAAAGGATTTTCAACCAAGGATTAAAACGTGAAAGTTTGATTTATGATTATTATTCTGTCCCATTACTTTTGGTTCCTTTACAAATGGGAGGCACATATGCAAACTGTTGTAATTCCTACACCGCTCACCTGATTTGGATGTAGATACCCTCAAATATTCAAAGCTGACAGTCTGCAGTTAAAGCACATCTTGTTAGTTTCATTTCAAATCCATTGTGGTGGTGTATAGAGCCAAAAATGTTAGAATTGTGTCAATGTCCCAATATTTATGGACCTGACTGTACATAAGATGAGGACCATTCTTTATTCTGGGTGGTGTCGGATATGTGTGGGCTGGCATAAGGAAATTTAATTACATGTGGTCGTCACAGATTCCTCAGAGATCCATGCCTCATTCATTTTTAGAAATGTGAGGTAGTCCACACTGTCGTGAGCTAGGCAAGTGCGCTTACCGGTCACAATTCCTCCTGCTGCGCTAAACGTCCTTTCGGACAGGACACTCGACGTGGGGAAAGCCAAGAGTTCCATGGCAAATTGTGCCAGCTTTGGCCACAGGTCAAGCCTGCACATTCAGTAGTCCAGGGGTTCCTCGCTTCTCAGAGCTTCCACATCGGCCGATAACCCAATGTAGTCGGACACCTGATGGTCTAGGCGTTCCCTGAGGCTGGATCCGGAGGGCAGCTGTCGATGGGTTGGCTGCAAGAATGATCTCATATCTGAAGTGACCAACACACCTTAAAACTGCCCTCTTCTTGCAGGCGCAGTAGGATTGGTACCCGCACCTTTTTCGCTGTGGGTAGAAATTCCTCTGCCAGCGCCCGCAACATCAGAATACAGCATCTCTTGCAGCAAGGCCTGGAAATGCTGCAATCTGGCAGCCCTCTGTGATGCTGGTAACAAGTCTGCCATTTTGTGGTTTTACCGGGGGTCTAAGTACGTTGCCACCCAGTACTGGTCCTTGCCCTTTATGCTTTTTATACAGGAGTCTCTCTTCCAACACTGGAGCATGAAGGCCTCCATTTGCACTAAATTGGAAGCGGTGGAGCGACATGGCTCCTGCTCAGTCTCCTCCCCCCAGCCACGGACAACACCAGGAATCCCTGAAAAGTTTAAAGTCCCCCTCAAGGCCTGCTCTTCTTGCTCCTCCTCCTCCTCCCCCTAGCCACCATCCTCCTCCTCCTCCTCTTAAGACTCCTGCTGACTTGTCTCAGGTGCAGTATACCCCCTGGGAATTCATTCAGCATTGCGACTTCCTCATCTTCCAGCTCCTGCTCCTCGACGGCTTGATCAATGACACGATGCAATGCACGCACCAGAAAGAAGGTGTAAGGTACGATTTCACTGATGGCACCCTGGCTGCGACTGACCAGTTTGGTGATCTCCTAAAATGGCCACAGAAGTCTGCATGCATCGCGCATGAGTAGCCACTGGCATGGTGAAAAGAAACCAAGCTCTCCAGAACCTGCCCTGCTTCAGAGTTCGTACAGGTCGTCAAGCCTATCAAGCATATACATGGTGTAGTTCCAGCACGTCGGGGCTGTCACAAATCAGACGTCTGACGGGCAGGTGGTGTCGCCGCTGAACGTCAGCAAGGCGAGCCATGGCCGTGTAAGATCTTCTAAAATGGCCAGAGATTTTCCTGGCCTGCCGCAAGATGTCCTGGACCTCGGAGTATTTGGCAACGAATCGCTGCATGACTAAGTTCAGGACGTGTGCCAAGCATGGCACGTGTGTCATTTTGCCCTGTTTCAGCATGCTCAGCAGATTGTCAATGTTGTCGCACACCACTTTACCAACTGTCAAATTGAGCGGGGTTAGCTTCCAGGCACAACAGCCGCAGCACAGCATGGCATCCTCTCACCTGGCACATCGAATAGGTTCTGGGGAGCTTGGAGGGCGCAGCGGAAGAGGTGGTAGCAGTGGAAAAGGAGTCAGCCGAGGAGGAGACGGAGGATGGAGTAGGAGGAGGAGAAGAAGAGGCAGGCCTGCATGCAATCCGTGGCGGTAGCACCAAATCCACACGGGAGACACGTATTACATGCTTAACAGCCGTCAGAAGGTTCACCCAGTGGGCAGTAAAAGTTATGTACCTTCCCTGCCAGTGTTTGCTAGACCACGTGTCTGTAATCAGATTTTGACACTGTGTGCCAGAAATATATTCACTTGCCGCTGAACGTGGCCATATAGCTCTGGGATACCCTTCTGGGAGAAATATTTCCTTCCGGGGACCTTCCATTGCGGTGTGCCAATTACCACAAATTTTCTAAAGGCCTCCGAGTCCACCAGTTTATATGGTAGTAGTTGGCGGGCTAGCAGATCTGACAAGCCAGCGGTCAGCCATTGGGCAAGAGGGTTATCCGGCGTCATCAACTTTTTACTCTCGAACATTTGGGCCATGGAAGCCTGCCTTCTGCCAGTTAAACGCGACGATGGCACGGTGGAAGGTAGAGTGGAGGACAAATGACAGGAGAGAGGAGAAGGAGAAGGAGAAGAGGCAGGACGTGGAGCGCCGGGAGTGTCGTTTTGTGGGTTCTGACGGCTTTGCTCTAACTGGGCTCGGTGATGGGAGGCCAGGTGTCTTCTTAAGGCAGTCGTCTCTAGGTGAGTGTTGGGCTTACCGCGACTTATGCGTTGACAGCACAGGCTGCAGATGGCAACACTATTGTCAGCAGCTGACACGTTAAAAAAATCCCACACTGCGAAGCCATGTGCCAGAGTCCTGGGAGCTCCAGAAGTGACCATGCATGGTGGATGGCTCGCTCCAGATATATTTGCAGTCTACTTTTTGCCTCCTGTGCGCTGCGAGCTCTGCCGGCTTCTCCTCCTTCTCCTCCCTCTCTGCTGCTCCGTCTCTCCCTCTGAACTCCCCTCCTCTTCCTCTCTTGTGGGCATCCACGTGACGTCCATCGACAAGTCATCATCGTCACCTTCACCACCACTGATATTGCAGCCCTCAATCAATATTTGGTGGAACCAGGTATATATAACCCCTTAATCAGTATTTTGTGAAAGCAGGTATAGCGCAGGCCTCAATCAATTTAAGTTGGAAGCAGGTATTTCAAACCCCTAAATAGGTATTTTGTGGAAGCAGGTATATCGCAGCCCTCAATCAGTATTTTGTGGAAGCAGGTATATCAAACCCCTTAATCAGTATTTTGTGGAAGCAGGTATATCGCAGGCCTCAATCAATATTTGGTAGAAAAAGGTATATCGAACCCCATAATCAGTATTTTGTGGAAGCAGGTATATCGCAGCTCTCAATCAGTATTTTGTGGTAGCAGGTAAATCAAACCCCTTAATCAGTATTTTGTGAAAGCAGGTATATCACACTCCTCAATTTTTTGCCACAACAGTTATATCACAGCACCCTCTTTATTTGGAGCAACAGGTATATCGCAGCCGTCAATCAGTATTTTGTGGAAGCAGATATATCACACCTCTCAATCAATGTTTTTTAGGGCAACAGGTATATCACACCCGTTGCAAATAGTTGTTCCAATAGCACTTGTCCCTCTATATAGCTGCCGAATCGCAGCAGAACCGCACATAACTGCTACACAATTCAAATGCACTATAGTATACTTTCCATGTTAGAAAGTATATTATAAGTATATCACACCCCTCAGTATATCCTATCGATAGCACACCTATACCAGTCCTTAAAAGGACTTTTGTGGCCCTATTAGCTAGTGTTTGGTGTCCCTAACAGACTATCCCTGCTCCACAAAGCAACCTCTCCCTACACTGGCAAAACACAGAATGTAAAATGGCTGCCAGATCGGGTTCTGTTATAGGGTGGGGGGTTTCCATTTGCTGAAATGTCTTAATTGGCGGTCCTGTCCCACCTTATGGATGTGTCATGGGTCAAAGTTTGGCGCAATGCAAAAGAATATGGCGCCGGTGGACATCGGCATATGTTCGGCGAATCGCGAACGCGTAAAGTTCGAAGCAAAAAGACCGCCGGGTGAACCGCAAGGCCATCTCTATGTATATACACTTACACAGAGAATGCTATCAATCACTGATAACACCTCCCCTGTGTACACCTATCAGTGACTGACAGCTATCTATGCACTGTATATACACAGTTACACAGAGAATGCTATCAATCACTGATAATACCTTTCCCATGTACAGCTATCAGTGACTGACAGCTATCTATGTATACACACTTACACAGAATGCTATCAGTCACTGATAACAACACCCCCATGTTCAACTGAAGTAAAAAAATTAAAAAAACATAACTGAAATTTAAATACTATATAAATTATAATTGTTACTGAATATTTACCTATAAAACTATATATCAATCCACTCAGCTCTTCCTGCTCTATAAAATGCTGCCTGCAGACTACACTGCATTTTATGATGACAGATTCTCTATAACTAGCAAAATCACGACTGTTGTGAAAACTAGACTGAGAAAAGGGAAATAACTATAACCTTGTAATTTACTTTTTCATGTCTAATATTGGAACTTTCAAAGTGTCGATATTGATTGGGCATGACTGATATTCTATGAGGCTCTCAGATACTTTCACTATAGAATGATGTATTGCTTGCTGTTGATGGGGTTGTTTCAAATCCTTCAAGTTAAAAAAAATATATTGAATTTTCTATAAAAGCAAAACTGCTGCCACCACAATTTTCAATAATTTTTTCAAACATTTCCAATGAATTGATTACTCTCTTAGTCACAATTATTCATGGGGTCAAGTTTAACTAAGGAAATGCTGCCACAATCAATCATGTTTAAGTATAGTTTTAAGTTGCATAATAATTAATCATAATTGATCAATATAGGAAATGACAATAATGATGAACAATAGATGGACTGCATATTAATACAAAGAGGAAAACATTTATCAGCCTTAAATCCAAATGAAACATTGTCTCTGCAATAACAAATAAAAGCAATGATATACAGCTAACACGTCATATAAAACAACTGTAATCACAATCACTTATTTACAGCAAATAAAATCTCTTTCTATGTCATGTATTCTTTTACAAACGCAAAAAAGCTAATCTATAGGGGGCAGCAAATAGTAACCTGTAATAACATTGTTAAATGCAGTACTTCCATATACCTGCTATTTATTCATGTCTTCAGTTTTTCCTTTTATGCTTTCAATGGACTGTAGATGTATTTAGCTATAGTGTGCTGCTTTTGATAACACAATAAAAATAGTGCCTTAAATGTATACTTTATTATCGTAACTAGGTAGAGATAAGAGAATCAACTCTAACCAAATCTACTTTGTTAAAAAATTTTAGCAAATCGAAAGCTTTTGTCATTCACTTCAGATGAATCTCTGAAAGTAGCACCCACCCTTTCAGAAATGTGAAGACAAATAAGGCATCTACCACCAAAAAGGGAAAATGAAAAAAAAAAACAACGAATTAACAAAAAAATCTGACAGTGCAGTGTGTTTTAAAACAAGCTATTTGTTACCACCTGCTCCCATCCGTTTACCCATAGCCATATATGTCATCGTCACTTTTACTTTACTAATGGTGTCTTGACATTAAAGAACTTGAAAGAGGTTGGATACAGTCCTAGGATACACCAGAGTGTTATACACAACTTTTCAGAGCAACTGGGGGACTTTCCTAAATTGAAAATGATGACCAAAAATGAATTGGACCAAAAATTTTTAAGCATCAAACTTGTAATCAGTCAGTCTAACTATTTAAAGGGTGAAAAGTAGTCACGGTGGTACCTCACTGAACGTGGATCAAAGAAGTTGGAGAGAGTTGTCTCAGGAGATTAGAAAGAAAATGATAGACAAACATGTTAAAGGGAAATGCTATAACACCATCTCCAAACAGCTTGATGTTATTACAGTTCCACATATTATTTACAAGTTTAAAGGGGTTCTGCACTTTCATTTAACTGATGATCTATCCTCTGGATAGATCATCATCTTCTGATCGGCGAGAGTCTGACACTCGGGACCCCCGCCAATCAGCTGTTTGAGAAGGCAGCGGCGCTCCAGCAGCGCCGCGGCCTTCTCACTGTTTACCAACGGCCCACTGACGTCACGACTAGTATCAACTAGCGTGGGAGGGGCTAAGCTCTGTTCACTTGAATGGAGCTTAGCCCCGCCCATGCTAGTTGATACTAGTCGTGACGTCAGTGGGCCGGCAGTAAACAGTGAGAAGGCCGCGGCGCTGCTGGAGCGCCGCTGCCTTTTCAAACAGCTGATCGGCGGGGGTCCCGGGTGTCGGACCCCCACCAATCAGAAGCTGATGATCTATCCAGAGGATAGATCATCAGTTAAATGAAAGTGCAGAACCCCTTTAAGGTCTACGGGACTGTAGCCAACCTCCATGGACGTGGCCACAAGAGGAAAATTGATCACAAATTAAAGAGACAGATAATATGAGTGGTAACCAAAGAGCCCAGAACAACCTCCAAAGAGATTAGAGGTGAACTACAAGAACAAGGTACAACAGTGTCAGATTGCAGCATCCGTCCAAAGTGGACTTAAAGAGGTTGTCTCTTCTAAGCAAACTGCATTTATCATGTAGACAAAGTTAATACAAGACACTTTTGTGATGTATTTTGATTGTCCATGTTGTTTCCTTTGCTGACTTGATTATTTTTCCATCACATTATATACTTCTCATTTCCATGGTTACAACAACCAAACTGCAATCCAGCAATGATGGCCGTAGTTGTACACTATAGGAAAAACCGCCAGCCTAAATATAACATCCTAGAGTTATGTTACTAAACTCTTTGTCCCCGCTACTATTTGTTGGTAACATGTGCCTTGTCATCTAATGTGATTTTACATAATACTCCTCACAAATGTGCATATTTAAATCCATGTAAATGCAATTTGCTGTAATTTCCATGTACACCAGCAGGTGGCAGCAATGTGTTACCAGGTCTTAGTTCAGTTTAGTGTTTCTAGACTGGAATAGTACATTCCAGTTAACTCCCTCCTCTCTGAGCAGAGTGGGCTCGCCCATGTCCTGGCTCATGGGGAGGAAAGAAAGTTAGAGTTAGTGTGCAAGCCACCCTGGCTAGGGGAAGGCTGTGGTGGTAGGAGCTCCCAGTTCTAGGGATCCCAAACCAGGATCTTGTCTCGGTTGAGACCAAAGATCTTCATCCCCAGTCTGAGCCTTCAGCCTCAGCTGGTTGACAAGCAAGCAGCCACCTCCAGAACTCCAGGAAGAACCATTCCCTGTGAGCTAACTGTGAGTACTATCCAGAGACCAGGAGAAGCCAAATTACTCCTCAGCTAGTCAGTCCCATACACAGCAGTAGATAGACAGAGCAGCAGATATAGATTCCTGCCACAAATTACAGAGCCATAAGAAGACGACTGATCCTGTAAGAAAGCTCCTGGCACATGATAGAAGCAGAAGAGATATTGACCCCTGCCATACATTGCCAATACCTGCTGGGACCCAAGACTATTGCTGTAACTTATATGGATTGATACTGCCTCCAGTAAAGACAAGTTGAATTATATCCCAAGTCTGGATCTCATTCATTACTACCAAGTTCCTCAATTACTCCTACTAGCAACACACTCATTTATTGCAAGTGAGCCAGGATCCAGGAGTCCAGCCGTACCCAGGTAGGAGACACCGTTGACCTTATTACTATTGCCACACAGAGACATTACACCACTCTGGCATTCCTAACCTGGTACGTGAGTTGCAACACCTTAAAGGGCCCTGAGACTGTACCTTGCGCACGCTGAAATTGGCGTCACGAACTAAAAACAATAGACTACTATATCCATATCCGGACCCACTGCATAATTTTGGCGTCCGCCTAACCGTACCACGGTCCTGCTCATTGCATATGCGCACTCCTACGATACTGGCCACCAGAAAGGCTGGTGCTTTTTCCTTTAGTGTGCAAGCGCGGCCACTACTGCTGGATTAAAGGATGTCATAACCATGGAAATGAGAAGTGCATAATACATTGGAAAAATTAATCAAGCCATCAAAGAAGACAAAATGGACAATCACAATATATTAGTAAGTGCCTTGTATTAAATTTGTCTACATGATAGCCATTTGCTAAAGTGAGACAACCCCTTTAATGGAAGACAACCGAGGATGAAGTTGATTTTCAGTAAATTTTTTAGAAAATTATTACTTATGTCAGTTTCCACATGTGTAGTGCACATTGTATGAAAATGTCCTTAGACAACACTGAATAAAGCAGTCCTATGCTAAAATACAATTTGACTGCATTCAGCTACCAGTTAGTGCAATGGGACTTATAAGCCTGCGCAGAATTTAGACTACTTTCACATCTGCACAATTGCTGTCCGGTTTTGAGATCCACCATGGGATCTCAAAACCACAGGGAAATTGTCACGGCTGAGGATGGGGAAAACCCTCAGCCGTGCGGTATCAGCAGATGGAGTCGCTGCAAGGCCAGTACAGAGAATTAGGGAGCTGGTCACCTCCTACACATCCCTAACTCTGACCCTGTCTCCTATCCGTATGAGCCAACCCTGAAGGTAGGAGGGCTCATACTCCGGAACCTGATATTCCTGCTCGCCCTCAGGGTGGCCCTGGACTAGGAGCAGGGTAAGACGACCCGTTCCTCCTAGACACTGAGGAACAGGAGTCTCACTGGCCAAGCTACATAGAAAGGGGGAACATAAACAGACATATGGCAATGACAGGTAAGTGAGACTAGTTCCACACTTACCTGCCACAGACACACAACCTGGAACCCACGTGCAAGTGCTGCTATCCACAACCAACATAAAGGAGACAGCACACAACAGACATCACACGGGAACCCAGTAACCATATGCTGCAATAACAGATAAAACATCAACTAACACCAGACATAACATTTATGACAACCAGGGTGGCCCTCACTGGCAGATGGTATAAGCAGGAGGATGTCTCCAGCAAGCATGGCTGAAGCACCCTCTCTGACTACTGCCTTCCACTGAGGCTTTATAGGGCCAAGTAGCCACACCCACAGTCAGACACACCCAGTGCACACACACACTAGGAAGGAAGTTAACCCTTCCAACACCAGGGAAGGGAAAACAACAACTTAAAGGGGAAGTGCACACAACACATATAACACCCCGTGCACACCGATAAAAGGCACACCTATATAGAGAGGTTGCCAGGTGCAACCGCATGCCTACTGCTCTGCTGCCACATACACAATTTTGCCAGCGGCAACCACAGGTGAGGCAACATACTATAGCCCTCACCTGTGATTGACAACAACACCAAGACCGCAGGCAACTGCATGCGGTTACAGGAGTCACGGCCTTGACCATGGCCGTGACAAAAATGCATCCATTATTATAATACAACTGGCTGCATCCATTCTGAACGCATCTAGTTGTATTATATAGAAAATGAAGAAACCGGATTCGGCACTGAAACCATTGTAAGTCATTGGGTGCTGAATCCGTTTTTCTTGTGTCTGAAAGAAACTGATCCGGCACCACCGAGACTAAGGCTACTTTCACACTGGCGTTTTGACTTTCCGTTTGTGAGATCCGTTCAGGGCTCTCACAAGCGGTCCAAAATGGATCAATTTTGCCCTAATGCATTCTAAATTGAAAAGGATCCGCTCAGAATGCATCAGTTTGCCTCAGTTTGCCTCCATTCTGTCTCCATTCCGCTTTGGAGGCGGACACCAAAACGCTGCTTGCAGCCGTCTGACGAAACTGAGCCAAATGGATCCATTCTGACACACAATGTAAGTCTATGACACAATCTGGCACAATAGAAAACGGATCCGTCCTCCATTGACTTTCAATGGTGTTCAAGACGGATCCGTCTTGGCTATGTTAAAGATAATTCAAACGGATCTGGTCTGAACGGATGCAGACGGTTGTATTATCTGAACGTATCCGTCTGTGCAGATCCATGACGGATCCGCACCAAATGCGAGTGTGAAAGTAGCCTTTACATGGTTTTCTTCAGTTTTCCATGCCACACACAAAGGCCTCATGCACACGACCGTTGTGTGCATCCGTGTCCGTTGTTCTGTTTTCCGTGATTTTCTGCAGACCCATTGACTTTCAATGGGTCCGTTGAAAACTCGGAAAATGCACCGTTTATCATCCGGGTCCGTGATCCGTGTTTGCTGTCCGTCAGAAAAATAGGACAGGACATATTTTTTTGACGGACAGCAAACAACGGTTCGCAGACCCATTCAAGTCAATGGGTCCATGAAAAAACACGGAGGCACACAAGATTCTCATCCGCGTCCGTGATACGTGTCTGTAGGCTACTTTCGCACAGACGGATCCGCAGTTCCGTCTGCATAAAAGCTTTTTCAGATCTGAGTTTTCACATCGTACGGCCCACCTCCCTCCCTCCCCAGTATTATATTCATTGGTGGCCAGTGCGGCCTCCCCTCCCTCCCTCCCCAGTATTATATTCATTGGTGGCCAGTGCGGCCCCCCTCCCTCCCTCCTCAATATTATATTCATTGGTGGCCAGTGCGGCCTCCCCTCTCCCCCCTAATTAACCCCCACCCATCATTGGTGGCAGCGGAGAGTTCCGATCGGAGTCTCAGTTTAATCGCTGGGGCTCCGATCGGTTACCATGGTAGCTAAGACGCTACTGCAGTCCTGGCTGCCATGGTTACTTAGCAATTTTAGAAGCATTATACTTACCTGCGATGTCTGTGACCGGCCTGGCGCTCCTCCTACTGGTAAGTGACAGGTCTGTGCTATAAGCAATGCGCCGCACAGACCTTTCACTTACCAGTAGGAGGAGCACCCGGCCGGACACAGACAACGCAGGTAAGTATAATGCTTCTAAAATTGCTAAGTAACCATGGCAGCCAGAACTGCAGTAGCGTCCTGGCTGCCATGGTAACTGATCGGGGCCCCAGCGATTAAACTGGGACTCCGATCGGAACTCTCCGCTGCCACCAATGATGAAGGGGGTGATTTTAATTAGGGGGGGGGAGAGGGGAGGCCGCACTGGCCACCAATGAATATAATACTGGGGAGGTAGGGAGGGGGGGCCGCACTGGCCACTAATGAATATAATACTGGGGAGGGAGGGAGGGGGGCCGCACTGGCCACCAATGAATTTAAAACTGGGGAGGGAGGGGGGTCTGGCCCCAACTGCCTGGCAGCACCTGATCTCTTACAGGGGCCTATGATACGCACAATTAACTCCTCAGGTGGGGCACCTGAGGGGTTAATTGTGCGGATCACAGCCCCCTGTAAGAGATCGGGTGCTGCCAGGCAGCACGGGGCAGTTATGTCCACAGTTCTTAGTATATTCTAACTTGAAGCGTCCCCATCACTATGGGAACGCCTCTGTGTTAGAATATACTGTCGGATCTGAGTTTCACGATCTAACTCAAATTCGATGGTATATTCTAACATAGAGGCGTTCCCATGGTGATGGGGACGCTTCAAGTTAAAATATACCATCGGATTGGAGAAAACTCCGATCCGATGGTATATCAATAGGGACTCCTGACTTTACATTGAAAGTCAATGGGGGACGGATCCGTTTGCAATTGCACCATATTGTGTCAACGTCAAACGGATCCGTCCCCATTGACTTGCACTGTAAGTCAGGACGGATCCGTTTGGCTCCGCACGGCCAGGCGGACACCAAAACTACATTTTTTTTTACTTTCCTTTATGTCCGTGGATCCTCCAAAAATCAAGGAAGACCCACGGAAGAAAAAACGGACACGGATCACGGAACTACGGAACCCCTTTTTGCGTTCGTGTGCATGAGGCCAAAAAAAAAATCTGTGTTCCCATTCACAATGAATGGGGACAAAACTGAAGCGTTGTGCTGCGGTTTTGAGAGCCTGTTCCGGATCTCAAAACCAGACAGCACAACGCAGATGGGAAAGTAGCTTTAAACTGTAATTTCCTCCCTAATCCTGAGCAATGTATATCATAGTATCATTAATCTATAACTGTCCATGATCAGTTACATCCCCTTTATCCATCTGACAGTTGACCTATCTGTTTGAACGCAGTCTTATTAATGTGGTCCAACCTAGGATGTTTACTGTAGTCCCTTTTTGACTGTTTTGTTGCTCCCTGTTGATAAAGCTGATGATAGAAGGAGATTGTCATGTATAAATTTATATAGCTCCTATCGATTACTATAAGAGCTGTATAAATCTGTATGAGGTTCATTCCCTAGTGGTAGCTCTAGACAGTCAGACTTTTATCATGTAACTTTACAGCTCTGTGAAGAGAACCAGGATATTACAGGCTCTGCAAACCCAAAAAATGAAGTCCTATACTGTACGAAGGTATACTAAGGCTATTTATATATTGTTTCTCTTTTTGAGAGCACTAAGAATACTAAGACTACTTTCATATCAGCGTTTTGGATTTCTGGTTTTGAGATCCGGCACAGGATCTCAAAACCAGACCAAAACGATTTAGTTTTGTCCCCATTCATTGTCAATGGGGACAAAACTGATCAGAATACATCAGTATGCACCAGTTCCGTTTTGCTGCGTTTTGTGACCAGACATAAAACCGCAACAAGCTGCAGTTTTGTGTCCGGTCTGCGAAACGGAACAAACCGGATCCAGCATAAAAATCGATTTAAGTCAATGGTGTACGTCATAGTCATATGAGGGATTGTTTATTCATGCTAGGTTAGTTGTATTTTTCACTTCCACTGTTTTGGAGTACATATAATATATTCATCTTTTTTAACTGTTTCTGAAGGGAATGAATAAAAAAACTGAAATTCCACCAGTGATTTTATTTTTCACATCTTGATCCATTCGCCATGTCACATTCCAAGAGCCATAACCTTTTTACTTTTCTGTGGACAGTTGGCATGACTTTGAAATGCATAGAACTTATTTATTTGTTTTTATTAACTCGGGGAGGGAATGGAAAAAAAACTGACCATTCATTGTGTGTTTTGAATGACTGTGTGTTTTTTAAATGTTTGGTCTGTTAAACGTGTGGCAGAATTTTATTCTATGGCTCTGTACAATTACACAATACCAAATACAGTATGTGCTTTTTTGTGTGTTTTATTACTCTGCTGGGCTCCCATGGTGATGACGCGGACACAGGTCATATCACAATGACGTACCTGTATATCATGGAGGCTTAATACTAGCCTATCCATGAAGTAGATGTGCATCAAGGAGGCTTAATAGGTGATTCAAAAAATAATTTATGACCCACTAAGCAAATAAACTAAACTGACACTTCCCTTACGTCCTCAACAGCAGCACAGATGGGGGTTAACTGCCCCTGTGGACTGGTAGGACCGGCGGAATTTTAATGAGCCCAAGAACCAATAAACGATCTTCAGCTCCCTGAAAGGGAGGAGATCACCCCCCAGCCCACCGTGTTTTTTTCTGTCCTCTGGACAGGTGGACTGGCGTGTCGCTCCCTCTCTGGGAGCTGAAGATTGCTTAGGGGTTCTTTTCCCCTCCTTAAGCTTAGCTCGCTTTCTATGGATCTCAGTGCCTTTATTTTAGGCCTGATCATGGCGATTTCGGTCTGGGGTACCGTCGGGGAGGGGGGCGTCCATCCCCTCTTCTCTCATCATCTGTAGACGGTGCTCCGTCCCTCCGTTACCGCATGTGTGCGGCGCTATGGGCGCCACCATTTTCCGGAAGTGACGCGCCCTAGGTGCGCTACGTCACTTCCGGTTTTCCGAAGCGTTGCGGTGATGTATAAAACTCACCTTTCTTTTAAACTGGCTCCCTAGAAGGACATCCTGGACTTAGGATTAGTCTGGGGAGACAATTTTCGTATAGGTAGAGCCAGTTTAGGCTCTGTTTTTTCTACAAGAGAAAAAAAAAAGGGAGTGGTGCTGATCTCGTTTCAGGAACCCGCCCATTGGGCGGGGCTTCCTCCTTTTAAGCGCCCAGAGCCCATCAGTCAGTGCTCTGGTTGCGTTGCTTTCACAAGTTAGCTCCAGAGCTCTCCTGTGCTTTGTGATATTCCTGCAGTATTGCTTTGCTTGGGTTTTGTACTTCCTCTTCTTTCAGCTCTATTTCTTCTAGTGCTGGTGGGCCCCCTTAAGGTCTGGTTTTCTCCACCTCCTGATATTGTAGGTGGTATGACCTGTTTTGTTTCTTCCATTACAGACTATGGCTTCCCCTAAGGAGCAGGATCAGCGGAAGGCTGGGGCCAAGAGGAAGCATTTGGCATGTTACGAATGTAACACACCCCTAGATGACAGCTGTCCTTACTCCAGATGTGAGAGTTGTCGCACGGCATCCACGGAACCCACGATGCAGGAGATGTTCCAATGGACCAAGACATACGTGGATGATTCCATCAAGGGAGTAGTTCACCTGCTTAATGAGAGGCTACCAGGTCCCTCTCAGACTCCCATGGAGGTGGTCGCACCGGTCGAAAGACCTACTCCCTGTTCAGTGGGGTCTTCTTCTTCTGAGGAAGAAGAATCTACTTCTTGCTTTTTTCCTCCAGAAAAGACGCAGAAGTTACTCAAGTCCATCAGGTCGGGGGACCAGGATGTTGACATGGGGGAGTCCTCCGATCCCGCCGGTCGGACACAGCGTGTCTTTAGAGCGGATGAGACCCTCCTCTCTGTGATGCGCACAGAGTGGAAAAAGCCTGAGAAGGGTCCAGTGCTTACCATAAAATTCAGACTCATGTACCCGATGGCCAAACCCTTGGTGGAATCGTGGGGTTCCGTTCCCAAGGTGGACATGGCTATAGCCAAGTTGTCCCGGTGCACTCTAGTCCCTGCAGACGATGGGTCTAGCCTGCAGGACCCTCTAGACCGGAGGGCAGAGTGCACCCTTAGGAGGGGTTACGCGGCGGCCGCTGCCTCCGCATCTACTTCCATTGCGGCCACTGAGGTAGCCACCTATCTACGCTCTAGGCTTAATCAAATCCAGACGGATGTGGACCAGAGCGTATCAAGAGACGACATCCTGGCAGCCTTCAAGTCAGCCAACCTGGCTATGGACTTTTTAGTTGATTCCTCCCAGATGCAGCTGAAGCTGGCCGCCAAAACTATGGCCCTAGTTTCAGCTGCCCGCAGACCACTCTGGCTGAAACCGTGGATCGCGGATAACGCATCCAAGTTTAACCTTTGTGGGCTCCCCTTCGAACCAGATAGGTTATTCGGGTCCGAATTGGACAAAATAATGGAGGGGCTCTCCAATAAAAAAGGGAAGAGCCTCCCCCAGCAGCCCTTTCCGGGACGCCCCAGACAGGAAAAGAAGGGCGGAGGTCGTCCTGTGCAGCAGTCTAGGCGCAGAGATTGGGGGGGGCCGTCTCGTAAATATCCGAGACGCCCCCGCAAACCCACCAGGGAGGCAAAACCCTCCTGACTATGGGCCTCCTCGAGGCTCTTGGATAAGCCCTGCTGCCCCTGCAGTGTCTCCTCTAGATTTTCCCGTACCCCTCCCCCAGATTCCCGTGGGGGGCCGTCTTACCCATTTCAAAGACTCTTGGAGCCGGTTGATTGCAGACCCCTGGGTCCAGGACATAGTTTCCGCCGGGTACCGGGTAGATCTTATCTCTCTCCCCCCAGAGAGATTCATCGCCACACGAAACTTCGGGTCTGCCAAACAGGTGGTCCTAGAATCTTACATTCAGGACTATATTTCCAAGGGAGCCCTAGAGGAGGTACCGGCAGGGGAGAGGGGCCTAGGGATTTATTCACCAGTGTTCCTGGTTCCCAAGAAGACAGGATATCTCCGGATGATCATCGATTTGAGATTCCTCAATCGATTTATAAGGAAAACCAGGTTTCGCATGGAAACCATAAGGTCAGTCAGCCATATCCTCAATCCTGGGGACGTCATGGCTACTCTGGACCTCAAGGATGCGTACCTTCACATTCCGATCCATTCCGCTTCCCGGAAACTCCTCAGGATCGCGGTCCAGATTTAAGGGGTTTGCAGGCACTTTCAGTTCGCCATGCTTCCCTTCGGAATCTCTTCTGCCCCCCTTATCTTCACCAAGGTGGTGGTTTCGGTGGTGGCAGCTTTGAGACTCCAAGGACTGACTATTATTCCTTATCTGGACGATTGGCTTTTCATAGCCTCTTCAGTTCCGATCCTTACCCACCATCTTCAGGTCGCAATCTCTTTTCTCTTCCGCCTAGGCTGGATTATCAACTGGCAGAAGTCGAATGTGAGCCCATCGACTTCAATCCATTACTTAGGATTCGTGGTCGACTCTGTGGAGATGTCCCTCCGGTTGACTCCAGAAAGGAGAGAGCGGATTCAGGACCTGGCAAAGGTCCTTTATGTCCCTCGTCGAGTCTCTATCCGGACTCTCATGAAGATGCTGGGGCTCATGTCAGCGGCTGCGGATGCGGTCCCTTGGGCGCTATGGCACCTCCGTCCTCTTCAGTCGGAGGTCTTACACCTATGGAACGGCAGCCCTGCGGGGCTAGATTCCCTGTGCTCCCTGTCCGGTCAAACCCAAAATTCCCTCAGATGGTGGTTTCAGCTACCAGCAGGGAAGTCTATGACCCAACCAGCTTGGGTCATATTGACTACAGACGCGTCCCTTGTAGGCTGGGGCGCTCACCTGGACGGATCCCCAATTCAGGGATCTTGGTCTCCTCTGGAGCGGCATCTTTCCTCCAATCTTCGCGAGATGCGAGCTATCCGGCTAGCCCTCCTTCACTTTGCGCCTCAGATCCGGGGCGAAGCAGTGAAAGTCCAGTCAGACAATATGACTGCAGTTCTCTATATAAACAAACAGGGAGGCACAAGATCATTGCCCCTTCTGTCAGAGAACGGGGTAATTCTTCGGTGGGCAGAGCTGAACCTTTCCCATCTATCTGCCGTTCATATTCGAGGCTCCCTCAATATGATAGCGGACCGCTTAAGTCGAGGATTACCGACCATGGAGTGGTCTCTGCATCCGGAGATCTTCAGGCAGCTAGTTCACAGATGGGGTATGCCAGAAGTGGATCTCATGGCAACCAGGTTCAACGCCAAGGTGATGAGGTTCTGTTCCCTCTACAGGGAAGACAACCCCCTGGCGATAGATGCTCTGTCAATACCGTGGAGGTTCAGGCTGGCTTACATCTTCCCTCCCTTTTCCATGATACCGAGGGTATTGATGAAAATCCGTCAGGATCAGGCCTCGGTAATAGCCATCATACCGTTTTGGCCCAGAAGATCCTGGTTTACCCAGCTCATTCAGATGAGTCGGGGACAATATTGGAGACTCCCCCCGGAGCAGACCCTGGTGTCGTGGGACACTCACCTCTGCCTAGATCTGCACAGGTTCAACCTGACAGCCTGGAGGTTGATCAGTCCCTTCCCAACATAGAAGGGCTTTCCGAGTCGGTCCTGAGAACTTTGTCGCATTCCCGAGCAGAGTCTACAAAGAAGGCCTACTCCAGGATCATGAGAATCTTCGAGGCATGGTGTGATTCCAGACAGGTGGCGTCTGCAGATCCGCCCCTTCCTGCGATACTTCAATTTCTTCAGGATGGATTAGATAGAGGCCTATCTCCAGCTACCTTGAAGGTACAGGTTTATGCCATCTCGGCCTGTCTCAACAGGCCACATTCTCGGGACCCACTCATCAAACGCTTCCTGAAGGGAGCTGAAAGACTAAAGCCTACTATACTGAAACCTATCCCCCAGTGGGATCTTTCAGTAGTGCTCAGGGGGCTAGCATCTCCCCCCTTCGAGCCCTTGGAGGAGGTAAATTTTACTTTAAAGATAGTCTTTCTTCTGGCTATAGCTTCAGCCAAAAGAGTTTCTGAATTGCAGGCTTTCTCCGCAATTCACCCGTACATTATTTTTCTACAGGATAGAGTACTCCTGAAGTTTTTACCTTACTTCAGGCCTAAGGTGCCTACTTTCCAGAACATCAATCAGGTAATATCTTTACCAGTTTTGTTTACAGCCTCCTCCTCTGATACTCCAGCTAGAGACCTGCTGGATATTTCAAGATGCCTCCAGATCTATGTGGATAGATCTAGTGAGTTCAGGATAGATGAGAATCTTCTTATCCTGTTTGCCGGTAAGTCTAAAGGCCGTAAAGCGTCTAAAGCCACCATTAGTCGCTGGATCAAGGAGGCCATTATGGAAGCTTTCATCTCCCAATCCTTAGATCCTCCTGAGTTTGTGAGAGCCCATTCTACTAGGGCGGTCTCCACCTCGGTTGCGGAGAGAAGACTCCTCCCCTTAGAGTTGATCTGTAAGGCGGCCTCCTGGAGCTCTGAGTCAACCTTCATCTCCCATTATAGGATAGATGCTAGGATGGCAGAGTTTTCGGCTTTTGGGCAGACTGTTCTTAGTTCTGCCAGGCATGAGGACCCTCCCTAGGGGATTCTTCTTGCTATCTCCCCATCTGTGCTGCTGTTGAGGACGTAAGGGAATCGTTAATTTCTAACGATAATTTGTTTTCCCTTAGTCCTAACAGCAGCACACAAATATCCCACCCTAAATACATTATGCTTGTTAAAAACACGGTGGGCTGGGGGGTGATCTCCTCCCTTTCAGGGAGCTGAAGATCGTTTATTGGTTCTTGGGCTCATTAAAATTCCGCCGGTCCTACCAGTCCACAGGGGCAGTTAACCCCCATCTGTGCTGCTGTTAGGACTAAGGGAAAACAAATTATCGTTAGAAATTAACTATTTTAACACTTTGCTACACTGCACAAAAGACGATGCTAGCAAACTCTGATGGAACTACTTGTGTGTATGTGTAGCAATTAGCTATCAAGCTTTTTTTTATATACAGTACATGATGGTGTAATAGATGTGTAGTGCATGATAGCACTAGTTTTACATGCAGTATGCCAAAATAATACATACACATACAGTATGGTGACATAACATTCTTTTTCATTTATAATGTGACTATGCAGAAACTGTGGCTATGTAAAGATTGTACATCTACATATTTGTATGTGTGTGCCTACTGCACATTAATAACCATATAAGCGAAGCATCCACAAAAAATCCCTCATGTACTCTTGTCTATAACTGACATTGTTAGCACTGAGTCATATTCAAATAAAAAATAAAACATTTCATGTAGCCTTACACTAAATAACTTCTTTTAATACTCAATGGTTCATATATATTCAGCTTCCATATAACATAACTACTGTAAAGGGGAGATATTAATCACCAATATATATGCAAATATCGATAATTAATATTCATAAATGGGAGGAGCCATCTAGTGATAACTCCGCCCATTTATGCCTTTATATAATAATAACAATACCTTCGCTATGCTTCACACTGATCACTATGCTAGCTGCATGCGCCTTACTAAACTAACTATCGCCAATAACCACACGCCACACAGATCCTGTCCCTATCGTGACACAAATATCGGGGTTACAGGACCAGGGGTGTGGGTTAACCAGGGGAGAGATATAGCGGTCGGGGGTCAGGGGATATACTTAATCCTTCCAGCGTTAGTAGGCCATTTCCAGGCGGTCATCATGGAGCTGCACTCTCCCATGTATCTAGTCTGGTTGCAAGAGACAGCACCTCTGGCCGGTTCGGGGTTTTATAGCCCAAAAGCAACCCCCTCCTCAGGGATGTGACATCATAGTGTCACTGTGACGTATGCCTGCCTACAATCCCCAGAGTCCCCCCCCCCCCCCTAGTCCCAAAGATGCTGGGAGTAGTGGGATGGAGTTTTAGCCATGGGCAGAGGTGTGGAAAAACAGGTTCTCAGATTCTTGATGTCTGGTTAGAAGGTCCCCTCACAAACGGTGCCAAAGCGTCTGATTGCTTTGGGCCTGAACAAAAGGGGACTAGATGCTAATCAGCTGTTATCCTACAGGCTATAACAGCTCTGTAGATAACAGTTGGAATTGCATATATGCATATATATATCCACAGATGCTTGGGGGCTCATCTATCAATAAGCCCACATACATACTGTCATGCTGACATAAGTGTATATACATAGACACGTGTGCAAATACATACACACATATCTATATATACACACACCCTCGCATATATCTGGGGCATACAGGGGACATATATAAGAGGGCACATATATTTACTAATATAAGGGGGCACAGCTTCCAGGGACCACATATTTCCCACAGGGGCCACCATGAGCCCCTGGGGATCACCATGGGCAGACGTGCGCAGATGCTGGGCACATCTGCGCACATCACCCCATGATGCGGTGGTTAATGTATGCATATATATACCATACATGCCCGCACGTGTTTGCAGGCATGCATGGATATATATGCATACGTCTCAACCGCTCCTCAACAATCCCCCTGTTGTCGGAATATAATACGACAATATAATGGGGGAACGGGTTGAGATATGTTTGCCCCCCTTCAACCCCATCTTTGGTGGAAGTTCAGGAAGAACTGTAGTGCACACTGATCTTTAGGTACTTAGACATCCCCAATCCAGCTTCCTCCGACCTGCCCTTCTGTCTTCTTCTTGACATCTTTAGGATACCACACACCCACAGTCTCTTGGTTAGCTGGTCTTTCTTTAACAGTCTTAGTGTCGGCCACCCCCACTTTGGAGTGACCACACCCCCACAGTCTCTCGGTAATTCTGCCGATCTTCAGGTATCTTCGTCCCCCCCAATTCTGGAGCGGGTTCACCCTTACAGTCTTTACCTTTCTATAACAGTCTCTTGGTGTCGGCCACCCCCACTTTGGAGTGACCACACCCCCACAGTCTCTCGGTAATTCTGCCGATCTTCAGGTATCTTCGCCCCCCCCAATTCTGGAGCGGGTTCACCCTTACAGTCTTTGTCCCAACTTTCTTCTATCCAACATCTGTTTCCATCTTGATGGGTGCGGTTCTCCCGTGGACAGATTAATAGGTCTTTACAAGGCAGGTCAGACTCTTAAGCGGTGATGTCATAGTACCTAAATTCTACTGCGGAGAACACCTCCGCCACACTACACCTCCAGCCCTTCCCTTAAGAACCTCACCGTTCCAGGGTTCAAGGTGGCAAATGAATGATGCCTGTCCCTATCGTGACCTAACCTTATCCCCATTCACACAAAATACATGCCACATCCCTCCCAACACCACCAAATTCCATTAAATGTGTGTACCCATAGAGACTAATGCAACCTGGCATATCTCTACACCTCCAAAGACACAGGTAGGTCGCAGACCCCTGTGTCAATGGGAAACTACTATAGGATGCAAATGTGTACAGCCAAATAATAACTCACCGCAATGCATTGGGCGAGTTTCCCTGGGTATAGGCTGTCACACATTTGTACCTAAAGTTTCTATGGGTACACAATCAACCAACATAATCAATCAATAAATACAATGTGCTATGGGGTTTCAGGGTAGTACAAGTTATACGTCCCGAACCCTCATAGGAAACAAAGTGTGTCCATACAATATTTGGCTACAGGAACAATGTTTGAGTTATGTCCTGAGCCTCCTCCTCCGGATAGTTCTGTAAAGTTCTGTCTGGTTCTGGTGTATTTGGTCAGTAAGTCCCTTGACCCTCAGATTACGATGACCAGAACCAGAAGAAGTTTCACTGGGTGAAACAATTGAATAAGTTCTTCCACCCGAACGTCTCCCAAGTCTTCCTCCAGAGCCTTAAATAATGCTCCCGCTGGATTGTGGCACAGTCTTCTCTAGAACACCTCTAGGCAGAGGTCGCTTAGTTGCCAAAATCCAGTGGGATCCTCTGGAGCTTCAAAACAGTGTCAGGGGGAATAGCTGGCCTCTTCTGTGGCATCTCCTAGGTTTTTCTTCCGCTCCATATAAAAATCACACCTATGGCAGAAGAAAATACCAGGCGCTCCCAGGGGAGATTCTCCCCTAACAGTGCAATTAATGTGAAAATTCCCAGCCCCAATACCTTTGACCCATGGGTAGAGAAAGGTATTGGGCTGCCCTTTATCTCACAGGACCCCTCGTTATCCCAACACTGGTGTCTGAACACCCTACCTTCAGAGGATTGAGTCCTCTGCTGCACATCCCTCTGCGCCAACAGATAAGGATGGCCACCCTACTAGGTTAGGATAACTGGAGTTCTGTGGACAAAGCACCATCTTGTTATTGATGGCACCGCATCCCTGTCCACTCATGTGTACCCAGGCTGATTTCCCCCTGTGATCCCGTCTTGTGGAGGCCCGCAGAACCAATGGCATAGTCATGCCCTGGTTCCCCAGGACCCCACAACACAAGAACACGGTCCACACTCTGCTGCCAAACACTCTGCGTCCAATCCCTATCAGAGCTGTGCTGCCTGACCGGACTAGAATTAAGTGCGCAGCACAACATTACACCAGTGTTGTCTGTCCGCCCCAGTCCCCAGCGCAACACAGCCCTACCGAAAACCTGGAGCACAACAGCGCTATCTGTATCGATCTGAGACCCTGGTTGCCCAGAATAATATCACATCATCCTTTGTGTGCTGCATGGAGAAGGTCCTTATGCCTTCTCCCGACCAGCAGGATTTCCCGTGTGATATTATCTGCTCGCAAACCTATACGTTCTCGATCCACAGTATAACACTGTTCCACTCCAAGGGGACACAGAATGAAACAAAGACAGCAGACGGGACTTACAACACTACATAAATCAGCATGGTAGAACACATCCGTAGACAAGGACTACCACCATCAACATCAAGAAGAACGTACAAACAGATAACAAAAACACACAACATGGACATACACAGGGAACAAACTGTGTAACAAATAGTATAGGGGTGTCAAATGTTGCCTAGCCTAGCTTGGCCACTCTGACCCCTCAGCAGCTGGTGATGCTGCCGAGAGGTAACCCCGTTATGGCCAGGCTGACTAGACCCCACTGCACAATTTGTTACCTGGCTGATACTGTTGGACACATTGCAATTACTTGCACAAGGGCAATTCCTTGCAATGTGTCCTTTGTTCCCACACCTGAAACACGTGCCTGTCCTGTGTGTTTTGCAGTGTCTCGCTATGTGACCTAGGCCACCACATGCAAAACATCTGATGTTTGCTCTGCATGGCCCAGGTCCATCTACACTGCAGCCGTGCTCCCTTCTCCTGAATTGTACCATCCTCAGGGACGCACTCTTCAACACAGTTCTTTTTCCCAAAGTCAGGGACAAATCTCTGTTAGTCTGGACCGGCTTGACCTGATGATCAGACCGGTCACAGACTACTCTCCCCCCTTGTGGCCCTGCACAGGGCAACATTTTGGGAGATTCCGACCCTGGCTTTACGGAAAAAGAAAGGGCCGGCACCAACTTGGTGATAACTTGTTGCATGCCAGACATTAGCTGGGACCTTACAGCAACCTGAGCCTTCAATTTGGCTACCGTCACGTCAGTAGAGGCAGTCCGCTCCTTGAAGGCATTGACTTCAGTATAAGACTGAGTCAACTTAGCCTCAATTTCCTCCTTCTGCCTCTGCAGCTCTACCAACTGTGACTCTATCCCAGCCACCTGCGCATCTCGGTCAACAGTAGGCTGCACATTCTCTGCCAGCTGTGCCCGCAATGCCGAAACCTGGTCCGAATTACTAGCACAGCATTGGCAGTGAATGGCTGGAGGAATTGTCTCCGTTGACTGAGACACCAGCGCCACTTCCTTTGACTTACAGATGCTAGCCTCAAACGTATGAACGAGTTTGGCCAGCATCCGAAGCCGTTTAGTGGCCTTGTTCAAAACCGTCCGTTTGTTAACACAAAGCTTGTCGTAACTACAAGCCTGTGCTAACAAATCGGACCACAGCATTTCTGCTGACTTGTATGTAGTGGGGAGGATGGGGTTAAATGTGCTGTGTTTGCTCAAGTGTTGCAGTGTGGGGAAGTCCATACTCACCGTTTGATGAGTGTCCATCTTCTCCTTGGCGCCGTATCTCGCAGCTGCTTGGAAGAAGTCCATTTTCCCGGATCGCCTCTTCCCGACCAGCCTGACTTGTACGCCGCTCCCACGAAGATGGATCTCCTTCAGTGACGTGTGCTCTTCTCCCTTGCAATCACTTGAGCGATGCTTGTTGGTGCTGTACTTTTCCGTGTCTTCTTACCCCAGCAACGGTGACCGTGTAAAGCAAATACAAAAATATTAATTCACAGATTCTCTGCAAAAGATTTTGTTTTATTTCTGGTACTCTAAGGGAAGTATCGCTTCTCATGTACGAATTATCGGGTCCTAGACGCTCAGACACTCCGCTGACCGCGTCTCTCCTGCCCGCTAATTCACAGTACTAGCGACCCTCAACCTTAAGACCAAAAATAAGCGCAAAATCCACGCAGTGGGCCTGGCTCGCCAATGTAAAGGGGAGATATTAATCACCAATATATATGCAAATATCGATAATTAATATTCATAAATGGGAGGAGCCATCTAGTGATAACTCCGCCCATTTATGCCTTTATATAATAATAACAATACCTTCGCTATGCTTCACACTGATCACTATGCTAGCTGCATGCGCCTTACTAAACTAACTATCGCCAATAACCACACGCCACACAGATCCTGTCCCTATCGTGACACAAATATCGGGGTTACAGGACCAGGGGTGTGGGTTAACCAGGGGAGAGATATAGCGGTCGGGGGTCAGGGGATATACTTAATCCTTCCAGCGTTAGTAGGCCATTTCCAGGCGGTCATCATGGAGCTGCACTCTCCCATGTATCTAGTCTGGTTGCAAGAGACAGCACCTCTGGCCGGTTCGGGGTTTTATAGCCCAAAAGCAACCCCCTCCTCAGGGATGTGACATCATAGTGTCACTGTGACGTATGCCTGCCTACAATCCCCAGAGTCCCCCCCCCCCCCCCTAGTCCCAAAGATGCTGGGAGTAGTGGGATGGAGTTTTAGCCATGGGCAGAGGTGTGGAAAAACAGGTTCTCAGATTCTTGATGTCTGGTTAGAAGGTCCCCTCACAAACGGTGCCAAAGCGTCTGATTGCTTTGGGCCTGAACAAAAGGGGACTAGATGCTAATCAGCTGTTATCCTACAGGCTATAACAACTCTGTAGATAACAGTTGGAATTGCATATATGCATATATATATCCACAGATGCTTGGGGGCTCATCTATCAATAAGCCCACATACATACTGTCATGCTGACATAAGTGTATATACATAGACACGTGTGCAAATACATACACACATATCTATATATACACACACCCTCGCATATATCTGGGGCATACAGGGGACATATATAAGAGGGCACATATATTTACTAATATAAGGGGGCACAGCTTCCAGGGACCACATATTTCCCACAGGGGCCACCATGAGCCCCTGGGGATCACCATGGGCAGACGTGCGCAGATGCTGGGCACATCTGCGCACATCACCCCATGATGCGGTGGTTAATGTATGCATATATATACCATACATGCCCGCACGTGTTTGCAGGCATGCATGGATATATATGCATACGTCTCAACCGCTCCTCAACAACTACTCCTGGCATGTTCTAATAAATAGCCTCCAACCAAAATCATAACTGGGAATAAGGCCTCAACATCTAGAGTAAAAGAATATACTGTAAGGCAATAATACTGAAATATACTGCATTTTTGGAGAGGGAGCTGACTTTATGTTAATTTTTATTTTTTATTTGCTACAGGTTTAGAGTTTAGAATATATTCCAATGATTTGAATGGCTTCCTATGGTTTCCAGGGCCAATATGTAATAATGATTCAATGCCTGTTGAGATTAATGCTGATATCAGTCCCATTTAGAATATGAATCGGTAATGCATGAATGAGTGAACATAAATAAGTGCCAGCATATTGCTTCACTATAGTTTTTTTATGCCTTTTTTTCTCAAAATACATACATTCTCCAAAAGTCAGTGCAACCATGTATGTAATTTATTCGAGAGATAAATAATAGTTAATTAAATGGCTCAGTGTATAGCATATGGCATGACAGGTTTGGAAATATAATAAATAGCTTTTTTATGCTGTATATTATTATATTAGCTTACTAAAGAGTGTGCAGTATAATGAGGTAATAATTGCAATGATAAAACCTGCAAAGAGCTGATAAGCCTTTATTTTAATTTACCACTTTTGGGAAAAAAAATAAAAAAATCACTGAGCCCGATGAATGTGCATTTTTCTTTTCAGATAGAACCTAAGTAGTCAAAGCATAACCCAAACTCCTCCAAACTGCTTATTTTGTACAAGGATTAATCCAAGATTTGAACGACGTATTATATTAATGAACTTGAATACACACCCTGCAGATAAAGTCACCTTTGGGTGGAGTTTTGCTTCAAAGATGAGTTTTCAGTTTCCAGATTATATTATGAAGTGCAATGTACATTCAGGAAACATAAAGGCATTGTCCACCTTTGGGGACCTTTAGGCCAGACCTCGTACATCACAGGACGTACAGAAAGGAGCATACTTACTTGCTCCTCACTGCTGAGTTCCAGCTCCTTTAGTCCCCTGCCACAACTGCACATGATGCATGGGAGACATGTCACACCTGAGGCCATTCATTGGCTGCAGCGGCCACGTGATTCCAGTCAAACTGGAAGTTTATCAGCAGGGGCCAGACTGTGGCAGCTGCCAGAGACCAAAGGAGCCAGAACCCAGCAGTGGGGAGTAGTGTTGAGTGCGAATATTCTAATCGCGAATTTAACGTGTATATCGGCACTTAGCAACGTCCCTAGCAACCAATAGGAAAGTTGCCTACTCCTTAGTGTTGATCGTGAATATTCTAATCGTGAATTTTTACCGCTAATATATTATATAGCCGATTTTCGCAATCAAGTAAATAATGACAGGAGATCACGAATTTGCGAATTTATTCTTTAAATATAATGCAACACATAATGCATTAAAGTAGACCATACAAATTAGATAAATGTTGGCTAAACACTTGTGGGGAAAAAAGGATCAGGCATGTTAGATTCCAACACTTCCAATCATTTGTTCATGTTGGAAATAAGCTGTTATATTCCCAGTGAAAGCTCATACACACTTAGCCAAAAAATAGATTCTGACCAAATTACTGTTCAGTGGATATTTTTTGGAGGTTAGATCTTTACTTATTATTACACACAATTAAACGGGTCATCCCATGAGTAATGCAAAATTGAAAATCAGACATCATATAGTACATGGCAATACCTTTCTAAATAAGCTAGAACCAGCTCTGCGTACTGCACATGCATCCAGTAATTTCCCCATTCATTGCTCTGCTAGATTTATATGAAACTGTCAGCTTAGGGGGTGTGTCTTTTCTGAGGATTGTGTCCTTTCTGCTGCAGTCAGTGGTGGTTAAAGGATGGAACTAGGGTTGAGCGATTCGCAGCGAAGCCGAATTTCCTCATGCTTCATGGTAACTAGTGTTGATCACGAATATTCAAATTGCGAATTTTTATCGCGAATATAGGTACTTTGAAAATTTGCGAATATTAAAAATATAGTGATATATATTCGTAATTTTGAATATTCAAGACTTTTTATTGCGAATTTTTGTAATGCGAATTTTTGTAATGCAAATTTTTCAATTGCCGAGTTAAAACATGATTCCTCCCTGCTTCTTGCTTGTGGGCCAATGACTCATTGGCCCACAAGCAAGAAGCAGGAAGGAATCATAACTTTAAATGGGAAAAATTATGAATATTCTAAAAAACAAATATATAGCACTATATCGAATATATTCATTTTTTCGAATATTCGTAATATTCTAAAACAAGAATATATAGCAATATAGCGAATATTCAAAAAAAACTAATATAGAGCAATTTAGCTAATATAGTGTTATATTCTTCTTTGTCTAATAGTTGTAATTTTTCTCTCATCTGAAGTTCAGATTGGAAAAAAATTTCAACTATTGAAAAAAAAGACTATAGCACTATATTAGCTAAATTGCTCTATATCCGTTTTTTTTTTTCGAATATTCGCTATATTGCTATATATTCTTGTTTTAGAATATTACGAACATTCGAAAAAACTAATATATTAGTTTTTTCGAATATTCGTAACATTCTAAAACAAGAATATATAGCAATATAGTGAATATTCGAAAAAAAACGAATATAGAGCAATTTAGCTAATATAGTGCTAGAATCATGTTTTTGCTCGGCAATTGAAAAATTCACGATAAAAATTTGCATTACAAAAATACGCAAATTACGCGATCATTACCTTGTCGATTTTTCGAGAAAAAAAATCTTAGAATATAACGAATATTCGAATTCACGAAAATTCGGCGAATATTTTACAAAATATTCGCGAAATATCGCAAATTCGAATATGACCCCTTCCACTCATCACTAATGGTAACTAATAAATTTTTTCCTGAAATGGCGATAAAAAAAAACATACTCACCACATCCATTTAAGCGTGAAGAGGCCACCGCGGCCATCTTGATTGATAATCCCATGCAAAATCTTGTGCACGGTGATGTATGTGGTCACCACTTCGGCATCATCACGCATCGCGCAAGATTTTGCATGGGATCTTCAATCAAGATGGCTTCCTGGTGACCTCTTCGCACTCAAATAGATAAGGTGAATATTATTATTTTTTTCAATGTTTTAACCCTTGAAAGCCCTCATCTTTAATCTCAGATGCTGCAATCAGCGATGAACACGGCATCTGAGGGGTTCAATCACAATTGCTGTTCCCCGTAATTGCACCCATTACTTACAAAGAAATGCTCCTTGTGACGAAGTAATCCGTCATGAAGAAAATTTATTTGTGAAATTCAGAAGAGCCGACTCAAATTTTTGTAAGCTTTGCTCGTCACTAGATGGAACTGAGCATATACTGTCTCTGTGAGCAAGACAGAGAAATTAGTAAAAGAGAAAACAGTAGGTGGCGTTGTACAGACAGATTTCAATGAATAACTCACTGGCTATGATACATTTTTAATTACATGCAAATGCGAAAGTATTCAGATCCAGGTGCTGGTTTGAAAACTGTAAAATATTTTTTCGTGGGACAACCCCTTTAAGTCCCCAATCACATCTACTACAGTTTAATAGGTTTTAGCCCACCAAGCTATGACCTTGCCACCACCTGTAGCCATATATTCCCATTATTCCCAAGTTAATTTATATAAAACCAATATATCACCTACGGTGGATTTATGACTGAGACTTCAAAATGAAAATTCACAGTAGAGATATTAAGCTATGATGGTACTCACAGAATACTTTGGCAGACATAACATGAATATGGTTTCTTTCTCTAAAACCACAACTCACTATGGTCTAACATGCCACTCTATAAACCATGTCATATTTATATTCAAGATGTGAAAAATGTTCTCATAACATATGATCAACACTCATACAATAATAACATGGAGACATTTTTGCTGACTCGTATGGATTTCAGTGTTTCACATTATGGAGCTAAGAACATTAATCATACTATACCTGATGAAGTTCTATTCTTATCTTAATGCCAAAGTATTAATTAAATATTAAAAACACTAAAGACCTAAATGGCCTATTATAATTTAAACTATGCCCAGATTTATGTTTCAAAACCATTTTCACTTGACTTCTTACGCCTTAAGAAAGTATAGTTCCTTGTGAGACATAAAGAACAAATCACGGTATATACATTGATAAATAGAGTGCCAGTATTAAACTTGAGGGAGGAGAAGGCCTCTTCTAATATTGCACTTAGAAGAAAATAATGAACAGCCCATGCATTTCCAAATTCTTTCCTTTTATAAAATATTGGTTACTGGCTATTAAGTGCAGTACAAATACAGTGGTTCTGGATTTTAAGGTTGTAAAGCTAATGTATCCCTTGGTCTATATTTACAAGTCTATGGTTTCACCATGAAATAAGTGTCTTATCTATACTTATAAATCAGGCCTCATCCACATTCCCATTTTTCACAGACGTGCGATGTCCACATTTTCTGCAGGCAGCACACGTATCTATTGATTTTAATGTGTCTGTTCACACATCAGTACTGATCGTGGGTCAGTAAAAAAAGACATGCCTTACTTTGGTCCGTGATGCGGACCAAACACTCCCGTTGAAGTCTATGGGTCTATTTTTCACTGAAGACTGATAGGAGATGCTTTGGAAATTAATTTTTAGCTGAGCAGCGTATGTGGATTATGGATGACACATGGAGGGTTAAAAAGAACACATGAAAAACGGATCCTTCATGGATAACTTCACGGATGCAACATGGATGTTTTTTTCCATGGACGTGCAACTGACGTGGAAATGTGGACGAGGCCTCAAAAGTAGAACGTTTATACAGACAACTCATAAAATTCGAAAAAAAATTCTAATTATAGTGCCTACGTGGTCTAAAAGCATTAGCCTGGTTGCTAACAGCCATACTATATGCCACACATTTCACTTCCTATTTAAAAAACAGATCTATTACATGGATCTGAACATATGAGATTCAAATCCAATTTTTTGTACATTAAACAGAATCCTAGCCTATAGCTAGTGTGGGGATTCGCTCTGGTAGTTGGGATAAGCGGGTGCAGTACAGAGGCAAAGTACAAGTTTGTAATTCATATGTCCGTGTTTATTCACACATAAGGTCAAACAAAAAACACTCTTTGCAAGGTTGGTGTTTGTTCACACCAAGTGGAAAGTTCGTGCATAACAAAAAAACTTCACCTTGTCGGCGGTTCTGGCTCCAGCAGTCAAATTGCAGGCTTTAGGTGGTCTGCTCTCCCAATGCATAGGTCTCAGCTTTTCAGCCCAGCACAGGGCTCAGTTCCCACATCAGCGATTGCCAGAGCTCCTCTGTCAAAAAGAGGTAATCACTCTCACCTGACACTGCTGGCTGGGTTTTTTATAGGCCAGTCAAGACCCGGCGTGGAACGTGGGGAGTAGTCACCTACCTATCACTTTTGACTACTCCCAGTAAGAGCCATCCCGGATCAGCTATACAGCCATACTAAAATAGCAAAATGTCAATCAGCATTAACTGCCGCTGACACCTGAAAATACCGGCTTTTACTTCACCGAGGCCAGGAACTTCGGTGACACATACCTTCTGTCAACGACAGACCATTGCGTCTTCCTACATACCACCCCCCTTTGTTCAACCCCGAGGTTGTGAACACTTGCCAGACAGTGTACTCGGGACAGGGTATCCGCGTTTCCCTGTAAGCGGCCTGCCCTGTGTTCAACTGAGAACTTGAAGTTCTGTAATGACAAGAACCATCTGGTGACCCGAGCATTCCTCTCTTTGGCCTGGCTCATCCACTTGAGAGGGGAGTGGTTGGTCACCAGACGGAACTTTCTCCCCAACAGATAATATTGGAGCGAATCGAGTGCCCATTTGATGACCAGGCGCTCTCTCTCCACTATACTTTACCTAATCTCAGCTGGGGTGAGTTTGCGGCTCAGGAAAACAACGAGGTGTTCCTCCCCATTGATTTCCTGAGAGTACAGCTCTAAGGCCTACTTCAGAGGCATCGGTCTGTACCACAAACTCCCTCTTGAAGTCGGGCGTTACCAAAACCGGTGACCCACACAGGATCGACTTCAACGCGGAAAAAGCCTCTTCCACCTGGTCATTCCAGTGAACCATCACGGACTTCCGTCCCTTCAAGAGCTTTTTTAACGGAGCCGCAAAAGTAGCAAAATGGGGAGCGAACCTCATATAATAGCCTACCATTCCCAGGAACAACTTTACTTGCCTAGTGGTGACAGGTCGGGGCAAATTTCAAATCGCCTCTATTTTATTTACTCCACGTCCAATGATGTACCCCAGGTATTTAGTATTCTCTAACCCTATTGCGCATTTCTTTGGGTTAGCAGTCAGTCCAGCCTTCCTAAGGGAGTCTACTACAGCCTGCACTTTGGGTAGATGACTTTCCCAGTCGGTACTGTGGATGACGATATCGTCCAGGTAAGCCGACGTGTACAGATAATGTGGACGAAGTACAATGTCCATGAGTCATTGGAACGTGGCGGGGGCACCATGCAGACCAAAGAGTAACACTTTATAATGATACAGCCCCTCAGGGGTGACAAAGGCAGTTTCCTCTTTGGCAGCCTCAGTTAAAGGCACCTGCAAGTAGCCCTTCGTGAGGTCCAAAACAGAAATATATCGGGCTTGTCCTAACCTCTCGATAAGCTCATCTACTCGGGGCATGGGATACGCATCGAACTTGGAGATTTAGTTTAGTTTGCGAAAATCGTTACAGAACCGTAACGTCCCATCCGGCTTGGGTATTAAGACTGTCGGACTGTCCCATTCACTTTTGGAATCCTCAATGTCGTCTAGTTGCAGAATTATCTGCACTTCCTCCACGATGGCTTGTCGCCAAGCCTCGGGTACCAGGTATGGTTTTAACCAGACTTTTGCCTGAGGCTCAGTGACAATGTCATGCTGGATTATGGAAGTTTGTCCAGGGAGGTCCAAGAACATATCCGTATTCCGACTAATGAACTCCCTGGCTTCCTGAGCCTGTTTAGAGGAGAGGCTGTCAGAAATTTATACCATGGCAACTTCTTCTCTTGCATCTGACGGAGGGGTCTGAACCTCTTCTCCTAGAAAACCAGGGTGGTGGAATAGTCTTTTAAATCTCCATGTATGCACATGACCCCGATTTTTCAGCCATTAAACTCACTGGGCCGCACCAGGGTAGCTTTTACCAGGGACACCAGGCTACCTGAGTCCAACAAAGCCGCTGCCAGATTGTCTCCCACTTCTACCTGGCACAGGTGGTTATTGTCTATAGTATCTGGGATACATGATGCACACAGCTTCCTGGCGTACAAGCTTCGTTATCCATAGTTAGTCTCCACGGGTTCTCCATGGGACAGTCGGCCCTTATGTGGCCAGGCTCCTGACACCGCCAGCATACTATCGGAGCTGGGTCTACGGGTGGTACACCCCGGTCGGGCTTGGTTGGCACAAGTCTCTGGGTTTGGGATGGAGATTGCTGGGGTTTGGTTGCCCCCCTCCCAAATGAACCCCCTTTCAAATTCCTGGTAGCCTCATAGCATTCGACTAGGTCCACCATCTCAAGGGCATTATCAGGAGACACCTGGTCGATCCAGTGCTGGAGGGGGTACGGCAAAGCCCTCCAGATCACATAAGCCAACAGACAGTCCAGCATAGCAGCCATTTTTGCAACAGGTGTAATAGGGTATAATACTCGGGCCTCACAGGCTCAGCCAGGTTAAACTCCCACTGATGCACCCGGTTGGGCACGGACTAATACATTCACCCCCGGTCTTGACAGGATATCACCCTTTACTGTCAGGTAATGAGCCACTTGATCATCCGGTAAGTCAAAATACACCTGCTGAGGTCCAGACGCCAGGAAAGGAGTGACGACCTCAGCCCATTGCTCCCGGGGTAGCTTCTCTCTCACGGCTACCTTCTCGAAGATCGCCAAATAGGTCTCAACGTCGTCTGCGCGGGTAATCTTGGGGATTGCCGCATGGACCGCTTTCTGGACATTGTGGACGTCCTAGGATGCTCCTGCCGCTTGTAAAGCAATCACATGTTGTAACAGCAGCTGGTTTGTTTCCTGCTGTTGCTTATTGGCCTCCCGCTGTTGCAGGTTAGCTTCCACAAGGGCCTTCATGACAGCTTCCATTTTGTCGAGGGACACAGGTTCTAATCTTGCTAGTTTGATGTAAGACATACAACCATGCCCGGAAAAACTAAAATATTTCGGCGTTCACGCCAGCCTCACTGCAATTGCCCGCATCCTCCAAGTTTGTAATTCAAATGTCTGTGTTTATTAACACATAAGGTCAAACAAGGTTTGTTCACACCAAGTGGAAAGTTCGTGCATAAGAAAAAAATGTCACCTTGTCAGCGGTTCTGCCTCCAGCAGTCAAATTGCAGGCTTTAGGTGGCCTGCTTTCCCAATGCACAGGTCTCAGCTTTTCAGCCCAACACAGGGATTAGCTCCCATACCAGCGATTGCCAAAGCTCCTCTGTCAGAAAGAGGTAATCAGCTGCTCTGCTGGCTGGGTTTATTAGGCCAGTCAAGACCCGGTGTGGAACGTGGGGACTAGTCACCCACCCATCACTTTTGACTACTCCCAGTAAGAGCTGTCCCAGATCAGCTATACAGCCATACTAAAATAGCAAAGTGTCAATCAGCATTAGCTGCCACTGACACCTGAAAATACCAGCTCTTACTTTACCGAGGCCAAGAACCTTGGTGACACATACCTTCCATCAATGACAGACCCTTGCACCTTCCTACACTAGATAGAGCCGCACACGATTTATTAAGAGCTTTGTGCACACCTCTTACAGGCTATGTACACCTTTGGAGGCATTTTTTGTTTAAGATTGCATTTTACTAATTTTTGGCTAAAAATCATAATTTCAATTGGCCTTTATTAAAAATATTGAGCCGTTCTGTCACAAAGGGTTAACTGTTTTTCTAAGTGTGTGACTTGTAATTTCACTTTATGCCGATCATCTAAAAACCCTTATTTCTAAACTACTAAAAGGTCATAAAAACTTATTTAAAGAGGACCTTTCACCGATTATTACACTATGAACTAAGTATGCAGATATGTAGAGCGGCACCCGGGGATCTCACTGCACTTACTATTATCACTGGGCGCCGCTCCGTTCTCCTGCTATGCCCTCCGGTATCTCCGTTCCCTAAGTTATGGTAGGCAGAGTCTGCCCTTGTTCTTCTGAAGCACTGGCCAATAGCATTGCAGAGCTCACAGCCTGGGAGAAAATAACCTCCCAGGCTGTGAGCTCTGCGCTGCGATTGGCCAGCGCTAGAGCAGAACAAGGGCAGACTCCGCCTACCATAACTTAGTGACTGGAATCTCCGCCTACTATAACTTAGTGAGCGGAGATACCGGAGGGCATAGCGGGAGAACGGAGCGGCGCCCGGGGATAACAGTAAGTGCAGTGAGATCCCCGGGTGCCGCTCTACATGTCTCTATAGTTAGTTCATAGTGTAATAATCGGTGAAAGGTCCTCTTTAAGCCACATTCTTATCAGTAAGATAAGAATTGAGCTATAATGAGCACTGGTGCCTTGCAGTGATGGGGTCCTAGGTTCGAATCCGACCAAGGATAACATCTGCATGGAGTTTGTATGTTCTCCCCATGTTTGCGTGGGTTTCCTCCGGGTACCCTGGTTTCCTCCCACACTCCAAAGACATACTGATAGGGAATTTAGATTGTGAGCCCCATTGGGGACAGTTGGATGCTAATGTCTGTAAAGAGCTGCGGAATATAGTAGCACTATATAAGTGCATAAAATAAATAATAATATTATGTTAGAGAGCACAGATAAGGAGTCTGTCTGCTCCCTGCATGACGGAAGAGAGATAAAATCCACAGGCTGCTACTACAGCATATCAGCTATGTACAGAAAAAAGGATTCCATATTTTAAATAAAGACCAATTGAAAAAATATATATTTTTAGCTCAAAATGAGTACAATGCAATAATTAAAAGAAATTGCCCCCGAAGGTGTACATAGCCTTTAAAAAATTTGTCATATCTTGCTCCACCTGCTTTTTTACTAAGATCAGTGTTTGAAACACCAGTCGTTAGTAAATGTTTCACAAATTGTTTGCATTACAAAACACTGCATACTTCATGATAATGCCCTCAATAGAGGGTTTTCACCTGTAGTATGGAACATAACATAAGGCTTGCTTCACACACACACCTTTTTGGGGCATTTGTACACAAATGTCATTCATGTTTTACAAGTTCTTTTGTGTGGAATTTTTTAGACATGCATTTTTTAGGCATTTATGTTGCATATAGAGAACCCCATGCAAAAAACTGCATTCTGAATTTTAAAAAAAGTCATGGACTCAAGAAAAGAAAATGCACCAAAAGTAAAGGAAAAATGTTGCAAAATGAAACACACCACTAGTGTTTTATTTCATATTTCCCTGTTGAACTTAGGCAAACATCCGTTCATAGTGTTTAAAAAAAGTTTAAAAAAAATACCAGAAATACAAAGCAAAAAAATGCTGCGTTTTTCCTAAATATGTTACATGTGAACCACCGTAGCTAGGATTTTAGATTTTTTTTTTGCAGTACTTGTGTTTTGTGGCACTTTATTTGTCTTTCCCTGCATAATGACCCTCCTTTCACATTATTGGTTTTAAATATCTTATGGCTTATGGTTAAATGTCGCAGCTATTTGGATAGATCACATTCTAAACAAACTTTTTCCATCTCAAAAAAGCACAAAACATCCCTTCATACAAGGCGATGGCTGCTGTCCAACATCCAAACATGCATTAGAATACTCACACTTAGCAGACTGAAAGTGCACCATTTCCAGAAAGAACAAAAAAATCAATCTTTAATAATTAACACACTGCACCATATTACTTATTTTTTTATTTTTTTATTAGGACTATGCTTTTCACTTCCCACATGGTTGTTGAGTGAAATTACACGTAATAAAAAACATTAAGATAATTTCATAATTTCAATCTTGCAAAACAGCACTTCGAATAAGTTGCTTAATTTTCTTTATTTTCTTTTTTATTTATTTTCCAAAAAAGAAATGAATAATGTTATATAAATAGGGAAGTCAATATATTCCTCTTTACAGCTCTTTAAAGGGGTTATCCAGGAATTGACAATGATGTCCTATCCATCATTATCACATTTCGCCAATCATTTGTTTCAGGGAGCCGCCCTGCTCCAGGCAGCTTTCCAAGCACAGCACAATACATTGTACAGTGGCTATGCTTGGTACTGCAGTTGACTTGAATAGGGCTGAGCTGCAACTATGCCATGTGACCAATTTTAGGTGACATCACATAGGCTAGGATGAAGCAGCCGCAGGCTCAGCGTATGTTTACATCAACATTTAGAAATCAGGCTGTTCCGGCAGAGACCCAAACATATACATTAAATGAATGCCTCACATGCATGTCATGCAGTGGCATCCATCAACATAAAGTTCCATTGTATAAAATAAAATAAAAAAGTATAGGTTAAAGGGGTTCTCCGGGAATTAAGAAAATGAAAACAATTAAATATTACTTTATTATAAATATATCCCCAAATACCTTTCATTAGTTATAATGGCTTGCTTTGTCTAGGGAGCAATCATTAGGAGAAATAAAATGGGTCGCTGTCCTATTAATACACACAAGACCTGTCCTAATCACACAGCAGGATGAGTTACTTCACAACACTGAGCTAAAGAGCTGCCTCATCCTCCGCTCTGCTCTACTTGTCAGGGATTATGATCCTTAATAAAGTTGATAAGATCTTTAACTGAATCTCTGTAGGAGTGGAGTTCATGAGGAGACATGAAGTACACAGAAGACGGAAAGGACAGACTGTGGTAATGGAGACTGCATACAAGTGCTGCTGCTCATTCGCCCCACCCTCCTCTCTATACTCCATGTTTCCTCATGAACCCCACTCCTACAGAGATTCAGCTGAAGTTCTTATCAGCTGTATTCAGGATCATAATTCCTGACAAGTAGAGCGCTGAGGATGAGGCAGTTCTTTAGCTTAGTGTTGTGAAGTAACTCATCCTGCTGTGTGATTAGGACAAGTCTTGTGTCCACTAATAGGACGGCGGATATTTTATTTCTGCTAATGTTTGCTCCCCAAGCAAAATGAGCCATTATAACTAATGAAAGGTATTTGGGATTGTGTTTGTAATAAAGTAATATTTACGTTTTTCTAGTAATTTTATTTTCTTAATTCCAGGAGAACCCCTTTAACGGATGCCTCAGACTAATGCCCTACAGTACCATCTGTCACCATAGAGTTTCTTTATGAAAAAAAGCAAATACGTTAACATATACATTTTCTTAATGAACTCTGCAGGATAGGAACGCATGGTATGCTATGCTTTTGTATCCCTTTATTTTCCAACATATACAGATGGCAAAAACTTGATGTGAACCCACCCTTACTTGAACACAAAGGGGCAGATTCCTGAAAACTGTCTAAAAGAAAACTGACTTTGTTGCCCATAGCCACCAATCACAGCACTTCTTTCACTTTTCAAGAGTGGAATTAGTTTACTTTAACTACAAGGCTTTACTTTTGCACCTTCCATTTTGAATCACCCTGTACTTCATGGATATCGATGTAACCTTTGTCTTCTAGTCATACATAGTATGAGTAAGGCTGCATTCACACTACTGTATTTATGGGTTAAAATTGAGGAACGGGTATGGACCTATTCATTTCAATGGCTACCCAATTGCAGACAAGAATAGGTAGTTCTATATAGGGCTGGCCCTTTGCATTTTGCAAAATGCAGAATCTGTGTTTTGTGGATGCGCAATTTGCAGACCGCAAAACACTTATGGTCAGGTGAATGTACCCTAAGTCCACTTTTACATGGTCAGTATTTGGTCAGTAAAACCAGAAAATAGAAGAGGTACAAATCTTTTTCTGTAGGTCCCACTTCTGGTTTTGGCTTTCAAATACTGATCAAATACTGGCTGTGTGAAAGTGGCTGTGAACAGGTGTGCTACGCACAGTAGACATATTTTCCTCTCAAAAATAAAGTTTCAAACCATTTGACTTGTTTTTATGGACAGCAATATGGTTCTGTTGTGCGCTGGTATCATTACTATCCCACAGTGCACATGTCAATCTATTTATTTTTCATATACAAAATAGTCTATGAATGAATAAAATACTTATGCTAATATATCAATACCTGCCTTGCTTATCTACTACATAAGATGTGCAGAGCATAATGTAATCAGGTGGCTTAGTAAATAAAACCCATAAAATCGGTTATTTACCCTTCTGAAAATTAAATTATTCACAGCTAACCTGTTCAAAGTATTTCTTAATACGGCCATCCCTTTATACCTCAGATTTAATATTGAAATGCTTAAAACATCCTGGATTTTTAGATGTTCCGGTGAAATGTGCCTCGTAAGAGATTGCAAATCGCTTAAGAAGCAAATTGTGGCACGTTGCAAGTTTAAATGAATATACCATTACCACTGCTGAAATTGGGACGCTACCAAGCAGAAAAGCCAGAGAGTATGAAAATATATAGGGTTATATGTGAGCAGTACAAGATAATCAGCATGTACGCATTTCTCTAATTGCACATGGATGACCTAATTGTCCACTGTACTATCTAATGCCACAAATGCATGGGTACAGTGCAGTCTCTGGGAACAGTAGACAAAAAACTAACAAATCACATCTTTCAGAAGTAATTATAGAAAATGTATGTGACGCACATTTTCATTCATGTTTTATACACATGATATGGCCGGATTTGACATAGTATGACTACATTATAGTATATAAAAAATGCTTAAGTGCAAGAAAATTTAGATACAGCAAACACATTGCTCTGATTTACACATATACTCGATATTAGTTCAGAATGATAAATCATTGCATAATATGTTAGCAAATCTTTTCTACACATGAATGATGGAACTTTTAACCCAGGCAGACATCTCAAAAGTTCCATCACTTAATAGATGTTACCGTTATCATGCCGTAAAATTACTTTACATGACTACAATAAAAGGATTTTCATACACAAAAAATATGTTTAATTCAGAGTATTACTCCCCAAAGATAGCTTCCTGGTCCATTTCCATCTGTCAAACAGAAACTTAAACAATTCCTTTATGGCAGTTTTGAATAATGAGACTGATTTATGGAAAAAGATTTTCTATTTGCCCTTATTTAACTTTTCTAAGGTCTGTCTTTGCTTGTTCATGTATTTTTAGCAATAAAAAAATATATATTATTATAATCACTTCCTATGTTCAATGTTGGTAGAGTGTAGCTCATGAAGGAAGTCATGTGTCGCGAGCTGGCTTGGTGTGTATATAAGGTGTGCGATAAACTATCTGCACAAATATCCCTTATTGCTGGGAAGGGTAAAAGGGATGATTATTGGCTTTCAGACCAAGGGTGACAGTATTTTTTAAACTGCGCAGTTTGTGAACTGTTCATGTGCTGCTGTGGTGAAGTGTGAATAAGCAATGTGGAAACTGCGAAGCACCAGGGAGCACCCATACATACGTATGTACACCCATACATGCTGATTGTGCTCTCTGGGGCAGGTGGAAACTTCCTGCAAGATAGTGGAACATGTCACATGGCTAGAAATGTCCAACATTGGTTGAAAGAGCATGATTGAGCCTTGCAAGTACTATACTGGCCCCATAGTTTCCCAGACTTGAACTCAAATGAGCATCTGTGGGACCACCTTGATCATTGTGCTCGCCAGGGCTTTTTTTATGGCGGAACACGCCGGAACTCGCCGACTCGCCCCGCCCCCCTTTAGTTACTGGGCCCAGCCGGCCCGCTGCTAGTGGCATCGCTAGAGGTGGGCGAGGGGGGGCAATCGCCCCCCCTATGTTGTTCTTTGCCCCCCCCCGGGTGCCCCCCGCTGATTCTCCCAGGTGAATACTAATGAGCGCTTCCATTATGGAAGCGCTCATTAGTGTACTGAAGGACCAGGAAGTGGTGAACGCTCTGTACTTAACACTTCCTGGTCCTCGGCTGTCGGCTGTGCAGGGCTGCGCACATCGTGAGGGCACTCTGTGACCTCTCGCTGTGCGCGCCAGTTCAGAGCACAGTCGACTGAGGAGAAAGAAAATTGCAGGCGGCGTCCTTCCAGGAGCAGGAGAGGTAAGTGTTTTTTTATTTTATAAAAAATGTGGCTGCTGGGGGCATAATGGGGGCTAATTAGAGGCATATGGGGGCTAATTGGAGGCATATGGGGGCTAATTGGAGGCATATGGGGGCTATGGGGGATAATTGAGGCATATGGGGGCTAATTGGAGGCATATGGGGGCTAATTGGAGGCATATGGGGGCTATGGGGGCTAATTGGAGGCATATGGGGGCTAATTGGAGGCATATGGGGGCTAACTGGAGGCATATTGGGACTATGGGGGCTAATTGGAGGCATATGGGGGCTATGGGGGCTAATTGGAGGCATATGGGGGCTAATTGGAGGCATATGGGGGGGCTAATTAGAGGCATATGGGGGCTAACGAGGCATATGGGGGCTAATGATGCATAATGGGGGCTAATGAGAGGCATCATGGGGGAGAATTAGAGACACAATGGGGGCTAATTAGACTATTAGAGGCATATGGGGGCTAATGAGGCATGTGGGGGCTAATGAGGCATATGGGGGCTAATGAGGCATAATGGGGGCTAATTAGAGACATAATGGGGGCTAATTAGGCATATGGGGGCTAATAAGAGGCATAATGTGGGCTAATGAGAGGCATGGGGGCTGATATGGGAGTGATGAGAGCCATAATGAGGGCTAATGAGAGGCATAATGTGTCATCCACAGATGCCCCCATAACAGTGTGTCTTCCACAGATGCCCCCATAACAGTGTGTCTTCCACAGATCCACCATAACAGTACGCCTGCGCACTGATGAGAGACAGAAAGAAGGGGAAAGAATCCGCGGAAGCAAGCAGAGGACGGCACAGCAGACGACTGAATAGCTTCTTTTGTAAGTAAATTGTTTTATTATAAATGTATCCCTGCATACCGCAATTCTCTCGTATTTTGTAATCTTATTTATATATACTTATTTTGTTTTTGCCCCCCCATTTTTGACTGTGGTATCTTTGTGCCCCCCCCCCCCCTATATATTGTTCCTAGAGTCGCCACTGCAGCGGGCACTGGCAGCCTGGCTGTCACGACCGTCACTGGCAATTTTACTTGCATCCCTGTTCTCTAAAGGGGCGGTTTTAGGGGGCGGTCCTAGGGGTGGGTAGGGGCGTGGCCATGGGAGGGGGGGTGAGTTCCACCACCTTTTCTCTGAGAAAAAAAGCCCTGGTGCTCGCTCTATGGATCCTCTCACACATTTCCTTCAATGGCTTCAGGGTGCACTGCAGTCAGCATGGCTCCATATTTAGTTTTCTTCAGGAACAAAGCAACTGTTTAACTTTTTTTTTTTCAATGATGATTGATATGCACTTTAAAGAGGATTTCTACATAAAATTGGACATACCATATATTTAAGGGGTTCTTTGGGATTCCCATTTTCTTGAATGGGACTGGGCTGTATCTAGGCCATATGACCAATGAACATGACATCACATCGCCTAAGAAGAGGCCTAATTGCTCAGAGAGAGCCAAAGCCCCTTCATTTAGAGCAGGGTGCCAGGACTCTGATCCCTGCCAATCTCATATTGAGGACTTAACCTGAGGATATGTCATCCATATTAAAACCCCAGAGTCAAAGTTTTATTGTGGTAGAATAAAAGTGAAGTTATACTGGTGGTTACTTTTGCTAAAGCTTCTTTCAGTTTGTTTTACTTACATAGATATAGCCATTTTTAGTTTGGCTGCACAAAAATATAATATATTCAGGTGCTATAACCATTTCCTGTTTGAAAGACACATGCGGATGCAATTATCTCCCTCCAGCTCACCCCTATTCCAGTATTTACCCACCTGGTTCGAAGTTCCCCAGAAGACAGGACAGCAAGAGCTGACACCTATGCAATAAGAAGACTTTAACATTTGTTAGGATTTCTCTGTAAAAAAAGTTGGTTTAAGACATCAGAAAAGCTACTAACTCGAAAATACAAACCGTACTTGTACAAAATCCACATGGTGCTAACATGTCTCATTAGTACAACCTTCCTACTCTCCACCTTGAAAAAGAAAAGAGCACTAGCTGTGGGTTAAATGGCAACATATTGAATGAAATAAGACTCCAAGAGAATTACTCTGGATATTGTCTGCCAATTAAACTTACACAGAGGTCAATGTCTCCTTTCATCACTTACTGAAAACAGAGAACCCCAAGGAATTTGGATCACATTTATACCCAGATACATTGTTTTAATCAGTAAAACAATACTAATGTGTAGTTCACGTAAATGCATTACATTTGTAATACAAGTGCTGTGGACAGGAAAGGAGCCAATACACAGGGCAATTTTCATGAAAGAAATGTGTAAAATGGAGATACTTAAATAAACACGCAAGCAGGGGACCATGACAAGTTTCTAAAAGTAATTTGTAACATTTCTACGATTAATATTTGCAATGAACCGTATTGTCCTCTAGAGATCATCGCTACCACCAAGACTCTGTAGCAGGTATGTCTCAGTTGCTTATAGACATGTATTCTGTTTTCTGTTTTCCAGTAGTAACTCACAGAAGACATCAATAAAGATACAGAAACATATTTAATGGTTAGGCAGTGCCACTAGGGATAGGGACTACCAATTATACTCAGATGCTGACAATAAAGTATGTAATATATATAGTAATTGTGAATAATAGGGCCAGAAGTAAGCCCTCTTTACACCTGCCAAAGCATAGGTAATGATCGGGAACAAACTATTTGTTCCCGATCATTGCCTTATGGTTGAGCGGGCGGGGAGAGTTGCATTTATATGAAGCAATTGTCTTCTCTATATGGGGCTTAGTGATCACTACTATAATTTCTCATCCCCATACAGAATCCTTTTTTGTGGGCAGCAGATCCCTGATAACACAAAACGATTTGCAGCCAGCAACTCATGATTTTATGTACTACATAAAATGTAGAAATGGTGGAGGTCGGGCACAGACACACAGAGATATACATCATTATAATGCAGTGTGGTTCTGTCACAGTCCAGGAAATCAAACTCCCCTACAGAGCATGTTTCCTTTGAGGGGAACAAGCGTACAAACAAATGTTTGTTTCCGATAATTGCCCTGACCCTTTTATGGTGTAAAAAGCCCTACTATGGATTTTGGGTGATGCTCCCATCAGTGAATGGGCATTACAATGATTTTTATTGAAATACTGCTCTGTAGTGTAGAAGGGTCTGACACTAATTTAAAGTATGATTTCTGCATATATTTTCACATAATTTACATGAACAACACCTTTATAATAAGAAAATATAGTCTGATTTAATGAAGATATGAAATATTTAGTGTCAATAAATCTACAAGTCTCTACCTGACAGATATTACTGAAATCTCCAATGCCTTTTTTTTTCTACATGACAAGCTTCAGAAGGTTATTTTTACATGAAGGCGCTCAGAGGATTGTGTAATCAGCAGTAGTTGTTTTTGAACTGACACAGTTCTAACATGCTGGTGATGTGCACTTGGCATTTTCAGAATCTGCAGGAAGACGATGGATTGATTTGTTAAAGTTAATGCTGCTATTTAGGAAAGTTAGATAAGCAGGTTATAAAAAAGTATTTTTTGGCTATGTTTGCTGCTATGAAAATCTGTAGAAGTGATCATTATGAAAGTAGGCAGCTTCAAACCCCAAAAAATGTAATTGCATCCATCCAAATTATTAACTACAGTATATTTGTATAAAAAATCACCATGCGGTCTCAAATAAACGGCACATTTCAAATACTTAGATAAACCACAGAAATGAGTGCAAAACATACCAATAATAAGTCATAAAATGTAAAGTTTATTAATAACAAATGTTAAAATTAATATTCACAGTACATGATTGTGAATGGGTGGGGACAAACAGACAGTTACACACCACCTCAAATACGGACTCTCCAACTATGGCAAGAGTAATAGCGACCTCAAAAGATGTGAGTAACAAATCCCAATACAGGGTATGGCGGTCGAATCTGTATAAAGTGCATATGAGTGTGAGGATGTGCCAAAAAGTGACCAATGCATGTAAAGAGCAGCAAAGTTACAAACATGTATACTGGCTAACTACTAATGAGACATGGATGGCAACATACCAATGTGAAGAGAGGTAATAAGAGGGTGATGGCGCTCCTCGACGCACGTTTCGTGTGTGATCGCTTCCTCAGGAGGAGTAAACGGTAGGGGGAAAAAGGCATGTTTAAAAAGGAAAGCTTACCTATTGGTGAACAGAACCCTGAACATGTGATAGCTCACAGATGTCCTCATCACCGGAGCGGCGCATGACCTATCGGCACCTGCCATGTAATACTGCTTCTGCCCTTCCCCTGAGGCCGGTGGAGGAGAGGGCGGTCACAACGTGATGACGTGGATCACTGTCGCCACCATCGCATCCAAGCAGAGAATGGGCGGAAGCAGACCGGCGGGCAGACCAGTCATGCGCACTAGTGACGTCTATATTGAAGACAGCAATAAGGATCAGAAGTAAGGGGAGCAAAGTGAAATGTATTTGATAATAGGACTATGTTTCTTAAAAAATGGGGCATATTGATAGCTCAAAACTGCCTTAAGAATCAAATTAAAACCAGGAAATTTACGCCATACCCTGTACAAAAAGAATCAATTAGAAACATTACATGATTCATAAAAGTGATTAAGTGCTAAAATGTGCTAATAAATTATCCAGCATGTTACATTATGAGATAATACATCCGTGATTTTTATATATATATATATATATATATATATATACACTAATAATTTTGATAATAATAATAATCACCACAAATGTGATATGAAAATAAATAATTACCATAAATAACATAAATACCCTAAATACACTAATGACAATTCATATTGTAGTGATACATAAATTAATAAATGAGCATATAATCGTGTATAAAACATGTAAATACTAAGTACCCTGTGTTAATTTGAACCTACACATAAAATAGGCTGAGACACAATCATACATGCTAACCATTACACAACAATGTTGCTGCACCCAATACCAAACATAAGAACAGGAAATTTATTATGTTCGCTGCCAATAGGAGGTTAATGAAGTTTTCTGATACGCTAAAAGCTTCATCCAAATGCACAGTTGGCTCCAAAAATGGACATTCATGAAAATAATCAAGTTCGTACTAAGTAGGCAAGCTGAAAAAATGACAGAAATATATATTAGTCATAAGGCAATATTACTATTACCTAGAGAAAAAAGATTAAAAGACCTTAAAGCTAAATATAACCCCATATACCCCTAAAATTATGCCACTGTTTAAAGAAAGGAGCCAAAACCAATACTTTCATTGAGACCCTTGGGGGTCAGGGTCTTGAGCCTAAATATCCACTTACTTTCTATCTGTGCCAAGATTTTACTGTAATTGCCCCCTCTAATCCCTAAATGTACACGGTCAATGCCCCTGAATCGCAACCCATTAGGATTGCTCTAATGATGAAGCTTGAAGTGTTTTGGTATGGTCTTCAAATCAATAAGTTCCTCTACATCTTTCGACCTTTTCTATGTCCCTGACGTGCTCCCGTATTCTTTTGCGAAATTCTCTAGTTGTTAAACCAATATAAATTTTATCACAGGGACATACCGCATAGTATATGAACCCAGTCGATGTGCATGAGATGTACTCTCTGATTTCAAACGTTCTTGTCAGAATCTGTAAATTGCGTAGATTTGTCCATATTGATACAAGCTTTGCATGAGCTATCAATATGCCCCATTTTTTAAGAAACATAGTCCTATTATCAAATACAATTCACTTTGCTCCCCTTACTTCTGATCCTTATTGCTGTCTTCAATATAGACGTCACTAGTGCGCATGACTGGTCTGCTCGCCGGTCTGCTTCCACCCATTCTCCGCTTGGATGCGATGGTGGCGACGGCGATCCACGTCATCACGTTGTGTCTGCGCTCTCCTCCACTGGCCTCAGGGGAAGGGCGGAAGCTGTATTACATGGCAGGTGCCGATAGGTCATGCGCCGCTCCGGTGATGAGGACATCTGTGAGCTATCACATGTTCAGGGTTCTGTTCACCAATAGGTAAGCTTTCCTTTTTAAACATGCCTTTTTCCCCCTACCGTTTACTCCTCCTGAGGAAGCGATCACACGCGAAACGTGCGTCGAGGAGCGCCATCACCCTCTTATTACCTCTCTTCACATTGGTATGTTGCCATCCATGTCGCATTAGTAGTTAGCCAGTATACATGTTTGTAACTTTCCTGCTCTCTACATGCATTGGTCACTTTTTGGAACATCCTCACATTCATATGCACTTTATACAGATTCGACCGCCATACCCTGTATTGGGATTTGTTACTCACATCTTTTGAGGTCGCTATTACTGTTGCATTTTGTTATAGTTGGAGAGTCCGTATTTGAGGTGGTGTGTAACTGTCTGTTTGTCCCCACCCATTCACAATCATGTACTGTGAATATTAATTTTAACATTTGTTATTAACCACCTCAGCCCCCAGTGCTTAAACACCCTGAAAGACCAGGCCACTTTTTACACTTCTGACCTACACTACTTTCACCGTTTATTGCTCGGTCATGCAACTTACCACCCAAATGAATTTTACCTCCTTTTCTTCTCACTAATAGAGCTTTCATTTGGTGGTATTTCATTGCTGCTGACATTTTTACTTTTTTTGTTATTAATCGAAATTTAACGATTTTTTTGCAAAAAAATGACATTTTTCACTTTCAGTTGTAAAATTTTGCAAAAAAAACGACATCCATATAGAAATTTTGCTCTAAATTTATAGTTCTACATGTCTTTGATAAAAAAAAAATGTTTGGGTAAAAAAAAAATGGTTTGGGTAAAAGTTATAGCGTTTACAAACTATGGTACAAAAATGTGAATTTCCGCTTTTTGAAGCAGCTCTGACTTTCTGAGCACCTGTCATGTTTCCTGAGGTTCTACAATGCCCAGACAGTACAAACACCCCACAAATGACCCCATTTCTGAAAGTACACACCCTAAGGTATTCGCTGATGGGCATAGTGAGTTCATAGAACTTTTTATTTTTTGTCACAAGTTAGCGGAAAATGATGATTTTTTTTATTTTATTTTTTTTCCTTACAAAGTCTCATATTCCACTAACTTGTGACAAAAAATAAAAACTTCTATGAACTCACTATGCCCATCAGCGAATACCTTGGGGTCTCTTCTTTCCAAAATGGGGTCACTTGTGGGGTAGTTATACTGCCCTGGCATTCTAGGGGCCCAAATGTGTGGTAAGGAGTTTGAAATCAAATTCTGTAAAAAATGACCTGTGAAATCCGAAAGGTGCTCTTTGGAATATGGGCCCCTTTGCCCACCTAGGCTGCAAAAAAGTGTCACACATCTGGTATCTCCGTACTCAGGAGAAGGTGGGGAATGTGTTTTGGGGTGTCATTTTATATATACCCATGCTGGGTGAGAGAAATATCTTGGCAAAAGACAACTTTTCCCATTTTTTTATACAAAGTTGTCATTTGACCAAGATATTTATCTCACCCAGCATGGGTATATGTAAAAAGACACCCCAAAACACATTCCTCAACTTCTCCTGAGTACGGGGATACCAGATGTGTGACACTTTTTTGCAGCCTAGGTGGGCAAAGGGGCCCATATTCCAAAGAGCACCTTTCGGATTTCACTCCTCATTTTTTCCTGAATTTGATTTCAAACTCCTTACCACACATTTGGGCCCCTAGAATACCAGGGCAGTATAACTACCCCACAAGTGACCCCATTTTGGAAAGAAGACACCCCAAGGTATTCCGTGAGGGGCATGGCGAGTTCCTAGAATTTTTTATTTTTTGTCACAAGTTAGTGGAAAATGATGATTTTTTTTTTTTTTTTTTTTTTTCATACAAAGTCTCATATTCCACAAACTTGTGACAAAAAATAAAAACTTCCATGAACTCACTATGCCCATCAGCGAATACCTTGGGGTCTCTTCTTTCCAAAATGGGGTCACTTGTGGGGTAGTTATACTGCCCTGGCATTCTAGGGGCCCAAATGTGTGGTAAGTAGGTAAATGACCTGTGAAATCCGAAAGGTGCTCTTTGGAATGTGGGCCCCTTTGCCCACCTAGGCTGCAAAAAAGTGTCACACATCTGGTATCTCTGTATTCAGGAGAAGTTGAGGAATGTGTTTTGGGGTGTCTTTTTACATATACCCATGCTGGGTGAGATAAATATCTTGGTCAAATGCCAACTTTGTATAAAAAAATGGGAAAAGTTGTCTTTTGCCAAGATATTTCTCTCACCCAGCATGGGTATATGTAAAATGACACCCCAAAACACATTCCCCAACTTCTCCCGATTACGGAGATACCAGATGTGTGACACTTTTTTGCAGCCGAGGTGGGCAAAGGGGCCCATATTCAAAAGAGCACCTTTCGGATTTCACAGGTCATTTTTTACAGAATTTGATTTCAAACTCCTTACCACACATTTGGGCCCTTAGAATGCCAGGGCAGTATAACTACCCCACAAGTGACCCCATTTTGGAAAGAAGAGACCCCAAGGTATTCGCTGATGGGCAAAGTGAGTTCATGGAAGTTTTTATTTTTTGTCACAAGTTAGTGGAATATGAGACTTTGTATGAAAAAAAAAAAAAAAAAAAAAATAAGCATTTTCCACTAACTTGTGACAAAAAATAAAAAATTCTAGGAACTCGCCATGCCCCTCACGGAATACCTTGGGGTGTCTTCTTTCCAAAATGGGGTCACTTGTGGGGTAGTTATACTGCCCTGGCATTTTCCAGGGGCCCTAATGTGTGGTAAGTAGGTAAATGACCTGTGAAATCCTAAAGGTGCTCTTTGGAATATGGGCCCCTTTGCCCACCTAGGCTGCAAAAAAGTGTCACACATGTGGTATCGCCGTATTCAGGAGAAGTTGGGGAATGTGTTTTGGGGTGTCATTTTACATATACCCATGCTGGGTGAGAGAAATATCTTGGCAAAAGACAACTTTTCCCATTTTTTTATACAAAGTTGGCATTTGACCAAGATATTTCTCTCACCCAGCATGGGTATATGTAAAATGACACCCCAAAACACATTCCCCAACTTCTCCTGAGTACGGCGATACCAGATGTGTGACACTTTTTTGCAGCCTAGATGCGCAAAGGTGCCCAAATTCCTTTTAGGAGGGCATTTTTAGACATTTGGATACCAGACTTCTTCTCACGCTTTGGGGCCCCTAGAATGCCAGGGCAGTATAAATACCCCACATGTGACCCCATTTTGGAAAGAAGACACCCCAAGGTATTCAATGAGGGGCATGGCGAGTTCATAGAATTTTTTTTTTTTTGGCACAAGTTAGCGGAAATTGATATTTTTAATTTTTTTCTCACAAAGTCTCCCGTTCCGCTAACTTGGGACAAAAATTTCAATCTTTCATGGACTCAATATGCCCCTCACGGAATACCTGGGGGTGTCTTCTTTCCGAAATGGGGTCACATGTGGGGTATTTATACTGCCCTGGCATTCTAGGGGCCCTAAAGCGTGAGAAGAAGTCTGGAATATAAATGTCTAAAAAATTTTACGCATTTGGATTCCGTGAGGGGTATGGTGAGTTCATGTGAGATTTTATTTTTTGACACAAGTTAGTGGAATATGAGACTTTGTAAGAAAAAAAAAAAAAAATTCTGCTAACTTGGGCCAAAAAAATATCTGAATGGAGCCTTACAGAGGGGTGATCAATGACAGGGGGGTTGATCAATGACAGGGGGGTGATCAATGACAGGGGGGTGATCAATGACAGGGGGGTGATCAATGACAGGGGGGTGATCAATGACAGGGGGGTGATCAGGGAGTCTATATGGGGTGATAACCACAGTCATTGATCACGCCCGTGTAAGGCTTCATTCAGACGTCCGGATGCGTTTTGCGGATCCGATCCATCTATCAGTGCATCCGTAAAAATCATGCGGACATCTGAATGGAGCTTTACAGGGGGGTAATCAATGACAGGGGGGTGATCAATGACAGGGGGGTGATCAGGGAGTCTATATGGGGTGATCACCACAGTCATTGATCATGCCCCTGTAAGGCTTCATTCAGACGTCCGGATGCGTTTTGCGGATCCGATCCATCTATCAGTGCATCCGTAAAAATCATGCGGACATCTGAATGGAGCTTTACAGGGGGGTAATCAATGACAGGGGGGTGATCACCACAGTCATTGATCATGCCCCTGTAAGGCTTCATTCAGACGACCGGATGCGTTTTGCGGATCCGATCCATGTATCAGTGCATCCGTAAAAATCATGCGGACATCTGAATGGAGCTTTACAGGGGGGTAATCAATGACAGGGGGGTAATCAATGACAGGGGGGTGATCAGGGAGTCTATATGGGGTGATCACCACAGTCATTGATCATGCCCCTGTAAGGCTTCATTCAGACGTCCGGATGCGTTTTGCGGATCCGATCCATCTATCAGTGGATCCGTAAAAATCATGCGGACGTCTGAATGGAGCTTTACAGGGGGTTGATCAATGACAGGGGGGTAATCAATGACAGGGGGGTGATCAGGGAGTCTATATGGGGTGATCAGGGGTGATTAGGGGTGATCAGGGGCTAATAAGGGGTTAATAAGTGATGGGGGGGGGTGTAGTGTAGTGTAGTGGTGCTTGGTGCTACTTTACTGAGCTACCTGTGTCCTCTGGTGGTCGATCCAAACAAAGGGGACCACCAGAGGACCAGGTAGCAGGTATATTAGACGCTGTTATCAAAACAGCGTCTAATATACCTGTTAGGGGTTAAAAAAAACACATCTCCAGCCTGCCAGCGAACGATCGCCGCTGGCAGGCTGGAGATCAACTCTCTTACCTTCCGTTCCTGTGAGCGCGCGCGCCTGTGTGCGCGCGTTCACAGGAAATCTCGCGTCTCGCGAGATGACGCGTATATGCGTGACTGTGCGCAGCGCTGCCACCTCCGGAACGCGATCCTGCGTTAGGCGGTCCGGAGGTGGTTAATAAACTTTACATTTTATGACTTATTATTGGTATGTTTTGCACTCTGTATATTTGTATAAGTAGATAATAAGTGACTGTGATAAGTAGCTAATAAGAGATGATAATCTCTTCAACTGGTCTTAACTTTTAAAAAAGTATTCTCTCGTAGGCCTGTTTCACACTTGCATTGTTAATTTCGAGTTTTGACATCCTGCAGAGAATCTCAAAACCAGAATTAAACGAATCCATTTTGATTTTGCACATCAGGATGCATGTGTTCCATTAGCATGCGGTTATGTGAAATCAAAATGGAACAATAACAACTCTGTCACTAAAAACATTAAAAGTCAATGGGTGACAGATTCATTTTTTTTAGGCATCTAGCAAGCTTGCAGCGGTTTTGTGTCTGGTCACAAAATGGAATGCTGACGGAACAGAAGACATCCTGATGCATCCTGAATGGATCTCTTACCATTCAGAATACATTAGGACCAAAACGGAACAGTTTTCTTCTGGTTTTAAGATCCTCTGCTGGATCTCAATACCGGAAAAAACTATGCAAGTGTTAAACAGGCCTTATGCAGTGTCATCATGGTCCATAGACTGGTACAAATCATAGCTCAAGCAGCAAATTCCAATCTACTTGTAAATGTGGACCTAGGGATATTTGTTTAGGTCTCATGCTGAGGAAGAACAATAGTTAATTATGTCCAGTACTGTTAGATGTGATCTCAAAATGATGGCATGGTTAGAAAGCTTATAGAAATAAAAAAAAATTCAATTCTGAATAGTCAATCCTACTTTGAGCGCTGCAGGTTACAGGTGTGCTGGGTCCTGTTCACACCAAGCTCCAATCACAATGTTAAAACTGCGCTGCTCACCAGAAGCTCCACTCAGACCACTTCAGTTTGGGTTGACATTAATCAATACTCCAATCACTGGCTTCTTGCTACACATCTATTCGCATGTCCTACAATGGTCAAGACCAGATAGGCAAAGATAGTGAAGCACCGCAATGAGATTTAATCACAAACCAGCTTTTATTATACTCACAAACATGAGAGGGACATAGGTATATAAATGAATATATATGTTTTTTATATACAAGTTATGCTCCTCCTCTCACTTAGTTTGCATTAAAAACTTAGAATCCAATATATAACAAATAAAAACATTGGTTTAACATATAAAAAATGGCTCATTAGCTCTTAAAATTCATAAAATCAACAATACTTCGCATTACAACATCACATATGCGTATATGCTTCATTCCAACATCACATGTCCGTATAAGGCCAATCGGAGAATACTATCAAAACCAGTTCAGAATAAACTACTACCCTCCCATAAGCATCTATTCATACTCAAGTTCCCATTTCTCATGATAATTTTCAAAGGAATTACTATTATATATGAATGAACATCAGTTTACAGGCTCTCTCCTTATTAGCAAGGAGCCAAACATCCCTTTTATACCAGACAAGGTTTTAAATCAAACTCCATATTTAACCATGCAGGTTGCAGAGTACCTAATTTGTGAATCCATTCTATCTCACGGCGATTAATCTTGGCAACAGGATCCTCTACCCGCCTTTTGTTTATCACATGCTCAACTCCAACAAATTTTAACCCCGACAGATTTTTATTATGTACTCTTTTGAAATGGGCCGAGACACTATGTGTTTCTAGCCCTTTTTTTTATATTTCTAATGTGTTCCTGTATACAGGTTTTTAATTTTCTAAGAGTTCGTCCCACATGCTGGAGTCCACAAGGGCACTCCAGCATGTAGATGACCCCCATAATTTCACAGGGCAATTCACCTCCAATCTTAAAAGCACCACCATTGCTCATACATACCACTTCAGTTACATTAGGTCTTCTATCTTTCTTTTGACGGTTTTTGCACTGCCATCAGAAACACATGTCTTTTGACACCTTCATTTTTTTATGGTAAACAGCTATGCACAAGGCGATCTTTTAGATTAGGTGCCCTTCTGAATATAAAGTCTGGATTTAGCAAAATATGTGATCCTAAATCCCAAAATAGAAACTAATGGGGGAAAAGGGGATACTATTATTCATTTGGAATTGCAGGAAAAATCGAAGTTTTGTCCAGTAATTAAAGAAAATGAATGTGTAGAGGCGTTTAGGAGAGGGATTTTGAAGGAATTACAATCTATCAATACTAAACCCATATACCACAATTTAAGATATGAGGAAAGGCAAGCATTGCTAGCCCTGGAATCCACAACTGAGATAGTGATAAAGCGTGCCGACAAAGAGGGTGGGGTTGTGATAATGGATAGGATAAAATATGAGGCAGAATTTCTGAGATTATAAAGTGTTGAAAGGGAACCCTACTATTGAGTTTAAAAAGGAAATTGAGTATGGAGTAATGGAAAAGGGTATAAAAAGGGCATATTGAGTGGAAAAGAATATGAATACCTGAGGGTTAAACATCCGGTCATACCGGTAATCTACCAACTCCCTAAAATACATAAGAGTCTTGTAGATCCACCGGGGAGACCCATAGTTTTGGGAATAAACTCAGTAACTAGTAGATTGATGGAGTATGTAGATTACTACCTACAGAAATATGTAATAACTACGGCCTCATATTTGCGGGATACGGGTGATGTGTTGAAAATATTGAATGACTTTGGGTCATTCACTGAGAATATGTATCTTGCTACAGTTAATATTATGTCTTTGTACACTGTAATTCCTAAGGAGAAAGGGTTAAGAGCAGTTCAGAAGCATTTAAAGAATGATCCGAATATGTCTAAAGCACAAGGGGAATTTTTGGTTGAATGTATTGATTTTTTTTAAGTCACAATTATTATTTTTTATTTTTTATTTACAATCAACTGGTACAGCAATGGGGGCGAAATTCACCCCGACCTTCGTAAATTTATTTATGGCAGTCTGGGAAAGTGAATTTATAGATCATATACTAAATTTGTGACAAGGAAAGGGAAAATTGTGTTTATGGAAGCGATTTATCGATGATTGTCTGTTAATTTAAAAAGGTGAATTATGTAAAATTCACAAACACTATAAGTTCAGTTAGTATACATTTTTTGGTTCTCACTATTTTTGCGAAGGATAATATACTAAAGACAAAGACAATATTCCAAAGGGTCAGTTTGAAAGAATTCACTGGAATTGTACAGAGAAAGAAACCTATAGGGAACAGAGCGATATGATACAGAAGCGGTGTTTGGAAAAAGGGTACAAAAGAAAAATCTAGAGAGGTGTAGGGAAGAAATAGAGAGTGAAAAACAGGAAAATCACAACAACAACAAAATGGAAAAACAAAATAAAAAGGATTATAGATTTTCACTTATCACCCAATTTAATTGCAATGCTGGTTTAATTAAAAATGCTATAAGGAAAAATTGGTCAGTCCTTAAAAATAATCCCTTTTTAGGGGAGGCGATCCCTGCTCATCCAGAATTTATATTCAGAAAGGCACTTAATCTAAAAGATCGCCTCGTGCATAGCTGTTTAACTTTAAAAAATAAAGGTGTGAAAAAACATGTGCTCACATGTTGCGGTTTCTGCTTGCAGTGCAAAAACCGACAAAAGAAAGATAGAAGACCTAATATAACTGAAATTGTATCTATGAGCAATGGTGGTGCTTTTAAGATTGGATGTGAATTGTCCTGTGAGTGCCGGAGTGCCCTTGTGGACACCAATATGTAGGACAAACTCTTAGAAAATTAAAAACGCACTGCAGTGTGACACCGTGAGGGGAATGGTCTGGGAAAACAGTTATTTTCCTACCAGTGTGTGCTGCTGGGCTTTTTGCAGCCAGGTAAGGTCAAATACCAGACTGGATTTTAATTGCCGGTCCGAGTTTTTGGCAGCACCTGGCTGTCCTTAAATAGGCAGCTGGGCTCAGCAGCAGGATCTCTGTGTTGGGATCTGAGGCTTGGTGCCAGGTTGGAGGGATGAGACCCAAGGGCCGGGGAAACAGGCCCCCTAAAGCCTGCCGTGGACTGCTGGAGGCAGAACTGACATCAAGGTGACTTATCTTATATGATCTTTCCAATTTGTGTGAAGTAACACCAAGATGTACTTTCCATTGTGTGTGAGCAACCTGGGGCCGAGTCGATGTTTCCCCATTTTGTGGTTCATCAGAATATGCTGTATCGGTAAACCAACTGCAGGGTAAACATATTGAACAGTTGGTAGTGCCCCAGGCTTATTGCAAACTCGTGTTAGAGTTAGCCCACCAACATGTTCTCAGGGGTCATCTGGGAAGGCAGAAAACACAGAACCGGATATTACAAAGGTTTTACTGGCCCAGTGTTTAGAGAGGTGGATGAATTTTGCAAGTCTTGCCTGACCTGCCAAACAACTAGCCCCCAGCACCTTTTCCGAAGTCCCTTAGTAACTCTCCTGATCATCGAGGTAACGTTTGAGCGATCTTGGTCGTCCTAGATTAGGCCACTTAGTATCTGGAGGCGGTGCCACTGCGACATGCATCGGCCAAACTTATAGCTAAAGAGATAATGGAGATGTTTTCCAGAGTGGGGCTACCAAAAGAGGTTCCAACTGACCAGGGGACCCCTTTTATGTCCAAGGCCATGAGGGAACTATGTAAGTTGCTGTACATCAAACAGCTACGGACGTCCATTTATCATCCGCAAACTGACCACCTGGTAGAAAGGTTTAACCAAACATTAAAAAACATGTTAAAAAGAGTGGTGTCTAAGGATGGGAAGGACTGGGACCTCCTTCTGCCCTATCTTATGTTCGCAGTGCGAGAGGTGCGCCAGGCCTCTACTGGGTTCTCACCCCTTGAACTGCTATATGGCAGACATCCTCGTGGTCTGTTGGACATAGCCAAAGAGGCATGGGAGCAACAACCCACCCCAACAGTGTTGCCTCTTGTAAGAGAGCCTATGGAGGCAGCTCAACGAGCTCAAAGTCGGGTCTATAATCAGCAGGCTCGGGTCCGGATCTTAAACCCGGGAGATCGGGTTTTGGTTCTGGTACCGACCGTGGACAGTAAGTTCCTGGCTAGGTGGCAGGGACCCTACAAAGTAATCAAAAAAGTTGGAGAGGTAAACTACAAGGTACACCAGCCAGGGCGGCGAAAGCCCTGTGAGGTGAATGGTCTGGGAAAACAGGTATTTTCCTCCCAGCCTGTAGGGATTTGCAGCCATGTAGGGTCAAATACCAGACTAGATTTTTATTGCCGGTCCGGGTTTTTGGCAGCACCTGGCTGTCCTTAAATAGGCAGCTGGGCTCAGCAGCAGGATCTCTGTGTTGGGATCTGAGGCTTGGTGCCAGGTTGGAGGGATGAGACCCATGGGCCGAGGAAACAGTCCCTATAAAGCCTGCCGTAGACTGCTGGAGGCAGAACTGACATCAAGGTGACTTGTCTTACATGAACTTTCAAATTTGTGTGAAGTAACACCAAGATGTACTTTCCAAGATGACCCTACAAAGTAATCAAAAAAGTTGGAGAGGTAAACTACAAGGTACACCAAGGTGTACTTTCCATTGTGTGTGAAGTAAACACCAAGACTGCAAAGTAACACATTGTTTTGTGCATTTGCCTCAAGTGTGAATAAACACAAGTTTTTGCGTTAAGAACTTGTCTTTTGCCTCTGTATTGCATCCACTTACCCTATCTACCAGAGCGAAACCCCACAACAGGAACACATTAGAAATATAAAAAAGAGCTGGAAACACATAGTGGGGAGAGGATCCTGTTGCCAAGATTAATCGCCGTGAGATAGAATGGATTCACAAATTGGGTACTCTGCAACCTGCAGGGTTAAATATGGAGTCTGATTTAAAACCTTGTCTGGTATAAAAGGGATGTTTGGCTCCTTGTTAATAAGGAGAGAGCCTGTAAACTGATGTTCATTCATATATAATAGTAATTCCTTTGAAAATTATCATGAGAAATGGGAACTTGAGTATGAATAGATGCTTATGGGAGGGTAGTAGTTTTTTCTGAATTGGTTTTGATAGTATTCTCCGATTGGCCTTATACGGACATGTGATGTTGGAATGAAGCATATACGCATATGTGATGTTGTAATGCGAAGTATTGTTGATTTTATAAATTTTAAGAGCTAATGAGCCATTTTTTATATGTTAAACCAATGTTTTTACTTGTTATATATTTTTTTATAAGTTTTTAATGCAAACTAAGTGAGAGGAGGAGCATAACTTGTATATAAAAAACACGCCCGTCTTGGGCGGGACATGCACCCCTGACGAAGCAAAGGTGAAACCCGGGTCGGGTGATAGACGGGAAGCGGGTCAAATTGTTTTATATACCTATGTCCCTCACATGTTTGTGAGTATAAAAAAAGCTGGCTTGTGATTAAATCTCATTGCGGTGCTTCACTATCTTTGCCTAACTGGTCTTGACCATTGTAGGACAGGCGAATAGATGTGTAGCAAGAAGCCAGTGATTGGCGTATTGATTAATGTCAACCCAAACTGAAGTGGTCTGAGTGGAGCTTCTGGTGAGCAGCGCAGTTTTAACAATGTGAAGATGGTTAGAATGCTTGTCTAGCATTTAGTTAATATAGTCTGCCACCCTGATTTATCAACAGGTGATAAATTTAAGTTTGTCTTTGCATTTGTCTATTTGTGTAAAGATAGCAATCCATATGCCAAATTTATAAAAGTGGCACACAGCACTTGTTAAATGTAGCACATGCAAACTATTACATTCTGACTTAAGGTCCCTTTACACAGGACGACGATCTAGTAGATTGTCAGGTAGTAAGCGTTCCTTCCCGACAATCTGCTAATCACTAGTGGAGGAGACCGGTGCATTTAGATGCACTGATCTCCTCCAGCTCCTTCAGAGTATGGGGAGGAGCGATCGCTAATGCCATCACTCTTCCCCATACTGTCTCGTTGTTTCCCGGCAGCAGATGGAGTTTACACAGCAGAATCTGTCACTGGGAAATGATGATCTTTTGTGCTGCACAAAAGATTCAATTACCGACCAGATCATCGCTAATGAGAGTTACTAGTAACACTGGTTAATGATGTTGGCTTCAATTGTCAGTCCATGTAAAGGGGGGGATCCGGCCATTTTCCGGCATATATGCTGGATTAAGGCTGGACATAAAATGATGCGTGTAGTAATTTTTGTCGGTCCGAAAGCCAGTATGTATGCCGGATACAGTGACCAGAACAGAGTGCTGGAGTTATACCTGCCATAGGAGTGGAGTGCAGTTGAGACAATTTATGGGACTTTTACAAATGTCTCAATGATAAATAAGACCAAAAACCAATACACTCCATAGAACACCCACGAAACAGCTGGATTTCTGAAATGGGCTTAGCGGGTACAAAAAGTAACTGTGGCCTGTTGCAGACTGTTAATAAATTTGTCTTACAAGTAAAAAAAAATTCATATGAAAAGTTGCTAATTAATCCAAAATAAAGACAAAACCAATCTGATAAATCAGGTCCTATGTCCCTACTCTTGTGCCATCAGAGATGTAGCTTTCTTTTATTTAAGAAAAGAGAGCAAATTTGCATAAGTCAACCAGAACTTCATTTTACAACCAGAACTTCATTTTACAACCAGTACTTCATTTAATAAACAATGCATTTTGGAGTCGTTTCACTCTTTTTTTTTTTTTTTTTTTTTTTTAAGTTAGAATGATTTGTACATTAATCTATGGAAAACATTAGTACAGCTCAAAGGTGGTCAAAGATGGTTTTGATGTAACAGGTAAGGTAAGTTATGTTGTCTGATATGATAAGAAGGATATGAAAGAAGAGAAATATGGAATATAATGTGAGCAGCAAAGAAGAAAACTAAAGCTGATTACACACAAAAAGTCAGTGGCTGGTACATAGGTGATAGCAAGCTAGATTGAAAGATAGATAGACAGATACAGACAGAATGATTGATAGATAGATAGATAGATAGATAGATAGATAGATAGATAGATAGATAGATAGATAGATAGGCTTGTACGGTCATTTTTCAAAAGGATCTTAGGTTTAGAAAGTAAACTTCTAGTTATCAGTAATAAGGTTTTCCTATTTTATAAAATGCACATTTTAAATGCATGTTTTGTACATTGTTCTATTCCCATTTAAAATGTGTGCTCCTTGAACTGTAGCTTGCAATACTGAATGTAAGAAATGTACTCACGGCAGAAGTGTAATAAAATATGTGAATGGTTTCACTAGAGGTTGCACTTGTATAAATTGCTCCAGGGCATACTTGCATCTGCTACTAGCCTCTGTGAACACCGTTAAGCTGTGGAAATATTACCTATTTTGGCATGCCAGACCTTTAATTCTCCCAGTTTGATACTGTTTTCTTCTCCAAGAATAAAAGCTTATCTTTTCTATGAAAGAACAAGCATGCTCTCTGATATATAAATGCATTGTTCTTTAGTGGGTCGGTGAGGGCATGCCGGGAATATGCAGTGTACTATATATCCATTGTCTTTGTGCTTTACCTTGTACTTTGTATGTAACCAGCTAAGGATTTAGGAAACAGTGACGCTTCTTTTTTATTTTTATTTTAGAAAGCAGGGGCGGGGGGGGAGTTGGGTAAGCTTCGGGGTAGGAGCAAATATTAATATGGAGCTAGTCTATGATTACATGTTTTCCATGACGTTGTTAATTTATGGCAGTCTATGAAAGCATAGCATGGCTTGTTACATGGATGATCTCATTTCTTCTGGTTTAGACTTTGAGTTTTAAGGAATATTTTTCCCTAGAGTAATATAAAATATTACAAGTCACTAAAGCAATGGGCTGGCAAGAAGTCAGAAATGATTAAATAAATGTTTGAATGTTAGTAACGGGTGTATCTGAATGCCCAAAATAAATGTCAGATTTAAAATTTGTGAACTATAAAAAGTGCACCAACACCCTGTTACTAAGCAACTCAGCCGCATCTGCTGTTTTAGGAATGCTTCTTTCTAAGCCCTGCTCCTCTGGAAGCCCAACTGATCTTTCCAAAGACTTTGTCCAGCTTGTAATGCAAAGTCTCTGCCATACAATATATTAGACTGATGCTATGGTGGCTTTCAGGGCCTGATATATGCAGGGTTTGATGCCAAACATGTATTAAAGCGTTGGGTATTTGCTATCTATAGAGGACAGTCCACTAAAAAAGTGAATTGACAATAACAGCAGGAATTAGCGATTTAGCAGAAATACGTTTTCTGGGTCTAATATTAAGAGTAAAATCTATTTACTGCTTACCTACCAACAATTTCAAGCATTTTGGCCAGAAAAGATGTAGGGCATAGAAATTGCTGCAGCGTGCCCTGCTAGAAACGGACATTATAATGGCTTAAAAAGGAACCTGTCTGCAGGCAGCATGTTATAGAGCAGGAGGAGCTGAGCAGATTGATGTATAGTTTTATGAGAACAGATTCAGTATAACTTGTATTTTATTCACTTAAACCTCTGCTCTCTCTATGCTTAGGAGTCCACCCACAAGTAGTAAGTAAAGGGGGCTTTACTACTATGAGCTCAGTATGTTTTGTGGAGGAGGTGTTTGTACCCTCAAGTAATAAGCAACATACAGGGCCAGCATGTAGATTAATGATAGCGGTTGCTTTTTGTATTGGTTGTTGTTTATTTTCTTATTATCTATTTGGGACTTATCCTACAAACTATTCAGACTGGGCTGATCTTAGACTGATTATGGTGAAGGGAACTATGCTTTGTCAAGGTAAGCCCAGGATCATCTAGGCCAGTGGTGGCGAACCTATGACACTCAAAGCCCTCTCTGTGGCTGCAACCTGCAACCTGGAAAAAGTGTATGGTGTACCAATATGCCTTAGACTTTTCCTGCCATTTATCAGCGCAGGGCGCACTATGAACAGCAAGGCAGTGCATTGAACATAGACAGGCTAATATAGCTAAATGGTAAAGTACATGGAAGATATACTACATTGGACTGTTGTATTTAGGTTAAATTGCCGTGTTGGCACTTTGCGATAAATAAGTGAGTTTTGGGTTGCAGTTTGGACACTCAGTCTGCAAAAGGTTCCCATCACTGATCTAGATTTTGGGGCAGCTATTTTGTTTTGTAGACATGGTCGAAGTTTGCAGGGTCAGACTTACTGATCTCCCTCCATCATTACTAACCCCTGCACTCCAGCGATTGATTCATTTACACAATAATTGTGGTAGGATTTATGTTGATTTCATTCTATATATTTAATAACGGTTATGTCTCAGATGATGGTTGTTCTGCGAATCAGGTTTACATGACCATAAACTACCGGAACTGATGGTTACTAATCAGATCTGTAAATTCAACTGAGAGACTGTAAGGGGCCTAATACAGTGGTGTTCACGAGTGGTGTTCACGAGCCCTACAAATTTTACAGATATGTGATTAGACTTTTGGTCAGTAGAGAATTGTTAGCCACCATAGTTGTGATATTTTTACTATGAAGTTTCTGATGGTATGCATTATATTATAAGATTTCCTATCTTTGGTTATATATAAATTACTAGTCAGATAAGCATTAAGTCATTGCCAAATGGGAGTAGATAACAGAACAGTGTATTAATTATACAATCACAAAACGGACATTTAAAAGGAATTTGACATCTGAAAATGACCAATTGTTTAAAACATATTTTAAATAATTTTTGATTATGTTATTTTAAATTTTTCATGTCATTGTCTATATTTAAACTACAAAAAAACATGTTAAAAAGAGTGGTGTCTAAGGATGGGAAGGACTGGAACCTCCTTCTGCCCTATCTTATGTTCGCAGTGTGAGAGGTGCCCCAGGCCTCTACTGGGTTCTTACCCTTCAAACTGCTATATGGCTGACATCCTCGTGGTCTGTTGGACATAGCCAAAGAGGCGTGGGAGCAACAACCCACCCCATATAAAAGTGTTATTGAATACGTCACCCAGATGAGGAACGTATGGAAACAGTGTTGCCTCTTATAAGAGAGCATATGGAGGCAGCTCAGCGAGCTCAAAGTCGGGTTTATAATCGGCAGGCTCGGGTCTGGATCTTTAACCCGGGAGATCGGGTTTTTCGTTCTGGTACCGATCATGGACAGTAAGTTCCTGGCTAGGTGGCAGGGGCCCTACGAAGTAATTGAAAAAGTTGGAGAGGTAAACTACAAGGTACACCAGCCAGGGTGGCGAAAGCCGGAGCAGGTGTACCATGGGAATTTACTCAAACCTTGGAAAGATCGGGAGACCGGTACTGACGACAGCCCGCAGCTGAGGTTCTGGACCCTCGGTCTGATGCAAGGAAAGCGGTTGCCACAGTAAAGATTGCTGACAGCCTCTCCTCTAAACAGACTCAAGAGGGCAGGGAGTTCATAAGCAGGAACATGGATGTGTTCTCAGACCTCCCCGGATGTACTTCCACAATTCAGCATGACATTGTCACTGAGTGTCAGGCAAAAGTACGGTTAAAACCATACCGGGTACACGAGGCTCGGTGACAAGCCATATCGGAGGAAGTGCAGCTAATGCTGCAACTAGACGTCATCGAGGAGTCTAAAAGTGAGTGGGCCAGTCCTATAGTTTTAATACCCAAACTGGAAGGGATGTTATGGTTCTGTAACAATTTTCATAAACTAAACAAGATTTCCAAATTCGATACGTATCCCATGCCCGGGTCACCAGATGGTTCCTTTCCCTACAGACTTTTAAATTTACAGTGGAACACAGGGCAGGCCGGTTGCAGGGAAACACGGATGCCCTGTTCCGAGTACATTTTCGGGCGAGTGTTCACCCCCTCAGGGTTGAACAAAGGGGGTGGGGGTATGTGGTCTGGGAAAACAGGTATTTTCCTCCCAGCATAAGCTGCTGGGCTGATTTGCAGCCAGGTAGGGTCAAATACCGGACTGAATTTTAATTGCCGGTCCGGGTTTTTGGCAGCACTTGGCTGTCCTTAAATAGGCAGCTGGGCTCAGCAGCAGGATCTCTGTGTTGGGATCTGAGGCTTGGTGCCAGGTTGGAGGGGTGAGACCCATGGGCCGAGGAAACAGGCCCCCCTAAAGCAGTTCACTTAACTGCAGTTATATATTATTCTAAACCTGATATCACCTCTATGTATAGATAAGGCAGGATCCACCATTCGTAATAGGCGATTGTCAAGTATTATCTATTCTTTCTTTGTACAATGATCTGTGCACAGGTGATAGAGCATGCCTCGAAACTCTCCTATAGAAGTCAATAAGGTCCCCTCCTGACCATTGTGTCTATGGATCATGGGGCTGCCATAAAACAATTTTTTTAATGCCTTGTAAATGCTGTTAAGAACAGCTCAGGCAAGATGGCTACCCCCATAATCATGTTTAGGAAATAGAATTAAAAAAAACTGCAATCAGAAAATAAAAACAGATTAGAAAAAAAGGAAATGTGTTTTCTGGTTTTAACTGGCAGATAAAATTTTGGGTGACACATTCCCTTTAAGCTGACCATATACTTTCAATAACCTGTTGACTGAAGCCTGATTCCTCAAAACATATACACACCAAGTTTGGCTAAACATGCATGCGTTGTCAATAGGAACAGAAATAAGCCACTGCCAGATGTTTAAAACCCAATGCAAAGTGTCCATTTGTTGCCTTTTTTTCAATCTGACCAGACTTTGCATGTTCTCTCCATTTTTCCGTGGGTTTCATCTGGGCGCTCTTCAAGGGCATACAGAGAGATTATTGGCTTTTTGTTAAAAAGAAATGAGCCTAGATGATGCTTGAGAATGGCAGCCACTAGTTCCCCTGTTTCACAACTTTCCTAGCACACTGAGTTCTTGGGATGAGAAAAGCATTTATTCTTGCCTCTGACATTTGCCATCTGGGAGATCACCATACTCATGAGGTAGTTGGTTGATCCCACCAAGATTGATTGGTTGAGACATGTTTGCGTATATATTTATTATATAAAGCATAACTAATCTGACAGTGCAGTGTATTATTAAACAGGCTGTTTGTCACCAGGCTGTTGTCATTGTCACTTTGACATTACTACTGCTGTCTTGGTGTTAAAGAGCTTGAAATGGCGTTAGAAGCAGTCCTAGGAGACCTCAGAGTGTCATACATGGCTTTTCAGGGCAGTCTGAGCACGTTCAATCTGGGTCGAATTTATTTGTGCCTGAATCACGTCTGCTAACTTTAGTATTAAAGGGGTTATCCAGGAAAATATATTTATGACTTATCCTCAGGAAAGGTCATCAGTATCAGATCGGTGGACCCCCACCGATCTTCTGTTCTAGGCCTCGTGATATTACTGTATCGGTCACATGGCCTAGTTGCAGCTCAGCCCCATTTAAGTCAATGGGCCTGAGCTGCAATACCAAGCACTGCCACTGTACGATTTACGGAAAAAGCTGCCGAGAGCCTACATCGCCCACAAGAGCTTCGGTGAGCACAGCAGCTTCCTGAAAGAGCTGATCGGCGGGGATTCCGGAGCTTGGACCCCTGCTGATGTGATAATGATGACCTATCCTGAGGAAAGACCATCATTATCATTTCCTGGGTTATCCCTTTAATCTGAAATATACTGGATGAAGCTACATAATGCCTTTATTTATTAAGAACCTACACCAGAAAACTGGAGTAAAAAAGTCAAAAGCCACAGGTTTGCAACTTTTTAAACAATATTTCTGCAACAATTTTCATCCAATGCTATTGTTATGCAGCTTTCGCCACTTTCCAAAAAGGTGTCGTGGTGTTGGCAGGGTCATCTGCCTCAGCACCTTTATAATCATTCGCATCAGTTTTCTGTCATAAATGATGACTGAAATCTACACTGGTTATGTGCTGCCGTAGATTTAGTTCCAGGTGCACAGACTGCCAGAGGATGCACCTAATTTATCATAAGGCGTGCACCATAAGCAACTTCTCTGGTGACACAGGGGGATATCAGACGCTGGTCTTGATAGATGACCCCCATGTCACAACATATGTATTTATGCTTTCTTTTTTCATTAATATAATAGTAATACAAAATGGACAACTTTTGGCTTTGCTATCTTTTTACGGTATCCATGCTTTGATAAATGGCACTGCATCGCAAATGATCAAGCTTTCTAAGTATATACTGGCTCTACTTTCAGTACAATATTATACTTGTTTACTGTTCTGAACTATATTATAGCACATAAGCAATCTGTGCACCTGGTACCCAGAATATTGCATACACTACATCAAAAAATAAACTGCCCATATGAAAGTCTATCACATCATAACATTTCCATTATCATTCAATTTTCTTTACTTTCTCACAGGGCATTACCTAGAATGAATGATAGTTGTGACACTTGAAGTCGGGAAAAGGTGTGAATGTAGAACTGATGGAAGCCAGTACAAACATTTTATTTAAAACTTCCCTTGTGTGACCATATGTCTCCTTCCTGATGTCCTACAATATTTGTTCTCATACCTTTAGTAGGTGGTAATTTTTTTAACCCTAAGGCCTCATGCACACAACCGTTTTTCGGGTCCGCATCCGATCCGCAGTTTTTGCGGCTCGGGTGCGGACCCATTCACTTCAATGGGGCCGCAAAAAGATGGAGTGCTGTCCGCATCCGTTGCTCCGTTCCGAGGCCCCGCAAAAAAAATATAGCATGTCCTATTCTTGTCCGTTTTGCAGACAAGAATAGGCATGTCTACAATAGGGCCGCCCGTTCCGCAAATTGCGTAAGGCACACGGCGGCTTCCGTTTTTTGCAGATCCACGGTTTGCGGACCGCAAAAAATGGAACGGTCGTGTGCATGAGGCCTTAGGCATATGTTTGCATACAAAACAATTCTCCAAAATACCCGTATAATTGCCTCATTGGACTACATTAGTATATAGGAAGGAGAAGTATAAGTCTGTCTTGTATATTTCCCATTTCTTTTGAATCCACTTCTGGCTTTTGCTCAAAATACTGAATGAAAAACTGACATTGCATAGCAGTTGTTTTTTAAGAAATGCTGTCTGTGTAACCAAGCGCATTCACTTGACTATGGGACAGTGTGCTGAGATATTTCTTCATTGGTTGGAAGCAATGGGACAGCAAAACTATTGAAAATGCACTAGGATTTTGGTGCATCTTGTGAAAAAAACCTGCTTACATGCTTTGCAATATACCAGGGATGGCCAAGCTGAGGCTCTCCAGCTGTTGCAAAACTACAACTCCCATCATGCCCTGACAGTCTACAGCTATCAGCCTACAGCAGGGCATGGTGGGAGTTGTAGTTTTACAACAGCTGGAGAGCCGCAGGTTGGCCATGCCTGCAATATACCCTTTTAAACTCCTTTTCCACCTCTATCAATAAGGGGGGTGACTTCTCATGAAGTGGTGTGGTATCACATGAAGGGGTGTGATTAAAATTGTGTTAAACTAAGTCAAGAGATAAGTGGTGAAAAGTTAGACTACAGTCTAAGGGCTCATTCAGACGGCCGTATCCGTTTGCGGATCCACACAACACAGATACCGGCCATGTGCATTCCACATTTTGCAGAACGAAACGACTATGATAAAAATGCCTCTTCTTGTCTGCAATTGCAGACAAGGAGAGGAAATGTTATATTTTTTGTGGGGCCTTGGAGCGGAAGTTCGGATGCGGACAGTACACTGTGTGCTGTCCACATCTTTTGCAGCCCCTATTGAAATGAATGGGCCAAGATCCGTTCCACAGTTTTGCGGACTCAAATATACAGTTGTGTGAATGGGTCCTAAAGGTGTGCCAGATTTAAAATCCAACATCAGCCACTGTGATAAATCTGGCACAGTTTAAGGTCTCATTCACATTTACGAGTTCATTTGACATCCGTGGAAAATCAATCTGTGTTTCAATCTGAGAAGATATCCATGAAAAATCTATGTTGGTCCATGTATGTCATCCGCGTTGTGTCAGTGGATTTTCACAGAACCATTGACTTTAATGGGCATGTTTGGGCCGCATCACTGATGTATGAACAAGCTCATTAAAATCAATGGGTACGCATGCTGTCCGTGGAAAATGCGGATAGCACACATCTGTGATGAACGGAAATGTTAATGAGGCCTAAGATTGGATGTCGTATTGGGTAAAGTATTATGAGGTTAATATTTGAAGTCACTTTTTTAGTGTCTGACATTTTTTGTGACAAATTTACCAAATGTCACAAGCCATTTGTTAAAATTGTTGTACAAATTACCTAGCGATTTTCCAGTCTACGATCTTATGTTTTTTTTATTATAAGTTTGTAGTCCAGAGTAAACTAAACAGAATTCTGGTTAAGGCTACATTCACACGACCGTATGTGTTTTGCGGTCTGCAAATTGCGGATCTGCAAAAAAAGGATGGCGTCCGTATGACATCCGTTTTTTTTTTGCGGATCCATTGTAACAATGCCTTCAATGTCTGGAAAACGGACAAGAATAGGACATGTTCTATTTTTTTTTGCGGGGCTACGGAACGGACATACGGATGTGGATAGCACGCGGTGTGCTGTCCGCATTTTTTGCGGACCCATTGAAGTGAATGGGTCCGCATCCTATCCGCAAAAAAAATGGAATGGACACGGAAACAAAATACGTTTGTGTGAATGTAGCCTAAAACTGTAACTCCATCTATAATATATCTGTTGACCCACTAAGTACATTTAAAACACCGGCATGTTGAAAATCAAACAAAATAAATGTTGCAACTTGCAACACTTCATAAATGTACTACTCTACTGACAAAACAGCTAAAAATACTTCACTTTTCTGCCTTTCATACATTTGCACCAGCATTAGTAAATCTGCCTCAATGTATGCTGTATATGTCATTTTATCACCAGCAGTTATATGCGACCTTCATATGATAAAATACTCTAATTAAGTCTTTATAATACTTTTGTACATTGTGTTGGCCAGTTCACAAAACACACACTAGGTGGCTCTTAGCAAAACCAAAAATGCAGTCTTGCTCCTACAAAATAAGTTACAGTTGATGCATGCTTAACGGAGCATAGTAGTTTCAGCAAATAAAGGGCATTAATTGTATAATGAAAAGTTCGATATTTCCTATATACTTTCTGTATCATTTCCTTAGGCCCCTTTCACATGGGCGAGTTTTCCACGTGAGGTGAACTCATTGCACCCCCACTGAATCCGGACCCATTAATTTCTATGGGCTGTGCGCATGAGCGATTGTTTTCACGCATCACTTATGCATTGCATGAAAATCACAGCAGGGTCTATATTCTGCATTTTTCACACAACGCAGGCTCTATAGAAGTGAATAGGGCTGCGTGAAAATCGCAAGCAAGTGCGGATGCAGTGCGATTTTTACGCATGGTTGCTAGGAGATGATCGGGATGAGGACCATATCATTATTATTTTCCCTTATAACATAGTTATAAGGGAAAATGATAGCATTCTTAATACAGAATGCTTAGCAAAATAGGGATGGAGGGGTTAAAAAAATAATAATAATTTAACTCACCTTATCCACTTGTTCGCGCAGCCCGACTTCTCTTCTGTCTTCTTCTTTGATGACCAGGAGGAAAAGGACCTGTGGTGACGTCACTGCGCTCATCACATGGTCCATCACATGACCCATCACCATGGTGATGGATCATGTGATGGACCATGTGATGTGCGCAGTGACTTCACCAAAGGTCCTTTTCTCCCATCTCATCAAAAAAAAAGAAAGAAGAGAAGTCGGGCTGCGCGAACAAGTGGATAAGGTGAGTTAAATTTTTTTTTTTCAAAAATTTAACCCCTCCATCCCTATTTTACTAAGCATTCTGTATTAAGAATGCTATTATATTTCTGTATAACCATGTTATAAGGGAAAATAATAAAATCTACACAACACCTAACCCAAACCCGAACTTCTGTGAAGAAGTTCGGGTTATGGTTTGGGTACCAAGCATGCCGATTTTTCTCACGCGTGTGCAAAACACATTAAAACACTTTGCACTCGCGCTGAAAAATCGTGCATTTTCCTGCGACGCACCCGCATCTTATCCGGCCCTCACACGCGACGCCCATGTGAAAGAGGCCTTCGAGTTTTTAAGATTGTTGCTTGCTGCCATTGATTGCAACCTTTTTTGTGTGCTTCCTGGAGATAAAAATCCATCCCAGTCATGTAATGACCACACAGGTACAGGATTAATTACAGATGCAGTATGTATATTAGACTAAGTTTCCATGTTTAGGTTTTACAGTTTTTTTTATGAATATGGGGACTCTGGCATGCGCTGGAACTATTATAATTTAAAAGTGAGGGCAGCAAAAAACTGGTGGCAGATTCCTTTTAAGATAAAACTTAGTCTAATACACATATTGCATCTGTAATTACCGAATTATCCAGCACTGAGCCTGCCAGCAGTGAACACGTCTGTATGAGTCTGGCAGTTAAAGATTCTCTCATTAAGGGCAATGCCCTTAACATTGGCAACAGCCAACTATGTACAGTTCCTTTAAGGAGTCAACAGCTTACTCGCCCTTAGATGCATTGCACTCAACTGCTCTGGGTATTCACACACTGGTTAGAGTTTTCTCTGGTTGCAGCAATCAAGATGGAAATGTCAGCAGTTCTGCAAAGCATGCACAGAGCTACACAGGCTGCTGTATCTTCAGCACAAGACAGGATTGACATTCCATGGCATACTAGGTGACAGCTTACTGGTCATGATCACAGGCCTGATCTGTTATACAGACCCAGGCAGCTGTCAGGATGCTGCATAAGGCTGAGTTCACACGGGCGTTGCGGGAAAATGTGCGGGTGCGTTGCGGGAACACGCGCGATTTTTCCGCGCGAGTGCAAAACATTGTAATGCATTTTGCACTCGCGTGAGAAAAATCGCGCATGTTTGGTACCCAAACCCGAACTTCTTCACAGAAGTTCGGGCTTGGAATAGGTGTTCTGTAGATTGTATTATTTTCCCTTATAACATGGTTATAAGAGAAAATTAATAGCATTCTGAATACAGAATGCATAGTAAAATAGCGCTGGAGGGGTTAAAAAAAAAAAAATAATAATTTAACTCACCTTAATCCACTTGTTCGCGGAGCCGGCATCTTCTTCTGTCTTCATCTTAGCTGTGTGGAGGAACAGGATCTGTGGTGACGTCACTCCGGTCATCACATGATCCATCACATGATCTTTTACCATGGTGATGGATCATGTGATGGATCATGTGATGACCGGAGTGACGTCACCACAGGTCCTGTTCCTCCACACAGCTAAGATGAAGACAGAAGGAGATGCCGGCTCCGCGAACAAGTGGATTAAGGTGAGTTAAATTATTTTTTTATTTTTTTTAACCCCTCCAGCGCTATTTTACTATGCATTCTGTATTCAGAATGCTATTATTTTCCCTTATAAACGTGTTATAAGGGAAAATAATAAATGATCAGGTCTCCATCCCGATCATCTCCTAGCAACTTGCTTGCGGATGCTTGCGATTTTCACGCAACCCCATTCACTTCTATAGGGCCTGCGTTGCGTGAAAAACGCAAAATATAGAGCATGCTGCGATTTTCACGCAACGCACAAGTGATGCGTAAAAATCACCGCTCATGTGAACAGCCCCATAGAAATTAATGGGTCGGTATTCAGTGCGGGTGCAATGCGTTCAACTCACGCATGGCATCCGCGCGGAATACTCGCCCGTGTGAAATCAGCCTAAAAGTGGCTACTTCTACCCAAAGGTGCACCTAGCCTTTCTGCTGCCTGAGGCGAAAATTTTAAAATTGCCCGCCCCCCAATACCAAATTCTCAACCTATCTCCTCCCCTCTTAACATTACGTACTGTATATCACTACAGAACATACAGGCTAATACAGCACCACATGCCTCTTACATACAGTGACATCTCCTCATTTCCTTTCAGACCTTCAGACCAGACCACCAGTTAAATCTTAGTTTACTACTTTTCCATCATCCTTCCATCTTCTGGACAAATCATCCTATCACCCCCAATACTGTGCCACTGTGCTCCCCAACAGATAAACCCCCTGATAATACTAGAACCATGCAGATAGTGCCCTTCAATAATTATTGGCAATTAGTGTCCTAAAATAGCTGCGTCCAGTAAATACTGCCCCTGACATTGATAGTGTAAACATAACGTCCCCCAAAAATAATTGTGGTAAGCTGATACTGTGCCAAGGTGCCCCCACAGTAATAGGGTTCCCCAAAGTCCCACCAATAGTAATAATTCTCTGCTAGAGCACACATGGTAGTAATAGTGCTCCTACAGTGACCCCAGGATGTCCCCACTGTGCCCCATAAGTAATAATGCTCCCATAGTGCCCACATAATCATGTTCCCCATAGCCCCCTAGTAGTAGTAAACTCCACCATAATGCCCCTCAGTAATAATTATCCTTATAATGTTACAATACAAAAAAATGCCCCTTTATAATGCTCCTAGTTGAGCTAATGTCCCCAGAGTGCCCCCATAATGTGCCAGTATAAAATACCCCATATAGAGCCCACAGTAAATGCCCCCATAGTGCTCCTTTCCCCCCTTCCTCCTTGTGTACCCCATAATGTACCAGTATAAAATGCATAGGATATATGCAGTACCTGAACAGTATTTTGTATCAGGGACTAATGTGTCTACAATATGAAGACTATTTGTAAGCCAGATACTTCCTCCACACCTGACAGATAGATCAATAACCGTTTCCAGTTTCTAGATAGATTTCTGGATCTGTGTCCAAGGTCTCACAGACTACTGATGAAGTATAAAAAATGAAAGGAATTACAAAGCAGTAGGTGATTTTTCATGCACTTTGTAAATGCCATTGTGAATCCATATCTTATAGGCAGCAGTTGTTTAAAATATATTACCAGTTTCAGCTGATGTGTTCCATCCTATGGGCAGTACATTGTTAATGGCAGCTTTGTAGATATGAAGAAGAGATGAAAAGACCTTGATGACGATAATTACTAACTGCTCTACTATCACTATTTGTTACTAATAAATAAAACGGTGACATAATAACCATTGATGCACTATACTAATATCCTAACCCTACATTCAGTATCATTCATAAAAATCTCCAATATACTGTACATTGTGTTTTCAGCTTCTGAAAGTACAGAATGGAAAAATCCTAGACAGAAGGCTGCAATACGTTGTCCGTAGGCTTCTGTTGTACAAAAATGAATACATTTTTATGGAATAATGTAGTCTACTATGTTATTCCATATCTCTTTCTGCAGCATACCGATATACAGTGCTGTGCAAAAGTCTTAGTCAGGTGTAGGAAAAAAATTCTGCAAAGTAAGAACGCTTTCAAAGATAGAATTAATAGTTTATCAATCAACAAAGGAGAACTCTAAATCAAACCCAATATCTGGTCTGATCGCCCTTTTTTTTCAAAACACATTAGTTCTTCTGGGTACACTTGCACACAGTTTTTGATGGCAGGAAGTACTGGATGATGTTGAGATCAGGGCTCTGTGGGATCTATATTAGGCTACTTTCACACTAGCGTTAGTGTAATCCGGCAGGCACTTCCGCCGAGCTCCGGCGCAGCACGGCGGTGCACGGAGAAAGCCGCCGGACTAAAAAACCTGACATGCAGTAATTTTAGTCCGGCGGCCTTAAGCCGTGCACCGCCGTGCTGCGCCGGAACTCCGCCCCCGTCCCCAGTGTGACAACCAACAGCATTTGTAGACAGATCCGGGGGGTGCGGATCCGTCTACAAATGCATTGCAAGAACGGATCCGTCTCTGCAGATCCGTCCTTCCGTTGTTTTGCAATGCCGGATCCGGCACTAATGCAAGTCAATGGGAATTAATGCTGCATCCGGCATTCTGGCGACTGATCGGGCATTTTGGACGGACATAATACTGCAGCATGCTGCGGTATTATGTCCGGCCAGAACGCCTGACAGTGACTGAACGGAAGGCATACTGAAGCAAACTGAACAGATTTCTATCCATTCAGAATGCATTGGGATATGCCTGATCAGTTCTTTTCCAGCATAGAGCCCCTTTGACGTAACTCTATGCCGGAAAAGAATAACGCTAGTGTGAAAGTAGCCTTAGGCTACTTTCACACTCGCTTTTCGTGTGCATCCGTCATGGATTATCTGCACAAACGCTTCCATTCAGATAATACAACTGCATGCATCCGTTCATAACGGATCCATTTGTTTTATCTGTAACATAGTCAAAATGGATCCATCTTGAACACCATTGAAAGTCAATGGGGGACGAATCCGTTTTCTATTGTGCCATATTGTGTCAGTGAAAACGGATCTGTCCCCATTGACTTACATTGTGTCTCAGGACGGATCCGTTTGCCTCCGCAAGCAGCGTTTTTGTGTCCGCTTCTAGAGCGGAATGGAGGCGGAACGGCGGCAAACTGATGCTTTCTGAACGGATCCTTATCCATTCAGAATGCATTAGGGCAAAATCGATCCATTTTGGACCGCTTGTGAGAGCCCGGAAATGGATCTCACAAATGGAAAGCCAAAACGCCAGTGTGAAAGTAGCCTTAGGGTTGAGAGAAGAGTGCTTCGGATCATAGATCTGAAGACACTTCATTCAAAACTTTATTTGACTGCTGTATGAAGACTCAACCCTCAACCCTAATCTATATCATCACTTCCAGGAGACCTTGTTCTTTCTACACTGAAGAAAGTTCTTAATGACGTTGGCTGTATTTTTGGGGTCATTGTCCTGCTTTCTTAATTGATAAAAATAAACTATAAACTATTACAATGTCTATTTTTTAAAGAACTCTTTTTTACCGAATTTTTCCACACCGAAAACTTTTGCACATTACTGTATACTAGTGATGATCGAGCATGCTCAGCCAAACACCCGTAGCCATGTTGGCTGCTGGCATTACAGTGATTGGCTGGCCGGAACGCGTCATCGGGTGTATATAGCACCCGATGACACATGTTCGGCTCATTCTTAGTCAGGAAGAGCTGTGCTGAGGAAGGGACAGAGAGTTTAGGGAGTGATATAGGAATAATTTTATTAGAAAAACTTTTCAGAGACCCAAAAGTCCTTTTAAGGACTATTGTTGTGTGTGGCAGCAATGTCTATTTTTAGTGCAACCTGTGCTAAATTGCTAAAACTTTACAGACCCAAAAGTCCTTCTAAGGACTATTGTGTGTGGCAGCAATATCTATTTTTAGCTCATCCTGCGCTAAATAGCGTACAATAGTTAGACTGCTGCAGACAGCAACATTAGCTGCGCCACATCTCCAGTGTAAAGTGTGCGCATCCCAAAAATATCTGTGACATCGAGTGTACTTTTTTCTGTAGACGGTGTCCGCTGCGGACAGTGACATTAGCTGTGTCACATCTCCAGTGTAAAGTGTGTGCATCCAAAAAATATCTGTGACATCCAGTGTTCTATTTTTCGTAGACGGTGTCCTCTGCGGACAGTGACATTAGCTGCGCCACATCTCCAGTGTAAAGTGTGCGCATCCAAAAAATATCTGTGACATACAGTGTACTTTTTCAATAGACGGTGTCCGTTTCTGACAGTGACATTAGCTGCCCCACATCGCCAGTGTAAAGTGTCCGCATCCCAAAAATATCTGTGACATACAGTGTACTTTTTCAATAGACAGTGTCCGCTTCTTGTAAGGCTTGTGGACACTGAGGCCTTCCACAGCCTAATGCCTCCGCTTCTGACAGTGACATTACCAGTGCAACATCTGCAGAGTAACGTGTGCGTTGAAAAAAATTATCTGTGACATACAGTGTACTTTTTACGTAGACGGTGTCTGCTGTGGACAGTGACATTACCTGCGCCACATCTGCAGTGTAACGTGTGCACTTCAAAAATGTATCTGTGACATACAGTGTACTTTGTCAATAGACAGTGTCCGCTTCTTGTAAGGCTTGTGGACACTGAGGCCTTCCACAGCCTAATGCCTCAATGATCCCTCAGTGCCTTACAACTATTGGGTGTCCAAGCTGGACACGTGGCATGAACTGGCGCTCTACGGTTTGGAGATGTTGGCCTGCCCGGCCGCCAGCATTTTGTCCGAGCGGATATTTAGTGCTGCTGGTGGCATTATAACAGATAAGCATATCTGCCTGTCAACTGAAAATCTTTTACAGGGTCAGCTCACCTGAAGGCCGTCGCATATAATTTTTTAGAGAGTCAGCTCACCATCAGGCCTTCCACTACAATGTTTTACAGGGTCAGCTTACCAGCAGGCCTTCGCATATAATTTTTTAAAGGGTCAGCTCACCAGCAGGCCCACACCTAAAATCTTTTACAGGATCAGCTCACCTGCAGGCCGACACCTAAAATCTTTTATAGGGTCAGCTAGCTTGCAGGCCCTCACCTAATTATACTTAATAGGTAATTTGCATGCATGCTGCCTTGCTTGGACGTGGCAGCCGTAGCCGTTTCTCAGGCTCCCTCTCCGGAATCGAACCCTGATTCTCCGTTACCCGTGGTCACCATGGTTTGCTCTGAAAGTAACATCGAAAGTTGGTAGGGCAGACATCCGAATGGATCGTCACTGTCACTGGGACATGACAGTTGGCCCCAGGTTATCTGGAGTCACCAAAGCGGCAGCAGGCCCTCGCCCATAATGTTTTAGATGGTCAGATCAGCAGGCCCTTGCCCCAAATGTTTTTGAGGGTCACCAGCAGGCCATCAATCATAATTTTTCTAAGCTGTGTATGATACCCTCCTCTATGTCTAACAAAGGGTGTATTGTAATGCCAGTTCCTTGTAATTTTTGGCAGCCCTTTCACTTAGTGCATAGGCTTTATGAGTGTAGGAGTCCCACTACATGAACAATTGTACCACAATGTGAATGAGGCCCTACTTTATGTGATATACAGGTTGTATCGGAGTGCCTTTTCCTTCTAATTTTTGGCAGCACTTGCACTTTATATACAAGTAAATATATACAGGAAAGAATGTTTCCTATAAATTTTTCCTCTAAAATCGATTTTATCTTCGGTTTGGTGCATATTATTGTCAGTCTGTAAAAGTGGCGTACTACTCGGACAACATAGTTCCCAGCAGCGACCTGGGAGTCCAAGATGCATCCAGACATCCTCCCCATGCTGTTCCCGAACCATTTCGGTGGTGTTTCCATCAATTTCTGACCTTTTCCTATGAACCAGGCACCCTCCCCTCTTCAGAGCAGGGGGTGCCTGGTTTAATGCTCGTGTTCTCCCATTGACTTCCATTATACTCGGGTGCTCGGTAGAGTATAATGACTCGGGTGCCCCCCCCATCATTGGTGGCCAGTGCAAAAAACGGACACGGATCACGGACCTACGGACCCCAAAAAAAAACAGTCGTGTGCATGAGGCCTTTTCTGCAGATGCAACTTCGCTAGCAGAGGTGCAGTGACCATCTACCTGCATCGGAGCCCCATACACAGTAGGGTTCGCTTAACTGTTGTTTTAGACAGACGTTTAATAGCCGCCTGGTTCATTTTCACTGTGAGCTGCTCTACTGTAGTGTGTTGATACACCCTTTATATCCTACATTTACCTCTCTCAAAAATGGCACATGGTGCTGTGCAGTTTTCACATCTCTTATTCACAATGGTGCCATTTGTGCACTCACTATACACTTTTACCAAAGCAGCAGCATACTGTGCATTTTCAGAAATATTGCCAGCCCAAAGGCCCAAAAGTCTATAATCATCCCTTTCTGCAACTTTAATAAATCCTTCCTTTTACCCGTGACAGCAACAAGGGATATGTGTGCAGACAGCCTATCACGTAACTTATGTACCCACCAAGCAAGCTCACGACATGCTGCCGACATTGAAAGTAGGAAGTGGTCATAATAATTTGACTCGACTGTGTATATATTAGTATACTGTGTATTTCACTATAGCAAAATATAGACATTAAAGAATATAGCCACTTATGTCGACCTTTGTTCAGCCTATGCTTACTGGTTGCCTTGGTATTTATGCAAGTCCTTATATACTTTATAGAGCATATAATCTCCAAATGAGATCATTTGCTTTAATACGTTTGTTCATGTGACTGATTTTCAACAGACATGAATCGCTTGTCTCTTGCACATACTCTTCATGCTCCTCAGTTATTTTGTAGCTGTTTCATAAATCAAGCAAAGAAACAGTTTAAGATGGAAATGTTTATGTATTAGGAATTGTATTCTTAAATTGTGCAAGCAAAGCAGTTCTAAATGTCAGAAAGTATAGATGTGCTTGTAATGTGGTAGTCTCAAATATTGTTGAAAGTCAAGAACTTTTTTTATAATGTATCCATGATGATAATAGAAGGCACAAAACACCACTTTTATATTATTCGCATAGAGGTTCAGACATATGAAAAGAATTATATTTCTACAGATTTTTTTTCTGTATAGCATTTCACAAATTCACAGAATGATCATATTTTCTGCAATAGCAGTCAAATAAGAGGGAAAAATGTTAGACAGACTTGACATGACAGACGAGCTATTAGAGTATTCAAGATATCAGGAATTAAGTTTATGTGGTCACACCCTGACTTAATGCTCTCATTAGCAGTGGTGGAGTTAAAATTGCTCATACATTTATTCCCCTTAAGGAATGCAAACAGTTCTATAATTTTGCCAAAGTTGATGATAGGATATATGCATATGTTCTGTATATTTTAGTACAAATCACAGACTGTCTACAGTCAGGACTCCATCAACCTGATGTAGTAGGAACGTACCAGATCCCCTGGTTGCAGCATGGTAAATCAGCTATGCAGTCTAGCTGGTCAATGATACTATGTGCATGGACTGCAGAGAATGTGATCCAGTTGTAGGTAGTAAAGCAGTAATCTTAGAAAAGTTAAAATCCACTTGATTCTCCAATAGTGTTGAGCGAGTTGAGCTTAGGATACTAGATCTGAAGTCGATTAAGTCAAAACTTCAGTTTAATGCGTCTCCATACAGCATTATAATGTATGGCCTTAGGCGAAGAGAAGTGAGTTATTCCCGAAGTCTTGCGAGACTTCGGTGAATAACTTTGGTATTTCATTATTAAACTTACAAAAAAACATTTTAAAGCAGGTATCAGAAGTCGGCTTTGGTACTGAGTGGTACTTCGGAACCAAAGCCGACTTCGGAACCAAGTTTTAAAATGATTTTTAAGTTGAAAAATCCAATCCCGAAGTTATTCACCTAAGTCCCACGAGACTTCGGGAATGACAAATTTTCTTTGTCGGAACCCATACATTTTAATCCTGTACGGAAACGGATCTCCGTACTGCATTAAACCGAAATTTTTAACAAAGCAACTTCAGATCTAGGTTCCAAAGCTCGCTTCGCTCATCTGAATTCTCTGATTAAAACATAACAAAGCATTAAAGATTCCCCATAAACCAGCAAGTCAACGCATTTCGGACAGTAACTTAGTCTTTACTCATGACATAAATTGTAATTAACATTATCTCTATCACGTGAAATTACTGACATGACCACACTGAAACACTCTGATTAGTCAACAGAAAAAAAACTATCCAGATGACTCTGCAGACATAAATGAAAAAGAAATATATATAATTAGTGCCATACTCACTACAGAGAGTGTACTAGTACTAGTGTTTTAGTTGTATATTAGCCAGTTACGTTGTGATGTCTTTTGTTTTGTACATGAACCCTCTATTATTCTATAAATATGAGATTCTCTTCAAAATTATTGGTGCTCGTCCACCCTGGCAAGGTGATCTCTTTAGGACAAGAGCCTACACTAAATGTTACATCTTTTGGTGCAAAGTGGCCTACATTAAATTCAGGGGATCCAGGTTCCACATGCATGCTGAGCCCACTCTATATTTTACCTTTCTCGATGCAAAATGTGGAATCTGCATCCCCTGAATTTACTAGAGGCCAGTTGGTGCCAAAAGAGGTAGCATTTAGCATTGGTTCCTGTCCTAAAGCGATTGCCTTGCTGTCGGCTGCTGAAAAACACCCACAAAGCATGATGCTGTCACCATCATGCTTGACTGTAGGGATAGTATTGGGCAGGTGATGAGCAGTGTCTGGTTTTATCCCGACATGATGCTTAGAATTGAGGCCAAAAAATATATACTGGTCTTACCAGAGAATCTTCTTTCTCACAGTCTGAGAGTCATTTATATGCCTTTATTTAAACTCCAAGCAGGCTTTTATGTGTCTTTCACTAAGAGGCTTTTTTCTGGCCACTATGCCATAAAACTCAGATTGGTGGAATGCTGCAGTGATTGTTGAAATTTTGTAAGGTCCTTCAGTCTGCACACAGAATCTTTGGAGATCAGCCAAAGTGACCATTGGATTCTTGGTCACCACTCTTACCAAGTACCTTCTCCGCTGATTACTTAGTTTGGTGAGGTGGCCAGCTCTAGGAAGAGTACGGGTTGCTCCAAACTTATTCAGAACTTCTGCATTAAATTTTTTGTACCCTTCTGCAGATCTGTGCCTCCACACCATCCTATCTCTGAGCTCTACAGGCAGCTGTAAGACCTCATATAGACAGAGATGTGTCTTTAAAAATCATGTCCAATCACTTTACCACAAGTGGGCTCCAATCAAGGTGTAGAAACATCTCTAAGATGATCAAGATAAGGCCTCATGCACACGACCGTTGTGTGCATCCGTGTCCGTTGTTCCATTTTCAGTGATTTTCTGCGGACCCATTGACTTTCAATGGGTCCGTTGAAAACTCGGAAAATGCACCATTGTTCATCCGCGTCCGTGATCTGTGTTTCCTGTCCGTCAAAAAAATTTGACCTGTCCTATTTTTTTGACGGACAATGGTTCGCGGACCCATTCAAGTCAATGGGTCCGTGAAAAAACACGGATGCACACAAGATTGTCATCCTCGTCCGTGATCCGTGTCCGTAGGCTACTTTCGCACAGACGGATCCACAGATCCGTCTGCATAGAGCTTTTTCAGAGCTGAGTTTTCACATCGTGAAAACTAAGATCCAACAGTATATTCTAACACAGAGACGTTCCCATGGTGATGGGGACGCTTCAAGTTAGAATATACTAAGAACTGTGTACATAACTGCCCCCTGCTGCCTGGCAGCACCCGATCTCTTACAGGGGGCTGTGATCCGCACAATTAACCCCTCAGGTGCCACATCTGAGGGGTTAATTGTGCGTATAATAGCCCCCTATAAGAGATCGGGTGCTGCCAGGCAGCAGGGGGCAGACCCCCCTCCCTTCCCTGTATTAAATTCATTGGTGGCCAGTGCGGCCCCACCCTCCCTCCCTCCCCTGTATTTAATTCATTGGTGGCCAGTGCGGCCCCCCTTCCTCCCCTGTATTTAATTCATTGGTGGCCAGTGCGGCCCCCCTCCCTCCCTCCCCTATATTTAATTCATTGGTGGCCAGTCCCCCCCCTCCCTCCTCCTGTATTTAATTCATTGGTGGCCAGTGCGGCCCCCCCTCCCTCCCCTGTATTTAATTCATTAGTGGCCAGTACGGCCTCCCCTCTCCCCCTAATTAAAATTCCCCCCCCATCATTGGTGGCAGTGGAGAGTTCCGATCGGAGTCCCAGTTTAATCGCTGGGGCTCCGATCGGTTACCATGGCAACCAGGACGCTACTGCAGTCCTGGCTGCCATGGTTACTTAGCAATTTTAGAAGCATTATACCTGCGCTGTCTGTGACCGGCCGGGCGCTCCTCCTGCTGGTAAGTGACAGGTCTGTGCGGCGCATTGCTTATAGCACAGACCTGTCACTTACCAGTAGGAGGAGCTCCCGGCCAGTCACAGACAGCGCAGGTAAGTATAATGCTTCTAAAATTGCTAAGTAACCATGGCAGCCAGGACTGCAGTAGCGTCTTGGCTGCCATGGTAACCGATCGGAGCCCCAGCGATTAAACTGGGACTCCGATCGGAACTCTCCACTGTCACCAATGATGGGGGGGGAGTGATTTTAATTAGGGGGGGCAGAGGGGAGGCCGCACTGGCCACCCAATGAATTTAATACTGGGGATGGAGGGGGGGCCGCACTGGCCACCAATGAATTTAAAACTGGGGAGGGAGGGGGATCTGCCCCCTGCTGCCTGGCAGCACCTGATCTCTTACAGGGGGCTATGATACGCACAATTAACCCCTCAGGTGAGGCACCTGAGGGGTTAAATGTGCTGATCACAGCCCCCTGTAAGAGACCGGGTGCTGCCAGGCAACAGGGGGCAGTCATGTACACAGTTCTTAGTATATTCTAACTTGAAGCGTCCCCATCACTATGGGAACGCTTCTGTGTTAGAATATACTGTCGGATCTGAGTTTTGACGATCTAACTCAAATCCGATGGTATATTCTAACATAGAGGCATTCACATGGTGATGGGGACGCTTCAAGTTAAAATATACCATCAGATTGGAGAAAACTCCGATCCGATGGTATATTAATAGGGACTCCTGACTTTACATTGAAAGTCAATGGGGGACGGATCCGTTTGCAATTGCACCATATTGTGTCAACGTCAAACTGATCCGTCCCCATTGACTTGCATTGTAAGTCAGGACGGATCCGTTTGACTCCGCACGGCCATTCGGACACCAAAACGACTTTTTCCTTCATGTCCGTGGATCCTCCAAAAATCAAGGAAGATCCACGGAAGAAAAAACGGACACGGATCACCCGTATTTGCAGACCGCAAAAGAAAACCGTTGTGTGCATGAGGCCTAAATGTGAGGCCCCAGAGCTAAATTTGAAGTGTCACAGCAAAGGGTCTGAACACTTATGTCTATGTGAAATGTTAGTTTTCCACTTTCAATAAATTTGCAAACACTTCTCTTTCTCATTATGGAGTATTGAGTGGAGAGTGATGGGGGAAACAACTGGGCAAATTTATTAAGACCGGCCTTTTAGACGCTGGTCTTAACAAAGCCCCTGCGCTGTCAGTGGATCCGGCGAAGTTATGAAGAGGCCCCGGCTTCTCCATAACTTCAGAACATCCAGCGTCAGTTCTAAATGCAAGACAGCTTTCGAGCTGTCATACATTTAGACCATTTGCTATGCCTAAAACAGGCATAGGAAATTATGAAAAAGATGGGCCCTTCCACGGCCACATCACACCTACAATTTTAGACCTGGCGTGAGCAGGGAAAAGTCGCAGATAGTGGCACAACTAACCACCATTTGTACCTGAAATACGCCTAATTTAGGCATATTTCAGTATAATAAATGACCCCCATTTATTTTAGCACAAGACCTCAACATAACAAAATGTTAAAAAATGTAATGGTCTGAAGACTTTCCGAATGCACTATAAGGGTACTTTCACACTAGCTTTTTTTTTTTCCGGCACTGAGTTCCGTCAAAAGGGCTCAATGCCGGAAAAGAACTGATCAGGCATATTCCCATGCATTCTGAATGGAGAGTAATCTGTTCAGGATGCATAAGGATGTCTTCCGTTCAGTCATTTTGACCGATCAGGCAAAGGAGAAAACCATAGCATGCTACGGTTTTATCTCTGGCGAAAAAAAACTGAAGACTTGCCTGAATGTCGGATCCAGAATTTTTCCCCATAGGATTGTATTAGTGCCAGATCCGGCATTCAAAATACCGGAATGCCAGATCCGTCCTTCCGGTCTGCGCATGCGCAGACCTGTAAAAGTGTGAAAAAAATACAAGACGGATCAGTCTGTCTGCATGACAAGCGGAGAGACGGATCCGTCCTTGCAATGCATTTGTGAGACGGATCCGCATCTGGATGCGTGTCACAAATGCTTTCAGTCACGGCGGATCCGGCAGGCAGTTCCGACGACGGAACTGCCTGCCGAATGACACTGCCGCAAGTGTGAAAGTAGCCTAAATATGGTCCAATGTTTATTGGAGGTGGATGGCTTCACATTATAATTTTTTTTATATAAGCCATTTGAAGACTGAAAAAGGTAGAAGTGGAATTAGTACAGCTTTTATCTACACTAAAAAACACTGTTTTGCTTTCTGTACAGCAATCATAGAAACAGACAGGTTTATGGCAAATAAAGCAAGAGTCTTCTAATCACTTTTTAATCCTTATTTAACCTATGCATTAGTAGAGCTGCTAGACAAATGACTTACTTAATTTCCAAAGACAGCTTGTCATATTAATTAGAAATAATTACAATACACAGCTCTGATAGTTCACACTGAAGACATGAGAAAGGTAAATGGATTTTATCCTCTTGCTGTTTATTAAATAGTTTAGCCAGCTCATCTATCCTTGGGACCCTTCCAACAACTAGTGGAACGTCAGAGATGATAAAATTAGGCTGTATTTTCCACAGATAATAGGTGGAGATGTTTTTCTTTTTTAAATGGTTTATTTTTCCAACACCCATAGGGATTTGTGCCACAAGTGAAATTCTGCATGCACTACAGTGTCTTGCCTTGCTGTTTAGCCATCAAGTGAGTATCTGCTGGGGATTCTATTGGGTATTGCCATTTGTCACAGTTTCCTGCATGTCATTTTCTTCAAAGAAATAGCCAGAAGGTAAATAACACTGCATTGGATTATCTCAAAGTATCTTCTGAGCATAACGCTGATGCTTCCTGTTTTGGTCTGCAGGAATTCACTATTCATACCTGTAAAGGAGGAGGAGAAAAAACATCTTATCTATTTGGCTTTTTTTTTTTCGCAAGAAACGCAAAGTTCTATAGATTTCCAATGTTGTGTATCCTAAATTTTGCAACCAGAGCTCCGCAGAAGTGAAAAATATTTTAAAAAAATAGAAAGTTTTCAAGATAACAATGCTGTTGGTGGTCAGATCAACATCAGTTTTTCTTGTCACTTATCATATAATTGACTGCTCTACAGATTTTCACAAGTGTTTTAATGGTGTTTAAGCACAGACAGTGCTTTGTTGCAGTTTCAATAAATTCTGGGTATCAATCCAGAATTTACATAATGGATTCTGGCAAACATCTTTGTGCATAAATGCGAGCTACGCTTTGCAAACACCCTTGATTAACTAGTGCTCGTGATTTTCTTACCTATGTACGTTACACACAATCAATCATGATTTGAAGGAAGTGTCAATAATATTGAAACAAATTGTAGGATGTAGTAAAAATGTGAAAGGGCTTCTCATTGCAATCATTTCGGCTAATTTAACTCTTCTCAGCAAAGCCAGCCACTAAGCTGTATCATCTGTTTTAAGAAATAGAGTTAAAGGAAAATACAGCAAAGAATTATGCTCATTTTTAAGCATTGGTAGACATTACTTTCTGATGTGGAGAGCTCTTAGTAATGTGCTCTCTTTCTTATATGTTTTATGGATTTTTAAGGGACAGAAGGGTCCTATGTGCTTTGTTGTCTACAGCAGAGATTTCAGTTAATACCTAATATCTCTAGTGGTGAAGCAGGTGTAAGTGATGAAGGCACTAATATTGATATGCTGAACATTATACATGTTGGTCTTGCAATGGTTTAGTAGTTAACATGGATTATTAACTAAAAATATGATTATAGCATATAGGCCAGACGAAGTGTGGGATCGCACAAAACGCCATTCCCTGTTGTTCCACATCCTATGTACCTGCTTTTGTCATAAAGTTGCATAAAGTTTTTTAATATCGCATGGTGAGTGCCCAAGATTTTCTTTTTGAATACTGAAGTCTGGATTTCTTTACTTACAGCACCACCATGTCCTGGTATATGGCTGAATTTTTTCTACAATATATAATTTTACATTTTAATCCAATTTCCTGTAACACAGCAAGGGTTAACAGCAAAAACCAATCATAATATTAATTACCCTGATTCTGCAGTTTACAGAAACACCCCGTATGTGGTCGTAAACTGTTGTAAGGGCACATGGCGGAGCTCCGAAGGATATGGATGGGAATTAGTAGACTCTCATTCACCCAGAAGATCCTAGAGGTAGAATTTATGGTATATGTAAAGGGTGAGATCACATGTAGCAGACAATGTGCGGCCCAACATGCAGTTTTCCCGCAGAACGGATGAGTTTTAAAACTTAAAGGCTGTGTGATTTTGCAGGAAAACAGCAATTTTTACCCGTAAATCCTCACAGACCAATACACAATTTGAAAAGCACACAAATTTGCAGTAAACCTTATGACAGCACCTTAGTTTTGTTACAATTCAGCATCTACCAGTTTAAATTCAGCCTCTCTTGTATTTCCTTTAAATAACTGTTAGAATAATAAAGAATTATGACATTTACTTACATAATATGACGCCACCTGGTGTTCATACTGTATAGCAATGTGCATATCCATCTACTGAGCTGAGCACTGCTGGTCACACCTGTTCAGTCACTCTTCCCATAATACTCTTTTCATTGAGGAGCACCTAAAAAAAAATAGCTTTCTGCAGGGAATAGAACTGATTTTATTATCTCAGCTGCAGTGAATGCAGAGAAGAAAGACATTTCTGTCAGCACAAAGGATCACAGACCTGGCTGCGGGGACAGTGGCTTAGCATGTGTCACCAACAGCACTCAACTCAGTAGATGGACTTGCACATTGAACACCAGATGGCACCATACTATGTAATCAATTGTCATAACTCTTCCCTGGATCTTTTTAACAGCTTGAAGCTTCATTTTCATAGTGAAAGGTGATCATCCCCTTAAATTTTTTCAGAGTAGGATGTTAATACTTTTATAGCTGTAGACCCATACATACTTACATGGAGGTAGCAGACAAGCCTTAACCATTCTTTATAACTGCGTTCAGTCAACCTTTGTTATAAATGTATGAAGGACGAAAAGAGATGAAATTATTATCACAGTAAAAGGAGATGTAAAATAAACTTTAGTTTAGTTCCAATGTCATAGAAGCAATCTACTATATGTGTGCAGCCGTGTGCCTGGATCTGTCTGAGCAACATCCTAACCTTGTTTGGTTGTTGCTTGTGCATGTCTGGAGCTTCAGGGCATGTGTATGCGTCTTCCGCTGTGAGTTTAGACACACTTGTAAGTTTGAATATTAAAATGATTTTGACACAATGTTTTTCATCCAGATTTTTGCACTGTTTTACCTGAAATTTTCTAGACCACTACTATAAGGGTACAGTCACAGGTATTTAAATGTAATTTTTGAAGCCAAAATTAGGAGTGGATCATAAAAGGAGAGAAAGTATTAAAGGGGTTCTCCGAGGCTGGAAATGCACCCCCCCCTCCCATACGCCCGGGCCCCTCACACTGATTCTACTTACCTTGCTCCCCGCTCCCTGCACCGCTCCTGGTCCCCGCACTGCCGCCGCTGCTTCATCCGGTGTCAGGGGGCGCAGTCAATGGCAGGCGGTGACTGGGACAAGCCTCCCTAGCGTCACCCGCGATGCTAGGGAGGCTTGTCCCTGTCAGCGCCTGCCATTGGCTGTTCCCCCCGACGCTGGATGTTTTCATCCGCGCACAGGGAGATGCAGAAAGGGACCAGGAGCGGCGCGGTGAGCAAGGTAAGTAGAATCAGTGTGAGGTGCTGGGACGTATGGGGGGCCATTTCTGGCCTCGGATAGCATCTTTAAGGACAGCTTCTAATCCTCTTTTTTTTTATCTACTTCTGGTTTTGGCTTCAGAAACTGCATCATAAAACCTAACCATGTACCCTAGCCTAGGGTTCTGAATTTGTGATTTATTATATGTTTTACCATGATTACATTTTTTTGCATGTTTTCAGCATTTGCCAAACCCCAAGATATTTCTAATTCACTGCTAGCCAACAGAAAAAAAACACTGATTGTACTGTCCCTATAAGAGTTATGTTTAAAAATATTGGTTTTCACTACATCAGCAATTGGAATCCTTCCTCTGCCAACAGAGGCCAATGCAGCCTAAAATACAGATCAGTATTTTAGATGCTATTCACTTCTGTGGGGACAATAGGGATTATTAGTATAGATCTTTATTCTCTCCGGTGAAGGCAATGGAGTTAAAAGAAGCATTGATCAGTATTGTCCCCAGAGACATCAATGGACTCCAGCCTAGTTGTATACTCCATTCACTTCAATGAGTCTTGAGTGGGGAGACTGTGGGTATTGGCTGTATTCATATGGACGTATTTGCAGCTCAGTATAAAATCAGAATAAGATACTGTCATAGTGAAGCAGGTAAACCTTTACTGAGGAGAATAAGGCCTCTTTCACACAAGCGATAGAGAATGAACCAGGGCCTGTTCAGGGAAAAACTGATGGGTTTGCATGCAAGCTCAATCGGCTATGTCTGTCATTGCATTCAGTATTTAAATTTTTTTCTGCATGGATGTAATCCATTTTTGATGCGTTTTTCCCACCCATGTAGATAAACTGAAGAATGACACTCATCTTATAGCAGGCATCAGTCAAAAAGATTGCATCTGAATGCCTTTTGTTTTTCGTGCAAGCTTCATTCATTTCTATGGGTTCACGGGTGAGTGAAAATCGCACAATATAGAACACGCTTTCCTGAACGCAGAGATGATCACTGAAAAACGGATTCAGTCCGGATGCTCTCCATTTACAATAAGCATCAAGTCCAGATCAAAAACTTGCTTGTGTGAATAAGACTTAAATTGGATTCTAAGCTTGGATTTAATGAATTGTACATAGTTTCATTCTTGTAATACTGTTCTTTAGTAATAGCATTTATTATAGACCTACCCCGCACCCTCTGTTCATTGTCATTGGAAACAGCCAACTGTCAGAAACCCCCCTAACAGCTTAGCTGAACTACCTGCTGATACTGATCAAAAACTAATCAGGAATTAGGATTGACTGCTGAATAGGGTCCAGTTATATGGTCCATGCCCTAAGTATTTAATTGGTTTGACCCCATAGTATTACCCAAGTTTGCATAGGTTCTGACCATGCATTATTACATTTGACTTTTTTCGTAGCTGTAAGGCCTTTTGGGAGAAGCTAGAAAGTAGTCATACACATAAAAACATATTTCATAGTAATATCACTTACTCTTATCACTTTTAACATCTATTTTGCCTGACTGTGATCTATTCAGACAATCTTGCACTTTTACTTTTCATTTTATGCTTAAAGTGAAGTGATGGTATGAGAAAACATTTATTTTCCAACACTTATTAGAAATCATCTGTATTTCAGGCATTATTAAAGGCTCTTTCTGACTTTCTGCTGAATGTGTGAATAAATATAGCAGCGCTCTTAAAAATATACCCCATAGCATTTTCATTAGACAATGGGAAACACTATGGTTTTCACAAATATTTGGATGTTTGCCAAAAATGAACCTTACACTCTTCTGGAGGAGTCTTACATAACAATGTAATATAAGCTCTCTTCCAATAATACATTCCAAATATAGTAGTCACTTTTAACACAGTTCTTTCCTTGAGTGTAGTCTTATAATTTGCTGTTTCTGGCTGCACAAATGCTAGATAAACACATATTCGCTTTAACCAAGTTGCTGATCTAGCCCCCTTAATTAAGTGTTCTTGCAAGGCAAGGCCACTTACTGTTATCTCACAAATATATTCTTATTATTATAGCCATATTTACCACCCTAACTCCTCCCACAGTTTGTACACTACATAGACAGTAATATACCGAAACGTGCAGATGGTTTCCGATTGGTGTGCTGTTACTTTGTGGAACGTTTCACCGAATGGTTCACGAAATATCAGCGTTTTTGTGGCGAAATTGGTCCCATAAGAATGAATGGCGGATGTTCAAAACTAGAGTGGGAGCTGACAAAAGCTAGAGTGTGAGCTGAAAAATCAGGACATGATATCTAAACTGCCACCACTCCCTCATTTTCTAGCCAACCTACACAAATCTTATATCAAAACTTTCAGCTATCCCTGCTGCCACTAAAAATGTCCACGGCTAAGCCATAGTCCTGATAGTTTTCACAATATGACCATTTGTTTGCAACTCACGCCGCCCATTGACATCCATTAAAACTCCACTCTAGCCACCTCAAATTTGAAGGGCAATTTCTAAACTGCGACTGTGCCTTAATTTTTTATATTTCAGAGACATACTATGCATCAAAATGTAGGTCTGAGTCTTGTGATTCTCACAATATAAATCTATTCGGTGTAGGATTTAAAATTTTTAAACTACAACCGTTTGAAGATGGAAACCGTCAGTGAAATGAGAAAGTTGGAGCAGTTTGTTTTTAACCGCTCTTTTCTGCCCTTGCTGTAGAGTGAGTTGCCATAGGAACCCAGGTGTGTGAGCAGCCAGCAGAGTGACAAAAGCTAGTGTGTGAGCTGAAAAATCAGGACATGATTTCTAATCTGCCACCACTCCCTCATTTTCAAGCCCACCTACACAAATCGGCTGCTAATGTTTTTATAAATGTATGTTTTAATTTAACTGTGAAGCACTTTGGGCAACAACATTGCAATTAAATGTGCTATATAAATAAATAAAAGTTGAAATGCATTTCTCACTCTATCAAGCTTGCCATGGGCACTTTTTAAATTTGATCAATCAATTGGTTAGTGTAATGTTTACTATCTTTACTCACTCCAAACACTCCACACAGTTAATCTGCCCACTCCATAAAGTTACTCTGCCCAGTCCAACCTTTCCACAGTTACTCCAGCCACTACACCCAGTTACTCCGCCCACTCCAGTTCTAGACTACTGGTGGAGGCAAGAACACCACACAATTTCCCCAGAAATTGTAGCTATTCTAGTATACTATATAATATCCATTTGCAACAAGCTAAAATTCTATATGAAGACTTTTATAAATGGTTTCCAACAATAAGATAGATTGTCTACAGTCCATGCAAATGTAATTTCCCAGTAAGTCTCTTTTTAATACGTTTGTAGAACGCATTTACTTAGGGGCAGCATAGGATAGAGGGGGGTGCTGGGCTCAGGGATATGTAATTTTCTATCATATGATGCAGTGACGGACAGCTCTCCCTGGATATATGTTCAAACACCAAAAAATAGCTGTCAATCACTGTTTATGCACAAGGGAAAGTAGGACTCACATGTAGGGATGAGCGAACCCGTGGAAGCTTGGGTTCGCCGGGTTCGGTCAAACTGCAGGTCAAATTTCGGGTTCGGGACCCGAACTTGACCCTGAACTCTATTGAAGTCAATGGGGACCTGAACTTCACTTTATTATTTTCCGTTATAACATGGTTATATCGGAAAATGATAGCATTCTTAAGACAGAATGCAAAACAATATGTCCATTTAGGGGTTAATAAAAAAAACATTTATGGGTTAGAAAAAACCCTGTGATATGCCTGATGACATCACCACGTGGGAGAGCACAGTGACATCATTGCGCACATTGCAAGTCCTTTGGCAGGTACTGTTCAGTGAAGACAGAAGAAGCTGCTGCAGCACGATCAGGTGGATGAGGTGAATTGATTCTTTTTTTTTTTACCCCCTAAATGGGCCATATTGTTTTGCATTCTGTCTAGCATTGTAAATGCTATTATTTTCCGATATAACCATGTAATAACGGAAAATAATAAAATTGCCCGAACACCGAACCCGGACTTCAGTGAAAAAGTCTGGGTTTGGGTCCGGGTACCCGAACTCGCAACTTGTTCGGTACGAACTTTGTAGTTTGGGTTCGCTCATGCCTACTCACAGATAATGAGGGACGAACATCTGCCGGGACGGTTCGCGAATGCGATCGCGCGAACACGATCAAATGTTCACGAACAGCAAGTTCGCGGCGGGTCCCATTCATTTTAATGGCAGGCGAACCTGAAAAACCTTCAGCTCATATTTGCAGCCAAGAAATAATTACTAGAAGTGCACAAATAGTCCCACAACATGGATAGTGACATACCAGATGTATTATTCGAATTTGCGATCTCCATTTATTATTTTTTTCAATGCGAAATATCGGCAATATAATTTTCGCGTACGTGCATGCGCAAATGCACTATACAGTACCCAAATGCACTATAAAGAAAGTATATTGGTATATAACACCCCGCTTCAATCAGTTTTTTTGGGGGGCGACTGGTATATCACACCAGTAGAAATTATTTGTTTCAATAACGCTTGTCCCTCTATATACCTGCAGTATCGCAGCAGAACCGCACACAACTGCTGCACAATACAAATGCACTATAATATACTTTCTAACATAGAAAGTATATTATAACATTGTACAAGGAAGGCAATCCATTAGAATATACATAAAGATAAAACGTAACCTTTAATAATTTTACTATGAGGGTCCATTTACACGTCCGTAAGTGTTTTGCGGATCCGCAAAACACGGACACCAGCAATGTGCATTTCGCAATTTGTGGACCGCACATCGTCGGCACTATGATAGAAAATGCCTAATCTTGTCTGCAATTGCGGACAAGAATAGGACATGTTCTATTTTTTTGCGGAAACGGAAGCACAGATGCGGAAGTGCGGATCCGCAAATGCGGAAGTGCGGATCCGCAAATGCGGATGCGGACAGAACATTCCGGCCTCATGGAACATGAATGGGTCTGCACCCGTTCCGCAAAATTGCGGAACGGATGCGGACCCATTTTGCAGACGTGTGAATGGAAAAGATATCCCCCAAAATGAAAATAAATTAAATTATTAAAGTTAAAGGGGTTCTGCACTTTGTTTCTGCACTTTGGTCCGACACCCAGGACCCCTGCCGATCAGATGTTTGAGAAGGCAGCTGCGCTCCAGCAGCGACACGGCCTTCTCACTGTTTACGGTAAACAGCGGGAAGGCCCGCTGCCTTCTCAAACAGCTGATCGGCGGGGGTCCCGGTAGGATAGATCATCAGTTAAAACAAAGTGCAGAACCCCTTTAAGCAAAAAGCATAGATGTGGTAGGCAATAAGTGCTCGGCGGCACTAAATCAGGTGCTCGGCGGCACCAAATCAGAAACCATATGTCCTACCACAATCCGGGGGGGTTCCAGTGCACATCCATGAATCCCGGAGGAAAAGCAAAAAACATCTATCCCTGGGCTAGATGATGATGTGGTATTGAAGGACAGGGTGGGCAAAAAACTGTCCCTGATATTGCCCTACAGGGGAGTGCTATTCTGGCCCTGATAGCCTAACCACAGACCACCTGACCTGATAAGAGCGACCCCGTCCAGAACCTTACCCTATATAAAAATGCCCCTAGCCCCTAGGCCCCTGACTTCCAGGTGATCACTATATAGATCTATGTGTTTTTGACTCATTATAAAAGTATAAGTATATTGCACCCCTCTGTGTATCACACATATCGATAGCACACCTATACTAGTCCTTAAAATGACTTTTGTGGCCCTATTAGCTAGCGTTTGGTGTCCCTAACAGTCTGTCCCTGCTCCACACAACAACCTCTCCCTACACTGGCAAAACACTGAATGTAAAATGGCGGCCAGATCAGGTTTATTTATAAGGTAGGGGGTATGTCCATGTGCTGAAATGTCTCAATTGGCTGTCCTGTACCACCTGATGGATGCGTCATAGGTCAAAGTTCTTCATAATGTAAAAGAATATGGCAGGCGCGAATTTCTCCATATGTTCGCATGTTCGGCGAATCGCGAACACGCAAAGTTCACCGCAAAACGACCACCGGGCGAACCGCAAGGCCATCTCTACTCACAGACTTTCTCTATAGCTGACCTTAAGATTTTCAATCGTTAGCTATTTCACTTGACTCCACCATAAACATGCATGCTCGGCTCCACCAAATGAGCATGCTTATTTTAATAGGTAAAGTCCCTTATCTATAATATTGGATGCTTTCTGTTTTTCTTTTATATTAGACATGAGAAGTACTTGGAATATTATATTGACAGGGGTAGTAAATTAAGGGAAATTTCACTAAAACATTTTAATATGTAATACATGATAGATGAGCACATTGGCAGAATTCCCAACTTCCTTTGGTGCTGCACAGAAACCTCCGATACTGGGTATCTAACACATAGAAAATGCCATTTAAATGAAAGCCAAATTGATCTGGATTGTGTGTCCGAGATTTCCAGTAGCAGAAAGGGCCCAAAGGTGCTGTTCTGGAGCTGCACAGTCTTTACATTTCAGCAGTTGGGGATAGTCCAAGCTCAGTCCTTTGTAATCTCATGCTGACATTTTTGGTGGAATTTCCACTTTAAAGGCGTATTCTGGTTAGATTAAGTTATGAACGGAGCGGCCGGTCGCACATGCACATGGCTGTTCATTCATTTCAGGGTGACTGGAGGGGGTACAGGTCCTCCATTTTCATGACGGGTGGGGGTCCCAACACTGGATAGGGGATATCTCTATCTAACTGGAAAAGGTTTTTCATATAGAATTTTTTGGGGGGCAGTGTAGCATTAGTTATGCACTATTATGTAAAAATACAGTTTTGTTCTTTCTAGAATAATGTCTTTCTAAAGCTATGCTTGATAAGTGCTAGAAAATTAGCTATAAGATGATAATTGTTGGCACAACACACATAAGATTTCTTTTGCCAAATCATGCATACTAGAGAAAATCTCTAGGCTAGGGGATGTTTTTATATCCATTATTACTCATCAACAAATTGCTAATTATTTTGATTATCTGCTTCATCTCTGCTTTTTATTGTAGCCATTACCCTCTGGGCTCACGATAGGCAAATTAGGAGTTTTTATAACATTGATACATTTTAATCTGCCATGCCTGTAAACTCCATTTTTGTTACATTATGTTTGACATATGAATTATTAAAGGGGTTGTTCAAGTTAAAGAGGTATTCCGGCTTTGCAATTTTCAGCATCAAATGACAGTAAACAACATGTTATCACTTAGTAATAGTGATTGTTTATCTGTAACGCCCCATTTTTCTGCATTCCATCATCATCACGAGACATTTTCTACTGTCTTGGTTCCTTATCCTGATGACATCAAATCTACATCTGAGGCGTGACAAGGCTTGTAGGCCTGAAGACACAACATCATCAATGGCCTTACCTCTGAGGGCGATGCTCTGCTTATTCTCCTGGACCTTAGCCTGTCAGCAATGATGCTGTGTCTTAGGCCTCATGCACACAAATGTATTTTGTTTCCATGTCCGTTCAGGTTTTTTTTTTTTGCGAATAGGATGCAGACCCTTTCATTTCAATGGGTCCACAAAAAATGTGCTATCCTCATCCGTATGTCTGTTCCGTAGCCCTGCAAAAAAAAAATAACATGTCCTATTCCTGTCCGTTTTAGGCATTGTTACAATGGATCCACACAAAAAACGGATGGCATATGGATGTCATCCTTTTTTTTTGCGGACAGCAAAACACATACGGTCGTGTGCATGTAGCCTTAGGGCGGGAATTTTCTAGCAGGTCTTCAAGCAGGCTTAATTCTAAGATGTTCAAGCTGGAAGGGGAGGGGATGCAAACCTGATGCTGCAGACACTGCCCCCGAGTCTTGTACCAGGATGTAAACACAGGTAGGGGTCACAGATCGCATTTATGATGGAGGAGCCAAAATGCGCTCAGAACTTCATCTTCTGCAATAAGGTTGAATACTAGTGTAACTTTTTTCTTTGCATAACCCGAAAATCCCTTTAAATAAAAATTCAGGCAGCCGCTGGGAATGGTCTAAAATAACCAAAAAATCAATACTCACCCGTTTTAATCCCCTGCTTCTTCATCACTGCACTCTGGTTCTCTCTGCTCTTGTATTTTTTTCTGCCTGCAGCAGTGACTAGTGTTGAGCGCGAATAATATAATCGCGAATTTAGGCATTTTTATTTTATTTATAAAAAAATACCAAATAAACCAAAAATTGAGAAAAATTAGCAAATTTACAAATATCAATTTCTCTACTTTTATAATAGACAGTAATAACTCCAAAAATAGTTACTACTTTACATTTCCCATATGTCTACTTCATGTTTGGATCATTTTGTAAATGCCATTTCATTTTTTGGGGAGGTTAGAAAGCTTAGAAGTTTAGAAGCAAATCTTGAAATATTTCTGAAAATTTCCAAAACCCACTTTTTGAGGATCAGTTTAGGTCTGAAGTCACTTTGTTAGGCCTCTTTCACACGGCCGTTTTTTTTTTCCGTTTTGCGGGCCGTTTTTTGCAGTCCGTATACGGTCCGTATACGGAACCATTCATTTCAATGGTTCCGCAAAAAAAACGGAATGTGTTCCGTATGCATTCCGTTTCCGTATTTCCGTTTTTCCGTTCCGTTTAAAGATAGAACATGTCCTATATTTGGCCGCAAATCACGTTCCGTTGCTCCATTAAAGTCTATGGGTCCGCAAAAAAACGTAATGCATACGGAAATGCATCCGTATGTCTTCCGTATCCGTTCCGTTTTTTGCGGAACCATCTATTGAAAATGTTATGCCCAGCCCAATTTTTTCTATGAAATTACTGTACACTGTATATGCCATACGGAAAAACGGAACGGAAAAACGGAACGGAAACGGAAACACAACGGAAACAAACGGACCGCAAACCACTGAAAAAGACATACTGTCGTGTGAAAGAGGCCTTAGGGTTACATAATAGAAACCACCCAAAAATGACCCCATTTTGGAAACTACACCCCTCAAGGTATTCAAAACTCATTTTACAAACTTTGTTAACCCTTTAGGTGTTCCACATGAATTAATGGAAAATGGAGATAAAATTTCCGAATTTCACTTTTTTGGGCAGATTTTCCATTTTAATAATTTTTTCCCCCACTAACAAAGCAAGGGTTAACAGCCAAACAAAACTCAATACTTATTGCCCTGATTCTGTAGTTTAAAGAAACACCCCATATGTGGTCGTAAACTGCTGTACGGGCACACGGCATTGCGCAGAAGGAAAGGAACGCCATATGGTTTTTGGAAAGCGGACTTCACTGGGATAATTTTAAGCTGCCACATTTCAAATTGAAGACCCCCTTATGCACCCCTACAGTAGAAACTCCAAAAAAAGTGACCCCATTTTGGAAACTACGGGATAAGGTGGCAGTTTTGTTGGCACTATTTTAGGGTACATATGATTTTTGGTTGCTCTATATTACACTTTTTGTGAGGCAAGATAACCAAAAATAGCTGTTTTGGCACTTTTTTTATTTTTTGCTATTTACAATGTTCATCTGACAGGTTAGATCATGTAATATTTTTATAGAGCAGGTTGTTACGGACGTAGCGATACCTAATATGTTTTTTTATTTATTTATGTTTTACACAATAACAGCATTTTAGAATTTTGAAAAATCATGTTTCAGTGTCTCCATATTCTAAGAGCCCTATTTTTTTTTTTTTTTGGGTGATTGTCAAATTTTTTGCACGATGAGATCAGGGTTTAATTGGTACAATTTTGTGGTGCGTTGTCATTTGATCGCTTGGTATTACACTTTTTGTGATGTAAGTTGACAAAAAATGGCACTTTTTACATAATTACGCACGTGTCAATACCTAATATGTATACTTTTTTTTATTTATGTAAGTTTTACACAATGATATCCTTTTTTAAACCCAAAAAATCATGTTTTAGTGTCTCCATAGTCTGAGAGCCATAGTTTTTTCGGTTTTTGGGCGATTGTTTTAGGTAGGGTATCATTTTTGCGAGATGAGATAACGGTTTGATTAGCACTATTTTGGGGTGCATATAGATTTTTGATTTCTTGCTATTACACTTTGTGATGTAAGTTGACAAAAAATAGCTTTTTTGACAAAAATGTTATTATCATTTATTTTACGGTGTTCACCCGTAGGGGTTAGGTCATTTGGTATTTTATAGAACAGGTTTTTACGAACGCGGCGATACCTAATATGTCATTTTATATATATATATATATATATATATATATATATTTAACACAATAAAAGCATTTTTTTTTTTTTATCATGTTTTAGTGTCTCCATAGTCTGAGAGCCATAGTTTTTTTTTTTTTTGGGCAATTGTCTTAGGTAGGAGCTCATTTTTTGTGGGATGGGGGGACGGTTAGATTGGTACTATTTTGGGGGGCATATGCCTTTTTGATCACTTGGTGTTGCACTTTTAGTGATGTAAGGTGACAAAAAAAAGTTTTTTTAGCACAGTGTTTATTATTATTTTTTTACGGTGTTCATCTGAGGGTGTTCATGTGATATTTTTATAGAGCCGAATATGGCGATACCAAATATGTCTACTTTTCTTTTTTCACTATTTTTTACAATTTGTTTTTCACTTTATTTTCGGAAAAAGACGCTTTATTTTTTTGTCCCACTCTGGGACTTCAACTTTTGGGGTTCTGATCCCCTTTACAATGCATCACAATACTTCTGTATTGTGATGCATTGGCTGTAAGTGTATTACAGACTGTAACACACTTACAGCCTGCTTGCCTGTGAGATCCAGGGGGCTGGATCTCATTGGCTCTCCCAGAAGGCATTGGGGACTCGATGGCTGCTTCCTCCCTGCACGGACATTGCACGTGCCATGGTCAGCGCTGACTGCTGCCGTGTAGGGGTTAATGTGCCGGCATCAGTGATTTCGCCGATGCTGGCGCATACATCCGGACTCCTGCCATGGATCGGGCGGGCGCAGCTCCTGCACCCACCCAATCAGCGCGCCGTACATGTACGGTTCTGGACGTTATGTCACGTCCAGTTGCTGGGCGTTAAGGGTTTAAGTTGGATGGCTTGGGGGGACCTGTACACCTAGATCATTATCATTAGGGTGACAAAAATTGTAATTAGTTTTTTTTTTATGCCAGCTAACTCTTCTTTCACTGCTTAGGAAAGCTGTATAAAAAAAATTCAGTTTTCTAATTGTCCTAATATTATATTCAATAACCTTTCTATACTTTTTTGTCATGTAAACTAATTAGTATAAACTTAAATATGGGAAAAACATGCAAAGAGTGTTTCAGCTGAAAAACAAGGCAGATTCTGCTAATTTGCATGTCTTTCCCATATTGAAGTTTATGTAAATGAGTTTACATGACAAAACAGTATAGCAAGGTTATTGAATATAATATTAGGACAATTAGAAAACTGAAAATGTTTATGCAGCCCTCCTAAGAAGTGAGAGAAGAGTTAGCTGGCATCCAAAAAAATGTTTTTACAATTTATGTCACCCTAATGATAATGATCTAGGTGCGCAGCCCCCCCCCCCCCCCTTCCCCACGCCATCCAACTTAAATCAAGCAACTTTGAAGCTTACTGGCTCTGAGTCAGATGAGAATTGAATTTGAATGTCTCATAGTGCACAAGACTGCCATTGTAAGGTATGCTGACTGTACCTGTCTCATGGATAGGTTATTGGTTAGCACGTACCTGGCTTTTGGCATACAGCCTTTGTGTAATTGTCTGTTTATTATATGTTATAGATAATGAAATTGCATGCGCATATTATATTACTGATTTTCATAATCATGAATTCTCAAATATAAATATTGCCTATGCCGCTCATCACTAGCAGTGTGTGATGACCAATATGAGCAGAGAGAAGAAAATACTTACTGACTAATGGAGGAACTGCTTTCCATAGTTAGAATAACGTGCTGCATTGTTCTAAATATGAAATTCCACAGAACACTTGTCTGTATTTTGCATTTTGCATTCATTTGGGAAAAAAAGCAAAGATCGAATTCATGCAGAACATAGTTATGTTGGTCTAATAATACACTAATTGTTTTTGCTGTAATCACAAAGAAACACTTATGCTCCAATAAAGCTAGTGCTCCATATGGCAGTGAGTATTGCTGTGCCACTACAGCGCTTCAGTTTGTGAGGCAGGAGGCTGTGATGGTGATTGTGCACCCATATGTTTTCTTGTGATGTTGCTCTTTGCTTGCTATTAAGTACTGGCAAGAACAGATTTTACTGACTGTTGCAGGGGTGGGGGTTCATAGACTACACTACTGTTCATTTCTTATCGATATTATGAATATTATTTATTTTATTTGTATGCCTTTAGCTGTACAGTGTTGCCATGATTTGTGCAAAATTGAAAGTTATGCATGACCTTACATTTGTATGGTCAAATAGCGGTAACATGTAGTGTATTTTGTATCAACTATGGGTCTTGGACGGTGGAAGAGGGCCTCCCAAAGCCTATGGATTTTACAAGAATCAGTGACAAGGACGACATCTTCCATACTTCAGCACAAATGTTATCTTTCTCCAGTGGGAAAAGATGATGGATGCAACAGATGGGAACTATTAATGTGACGTATTGCAACAAATGCATCCATTTTTCTATCTGTCGTCAATCTAATGTACAGCATATTAACAAAAAACTGAACACAATGTAGGGTATCTTTTTTAAGCATTTATAAGGCCAGATTCATACACATACAGCTGTTGATATTTTAAATTTTTTTGGGAAAATGAGGACTGGATACAAACAATGAAGTAACTAAAAATGATTGGGCCCCACAGCAATTTTTGAACGGGCCCCCCCCCCCCCCCCCCACACACCAGCAAATTCTTTGCAACCCCCTCCTCCCATGCAACCCCCACTCCTGTGGCTAGTCAAGATCGGGCTCAGATGAGGCCTGGCAACCGCTCAGTCCATTTCCTACAGTGTCTCTGTATACAATCTTATTTTGTAATACTGTTGAGGGAGCCCTGACAACTCCTCTGAGTTCGGGCCCCAAAGCATCCAATTCCCTTGCTTCCCCTATAGCTATGCCCCTTGATACAAAGAAAGAAAGAATATAATGGTGTGTTTAGACCGTGCAATTGGGTTCATGAAAAATAAATGCATTAAAAAATCACATGCCTTTTTGCTGCTGTTCTCGATGCAGTTGCAGTCTTTATAGGTGAAATGCATTCACTTAACATATTTTCCCTCAAAAAATTAAAACAGCAACACTGCATCCAGCTGTTTCTGCAATGCAATGTTGAAGTCGTTTTAGCTGCCTCCAACTGCACAGTCTGAATAAACTCTAAGGGCTCATTCACACGACCGTATTTATGTGTCCTCATCCACTCCGCAATTTTGCGGAACAGATGCGGACCCATTGATCTCAATGGGGCAGCAAAACATGCAGACAGCACGCCACCTGCTGTCCACAACCGTACTTCCATTCCACAGCCCCGCAAGAAAGACACATGTCCTATTCTTGTCTGCATTGGCATTTTTATCATAGGGCTGGACGTTCTGTTCCACAAAATGCGGAAACCACAAGGCCAGTAACCATGTTTTGCCGATCTGCAATCTGCGAACCGCAAAACACATACAGTCATCTGAATAAGCTGCATTTTTGCCGCATGGGAATCCACACGGAAACAATGTGCGTATTCCGTATAGTGTGCAGGTAACCTAAGATCTACCATTCACATTTAATAGTTTTCAGCCGAAAGATCTTTTAACTGACAGTTATCTCTTCCGACTCCCTTCCAGGTCCCATACACATATACCTTCAGCCCAGCTGAAAGTTTATATGTACATATGAATTTAATGGGGAGACAAGAGAAAGCTCAGACCCTTATGGCGGCAGCTTATCTCCTGGGAGAACAAAAGAACATGGCGAAAATGTTTAATTCGCCCGATCCTTTTTTTACCTGACATCATCTATCTCGGGAGAGTTAAGAGATCCCCATACACTTTAGACGGTCGGCTGAACCCACCGTTCTCGATGGATTTGTATGACAACACACTAATGTGTATGGGGGCTTTAAAGAAATTGTGCAAGAATGAAGGGCGGTGGCAACCCCCCACCACCCCTACTTGGCTGGACCCATAAAGGGAAGCTGGCTCCCTGCTCCTTCTCCTCCTAGCCTGTGATGCTCCGCTGGGCTCCCTGGCTGTAAACATCCAGTTTGACATCGCCTACAGCCAATCACTGGCCGCAGCAGTGACTGGCTCCCTTTATGACGTGACAGTGATTGGCTGCAGCAATGTTAAACCGGATGTTTTCAGCGAGGGAGCCCAGCATAGCATCGCAGGCCAGAAGGAGAAGGAGTGGGGAGCCAGCCCTGGGAAGCATTGACTTGAATAGGGCTGGGCTGCATCTGTCACTGGCCTAGGAAGTGGCTGTGGTGCTAAAGGCCTCTTCTAACAGCTGATCGGCAGGGGTCTGGGTTGTCGTACCCCTGCAGATCAACTACTGATGACGTATCCTGAGGATAACAAGAAGCACCACAGCACTCAGAATATAATTAAGTTACACAGTTTATTTTAGTCAATCCAAAGTGTTACTTTGAAATAACCAATGGTTTGGTCCTACCAGGACCTTGTTCGTGCCAATATGGAGATTGTATGGCGTTCCATAGACGTATTGGCCGTGAACAAGGTCCTGGTAGGACCTTAACATTGGCATGTCAATGTAACACTTTGGATGGAATAAAATAACTTGTGGATCTAAATTATATTCTGAGAGCCATGGTGCTTCTTGATATACTTTGGGAAAATCTCCCAACCACTGAGCACCAGTACATCATCATTATCTTGGTGTGCCAACCATCTTCCTCTTCTCTGTCCTGAACATAAGTCATAAATATCTTTTTCCTGGATAATCTTTTTTTATCCTTGTAAGCATCAATGGGGAATAAAAGTAGATGAGGAAGGCATGTAATGGATTTCTACAATGCACAGACTTAAATCATAATGCAGACCTGAAGAGGTTAATGCAGACTGATTTTCAAGGACCATGAAGTGGATGGGCACCTTGAAATGTGCTAAACGGATAAGCAGGAGCATATGTTCATGTGAAGAAGTTGGTCTTCAGTTTTTTCCTTCCTATGTGACCTTTGTCCCTTTCATAAGGCAGTAGCGGTATATGTTTCCACTCCAGACTTTCCTTCGAAATAATGTAACAAACTTTAGGTTTGAAGCAACATGCACAAAAAATAGTACAAAGGGTAAAAAGTTGGAGTAAAAAGGATTGACCACATCTCTCTTTGTAACTGTTCTTGGGGCCCCTTCTTCTTTCTTCTAACAGCAAAACGCTGAAATCTGATACGAGGAATTCACTGTACAGGCCTGTGGAAGAAAAGGGGGAGGAAGTCTAGTTCATTCTGATTAGTTCTGTGATGCTGGCAAGAAAGGGGGGAGAGCAAAGAACCATGCTGTTTATAAAGCCAAGGAAAAACATATTGTGTGATAAGCCAAACTTAGTCTCACGCCTGTAACTCTTAAATGTGGAGACGTTCTAGAGAGAAGCAGTGTGTTAACAGGCGGATTGAAACGCCTGGACTGAAGATTACACTCTGAAAGGAAAGGCTGGATCACATAAAGGGATGCATGGAAATTCACAGGAAATAGGAGCAGGGCATGTATTTGCCTCTTGGCCTCACTTCATCTTGTGAATTGAAGGAGGATGATGGCCAAATGTTTCCTTATGCCTGCTCTCTAAATATAATGACGGTTCACAGATCTTGCAATATGCTTAATTGAATGGGTAAAAAAAAAAAAAAAGTCAAGATCACCTTCAAATGAAATGAAGTCTTTTAAAAGACCATTTTAATTTGGCAAATTATTCATTATGATATTTTTGGCACTAAACGTTAGGTTTTTATTACAGCCTGTGCTCAACTGAATGATTAGGAAAAGTTTTGTCTTCAGAAATTGACATTCTTATATAGAGAGTGGTTGGACAAGTATAATATATGTAGTGGTACCTAAGCCTTTCACAGGCTTCTGTAGGTAACACTGCAGGAAACAATGGTGCAAGTCAGGGGTCTGACGAAGCGTGACTGTGCGCGAAACGGCCGCCGCCGCTGCTGCATGTGAAAGTAGGCATACTGCACCCAGCCGTGTGTAATCTATGTATTGAGCTTTGGAAATAATGATTGAAGCAAGAAAATACTTCAGTGGTGAGTGCTGCCTGTTCTTCTTCCTCTTCTATGTGTAATATATGCAGTGGTACCTAAGCCTTTCACAGGCTTCTGTAGGTAACACTGCAGGAAACAATGGTGCAAGTCACCACCTATATGATTCTAAAACGGTCTCATCGTGGTGGAGGAATATGTCACAGTCACAGTTATAGTCAGACTTTTCCAACAGTTTTTTGTGGTACTTGTATTGTTAGGCAAAAACTGTTTCATACATACATCCCAGGTCAATGGTATGCAAGTAATTTTTTGAATGAGGCTGATTTGTCACATGTAAGAATGTCTGAGGAACACGTCTCACATGAGGCCATTCAATTCAAATATTTGCCACAGCACCTTTCTGGGTTTTCTGGACTGTAGGCTGGAGCTGTGCACAGACTTTTGTAGTACGACAGTTTTCTTGTCCACTGTTCAGTGACTTGTGTGTAGCAGCCTGTTGGCAGTTTTGACCCTGGAAAAACTGCTGACAGTCCTTGGAAGATGCTGTGGACAGCTGTACCTTTGCCAATTCCTTTATTATCAGCATCACTATGAAGAAGAACTTTTAATCAAACACATACCAGAAGGCGGTCCTTCACTCTGACATGCTCTTTGCAGTCCCATGTACCACAACCCCTCCCCTCTGAGTGATGGCCAAAGGGTCCAAACAGGAGAAGTCCACAGCCATCACTCACAGCAGAGATAGGAGAAACTTCAGCGTGAGGGACCACCTTCAGGAATCTGGTGCCACCAAATTAAAAGTTCTTTTTCACAGTGAGGCTTATAATATAAACATGTAAAAAGATATGTTTAAAGGGAACCTGTCATGTTAAAGATTGTGTTTGAGCTGCAGACAGCAAGTTATAGTGCGCATGCCCCGGCCAAGCAACGGATAGCACAGGCGCCGGATCTAGCTGCAGAGGAGGACGCAAATGAAGAGCGGGGCGGGCAGAGGAAGAGGCTGGGGCGGGGATATGACGAAAAGAGGCAGAACAGCCTGGGCACCAACAAGGTGAACGCCGCCCTGGGCACTTGCGAGCCCTAATTTACATATGAATAAAAGTCTGTTTTTGCCTTGGGGGAACTTCACAAGAAAACATCAAAGGTACCATTAGAATCATAGACTGCTATGCTAGAGCGCTATGTAAGCGGTCTATAAGGTCAAAATCTGGTGACAGACTCCCTTTAAATTCCTGTTCATTCTGGACTTTGAAGTCAAGGAGGCGGTCCTATTAGTGATTGACAGATATCTGTCTATACACAGTGATAGAGGTAAGGCTGTCAATCACTGATATCACTGACATCAAAGTCCAGAATGAGCATGGATATAAATGATAGCCAGATATCCCTCAAATGAAGGAAAACCGAGCAAAGGGGTGTCCCCATTACAGAGATCACCAAATCCACCATATTAAGTGGCCCCTATGTCAAGATCCCGCTCTTTTACAAGCTTTAAGGATGTGACGGGGAAGACCTAAGCCAGTTATCCATCCACAGACAGCTGTTAAATGAGGCTCCACAGTGTTTTCTGTAGCTGTTTCCCCGTCACATCCTTAAAGGGAACCTGTCACCTCCAAAAACCATCCCAAGCCGCCAGCAGTACCTGAGAGTAGCCCACAGTGTCTTTCTAATGATCATTTTCGTTCAGCAGTCAGATGTTGTAAAAGCTCTGAAAATAATCTTTTATCCCATGCCGGCGCGCTTCTCTAGTCATGTTTGAAGTCAAGGGGGCAGCGGCCTCCTTGCTTCAAGTCACGGTAACCAGGCCCCCTTTCCCTGCCCCTTCACTGTGATTGACAGCTGACAGTTCGGCTGGCTTTGCCAAACTCTCTACATAAGCGCTGTCAGCCACAGCTAGGGGCAGGGAAGGAGGCGTGGTTATCTAGACTTGAAGCAAGGAGGCCGCTGCCCCCTTGACTTCAAGCATGACTAGAGAAGCGCGCCGGCAGGGGATAAAAGAACGTTTTCACAGCTTTTACCACATCTGACTGCTGAACGAAAATGATCATTAGAAACACGCTGCGGGCTACTCTCAGGTACTGCTGGCGGCTTGGGATGGTTTTTGGAGGTGACAGGTTCCCTTTAAAACTTGTAAAAGAGCAGGATCTTGACATAGGGGCCACTTAATATGGTGGATTTGGTGATCTCTGTAATGGGGGCACCCCTTTGCTCGGTTTTCCTTCCTTTGAGGGATATCTGGCTATCACTGTGTTGAAGACCCATAACTGGGGCTCCACGGTTATTTTGCATATTACTGTGTCCCAGGGAGCTTTGCACTTTGGATTGCTGTGTCGAGACTCTTAAATGAGGCTCCACAGTGTTTTCTGTAGCCGGTCTCCCTAAGATCAGCTATTGTTTTGTTTATGGATATAAATGAGTAAATTACAAGTTATGCTGAATTCTTTCCCATAAATCTATTTGTCAATCTGCACAGCTCCTCCTGCTCTATAACATGCCATCTGTAGCTTACATTGCACTTTAATCGTGACAGATTCCGTGTAAACAGCTTTCCACAACTCCTATACAGCCTTCTCAGCAGTTTTTAGGGTCAAAACTGCTGACAGACTCCCTTTAAGGGTCCATTCACACGTCCGCAATTTCGTTCCCGAAAAAAATAGACCATGTCCTATTCTTGTCCGCAATTGCGGACAAGAACAGGCATATTCTATTAGTGCCGGCAATGTGCGGTCCGCACAATGCGGAACGCACATTGCCACTGTCCGTGTTTTGCGGATCCGTGGATCTGCTAAACTTGTTGCGGACGTGTGAATGGACCCTAAGTATAATTTGCATACTACTTGATATGTGACTTTATGGAACTTTTTTCATTCATGTTTTTTGTTCTGTTATATTTTTGACAAGTCGTATGAAAATCTCGTGAAAGTCTCAAAATAATGGAGTGAAAAAGTCACAAATTTTGGCGCAATCGCTAAAACTGTGCAAAAATGTGCGACTTTTATTGGCTCTGTGCTATGCTCGCCGGTTTTCTGAAAGTGGGTGTGTTTTCGTATGTAAAGGAATCTCTAGACAGATTTACTATTGCGACAATTTAAAAAGTCGCAAAAAATTGCGCAATTTCACTCCAGTGAGGACCACGCTTATCGTATGCGACTTTTTAATAGAACATGCGACTTTTTAGTAAAGAGGTGCGACTTTTGTAAAGCCGCTTACTGAAGGATAAACTGCTACCGTCAAACCACATTTATCACCGTATTAAAGGACCATTAATAAATCTGACTTAGCCAAAAGTGACTTTGGACATATGTAAAAGTGGAGTAAGATGGAAGTGTAATGATAAATCTGACCCATTGTTCCTCTGGATTGTAATCCCAGCACCACTTTTATGTATGTGTTGCTCTTAGTACAGTGTATAAGACAATTACTTCCCCCTGTAACAATTCAGAACTATTTTATTCTTTGTAACATATTGTCATGAATGGATTGTAACGGACAATAGCGTCTATGTTCAATGACAACCATTGTGTTAACTAGAGGTGTAGTGCAGAGAATAATACGAGATAGCACAGTTGTCTAAGAGATCAAAATTCTTCATCTTACTTCCCGGCAATGAAACAAGAAAACTAAATAGGAGAACTTAACGGAATTAGATTGAAATAGGAAAATGGAATAATGCATGCTCTGAAACTGGAGGAAGGAAGGGCAAATGGAGTTAGCACGAAAAAGAGAAAGATTGGAGGAGGGGAGGGGAAGAGGTGAACTTAAATATGCAGCGTATCCTGGATCCAGATGCATGAAGCCATGTGTGAAAGTAATAGCAAAGACTGAACGAGCTATGCCAGAATGATAAAACGTCTACATTATGAGGAAGTGATAAATTAAAGGGAAGGTTATTTAGGAGCAAAACAGAAAGCAAACAGTAGGCATCACAGACAGATGTCTGGGCAATGCTTGCTATTCCTAAAACTGCCCATAGACCTTGAAGGTTATTCAGCAGATGCTGCTCATTCGGACAGGATCCATATCTATGGGGTCCTAATGCAGTCTCCTGACATCTTAAAACATGGATATGTACACTTGTACTGTTAAAGCCAAGCCAACTTGTATGTTAATGGGGGAGGGACTGGTAGATGTTGGGACTAGATTGCCGTGTGGCCATGTCTAATGGCTTTTACAATCCTATCCTGTCAGAAAGATTACCTGATGATCAACTGATCAAATGGTGTCCTACTGCAAGCTCCCCCAGATGTATTCTGTGAAAGAACCCCAAAACAATAGCTCATTTCCCCTACTGTGCCCCCCATTGTATGGCGCTCAAGTCATTGGGCTATCTGAATAAAAGAAAGACATGCCGGGCGACCTGACGGAGGAGGCAATTTGCCTCCGAAATGCGTTGTTTCTAAGTGTGTATCAATAAAAAAACAAGAATTGGATGTCATCCCGATGGCCTCCTGCTTCTGTGACAGTTCCCATCTATAGAAGACTTCTTTCTTCATACGTCTTCACAAACTAGGGCCCTCCAGATGTCCATTGTAGCTTCCCTCTAGTCCTGTAAATTATGAAGGTCTGGAATAAAGGGGGCTATCACCTCAGAATTTATTTAAATAGATTCTAAACCAGAGGCCCCTTTAAGTGAGTGTATTTTTCGGACATGGTGCATAAGGGCTCATGCACGCGAATGTGTGGTGGCCGTGCCCGTATTGCGGCCCACAAGCAGCGGTTCCGCAATATATGGGCACTGGCCGTATGCGCACTGTATCACGGATGCGGACCTGAATGGGTCTGCAAGCTGCAGTCCAGAAGATAAGGGGCGGAAACATTTCGGTCTGTGCCTGGCCCTGTAAGAAGTAGAACATGCTCTATTTTCTTGTGGTGAATGGGTCTGCATCCATCAGCGCCGGCCACACGGTGCACGTGCATGCGCAGCAGGGGCAGCACGCATTCGTGCGCACAGGCTATAAGCATTTATATGGAGGTGTTTTATGAAGAGACATTTGTCCAAACAGAAATATCGAATTTTTTGCAACAGTAAAACCTGCACTTTCATTTGGTTTAATTGTAGCAGGGATTCCCTTCACCCAGAGCAAAGATTCAGTCAGTGTGCTGCCCTAGGGCTGACTCTACCCACCCTGGCCAGGCTGGCACCCTACAAGCCTCCAGAGACTGCCATGTCCAGCTTCTGTGTGCCATTTATTCGGCTGGGCATGACTTTTATAAATACTTCATTAATGAGAGGGACAGTAAGACAATAAGTAGAACTAGGAGAGACAATAATAAGCGAGAGGGAGTCTGTGGGAGAAATGTGAGAGAGGCAGGAATGTGCGGAGAAGAAGTGAGGGAGGACGCCAGGAATGTGTGTAACATGAGTGACTGGAGGGAATGTGAAGGAGGGCGCTGGGCTCCTTGTCTGGGATTGGCGGCTCCTGTCAGCCAGTGACGCAGCCGAGCTCCGCCGCCGCTGATTGGTGGAGCGGCCGTCAGTCACGCGGGTGGGCGGGCTTGGAGGCTGCCCGGTGTCTCTGTGGCAGAGGCTTGTGGTGCCTTTCAGTGTGTCTGTGAGTGCCCGCCCCTGAGCCATACAGAGGTCCAGCGGCGGCAGCGGGGAGACACAGCCTGGCAGCATGGGCACCGGCAGCCTGGATGGACGGACTGTGTGACTGCTAGTGGATTACTTACTTTCCCTGCTCTGGACTGCCCGGGAGTTGGGATGTGCTGCTGTGGACTGTGAGGAGGAGGAGGAGGAGATGCTGTGGAAGGACCGCGCCAGATCCATGTGTCCCTCTGCATCCCCCCACTGCACACACTGAGCGCCCCTGGATTACCTCTACAGCGCAGGATGGTGTGGAGAGCATGAGCAGGTACTGCTGTCTGTCCTCTTACTTATCTGCCCAGGTGGGAGGGTAGAGGAGAGTGCATGGCACGCCTACTGTCCTACCTGTGTGCCATCTCTGGGGGAGAGGGGCAAAGCTCTGATAGATGTGCCTGAGGGAGACCAGGTGGATGGAAAGTGGTGAGGACCTGGAGGAGAACTTTCAGAAAGCGGTGGAGATGATCTACTTCTAGGACTACAGAGGGTGGCATCACTTACCACTGCCCACGGTGCTATGGCTGTGGCATGGGGCTTATTACTGCTTTATCCAGAGCCCAGAACTAATGTCTGAGGGGTCACTACTGCTACCCGACAAACTGGGGGATATGTGTGCCATCTATCTGTCATCTATTCTGTCTATCTTCTATCTGTCCTTCCATCTATCATCTCTCTCTGGTGTCTGGTAGGACTTGAGATGAGCAGGAATCCAGGAGGTGGTTTCTCCTGGTGGCTGGCCTCCGGTGGGGTGTCTGCAGTCTGAGTTGCCCCTCACTTGGTAATGGCAGTCCCTCATCTGCATTCCACCCATTAGCGTGATGTGTGGTGGAAAGTGTTATAACCGCGCTGTGCTTATATATGTAAATGAAGACGTTGGAGATTCTATCATCTAGATGAATGTCCAGCTGTCCTGTCTAGTTTGTCGCTCACTGGTAACATGCCCCAGGACCTGGGACACGATGAGGACATCGCTTATGCCTTTATTGCATCTTTGTAGGAAACTTTTAAGAGCTGGCAGCTTGGGTTACATTTCCTACAGCCGGAATAAACAAACACTCCAAAACACGTATGGATCAAAGTACATACATGTACATCTACATAAGCACACACATGTACATCTACATAAGCACACACATGTACATCTACATAAGCACACACATGTACATCTACATAAGCACACACATGTACATCTACATAAGCACACACATGTACATCTACATAAGCACACACATGTACATCTACATAAACACACACATGTACATCTACATAAGCACACACATGTACATCTACATAAGCACACACATGTACATCTACATAAGCACACACATGTACATCTACATAAGCACACACATGTACATCTACATAAGCACACACATGTACATCTACATAAGCACACACATGTACATCTACATAAACACACACATGTACATCTACATAAGCACACACATGTACATCTACATAAACACACACATGTACATCTACATAAGCACACACATGTACATCTACATAAGCACACACATGTACATCTACATAAGCACACACGTGTACATCTACATAAGCACACACATGTACATATACATAATCACACACATGTACATATACATAATCACACACATGTACATCTACATAAGCACACACATGTACATCTACATAAACACACACATCTACATCTACATAAGCACACACATGTACATCTACATAAGCACACACGTGTACATCTACATAAGCACACACATGTACATCTACATAAGCACACACGTGTACATCTACATAAACACACACATGTACATATACATAATCACACACATGTACATATACATAATCACACACATGTACATATACATAATCACACACATGTACATCTACATAAACACACACATGTACATCTACATAAACACACACATGTACATAAATACACACATGTACATCTACATAAACACACACATGTACATCTACATAAGCACGCACATGTACATAAACACACACATGTACATCTACATAAACACACACATGTACATCTATATAAGCACACACATGTACATCTACATAAACACACACATGTACATCTATATAAGCACACACATGTACATCTACATAAACACATCTACATAATCACACACATGTACATCTACATAATCACACACATGTACATCTACATAAACACACACATGTACATCTACATAAACACACACATGTACATAAACACACACATGTACATAAACACACACATATACATGTACATAAACACACATAAATAAGCACACACATGTACATCTACATAAACACACACATGTACATCTACATAAACACACACATGTACATAAACACACACATATACATGTACATAAACACACATAAATAAGCACACACATGTACATCTACATAAACACACACATGTACATCTACATAAACATACACTTGTACTTCTACATAAACACACACATGTGCATCTACATAAGTGCACACGTGTGCATATACTGCTACATGAGTACACACATGTGTATATATTTCTACATAAGTACACACATGTGCTTTTACTTCTACATAAGTGCACACGTGTGCATATATTTCTACATAACAACATCAGTTGTGCATATACTTCTACATAAATGCACACATGTGCACATATATCTACATAAATACACACATGTACACATATATCTACATAAATACACACATGTACACATATATCTACATAAATACACACATGTACACATATATCTACATAAATACACACATGTACACATATATCTACATAAATACACACATGTACACATATATCTACATAAATACACACATGTACACATATATCTACATAAATACACACATGTACACATATATCTACATAAATGCACACACATACACATATATCTACATAAATGCACACATGTACACATATATCTACATAAATACACACATGTACACATACATCTACATAAATACACACATGTGCATTTACAGTTATCACACATACACTTATGGATCAACCTATGTACACACATGAGCATTTACATGTACATAAATACACATGTACATATAAATCTACACAAGTATACACATGTACGCATATATCTACATAAGTATACGCTTGTACATACATACATCTACGTAGATGCGTGGAAGCATGTACAACTACATATACATTAGCACACCTTCACTCATATACATACATATACACATTTGCATACACATTTCATATCTCCATACACACATGGATCAGCTTCCATACACACATGTACATCTACATACATTACACACATATGTGTATATACGCGCACCCATATGCCTCACTCTGTATATGCACATAGATAATCATACATAACACATCCCCTGCTGTGTGCATCAGTAGACACGTGTCCTTTCTTACCTTTATTTTCCAAGGGATCTTATGTTTAATATAAAAGGAGGCGGTGTCGTCGGCTCCTATTGACTAGAATTGTATGAGTTGTTATATTTTTCTTTGTTCCTTGGCCGTCAGAGCTGATAGACCCCAAAATCCACCTCTACATCTGTGCCCGCATGCTCATTGTTCCATGTCACCACACTAGAGGAAGCAGTCTATCCGGTGCAGACACAATCCGTGCACATATTACATTGGATGCGAGGAGAAGTTCCTCCAGCAGATCCAGTGTTAGACCAGAAGAGGTTACAGCGATCATGATGGACAGGACACCAGCGATCACTTAGCTTATTCCCACTTGTCTGTTTGTTACAAATAGCAACAAAGGAGAAAAGGTAACAAGTCTCCCTTTCCCTCCGCATACAAATTAGTTTTGCGACACTTTACTTGAAATTTTCATCCCATGGGAATCGCCATTATTGTATTTTTAAAGTGTGAAATTGACAGGTTGGGCAGTTTCATAAATTCAGCTGTCAGGTTTGTGCCTAGTTATAATAGCTAAGAGCTGTAAATATGCCAGCAAGGGGCTTTGTGAGCAGCAAGCCTATGCAGTTTTATTTAATTCCGGATGATAGGGCGAGGAGGGGGCCCGCAGATTTAATTAGCCACTTTTTTTCCTTTACTTGGTTTTCCAATTCTAGTTTTGCCTCTGGCGGGGGAGGGGGGGGGATATTCTAGGGGGCGTAGAGAGTAGGAGTGAGAAGACACATTTAGACCAGCCTGAAAATGACATTCTCAATGTAAGCAACACCTGCCTCCATTTACTGCTGTACTTTTTGTTCTAATAAACTTCTAAACGTCTTTCATCCTTTTGCTTTGCTCTTTTGGGTCTGGTTTCTGTTTTTTTTTTGTTTTTTTTTTGCATAAGAATAGTTTTTAATGAGAAATTCTTGACTTTGAAATAATAATTATCAGGGAATATTTTTGAAGTTGTTCCCGCAGGCACCGAGCACTTTCCACCGCACTGGTTATGCTTTGAGATTGACCAGGATATTAATCATAGGACAGGTCATCTATGTGGTAATAAGAAAGAAGGAACACAACAAAAGAAAGGTGTCATCCCAAAGAGTCCTCCTATAACTAAATAAAATATAGAAATAAACAAATACATTATATCAATAAATAAATAAAAAATAGAAATAAACAAATACATTATATCAAGAAATAAATAAAATATAGAAATAAACAAATACATGATATCAAGAAAAAAATAAAAAATGTAAATAAATGCAATATAAAAAAAAAATGTAAATAGAATAAATATAAAAATAAAATACGGGGGAGAAAAAAAATATATGTAGTGTGCCATTTTTGCATTATTTCTCTTAAAGTAAGTCCTTAAAATACGGCAGTGTTGAATAGACAATCCATAGATGAGGACTTGTGTGGGATTTCCTCCTCACTGCTGCTGGATGCTGAGCCACTAGGGGCCTGTAGAATCGACACTTGTGCAGTAAATACAACTGCTAAGCCATTCAGCATACATGGGTGTAGTACTACAAAGCCCGAGCCATGGACCCTTCTCTCTTTGTCCTTGTGCTACGGTTTCGGGTTTCAGATAAAGCTTTCCCAGTGTGCCTTGCCCCCTCTACTTCCTAGATCTCTCACTTAGGCACCCCTGGAGGAGGATGCCAGCCCAACAGCAGTCAGCTTTATCGACTCCAGAACAATAGCTAAAGGCAGATTGATGCAATATTGAAATGAGCTGTCTATGAGCGAAGACAGGCATAAACAGGCATTCCTCGGCGGGAGAGTGGTCAGCCAGGGAGAGACACAAATCGAAGATGCAGCGCATACTTTTTGAGTGTCAGTTTCACAAATTTCGAATCGACCAAGCATGGCGGGTTTGATAGACATTTGGCAATGAGGTCAAGGATTCTTACATGGTTCCTCTTCTTGATTTTTTTATTTATTTTTTTGCCGCTAAGACATCCTAGTATGCAGATGTGCTCATTTACGTACTGAATAACCTACAGAGATTTCGGAGAATGCCGAGTAATGAGGGCTACCACTATAAACTTATGACATCCTTTATCTGCGATTACACACACAATTTATGTATTTTATAGCTAAGTATAGTCACTTCTCCAGACCCCCCCCCCCCCAGATGTCACTCTGTATCTTGTCATTGTCACATACTGTAGTCTCACAATGGAAGCTCTACTCAGCGGGTGGTCTAGATGCAAGGCTGTTTTTTTTTTTTTCAATATCGTCGGTTTTCGAATTTTCCTTTCAGGTCGATAAAATTTGATCCTTTATTGCGACATGTGTCTGTTTAACGTGGCTGCAAACGATGTGCAGTGATGGCCATAGGAACGTCAGGTCCATATCAAGCCTTGATACCATAGTACTACAGAATTGTCGGCACTGGAATTGGCTGCGCCGTGAAATTCACAAATTCTCGTCTGACGTGGTTGTGAATATTGGGGAATCGGCTCAAAACAGCTGAGCTTAAAATTTTAGTTTAGATTGAAATTTTTGGCTATTTTTCGGGCATTGTTAGCTATATCCTGTGTGTGGTAGTGTAGCATTTTTCTATGAATCCGTTGCTTTTGTCACTTGTCCTGTTTTGATCCCCCTCCAAACGCCGCATATCCATAATAATCTTTCATCCGTGTGATGTATCATTAAAAGCAATGTACATTAGTCCCACCAGTGCTAATTAAAAAAGAAAAACCCTGGAAAATGCATCAGGAGAAATGATTGCTGTAAGCTCTTCCATTTCCTCTGAGTGATTTTAGAAATGTTTTTTATTTATTTTAAATGAATCAGGTTTGGCTATTAATATTTGTGCTGAAAAAAACACGAATATTGAAATGAAACCTAAGCAATTGTGCACATAGAGTACAGAAATATCACGCCTTTCATGGCAATGACATATAGCACATAACTAGCAGTGCTCTCCAGTGATACGGGATGGCGGATGATAATTCAGGGTTGCATTACTGTGATCTGTAGGTAGGTATGGCAGTGGAATTCTATTCTATTTTTTGCCAAGTCCACATTTTGTGCTTGCCCCCTGGTATTCTGATGGGCAGCAGTTATGCAGTTGGGTTATTTGTTTCTATGCTGTAGTTGTTGACTCATGTGCTTTCTGTTAGTGTATAAGCTTTCCTAGGGAAGACCTACGTGAATGAGACACAGGCGTGTTCTGGGCCAGACTTCTCACAGATGGAATGCAGAGAATGTTCTTCTCCCTTTGCCTGCCAGCCTCTTCTGATCCCATTGACATTGCTGTGCCTGTGTACAGCTTTACCTCTACCCCTTTCAGCACCATGCCAATTATTTAGACTTAGTGACTGGAAATCCACTTTCATTCATTTTTACTTTGGTTTATCCTGGGAATAACATCATGGCCTTTACGACCTCAGCGGCATAATTATACATGCTCATAGCTTTACTTCCATTGACTTAATTAGCTATCCAAATGTATTCTTAAGCTTCACAAAACTGCTCAGTATTCATATAATGCTGTTCTGTTTGCTCAGCTGTTTGGCAGTTTTATGTTCAGTGCGGCTTTTAAAATACCTAAGGTAGTGGTAGACAGTCGTACAACGCTGGAATATCTCTCCCTACATTTCTGTTGATTTGCACTGTTATAGACAACTGCCATTATTTGGTACTAGCTGATGACCCTGCGTTGCTCGGGTATTTATTTATTGCAATTTCATATTAAATAACAGTGACTTTCACAGTGGCCGCCCCTTTAACGGTGACTGCCCTTTTAACAGTGACTTTCACAGTGGCCACCCCTTTAATGGTGACCGCCTAACAGTGACTTTCACGGTGGCCGTCCCTTTAACAGTGACTTTCACAGTGGCCGCCCCTTTAACAGTGACTTTCACAGTGGCTGCCCCTTTAATGGTGACCGCCCCTTTAACAGTGACTTTCTTAGTGGCCGCCCCTTTAATGGTGACTGCCCCTTTAACAGTGACTTTCACAGAGACTGCCTCTTTAACAGTGACTTTCACGGTAGCAGCCCCTTTAACAGTGACTTTCACAGAAACTGCCTCTTTAACAGTGACTTTCACAGTGGCCGCCCCTTTACGCTGACCGCCCATTTAACAGTGATGTTATGGACAACTGCCATTATTTGGTATTTGTGATCTAAAATTACCATATTGTGTTGCCATAGGCCTATTACAGTCCATACATATTAGTGCCTAAAGGAATTTGCTTGATTCCTTCGCACATATGTTATCGAAAATAATCACAATTGAAAAGTTGTGTCAATCTTTAACTTACTTTTTGGCCTGAGATTTCCTGAGTTGAGTGGCAGAAAATGGTCATATGTCAAAAGAAAAAGCAAGCTATCTCACACCTCTTCTTAAACCAAGACGGAAAGTAAAGAAGAACACATCTGATTTACCAGTTTTGATTTACTCTGCCCATCTGTTTGTTACCTTCCTAGGATAAGCAGGGTCAACAGTTTTGGTTACCCCCTACTACTCTATGCCACTCAATATAGCTGACACATTAAAACTTTTCCACAAGACCACGTCTTAGAGAAGACTTTCATGTCATAGACTTTCAGTTTCACCATATGTTATGTCCATCTTCTCTTCTTCAAGTAGGCCACCTCCATAGAAGACTACTTTTCAATGCAATTTTGGGTGGTCATCTCTGCAATAATATCAGTGGCCAGACTAGAGGGATTGTACAGAGGCTGGGCTTGGTATTTGAAGTGAATGGGGCTGGGCTGAGCTGATGAATGTGACGTCACATGGCCTCACCTAAGCTGCGAGAAGGTGCCTTCTCAAACAGCTGACTGGTCCCCAGTGTCCGCAGGAAAGGTTATCAGTTACAAAGTCTTGGAAACCCCTTTAATGTCTCTATGGATTAGACTCAACTGTAGCTTTCTATATACTTCACTCAGACCCGTCAGGCTACATTCACATGACAGTGAAAAACGGTCGTGTTACAGATGTTTTTTTTAATGGCCGTCACACTTCCATTTTGAAAAGAATGGTAGTCTATGGGATTATTCACACAACCGTTTTTTTGACAGCCAATGAATAACAGACGTCACAAAATAGAACACGTTCTTTCTTGTCTGTTTTCACAGACTGACAGCCCCTAGACAATTGAAGGGAACCGCTATTAACATCCATTTTTCAGAAAGGCATCAGTGAAAAAAGTCTGTTAAAATTATTTTTTACGGATTTACACTTTTTCGTGTGAATGTAACATTAGAGACAGCATAGAAATCCCTTATTGTAATCCACATGATTACCTCCCAGGAACCAAAATGTATGTTAGCAATTATGTCCACTATGTGTGCTATGTTATCTCAGGTATATTTATATGACCCTAAAGAAACCACAGAACAGGACTGGCAGAGATCAGGGCATTTAGTCTGGCCAGGCATGTATATGTCAGGAGGATCAGCTCATGTGTGGTTGGCTTAACTCTCTTTAAGTGCCTGGTTAAATTAGTGAAGGTCACTTACTAAACTTCACTGTATTTACTTTTCCTTCTGCCGTTATGAAGACCCGATATGCATCAGAGCGAAAAAAAAAGGTTAGAAAAATACTGTAGGTTTCTGGTTAAAACAAAAAAAGGATGATTTTGGCAAGAAGCAGAGTTCAAGAATGAGCAGTAGGGGACAAAAAATGTTATGCATTACAGTCTTGGCACTAATTTGTATGATGAAGGAAACACCAAGCCACATTAAACTAAAGCCACAGTCCACAGACGATGCCTCTCAGGACAAAGAGCCTCAAAGCTTCTTTTATATCATTTACAAGAAAAATTTGGATCATAGAAAGTTCACTGCAGCTGTCTTTGCCCAAAAGCATATGTTTTGGGAGTTGTGATGGATGCTCAGTGCCTTAAGCCAGTTCTGGAGTCTGCTATGAGGTCATTGTTACTAATGGACGGTTGGAATTTGTTGCTTCTTGTCCCAGTGCCAGCCTGAGGAGAAGCTACAAAGAATTTATTTTACTAATATACACTCACCTAAAGAATTATTAAGAACACCATACTAATACGGTGCTTTTGCCTTCAGAACTGCCTTAATTCTACGTGGCATTGATTCAACAAGGTGCTGATAGCATTCTTTAGAAATGTTGGCCCATATTGATAGGATAGCATCTTGCAGTTGATGGAGATTTGAGGGATGCACATCCAGGGCACGAAGCTCCCGTTCCACCACATCCCAAAGATGCTCTATTGGGTTGAGATCTGGTGACTGTGGCGGCCATTTTAGTACAGTGAACTCATTGTCATGTTCAAGAAACCAATTTGAAATGATTCGAGCTTTGTGACATGGTGCATTATCCTGCTGGAAGTAGCCATCAGAGGATGGATACATGTTCTCATTCTGTTTACGCCAAATTCAGACTCTACCATTTGAATGTCTCAACAGAAATCGAGACTCATCAGACCAGGCAACATTTTTCCAGTCTTCAACAGTCCAATTTTGGTGAGCTTGTGCAAATTGTAGCCTCTTTTTCGTATTTGTAGTGGAGATGAGTGGTACCCGGTGGGGTCTTCTGCTGTTGTAGCCCATTCTCCTCTGACCTCTAGCATCCACAAGGCATTTTTGCCCACAGGACTGCCGCATACTGGATGTTTTTCCCTTTTCACACCATTCTTTGTAAACCCTAGAAATGGTTGTGCGTGAAAATCCCAGTAACTGAGCAGATTGTGAAATACTCAGACCGGCCCGTCTGGCACCAACAACCATGCCACGCTCAAAATTGCCTAAATCACCTTTCTTTCCCATTCTGACATTCAGTTTGGAGTTCAGGAGATTGTCTTGATCAGGACCACCCCCCTAAATGCATTGAAGCAATTGCCATGTGATTGGTTGACTAGATAATTGCATTAATGAGAAATAGAACAGGTGTTCCTAATAATTCTTTAGGTGAGTGTATATATCCTACTAAAATCTTACAAACAACTTTCCAAATAGATGGTCACTGACTTAAGGGAAGAATTGTCCACTGGGAGCTCTACAGTAACCAGCTCGGTCCTTTACACAGGTCATGGAGCCATGTAGTTCTGCAGCCTTTTCCCAGCACTGGAGCTACTCCTGAACAACTTATCACTGTGGAGGTGTGGGGTGTTGATCCCTGATGGTCTGATATTAATGACCTATCTGAAAGATAGGTTATCAGTTGTCAGAACCAATTTAAAGTTATCCCAGTACTTTCATAAAATACTGACAGAGGTTAGCTGGGACCCCATGACCATTAGTGAAATTGTTTCCTATGTCAGTGATTTCAATTACCTTGCACTTAAAATGATTGGTGGGCTTTTAGTTCCTGGATCTCCACTAGTGTTATCTTCTGAAATGTCTTTAGGTTGTCATGCTGTTTTTTTTTCAGGTTGATGTTATGTTCTGTAAGGGTATTAAAAAGGCACACATTTCTGAAAAAGGTAGTGCAAGCTATAGTAGAAAGATGTCAGAACCCACATTGCATCACAGTTTGCTGATTATGGGGCTGTATCATTATGGTGCTATCATTGCTGACCCCTGTCCACCAATGAAAGCACGTATGGACATGTAAGCATCATTATTGGACGGTAGAGCAGTAAAAGATGTCCTGGTCTGATGAATCATATTTTCTTTTACATCACGTGGATGGCTGGATGACAGAGATGGAACCAGGATGCACTATTGGAAGAAGGCAAGCCAGTAGAGACAGTGTGGTGCTCTGGGCAATGTTCTGCTGGGAAACCTGAGGACTTGGCATTTGTATGGATGTTACTTTGACATGTACCACGTACCTAACATTGTTGCAGACTAAGTACCTCCTTCAATGGCAACGGTATTCCCAAATGGCAGTGGCCTCTTTCAGCAGGATAATGTACCCTGAACAAATATTTCAATGTATTGATCTGATCTCCGTCCCATCCGTGGAGGTTTTGCCTTGCAATTTACAAGAAATGTGGACAAGAATAGGACATGTTCTATCTCTTTTGTGGGGCCACGGAACGGACGACAGATGTGGACAGCACCCGGTGTGCTGTCTGCATCTTTCCTGCGGAACGGATGCTGACACAAACATACAGTCGTCTGAATGAGCCCTAAGACTCTACTACTTCAGCTACTGGTGGCCTAGCATCTGTGAAAGAAAAGGCAACAAAATAATTTTCAGAATCGTAATAGAGCAAAAGAAGTGCTCAATGGGACGTTTGGGAACGACGATGACATGGTCTAACTTCTGTGCCGTTGTTTCAGAAATGTCTGTGTGTGCAACACCCCTAAAAGTCTCCAACCCCTTTTTATTTAGTAAACTGTCCTGATGGGAGCAAGACTAATGATTAACCTTCATTGATGTAATATTTTCTCCCCTAGTATATAGGGTAAAAGGTAACTTCCATGATCCAATTAAACAATTGTCAGATTAGAGTTGTTGCGATACCAAATTTTTGATTCGGTTTCGATACCATGAAAAAGTATTGCGATACTCGATACCATTCGATACCACGCGAAAAAAATAAACAAAAAAAGCCACGTGCATTCCTCATTTTTAAAAATGGCGAATCGCGCAGTTTTTATTTTATTTTTTCTGTTCCGGCATTCACCACCTAGATTTTTTTTTTATATTTTAATAGTTTGGACTTTTCTGACGTGGCGATGTAATATGTTTATTTATATATTTTATATGTGAAATTGGGAAAAGGGGGGTGATTTATACTTCATATTTTAGTGTTTTTTTTTTTTTCACTTTTTATTTAATAACTATTTCCCCCCTTAGGGGCTAGAACCTGGGATCTTTCATCCCTTTTCCTATTCACCCTGATAGATCTCTATCAGGGTGAATAGGACTCCACACTGTCCCTGCTGCTCTGTGCTTTGTGCACACAGCATCAGGGATGTTACCATGGCAACCAGGGCTTCCTGGCTGCCATGGTAACCGATCGGAGCCCCAGGCTTACACAGCTGGGGCTCCGATCAGAAGCTGCCACTGCACCACCAATGAGGGGGAGTGGAGAGGTCCCTGTGGCCACTGCCACCAATGATTTTAATACTGGAGGGTTGAGAGGGGCCGGCGCACTGTGCCACCAATGATTTTAATGGGATGGGGGGATTGAGGGGGGGGGCACACTGCACCACCAATGATTTTACCCCTTTATACAGGAGGCGGGTACTAGCAGATCAGCGGCAGTTAACTGCCGCTGATCGCAGCTCCCTGTCAGGGGCAGGGTGCCGGCAATGCGATTCTGCTGCCGGCACCCGCCTCCTGTATGTGTTAAAGACTGACTACTGTATATGAGTCCAGACTTTCACTATTAGGCCACACAGAGCGGCGCCCAGCGATGTCTCAGCACTCACCATTTAGTCCTGGGCGCCGCTCCGTTCGCCCGCAGTGCTCCATTACTGTCTCCTCTCCTGCTCCACATGCTGCTGATTACTATCGGAGCGATGGGAGGAGACATCAGCTTCACTAGTGGGCGTTCCTTCTCCCTGGCTGTAGCGCTGTCCAATCGCAGCGCAGGGAAAAGGAACGCCCACTAGTGAAGCTGATGTCTCCTCCCATCGCTCCGATAGTAATCCTATCATTGGGGGCGCAGTGCGCCCGCCCCTCCTCCGCCCCTCTCTTCTCATTGCCGCCCCTCCTCCACCCCCTCTCTTCTCATTGCCGCCCCTCCTCCACCCCCTCTCTTCTCATTGCCGCCCCTCCTCCGCCCCTCTCTTCTCATTGGTGGCAGCGGCAGCAGCACAGGGGGAGGGAGGACAGCTTCCTTCTCCCTGTGCTGCTGAGAGAGAACATGAGCGCGCCGATAGCAGCGCGCTCATGTTCAGAGATACTAGACTGCGCAGAAGCGCAGCCCAGTATCGAAAAAACGGAAATCCCGGTATCGTATCGATACCGGGACAAAAGTATCGATTGGGTATCGAAATTTCGATACCCGCAACAACCCTATGTCAGATACATCTTTTTTATCTTACTTATTATTGAAATGATGACATACAGGGAGTGCAGAATTATTAGGCAAGTTGTATTTTTGAGGATTAATTTTATTATTGAACAACAACCATGTTCTCAATGAACCCAAAAAACTCATTAATATCAAAGCTGAATATTTTTGGAAGTAGTTTTTAGTTTGTTTTTAGTTTTAGCTATTTTAGGGGGATATCTGTGTGTGCAGGTGACTATTACTGTGCATAATTATTAGGCAACTTAACAAAAAACAAATATATACCCATTTCAATTATTTATTTTTACCAGTGAAACCAATATAACATCTCAACATTCACAAATATACATTTCTGACATTCAAAAATAAAACAAAAACAAATCAGTGACCAATATAGCCACCTTTCTTTGCAAGGACACTCAAAAGCCTGCCATCCATGGATTCTGTCAGTGTTCTGATCTGTTCACCATCAACATTGCGTGCAGCAGCAACCACAGCCTCCCAGACACTGTTCAGAGAGGTGTACTGTTTTCCCTCCTTGTAAATCTCACATTTGATGATGGACCACAGGTTCTCAATGGGGTTCAGATCAGGTGAACAAGGAGGCCATGTCATTAGATTTTCTTCTTTTATACCCTTTCTTGCCAGCTACGCTGTGGAGTACTTGGACGCGTGTGATGGAGCATTGTCCTGCATGAAAATCATGTTTTTCTTGAAGGATGCAGACTTCTTCCTGTACCACTGCTTGAAGAAGGTGTCTTCCAGAAGCTGGCAGTAGGACTGGGAGTTGAGCTTGACTCCATCCTCAACCCGAAAAGGCCCCACAAGCTCATCTTTGATGATACCAGCCCAAACCAGTACTCCACCTCCACCTTGCTGGCGTCTGAGTCGGACTGGAGCTCTCTGCCCTTTACCAATCCAGCCACGGGCCCATCCATCTGGCCCATCAAGACTCACTCTCATTTCATCAGTCCATAAAACCTTAGAAAAATCAGTCTTGAGATATTTCTTGGCCCAGTCTTGACGTTTCAGCTTGTGTGTCTTGTTCAGTGGTGGTCGTCTTTCAGCCTTTCTTACCTTGGCCATGTCTCTGAGTATTGCACACCTTGTGCTTTTGGGCACTCCAGTGATGTTGCAGCTCTGAAATATGGCCAAACTGGTGGCAAGTGGCATCTTGGCAGCTGCACGCTTGACTTTTCTCAGTTCATGGGCAGTTATTTTGCGCCTTGGTTTTTCCACACGCTTCTTGCGACCCTGTTGACTATTTTGAATGAAACGCTTGATTGTTCGATGATCACGCTTCAGAAGCTTTGCAATTTTAAGAGTGCTGCATCCCTCTGCAAGATATCTCACTATTTTTGACTTTTCTGAGCCTGTCAAGTCCTTCTTTTGACCCATTTTGCCAAAGGAAAGGAAGTTGCCTAATAATTATGCACACCTAATATAGGGTGTTGATGTCATTAGACCACACCCCTTCTCATTACATAGATGCACATCACCTAATATGCTTAATTGGTAGTAGGCTTTCGAGCCTATACAGCTTGGAGTAAGACAACATGCATAAAGAGGATGATGTGGTAAAAATACTCATTTGCCTAATAATTCTGCACGCAGTGTACAAGCTGCGAATGAGCTCCCACGTCTGGATGGTGTAAAGATACTAGTCGGAGAAGTCTGGATAAGGAAAATATTTGGTCTAAGTGGCATCTGCTATATCCAGTGCAACTGTAATAAAATAGTACCAGTAGAGACATGCACATCCCCCTCACCCTATGCTGGCGTGATTTATGTGGGCCTCTGTTAAAACCTGCTTTACCCATGCTTCCTACATGTTTAAATATTGCCTTACATGGCATTACGATTGAACTAAGCAAGGCCTGTGTGCCACTTAAGTGCATGATACTGCAGTTTCTAAGGAGATCCTCTTTTGTGCAAAGCCAGAAGGTATTTAATTAATGGACCAGGAACAAACATACTCATGTGAATAAAAGACGGCTACTTTTCAAATACCATGAATTGTTAAGGAAGAAAAAAAAAAAAGAATTGCTTCCACACTGAAAAATGTAAGCTTTTTATTTGATTGAATTTGCAGTGAATGAGGAGAGGAACTATGTGAATGAATTAAAAACTTAAATACTAAATAAACTAAAAATAAACTAAAAATTAAATACCAAACCAACCACATGTTTAAAGGGGTTCTCCGGGAATTAAGAAAATGAAAATAAGTAAATATTACTTTATTCTAAATACATTCCCAAATACCTTTCATTATTTATAATGGCTCATTTTGTCTAGGGAGAAATGATTAGAAACAAAATGACCGCTTTCCTATTAGTAGACACAAAACCTGTCCTAATCACACAGGAGGACAAGTTACTTCACAACACTAAGGTAAAAAGCTGCCTCATCCTCCTCTCTGCTCTGCTTGTCAGCGATTATATTCCTGAATACAGTTTAATATGATCTTTAGCTGAATCTTTGTGCGAATGGAGTTCATGAGGAGACATGAAGTACAGAAAGGATGGACAGGACAGACTGTGGTAATGTGGGGCTGTGGTAATGGAGACTACATACAAGTGCTGCTGCTCATCTGCTCATGAACTCAATTCTAACAGAGATTCAGCTAAAGATATTAACATCTGTATTCAGGATCATAATCCCTGACAAGCAGAGCAGAGAGGAGGACGAGGCAGCTCTTTATCTCAGTGTTGTGAAGTAACTTGTCCTCCTGTGTGATTAGGACAGGTTTTGTGTGTACTAATAGGACAGTGGCCATTTTGTGTCTCCTAACGATTGCTCCCCAGACAAAATGAGCCATTATAACTAATGTAAGGTATTTGGGAATATATTTACAATGAAGTAATAATTAAGTATTTTCATTTTCTTAATTCCCGGAGAACCCCTTTAAAGTGGTACAAAGCAAGAATGGGATAGCGATTATTCTGTACAGGGAACTATAATGCTCAGGCCAAGGCAAAGTACCATGGTCTCTGGGGAAAACCGTCCCCATCAGCGAGTCTGATATCTCTGGTGGTCAGAAATAAAGGCATAGATGTAGAAATCATCCCATAAAGTCAGGAGCCAGCAGCAATATCTAGATAGACTGGCTGCCTGGCACCATGCTTGATGTCACTGCTTTATATTTGGTGCCTAGTAAAAGAAGGATAGGCATAAACCAAGCAGTTTGTCACATAACACTCTATAACGTGCTTATCACGTGTCCTTATGTCTGTGTTCACCATACAAAGTAGATAATTTTTCATATAAGGCACTCACAAAACTCCATGTGTATAGATAGCCTTACATAGATAAGTATGGCGCTGCTTTGGCAACAAAGGATTACAGGTTGCCTTTAATTGAATAGACGTTTAATGTTTTCTATAGATCCTTGAGTTCCCCACAGGATGACTAGCTACATTGTAGTGAGAGTGAGTTATGCAGTACACAGATCACAGCTGATTTTGAGGACCAGATTCAAACCCCAATGTTGTAGAAGGTTGTACAGCGCCTTTTGATATGCTACATGTAAAAATTAAATGGAACAAAACTGAGAAGTTTATGACAAAAATAGTCAAAAAATGTAAAGGAAAACCACTCCACAAAGACCACATCTTTGAGAGGACCACACTAGTCCAGACCAGATTACAGTACCTTTGACAGATTTTCTGTTCCACCATATGCAATGAATATTGGCCCTCTTTGTTGAGAAGACCACCTCCAGAAGATCATTTTTCTATGCAATTTTGAGTTCTATGCAATTTTGAGGTTTCACTGTAGATTGGAATCGTGTCAGAGCTCATTGCTGCCTGTGAATATATGCCAACACGTTTTGTGTGCCAGATATCAATTAAATTAAATTTTTATTTTCAAGGTTCTTATAATGGGCAAGTCATAGCATAACAGTAAGCAATTGCTGTGTGATGAGGTGACGCTTAAATGCAAGAAATGTTTGTGGATAATACATTGTATATCTATAAAACTATGCATGGAGTTTTCATTACTGGTATAGAAGATGTGAAGTTTGACCAGGATTTAAGAGAAGACAAAAACTGTATAGGTTTATTATCAAACTTGAGGCTACTAAAGTCCTAGACTGAATACCCAGATGGGAACCCCAGGGTTCCTTGGAGTCTAGTCAAAGATCAAAAGAAGCCTGCTGGTAGAAGATTGCTCAGTTATTGAATGTTTTACCATCTCCACATCAAGCTTCCTTAATGTAGGAATGAAGGTTCACCAGAGTAATAATATTGAAAATTACTACCCAGGAGCCACATCCGTCAGACCTAGGACAGAACAAGTCTTGAGTTATAACCTGAGGCACACTTCTAGAAAGCTCACCTTCTATCTATCATCTACCATGTGATCAATTCCTGCACTGATGTGCCCTCTTTTCCATTGTAAGACCTGTGGCCATCCCAGTCATATAAATAGAATTTCTGGGCACAGAAAGTGAAAGATGGTTATCTATTACTGATTATGCCCAAAGGCATAAAGGTCTAATAAATTATATTGAGGCTAGCCTTCATAGAAAAGACAGCTTATCAGTCCATGAATTGACAGAGTGATTGTAAACCATGAGCTGCAATGTCATGGTCGATTTGGCCATAGCTTATTTGCTGTGGTGCCTTTAACATATAATATTTTGTGTACTTCTCTGCATACTGTCTAGCTGACCAAAACTAAAAGATGGTTAGGTAGACATCACTACGTTTGCTAGACAGATATCCATGTAGACATTAGATGGAAGCTTAAAATGGTTTTCCCAGAATTAAAACTTATCCCACCTCAAAACGTATCATCTATCCACAGGATAGGTGAAAACTATCTGATTGTTAGGAGTCCCACAACAGGGACCCTCATCTTCACAAGAATGGAGTCCCATGTCCTCCTTTTAAATAGAGTGACATTGTCACATGCACTCCGACAAGTCTTTCAACAACAGTTGGACTCACAGATATAGCCGAGTACAACGTGCATCGCTGTTAACCTTTCTATCAATCAGACTGGGGTAAACCATAGTGGTTAGTCGTCAAAAATCTATGGCTACCTCTTAGACTTTACTAGTCCTGGAGATACCACAAAATAACAATTTTAGCTTTGCCTCATTGACATAGCCTGGTGACTCCTGAATAATTGGCATTCACAGCTGGAGGGTTCATCAAATGTGTTAATGTTCACTGAAGTAAAAAAATAAATAAATGAAAATAAAAAAATAAAAGGAACATAAAAAAATAACAACACGATCAGTGTCTACAATTAAATGAGCCTTTGGTTTTCTACATTTTCTGCAAATTTACTGTGTATGCTTGCTAATATCATGAAATTATATGGTTAGGGATCTTAACTTTTCAGTAATTCTGATTCTAAAGTCAGCAATCAAACGCTATTGTTGTCTAAATGACTCGCATACATTATCAGGGAATTTGGAATGTAGGGGCTTGAATTCCAAGCATAGTGCATTGAGAAGAAAAAAACCAGCATGGAACCAATAACCATCTGCCACTCCAGCCAGCTATCTGAGAGTTATGCTGAAATGGTGATGGGGGGAATGTTTATTTAATTGTATTACAAATAGATGGCTTCTAATTCTCACATTCATGGATTTTTACATGCAAACCTGCATGTTAACGCTTCTTATGCATTTCAAAAATGATAGAGGGTATGAGACTCTTTAGCTGAAATTTAAGAGGACCCACCAGCTCACCTGATGTGTCTGTTTTAATAAATAAGTGCATTCTGCATGACGTAACAATTCTGGGGCATCTTATTTTATACATACATACATACCCCAGAATTGTTATCTCATGATGGAAGTATGTGTGTTGAGGACTTTCACTTTTATGTTAGGTAATGGCTTGATTTATGGGTAGAAAAGATCTGATAAAATTGAAGGACAGCAATTTTTTAAAAATTGGTCGCCCCGCTAATCCATCATTAGAATATTCTGTGTTCTGCCTATGGCAAAGCAGAAGCAGGCTGCCATAAAACAGCTGTGTCTGCTGATGGGCTGCAAGGAGATTTGATTTCTACACTGTTTTCTATATAATTAAAACCCACTTACACATATAGAGTATGGCACCTTCTGTTGGGGAGTCACTGTATCTGCAGGTCCTTTTGTTGAAGTTTGAACACTAAAGGGGAACTCAATCTACATGTTAAAGATATATGCATAGCGTATGGGTCTGTCTGTTCTTGGCACCCGACATGTTGCCAGCAATGATGGCAGGCCAACAGTACAGTACCCATCACATGCCAGGAAATGAAGTGGAATGTGGAAACTTATGCTATGTAGTCCACATGATTTTAGATGGTGCCTCCTCAGTATGACTTGATGCTAGCAGAGTGTGGTTCTCTTGTATTCATTCCCATTCTCTGTTTAGAGACTGTTTTCAACTCTCCATGTTGTTTGACAACGTCACATTCATGTGTGGGAAAGCTGGGTAGAAACAGATGGTTATGTGGTGAGTCAACTGATATTAGAAGGAGACCTGCTTTAATATCATTTTATTCCTCCTTCAGTATTGGATCGCACATTTAGTAAAATCTCACTTGGCAGGGGAGGCCTTTCTAATGCCTGTGTGAGACAACGGGGGTCTGGCACTGCTAGTAATCTCAGGCCTCTTGAGTCTGACATGAGAGTGCTGGCTGTAATCATGTCTAAAAATTACGATATCAAGGGCTTTGACTCTGAAACGGAGCAGAAGCCTAACGCTGAGTAGGACAGCACTGATATATGTGAATAGTGCGGCACACTGTCCCCTCGTCCTGACCACGGCGTTGTATGAGTTATGGTACGCCATAGATTTTATAGCATACATTTAGGAATGTTGTTGGCAAGAAACATCTCTGCACCTAAATTTATCTTAGCATCATCTACTTATTTCAAAGGGACAAAAAGGTGGTATGACAGTCTGCCAAATATTCAATTACCAGATAAAAATGTCACCATGTGGTCAAAATAATTCATTCTGTTCATTAGAGGGAAGGAGAAAAAAGGTAATTTAGTAGAAGTTGTGCTTACTCAGCGTTACAGCAATATCTACAAAAAAGAAAAAGTTGGCACAAGTAATAGACGGCTTACATACAGTATGATTATTTATATGGCTAAATAGGCTTAATTTAAAGCAATCCTTTACAGTTTTTTCGAAAGGAGAATTTTTGCTTGTATCATATAATGATGACTGTCGAACAGATTTTGAGCAGTAGGAAGAACACAAATGACAGACATATGGTAGTACTTCGTAGCCCAAGAGAAAACAGACAAAAAATGGAACTGTTGAAAATATTTCACATTTCAGCCAGAAAAGTGAGTCATGCTTCAGCCAGAGAAATTAGGTTAGTTTAAGGGTTTATCCAAAGTGGTACTAAGTGGTGAAATATTTCTTACATTCTACAGCAAGGACCACGCAAGGAGTAGGTCAGGGTGTAGAATGGGAGTCCCTCCCTAGTAGTGAGATAACATCAAGTTTTCTGATAAGTTGAGTGGGCCTCAAATTACTGTAAGTTTTAGGAGCTTGTTACTTTGCTGCAACATGAAATTTGAATTTTCATAGAAATATCTAGAAAGAATACTCAAAAAAAGACATCAGTTGTGAACTTCTGGAGCCATTCTGGCTACCCGGCTCCTAGAATTTATTCATTGCTAGTTTAATGTTAGAAAAATATTCATACATTCACTCATTTCATCATCAACCAGACCAGGATAAGTAACCATTTTTTTTTTTTTTTTTATATTATACCTCATGCAGTTTACGTATTGTCCCTGCATAAACAGGGAACATTGTGGAAACAATTCTGAAATGCAACCTTTAGGGGATCTAAAGGTGGCCATACACATTAGTCTAAAGTTGATCAAAATGGATGATTTCAGTCATAACGGTCATTCATTGGGTGAAATCTAAAAATGTGCAATCATTTTAGCTGTCTGGAGACATCATCATCTGGTAAGAAGTTGGCTGGGTTTCAAGTTTTTGTCCGATAGTTGCCAGTCAACAAATGATCTTTCTGTGAAGGAATGTACTGAAACATTCCCACAATGTCCCCTAATAGAACTTTGGTCCATCACCCAGTGTCATAGAAGAACTATGGGCATTTCGAATGACTATAACAGCCACTGTGGACTAAAATGTGCACAGTGTTATGTCAAGATGAGAGCCTCTTTCATTGCAGCTATCTGACCTGGAGGACTGTGAGGATAACTAAAGGATGGCAATTTCTCTGCTTGGTCTTCCTCCACACTTCACAAATGCTTAATGGGATTTTTCCCATCTCAACATTTATGGTATATTGCTAGGATATGCCATAAATGTCAGATAGGTGCGGGTCCCATCTAGCGATATGCCATAAATGTTGGGATGGGACAACCCCTGTAATGACATGTAATGACATAGCATGGATGCTCCTTGATTTTAGTGGGCTGCATTTTCCTGCATTGCTTGCCCTCACCCCCAAGTACAGGAAATTACAGCTAGTATGGGACAGCTACATACTTCCACACAATCAGCAGTTTGAAATGGGTTGTCAGGGATATCAAGATGAATCAGAAATCGCCAAATCTCTGCCTGATAGTAAGAACCTTTGTAGACATCAGTAGAAACAGCCCAATATATTAGGTGCCATTGGTGGCCATAAGACCATTAACTGTTCTTTTTTATGTTTTTATGTAAACATCACTACAATGCATCTGTAATTATCGGGAGCTGTCATTGTATAGCTTTTTGTCCAATACATGCCAAGGGTTGCGCACACAGCTTATTATTACCAGCATTTCTTGTAGCCTTTCCAGTTCGTATCCAGTACTTTTTTCCATTGTAAAGCCTGGTGAAAGGCAGATGTGACGAGACAAGTTCTACTGTGTGAAAGGCTTTTGTATTATCCTCACAGTGCTATTTCTAGCAGCTTCATCCGCCAGTGGTCCTATGTCTTGACATCTTTTTGTTCTGCGTATATGACTACAAAATAGCCGCCTGCTACAGTAAGTGTTTGGCAGAGTCTGTGGAGATTTTCTTTCACGTTTACAATGCTCTTCTCTGTTAAGGTAAATTAAAGATGGTCTGGAAGCTTTGGGGATTACTGGATCAATGCACATCACTTTACATAACATTTTCATCAATGGATTCTTGGTTACGCTTAGCAGCTGCTTTTTTATGCTTAGCTCATAGCTTGTTTATATTGTATAACCGCTGTCTGCATCCAGCGCGCATTATGGCTCACTGTAGATTGGGAGCAATTTTCATTATTGCCTTTTATCTGTCACAATTTCTGAATTATTATGCTGGACAAGAGGCAAGAAGGAAATAGATACAAACAAATGATAACTGATAGCCAATTTCTTCTGTTATAAAAGCATTAAAGAGAAAATGGGTATAGGACTCTCGTCTGAAATGCTGTTTTTGCAAATATGCATCTTTTGTTGTCATGAATGAAAAATTCACAGGATGTAGAAGAAGTTTCTAATTCAAAAAACATTACCATTGGACAAGGAAATCATAGTAAATGGAAATATGGCTGGGGCTATGTGGCGATCTTGGCCGTGATTCTCGTCACGCAACAAGGAATGGGTTAGCGGCATGACTCGCAAACTGCTTCAACTGTGACTCCAGACTCACAAAAATGCAGCAATGTTAGATTTTTGCGATTCTGGAGTCGCAGTCGGAGCAACTTGCGAGTCATGCTACGAACGAAGTCAGTTCTGTTGCTGCAGTGCTACACAGTGATCCGTGGTCACGTGAGGGAAGTCATGGCCACGATCGCCGTGTAACCCTCACCCCGTCTCATTTACTATTTTCTATGCCTTTTTTAGGCATAGAAAATGGTCTAAATGTAAGACAGCTAGGAAGCTGTCTTACATTTAGAAGCGGTGGTGGATCAGCCGAAGTTATCAGCCTCTTCATAACTTCGACAGATCCACCACCAGGTATAGGGCTTAAGTCTTAATAAATTTGCCCCACAATTTTTACATTTAATATATTAAACAATTTAAAGAGTTTGTTTCAGAAAGAAAATGAGGCGACTCAAGAATTAACTTACTAAAACAACTTAATAATAACTTTACAAAGCACGCCATTACCTAAACTCACAAACAAAATCAATGTTTCCTTATTATGGGAAAATTCCCTGGACTTTCACAAATCATGGTCGGTCCATTGGCCACTGTCACACACCTTTTTCCTTAATAGGGGGACATTGAGGTCATGAGCAATTCACTGTAGAGCCCTAGTCTTAGAGAAGTCTTCCAAGTTATTAAAAACTTTGGCAACTCCCAAACATGTGGTAAAATAACAAAAGATTCAGTGTTTGCCCCTTTTCTTACAGCCTCTTCCAGAGCTGACCCCTATTCCTCACCACAACTGATGTCATCTTGCCAGTGACGTCACCACTGCAGCCAATTAGTGGCCACAGCAGTGACATCCAGTATACTTGGCTGCATGGTGAGCTCTCTGTACGGAACGTCACCGCTGCAACCAGGAAGATAACATCGGTGGTGGAGAGGACTGGAGCTCAGCGCTGGAACTAAGACAGGAGACCAGGGTGGGTAAAAATCAATGATTTAAAAAAAAAAATCAGATTTTTTAAATTTAAATCAGATTTATTTTATTTAAATCAGATTTATTTTATATATTAAATGCTTTTTGAAGAAAATATATTGCCATCCAAAGGTTATTCCATCATGAAATAAAGATTAGTTTTTTAATTATGTAGAATAAGGCTGTATATGTTTAATTTTTTTGGTAAATAAATTCCATTAATCCATTCACAATGTCATGCTCTTCCAGATGTTTATGTAAGATTATTGGGCAGTTGCTCTGCCTACAAGATATTATCACAGATGCTTGGTTTACTTTTGCAGTTCTCAAAACTGAATTTGACTTAGCAGAGATCACATGCCTCTTCTTTACAGCAAAAATGTTATAACATGAACAGAGTTGAGAAAAAGACCTTAATCCTAACTTCTACAAACCTGTGAATGCAGAATCAACCGAATCAAACTAATATGAAAAGTTGTTTAAATCTTCATCTACTTGCATATTATAAGTTATACCAGCAAGAATTAGTCTTTATGTAGAAAACTATGATTTAAATCAAGCCTTACTGACTAGTGATTTAAATCAGTTTGATTTAAATCAAATCCACCCTGCAGGAGACATCTGAGACATCCCCTTTAAGAAGACAGCATACAGTACATCCATAACTGCATTGAATTACTGATAGTGTTTTATAAAGCTGGTAGATATATTCTATATATTTTTTTTGTAGATAGTGGCTTTGGGTTGAGAGTGCAATACCTAACCATGGAAGCATGCTATAGGCGCAGCTCATAATTTATTTAGACAGGCTATATTTAGTAATGTTTTCATGAGTAGAATAATTAATATCTTATTGATTAATATCTGCTGTCATCATTATGGTACAGTCCTTCTACAAGCAACCTTTCATAAATTGGGTTGTAATCTGTGCGGGTTCTGACATGACCTGTATGGCTCATCTAGAGCTTTACCTTTATTAATGCATTCCATCCTTCATAAGATTGTCGAGATATTGCTTTGCCTGTGTCATTTACCTACATTGTGCTGTGAAGCAAAGCCTGCAGCCAATGAACAGAAGAGTACAGATAGTGTAGATAGAAGGAGTATATATACCTACTTTGCAGTCTTTCTATGCCTTCAGCTAGTGAAGCATGGAAGGTACTACGAGAACCAGTCCATCTACATGCAGCTGTCTTATTAGTCCCAACCAAAGCCTTTTTACAAAGTCTCCTTTTCCAATTAGGAGCAATGCATATATGCCAGTGAGCTGACTTACCTTGTTATTACTGCCAACCATGAGCACTTACATTGCTGACATCCCACAGCGCCCGGTTCTGAGCCGGTGTTACTATGACTACATCATTTAACAGAGTTCTGAGTTTCCCACTTTTCAGCATAGTACTTGAAATGGTGTCAGATCCTGTTGTCATATAGTCTGGTTAGTAACAGAGCACACTTGGGAGCTATACAGCCTGAGCAGCGGAATCGGTCACAGTATGTCTGTGTGTCTGTTTTGTTGAAAGTATGTATTTTCGGGGGGGGGGGGGGGGGGGGGGGGGGGGGGGACCTTACATCTAAAGAAATAGATGCCCATATACCTTTCTCTTTACATGTGCACACTTATTTTGGTTGAACATGATGTGTTCATAATGAGGAGAGGGGAATAATTTGCTGCCAGGCACTTCTGGTGCTAGCTAATCTACCATGAGAACTAAGGATTGGCCATGTTGAAATCCAGCATACCATATCCTCCTTTCTCAGGACATCTGCCATTGCTAAAGAGTCAACACATCATACACATAACATTAGCTTGTCCCTCAAAATCTGCAGGTTTAGGCCTCATGCACACGACAGTTTTTTTTTAAGGTCCGCAAAAACGGGGTCCGTAGGTCCGTGATCCGTGACCGTTTTTTCGTCCGTGGGTCTTCCTTGATTTTTGGAGGATCCACAGACATGAAAAATGAAAAAAAAATCTAAGTCAAGTTTGCCATTGAAATGATAGGAAAAAACTGACACGGATCACGGACGCGGATGACAATCTTGTGTACATCCGTGATTTTTCACGGACCCATTGACTTGAATGGGTCCGCGAACCGTTGACCGTGAAAAAAATAGGACAGGTCATATTTTTTTCACGGCCAGGAAATACGGATCACGGATGCGGCTGCCAAACGGTGCATTTTCAGTTTTTTCCACGGACCCATTGAAAGTCAATAGGTCCGCGAAAAAAAAACTGAAAACGGAACCACGGACGCGGATGCACACAACGGTCGTGTGCATGAGGCCTTATCCAATTGTACACTTGTAGGAGCACCAAACCTAGAAATGGATGATAAAAGTAAACGAGAAATATAGTTGCCCTCACCATTTGTCAATCTGCAGCATGTTCTGCATGATCCGGAAAAATAAATAAATGGTATTGTAGAATTTATGCAGAAAACAAAGGATTTCAGCTAGTTAAACTGATGGGCGGGACTTATGAAAGAAGGCACATGTTTTACTGCACATAGAACACAGCAGGGAGGCTCCTGTTGCAACCACTTCTCTTACATCCTGGCGCAGGACAGCGAGGAGGAGGAGAGACATGACTGAGCCCTGGGGGGAAATGTCTTTTAATATGGAAACCGCCAACAAATATCTCATGTGTACGACCAGTGTTTATGCCTGATAGCGATGCAGGTTATGCGCATTATTTTCAGATTTAAAGAAATGTTACGATATAATTGTGTTACATTATTTGGTGGTAAAATTATCCCAGTGCTATTGCACCATTTTAGGATCTTTCCTCTTATACCTTTGCTCTCACTTGCAAAGCATAGTGGTGCTGATTTATCAAACTGGTGTTAAGTAGAACTGGCTTAGTTGCCCATCAGTTGCCAATCAGATTCCTCCTTTCATTTTCCAGAGGAGCAGTCAAAAATGAAAGGTGGATCACGAGATAGGCAGCAATCCAGTAACCCTCTAGGCATCCATAATAGATTTAAAGGGAAAGTCTGATTATTACCACATTAGAAAGCTGTGCCAAAATTGTTGCCCTAGTTAGTACACTGGCTGACTGACCGGGCAACTATTGGGAATGTTCCAGATAATTGCCATTTACATGCCGTAATCACTCCCGCCGTATGGGGGTGAGCAATCCCTGCTGTATTCAGATTCATTCTTTCTGGACAACAGGGACGATCTGCTGCCCAGAAACGATTTTGGGTGCCACATCCCTGATGAATGATTAGTGGCACCTTTACACAAGGCAATTATTGGAGTGTTCGTATGAATCTGTGTTTTTGAAAAATGGCCCAATATTCATAATGTAAAGGGGTTTTATCAGCTGATACAGTAAGGTCACATGACATACTTGTTTTCAGATTTGGCTTTTTAGCCCCTGTGCACATCATGTATCCCAGGAAAAGCCTTTTTGCTCAGGCTAATCTTATCTATAGGGCTTAATTCACTGGATAGGGGTTAAAATAATATCCTGGTATACTATTCTGGTGGCTGGTATACTGTAAAGGAATAAAAGGTATGGAATAGTATAGTAGACTGTCTATTTCATATAATGGTATATAGGAAGAAACATATCCCATGCGGAAGCACTCCTTAAGGGCTCATGCACATGACCGTTGCCTGTTTTGCAGTCCGCAAATTGCGGATCCACAAACATATATACTGTCCGTGTGCACTCTGTATTTTGCGGAACGGAATGGCCGGGCCATAATAGAACAGTCCTATCCTTGTCCGTAAGGCGGACAACAATAAGACATGTTCTATATTTTTACAAATGCCACGTAACGGACATGCGGATGTGGACAGCACACAGGTGTCCTGTCCGCTTCTTTTGCGGCCCCGTTAAAGTGAATGGGTCCGCATCCGACCTGCAAAAAATGTGAATTGGATGTGGACCTAAAATACGGTTGTGTGCACAAGCCCTTACTGGTATCTTCTCCAGGTATGACACATCTTACAGTGGTGATCATAGAGATAGTTACTAAGATGTGGATCCCATTTGTGTGCTGCATGGCTGCTGGTATTTTTCTTTCTAATACGTGTCAGCGGTTCCATTACTGTCATTACTATTGATTGCTGAAAGGCTGACATTCTGAAAATAAAATGCTGGTTCGCTGTAAATACGGTGAAGTATCATATGGTTATATGCCTAAAAGAAAGCTGGTGACTGCTGAGCGCTTTTCACAGATTTTGTGTATTCCTTCAGCTTTGTGTAATGCTTTCATCTTCCAGTCACCTGTCAGCATGCCTGTCTTGCCTATTTACCTCTGTCATTTCATTATACCACAATCCATGGCATTAAATTACATTTATCATTCATATATCTGCTCCATATTTCTATCTCTGTTCTGCAATTTCTGTAGTTAAAGGGGTTCTCTGGGAATTAATAAAATTAAAATACTTAAAAATTACTTCATTATATATATATTCCCAAATATCTTACATTAGTTATAATGGCTCGTTTTGTCTGGGGAGCAATTAGTAGGAGAAACAAAATGGCTGCCGTCCTATCAGTGCACACAAAACCTGTCCTAATCACACAGGAGGACAAGTTACTTCACTGCTTCACCCTCGTCTCTGCTCTGCTTGTCAGGGATTATGATCCTGAATACAGATGATAAGATCTTCAGCTGAATCTCTGTACGGAACGGAGTTCATGAGCAGATGTGGCTAATGAGCAGAAGTTCTTGTATGCAGTCTCCATTACCACAGTCTGTCCTGTCCATCCTTTCTGTACTTCATGTCTCCTCAAGAACTCTATTCCCACAAAGATTCAGCTAAATATTTTAAACTGTATTCAGGACCATAATCCCTGACAAGTAGAGCAGAGAGGAGGATGAGGCAGCTCTTTACCACAGTGTTGTGAAGTAACTTGTTCTCCTGTGTGATTAGGACCGCTTCTGTGTGCAGGAACAGCGGCCATTTTTTTTTTCTCCTAATCATTGCTCGCTAGAAAAAATGAGCCATTATAATTAATGAAAGGTATTTGAGAATATATTTATAATAAAGTAATATTTACATATTTTCATTTTCGTTATTTCCGGAGAACCCCTTTAAGGAGAAAATAAGGATGCGCACTTTGGTTTTGATTCCATCACATCGGCGCCATGTACTTCAGAGCTTTGTAACCATGTTGTCCTGACTTGTAGCACCTGCATACTCAGTATATGCATTTCCAATCTAGAATGCTAAAGATTTGATTTTAATGGTTTATTTTCTTAACATTTTCATAGACGTGACACATTTAATTTATTATCTGTAGATTTATTCTCTTTATAAAAGCGAGATTTAAATGAACACACAGTAAAACCCAATTATGCCAGGGCTAAATGTACTCGAATGTGATCCATTTACAATAATAGTCCTGAGATTGCGGAGAAGTGCATTTTTCGAGTAATTTATACATTTTCTCGGTGATTAGTTCAATTCCCTGAGACATGTTTAATCGCCATTTAAAATAATAATACACTAAATAATACGCTTTGTAGTGTTTATTGATTTGGACAGCAATCTTATCATTAAAACCACTGGAGCTTATTCTGCATGCCCGTGTTGACTTTCATAATCTAAATAAAGCAATAATTGTTCAGACAGGGTACTAAGTGCAAAATCAGTGCTACAAAAACATGTCATTCTAATTGATGTATTCAGATAAGGAAGAGAGCTAGTAACCAGAGTGCAGATTTCCACTCCTTTCATTTTTGTATCGCTTATTTTTTTAAAGTCTGTCACCTCCATATGGCCATATACAGTGCTTACATGGCTCTGTAGCACACCTATACAGGATTGTAACGGTACCTTTGTTCTTTTCTCTAGACTTGCACCAGCAGGAAAAACAAAGTGTAATTCATATGCAAATGAGGGATCGCAAGTGCCCAGGGGCGGCGTTCAGTGTGTAGGTGCCCAGGCTGCTCTGCCTTCTTTTCACTTTACTCCTCCCCAGCCTCTGCCTTTGCCCGCCCTCCAAGTTCGGACCTATCGATGAGGCGAGGCATGTAAGCACTGTATATGGCCATATGGAGGTGACAGACTCCCTTTAACCCCTTCTACCCCGGGCCAGTTTTCACCTTCCTGCCCAAGCCATTTTTTGCAAATCTGACATGTGTCACTTTATGTGGTAATAACTTTGAAACACTTTTATTTATCCAAGCCATTCTGAGATTGTTTTCTCGTGACACATTGTACTTCACGGCAGTCATAAATTTGAGTCAATATACTGTATTTCACCTTTATTTATGAAAAAATCCCAAATTTACCAAACATTTGGAAGAATTTGCAAGTTTCAAAATTTCTATTTCTCTGCTTTTAAAACAGAAAGTGATACCTCATAAAATATTTATTACTTAACATTCCCCATATGTCTACTTTATGTTTGCATCGTTTTGGAAATGTCATTTTATTTTTTGGGGACGTTAGAAATCTTAGAATTTTAGAAGCAATTCTAAAAATGTTTAAAAAAATTTCCAAAGCCCACTTTTTAAGGACCAGTTCAGGTCTGAAGTCACTTTGTGGGGCTTACATAATAGAAACCCCCCTATAAATGACCCCATTGTAGAAACTACACCCCTCAAGTTACTCAAAACAGATTTTTACAAACTTTGTTAACTCTTTAGGTGTTCCACGAGAATTAAAGGAAAATGGAGATAAAATTTCAAAATTTCACTTTTTTGGCAGATTTTCCATTTTAATAGTTTATTTTAACACATCGAGGGTTAACAGCCAAACAAAACTCTAAATGTATTACCATGATTCTGAGGTTTACAGAAACACCCCACATGTGGTCGTAAACTGATGTAAGGGCGCAGAAGGAAAGGACTGCCGCATGGTTTTTGGAAGGCAGATTTTGCTGGACTGGTTTTTAGACACCATGTCCCATTTGATGCCCCCCGATGCACCCCTACTGTAGAAAGTCCCAAAGGTGACCTTATTTTGGAAACTAGGGGATAAGGTGACAGTTTTATTGGTACTATTTTGGGGTACATATGATTTTTAATCGCTCTATATTACGTTTTTTGTTTTGGCACTGTTTTTATTTTATATTTTTTACAACGTTTATCTCACAGTTTAGATCATGCGCTATTTTTATTGTTGTTACGGATGCGGTAATATCAAATATGTCTGCTTTCTTTGTTTGTTTGTTTTAGTTTTACATAATAAAGCATTTTTGAAAAAAATATATATGTTTTTGTGTCTCAATAATCTGAGAGACAATTTTTTTTTATTTTTTGACCATTTGTCTTAAGTAGGAGGATGAGATGAGGGTTTGATTGGTTCTATTTTGGGGGGCATGCACCTTTTTGATCGCTTGGTTTTGCAATTTTTGTGATGTAAGGTATTTTTTACTGTGTTTACCTGAGGGGTTAAGTCATGTGATATGTTTATAGAGCTGGTTGTTACAGATACCTAATATGTATACTTTTTTTATTACACTTTAACACAATAATTGCATTTTTGAAACTAAAAAAAATGTTTTACTGTCTCCATGTTCTGAGAGCTATAGTTTTTTTTTTTTGGGTGATTGTCTTATGTAGGGGCTCTTTTTTTGTGGGATGAGGTGACGGTTTTATTGGTATCATTTTGGGGGGCATACGCCTATTTGATTGCTTGGTGTTGCACTTTATGTGATAGGTGACAAAAATTGCATTTTTTTGTAAATTTTTTTTTTTTACGGTGTTTATCGGACAGGGTGGATCATGTAATATATTTATAGAGCCGGTCGTTACGGATGCGGCGATACCTAATATGTGTGTGTTTTCTTTTTTTTTTTTTATGTAAAATCAGGGGAAAGGGGCGTTTTTTTTCTTTCTTTACTTGAAACTTTATTTTTTTATTAAACTCTTTTTTGACTTTTTTTAAACTTTATTTCTGTCCCACTCTGGGACTTTACTTTTGAGGGTCTGATGATCCCCTCTGCAATGCATTACAATACATCTTTAGGCCTATTGCACACGACCGTATGACTATTTCAGTGTTTTGTGGTCCGTTTTTCACAGATCCGTTCCGTTTTTTGTTTCCGTTGTTTTCCCGTTTCTGTTCCGTTTTTCCATATGGCATATACAGTATACAGTAATTACATAGAAAAAATTGGGCTGGGCATAAAATTTCAATAGATGGTTCTGCAAAAACGGAACGGATACGGAAGACATACGGAGTACATTCCGTATGTGTTCCGTTTTTTTTGCAAACCCATTAACTTGAATGGAGACACTGAATGTGATTTGCGGGCAATAATAGGACATGTTCTATCCTTGAACGGAACGGAAATACGTAAACGGAATGCATACGGAGTACATTCCGTTCATTTTGTGGAACCATTGAAATGAATGGTTCCGTATATGGACTGTATACGGAACACAAAAAACGGCCCGTAAACGAAAAAAAAAAAACGTTAGTGTGCAGGAGGCCTTATTGTAATGCATTGCCTGTTAGTGTATTACACTGAGTAATACACTAAAAGGTTGCCTAGGAGACCCAGCCTGAGGCTGGATCTCCTGGGCACCCGTAGAAGACAGGTCTCGATGCCGTGCAAGGCATTGGACAGTCTCTGCACGGCATCGGGCTGCCTTCTCACCCATTGGGTGCCCGCCACAGCAGCGTGGGGACCCGATGGGCTCCCTCACCCTCCGCAGATCCCTTCTATGCCGCGGTCAGCGCTGATTGCAGCATAGAAGGGTTTAATCCGCCGGCATCGGCTTGTACAACCATGCCGGCGGATATAGCAGGGGCCTGGCTACCAGAGATTTCCGGGCCCCTGCAGTGATCAGGCGCGCACCGCTCCGGTGCCCGCCCAATCACCATGATGTAATAGTACGTAAAAATGCGGGAACGCACCTGCCGCCAGGACGTACTATTACTAGTACTATTACGTCATATGTCGGGAAGGGGTTGTCTGATTTTGCTATATTGATGACCTATCCTCATGAAAGATCATCAATATCAGATCAGCGAGGGCTCGACTGGCTGTACCACCGCTGATCAGCTGTATGAAGAGAATGCAGCACTTGTACGAGTGCGGTGTTCTCTTCTTCCCTGCTCAGCCTCAACATCTCAGTGGTGGGCAGGTGTAATTGCAGCTCCTCCATCTTATTCTATTGAATGGGCCAGAATGTAAATACAACTGCGGATGATTGAATGGGACGGAGGAGCTGTAATTACACCTGTTCTCCGCTGCGATGTCGACGGCAAGCAGGTAAACAGTGAAGAGTACAAAATCTCTGCATTTTCTTCTTACAGCTGATCAGCAGAGGTGCCAGCGGTCGGCCCTCGCCGATTTGATATTGATGATCTATCCTGAGGACAGGTCATCAATATAGCAAAGACGGTGAACCTCTTCATTTCGTACTTTTTAATAACTTTTCCTATCATTTTTCCTGTTTCTCTGACTTTGGAAGCCCTTACACACTGTTATTTTATACTAAAGAGGTATTTTGAAAGAAATAAAAAAGGCAATTCATCTCACCACTTTCATATTCGCCTCCCGATATGGTTAAAACCAGATAAATCAAGAGCACTTTTCCATAAAAATCGTTCTTTTTTCTTATTCAATATAAAAAAATGGACGAAAGATATTTAGTTCCGAAACGTTCCCTGAAGGATCTTTTGTCCAACGCCTGGGTCCGTTGAACATGTATGGACAATTTGAACAACTGTAATGGCCGATATGGACTAAAATATGTATGGCTGTGTCTGTGAAACAAACGTTCACCAGATGTTTGTTCAACTGTTATTCAACCAAAACCAACTTCTATCTAATGTGCATGGTCACCTTAAGAGTGCCTAAGGGCGGGTTGATCAAGGGAGGCAAATTGCAGTTTTGGTGCTAAGCTGTAGTATATTTCTTCCTAACTACAATAATCAAATTGCCAGAAAGTGATCATTTTACTAGCTCTGTCCTAGTGAACGATAATTCAGGTCACAAAATGGCTCCTTTTATTGTTTCCACTTTCTTTGTACACTGTTATTCATTTAAAAAAATATATAAAATCTTTCTTTGCTATAATCCGGAAAAACGGATCCATAGCATTTTATTCCAAGTGAAGCAGAGGGCTGTAGACAGTTTTAGATTTATGGTCTTCCATTCGGAGATATTATGGTCACTCCACAAATCTGTATTAGGCCTCGCACATACACTGTAACATTTTCTGCAAAAAGAAATTACAAGTACTTTTGAAAAGTCAGCGCTGCCATCCATTCATCATCTCTCCCATATTGTTCAGAGTAATAAATTGTTTGTAAGCTTTCTGAATAGGCAGGATGAGATGTCTTCTGATGGTGCCGCTCAGGAAATTGATGTAGGACATATAAAAGGAGAAGGGAACATCAAGGCTTGCTCCAGAGCAACACATCAAGATTCGCTGTAGGTGGATGGGTGATCGGTAGTAAAATTACAGTTTTTTTTATTTTATTTAAAAAAAAACAACACAGTAAAGGTTGCAGCAAAAAGCAAAGTAAATTGAGTAAAATATAGGGAAGGACAATGGTGACAGGACTGTAGGGTTGGCTTTGTTGAAGGAAATCACTATAAATAACAAAAGGAGTGCTCTGCTCGTTTTTATATGGAGGAGAATAGAGCAGGTCAGCTTGATGATATGTCTGCTTTTGCACAGGGTTTGTGTAGAAAATGTGATATAGTTTATAGTTTTTACATTTATAACTCAATCTAGTCATCAAAGCTGGGTTTTTCAGCCTTTTTGAGTTATCAAAGTTGGTCTTTTTGCTGGATTTGAAAGTCTAGGCTCATACTTCATTCAAGCGATACATTCCATAATTCAACCATTAAAGGGAATCTGTCAGCAGTTTTGTACCTATGAAACTGGCTGACCTGTTACATGTGTACTTGGCAACTGAAGGCACCTTGTTGGTCCCATGTTCATATGCTCCTACATTGCTGAGAAAAATGATGATTTAATATATGCAAATAAGCCTCTAGGAGCATCGGGGCATTGCTGTTACACTTATATGCCTTCTCCATTTTGATATGGCCAGGTGTGAGGACGTTTTCACTGCCTGGCCCTGTTAATAAAAGTGGACCAGCACATTTACATGGGCAGATTGTCAGGAACAACTGTTCTCATGGACGGTTGTTTCAGATAAGCTGAACGATTTGTGGCATCTTACGGATATGAATTGCCTCACAGTGACTGCTGCACAACATTGACCATGATTGGTGAAAGTCCTGTTTGAATATGCCTGAGGTCTACAGGCTGTTTACCACAGTTTACTTAATTTCTATGGAGAGGGGTCGGATCATGCCTCTGGTTCGGAGAGTAGACTTGGGGCCCTTGTTCTTGAAGGACAGTAGCTCTGGGGCCCTTGTTCATTAAGGGTCAAGTTCTCCAAGAATGGCTTTCACCTGGCTCTCTTTTATGACGGTATCCACTTGTGAAATCTGTGATACATATGTGTCTAGATGGATATAGCATTTATTTTGTGCTATGGAAAAATGTGTGTTGATGTATGATGTAGCCGTATTGTACAGATTATGTCCAGATCTCTTTTCTGAAATGAAGTCTTCCTAATCAGAGTTTGCCATTTAATTTATTGAAAGAGCTGACAAGGCTAACAAGGTTAAAGACGGAGAGAAAAACATAGTCCAACTTTTTCCATCTGTGTATTAAATTACTAGTCCCGATGGTGGATAATAGAATTGAGGAGAAAGTCTAACAAGACGATAAGCAGGGGAAACTTACTGCTTAGATAGGAAAGTCACGTTTTGGCTCACTTAAGTCTTGTTGATGTGTAGCTTAAAGCCTGTGCTGTTAGTTCAAGAACAGCATGTATTACACAGTCGTGTCAAATTATTCTGACCATTTCCTAATTTCAACGCCAGCAGCATGTAGCTCACGAAGGAAGTCAAGTGTGGTGAGCTGTCTTGCTGGGTATATAAGGTGTGTGATAGGCTGTCTGCACACATATCCCTCATTGCATTCATTAGTAAAATGGGTGATTATTGGCTTTCAGGTCGCAGTATTTCTAAAACTGTGCAGTATGTGAACTGTTCACGTGCTGCTGTGGTGAAAGGGTATTGTGAGTGGACACATGGCACCATTGTGAATAAGAGACATGGGACCTGCGGAGCACCACATGCCATTGATGTTGGAGGTGAAAGTTGGCTATGAAGGTGCGCAAGGATGGACCGACATGCTAGAGTGGAGCAGCTCACAGCCAAAATAAACCAGGAGGCTACCACAACAGCAGTTTGGTGAACCCTACTGTGTATGGAGATCCAAAGCAGATGGATAGTCACAGCACCTCTGCTAATGAAGTTGCAGCAGCAGAAAAGACTTCAATTTTCAGGGGAAAGTCTTCACAGCTCCATACACATTCAGCAGAGAAAGTGGTGGGTTTGGCTGACCTTTTGTTAATGTGAGTGGCCACTGTCTCTTCATAGTTGACCAGGGGACGCCAGCTGATAACAAGGTCAAACTATTACTCCAGCTACTACTATATCTACAAACCAGGTTTAACAAAACTAGTATTGCTTACAGTGAAACTCCATCTTTGGACCTACTTCATATATTAAAGGGGTTATCCCATCTTAGACAATGGGGGCATATCACTAGGATATGCCCCCATTGTCTGATAGGTGCGGGTCCCACCGCTGGGACCCGCACCTACAAGGAGAACGGAGCGGATAAACGGAGCATGCGCAGCCACCCTCCATTCATTTCTTTAGAGCCGCCGAAAATAGCCAAGCGCTGGCTCGGCTATTTCCGTCGGCCCCATAGAAATGAATGGGAGCGGTGGCCGCGCATGCGTGGTGTGCTCCCATTTACTTCATTGGGAGAGGCGGGGAGCTGCGCCTGGTGGTGGACGGACCCTGGGAAACCCGCGGTCCTCCAGCCCCAACTCTCCCCGGCTCCGTTCTCGTTGTAGGTGCGGGTCCCAGAGGTGGGACCCGCACCTATCAGACAATGGGGGCATATCCTAGCGATATGCCCCCATTGTCTAAGATGGGATAACCCCTTTAAGGCAATTTGAACAATTCATCATCATAAAATTATTCAATGTAGTTCACTTTAGAGTAATAGCGATTAAGATCATGGAATAAAGAACCCTTTCAAGTTCCCCTCAGCTGCTCTCTCTGTTGGCAAACACAATAAATGTTTATGAGAAAGACAAGCAGAAGAGCAGGTGATAGTATGTTGATGAGAATCAGACCCTACTGGCAGCAAAAGAGCTTAAAGATGCTTTATAAGACTTTAATACTGATGACCTGTCCTTAGGATAGGTCATCAATATCAGATCAGCATGCACCCCTGATGATCATCTGATTGAAAAGCACCCAGTGCAGTAGAACCAGGCACAGCTCTGTACACCGTGTAGTGACCATGCAGTTCCGTCTCATATAAGCAGTGATGGTCAGTTTGCAGTGTTCGCCAGCGAACACATATGGGCTGCCATCTTTAGTAAGGTAGATTCACCCATCCGGCGATGCACAGGTAAGCCCTTACCTGTGCCGCAGGCCGCGAGCCGGTCTGAAATCAAATGTAGTCATCGGGAGCAGGCAGTTCCAAGAACGGCCGCCGGGGGCCTTCATCAGTCTGTTCTCGGAACTGCTTGCTCCCGGTGACTGCATTTGATTTCAGACCGGCTCCCAGCACAGGCACAGGTAAGGGCTTACCTGTGCATCGCCGGACGGGTCAGTCTACCTTACTAAAGATGGCAGCCCGCATGTGTTCGCTGGCGAACACTACGAACTGACCATCACTGCATATAAGTAAATGGGAGAGAGCTGCAGTAACCAGGCATGGCCACTACACATTGTATGGAGCTGTTGTCGGTTACCAGTACACTGCATGCTCAGTTGGTTTTAGGAGGTCTAGGAGTTGGACTTCGCTGTTCTGATATTTATGGCCTGTCCTACTGATAGGTCATCAGTATAAAAGTTCTGGAAACCCCTGGGATCTCTTCCCATAATGTACATGTAAAGGGGCAGACTATAATACAATACCTAATATATTAGCTTATGTGGTACCCGTGGTGGAGCTTTATTTTAATTAATGTATATCAATACTTAGCTTTTGTCCTAGTTATGTACAAAATTATGTTTCCATTTGTAGTGTATTTACAATGTGTCTGAAGGCAAAAAGCCAATTACATACAATTTGTAGAACCCTGAATAGCTTCTTGGTAAAAGTCAGTTTTTTTTCCCCTTTACAATATAGTCATAATTTTTTGTAGTAGAACCATATTTTGTGATAAGACAGAAGGTCTTCCGGGGTGAAGCGGAAGAAAGTCGCATGCACTTATTAGTAGGCATGGTGTCAGCACTAATCGCCGATGTAGATTTGAAAAGTAAATTTGTGTGTCATTATCAGTGAGGTGGTATTTGAATTCAGAAGATGTGATAAGGTCAATTAGTGTTTCTCACGAAAAGAAGCCCTGGGACAGACTGAGGATTCACCCACCCAGAGATTGCACGCAGGGTAATATAGAATAATATAGAAATGTTTTCTATCTAATAAGATCAGTGAGTTTATTATTTGATGTATACTTTTTTCAATGTACTTTTGAGTATATATTTTAGGTTTCTAATTGTGTGACCGTTTTTATTCTTTGCCTAAACAATTGAGCATGTAAGATTTCTGTAAATCAGTGTGCCAAATACATTTTAGAGTTGTACAGGGCAATTCCACGTAGTGCATTGCTCCACTTAGTCTTAAATATTAAGTATAATTGGAAGGTAAACCATTTCTTACCAAATTTCTGATCTTCCTAACCGGTGCTTTACACTGCTCGATAGTCGGACAGATTATCGCTAACGTGAGTTCGTACGAATGCTCGATCTACCTGACTATCGGGCATTGTAAAGCACTCGTTAGGAGGATCAGAAATTTGGTAAGAAATAGAATCTGCTGGTGTAAATGCTGATGATTACACAATGAATCAGCGAAACACTTTTTTATCAAGCAATAGGATCGAGCGATGGCATTAGTGATCACTCCTCCCCATACAGTCGAGGAAATCTCTGCATGTAAATGTAGCAGTCTCCTTCACTGACGAGCAGGGGAATTTCGGTAAGGAGCACTTCCTGACAATCATCTGCTTAATTGCGCATTGTAAAGGGGCCTTAAGACAACTCTACAAGAGTCCAAATGATCTAAGTGATCCATCCTGTATCCAAACTGCACCATGCAGTATGTACACAGTATGGAGATTGTAGGTCTTTTGTTAAAGAATGTTTTAAAAAGAAGGCCCTTATCTCCTCTGGCACCTTCTGTTGGGGACAGTTGGGAGGCTCCCATACACATTAGATAGTTGTTCATTCCAAATTTATCTAATGTGTACGGTCAGCTTTACAGTTGAGTGTCAGAATGAATTACAGGATTTGTTTGTTGATCTGGAATATAAATTATATAGAAGAAGAGAAGATGAACGGTTATCCCTGTGACGTCACCAGCTCTGATGGGCGATCCTACCGCTGCCCTAGCCTGTAAAAACAGGCTAGGGCAGCACTAAAGGCTGTGCTAGTGAGGTCATTGGGCTCACTGCTAGGCGGAAGCCTCTGCCTAGTTTACCCATGGAGAGCCCGGTACGTCGCCAGATCGGGTGTGAACCCCTTTAACAGGCTGTATTCTTATCAGGACATCCCCTGTTCTAACAGAACATATGGATGTTGGTCAAGTCACCCTTCTATAAGCTAGAACAGACAGGCGTTAACAAGCAACTTTTCTTGCTCCAGTTTACTTGGTCCATCTATACATTACATGGAAGGTCAATAATTTATGTTCACTGGAGTCTTAGGAGCTGTAAAATGGGCTTTCTGTGATGAAACAACCCCGTTAAAGGAGATGTAAAAATAAATAAATGGACTGGACCAAAACAGGAAAATAAATACAATAATTTCAACCATAGGAATACCAGTGTCTGACAGTTATAAATTTCCCATTTGCATGTAAGGAAGCTCACAAGAATGAAGCATCTAAACATTGCTGCCTCTTAAAATTTAGACAAGTGGTTGAAGATGGAGCATCACGGCGATTCAAGGTGAAATGGGTCATGTTGGTATGTAAATGTTGTCCTGGACTTGAAGACGTTGTCTGTCTGCACTGAGAATTTTACCTTAGCATTTCCAAAACATCACTTTTCAATCTGCTTCAGGCAATGCACTTTATCTGAAAGCAGAAGCATGTTCTTCTTAAAAAAAGCAAGGCAATGGCTGTCTATCTGTCAGGTCCATTAGTTAAAAACAATCAAATCCTCCGTCAATAAACACGGTACTAATATAGGCTTTTTTATTTTATGTATTTATATTCATATTTATTACCACATTTTACAGATACGCTGAGGAAACCAGCTACTAGGTATAACTGTTCACCCCAAAAATAGAATACACAGCATATAGTATAATAAATGAATGTTTTATTGATCAAATATCCAAATACTTAAGAACCAGTAATGGCAGCATGCATACACAGGAATAAAGAAAAGCAGGACCACAGATAAAGTGTCATATGCCAAACTACAAGACCCATTGACGGAAAATATCTATATATATTACATTTCCTTCAAGTCCATCCAGGAGGGAGAGGGGACAAGGGATTTATCCCAAATTGCAAAGCTCAACCTCCTTTCATGAAAGAATTTAAGTCAAGGGAAAAATCACCTTGCTAGTTACAAATAAAGTGCTTAGTGCAATATAGTACATACAAAATTCATCAAAGAGCACATAATGTAGAAATTAATACCGACCAATGTAGTCCTGACCCCGACGCGCGTTTCGCAACCACTTTCTCTGAGAACCTTCCTCAGGACTACATTGGTCGGTATTAATTTCTACATTATGTGCTCTTTGATGAATTTTGTATGTACTATATTGCACTAAGCACTTTATTTGTAACTAGCAAGGTGATTTTTCCCTTGACTTACATTCTTTCATGAAAGGAGGTTGAGCTTTGCAATTTGGGATAAATCCCTTGTCCCCTCTCCCTCCTGGTTTGGATGGTGTTGAAGGAAATGTAATATATATAGATATTTTCCGTCAATGGGTCTTGTAGTTTGGCATATGACACTTTATCTGTGGTCCTGCTTTTCTTTATTCCTGTGTATGCATGCTGCCATTACTAGTTTTTAAGTATTTGGATATTTGATTAAAAAAAACCCATTCATTTATTATACTATATGCTGTGTATTCTATTTTTGGGGTGGTGAGTTGAGTTAATTATACACAGCTATTACTTGGGAGCTAGTGTTATTTTGGTGTGTAGGTATAACTGTTGCATACATTTGGCAACAGTTATATTACAATTAGGAACTATCCTAGGAATGATTATAGGTGCCTGGCATAAAACTGTGAAAAAAAATATATAAGGCTAAAACTCCTGATAATTTAATACTGGATGTTATTGCTTCCTTGGTATGAATACTAGTGCTGTTTTTCTCTTCAGCATTGATTCATGGCTGCAATAACGATTATCCTGTCATAAAGGCTGGGGAAACTAATGAACTAGCATTAAAAATTCTTTCATATAAAAAAATCTAATAACGTGTAAAGTCAAAAATGATCTAAAGTCCAGCCCTGCCACTGGTATTTTATGAAAACCTATAGTAAACTTTTCATTTTTCTTCCTTCTTTTGTTTACTGTACTTCAGGCTTTGGTTTTACCATCAAACCCAATTTTATTTCAGTGGTTCATAAATGCAGGAGTTATTGAGCTTCACACATTTTAAATAGTGGTACATTTTTTCTGGCAGATGAAAACAACCAGCTTTTATTGATTTTGCCGATAACTCAACATATTCTTCTCATTGACAAAGAAAAGCAAATAGCAGACAAAGAGGAAAATTTTTCAAAAAGAACATTTTATTTACATCATGAAAATGCGTAAGAAGCTAATAAAAACTGAAGAAGTCAGAGCCATATGAACCGGATCAAAGGCATTATAATGACACAGCCATCAGGGGTATCCAATATGCAAGTCATTGTGAGGACAAGCAGTGATGAAGTAAACAGCCATTGGGTCAGCATTAGGCCTCAGGGTTACTTCTGAGTGTTTGGATTCAGGTAAACAATATATACTTTTGGGTCAGTAATATTTGAAGGAAAAATTAGAAGGAAATGAGTTGGATGCAGAATGAAAAGAGGAAATGTTTACACTTAAAGGAATGCTCCACGGAAAAAAGTCAGGCCTCATGCACTAGATCATATTTTTCATCTGTGTATTTTTTTGCAGAAAGCACACACTGACCCAAATTATAGAACATGTCCTATTCTGGTCCATATTACAGACAAGAATAATTCCATTCTATTGATGACAGTGAGAAAAATGCAGAATGCACACAGAATGTATCTGTATTTTGTGTATCTGTTGTTTGCTGACCAAAATACGGACATGGCGATGTGCATGAAGCCTTACACTGCCTAGTACATGGGCTGAGGTGGTGAGGTATAATCAAGGGATTCTGCTTTTGGTGCTCTTGGATGTTCTTTAAAGCCTCACGGTGTAGCCATGGGTAAAATAACTATTATAATAATTTAACTCCACATGTATCCATGCCATACATTTGTAAACTCTACATCCTAAATTAAAGGGGTCTTCCACTATGAAGGCTTCTTCCTCCATGCACTGGTATGTATCTAGTGGTGGTGGCTAGTGCTACCGCCAACAGACCATCCATGCTGCATCGATCTGATAATAAAGACCTGTCTACAAGGTGGAAAACCCTTTTAATGTTTAAGTCAAAGTCTATACATTTATTTATTGGCCATTGTATCTACTTCATAATCATGCACTATTCAAGATGGCTTTGGTTATGAACAGTAGAATAAATTAGTAATGTAAAGTCAGCAGATTTAATAGAATGAGGAAAATACAAACTTCTGAAGCAACCAGTCAAGTTACAGCCAAGCATACTCTATCAGCTTGCTAACAGAAGGTCACTCGTAAGCTTTTTGTCGAGAAGCATGATTAGGTTTGTTGCTATGGTTACTGGGGTGAAGTGGAGAATGAATTTCCATAGGAATGCTTCCTAATACTATTTAGTACCCAGTAACAATATGTCTGTGTTGGCATTTCTTCAGAGAGATCAAACCAAGGGTCACCTTTGTTCCTTGTTTCCAGTGGCATTCACTGTCACTGACTGTTTCGCTTACTGAGATACAAAACTGTCAGACTCTGATGGTTTGTGTATTGGCTGCACAAAAAAATGTCATCGATTACATGTGCAGTCGCAGAGATTTCCATGATACTAGAACTTGTGTAGATAGATAGGTGGAACATTTAAGAATAAAAAAGTTCACTAGAACCTTAAAGGGCTTCTCCAGGACAGTTAGGCAGAAAATCTAAATAAAACAGCCTTACCCCCTGTCCTAAACCTTCGAGATTCACTATTATCTACTTGTAGGAGATGTCACATTCATCTATATAGTGCTATATAACTTTTTCTTGAGATCCTTTCCAATAGAAGTGAATTCATAGGAGGAGATTTATCATTTCTCTTATGCCAGAAAAGTGGCTTTAAAAGGGGTTTGTGACTTTTTAAATGATCGTTTTTGGAAAAAAAAATTGCAAGTGCCCCTTTTACACCACCCTCGCCACTTTTCCAAAAGGGGGATAGAAAGGAGTGTGGTCAGATTTATCTTCATTTACACCACTTTTTTACAAACCCTTTTAACTAACAATTTGTGTTTCTCTTCAACCAATACTTATGTTCATGCAAACTTTTAGATTTTCCTTTTTAATAAATTTGAAAACATTTCTAAAATTTTGTTTTCCTTTCTCATTAAGGGGTATTTAGTGCCGATTGGGGGGATTTTTTTTTCTTTTATTTTAGCAAAGCATAACAAAATGTGAAAAAAGTGAAATAGTCTGACGACTTACAGAATGCATTGTACATATCCATACAATCCCTCAATATGTAAGCGTTGTATTTTATTAACTTCATGTAATGCTCTCAAATCCGGATTTCATTTCAAACTCAGTGAAACAGTAGAAAACTTCATCTAGAACAAGACAAGATTTTCCTTGTCTCCATCTTCGTTTGTTCTGCTGTTTAAGATTAATTTATTCAGTGCTGTGTTGTCGTCTAGGGATAAGTGAAATATCACACAGCAAGTGGAACAGTTGAATGCTCTGTTAGATTTTGTAGCCGTTGTTTGGGATTCTGGAATCTCTGGAAAGCTCAAGACTCAGAAGACAGACCTCTATTGTTAAGTTACAAATGTCTTCTCTGTTAACAAACCTGTGTGTAGAAGGTATCACATTCTAGAACAATTGCTGAAAAATGTAATCACTAACTTTGCGGAAACTATAATGGATGGGGTCCTATCATTTATGCTTACTAGTATATGGAGAAGTTTATATGCATCTAAAATAGACTGGATTCACACTGGGATTTTTGTCCTATGTTTAGCTTGTAAGCTGGGAAAGCTCCCAACATATACGCAAAATGTGTCCGTAAGGCTTCATTAGCCAGATGGAGGCCAAAAGAACATCCTTTTGGCCTCCATCTGGCTGGTATATGTCAGTGTACCACTAAAAAAGATGGAATAGCATAATAAACTGTTATTCCAACCGGTGGAGTCCAAGAAATAATATTTGCATTAAACATGTGTTACATGGTAACATATGGGTGACACTTGTCATTGTACGGCATCCATCACAGGCGTCAATAGCTTTTTATGACATATGTGTTAATCACCTAACTGTTTTGCCCCAGTCCAGCTCGGGCAGTGGGATAAGTAGCTAACTGGAGGGGGAAGGGATGCTTTAGATGCTGCTATCCTCTGAATGGTAGCAGCTAGAAACATGCAACTGGTCCTGTTTGAAAGCTGGCATTCAAGCTTTCAGACAATACCAGAATGACAGCAATCTGTTCAGTACAGGAGGAAGATATCATTGATAGAAATCGGGATGCTGGGAATGTAGCTGAAAGTGAAAGTAAAAGGAGGTTTTACCCACGATTTCTAACTGATTTCTCCTATGTTACTTGGACTTTAGCTGCGATTTTGGAATGTCAGCTTTCAAACAAGACCAGTTGCATGTTTCTAGCTGCTACCATTTAGGCTCCATTCACATGTCCGCAATGTGCGGAATGGGTGCGGACCCATTCATTCTCTATGGGGACAGAATGGACGCAGACTGCACACAGTGTGCTGTTCGCATCCGCATTTCCGGAGCACGCCGTCGATCTTCCGGTCCGCGGCTCTGGAAATAATAGAACATGTCCTATTCTTGTCCGCAATTGCGGACAAGAATAGGCATTTCTATGGGGATGCCAGATGGGTGTATTGCGGATCCGCAATACACTATGGACGTGTGAATGGACCCTTAGGAGATAGCAGCATCTAAAGCAGCCCTCCCCCTCCAATTAGCAAATTTTCCCACTGCCCATGGGACTCGGGCAAAACAGTTAGGTGGTTAAACGGATGCCTTTGTAGCCTATGGGTGACGGATGTGTTAAATGGATTCCTAGCAGTGATATCTGCCATCCATAGGCTGTGATGCCCTCTGTTTAATACGTGCCAGTGAAAAGCTACTGAAAACATTGGGATGTGTAAGTTGCATGCCTTTCATTATAGCTGAAAGGTGTCACTAGTAGGCATCCACCACAACACCTGCTTTTCTTGGTATTTATGGCAAGCGGAGGTCAAAATTTGAACATAGCCTATGTTGGTTTAGAAACTTAGAAAGATTAACACTAGTATCAACAGCTTGTTAGAAAAATCTTAATTTGCAGAATTTAGCCATCATCCAAAAGTCTTCAAGAATGGATTATTATTCAAAAAGGAAACCTTCAATGAACAATTTTCTGACAGACTGAAATGTATCATTGATTGTTTGCTTAGTTTTCCATTGGGAATGATGATTCCACTTCTGAAATGTGCTCTTTCTCTGTTCAAAGAGAGTTGAATACGTAATATTATGTCTCCGCAAGAGCCATGCATATTAATTAGGCCTCTCCTGGTGACATCTCTCATTTCATTTACTTGATTAGCCTGGCTTCGTCAGCCAAAGCGGTTGTTACCACTAATTGCACAATGGTGTCCCCTATCACTATCATTTCAGCCGAAGTTTCAGCTGGCCACACATGCCAAACTCATTTCAGAATGTGTGGTAGCTGTAAATCGAGTTAGAATGGTTACTGCTACTATTGGCCTCTGTCCACAAGAGCCTGGAGACACCAGAAGAGGTCCTGCTAACAGACTGGACTGTTGGACTGGACTATGCTTATACACAAAACAGTGAGTTTCTAGAGGAGTGGGCAGCATAACAAGTGACTGGGGGGGACATATGTACTTTTATTTGCAAGTTAGGAGACTTGGCAGAATAAAGTGTAATAGAGAACATTTGTACTATTACTTGCAAGTTAAAGGGCATCTGTCACCCCGATTTGGACCATTATCTACACAAATATATGAGTAGTACTGCAGATATGGAGGCCAGTTCACTATTTTTTATTTTCCTTCCATCTCCCGTTCTCCTGCTGTCAGCATTCAGAGCTGTGTAGAAATAAACTGTCAGGACTGCAGCACATGCGCACAGGAGTCCCCTCCATTATGTTAGCACAGCAGTCCAGACTGTGCATTTCAGTGCAACTCTGAGTGCTAACAGCAACAACCAAGAACAGTAGGAAACTAGAAAATAGTGATCTGGACTCCATATCTGCAATACTACTTATGTACTGTATTACTGTACATAATAGTCCAAAATCAGGGTGACTGATCCACTATAAGGTGGCTGAATGTGGCAATTTCAACATGGTTGACTGACCATCTAATGTGTATGGGGTCCTGACTTCATCCATGGTAAATACAGGGGGAAAGAAGGGTCAGGCATGTTGGATTTCAACATGCCCAATATTTAGCTCTCAAGGGAGCCGCCAGCAGTGAGTACTTCCTCTCTTCCTATTGAAAATACAAGGACACTCAGCCGAAACTAATGTGAATGTGTACGAGGGAGGGGGTTGGGAAGACTAGGTAAAGTAAAGTGTATAGCTGTCTCTACATATAGGAAGATTTATCAATCCTTTTGTCCCTGTATTCTGGTGGAAAGAATTAGCAAATTTTGGTGCATGCCATCAGTGCACAAAAAAATTGTGACTTTTGTAATTTTGCTCTTGGCAATTTGGAAAAATTAGTTGGGAAAGTAAGCATGGTTAGTTATATTACCGTATTTTTCGCCCCATAAGACACATTCCCCCCCACCCCATAGTGGGGGGAAAATGCCCCTTCAACTTATGGGGCGAATACTAATGAGCGCTTCCATTATGGCTCTGTACTCACCCTTTCCTGGTGCTAGGTTGTCTGCTGTGAAGGCTGCGCACATTGTGAGGGCGCTCTGTGACCTCACGCTGTGCGCGCCATTTCACAGCACAGCTGACACAGGAGGAGGAAGACCGAGTGCGGGCAGTGAGGAGGGCGGCGTCCAGGAGCAGGAGAGGTAAGTGTTTTTTTATTTTAGAAAACATGAGGCTGCTGGGGGCATAATGGGGCTGAGAGGCATAATGGCTGATAATGGGGGGTGAGAGGCATATTGGAGGCTGAGAGGCATAATGGCTGATATGGGGGCTGATGAGAGGCATGGGGCTCTTATCAGAGGTCTGATTGCAGGTCATTTACATTGGGGTCTGAGCTGAGGTCTGATTGGGGGTCTGATTTGAGGTCTTATTGGGGTCTTATGAACATTGGGGCGGGGGTCTGATTGGGGCTGTCAGCTGAAGTCTGAATAACATTGGGGAGTCTGATTGGTGGTCTGACCTGAGGTGTAATTAAAAAATTTTTTTTTCTTATTGTCCTCCTCTAAAACCTAGGTGCGTCTTATAGGACAAAAATACGGTAATTAGCCACACACAATTCTACTCCAGCGGGGGGAGGGTTGTTTAAAAGCTAGAGTAACATCAATGTTTTAGGTTTAAAGATGTGCTTTGTCAAACAATGTGCAATGGTTAATAACTGTAGCACAAGTTATGGCAACACAGACTCGAATCAAAAATTGTCTTGAAAAATTCCCCTTGTAGATGACTCAATTTAGGCTACTTTCACACTAGCGTTTTCAATTCCGCTATTGAGATCCGTAATAGGATCTCAGTAGCGGAAAAAAACGCTTAAGTTTTGTCCCCATTCATTGTCAATGGAGACAGAACTGAACTAAACGGAATGCACTAAAATGCATTCTGTTCCATTTGGTTGCGTCCCCATTGCGGACAGAATAACGTTGCAGGCAGCATTTTTTCGGTCCGCGATGTGGTGCGGAGCAAGATGGATCCGTCCTGACACACAATGTAAATCAATGGGGACGGATTTGTTTTCTCTGACACAATAGAAAACGGATCCGTCCCCCATTGACTTTCAATAGTGTTCATGACGGATCCGTTATGGCTTTATAAGACATAATACAACCGGATCCGTTCATGATGGATGCAGGCGGTTGTATTATTGTAACGGAAGCGTTTTTGCAGATTTATGACGGATCCGCAAAAAACGCTGGTGTGACAGTAGCCTTAGCCGGACTCAGTTTCAGGACAATACCTCTGATTGGGCCTGTAAATTTAATAGCTTACCGTTTTACTTGATTCTTAGTCTTTTCAGTCTTTTGTAACACAGTGCCCAGTGTGTCTCTATGACATGAAATCATGGCAGTCCTCTCAGTATTTATACTCATCATCCTCTTTTTCTTTATTACAATCATTAAGGTCCATTATGTATAATGATTTTTATTAATTAAACAGGATTAGCTTTATCACATTCATTCCGTTTCACATACATTTTCAGGAGAAATGTACGTTTCCTCATCAAATATAATAGTGTTCATTTTAGAAAACACCATATTATTTTAGATAAATCCTGAGTGGGTAGATGGTTGCTAAATAACCGCCACTCTCATGTTGTGTAATCAGTCACGTCACAGAGCTACAGGTATGAGCAAGTAAAGAAGTTGGCACTCGTCTCTCTGCTATCATCATTAACTTTATTGTATTACATTAAAATGTTGCCAGAAGTGCTAACTCCCTTCGGGATCTAAGTCCTTCATTGAAGCGCTACAATTAAAAACTTTGAGTCTGCAATGCGTAAGCGATCTCATAATACTGTAATCAAGTTTTTGAGATAAAGCGTGCCAACATCATTTTTCTTTTTATGACTCTTAAAAATGCTTTTACAAAAACACTGAAACTGGCTCCTAAAGTCTACAGTATTGGGCCCAAGCTTTATATAATGTTGACCATTTTCACATCGAATTTATTACATCACAGTGGTGCCTTTACCTCTCTGTTCACCTAACACACTTGTGTCCTTTTGGCTGGTTCTATTGGCTTTTTTTTTTTTTTTTGGTAACAGTTTTTTTTAAGACAACAGCTGTAAAGAGTTTCGCCTGAAACATACATTTGGTGGCAGACCTCAACCATTAACATGAAATGTATCCAAAAGGTGAGAGATTGACTGAAGCCAATCTGTTTTTGCACAAGGAAGGTTTTAAGTTGGTAGGTAGCTAGCTTGAAACATAGAATTGTTCTGCTTCCCTAAAAAAAAAGATTTAAGGGAGTTTGTCATCAGGACATTCACTGTTAAACCAAGCACAATGCATTCCTATTTCTACATCCTGGAGAAAAACTACTTTTAATTCATATGCAAATGAGCAGTTAAGTGAACTGAAGGTGGGCCCAAACCACTCTGTGTACCCTTGCTCTACTGATTAACTTTGGCAGCCCTTCCGACTGACTGGGCCAGGTTCCTGCATAGTCATCTTGCCTGGCCCTGTCAATCAAGAAGGCGAAGAAGCTGGTAGAGGAAGTAGGAGGGGCAAAGATGCGCAAATTTTGCCAAATTTTCCTGCTCCTAAAGCATTAACTTCAAGAACTGACTGTTCACTTGCTGCCTAATATGTCCCACCCCTTGACAGGTGCCGTAGTAATTAGATACTATTATTCACTTCACCTGTCAGAGGTTTGAGACTGGGTCTCCATGGAGCAGGTACACAGTGGCAACTGGAGCCCTGTCCACCTGCGGTGGCCAATGGCTGCACAAATTTGAGGATAATGCCTCCATTACCCTTCCAATTTTTATGCACAATAACCATTGTAGATGGGTGAGGTTGCAGCTGTACATTGTCGCCCCATGGAGACCCAACCTTAATGTTTTGGCATAACGATATATATTAAATGAAGAACTCAAATGAAAAATTCTATCAAGTCAACCCTCTGTGGAGCTTTTCAGAATGACCTTTCAGTCCTTTGCTTCTTACAGGTCTTGCCTGCATTTTAGGTTTCCAAAGTAATATTGTGGTAGGCCTCTAGAGATTGCAGGGCCACACCACAATCTTGGTCTGTATAGTCTCCAGAGTTTACTGCTTGAAAATACAAATGTCTATCATGATTATAGCTTCAGTTGCTCCTCTCATAAGCTTCTTACGGTCTACAAATCTCCCTAGAGTTTGTTGAGTTTCCTATGATATAAGACAGCTGTAGGTAAGGTTGAAGGTAAAGCTGAATTTATGTCGGTAAATCGAGCTATAAGGCTAAGACATGAAAAGGGTCTCATCACTTATTGATTACGTGGCACAATATTGCTCAGCTTTGTACTTAAATAGACTAGTCCTTCCCTCAGCCAGCTTTCCACGGAGCGTTAGAACCTACGGTGAGGAAGCGAAGCAAAGGTTAATACTGCTGAGACGCACTCACAACACAGAGCACAACGAGACTGTTCACTATTGTCCTGCCGCTCACAGCTGTCACAGCAGTATCGGTAATAAGCTGCAGTTCCAAAAGTGGATGTCAAATCTGGACTTATCTGTTTTGACATCTGTTGATGGAAGGTCTGTTTTCTGTTTAATCTAGACAGTGACCTTGATATTCTTTGCAAGCTGCAGAAGCCTACGGTTGCTTTTCTTTCTTTTTTTTTTTTTTTCATAATAGAGAAAAGATTTTAAAAAATCCAGGCCGGGTTGGTTCCTCAGCACCTGTCATGGCCAATTACAAAACATGGCTGATCATATGCCTAATACCGACCCAATTAAAATGAATTTGGTGATAGTGTCTAACAGCTGGCCTCTTCTAGCTCACTATAAGAGAGTTTACAGGTGCACTGCCAGATCGGCGCGGCGATGCCTCCGGATTCACAGGAACCTATTTTAGAGACAGGAACTATCAGTCAAATCTATAAATAAATAAGAATAAAAGCCTCTTCTGTATAATGAAAGGGCAAGTTTTCAGAGACGACGTGATGCATCTGCTGAAGATGCTCATCCTGATGCTAGGCCATCACACAGACACTACAGTCAGTAATAATGGCATTTAGTGTCACATTGTTATGTAGTACATCCTGGCGCTACATCTTCCTGTGTCCTACCAAAGCTGCATGTGGGATTATAGAATGAAAGACTACCCTGCAGGAATAATTATTACCATTGCCACAGTCAGTCATCTAGCTCATATCTACCTATGTCTCTATCTATTCTATCTATCTATCTACCTGTCAATATCATATCTCTCTTTCTGTCTAATGTATATTAACGTATATCAAAGTATGTCTATCTATCCTATCTCTCATTATCTATCTATCATGTATATTTCCATCGCATATATCTCTTTCTACCTATCTGCCCATCTGACAACATATCTGAATTGTTCTACCTTTGCCTCATTTTGTTCAGTCACCACCAGCTTTACAAAGGCCATCTGTCACCTGACAGAGCCCCTAATGCCTTGATGTTAGGACATCCATAAGATACCCTAACAGACAGAAGAGAGTGGATGCATGTGCTAATTTTGGCATATCATATGCTAATTAAAGCTTCTAAGCCATTTTATCCAATTAGTAGATGTAACTTCCCACTGTGCAGGATCATTCGCTTCTGATGCTCTAACATAATGAGCTTTGGTTGGTCAGCAAGTGCTCATTAAATATTTGTTACTGAGCGATGACGTTGGAGTAACCAACAGTTAAAGGGGTTTTCCAGGATTTGAAAAAAATGAAGCTGTAAATAACTGAGGCCAGTGATTGGCTGCTGCAATCACATTGGGGTACAGCACCTCAATCACCACGGCACAGAAATCTGCCAAAAAATGCTGGGGAGCATTGACACTAGATCAGTGGTGGATTTATGAGGTGTCAGTATTTTTTATTTATTTATTGCAATTCCTTCTGTACCCATTCAGTCAGCAAACCGTGGATCTGCAAAGTGTAGATACCGGCCGTGTGCATCCTGCACTTTCCATGGCCCGTATTATATAAATGCGTATTCATGTCCGCAAAACGGATATAATTTGAGGAACGGCTGCACGGATGACGACCGCACAGGGATGATAATACAGCCATGTGAATGTAGCCTTAGCCATACTTACATTCACAGTACAATAATATATACCAAGTATATGTCCACCATAGAGTTTTAACGATACCAAAAATTTTATTTGATTTCGATACCATAAAAAAATATTGCGATACTCGATACCATTCGATACCACGCGAAAAAAATAAAGAACCAAAAAAGCCGCGTGCATTCCGCATTTTATGGAACTTCCGGCCCATGATAGAACAGTCTTATCCTATTTTTTGGGGGGACAAGGTGAATAAAAAATGGCGAATTGCGCAGTTTTTCTAAAAAAATTTCTGTTACGGTGTTCACCGCATAGTAGATATTTTTTCATATTTTAATAGTTTGGACTTTTCGGACGTGGTGACATGTTTATTGTTTATATATTTTATATGTAAAATTGGGAAAGGGGGTGATTTATACTTAATATTTTGGTGCTTTTTTTTTACTTTTTTTTTTTAAACTTTTTATTTAATAACCATTTCTCCCCTTAGGGGCTAGAACCTGGGATCTTTTGATCTCTTGTCCTATTCACCCTAATAGAGCTCTATTAGGGTGAATAAGACCTCACACTCTCCCTGCTGCCAGGTGCATAGTACACACAGCAACAGGGAGATTACTATGACAGCCAGGGAGGGCTTCAGTAGTGTCCTGGCTGCCATGGTAACCGATCGGAGCCCCAGGATTAGACTGCTGGGGCTCCGATCACAACTGCTACTGCACCACCAATGAGGATGAAGGGAGGGGACCCTGTAGCCACTGCCACCAATAATTTAATACTGGAGGGTCGGGGGGGGGGGCGCACTGCGCCACAAATGTTTTTAAATCATTAATACAAATACAGGAGGCGGGTGCCGGCTGCAGAAACACATAGCCGGCACCCGGCCTCTATGACAGGGATCTGCGATCAGCGGCAGTTAACCCCTTAGGTGTGGCACTTGAGGGGTTAACTTTCGCTGGTCGCAGATCCCTGTCATAGAGGTCGGGTGCCGGCTATGTGTTTCTGCAGCCAGCACCCGCCTCCTGTATTTGTATTAATAAGTTACTTATCTTCATTGGTGGTGCAGTGGCCACAGCCCCTCCCCTCCTCCGCCCCTCTCTCTTCTCATTGGTGGCAGTGGCAGCAGCGGTACAGGTGGGAGGAAGAGACTCCTTCCCCCCTGTGCTGCTGATGGAACATGGCGCACGCTGAGAGCAGTGCGTGCCATGTTCTCTGATACTAGGCGGCGCAGTAAATGGCAAATCCCAGTATCGAATCAATACCGGTACAAAAATATTGATTGGGTATCGATAATTCGATACCCGATGCAACCCTAGTCCACTAACAGCTGCCGTACTTATATAATAAGATCTCACAGACACCTGAACCTAAGAACAGGGTAAGATAACATATTCATTATGACATTTTAGAGGCTTCTTCAGAGACGTAATAGACGGCTATACACGGCTCAGTGATCAGCCTCATGGGACATTCAAATCATGTATAACCTTTGTTACAGTGAAAATTGAAGGGTTTTCTGAAATATAATTCTTGGAGGGACTAATAAACTGTGGTCATTTCACGTAATTGTAGCATACTTCACTTTTAATTATCTGGGCTTGCTTTGCTTGGTTGACGGTAGTGACTAAAGCATTCATTAAACTGGACCAGTTAGGTATTATGGCTTCGAATACAAACCACAGACAGTGGAAAGACTCCAGCTTCACTATCCGTGTCCTCCATAGGATTTTCCTTTGTGCTTTAGAGATATCATCTTATATCCACCGACAACTAATTTATACATGGATCCCCTTACAGTTCATATATATCCTCTACATTAGTGGTGCTACAGTATCAGTAATGTATTGGTTAGGAGGTTCTCATTTATATTTGTTCTGTTTCTTGCTTTGCGCTTAGTGTGCTATCACAACCTGAAGAGTCAGTTTATCAGACTCCTTCCCCATCCCCTGGCTTTCTATTGACAATCAGTCTTCTTCCAAGTGATGAGATCTGTTGTACATTATACAGGTTACCTCTAATGGTGTCCTGTGGGTTAAAAGGGTTGTCCAGATTCTAGATATTGATGACCTATCCATAGGATAGGTCATCAAAATCAGATCGGTGAGGGTCAGGCACCCGGCACCCTGACTGTTCTCAGCAGCCAGCACCAGAAAAAAACCAGAAGACTATGCTGAAAGCACAGCTATGTTCACTGTGTGGTGGCTGTGCCGGGTTAGGCTACTTTCACACGGATCAGTTTTGCCCTAATGAATTCTGAATGGAAAAGAATCCACTCAGAATGCATCAGTTTGCCTCCGTTCCGTCTGCATTCCGCTCTGGAGACGGACACCAAAATGCTGCTTGCAGCGTTTTTCTGTCCGCCTGACGAAACTGAGCCAAACGGATCCGTCCTGGCACACAATGTAAGTCAATGGGGATAGACAATGGGGACACAATCTGGCACAATAGAAAACGGATCCGTCCTCCATTGACTTTCAATGGTGTTCAAGACGGATCCGTCTTGGCTATGTTAAAGATAATGCAAACGGATCCGTTCTGAACGGATGCAGACGGTTATATTATCTGAACGGATCCGTCTGAGCAGATCCATGACGGATCCGCACCAAACGCCAGTGTGAAAGTAGCCTTAGTAAGTAAGTTGGTATTTTTGAGAAATGGACAACCACAAGCGAAAAACATCAGTGTTTACAGTTCTCAGTAGCTCGGAAGGTATTATATGTCCTTAGAAGACATACAAGACCGAAATGGAAACACATGTTTGTAACCTACGATCATGGCCTCATGCACACGAACGTTCCGTGTTTTGCAGTCCGCAAACCGCGGATCCGCAAAAAACAGAAGCTGCCCATGTGCCTTCCGAAATTTTCGGAACGGGTGGCCCATTGTAGAAATGCCTATTCTGGTTCGCAAAACGGACAAGAATAGGACATGCTATATTTTTTTTGCGGGGCCACGGAACGGAGCAACGGATGCGGACAGCACACAGTGTGCTGTCCGCATCTTTTGCGGCCTCATTGAAGTGAATGGGTCCGCACTCGAGCTGCAAAAACTGCGGCTTGGATGCGGACCTGAAAAACGGTTGTGTGCATGAGGCCTATGAAGAGGAAGTCTGGCAGCTAGCTTGTACTATATAAATACCATAGTTTTGCCTCTATCTGGATTTTGAGGGTAACCCACCTGTTATAAAGGTGTTGTAAAGAGTCTATCACAGTAATAACTAAAAAGTAGATCATTATTATGCAGACAAGTTTATAAGTGTATGTTTTACTTTTTACCGGCCATATAGATGTTAACTGTCACTTTAACATCTAGAAGAAGCAGAAAAAGGAAGATACTGGTTATGTAAGAGACCATATGTGTACTGTTTTCATTGATTCTGCCCCTGTTTTCTTTACTCCAAATTTCTCAGTGAAAGATGTCCTGATTATAGTCACTAAACATGTGCTAAAAAACAGTTTGTTCACACAGTGTCGGACAGGCCCGCAGGAGGATCCTCTGGTGGGCCCTGGCTCTGACAGAATAATGGGCCCTATAGATCCAGGAGAAAAAAGACAAATCATTTGGCTGTTTGGAGACGATCACTTGATGTTAGGGTCTATTTTTTTTTTATTCGAAACCTGTTAGACTTTTTTGATAATATAAGGATAAGGCTTCAAGAATAATTTCCCCTGGGGGGTCCAAATAACCCCAGTCTGACACTGTGTTCACATCACATATACTGTGCGATTGTGTAGTAGGTGCTAATAGATAGTAGATTATAGATAGATGCACAGATAGATATATAGATAGATATATAGACTAGAAAGTGAACGGCACTCCTTTAGATGATAAAAAATAACTCCTTTATTCACCTGTGCGGTGCAACGTTTCGGCTCCGCACTAGAGCCTTTTTCAAGCCTTGCAAAAACGTTGCACCGCATAGGTGAATAAAGGAGTTATTTTTTATCATCTAAAGAAGTGCCGTTCACTTTCTGGTCTATTATTGGGGTAAGAAGTCTCTTTCCTTGAGAACGTGCACCCACATTTTTTTCATTTAGCTGGTGCCGCCATTTTTCTTCAGTAGATAGATATATAGATATAAAGATATGAGATAGATGTATAGATAGATATATAGATGTACAGATATTAGATAGATGTATAGATAGATATTAGATGGATATATAGATGTACAGATATTAGATAGATGCATAAATAGATAGATATTAGATAGATATATAGACATATATATTAGAGAATCAGATAGATAGATAGATGGATGTTTGTGTTTGTAAGTCTGTTTGCATTGTATGTCTTCCCCTTGACTAGATTCTCATAATTCCCATTCTTATCCAAGTAAGACGCCCGTAGATATGAGTTGTTATCATGGGATCGGCAGGCAGCCTTCAGCTGATGAGTGCGCTCGGCCGCATCATATTTTATAGGAAGAGGCCACAGGCCACAGCATGCATTTAGATAGGGGCACAGTGTCAGCCAGGACTGGGAATAAGTCTCAGCCTTGAAACTAGATAAATTGGCAGATAATGCCCAAGGACCAAAACCGCTAAACACAGATACTGTACCAAGGATTTCCTGGCTGTGAGAGAGTAAATGTTAGCTGGTATTTAGTGACAAGTTCCATGCTTGGTAGCTGGTGTGGAATAGAGTCTCAGATACTTGTTTGAGGATCAGTCAGTTTATTACTACTTAGTCCTTACCACTGACATGTCAGCCTGTCACTCTGTTCTCGTACTGCCTGTAAGGGCTCATGCACACAAAGGTTTTTTGCGCTCCGTATACGAGCCATATTTTGATTCTGTATACGCTCCGTATACGGAACCATTGATTTCAATGGGTCCGCAAAAGATTTGGACAGCACTCTGTGCTCTGTCCGCATCCGTTGCTCCGTTTTGCGGACAAGATCAGGCATTTCTATAATGGGCCTCCAGTTCCGTTTCGAAAATTGCGGAAGACACACGGGCGGCATCCGTTTTTTTGCAGACCGCAAAAAACGGCACGGTCGAGTGCATGAGCCCTAAGTACAGTAGGTGGCTTTCCACAAGGTGCCAGTCAGTCTCATAGCCATCAGGGTTATGACAGGTTTAACCTGAGAGTCGTAAAATTGTGGTTAAGCCTAGTGAAATTCAAATTGTGTGATTTATGCATTATTAATACTTATGGGTTTTTAAGGATTTTTACGTCTCAAGTGAAATAAATATAAAAACAACAGCTTGTGCAATAAACCTACTTTATCATTTCCACTGCTGTCCACCACTTCCAGTACAGTGAATCTGCTGCCACCCCTCTTCATCCTTGTGTGATGACATGCCATCCATAGTGATGGCATGTCAGGTGACCGTGGCAGTGGTAATATTTCATCTATTGGTCATACACAGGTCATACGCGCTCATGTTCCCTCAGCAGCACAGGGGGGAAGCAGTCTCTCCCTCCCCCCTGTTACGAGAAGGAACGCCCAGGAGAGAAGCTGATGTCTCCTCCCCATTGCTCCGATAGTAGTAATTAGCACACGGAGCAGGAGACTGTAACTGGGGCACATTGGGCGAACAGAGCGGCGCTTAGGAATAATAGTAGGTGCAGGGAGATCCCTGGACGCCACTCTACATGTCCTGCTAACTTAACTAAGTCCTCTGACAGGGAGCTGCGATCAGCAGGGAGCTTACCATGACAGCCAGGAGTTCAGTAGCGTCCTGGCTGCCATGGTAACCGATCAGAACCCCAGGATTACACTGCTGGGGCTCCCATCAGAAGCTGCCACTGCACCATCCATGGGTGAGCAGGGGGAGACTCTGGGGCCACTGCCATCAATGATTTAATACTGTAGGGGGGGGGAGGGGCGGGGACCGCAATTAATATAATACTGAGAAGAGGAGGAGTAGAAGGGAGGGACTGTGGCCACTGTGCCACCAATGAATATAGTTATATTCATTGGTGGCACAGTGGCCACAGTCCCCCCCTTTTACTCCTCTCTGTTTTCATTAGTAAACAGCGGCAGCCGCACACAGGGAGGGAGCTTAACCTTTCAAGCATCGGTCTGCTGCCAGGGCAGAGCAGCGGCCCGATGGTTAGCCCCTTCCAGACAACAGTCCCTAAGGACCGCGGCATGGAAGGGGTTAAACAGTTATGGAGCGCTATGTGTGTGTGTGTGTGTGTGTGTGTGTGTGGAGCGCTGTGTTCTGATTGGACGCCCTGCTGTGCATGCCCAGTGCAAAACTGGTGACACACACACGGACATAGCGCACTCACACAGGGATTTTATTATTAGAGATCAGTTACATATATGAACTAAATTAGCATTTACAGCAGATAATCGCTAGAGCCTTACGAGAATTAATTTGGGAAACATATTGTAAGGGATTAGAAGTCTCCTACTATAAGTTTAGGACATTGTAATGAAGCTGAAATAGCACAGTAGTCCATGTGTGAACCTGGCCACTAGGACAGCGGCATCCACCGAGGTCTTTGAGGGTTATTCATGGAAACGAACCATGCCTAATGATGGAAAGCCATTCCTGAAACCATATGTACAAGTCAGCAATAAGACAGGGGGAAAACATGTGTTGTAATAATAGCAGGACATGATCCCTGTGCAGTAACCACTAAAGGAGCAGCAGAAACACTGACAGCAGAATAAAAGAATCGCAAACTGCTTTACTAGCAAAATCCTTGATGTCTGTCTGAGAAATGCAAGCGTTCTCTTTTTATGCAATGGTGTCTGCAGAAATAGAAGTCGACAAGTCCACCTTATGTTCTCCTGATGACTGAGGCATAGGAGCTAACTTCCTGGGATTTCTGGACATGTGTGGTCTCAACTAGGCACTCCGGACGTACTTATCAGTTACATGGGCCGACTATGGGCAGTGCCTGAGATATGAAGTACCATGTATTTTGCTCTCCCCACCAGCCTCATGCTGCAGCTTTTTTTATGTGTTTAGGTAGATAGATAATTAGAGTATAGAGATATACAAGCTCCATACTAGGTAGCTGGTGTGGAACCAACCATCAGTCATCAGATAGATGGATAGATGTTAGATAGACATTAGGTAGATAGATAGATGTTAGATAGACATTAGATAGATAGATAGATAGATAGATAGATAGGAGAGAGAGAGATAGATAGATTAGACATAGATAGTAGATGGTCATTAGGTAGGTAGGTAGGTAGGTAGATAGATAATTAGACATAGACATTAGATAGATAGATAGATAGATTAGACATAGATAGTAGATGGTCATTAGGTAGGTAGGTAGGTAGATAGATAATTAGACATAGACATTAGGTAGATAGATAGATAGATTAGACATAGATAGTAGATAGACATTAGGTCATTAGGTAGGTAGGTAGATAGATAGATAATTAGACATAGACATTAGGTAGATAGATAGATAGATGTTATAGTAATAGATAGATAGATAGATAGATAGATAGATAGATAGACATTAGGTATTAGATAGATAGATAGATTAGACATAGATAGTAGATAGACATTAGGTAGGTAGATAGATAGATAGGAGAGAGATAGATAGATAGATTAGACATAGATAGTAGATGGTCATTAGGTAGGTAGGTAGATAGATAATTAGACATAGACATTAGGTAGATAGATAGATAGATTAGACATAGATAGTAGATAGACATTAGGTCATTAGGTAGGTAGGTAGGTAGATAGATAGATAATTAGACATAGACATTAGGTAGATAGATAGATAGATGTTATAGTAATAGATAATAGATAGATAGATAGATAGATAGATAGACATTAGGTATTAGATAGATAGATAGATTAGACATAGATAGTAGATAGACATTAGGTAGGTAGATAGATAGATAGGAGAGAGATAGATAGATAGATTAGACATAGATAGTAGATGGTCATTAGGTAGGTAGGTAGATAGATAATTAGACATAGACATTAGGTAGATAGATAGATAGATTAGACATAGATAGTAGATAGACATTAGGTCATTAGGTAGGTAGGTAGATAGATAGATAATTAGACATTAGATAGACATTAGGTAGATAGATAGATATGTAAATATGTTGCCATAAGTAAGCAGACAACACATGGAGAATGGCAGGAAGAGCATGGCCATTTGCTGGTGATAGCGTCTGTCTGAAGGCCGGGGTAGACATCAGACCTGACTACATTACATTGTGTGGATTGTGTGCAGTGTTTGTTCAGCTGCCGTCCAGAATAGGACACAGTGGCTGGGTGCTGATGGCTGTGGTAATACACATGCAGTAAAGATGCTGCGGTGCACTGACCTCGCCTATAGCAATACTCCTGGCCCCAGGCCACACTGTTAATGTGCTCATTACGTTTAGATTAGGTAGATATTTGTTTGCTGTGACTCTTTATCCACATATGAACGGACATCTCCACATCTCGGCCATGCATTTATAGTATATTGTGTTTTACACCTAATATGGCGAGGAGACGCATCTGCTGGGTGTGTGTCCTAGGGTCGCAGGATCCGGTTTTGCCTGGGGGTGTGATCTTGTCATGTCACTTTATCTCACTAACCTCCGTTTACACAGCTGCAATTGGGTCATAGTGTTTCTTGTGTGTTCCTTGTCCTATTTGGAAGTTGTCATTCAAATAAACATGCCCCTCAGCTTTTTACTAAGCTGGCACTCACAGTGTGCGAAAAGCCAGTCATGCTTTCATTGGTTTTACGGCCACGAGCTCAGAAACATATATTATTATGACTGTGGTCAGTGGGAAGATGCTGGGATAGCAGTTTTATAATCCACTCTCATTTCGAGATCTGACCTTGACATATGCTTGTTGCTGAGTTAGAGGAACTGTTCATCCCTTTCTGAGAAAGAAAAAACAGATTCCGGTAAAACTCGGCATTTAAAGCTTACAAACGTGCACTCATCTACAGTAATATCTTCAGACACGGGAGAAATTTATCAAGAATGACATTTTCAACACCAGCCTTGATCTACTTTGCGGTGGCATGAGATCCACCCAATTTCTCAGCAGGTCCATGCTCCAGAATCTAAAATCCCGCTACGATCTAGTGTACGTTTCAGAAAACTGCTTAAATCTTATTGGGCTGCATATATCCTACCCCTCTTACCATGACACCATCATCTTTTTACATTAGTTGAGATTAAAAAGTCACACATTTTGGCACAAATCTGGACTTTCCCCAAAAATTGCCAGAAAACTGGTGTAGGACCACAAATATAATCTCAGTGTCATACAGTTAAGGCCTCATGCACACGACCACGTCCGTATTGTGGTCCGCAAACCACGAATCGGCCAAATATGGATACTTTAGGTGTGCATTCTGCATTTCTCTCACTCCCATCAGTAGAAATCGCTATTCTCATCCTCAGTGTGGACCAGAATAGGACGCGAAACGGACATACGGATGTGGACAGCACATAGATGATATCCAAACCTATAGAAATGAATCAGCCCTTGTGCTATCCACAAAAAATGCAGATCGGACATAAAAATGCAGATCAGACATGGCTGCAAAATATGGTAGTGTATATGAGTCCTAGGAGGATACTATATATTGTTTCCACATCTTCTGGTGAATGCTTTAGACGTTGTTAGTAGGCGTATTAACTGTGACACCGCTTGGCCCACTAATACTCTGAAGCCAGGACAACCCAGATTAATTTAGTCCAGGTCAAAGGCTTCCTTGAGATTTCCAGCACATATATACTTTGGAAACACCTTAGGTTATATTCATACAGCAGATCTTTTCATCAAATGTTTGCTGCAGTTATGTAGCGTTACATCCCGCGGATCCACCCGTGGATCTACCCCATTTATTGGGGATAATCCACGTCTGGCCACCTTCTGCAGTTTCGACCTGAAATACGGCCTCTTTTCTGGTGAAACTGACTAGCAGTTGGACTTCCATCGATCAGACATATCCCACTTCTCAGGTTTTCCGTGTGGATTTGCTGGTGGGATATCCTCCGCATGCCTTGATGCATTTCATATTTGAAACTCACAGTATGTCAACGCAGAGTTCCCCCTTTACAAAGCAAAAACCACCACATATGGGTGGACATATCCTTAAAATATATCTGAATAATGATGAAGGGGTTCGGACTCTTTAATGCCCTTTATTTGTTGGCGGTACCAGCTTCCCATTCTTCACTAACATGCCATAAGCTAGATAGTAATGATATGTGATAACCCTACAAATCATATAAAAATGTAAAACACAATTTATTGATGTGTTTACACCAGCTTGGGGGGTAAAATTGACATTTTTTAAAAGCATGCACCAAAATTTGGGTTAGATTTATATGATGTTTCACTTGTCAGATTTGAAAAGTAGTCATGGTCTCCCCAAATATGCATATGCACAATGGTACAAATGTACAAAAATCCACATCTTCTCTAGTAAACAGAGAAAAAAATGCCCCTTTATAAAAAAAAATGTGGCCCAAATCTCGCTACCAATAGTGAATATGTAGATGTTTTTTTGTATTTATCTGGCCATCATTATGGCACCTTAAAGAGGTTGTCCCACAAAAATTTTCTACAGTTTTCAACCTAGCACCTGGATCTAAATACTTTTGTAATTGTATGTAATTACAAATTTAGCACAGCCACTGAGTTATTCAATAAAATGTATCTGTATAGCGCCACCTTTTTTTTTTTTCTTATTTCTTTGTCCTGCTCACTGTGATGGCCGCACATGCTCAGTTTCATCCTTCAGCTGCCTCCTGAGCTGTGATAGGGAGAGCTGAGACACGCCCCCTGAGCTGTGATAGTGAGCGCTGAGACATACCCCCTGAGCTGTGATAGGGAGAGCTGAGACACACCCCCTGAGCTGTGATAGGGAGAGCTGAGACACACCCCCTGAGCTGTGATAGGGAGAGCTGAGACACACCCCCTGAGCTGTGATAGGGAGAGCTGAGACACCCCCCCTGAGCTGTGATAGGGAGAGCTGAGACAACCCCCCTGAGCTGTGATAGTGAGAGCTTAGACACACCCCCTGAGCTGAGATAGGGAGAGCTGAGACACACCCCCTGAGCTGTGATAGGGAGAGCTGAGACACACCCCCTGAGCTGCGTCAGAAAAGACACTCCCCTTCATCTTCCAGCTTGATATCAATCTAGCAGAGCAATGAATGAGGAGATCTCAGGATCCATGTGAGGTACAGGGCTGGTTCTGGCTTTGTTAGAAAGGTATTGTCATGTTCTATATGATCTCCTATTTAAATGTTTTACATTGGTCATGGGATAACCCCTTTAATGCATATGTCCCAGAGTGTCTGAACAGCCACTGGCTGCCCATAATGAGACTGGCAGAGTGCAGAACTGCACATGGCAGTGCCCAGCTAAAGTGCTGATGGGTGATGTTTAGTAAACTCAATGAGTGTCTAACACCTACAAAGGAGGTCTACACCTATGTCTACAGGAGAACCTGAGCCTTCAAATCATAGCCATTCATAACCACTGCACTAAATGGGTGCCTGTGAGGGGGAAGAAAGACACCTTTGTTCTGCAAATGAAACACTGAAATGCTAAATTTATGAATGGAGCCGTCTATGCGGCGTGTGTAAGGTCAAATACTGTTAACTTCTGTTCTTGGCAACATTTCACCGTGATAGGAAGAAGACGGTCATAGAGAATTCATTTACTGCCACTCATTCTAACATTCCCATGGTTGCATTTAGATTGTATTCTATTTTTTACTTAGTTTAATAATTTCCTAACTGGGACCATTTTACTACTGTAAAAAAGGCATGCTGAATTTGTGCAAACATTTTCCACTTTTTATTTTTCATTTCTCCAGCTCTCACTGCAGGTTGTGTCTTCCTCATCCCATCACATTGAACATGTTACCAGTAAAAACTGCCCGGTGTCGACACAATTGATCCACTTGTAAATATCTACATTCCTTGACGTGTCTTCAAATGTGGCATAATAGAGTTCAAGAATAATAATCTCTCTCTCCTCTAAAAGACATGCCCCCGGGCCACGTGGGATGACTTGTAAGCCCAAGTCCCAGTTAATTAAACCTAGGGAAAATGTGAAATTCTGATTAGCTAGAAGTACTAAAGGCAGGCTTTAAAAAAAACAATTTGGGGAAATCTTGTTAATCCATCTTGGTATTGACCCTGCATACACTACAGCAGCAGCTGCCTTCACTGGGAAGGGGGCCGCCTCACTTTATGGGGGATTGGTTTTCATGTTTGTGTGGAGGATCTGCTGGTGATGTAGATGCAGCGGAAGATGATCTATCTGTCATCCATTGTTCTGTCCATCTATTATATCCTATCTATCTATCTATCTATCTATCTACAGTCATGTGAAAAAATTAGGACACCCTTTGAAAGCATGTGGTTTTTTGTAACATTTTTAATAAATGGTTATTTCATCTCCGTTTCAACAATACAGAGAGATTAAAGTAATCCAACTAAACAAAGAAAACTGAAGAAAAGTCTTTTCAAGATCTTCTGTAAATGTCATTCTACAAAAATGCCTATTCTAACTGAGGAAAAAGATAGGACACCCTCACATGTATTCCCTCTTAAATTGGCTCAGATCTCACCCAGGTATATCACACCAGGTGCACATAATTAGTAGATCGTTACTCTGCATGTTGAATGAGGCTTGCCCTATTTAAACCTCAGACATTTAGTTTGGTGTGCTCCTGACTGTTGAAGTGAGAGTGAGCACCATGGTGAGAGCAAAAGAGCTGTCAGAGGACTTCAGAAAAAAGATTGTAGCAGCCTATGAGTCTGGGAAGGGATTTAAAAAGATCTCAAAAGATTTTGAAATCAGCCATTCCACTGTCCGGAAGATAGTCTACAAGTGGAGGGCTTTCAAAACAACTGCCAACATGCCCAGGACTGGTCGCCCCAGCAAGTTCACCCCAAGAGCAGACCGCAAGATGCTAAAAGAGGTATCCAAAAACCCTAAAGTGTCATCTCGAGAACTACAGCAGGCTCTGGCTACTGTTGATGTAGAAGTACATGCCTCTACAATCAGAAAGAGACTGTACAAGTTTAACTTGCATGGGAGGTGTGCAAGGAGGAAACCTTTGCTTTCCAAGAGAAACATCGAGGCCAGACTGACATTTGCCAGCGATAAAGTTGACAAAGACCAGGACTTCTGGAATAATGTTCTTTGGACAGATGAGTCCAAAATTGAATTATTTGGACACAACAGCAGAGGACATGTTTGGCGTAAACCAAACACAGCATTCCAAGAAAAGAACCTCATACCAACTGTGAAGCATGGAGGTGGAAGTGTCATGGTTTGGGGCTGCTTTGCTGCAGCAGGACCTGGTCAGCTCACCATCATAGAATCCACGATGAATTCTACTGTGTATCAGAAGGTGCTTGAAGAACATGTGAGACCATCAGTTAGAAAATTAAAGCTGAAGCGGAACTGGACCATGCAACATGACAATGACCCAAAACATACTAGTAAATCAACCAAAGATTGGCTGAAAAAGAAGAAATGGAGAGTCCTGGAATGGCCAAGTCAAAGTCCAGATTTGAATCCCATTGAGATGCTGTGGGGTGACTTGAAAAGTGCTGTACGTGCAAGAAACCCCTCAAACATCTCACAGCTGAAAAAGTTCTGCATTGAGGAGTGGGGTAAAATTTCCTCAGACCGATGTCGAAGACTGGTAGATGGCTACAAGAACCGTCTCACTGCAGTTATTTCAGCCAAAGGAGGTAACACTCGCTATTAGGGGCAAGGGTGTCCTATCTTTTTCCTCAGTTAGAATAGGCATTTTTGTAGAATGACATTTACAGAAGATCTTGAAAAGACTTTTCTTCAGTTTTCTTTGTTTAGTCGGATTACTTTAATCTCTCTGTATTGTTGAAACGGAGATGAAATAACCATTTATTAAAAATGTTACAAAAAACCACATGCTTTCAAAGGGTGTCCTAATTTTTTCACATGACTGTATCTATCTATCTATCTATCTATCTATCTATCTATCTATCTATCTATCTATTATATCCTATCTATCTATCTATCTATCTATCTATCTATCTATCTATCTATCTATTATATCCTATCTATCTATCTATCTATCTATCTATCTATCTATCTATCTATATCTATCTATCTCTTATCTATCTCCTATCTATCTATCTATCTATCTATCTATCTATCTATCTATATCTATCTATCTCTTATCTATCTCCTATCTATCTATCTATCTATCTATCTATCTATCTATCTATCTATTATATCCTATCTATCTATCTATCTATCTATCTATCTATCTATCTATCTATATCTATCTATCTCTTATCTATCTCCTATCTATCTATCTATCTATCTATCTATCTATCTATCTATCTATCTATCTATCTCATATCTATCTATCTATCTATTATCTCTATAACATCTATCTATCTATCTATCTATCTATCTATATCTATCTGTCATCCATTGTTCTGTCCATCTATTATATCCTATCTATCTATCTATTTTTCTATCTGCCTATATAATATTTATTTTTCTGTCTATTATATTCTTCTATCTGTTTATCGATCTATATATCTATCTGTCTGCCTTGTCTCTGTTTATCTGTCTATATTTCATCTGTCTACATAATATCTAGTTTTCTGTCTATTATATCTATCTATCTATCTATCTATCTATCTATCTATCTATCTATCTATCTATCTATCTATCTATTATATCCTATCTATCTATCTATCTATCTATCTATCTATCTATATCTATCTATCTCCTATCTATCTATCTATCTCCTATCTATCTATCTATCTATCTATCTATCTATATATCTCATATCTATCTATCTATCTATTATCTCTATAACATCTATCTATCTATCTATCTATATCTATCTGTCATCCATTGTTCTGTCCATCTATTATATCCTATCTATCTATCTATTTTTCTATCTGCCTATATAATATTTATTTTTCTGTCTATTATATTCTTCTATCTGTTTATCGATCTATATATCTATCTGTCTGCCTTGTCTCTGTTTATCTGTCTATATTTCATCTGTCTACATAATATCTAGTTTTCTGTCTATTATATCTATCTATTATATCCTATCTATCTATCTATCTATCTATCTATCTATCTATATCTATCTATCTCTTATCTATCTCCTATCTATCTATCTATCTATCTATCTATCTATCTATCTATCTATCTATCTATATATCTCATATCTATCTATCTATCTATTATCTCTATAACATCTATCTATCTATCTATCTATCTATATCTATCTGTCATCCATTGTTCTGTCCATCTATTATATCCTATCTATCTATCTATTTTTCTATCTGCCTATATAATATTTATTTTTCTGTCTATTATATTCTTCTATCTGTTTATCGATCTATATATCTATCTGTCTGCCTTGTCTCTGTTTATCTGTCTATATTTCATCTGTCTACATAATATCTAGTTTTCTGTCTATTATATCTATCTATCTATCTATCTATCTATCTATCTATCTATCTATCTATCTATCTATCTATCTATCTATCTATCTATCTATCTATCTATCTATCTATCTATTATATCTATCTATCTATCTATCTATCTATCTATCTATCTATCTATCTATCTATCTATCTATCTATCTATCTATCTATCATCTCTATAACATCTATCTATCTATCTATCTATCTATCTATCTATCTATCTATCGTATCTACCCTATTTACCTTTGTGTATCTCTTATATTTCAGTATTCTCATTTTTGCAATTTTCTAGTATAATTAGATATTTTGGACTCCTTCTGCAGATCTATATGTGCAGTATGTGCATGAGTTTATCCCCGTATATCTCTATAGCCGTATCCCTCACTCTCGGATACACATTGGCTCTCGTGGCCACTCTTCTGTGAATTTGACCTCATGGAAATGGTTGGACTGCACCACCGAGCAGAATGCAGGGTCATCCAGTGCAGTTCTGGACACAAGGCAATATCACATGTGTCCTTTCATCGCTGTTAGAAGCTACCATGAGAACACTTTGTTGGGTCTCATTAACCCTGTTAATAATAACCTTTTGAGGTCACGTCGTTCTGTTTGCCACAGAGAAATAGGTTTATTTCAGCAGAATGAAGCCATTATTAGCTTGGCAGAGTCCACTTGTCAGAATTTTATGGAGCAGAACAGAGTTTGGCTTGAAAATTCAATAAGTCCTGTAATGTGAGAGGAGTTAAATTCTCAGGGCCGAGGGGCACTGCAAGGGGGATTTGTCATTAATGCAATGTTTACAACCTTTAGAAGAAATCTCCTCCACGTCCATTCGGAGGGAAGCTGCGATTGATGGAACTAAACAAAGAAATGTTAATGATTTGGAATCTGAATGTGACCTGTAACATGTACGGGCTGCTCATCTGCTGTAATGTCTGCCACTCATCAGCGCTAGATTGCCTTTTTACACTACAGGCCATTTTTGGCATTGGAAAATGTATAAACGCTATAGCATTCCAAGCGTGGCTTCCTTCTTAACCTTCTGGCCGATTGTAATGATTCTATACATGACTCTATTATCTCCATAGGACTAAAGAGCCCGATTTCTCTTGCGACTGTTGGTAATTAGTTTCATTCGTTGCCATTTTTCTTTATACATTTTTCAGTCATTACTTACGGTATATGATTATAGGATATAATAATTTATCATACCAAAAAAAGAATGTGTAGCTGTGCTAATTAAAAATTCATTTTGAATGCCACGGGTGTCTGGGCCAACTAAAATTCTGGAGTACTGTTTGAAATAGTGGAACATTTGTATGGCAAAATAACATTCAATTAAAGGGGTAGTCCAGTATTAGAAATAAGAGGCTGCTTTGTTTCATAAAACAGCTCCACCCCTGGCTGTGTCTGGTATTGCAGCTCAGCATCAGTAATTTGAATGGGAAGAATCTGCATTGCTAAACACAGATCGTGGACAAGTTGCACCGGCCTAGATTTACTAATCCTAATGATGGCGTAAGCTGTCTGGACCAGATTTATCACAGGGGCACAGGTTGGTTGATACATCTGGTGCAGAGATAGACCTCTGGCTTTACACCAACTATTGGTCACGTTACTTTGAGCCAGAATTGTGGTGCATATTTGGTGCAAAATGGCACATATTACGGTAGGTCCCCCTTTCTTGTAAGGCCCTGCCCCTTCCGCTAAGCCACACCCCTTTGTTGCGCATGTCAAAAAAAGCGTAGAAACCCTAGATGCACCAATATGCGCCCGTTTTTTGACAGATTTTTGTCCCAGACAGAAAGTAAATCTGGGCCACTGTCTCTGGAATAAAATATCAGACATTAAGGCCTCATGCACACGAATATATTTTCTTTCTGCTTCTGTTCCGTTTTTTTTTGCAGACCGTATGCGGAACCATTCACTTCAATGGGTCCGCAAAAACAACGGAAGGTACTCCGTGTGCATTCCGTTTCCGTATTTCTGTTCCGCAGAAAAGTAGTGCATGTCCTATTATTGTCCGCAAATCAGGGTCCAAGTCAATGGGTGAGCAAAAAAATTTTTGGCGGATCCATACTGTAGAAATGCTATGCCCAGCCCATATTGCTAATGTGTTTGGTGATTAATAAGTTACTGTTTCCGATCCACAAGAAATGGATCGCATACGGAAACCATGCGGATATGTTTTGTGGAATAACAGAACGGAAGAGGACTTAAATCAAAGAGAAAAAAACCTCAGCGGATCCGTGTAGGTTAATAGCTATGTAACCATTTCCCTATATCCTTTAATTGATACTGCATTATGTAAAACACTGACTGAAGTCATCCCTGAGGCCAGGATATGTCATCACATACTATTTTAAACCCTAGCCTCAGGGATGCAAAGTCATAGTCATACTAGGTGTGTTTAGGGAGCAGGCACCAAGCGGCACCACCCTGTGACTCCATACAGCACGCTCCATCTTCAGAGTGTTTTGTACAATACAGCAGGAAACAAAGGATGTACAGATATGGTTAAAAAGCTCTGCATGCGCTGTAATGTAGAGGATACCCTTTAGGGTTAAAAGCTACTGTCAAATTCATAGTTTTATGGTAAAAGATTGTTATACAGAAGGCTGCCCATTAATGAATAGGACCGCCCACTGGACTCCTTAACATAGAAATTTAAATGAATATTTTAGAACGATTTAAAGGGTTTGTGCTGCGATTTATATTGATAACTTATTGATAATTAATTATATTGATATCTGATTGGCGGGGGTCTGAAACCCGATCTCAGCTGTTTGAAGAGGAGGCAGCGTTCCACGCGAGCACCGCTTCCTCTTTATTACACTGCACTTTGTCTTGGAAGTACACTACGCCAACGCACCACAGGAGACAACGTGTAGTGTAAAGAGCAGGATGGAGCACCCCCTCCTCGTCTCAGAGCTGATCGTTGGGGGTGTCGGCTGTCATACCCCTGCTAATCTCATATTGATGACCTATCCTGAGGATAGGTCATCAATATAATTTCCTGTACAACCCCTTTAAATAAATGAAATACAAGTTATACTGAATCTTTCCCATAAAACTATATATCAGTCTGCTCAGCTCCTCCTGCTCTATAACATACTGCCTGAGGCTGCATGTTCAATGTGACAGGTTCCCTTTAAGAATTGGTCTTCCGACGAAATTACTGCCACTTTATTCAGTTATGGCACCATACCTTATTGTAGAGAGTTATTGGAAGAGAAGAGGGGAATACAGCCATTATAAAGCTTTACTTAATTATTCCTCTCAGCAAATACCATTATTTTTAGTGAAAACATATGTCGTCCCCTGTAAGTGAAATGATTCACATATTAGTTTAAACCTATTACGGACCTGTTCTTGGCCTCTCCTGACAGGGCTCGGAGGTTCTCACACATGTGGTTTGCATTTAATTATTGCTGACATGCAAAGTGTATGTCAACACGTGCTTTATCGTCATACAAGTAATGATGGTCCGCCTGTAAAGTAATCTCTCCATCCCAACGGGAATAGCATAAATGTGATACCGGCACATAGCGCCATTTAAATGTGGGAGAAAATAAAATAAAACAGGGCGTAGAAATGCTGTGGGCTCATTCATTCCGTTCTAGCCGATGTGATTATGCTGCCAAGCTGGGATTCACATAAATGCAACCTATGAATAAACAGAAGATAGCCTTTGATAGGGTTTCATGGTATTTTCACAGTTTGCACTCTGACCGAAAATAGCAGTTGCTTTTGGCATCAACATTTGGTCTGTCAAATATTGTGTGAGCTGAAGAAGAGATTAATCCTGCACAACATGTCTCCTTTAGCACAGCTTCATATACATCCACGCTGGGCAGCGTGCACCAGAGCACTTCAACCCCCAAACATTGAAGACCTGGTGTGGATGACTGTAATAACATGTATGCGCCATATGCCCTTCAATTATGTAAAACAATATTGCACAAAGTATATAAAAAAGATTACATTTTCTCTATCAGTGTATATGTCATTTATTTTTGATATTTTGATGGTAAAATGTAATTATCTATCTATCTATCTATCTATCTATCTATCTATCTATCTATCTATCTATTGTCTACAGCCATAGTGTGGTTATGGCAGTGGTTTCCATTGATGACCCCCCCCACCCTTATGGTGTGCTATATAGTGCCCAAATAATACAGTCTTATAGTGCACGGTCTGTGAGACTGGCAACACATGGTTTGATCTGACATGTTTTCCGTTTGGATCAAATGATGTCTATGTTGGTTCTGGTGCTTGCCACACCTTCTTTCCCCAGGTGAGGCTATTAGGGTCATTTAGCCTTCTCTATTTATAGTTGCTTCTCCCACAATGCTGTGCGGTTTATAGCTTCTCTTTGGACCTTTGGATAGATTGTGGTTGGATCTCGGCTGAGTTCCTGGTGCTTCTATTGCTCCTTTGAAGTTAAGTCTTTCCTTTCCCTTTTGTATTTTGTTTGGGTTCTGTGTGTTGCATTTCTCTATTGTTTGTATTAGGCCTGAATGAGACTCCTATTCGTCCTTCCTTTTGGAGGAACAGGTAGTCTCATCCAGTGGCATACACACAATCCATGGGGCCCCGGTGCGAAACTGATCCATGCCCCCCCCCCCAGTCTCGGGAGGGGCATTTCCCCGGGCAATAGGAGATTATGGGGCCCCTGTGTCAACCACACACACACACAGCCCCACCCATAAATCGCGCCGTACCTCTTACATCCAGTGACGTCTCCTTCGATGTAGATGTTCTCTGTCCTCGTCTTCTCCTTTCAGACCAGACCACCATTTTTACGCCAGTTTTAATCTCTGCGGTTTGACAAAAAAAAATATCTTAGTTTACTACTTTTCCATCATCCTACCATCTTCTGGACAAAACATCCTACTTCCCCAATACTGTTCCCTGTGGTCCCCAATAGTGCCCCCAATATTGGGCTAGTATCAAGTGCCAACCGCCCCGTGTGCCAGTATCAAGTGCCAACCCCCCCATTTTCCGGTTTCAAGTGCCAACCTTCCCCCCATTTTCCAGTATCAAGTGCCAACTCCTCCCCCCATTTTCCAGTATCAAGTGCCAACCTTCCCCCCCATTTTCCAGTATCAAGTGCCAACCTTTCCCCCCCCATTTTCCAGTATCAAGTGCCAACCTTCCCCCCCATTTTCCAGTATCAAGTGCCAACCTTCCCCCCCATTTTCCAGTATCAAGTGCCAACCTTCCTTCCCCCCCATTTTCCAGTATCAAGTGCCAACCTTCCTTCCCCCCCATTTTCCAGTATCAAGTGCCAACCTTCCTTCCCCCCCCCCATTTTCCAGTATCAAGTTCCAACCTTCCTTCCCCCCCCCCATTTTCCAGTATCAAGTGTCTCCTCATGTCCCAAGTAAAGTCCGGTATTAAAAGAAAAAAAAATAAACACTTATACTTACCTCCTTAGCAGCGATGAGATGCAGGCCTCTTCTGGCCTGTGTCCCGCTCTGTACTGCTCAAGTGGAGCGATGACATCAAGGCCCGCAGCCTATCAGAGGAACAGGGAAGGAAGACGCCTCCCTCCCCTGCCCGGCCGCAGCACAGCAATCTGTATCGCTGTCCTGAGGACAGCGATACAGATCACTATGTAGATGAACGCTTCCACAATGGAAGCGTTCATCTCCCTGTCACCTGCCGCCGCTGCTGCCGTGGGCCCACCTGAGTCGCACACGCACTACTGCAGGGGCCAGATGTCCACAGGCGGCCGGGCCCTCTGGAATGCCGTGCCCGGTCGCAACTGCGACCCCTGTATGTACGCCACTGGTCTCATCCCTGCCATTAGTTCCAGGGTCCTATAGGGCTAGATAGGACTCTAGGTATTCCTGCGTATGAACTCACCTACCTTTGGGGTCTGTTCATACTGGTAGTCAGTCAGGATTTTGGTTAGGGTTTTCACTAAGAGGTGTCCATCTTCCTTCCCTGGTTCTCAGGCCTGATTCCCTGTTCCCCCCTTCCCTCCTATGCTCAGTGTGGTGTTTCCCTCCCACACCAAAGCGTGACATTCTCTCACTTCAGCAACTGACATTTAAAGTTAATATAAGACACTTACTAATGTATTGTGATTGTCCACATTGCCTCCTTTGCTGGCTAGATTAATTTTTCCATCACATTATACACTGCTTGTTTCCATGGTTATGACCACCCTACAATCGAGCAGCGGTGGCCGCGCTTGCACACTATAGCAAAACCTGCTAGCCTCTCTGGTGGATGGGACAGTGGAAGTGCACATAGTCCAGAACTTTTTCCCATAGTGTGCAATCATGGCCACCTCTGCTGGATTACAGGGTGGTCGTAACCATGGAAACGAGCCGTGTATAATGTGATGGAAACATTAATCTAGCCAGCAAAGGAGACAATATTGACAATCATAATACATTAGTAAGTGCCTTGTATTAACTTTTTCTACATGATAAATGCCATTTGCTGAAGTGGGACAACCCTTTAACATTGTGGTAAGATGCTCAGTATACAACGTTTTGAAGATCTTTTGAAGGTGTCAAGACCACTGAAGAAAGTAACGAGTGATGTGCTCTGTCTATCTCTCTATCTACTATCTATCTCCCTGTCCATCCATCTCTTTTTATGTCATCTATATGTTATTTTTTTATTCTATTTTTTTTCTAGCATTTAACTTTATGAACACTTGAACCTGGTGTCCCACCACCATCTGTTGCTCAGACTTGCTCTTTCTTTGTTTTTCATCCAACATAAAATGCCAAGACTAACAGAACATACATGTGGTTACGAGTTATTTTTATAGCTCAAAGATGCTGTAAGATAGTGTTGCATACTTAAGATGTAGATCAGATTACAGTATACATTTTTACAGCCGCATATTCCGGCCAGACTTGGCATGACCAACTATTCTAGTGACATTGAACAATAGCCTACCACAATGGATCACTGAAATTGTAATAGTATTGACCAAGTCACATTCACAAAACCAATGTCTAGACGTAATTCAGATGGTATTTTTGTAAGTGTTCAAATTGTCCTTTTAATATAGGATATTGTAGAACGCTATGCCTTTCCAATAGCTCACAGTATGTACTATAGATCTTTTTGAGACAAATCTTTTAAGTCTTTGAATTAGGACTGAACCCCTGTAATAAACACTCCATAAAATATATCTATCTATCTATATATATATATATATATATATATATTTTATTTTATTTTTTTCTTAACATTAATTGGTGAAAATGTAAATAGGGAGGTTCCCAATTCCAGGACAGTTTAAATTTGTCAAAGCAAACAGCAACTACAAAGAGGTAGCTATCTTCCCCTTCGGGCAACCCATTGATTTCTGTGGGTACTAAGTAGTGCTATATTCCCCTTGTGGTGGTTCTACAGGGTAAGGATATCTCGCTAGCGGGTTTTTCCTGTGTGATCTGCTTATTGTCAGCATTCCCTTCTTATAAAAAAAGAAAGTATCCAAAACAATGGGCAAGTATAGGCCAGTTTCAGCTACATTAGTAGTAGTTTAGGACCTGTTTCAATCACAATTCCCTTTTCACTCTTCTTAGTCAAAGGTGTTTTAAGCCAAGTTTTTAAGATATCCCCTATCAACAATCATAACTAGCTGATCACTGTGGGTCCGACAGACGGGAGCGGCACCTATCACAAGAACAGTACTGATGGAGGGGCAGGTCTAGCATGCGTACTGAAGCCCCAGCTGAGTACAGCCGTTCTTGTGACCAGTGGAGGTCCCAGCGGTCAGACCACCAGCAATCAGCTAGTTGTCCCTACCCTCTTGACAAAGGGATATCTTAAAAACTTGGCACAATCCGTTTAAAGTCAGAATCCATTAATGTTATGACCATGCAAAATTGTTGACAGCACTAGGTAGGGGCTGGAAAGATCAGTACAAACATACTTTTTGTGGAGCTTTTGTCATCAGGAGTAGTGTGAATATGAACTTTATTCTGCCAAGTACTGCTTCTGCAAGTGCAATTGAGGGGGAGCTTCACTGTGAAGTGCTCTCTGATGTCTGCATTGAGCTATTTCACAGCTACTCTGAGTGACAGGTATTGCATCCCTCCAGGAGACTACTACGCCTGTCTCTCAGAACTCAGAAGAAGGCTGTGAAGTGGCTCAATGCAGGGAGCATGTTTCAGTAAAGCCCCACTGTGGGCACTTGCAGAATCTGGCAGAATAAAAGTTTATAATCACACTACTAATGATAATAAAAAAAGCTCCACAAAAGGTATGTTTATACAGCTTTTCCCAGTCTCTACGTAGTGTTGTCAGCAGTTTAGCATGATCAAAACTGCTGACAGACTCCCTCTAACGTAGTTATCCAATATTTTTTTGTCACTTTCCTTTCCTTATACAGCACATGTCTGGTGCTGGTTCCCACAATGATGCCCATATGCGCTAGTTGGGCATATGGGCAGGAGTTGCCTTCACAACGTATTTTTAGAAGTATTTGAGTTGTTATAAAACCAGCCTGACAAATATTTAATAAATGTATCCTAGCCTCTGCGGTTACTCTTGCTCGGGGAGATACGGTACCTGTGAAGTGCAAATTGCTATGCCGAATGCGCTTTCTCCCATTTAGTCATTTGCATATTTCTTGAATTCTCACTGTGGAGGGCATCCCTTTCAGAATATCTGATGTTCCTCTGAATTACAGGAAAGTAGGTTGCAGACAGTAGAAGTACCTGATTTCCTGCCATTTGTTTTGATTGAAACAACGTTTCCATGACAGTGAGTCTTCAGATTCCCGGTAGATATCCTTCTTTTTTTCTTTTTTCGCCTGATTAGAGAGAGAAACCTTTTTATGGCTGTTTTTATCTGTGACTTTTTATGCTTTGTGTTGTTAAGCATAGTCAAAACAGAAGCCTCTTTGGGAAACATTTTGTCTGTGAGAGCGGATGACACATTCTCGTTGTAATGTTGTACAGCGCCACCAGGGGTTATCATCCTTACAAGGATTTTGTTCAGCTGTGGAAGTGTTGAGACTGTTGCTATATTGTCTGTACATTCTGCTATTAGTCACTATGTCCCCTAAGCCTTGTTATGTTAGCATATTCAGACCAACGTGGTTATTTAGACATTTTTCGATGATAAAGAGAATATGAGTCCCCCTGGTTACTCTTTTTTCTTTTATTAACATTTCTTTCTTTTGTACATACAATAAGTTGCAAACCTCTGTATGTCAGATGTAGCAGAAGTAAGCTTCTCCAATTGTGATATCAAGAGGTGCCATCTGTAGTTTTACATATTACCGCAGTATACAGTGCTGTGCTAATATAATCTCCAACAAGATACCTGTGTTCTACTTCAAGGTCAAACAATCCGAGACAGAGAGTTCACCCCTTTAAGTGGTTGTGTCACAAAACATATTCTACATTTTTTAAACCGGCACCCGAATCTGAATACTTTTGTATTTGCATGTAATTAAAAATGTAGTATAGCCACTGAGTTATTCAATTAAATGTATTTGTATAACGCCACCTGCTGTTTGTTCTTTTCCTTAATTCTTGCCCACTCACTGAGCTGGTCAAACGTGCTCAGTTTAAATTATTAACTGTCACCAGCTATAGGTTCTGTGACAGTTTCAGAGAGAGAGCTGCAGCAGAAAGGGCACACCGCCTGACAAATAACACATCCCTTGGGCTGCCAGGCTGAAGAGAATCTAGCAGAACAGTTGGTGCAATGAATGGAGAGATCTCTGGACCCATGTATAGTACAGGGCTGGTTCTAGTTTTTTTTTAGAAAGATATTGTCATGTTCTATATGATGTCTGATTTTCATTTTTTAATTCAGTCATGGCATAACCCCTTTAAAGGAATTCTCCGGGTTCAGGGCTGAACCCAGAAATAAGCTATTCTTTATTCTTTTACTTTATAGGAGTGGAGCATCAGAGAATTTCCTTGCTCCGATGCTCCCCCTTGCCTTGCTCTGCGTCTGTTTTTTTACTGCCGGTGACATCCCAGGCAGACACTTCCGCCTAGCAGCGAGCCGGTGACGTCACCAGCACAGGTATATATGTGTAAACAATTTTTGGTATTTTTTTTAAATGATTTTTTTTTTATTCTTCATGTTTCATACTAAATAACCTGTGCATTGTTTAGGTTTCTACAGTCGTGTGGATACCCAATACGTGCATTTTTGGGCTTATATGAATTTGCTACTAAATTGCCTTTTTGTTTTCTGTGGGGGAAGGGCGTTTATAGTTATGACATTTTTTTATTACTTTTTTGCTTACATTGGTATGTATTTTTCTTATATAATATATCCCTCAAGAGGTCATTAAAGACATTCATTTTTTGTTATTGTGCAGTTTTTCACTGTAACTGGGTCATAGGAGCCCCAATTAGAGGGAAAAGCAGCTCTCTATCATGATGTTAGTCACTGGCAGAGATAATCTGGCTCTGCTTTGCTGGGAGCAGCCTGTCGATCATATGATCGCTGCTTCTTGTATTCACTATATAGTGCTCCTTGAGCCCTAAGTAGACAGAAGCAAATATAATCCGCTTTTATCTTGCCCTGGGAACTTTACCTATTCCTGCTAAATTTCAAGAGCAGTACTTTGGATATAGAAAAGACAGTGCCCGGTCACTAAGGTGTTACAGGAAATATATATATATATATTATCACGGGTCCCTGTGCTTGTGGTAGGGTCGGCAATGATAGATTTACGCTCTCAAATTTGGGGAGTTTAAAAGTTCAAACAGCTTTTATTTTCAATCCAACACAAGACAGTTGCATGCAAATTCATTAGTCACTTTTATGCATTCACAAAATCAGTCACCTTGCCCGTCTAAGCAGGAGGTTACCTCGCCTAGGTACTTCAGAACCAACAGGGGGGATCAGGCTTTGCACATCGTGCATAGGTCCATGCAGACTCCATGTTCTGACTCTGAATGAGGCTCTTATCCTTGTCTTTAGCCCCACAGTAATGAGCCCAGCAGCCACGGTCAGACTGACCATAGACCCTACAGGGAAATTTCACGGTAGACTGATGCCCAGGGGGCTGTCTGAGCCCTTCTCACTGAGGCTGGCTGGGTACTTAATGATCACATCCTTTCAACATGGATGAAGGTTGTAGATGCCTTCCCGAATTAACTGCATTGCCATCCTCAGAACAGTGATACACTTAAATGCTGCTGCGAAGGTGGTGGTATTTTGTGCTGCACTGTGGTATTTGGTTCTGCAGGGGCAGTAGATTGTGTTGCACTACAGTACTGCTGGCCCTGCCTACTTGTGTTGCCCCGCCTCTTGTCAGTTTGGACCCGCCTACAACATGAGCCACTTTTAAGTTTCCAGGGCCACTTTAAGTTCCTGGTCCCCCCCTGCAAGCAGCTAAAACTGAGTCTTCCTCAGGCTAGGGGAATGTTCTGTACTGGAAGGGAGGGAATGGCATGGTCCCTCTACCATCACCTACCCACCATTCTATAGAAATCCAGGCCCACAAAACACTTTAAAGAAATGTGCCTCATATATACTGTATATATAAAATATATATATATGTTGTGTTAAGAATTTGAATGTTGGTGCAGTAGAAATTTGTATTGCAGTTCTTAGTAGGTCCTGTTGGTTAAAAAAGGGCTGCGTATTGAGATACAAAGTCCACTGCCTCTATTGTGCGGGAATATCCTGCAGAGCATAATAGAGAAAGAGGCACAATGGAGCATATATGCCTTCTACACAGTGAATAGAGGTAATCTAGCAAAATAGGACACTTCTTGTAAATGTATTTCTTCACTTTCTTCTTCACAGAAACAGGACCGAGAACATAATATTTGCTGAGCAATATGGTGGTATTCTGTAGCATCTGGATCAGAACCATCCTTGTTAGTTGCTAGATGGAGCGACTTGTAAACTGTGTAAAGGGTTTCAATTTTGTAATCTGCTCAACCTTTTACCTTCTTTGTGATTCAAGACATTTGTCCTCTGGGTTAACTGGAGCTACAGGAGTGGGAGAAAGTGTTTTTAATTTCAAGGGTCAGAAGCTGGAAGAAAAACGATAAATATTTCCTTCCTAAGCAGTCCTCATGCTGTAGCAGGTCATTAATTTAAAGGAGGCTTTCCATTGATGGAGCTCATTCAGCTGTCCGGATGATGGGTGAGCTGGTACTGCTGTCCTGACTTCCACGCAGACCCACTATTTTCTGCCGTTATTTACCTCTGATTTGTTCAGGGGAAGGATGCTCGGCAGCATTAAATGAGAAAGATGCGGGAGGATGGCGGGATCTTTGTGTTCGACGGAGCCGTGAATAGTTAAAGGAAAAGGCCCTGGGAGATTCCAGAAATATACGCCTTATCGCCAAATAAATTTATATTGTATGAGTCAAATACTTTCTCTGTTTTGTGCTCTAGATCCCTAGTTGCAGTTCTGTCTGTTAAGAGGCATCACAATGAATTATGCACAAGATTGCCTGAATACCTAATTCTGTCTGGATTTGGAAGCATCATACATTACAGCTTTAGCAGTGCATTTTGGTTCATTTCCACATGTTTTCCTCTTCCCCACACTTTTACATTGCAAAATACACATAGGGAATGTGCAGAATATTTGCTGTGTTAAAAAGCAGCTGTTTTGTGCATCCAGAATCTTATTGCTAGCATACACCAAACCAGTGTTTTATTATTTTATTTTCTTGATATTATACGTTTTACGTCCAACTCCGGTCTACCGATGTTTGATTTGGCTCTTAAGCTTACCATACACATCTTCTAATTTCTGGTAGAATGTTGCTCCCAGAAGTGTTCACCCCTAATCTCCCCAACAACCTGCATTTAATGAAAAGAGAGGGAAAGAGCCATCAGTAGGACACTGTCAAAATAGATGTGTCCAGGCCATATGCTTGATCATCATTAGATCCAAGAGTGTGCGTCAAAGAGTAAGGCCTCATGCACATGACCATATGTATTTTGTGGTCTGCAAAATGCCGATCCACAAAATGCAGATGACATCTGTGTTGCATCTGTTTCTGTTGTGGAACCATTGATTGCAAAGGGTCTGCAGTCTGCATTTTGCAGCCAAGTATAGGACATGTTCTATCTTTTTGTGGAACGAAAAGCACATGGCAAAATACGTAAGGGATGCGAACCTCAAAATACATATGGTCTTTTGCATGAAGCCTAAGAAGCTAAACAATGCTCCGCCATATGTGGAGGGGCATAGTCTACCATGTTGATTCATATCTACATATAGGCCTTCTCAGACAGATGGCTGTATGCAGTGGTAGCATGCTGTACACTATTGGCTACCTTTTTTTAAATTTCCATTGTTAAATGTCCTCTACTACCTCTACACCATGAGTACCGGACACCATTGCCTTCTGTACAGTGATTTTCTTTAAAAAAAAAAGACTTTGTGAGAACTTCATTTGGTGGTTTCTCCTAGCAGCATTGCTCTCTCTGAAAGAACACGGATCTTCTAAGCACAACCTACTGACATTCATCCAGTTATAAGGAGAACACCTATAAAGCAGGCAGATTGTACCCCTTCTTTTAACAAGCAAGTAATGCCAGTACTTGTCATTCTTCTCTATAAATTGTGACAATAAATTAGCAAAATAATGTAGATTAATGGGTTTATGGCTGGATAGTTATGTCTGTCCTGCACTTTTTCAGTGCTCTGGAGGAGGTACTCTCTTTAAACAGGATCAGCCATGGTGTGTTAACTTCTTATAAGACTGATCTAAGGGTGAGTGCACATCCATCAGTTGTGAACGGCTCTGGCATAAAACAATTGGCCATACACAACTGTATACCCTTCTTTTAGGCACTTTTTCTTCTTTTTTTCTTCTTTTTTAAGCAAGTATACAATAGACAATCCAATCCATATTCATAAAATACAGCAATACAATAATAATACATTGAATCTGTGCTTAAAGCCTTTAAGCCTAGTTAATTGTCCCTAATCCCACCCCTTGTTGTTATCGCTGGAATCCAATACCCAACCGGTACTAGTCACTTCCTTTATTATAACATTAAAGGGGATGGAGGTATGTCCGGGTTTATCTCTGAACCCGGACATACCTCCATCCCCCCCCTCCCCCGGCAGCCCCCCTGACATGAAGCCCACTTCCTCACCTTGACATTTTAGGCATCTATGATCCTTACTGTTATAAATCCTAGAAAGTAATAAAGCGGTGTAATATAATCTGTGTACTATCTTTATCCATCTGCATTTAGCAGAGATAGAAGCCTTTTTTATATTTTTATATATCTCTGCCCAGTGAAGAGGCGTGCTCCAACCCAAATTCCTTTGCCATTTAACCTCGCTATAAAATTTATACACCTTTCCTAATTCTTTTTGAGTACTTCGATAAATTAGTGAAATGGAGGGCCTATTCCCTTTAAAATTAAAACAAAAATCCAGAAACGTGTGATCTCTAATCTGGAAATAACTCTTATCCCTGGTGTGCTCAAAAGCGTGGCCAAGTTGTGCATATTTAAACCTATCTAAAAAATGATTCCCAATAATTCCTCTAAGGGTCCATTCACACGTCCACAAAATGGGTCCGCATCTGTTCCGCAATTTTGCGGAACAGGTGCGTACCCATTTATTTTCAATGGGGCCGAAATGTGCTGTCCGCATCCGCACTTCCGTTCCGCAGAAAAATAGAACATATCCTATTTTTGTCCGCTATTGCGGACAAGAAAAGGCATTTTCTATGATAGTGCCGGCGATGTGCGGTCCGCAAAATGCGGAAAGCACATTGCCGGTGTCCGTGTTTTGCGGATCCGCAAAACACATACAGGCGCGTGAATGTACCCTAAAGGTTTTAACTTTCCTTGTGTTACTAAATGTGACACCCTAGTGACCGCTCTCTTTACCTAATAAAGATGATCTAACATTTCCCAGAATTCCTCCGAACTGCAGGGCCTCCGATATCCCCAATATCGATCTAATTTTGTTCCATACTTTCTGCAACATATCACTTATGGGGCAATGTCTCCCCTTTACACCCAAATATCCTGTTTCTAAGATACTGAATATGTCGTTCTGGGGCCCCTTATATTCCCTAATGAGAACATGCAGCGGACCTTTTCCCCCATCATTGTATTTGAGCAGCAACATAATAACCCTATAAGTAAGGTAAAGAGAGACCACCGTCCGAGTTTTTACCTTATGCGAACCCTTTTCCTTCCCCATATCAGATCATTTAATAATTTTTCCATCAGGTTAAAAAATGCATCTTCAATCCAGAATGGGCTGGCCACCAAAACGTATAATGCCAGCCCATTCGGAAGCAGTATCATCTTAACAAGCGCAATTTTATCTGCTTGAGATAACGGCAATTTCTGCCAAACTCTAATCTTATTTTTAATTTTATTAATCATCGGGGAAATATTTAAAGTATTAGATCTCTGTAGCATCTTCCTAACTACAAGATCCTCTATCTGCAACAGGATCAGGGAATGATCCGAAATACCATGGGCCTCATATTTCATCTTTCCTACATTTCCAATAAGCACAGAGTTAGCAAAAGCTAAATCAATTCTAGACATAGATTTATACGATCTACTGTAACAAGAATCTGCTTTTTTATCTCCATACAGGTGTCTCCATATATCGATTAAAACTATTTCCTGGCAAAACTTATATACCGTAATAATGCATGCGGCCCCAATATAGCCTTACAGTTAGGACCACTTGATACTCTTATCCTTCTTCGTCTCCATCACACAATTAAAGTCGCCTGCGACCAGGACTGGACACTTATTTTAACACAAATAAACCCGGCCAGCCTACGCAAAACGTATGAAAAAAATAGAGGAGGAATATACAGTACACAAAGGCCAGCACACAAATCTTCCCAGTCCATATAATGAAATTAATCTTCCTTCTTTATCTATCAAATGGTCTAGAGGCTCATAATCCACCTTTTGGTGTATATATACACTCACTCCGCGAGAATATGCAGAGAGACAGGAATGGTATTCATACTGTGCCCATTTCTTTTTCATATACACATTTTTTTCTGATGTAACATGCGTTTCAAGAAGTCCCACTATTGCAGGGAGATGTCTAGATATGAAATCTAATACAGCCCTTCTTTTTATCCTGTTTGCAAATCCTCGTACATTCCACGGCAAAACTGTATGTGTCATAAGCTCACTAAAGACAGACAGGGAAACCAGGCCCGGTCAGCGTCCTCTTCCCCTCACCCTCATTTGGTCCAGCGATAACAACATCATCCACCAAATCCTGCCCCCTTCCCTTACCCCCCCTCTACTTGATTCCCACGGAAAAAACACCTCATGAATCTCTTACACTACGCCTACCCCTCCCCCTGTCCCCCCCACCTCACCCTCACCCAAGTGACCAACACAAATCAGAACATATTAGAAATAGAAACCTGAACACATAAATCTCAACTCAGATTCCCTTAGCGTCCAACCATTCCATTGCCTCCTCAAGATTTGTGAAAAACAATACTGAGTCCTTATAAATAATTCTTAGTTTAGTCGGATATAACATAGAATATTTGATCTTAGCCTGAATCAGTCTTTTTTTATTTCCCGATACTCTCTACGTTTACTCTGAGTTTCTCTTTAAAATTCTGGGTATATCTCAATTCTATTACCATTATACTTGACACCCTGTATTTCTCGATTTCGTCTAAGCACCAAATCCCGATCCTTAAAACAACTTAATCAACAAGACCCTTGGAAAGCTTCCTACGAGTTTTTTTTTTTACTTGGAATCCTGTGGGCCCGCTCCACTATAAATAGGGGAGAGAAATTCTCGGGCCCCAGTACCTCCAGTAACCATTTTTGAATAAACCCTGCAGGATCCTCCTTCTCCACCCCTTCAGGGAAGCCCACCAACCGAAGGTTACACCTCTAGGATCGATCTTCCAAGTCCACAAGCTTTTCCCTGAGTAATTTACAATCTGAATCAATTTCCGCAATTCTTTTGTTCATACTCGCAGTCTCCTTTTTAGTCTCGTTAATGGAAATCTCTGTAGCTAAAACCTTTGCCCGCATTTTGTTCATCTCATCTTTCATCAAAGAGATATCACTTTGCATAGAGGCAACAGTGGCTGATAACTCTCCCAAAGATTGATTGGTAAGTTTAACAGCCCCCAAAATATCCTACAACCTCCCCTCAATAGAAATCAAACGGCTGTCAATTCCTTCATTACACCTCGTACTTCCCAATTCTAAAGGCAACCCCACCTCCTCTCTTGCCTCTACCTGAACCTGTGACTTCTGAGACGCTAGAATATTAGCGGGGGGGGGGGGATTTAAGGAATCTCTCCATTTTAGTTGGGGACATAATACTCACCGACTTCCTATTATACGATGGAAGGCATTTTCCTTTTATCCTTTTTTTTTTTTTTTTTAACACCAGAAGCCGTATCGACTAATACCTAAAGTAGTAGTACATTAACACAAATAAGGTATCAGAGAAATGTATGTGGATGCCGCACAAAAGAAAGTCCAGGGTGCACCCTATGCCTGCCCAGACGATTCAATGAAGCCTCCAACAGGGTCTCAGGGAAGTTTATGCAGACACAGCACAGCAAAAAGTCCAGGATTAACTATATAATTACTCAGACAGTTCAATAAAATCAAAGAACTCAGGGGCCGATCGTCCAGGCCCTAAAACCTGTTAGGTGAAACAGTGGAAAAAAGGACACAAGTTGCAATTATGGTTTGCGTTGTAGTTAGTGAATTAAATGTTTCATCCACCCTATATTCCAGTTTCTCCTTTGGACCCCAGCCATGTCCTTTCCCGGACCAACGAGAGACCACTTTTAAAGGAGCAGCTGGGGGAGAATATGCAGCCCCGCTGCTAGGTCCCAGCACCTGAACGGTAGACCCCACAGATATCCAAGGGCCCAGTAGAAAGTCTCACAGTAAACACTGCCAAAGTGATAAATAAAGTGTGGTTATCATGCAAGAGGCAACCGGGTATAAATAAGCTGCTGTTATCATGCAAGAGGCAACCGAATGTCTATGGCGGTATCTGCTCTATCTGTTTTAAAATACGACTTGTACAACCTTGTACATCATCGCAGATCCGGAAAAGCCAAGCGAATCCGCCCTCATTGAGCGATACACTGTAGCCAATCACCCTCTCTTGGTGCTGACCACTCCTTCTCACCACTCCTCGAGGACGCCGTTCAGCCGCCTTGCCACTTCACCGGTTTCCCGCCTCTGCCTAAAAGAAGTCTTCTCCACACAGCCACACCAGCATGAACTCCTCACATGTGACACAAATCGGACGGTATTTCCATCAATTTCTGACATTTTCATGTGAACCAGACACCCTCCCCGCTTCATAGCAGGGGGTTCCTGGTTAAATGCTCAGGTTCTTCCATTTATTTCCATTGTGTTCGGGTGCTTGGTAGAACACCCGAGCATCCCGAGGTGTTCTACTCGAGCACCCGAGCACTTTGGTGCTCGATCAACACTAATATCCTGTCATTACTAAAATTAATCAGACCCTTTTACTGTATATGGAGTAGGTCTTTGGAGGCACTGGACAAATGCAATAGATAATGTGTATGGATGCACCCTGGAGAAACAAGAGTAAAGCCGGCTGCATTTCGACATGACCGGTCCTTTGTTCTCTAGTAAATTTGCGCTGCCAGAAGTTTATCTCCCTATGGCAGTAAACATAATGAAAGGCTTAGACACACTAGGTCAGCAGCGAAATTTGCCTAAGAAGTCATAATATTGGCAGCTATGTCTTGGGGTGGGTTTGGCAGCAAAAAAAAAGAGGGGATAAAAAGAGTAAGATAGGTGCTAGTTGATATACTGCTGACACAATACTTTCCAGTGATAATGTGCAATATACAAACTTAGCCGGGAACTGTAAAACCTGGGGACGAGATGTGTTCACCATGCTGCAAATACATAAAATTAGAAAAATAAACACTACAATCCCTATGAGGCTGTTTGCTAAATAGCTTGATGCTATGTCATAAATCATTTGTACCTGAAGGAATACTTTGAAATATATTGAATTAGGAAAGTGAAAACTAAGACATAATAAAGCAGAAGTGGGGTTACCAGAGCCCAGTGTTGCTGATTGCATTAAACAAGTGCTTTCTATAGACCTTTGTTTGGTATGGCACTGTACTCGATGCTGGTTCTAGACCCTCTTGAAATCCATAGTTGCCGAGCCTATGGCATTACAGCATAAAAAAAAAAAAAACATAGCACAAAAACTCGTTTCAGCGTGCTTTTCATTTTCATCTTCATTAGAAAAAAGTTTCCAAACTTTGATCTTATCTATCATGATCTTATCTATCATTAATTTTAATGATGTTGTTGCCAGCTCTATGTCATCTCTGAATGTGTAGGAACATGCACATTTACTTGGAGATTGTATTACGCAGATCATTAAACTGCATATGCGCTTGGATGCACCTTACTGATGCCTGTATTTGCATTGGTTATAGAATAGAACTGTCTTACTCTATTACACATGAAATAAATACATACCATTATCCTTAATCTAACCCAGGAGTCACCAGGTGACCCACCCATGGTCAGACGAATTTGGCATTACATGGTGGCCACTTAAATGATGACCAGGCAGGATGGGTTCTCTATACTGGGTCATGATGTTCTATGATGCTCATATGCCTTAATACTGTAGGTCATATTGACAGAGGGTCTTCATGAGGCATCTCCTTTAAAGGGAAGCTGTCAGCAGTTTCATGATGCCCTTACCACCGGTGGCATGATATACCATCAAGCATTCTCATTGCAGTAAACTATATTTTAATCTGAAATACCACATAGTTCAGTGCAGTGAGAGAGCCTGCATGTATATAATGCTACCCATTGTTAGCACAGCATGAATTTACTGACAGGATCCCTTTAAGGCCTCATGCACACATCCGTATCTGATTTTCAGTCCAAAAAGCCTCCCCTGATCTTCCAAGAACAGATCCATGTGCTTGGCATTTTTCTCATTTGCAAATGCAGACAAGAAAAGGACCTGCAGTGAGATTCTCGGACTGGGCATGGCCAGATAGAAATGAATGGGTCAGTGTGCCATCCGTGAAATAAAGGGAAAGCGCACTAAGGAAATATATGGTCGTGTGCATCAGTCATAAGGGCTTCCATGTTAAAAGAGCTTTTGGAGATTTTACTACTGATGACCTATCCACAGGATACATCATTAGTATCTGATCGGTGGGGGTCAGACATCCTGGACCCGCATCGATCAGCTGTATGAGAAGGCATCGGCTCTCCTGCTTTCTTCTTGCTCACCTAGCACACTGCTGTACTTTGTATCGCTGCTGTCCTTGGTATGGCTCTCAGCTCCATTCACTTTAATGGGGCTGAGCTGCTCCTAGGCCACGTGACAGATGAACGTGTCATCACTCATCCTAGTAAAATCTGAGAGACAGCCGCAGCACTCACAGGAGCGCCTTTGCCTTCTTAAACATCTGAGCGGACCTCCACCAATCATATACCGATGACCTGTCCTGAGGATAGGTCATCAGTAGTAAAATCTCAGAAAGCCCCTTTAAAATGAATCTGCCATGGGGTCTCCCTTATGCACTACAGCTATTTATCCTGCAATCATAAAATCTCATATGGAGTAAACATAAAAGGACAACCCCGTTTTAGGATGTTCTTCAGCAGAAATGAACCGAAAGGACTATCTAGCATTGATAAAAATATTAGGCCCCACATTCTGTGCAGAATGTCACGTTAGGTATTATATAGAATAAAGCCACTGTCAGTGTGAGGATCTGCCTGTCTGTGGTTAGGAAATACCTGCACCTACTTAGGCTACTTTCACACTCGCGTTTGGTGCGGATCCGTCATGGATCTGCACAGACGGATCCGCACCGATAATACACCCACATGCATCCGTTCAGAACGGATCCGTTTGTATTATCTGTAACATAGCCAAAACGGATCCGTCTTGAACACCATTGAAAGTCAACGGGGGACGGATCCGTTTTCTATTGTGCCATATTGTGTCAGTGAAAACGGATCCGTCCCCATTGACTTACATTGTGTGTCAGGACGGATCTGTTTGCCTCCGCATCGTCAGGCAGACACCAAAATGCTGCACGCAGCGTTTTTGTGTCCGCCTCCAGAGCGGAATGGCGACTAACTGATGCATTCTGAACGGATCCTTTTCCATTCAGAATGCATTAGGGCAAAACTGTTCCGTTTTGGACCTTTTGTGAGAGCCCTGGACGTATCTAACATAAGGAAAGCCAAAACGCCAGTGTGAAAGTAGCCTTATCAATGTGTGCTTGCTCATCTCGTACCACGGCTAAAATAAAATGTTCTGACTGTTTTGTATACTCGTACGGTCTGGGTTAGAAAGATCATGTGGTTAGTCTGTTCCCTGGATTACTTGATAAGCCTTACCAGAAAATCCTAGTTATGACCTTTATTTTTCTTCTCATTTCCTAAATGTGTAAGCTACCGCTCTATCCTTAACGGTAATGAAACGGGCCGTCTGGTCTTCTGAACACGTATCCAGGGTAGCGGGGCCTTATATTATTATTGCCAAGTTCTCTCTCCGTGACCAGTGCACAAAGGCAATTAAATCCTGAAAATACAATTTGTCTGCATAATTTTACAGTCTGGACTTTTAATAGCATATTTCTTCAGATATGAAGGAGTTTGTATAGTGTAGAGGTGTAAGTCCTTTCCATTCCACATTCTGTAACAGAGCAGGAGTAAGATTAGAGAACCAGTCTGAATACACATGCCAGAAGTTTATGGCACATCTGGTAAGGTAAAGGAGCCGTTTTAATGGTTCAGCCAAAATGTCTAGGGGTCCAGTGACGGTAAACAGAGAATTTGATCACCTCTGAGGATTCAAGTGGGATTTAGGAAGGCAAAAGTATAGCGTTTGTGCCTTGGGAAAGTAGAATATAGCTGAGCTATTTAAACAAAGCAGATCTGCTTTTATTATGAATACCCTTTATTAAAAAGTTAGGGATTTTTGCATATTACCTCTATGAAACCAGACTTTTGGTCCATACTCTGATGAATTTCTAATTAAGCAAAGTTTATGCCTTTTTATAACATGTCATAAAACAGAATTGGAGATCTTGTGTATTATGTGTAGTTTTTAATCATTACTCTCACCTTATCCTAATAAGGTCGGGTTCACATCTGTGTTGTAAACTCCGGCACTGCAATCCGGTCACTGTATCTGGCGTATATATGGCGGCTTTCAGCTGGACTAAAAAATACAACACAAATATATGTATATATCTATGGCAGAAAGTGGCCGGATTCCATTACAGTGAATGGGGATCCGGCAGTGTGCGGTGGTATCTGGCTGTTCCGGATAAGGTCACATCGCAGATGTGAACTCGGCCTAAGCATAGATATACAGTAGAACACTCAGGTTTTACAGTTTAGCATGAAAGCAACTTGTTACACCCAATATTCCTAAAGCTGGGCTTACATGTTCTGGCTGCCATATGTGGCCAAACTCCCCCCACCCACGGCAGCCAGTGTGCGCACAATTTTGGGTTTAAGATCTCACCTTTACCAATAAAAATCGTGTGGGTATTTTCCATCATGGATTGGCAGGTTCCAGCCGTAGGCAACAGCTGTAAACGTGTAAATCCCATCCTGATGAAACAAAATGAGTGTGAAGTTGAAATAGCAATTGCCAAGAATTAGTCCTTTTTTCCAACATCTGAATGGAAGTCCATGATGGGTTTCATTGCTGGTGCAAATAGGCTACACGGCTGTCACACTGTTAGGCCTCTTTCACACTGGCGTGTCCGGCCTGTTGCAAAATACGGGCCGCAATACACAGGCGCTGTTCCGTGGGCATTCCGCATCATGGATGCAGACCCATTCACTTGAATGGGTCCGCAAATCCGGAGATGCGGAATGGAACCCTACGGAAGCACTACGTAGTGCTTCCGTGGGGTTTCGTCCCGTATTTCCGTTCTGCAAAAAGATAGAACATGTCCTATCTTTTTGCGGAACGGCCGGATCGCGGACCCATTCAAGTGATGGGTCCGCGATCCGCTGCGGCTGCCCCACGGACTGTGCTCGTGCATTGCGGCGCATTTTGCGGGCCGCAGCACGACCACGGGCCGCACACGCCAGTGTAAAAGAGGCCTTACACTCAGACCCTACATTAAAAGGGCTGGTCCATGTTAGAATGAAGCCACCCAATCATTCAGTAATAGAAACCCCACACAAAACGCATGGACTTACACGGAGCTAGGTTTTTTTAGGCTTCCCATTCATCTCAGTTGGAGATTGTGCCCTAAAGATTGGGCGTGCTGCTTTTTTTTCCCCATTGAAATGCATGGGAGGCTGTTTTAAGGCCTTTTTGGAGCTTATTTTGAGACAGAAACGGTCAAAAATCAGCACCAAAAAAACTCCATGTGAACTGGCCCTAAGGCCTGGTCTCATGGGGAAAAAAAAAATATACCAATACATACATATACAAAATATATTAGCGGGCAATTTAACAAAAACATACTTAATATGAAGATTGTAAACAATCGATTTTTATAGTTCTTTGTAGCCTGTACTAATATGTTTTATCCTTTCAGTTAGCCATAAGGAAGTACAAAGATTTTGATCTGACTTTTGAGACCTATTTGATCCTGGTATTATTATTTTACCAGAAGCAGGATTCTGAATCCTTTTATTTTTATGGTTCAGGCCTTCAATGTAAGTGTTGAATGGCATGAGAAAACAAAGCAACCTTTCCTCCCTCCGAGAGCACATTCTATATATCTCCATCTCTGTGATAGCATCAAAGTCATTATGAAGCAGTTGGCTCGGATACGCTTGCACAGACACAAATTGAGTCCGACAGGACTGATGTCTTATGGATGTTGCTGCTATTTGAAATGCTGCCATGAAGATGGTTATGATGATAAGAGTGAGCTGGTGCCCTCAGCGCATGGCCTACTATGATTTTTGTGGCTTTCATTCATGTCAGGGGCACTGTACATACTATAAAAGGACAAGCAGAGGAGAAGGCGACGGCCATGTGTGCTGCTGAAATATAACTTGTTAAAAATGTGCCCAGGTGTCAGCTGCTTGTTCCGCTATGTATCATCTGTTTAGAATATTTGAAGTCAATGTGGAATTAATATAATTTAAAGAAGCACTCCGGTATTTTTTTTCTTTCCCTGTATGGTGCAGCATAGGTTTTTATTAAAGATTAAGAGAATAAGATGCTCTAGTGCATGCCTTGTGTATAGCTGTTTTATGTGATGTGTGATTTGTAGGTTGGCAGCCATCTTGATTCCTTCTTCCCTCAGATATTGTTTTTCTAATGAATCCTATATTTCCCATCATGCCTAGCTTTGCAGAGACAAAGGAGGCAGTCTCACCACACTGCATTGCTTTGAGAGAGCAGCCATGACAGATCGATGACACAGACCGGCTGTCTCCTCACACTGCAGGGTCTACATGTTTTCCTATGCGATGCAGCTTGAGCCTGTCTGCCCTACCTGCCCTGTCATCTTTCTCTCCCCTGTCAGCTTTCACATGTAGGAGGCAGGGAAACCAGAGCGAAACTAGTTTATAGAACTAAACTGGAGAGTCAGCATACACAGATAGTGCAGGCAGTGTGAGTCGGGAAGTTGATATAACTGCAGCCAATCACTGTATACACTCGCCTTCTATATATCCGCACTCATGGCCCTTTAGATAGGCAAGACTTTATATCTTCAACAAAATACAGAGATATACAGAGAAATGTGAGGAGGGGTGGGGCCTGAGAGCTGACAGGAGGGATTTGATTGGTGATGATGTCATCATGTAGATCACAGGAAGTCAGCCATAAGAAAGAGACCAAGTTCCTGTTTATACATTAGAGGAGTGCATTAGACTTCAGGTCACGTGACCAGGTTCCCATAATAAAAAGGTTCAAACTATATGGACCCAACTGAGTTAAGATGTAATAAATTTCACTACTAGAATACTGGTGGTGAGTTAACAATATATGTAAAAAACAAACAAAATGAAGTGCCTCTTTAAATGTACTACTTCATGTACATTAATTTTATCATTTCAATTAACATTACCTAATGTTTCAACATGTATAGAAATAGTGATTACAATGAAACACTTTGCACTACTACTGGGTGAAGAATCATCGGGATCCCAGCATCATGTACGTCTTGTAAGCCCACAAGTTAGGTGTTTTTGCATTTAGCCCTTGACTCATCGCAAGTGTCCCTATCTCCATGTCACTTAGTCAATGCCAACAATACACACATTGGATCATGGAAACTTCCTATTACAATCATATTATAGGGATAATATTTGGCTCTGGATACTCCTAAAGGAAGGTATATGTAGTAGAGTGGGGGAAGCTTATAGAGTGCCAGCAAGCATCATTTTGTGACCTATAGTCCGAAGCGGTGTGGCATTAATGACTACGATAAAATATAATAAATGGCAGATTAAATACTCTTATACATAGGAAAGTGTTGAAACCTAGACGTATAACTCAGAACTTTTTCTCGACAACCTGTCAGTACCTTAGGCAAGTGCAGGGAATATATTAAGCAGTGGAATGTTGATTCTAAAAGTGAGATACTGTAGGATAAAGAATTGTGCATCCATCATACAAGTCTAGTCATTTTTCTTTCACGTTCAATATATTTTATTGCTTCCCTTTTCCAAATAACGATAGAAATTGAAAGGCTAAGTACATAAAATCACAAATTTACTGCTTGGGTGGTTTACCGGATCTTAAACACTCTGGATAAGGGCAGCTGTAGGATACCTATAAAGGGTTAAGGTGCTAGGTATATAAAGTGGCAGCTGTTCTGGCCCCCACCAGAGTTTTTGGGTACTATAGGCTATTTCCACAGCCCTTTTAAAAGTGATATGCAGCTAGTGCATTGGGAGGAGAACCGTGTGAGTCAGTGGATCTCCTCCATTTAGTGTTGCTGAGGAATGTTAAGAAGAATGAAGACTCTTCACAGCTTGTGTTCTGGTTTAACCCTTCATTGGTATCACATAATAGCATTTCTAGGATACATAAAAGCATTTATGGTTTTATGGTTGTACTTATGGTTTTACTTATGTGATAACCTCACTGGCCAAAACTTTCATTAAGGTATTAAGGCTAATTCCACAGTTACTTGAAATGCCAAATGTTAAAGAGGTTTTCCTGGAGTTTAATATTGTTGGCCTATCGTCAAGTCACCAATATCTGATTGTTGGGGTCTGACTTCCTGCACCTCCACCGATCAGCTGTTTGCTGAGCAACATGGCCATTTCCTAGGTCAGTCGCGTCACTTTCATAAGTCACAAGGCCTGTTTGCAGCTCGGTGTCTTTCAAGAGAATGGCCCTGTGTGGCAATACCAATGCAATGTACTACTTAGGGTCCATTCACACGTCCATAGAATGGGTCTGGATCCGTTCCGCAACGTTGCGTAACGAATCCGGACCCATTCATTCTCTATGGTGCCGGAAGAGATGCAGATAGCACACAGTGTGCTGTCCTCATCCACATTTCCAGAGCCCGGCCCCGATCTTCCGGTCCTCGGCTCCCGAAAAAAATAGAACATGTCCTATTCTTGTCCACAATTGCGGGCAAGAATAGGCAGTTCTATGGGGGTGCCGGCCGGGTGTATTGAGGATCCGCAATACACTACAGACATGTGAATAGACCCTAAGTATGCTGTGAAGAGGCCCCAGCACTCACCAAAGTGCTGCAGCCTCTTCAAACAGCTATTTGGCGAGGGTCTGGGAGCCAGACCCCCACTGATGAAATATTGATGACCTATCCCGAGGAGAGGGCCATCATTATTAAACTCCTAGAACACCCTATTAAAGGGAGCCTGGTGTGCTGCCAGGCTTCCACATAAAGAACTATGTTTTACTCTTGGAGTACTTTTAAAGATAGCAAGCATGGGGAGAAGTGTCCACTGGGCCGCTCCCTTCCAGCTTCTGCCGTTACGGCTTGGCTTCATATGCCAAATGACCTGCCAATGGAGACGACCCAAGTATAGAGAAGCTGGAGGGGAGAGGCCTCGCCATACCCGCCACATTTTAGACTATATTTTCTTTGTAACACTACAGTTCTTTGTAAGGACGGAGCCTGTGGATAGGGCAGCATGACTCTACGGAAAGGTTCCCTCTAATCCTAGCTGCTCTTCATGTTTTGTGATACAGAAGTACAGTATGCCCGTACCTTGTAAATCCAAATTGGAAAAAGCTTTTTTTTGTGTGCTGGTATCTGCTTTATAAATATGTATTGAATTTCATATGTGCCAAGACACGTGTAATGCATTAACCTGGCACCACCTTTACTAAAATGACAGCTAATTATGGAGATAATTTATTCGGATGATGATCTGACCACGGGATGAAACACGCTGGGATTAGGTTTACTTTGCTCTAATATAAGGAAATACATCACTAGCTCTGCCAAGCTGCTACTTGGCATTGAGTGTGCTGGCAAAAACACAAGTGTGTAATGTACTTCAGTTAATATAATGTAAAAGTGGGAATAGTTTTACAGTGCATAGCATGATGGGCTTCAGAGGTTAGTACGCAAAAAAAAAAACATAGTCTTATCTTTTTTTTTTCTTTCTTTCTTTTCAGGCTGTGAAAATACTGCACTGAAACACAAGAGTGGCTAGACACCTATTGGCTTTGAGAGCGGGTGAAATCAAGCCTTCCTAAGCATGCAGGTGCCAAGCTGTCAGATGATGAACTTTGCCAGGCCAGTGCTGGTACTTCTGTGCTTCCTACTCCATGCTGATGCTGAAAGTAAGTCTAGCGCTTTGTTCTGTTTGAGGTCCTGACCATAATGAGCAGTTTTGTTTTTGGTTGGCAGACTTTGAGGGCCTTTGAACAGGCCTTTTTATGACAGAATGCTAAAAACGCTGTGGGATTCTAACTGGCTCTAGGCCACCCTCTGAAAACGACGATTTATCTGACTGCTGCAAAGGTTCTGCTGGGCTAACTGCTGAAATGTGTGCCCCATACTAAGCAATTGTATTTCACCTGTCCCTCGCCACTACAAAGCCAAGCTGCAGAGAACTCAATGCAGCTCAGCTTACCAGGAGGCTCGGACAAAAGGCACACCGCATATACAACACTCGTTCGATATGAAACTGTGCTGTTACTGCACATGTGAGTCTAATGGTATTACTGTTCTGCTATTGGCAGCTGTTGTGGAACTACAACTCCCAACGTGCCTTAGAATTTAAAGCACCAATACAAATAGCACTAAAAAGACTAACGCCAGTACTGCTAGTAATATAAATGTCACTGAAAAAGCAGTGTCCAAAAACACACGCCACACAGCACATGGAGTTATGGAAGGCAATGCTAGTAAATGTTAACCATCCTCAGTATATCCACAATGGTTAGTAATGGCTCCACATACAGTTAACATCCAGAATAAAGTGCAAGTGCACATAAAAGCATCGTATGCTCAGATCAACCATTAGGCACATAAACATAGTGCATATAAGATTATATAGTGCCTAATGCAAACCTTAGGCCCCCTGCACACGAACGTGTGCACCCCGTGGTCGTGCTGCGGCCCGCAAAATTCGGGCCGCAATGCACGAACACAGTCCGTGGGGCAGCCGCAGCGGAACGCAGACCCATTCACTTTAATGGGTCCACGGTCCGTCCGTTCTGCAACATTCTGTATCTCCGGATTTGCGGACCCATTCAAGGGAATGGGTCCGCATCCATGATGCGGAATGCCCACGGAACGGCACCCGTGTATTGCGGATCCGCAAATGCGGTCCGCAATACGGCAACGGGAAGCACACGTTCGTGTGCAGGGGGCCTTACTCCTATGTCAGACACCAACGCATATTTTGTTCCCTTTGTCAGGATATACTGACTGAACTGACACACCTCTCCTACATACCGCTATCACACATGCCTACAATAACTCTTAATCACCCAGCTATCACTTAATCACTCACTATATATCAGGTACCTGATCTGTGTTCATTGTCAGGCCCAGTATAGTTTTTAACAATATTGCTTGATTTGGCTGTTATTGATGATGCGGCCTCACATTGGCAACATTTGAAGCGTCTGGCATCCCTCATTGCATTGGCCATAGTTAAAACTTTCAATTAGCTGTGCTATGCACACTGTTAAGGTAATGGATATATAGGCTCAGATAGGGGGTGGTGAGTAATTAACCCCTTTCCAACATCCGCCTTACATGTACGGCGAATGTCTGGTCTTTAAAAATGGCGCTCGCTCCAGAGCGGAGAAAGCACCATAGCTACCGGATGCCTACTGTTTAATACAGCAGACACCTGCAGCTAATGTCATTTAACCACTCAGGTCAAATTTAACCACGTCATCTGAGAGGCCGAAAACCCAGAAGTGTGTGCTTCACGGGCAGGAACAGCTCCCCTGGGCGGAGATCGGGGAAGACGTTTCATATAAGTAATGAGCCTGAGCCTGTACCAAGGTTCGAGGCTTATTACTTGTATATTACAATTCAGGCCAGCAGGTGGCAGCACTGAATTGTAAAATATCAATCTATGTATAGAGTAATGGAGAAAATTCCATTACTCTATACAGATCGCAATCTAATGATTGCATGTTGGGGACCTAAAAAAAAATGAAAAAGATTTTTAAAAATATATAAAAAATGATATCACCCCCTTTCCCCAAAATCAAAATACTTAATAAAAAAATCAACATAAAAAAAACCCCATAAAATATAAAGAAAAAACTTATCCCATACAGTGAATGGAGTAATGGAAAAAAAAAATGGCTGATTCATCGTTTTTTCATCACTTTATCTCCCCAAAAAATTTAGAAAATTTAATTTTTAAAAAAAGTCATACATATCTCAATAAAAACTGCAGTTAGTCCTGCAAAAAATGAGCCCTCACACATCTCCATAGACTTAAGTATAAAGACGTTATGGGGGTCAGAATATGCCTATTAAATTTTTTTTTCAGTATTAAAATGCAAGAAAAACTATACATATGTGGTATCACCATAATCCTACTGACCTGGAGAATGAAGAGTGCAAGTCAGTTTTACTGCGTAGTAAACGCAATAAAAAAAAACCCCATAAAATGTTGGTGGAATTGCATTTTTTTCCAATTTCACCCCACTTGGAATTTCTTTCCAGCTTCTTTCTTTCCAGCTTCCCACTACATTCTGTGCAATATTAAATGGTTCCATTAGAAAGTATTATTTGTTCTGGAAAAATCAAGTCCTCATACGGCTATGTGAACAGAAAAATACTAAAGTTATGGCTCCGGGAAGGCAGGGAGCAAAAACCAAAAACGGAAAATCGCTGCATCAGTAAGGGGTTAACAGTGTAATACTGCTGACACCTGGTCATTTAACTCTTCTGATATCACAGTAGCACAGGGAAAGACTCCCTCTGTCCTCCCACCAGACACCCGGAAAACACCAGACGGAAATCAAAGGGATCTGATTAATTGCTATGGCAACCTAGGGCCTTTTGAAATCCTCCAGGCCTGTAGTAGCAAAATGCCTGTTAAACATTATCTGTTGCAGGGCTTAATAGGAAACCTGCAAAAATCCCATAGACTGAAATAGTAAGCAATTTAACTGTCAAAGGATTGCATGTTCAGGTCCCCTAAAAAATTGCAGTAAAATACATAAATGAAATAAATAAGCCTACAAAAAGAATGTAAAAAATCTAATAACCCCCCTTTCCCAATTTTACTTATAGAAATAGATAAACAATAAAAAAGAAAAAGCATTGATATTGCCATGTCAAAAAATGTCTGAACTATTGAAATATAAACTTTTTTATATGATGCCTTCATGGGAAAAAAAATAAATAAAAATGGGAGATTTGCTGTTTTTGGTCACCTTGCAAAAAAAAAAAAAAATTAATAAATAAATAAAGGATCAAAGGGATGTATGGACCCCACAATGGTACCAATAAAAGCTAAAGCTTGCTCTGCAAGAAAAAAAAAAAAGCCCTAACACTATTTTGTAGACAACAATATATATAAAAAAATGGGTGTTGAAATATGGTGATGCAAAGAAAACATTTTTTTAAAGGTTTTTATGTGTTTAAAAGTAGTAAAACATAATAAAAACAATATTTCTTTGGTGGTGCTGTAATCGTACTGCCCACTGAGTAAGGGAGAGTTCACATAATCACTATTTTTCTGTTCTTCTTAACCGTCAGAACAACATAAAAAAAAAAAAAAAAAAGGATCCTGTAAAAAAAAAAACTTGATCCTTTGCATCGGTTATGCACATTTGGTATCCGTTTGAGCCATTTCCGTCTGAGAGCCATTTTTGTTTTTTCCAGAAAAAAATTTGTTTTCCATTTTCCTAAACAAGCCATGGTAAATGAAATGGTGCCAATAAAAATTACAACTGGTCCTGCAAAAAACAAGCCCTTATACGGCTATGTGAACGGAAAAGTAAAACAATTATGGCTTGTGAGAATAGGCTATGTCCTGAACAGGTTAATTATGGCTATATAATAGAGATGACATTTATATATCAGGCTTGCAGGGGAACAGCTGGAAAGCTATAGGCTGCAGATCGCTGCTGTAAACTAAACAGAATCACTCCGGTTTATGTTCCACCCCGCTGCCTTGTGCAGTCCAGCTGCCATAGCAGTTGCTTGAGAGTAGTCCACTCACATTGAGGTTCTTCTGAGCACACGTTAACAAATGAAGAAGATTGACCAATGGGGTCTGTATGACAACTGCCAAGGTTTAATAGACTCAGTAGAGCAGGCAGAATGTAAACAATATAAGCCAAGCCATTTTTCACAATTGTCACCTTTTTTAATGACATATGGACTACTTGCTGGGTATATGCTTCCTGTTTCATTAGGGCTTCAATGGCAAAAGATTAAATTGCCATATGGTGAGCCCAACCTGCAGTTTTTTACACTTTCTATCTATAGTCATCATGGATGCACTAAAAAAATGCAGACTTTTATCTAGCGGGTATTATATATGCTATACACCATTGAGAGTAAAAGAATATCATTTCATTTCACAACTCTATACTTTCATCTAAGGCCAGTGTAGATCATTTAAAGTAAACCTATAGAGAGCACAGCGATATATAGAGGGAGATTTATCAAACTGCTGCAAAGAAAAACTGGTTGAGTTGCTCAAAGGAAAATGAAAATGAAATGATCAATCTGATCGGTTGCTATGGGTAATTTAGCCAGTTTTCATTTGCTCTAGTTTTGATACATCTCCCCAATGGTATTCTTATGTCATATATAAGTAGTAGCTTCCCCATCGAGTGGCTTTATATACTGTCAGCCAGTCTGTGTGATCATAGACAACTGGGCTGCTGGAAGCCCCCGTATTCATGTGTTGGTAAAGTGGAAAACACTGGCTTTCTCTGGTATTAACATCATCTATAATAATTATGAATGGCTCAGATTATGATGATCATGATCCTTTGTTATAAACTTGAATGCATCAAATACACGTTATTTGCGCATATACACGTGGGCATGACCTTGGCCCACTTTATTAAAGGGTTTCATAACGAGTGTGCGACCGGACTTAGCGCATAACATTCATCTGAAGATTGGGCTACAAAGGAATTGGGGTTTGGAGGAAAAATGTCACCTCCAAAATGAGTGACCGGTGACCGAGGGATGTGCATTATTCAGGACTCCTCACCAGTCTCTCTTATAATGGGGAGAATGCACAGTATGTTAGACATTACTAACATTTATTACAAAGAACGGCTTTGTGTTTCTTGTGGTACCCATTCTGAATAAGAAATCAATCAAAAGAGCAGATAGTGTTGTAACCTTATGATCGTGGAGGGTTCTGGTGTTCCTGTGGTGAAGGGAATGCTAATTAACTGTCCTCCATATAGCCAGTAGCTGCCCAGTACTTCAGTGTCGGGCCCATTACATGACTGGGGACATGGCTCTTCTGCAGACAGCTCTGTTTTGGTGTTCTTGTTCCCCATCGAGATTGAAGAGGTCTTCTGAGGTTTGTCATTTCCATCTATAGACTTTCTACCCATTAGAAGAATCTAGTTTTTGAATATATTGCACACTCTGAGGAAACAGTCTGTAGATTCCAGAACAATCTGCTATTTATGCTGTTCTCTACTATCTCTAGATTTAGGACATTGATATCTTAACCTTAAGGAACACTTTGACATTTTACTTGTTCTCTCGATTGATACTGTGTGCATGCTTATGTCTGCACAATAGCCTTTAAACTCCCGGGAAAGGTAAGTGAGCAGAGCTTGTTTGTTACCAGAGAAGCATATGTCCATTATGTTAGACTTGTGAAATAAATTGATTGTGCAGGTTAAGTAATGTGTTCCAATTCGTAGCTTGTGTAACTAGGACTCAGCATCTACCATGTTGTTGGTGGTAGACATAATTATGGCATTGCGTAAAGGTCAACAGTTTTCTCAGGAAAGCCAAATCGCTCAATATTGATATTTTTTTCACACTTTGTGGTGTTTGGACTGTGCTTCTCATTACATGTACAGTTTTTGTTAGAAACTGATTTGGAATTAGCTGATTTTAATTCTGTCTGAAGCATGCCCATTTTATAGTGTTTTTTTTTTTTTTTTTTTTGGGGGGGAGACAAAGAAAATACATTGTTGACCTACTGTATTTAGGCTACATTCACATCACCATATGTGTTTTGCGGTCCGCAAATTGTGGATCCACAAAAAAATGTTCTGTATGGCATCCAATTTTTTTGCAGATCCATTGTAACAGTGCCTATCCTTGTCCTCAAAACAGACAATAATAGGACATGTTCTAGTTTTTTGTATGGCTGTGGAACAGACATACAGATGCAGACAGCACACGGTGTGTTGTCCGCATTTTTTGCTGACCCATTGAAATTAATGGTTCTGCATCCTATCCGCAAAAAAACGGTACGGACACAGAAACAAAATATGTTCGTGTGAATGTAGCCTTAATGATAGCAATATGCAGTGAACGCTGTCTTAAAAACACCTCTTTGAGGAGACCACCTTCTACACAAGATTTCCTGTGACAGATTCTAGTTCCAGCATATACTATGTGTGATGCCGATGGTTTGTGCCCTCCCTGCAGGCACACTCCCTGAAACACTTACCTCATCCTCCAGTCCATTGCTACGTCCATCAGCGTCTCCCTGTTCCTTCCCGAAGGGCATGGCCGCTAGAGTAGTGCTGCTGATTTCACTCTGCGCTGGCTTTGGCCTGCTCCTCTGTCTGCCCGTAGAGCAAGTACACTCTAATTTGTCCAGTCTATGGCTAGTTTCCCTAGGGTATTTAAGGCATCTTCCCCTGTGGGAGGTTTCCTGAGCAATAGGTATTCTAGCCTGCTGGTCCCTGCAAATGTGCGCTATTGTATATTTCATTCTTATTTCCCATGATTGACTTCTGTCTGTTTACTGGATTTGACCCTCAGCGGCCCGACCTGACCTCTGTTTGACTTTCTTGTTGATCCCATGCCCTCTGCCTTGATCTTTGTACTGAGAACTTTATTGAACTAAATCTACCTGCCCTGACCTCGTTTCAGCCTTTGACTGTGATTCTGCCTTTCTCTTTTGGTGCCATGTGCCAGTGTCTCTTGACCTGCCTGGGTCAGCTGTTTCCTTGCAGTAGAGTTCAGATCCGTTTATAAGGGCTAAAGGGTGAAGACAAGGAGGCGACTTAGATAATACCCTTAGAAGTTGCCCCAAACCAAATCTGTTCAGTGACACAGTGGGTCTACGCTTAATGACACTAGGTAGGCTTGTCTTATTCTTTGATAGGGCCCCCCGAAAGTCTACTTTCATGCAGTTTTGGATGGTTGTCTAAAAGAGTTTTTTTTTTTTACCTTTCATAGTTTTTGCCATTGTTTTGTTTATGCAGGTCTCAACACACTTGAGGCATGCAAGCTATGTCTTCATTTTTAGTACATACAGTGCTGAGCAATTAAATGGTTTCACCACTTTGGACAACCATTGTTCATTTGCCCTTTTCTCACATATGAAGTTCATAAATGGATTTTTCTTTGACCTCTTTCACACCATGTTTTTTTTATTTTCCATAAAATTTATCAATTTTTACTAGAAAAATTGATGTGTTTAATGGTTACATAGGCTTCCATTGAAAAAATTGATGTCAAAAGTGCAGACGCTTTGTCTGGTTTGTACTCCTGTTCATCCTGTCCTGTCTGCATGCTTCCATGCAGCAAAAAACAATGTGGTGCATTCTGGCAAAATAAAAAAAATAAAAAAATCCGATAGGATCAGTTAAATGGATTGCATACAGTAGCATCGTTTTTTTTTTCCCAACATGTCTGTGTTTCAAAAATTCCCGCTCACTTTTGACTTTTGTCCAAAAAAAGTAAAAAAACTTAGCCATTCACCGGTCAAACAATCCAGATTCTAACTTTTTTGGAATGTGTGCTTTCTGCTGTTTCCAGGTAAAAATGGAAAAAACGGCATGCAGATTCAACATATTGACATCTGTTTGTATATGTTGGTTGAAAATTAAATGTTTCTCTGCTAGAAATAAAAGTCGTGGTGGGAAAGTCCTCTAAAGCTGAATTCACATCTGTGCTGTGAACTCCAACAATCTGTTACGGTGGAGGAACAGACTGACGGAGTTTCCCGTGTCCGGCATAGCCGGATACCACTGTGCACCGGTGGATCTCCATTCACTAAAATGGGATCCGGAGGTAATCCGGCTGCTTTCTGGCATATATGCTGACTTGCTTGCATGCAGCATTTTTTGTCCGGCTGAAAGCCGGTGTTCTGCCACTTTTCTATACCCGGACAAAAGTCTATACCCGGAAGTGATGTAGCTGCACCGGAAGTCACGTGGACGCGTTGGAATCAGCTGGAGGAGGGGGCGTGCGCGCTGCACAAGCGCATTCGGCTAAAGTATGTTAATCTGGCAGAACGCTCCTGCATTTTCCCAGCCCTCCATTTCTTTACTATCCATCTCTTTCTTTACTATCCATCTCTTTCTTTACCATCCATCTCTTTCTTTACCATCCATTTATTTCTTTACCATCCATTTATTTCTTTACCATCCATCTCTTTCTTTACCATCCATCTCTTTCTTTACTATCAATGGCGGCATAGAGTCAGTTTTAGCAAATGCCGAGCGCAGCGAGGCTGAGCCCGATGCATGGGAGCAAAGCGAGCCCGCGAGGATGCAAATTAATGTAGATTCCAACGCGTCCACGTGACTTCCGGTGCAGCTACATCACTTCCGGGTATAGACTTTTGTCCGGGTATAGAAAAGTGGCAGAACACCGGCATGTACGCCGGGTACAGTGACTAGATTACAGTGCCAGAGTTCACAAGACAGATGTGAACCCAGCCTTACTCTTCCCCCTATCACCTAGAGCTAGTTTTAGGCAAGTAAATTGACAGTTACACTCAGCTTTATATATTAGATTGTCTGTGTGTGTGTATGTCCGCTAAAGGAATCCGCACCGTCGCATTTACAATCACGAAATTTGGCACACAGGTACATCAGGTGTCCGGAAGGTTTTAGAACATGTCTCAGCTCTCTAGGACGTACCGTTCCTGAGATATTCCCAAAAAATGCATTAGCCAATAGAAGCTTGGTCACATGACCCTTATCAGCCAATAGAAGCTCGCAGGTCCTCCAGCCTCCACATACAGTTTTACTTCAGGTTTTCATAACAACCCAGCCATTTATTTTCACTGCTGTAGGTCAGCTTTAAAGGAAACCTGTCACCAGGATAATCGCTATTAAAGTAAAGCCATAGCCTAATAGCACTTAGTACCTTATTTCAAGATGTGCCTTTGTTCCACAACAATGTGTCCACCCTCAAAAGACTTAAAACCCCGCCCCCAGACCCTGCCAAGCCACGCCCATATCTAGTTAGACCACTCCCCCTCCCACTCCTGAGCCGACCGGGATTGAAAAAATGAAGGTAAAAATCAACTTCTGTCAGCTGTAGGGGTGGGAGGGAGGGTGACTTTCTCCCTGCCGCTCACATTCACTTAGGCTCCATTACACTTAGGCTCCATTCAGACGTCCGTAGCATATCCGAAATACACCCAGCCGGAACCCCCATAGAAATGCCTATTCTTGTCAGCAATTGCGAACAAGAATAGAATATGCTCTATTTTTTTCCGGAGCTGCAGACCGGAAGATCGGGGCTGCACTCTGGAAATGCGGATGCAGACAGCACACTGTGTGCTGTCCGCATCTCATCCAGCCCTATAGAGAATGAATGGGTCCGCACCTGTTCTGCATAATTGCGGAATGGATGCGGACCCATTCTACGGACGTGTGAATGGACCCTTAGAGTGAGCTGTTCAAAAGGAAACGCCCCTGATCCAGTTGGGCCACGCTCCCTCCCACTCCTCAGCCGACTGAGATTGAAAAAATGAAGTTAAAAATCAACTTCTAGGTCCCGCTAAACCACGCCAATATCTGGCTAGGCCACGCCCCTCCACTCCTTAGCCGACAGGGATATAAAAATGAAGGTAAAAATCTACTTCTGTCAGCTGCAGGGGTGGGAAGGTGAAGCACAGTGCTTCTGTCTTAGGCTACATGCACACGACCGTGCTGTTTTTTGCGGTCCGCAATCCGCGGATCCGCAAAAAACGGAAGCCGCCCGTGTGACTTCTGCAATTTGCGGAACGGAACGGGCAGCCCATTGTAGACATGCCTATTCTTGTCCGCAAAACGGACAAGAATAGGACATGCTATATTTTTTTTGCGGGGCCACGGAACGGTGCAACGGATGCGGACAGCACACGGAGTGCTGTCCGCATCTTTTGCGGCCCCATTGAAGTGAATGGGTCCGCATCCGAGCCGCAAAATCGGCGGCTCGGATGCGGACCAAAACAACGGTCGTGTGCATGAGGCCTTAGAGTGAGCTGTTCAAAAGGACATGCCCCCGATCCAGTAAAGGCCACTGTTAAGGGGGCGGCCCCCTGTGGAGGTCACTGTCAAGGGGGTGGTGTGCTGTGAAAGTCACTGTTAAAGGGGAAGGCTGCTGTAAAGGTCAAATTTAAGGGGGTGGGCTGTTGTGGAGGTCCAATTTTAAGGGACCGGGCACTGTGGGGGGTCAGTGTTAAGGGGTGGGGGGCGGTGAAGGTCCCTGTTTTGGGGATGGGGTGCTGTAGATGTCACTGTTATAGTGGATAGTGTTGATATCTTTTAACGACACACTCAAACATTAAATGAAATAGATTAAAGGGGTTCTGCACTTTCATTTAACTGATGATCTATCCTCTGGATAGATCATCAGCTTCTGATCGGCGGGGGTCCGACGCCCGAGACCCCCGCCGATCAGCTGTTTGAGAAGGCAGCGGCGCTCCAGCAGCGCCGCGGCCTTCTCACTGTTTACTGCCGGCCCACTGACGTCACGACTAGTATCAACTAGCATGGGCGGGGCTAAGCTCCATTCAAGTGAACAGAGCTTAGCCCCGGCAACGCTAGTTGACACTAGTCGTGACATCAGTGGGCCAGCGGTAAACAGTGAGAAGGCCGCGCCGCTGCCTTCTCAAACAGCTGATCGGCGGGGGTCCAGGGTGTCGGACCCCCGTCGATCAGAAGCTGATGATCTATCCAGAGGATAGATCATCAGTTAAATGAAAGTGCAGAACCCCTTTAAATATACCCGAGCGAAGCCGGGTCCTTCAGCTAGTATGTAATATATGTTAGATGCATCTGCATTTTTGAATGCCTGAGAGATTCTTTCAGGTTGTCATAGCTATATTCACTGTTTTTGTTGTGAGAACAGTATTCACAGTATTGAGGCACTGCAACACACCATGGCAGTCTTCCAAGATCCTGAAAACAGTCTCTTTTTAAGGAGTTGTTTCAGTTGTGAGTTAATTGTCTAATCTCCTTCAAGAAAATACTCCCTCCTAAACCTTAGTAGGAGTATTTCATGTAGCTGCATGATATATTATTCTTTATATTAGACAGCTTGCATCATCAAGAAGGTTCATAAAAAATAGGACAGGTTCCAATAAAAGTCCTAGACAGTGTGTAACAGCTGCTCGGCTTCCTTGAAGTGATGATATCTCACCATTGCTAGAGAGCTACAGTATAATTCTCTACAGTAAATATAGATGCATTAGGTTTCTTTTTTATTGAGGCTGAATTACATCACTCTTTCCACTTTAAGTGATATATATATATATATATATATATATATATACACACAGTCATTGACAAATAAAAAATATGCACACCCAGAAAGAAATGTTGGACTATGGACTACTGCTGCAAAACTCAGATATGTAAATGATAACAGGTGTGGTCTGCACACAGGCTTAAAAGTGCTTTCCCCCCACCCTGCAAAAAAGCTCTCAGAGGCTACTTTTGGTTAATGTACCTTGGGCAGAGATCGTTGACTGCTAGACATTCCTCTACAGTGCACTTGAAGACATTTTCTAGTTGACAGACTTTGAGAGTCTAGGCTGTTCTGACCTAGCTGTTAGAAGGTGTTGGGAGCAATGGTTATGTGAGGGCACGTATACATAGTGAACAGGCTCTGGACAGCCCAGACAGACCACCAGTGTAGAGGATCATTTGGTCTGCTAAACAGGGCTCGACAAATCCCAGGCACCAGGTCGCCATGGCGACCAGGAATTTGGTCCTGGCGCTTGGGTATTTGTCAGCCCGTTTTCAAAGATGCGCTCTCGGCGCGCACCAAGGTTTCCTGAGCCGGCACAGTGGAGAAGGAGAGGAGTCCCTCCCCACTGTGCGCGGCTGCCGCTGACCACCAATGAGAACAGAGTAGGAGGAGGAGGGGAGGGACTGTGGCCACTGCGCCACCAATGAACGCCTGAATACCAATGTGCCGGCCATATCCCGGCCCCTATGACTGCACGCTGTGATCCGCGCGATTAACCCCTCAGTTGAGGGGTTAATCGCACGGATCACAGCGTCCTGTCAGAGGTCGGGTGCCCGGGAATGTTTGTCTGCATTGGTGGCAGTGGGCAGTTCCGATCGGAGTCCCAGCAGTGTAATGCTGGGGCTCCGATCGGTTACCATGGCAGCCAGGACGCTACTGAAGTCCTGGCTGCGATGGTATGTTAGTGAGTAGCATTATATAGAAAATGGGTAAAATTAGACTCCAGCACTCACTTTTTTTCGAAGTATCAAGTTCTCCATTTATTCAGTTACACACGGACAGTACAGGGCTCAAGAATTCTCTTGGTACAGGCTGTTTTTGACGCGTTTCGAAAAGTCTTATTCGTAAAAGACTTTTACGAATAAGACTTTTCGAAACGCGTCAAAAACAGCCTGTACCAAGAGAACTTGATACTTCGAAAAAAAGTGAGTGCTGGAGTCTAATTTTACCCATTTTCTATGTACCTGAACAAGGAGGTTGAAAAACCAGGACACCGAGCACGCGGATACATTCCTACCGCAGATATAGTGAGCTGGTATCCCACAGTATACATTTTAACCTGAGTAGCATTATACTCACGTGTCAGATTTGTAGACCAGATGCCTTGAATTGGTGGAGCATTAACTCCATAACCACTCAGATTTTTTTTTCCAATTATTGAAATGTTATAACAGACATCTCATTCTTTGATTGTGAAAATCACTTGTCATTGAATTAGACAAAAATCTTTCTGTATGCTATGTATATTGAGCTGTAATAGGGCTCTATCATTTCTATGGGCCATGCACACATCCATAGTTTTTGCGGATCCGTGTGGCTGTTCCAAAAATTATAAAACATATCCTATTCTGGTCAATATTTCGATGAGAATAGCTATTTCTATGGATGGGAGTGAGAAAAATCCAGAATGCACAGGTATCTGTATTTTGTGGATCTGTGGTTTGCAAACTGAAATACAGAAACGGTCTTGTGCTTCAGGCCTAAAAATAAAGACTTAGATGTTCAGTATCAGAAATCTATAAGTAGTGTCGTAGGTCCTTTCCTTGGAGATCTTTGATCGCAGACTTATCCAATGTGATCTTGTCAACTGAACTCAACATATCCGAAGATTATATTGAATGGAGTTTCTAGAGCATCAGATGTCTGTGCTTCATATTTATGTAGCAAACATGTTAAGGAGGTATAGTTTCCATATAAACCCCTTGCAGCTCTTGTGCATCGCCACAGAATGAGGGAAATGCTTTCATGAAAATTGATTGCTATCTTCATTCTCTATTACATTATTATGATAAAATAAAGGATTGCGCTACAAGAGAAGATTCTTTTAAATATTCCTATTTTCTTCTCTCCCTTATGTTCGGAAAATCTTCAGTTAAATGGACCACATTCAATCATTAATTTTCAACAGTTGCATGGAAACCTAAAATGCAGTGAAAAAAACGCTCTATGGTGTAGTATGTTCTAAACACCTGTCGCATAGGATGTGTGCGATATACTCACAAGGATCGCTCGTAATGCGCATAGAAAGAGACCGGTGTGTCTTCAATCAAGGAGCTGTAGTTGTAAAGCAGGCAAGGACCAGGAGCGTTAATTCAGAAGATCTTGGTCTGAACTCCGATCCCACCAGAAGAGCGTCACTTCAAGGTAGCACCCGTCTCACACTTCCATAAAACTCAGAAAGGAAGGAAGGCGCAGAGATAGTGAAGTACGTATCAGCGGCTGCAGATAAAAATGGTTTATTGTACTTACAAAAATGCAGGAATAAAATCGTGTTTAAGAACAAAATATGTTTCCCGACCCGGGTTTCGCCATAATGCTTCGTCTGGGGCGTTAATTACTGAATGGAAACAGCTGAATTTAAGTTCACAAAAGGTGCCTCCCTTCTGATATACGTCACCGTAACCTCTAAACGTATTACATTTCATAGTAACTCTTTTAAAAAAAGGGGGGGGGGGAAGAAAACCAAAAGGTTTCTACCACACATATAGATAACAACAAAATCGGACATTATCATGAGAACTTAATAACAGAGATACAGAATATATCGGTTGAAGGACCTATAGCTCCTCCTCTTTTTGAAAAACTACTAACTTCTCCCTTCGTACCTAAACTATACATGCATTGACATCACATTCTATATTCAACCCATGAGGTTGGATCGTGTTTAACAAATACATCCACTCTACCTCCTTCTTATTTAAAATTGCAACAAAGTCTCCTCCACGTACAGGGATGTGGACTAACTCGATCCCAGTAAAACGTAGACCCCTGGGTTTTTTTTTGGTGATGGATTTTAAAATGCAAAGAGACGCTATGTGTCTCAAGTCCCTTTTTTATATTGCAGATGTGTTCCTGCACTCGAGTCTTGAGACTACGTGTGGTTCTACCCACATATTGGAGGCCACACGGGCACTCCAATAGATAGATAACACCCACATTGTGACAAGAGATGTTGCCTCTTATTTTAAAAGTAACTCCATTTCTTTTGTTGGATTGTATAGTCTCCACAAACATAGCTCGATCTTTTTGGATGCGGTTTCTGCAAGGTATACAGAAACTGCACCATGTGAATTTGCCCTTACTGGCTACTATGCGTTTTTTATTGGTTGCAAAGCTGGCACTATGAACCAATCTGTTAGTCAGGTTGCTGGCTCTCTTGAAGACTATATGGGGTTTGTCTGGGATCTCCTTACTAAGGACAGGGCCATTCTTTAATATATGCCAATTTTTATGGATAATATTTTTAATATGACCCACCTTGTTATTATACTGGGTCAGGAAACTGAACCTAAAATAATTTTTTTGCTGTTCTCCCTTTTTATTTTTTGAGGGCTTATTTCCATCACGTTTTTCTTCTATTTCTTTTATGCAATGGTCTTCCTCATACCCTTTTTCCAAAAATCTCTCTTTTATCATCTGACCCTGTTCCCTAAAATCTTCTGTTTTAGTGCAATTTTTAGAAATGCGCTGAAACTGGCTTTTTGGGATATTTTTGAGCCAGGAGGGATGATGGCAACTATTGAGTCCAATATAGGTATTCACATCTACGGTTTTGAAGAATGTCTTAGTTTTTAGCCTACTATCTTCTATAAAAATGACTAGGTCAAGGAAATCCACGGAGGTGGAACTAATGTTGCTAGTGAATTTGAGATTGAACTGGTTCACATTGATGTCCGCTATGAAGGTTTCTAGACCCTCTTTCTCACCATACCAGATGAGAAGGCAGTCGTCGATATACCTTCGCCAGACTATTAATTGGCCCCCTACTAGATATTTATTCAGGACTGTGTCGATTCTCTCTCTCTCTTACATGGTCATGAAAAGGTTAGCAAGACTAGGGGCAAATTTCGCCCCCATCGCCACACCTGAGTGCTGAAGGTAAAAAGAATCACTGTAAAGAAAATAGTTGTGGGTGAGACAGAAGACGACGCAGTCCAGAATAAAGTTTTTTTGATCTGTCCCCATTAGGGGGTCACTGTCTAATGCTTCCTTAACCCCCTTTATACCCAAATCTTTTGGTATACAGGTGTAAAGGGAAGATACATCAACTGTAGCTAGCCACATGGTTCCCTGGATTTCTCCAATCTCCTCTGTGAGATCAATCACACTGGAAGAATTTTTTAAATATATTTCACATATTTCTGCAAAAAATGATCGATGTATTCGGAGACTCTACTGGTCAGGGAATTAATCCCTGACACAATAGGTCTCCCAGGAGGATGTATAGGATCTTTATGCATCTTAGGCAGAAAATATATGACAGGGGTAACAGGATTTTTAAAAGAAAGGTAGTCATATCCTTTCTTGTTCAAAACAGCACTTTGTAGACCCTTTTTCAAGATCACTTCTAGTTGTTTTTTATAATCAATTAGCTGGTTATTCTTCAACAATGAGTAGGTATCTTTATCGGAGATGAGTCTCTCCATTTCTGCAGTGTATTGCTCTACATCCATTAAGATGACCCCCCCCCCCCCTTATCTGCCGGTTTTATGACAATTTTTTCATTCTTTTCCAACCTTTTTAGTGCCTCTTTTTCCTCAATAGACATATTATGTTTTGATGGTTTACTTTCTATTTTCTCTAGTTTATTCAATAAACTTCTTTTAAAGGCATCGATACATTCATTATTCCTATTTTTAGGACAGAATTTTGATTTATTGCGGAGGTCAGTGTGGATAACTCCTGTTGTTGCTACCGTGTTGGTCAGTGGTGGTTGTTGCACATTTAGATGGTATTTTGCCAAATTGAGTTTCCTATTACATTATTGATGGAAATGGACCTAGGAATGCAAATTTTTCTACAAAGTAAGGGTCCATTCACACGTCCGTATGTGTTTTGTGGATCCGAAAAACACGGACACCGGCAATGTGCGTTCTGCATTTTGCAGACCGCACATTGCCGCCACTGTCATAGAAAATGCCTTTTCTTGTCCGCAATTGCGGACAAGAATAGAACATGTTTTTTTTTTTTGGCGGAACAGAAGTGCGAATCCGGAAGTGCGGATCCGCAAATGCGGATCCGAAAGTGCGGATCGGCAAATGCGGATGCGGACAGCACATTCCGGCCCCATTGAAAATGAATGGGTCCGCACCTGTTCCGCAAAATTGCAGAATGGATGCGGACCCATTTTGCGGACGTGTGAATGGACCCTAACTCTTCTAGGTATCACATGTATTCTACAGAAATCTGAATATGCGTTGCACGGTGAGACATCCCAAATCATCCAAGGGTTCTGCCGGAGAGATTAAACGAATTCAGAGCTGATGTTGTCATCCACAGGTCCATGCATCACCGCAAATGACATATGAGCTACAGGAGGCCTATGTTCCATTATAGCAAATGGCTTGGGCAGGCAGTAGAGCATGTATTCACAGCGAGGAGGAATCCACTGGAAAATGTATATATGGGTGGCATTGCTTGCGCATAATGTGATTAATTCATAGTTTTCCATATTATTTTTCAGTTGACTTGGAAATTCAAGTGTTTATTAAAAATGATGCATGTAGAGTAAGCAAAATGAGTCCAGGAAAGCCATCACCATATGCTTCTGAGTGGGTTTCATGGGAGCGTATTGACTCGCTGGCATTTTCTTTTAATTTTCTGAATTAATAGGCCTCCAGTGGAGCAGACATCGTCTTGCTTGCGTTTAAAGATCTGTTGTGTCATCAGGGACAGGCATATGTTATGAACGCAGCGGTTCTATTAATATAGAAAATGTACCTTCAAATCAGACACATTCATCATGAAAGTGCAATTGTCTCAGTTACATCTGGCTTTTAGTTCAAGACGGGCAGAATTGTTGAGCTGGTAAAAATACTTTGTTTTTCTCAATGGGATACATTCTGTACAGGGAAACTGCATATTTTCATTTGAAGTATCTATTAGTTTACCGAGCACTTGGATGACATCCTTAGCCTGCTGCACATTACTCCTGGTCCCTAGCCTATCATCACATCAAGATCATTTAAAGTGTGCCTTCGTCTGCCGTGACAGGAAGAGTATTTAGGCTGAGACGGGCAATCCTTTGTCTTCTTATTTTCAGGGAACAGTAGAGACGTATGAAGCATGGTTAGCCGATGGCAGATGTCAAATAGAAGAGTCAAATGTAACGTTTCAGACACATGGTAATGTTCCAGTGCTGGAAACAAATAGGTTCTTTTTCTTGCATACATTCTGATTTTAGGCACCCCACCCTCCTTTATACACTGTCAGGTTCATTTCATGACACACGTACATCTCTTATGATTACCAGGTACAGCGTAGAGCGGCAGGCGCTATAATACTGCACCTGACCTTTGCATAACCAATGAATTTTGGACATCAGGTATACATTTTACTTTTCAGTGCTAAAAATGAAACATGCAACCTGCTGCTTTATTCTGTCCTCCCGCAAAACAGCAGAGACCCCAATGTTGTCCTATGGGCCCCTTTATAAGTTAATAGGGTCCATCGGGTGCTGCCGTTTGACAACTTTCTAGTATAAATGGAGACCACACAACAGTTGCGAACAGAGCATTCATTTGGGTCGATGGTAATTTGGCAGTATGATAAGGCTGACTAGATCCCACAGAAATGTAACATCACTTTGTGTTTTATTTGCATGCTTTCTCTTAGGAAATGATGGTGTATATTGCGGCAATGTTATCTCTTTCATTATCTATACAGAATGCTAGTGTACCATTGAGTAGTGCAGTAAGGATGTTGGTTTGGGGCTTTTTTCTGCTCACATTCTGCACAGAATACAGCTATAGAATATTGCTGTCCAAATACCTGAGGCACTACAAACTGATTATTTTCAGTGAAGAATTACAGACACACAAATCGGAGACCTCTATATGGTTTCAGGGCTCCAGCTTTAATCAAACTCACTTACTTTCATCATGTAGGTGGCCAAGGCGTGGGCCTATGACAATAACTAGTGACAGTACAACCTCTGGAGATGCTTTCCCTATTTTCCCTCTGCGTGTTTCCATTTTTCTACATGTTTCCTATGAGCAGTTGACCTCAGCTTTCTTGCAGATACTTGTTTCGAGGATTCATTTACGTGTGATAGAGATGCCAGTAGTGTATACCAGAACAGTACAGAGCTAATAGCAACTTTAGTTTTTACAAAAAAAAAGTTAAAGCAAGAAAGTTCAAGAAAGAAAATCACATTAAAGGATAACTGTCACATTTAGACCCTAATTTCAATTTTCATATATGTACAGTAGTTAGTAATAACATGATATTCCAGAATCAGTTACTATTAGACTCACTTACCCCATATTTAATAAGATTCAGCCCTTAGCAACCAGTCTGCATAAAATTGCAATCTCACTATTCAGTTAAGATGGCCGCCACTGCCCTCACCCTGAGGCTAATCCCGCCTGCCCTTACTAGCCAGTAGCAATAGCCCCCCAAAAGTGTCAGTAACCAGAGCCCTCCCCCCTAAAGGGTTAATCTCCTGCAGCACAAAGGGGTCCTCTTACCACATGTTGCTTTCATTTATACACTGAGCAGATGGCAGATCTCCCTTCCCTGGTCTGCGCTGCTTCCACTCTGCATTCTCCAGCTCTGCTGAGTGAGGGAGCGTCTGCCAAGCGCAGGGACAGGGAGAAGTGCACACAGCCCAGGCACTGTTATCAGCTGCTGGGGAGGACCTGGCTTTAATCATTTACTTACAGTCCCTGGCTGTCAGTAATCTGACCTTGCATCGGACCATGCCTAGCAACCCTATTTTAAGCACAGGTAAAAGCAGGCAGTACAGGGAACAAAAATGTGGAATTAAGGGGTAATTGAATACACAGTGAAAAGGTGAAATAGGGCCACCAAGGAGATATTAAACACCACAATCCAATACTACAAAAAAAAAAAAATATATGACAGTTATACTTTAATTGGGAAGTGAACAGAACACTTAGCTGGTGCCCTTCTTTTCATCTGTTCAGCTTTACATCCAACAGTTCATGAGCCCCTGATCTGCCATCCAGGGTAGAATCATCACCTCTCAAACTACCTGAGGCACACTGTGCATATGGTAGTCCAAGACATGTACCATCTACCCTTGGATTGGCCACGACTGTCCACATGAGCAGTACTGGCCAATCCAAGAGCAATGGAGGGTCACTTTAAATATTTTCTTGGGGGAGGACAGGCCCGTCTCATTTATCATTTTCTATGCCTGTTTTAGGCATAGAAAATAGTCTAAATCTATGCCAGCAAGGAAGCTGTCTTACATTTAGACAGGCATTGGATACACCGAAGTTGTGTAGAGGTCGACGCCTCTATATAAATTCTGTGCATCCACCTCTAGCTAAAAGTGTATTAAGACCAGTATCTAAAACGCTGGTCCTAATAAATGACTCCCTATGTCTATATCAATATCTTTTTTTAACTGGTAAAATGGTGACACATTTAACCGTATTTATTTCTATATTTTATATAACCCTATTATAATTTTCCAAGCTATATACAGATTTTAACACATCTTGTGTCAGCCTACTTGGACCAAGCTCTTAGGAAACCATTTAAGTTATTAGTATGTTCTGGAAATTGCTGACTACTCTTCATGCAAATTATGTTCCTGTCCAGATTTGATGATATAGATGAATAATACACATTTAGAGAAGCTTGTAATAGAAATGGTACACACATTCAGATGGGTGATTTTAACATAGTCCCGGTCTAATGTTTGTAAGTGTCCATGGACCTCCACTATGGTTCTAAACTTGTGGGATATGACGTCACAAAAACCATCAAAATAGTTAATTTTCGTTGCCATGGATTACTTAACTTGTTAAGAATCAAGATGAAGATTACTACATCTGTATTACTCATCCCAAAAGACATTTGCAAGAGTAACGTCTCCCAAATGGAATAGTAAATTGGGAAAACTCCATGTAGACGTTGCCCTGGTCCACTCCAAGCTGACTCACCTCAGTTCTAACAGCATGGTACCATCTAGTAACACAGGGAAAGGCGGATTGAAGCAAAGTTTCAGTAATGAGTGAAATCTTTCAGGACTGACAATGCAGAATGTGAGGCCGATGTTTTATTTGCCGGCAGTGCACAATATCAAGGACGTGTTCTGCGTGTATTGGATTTCAGCGGAGTCAGCTGCAGTTTGCTTGAAACTATGGCAAAGAGGAGCAGAGTGCTCGACACATTCTCATATTTGTGATTTACCTTTTCAGTTATGGCTTCACATTAATTCAACATTAGTTTCATGTTTGCGACTATTAAATGTGGCAGTTAAATACTTAATGTGAAATGTATTAGCGGTTTGCAACATTGTGAACACAGCAAATGAATGAAAGTCAAGCAGTCATATGTCATGCTGTAATCTGTTCTAGAGGAATTCCTAGGCATGGGAGGAATAAACAAGGCAAATAAACACTTCACATGCGGTATAACTCTAGTAAATTGCTAGTAATATAAAACCGTACACAATGAGATGTAGAGTAGGTACAGCCGCAAACTTTAAATAAACCTGGGACAAGTTCGCTTTACATTTTCCCTTGTGTCCTACTTATTGCGCCTTATTTTATTATGACATAGACGAGTGTAATTAAGGCACAGCAGGGTATATGTAACGCATGACAGGGATTGCCAGTCTACCTATACTAATCAGACACATGCTTTAACTCATGCGCCAGACTTAGTGAAAAGGTCATCGGAGGAAGATGCACCAAAGTTATTAAGAGCCACAAGTCTGTAAATGAAATTAGCACATCCTCCCGTAGTCTGTAGAGCCGAAAATCACATCTGCCCTAGATAGATTTGAACTCTAATTTATGTCAATTTCTGATGTTATAGTGAACCGATCGTGCTGCTGGAGGTCACACCCCTCCCGCTTAAAAAATTATTTTCTATGAAACAATTTTCTTAGAACTCTTCATTTATGCTTCCTTTTTGTTATTCCTCCTGGAAATGTATGAAATAACAGAAGAACAGCACAATGCAGAAGTATGAGAAAAGACTTTTGTGTAGAATGCAAGTACTTACTAAAACAGACAGAGCAGGAGAGCGGACAGATCCCATTTAAGTAACAGGTCAGCCATTTTCTTAGTAAATTCTAAAGTAAAATTGGAAGCCAGTTAGATATTTGCTGGTATATCGGCAGCACGGTGGCTCCCTGAAGTTTGTAAGTCTTCCCGTATTTTTTTGGTCTTTCTCCGGGTACTCCAGTTTCCTCCCACACTCCAAAGACATACTGGTAGGGAATTTAGATTGTGAGCTCCACTGGGGACAGCGAGTCTTGATAATATCGTAAGCGCTATGGAATTTGTTGTCACTATACAGGTGAAACTAAAAAAATTTGAATAATGGCAAAGTTCATTTATTTCAGTAATGCAACCTAAAAGGTGAAACTAACATATGAGATAGACTCATTACATGCAAAGTGAGATATTTTCAAGCCTTTATTTGGTATAATTTGGATGATTATGGCTTACAGCTTATGAAACCCCAAAGTCTCAATTTTGAGGTACCCTTTGCTCAGGGGGTATGGATTAATTAGCTGACTGGAGTGTGACACTTTGAGCCTAGAATATTGAACCTTTTCACAAAACTCTAATTTTAAGTTGCATTAATGCAATTCCTTTTAAGTTGCATTACTGAAATAAATGGACTTTTGCACAATATAAAAAAAAAATTCGAGTTTCACCTGTGTAAGTAAAAAAAATGAATAACATAATCTTGTGTGACGATGGCATTGGTAAATGAGCAGTTGCTCATGAGTTCATTAACTCATTCTTCAAATTGAACCATTTAACTATGCATAGAGCTGTAATTGGAATTGACTCTAGTGGGAATATTCGGCATCTCCAGTGACAGGTCCTTTTGTCATAGCTTCCCCTTATGTTTTCACAAGATGTTGACCTCACAAATTCTTCAGATCAGACATTACTACATCCTCTCGTGGGAAATACCTGAATTGAAATATATCTCCACAGGGAAATTCTACATGAGATTACTGTAAAGTTAGAGCAACGACTGACACTTCTCTACGAGAATCTTGGCAGCACTTGTAACTGTGGTTATACAATCGACAAGTGTCTCATAGACATTCTGGAACTGCTCATTTTATGATTATAAGATTTGATTTTAGCAATGGTTTATAACACGTCACCAAACTGGTCTCTATATCTTTATTCCCTAGTACTATAAGCAGATGGACTCTAGGGTGTGAGGGAATACACTTGTCTTTATTTCCGCTCCACACTGTGTGATACAGGACATAATTTCTCACATGCTTCCTGCTGTTGCACACCCTGATAATATGTTGGTGACACAGATGGGAACGGTGGGAAAGGGGACTATTTTCCAACCTAAAACTGTCTAAAGGTTTCCCAGTACATTGTCATGTGAGAGGAATCTTGATCTATGAATATTTCTGATTAGTTGTCCAAGTCTTATCCCAGACTTGGCAGCGTTTGTGTGTTCACATACTCACGCCTGGACCACATTCAGAACAGCCTGAAACAGCACGTATGCTAAATCAGGCTTGTCTTCTGGCTGTGGTCAGAGTGAAGAAGTTTTGTTGTCCACCTGCAGTGAATGTATCACTGGTGTACTGTTTATGGTGTGACCATACTAAATATGTACGAACTGAGAAAGAAGCTGAACGATAAGCTCAAATTGATTATTTTCACTGCATGTGCTTTAAACTAAAAACATATCAAATAGTTAACACACTTGTTCTGTTGACCTATACAAATGCCATTTTATCATTAATTAATGGGGTTGTCTGAGATTTTGATATTGATTACCTATCCTCAGAATGGGTCATCTATATCAGATTAGCAGGGGCCTGACTCCTGGGCCCCTCTGCCGATCAGCTGTTTAAAGAGGTGAATGCCATGGCCTCTTCTTAGGCAATTGACATCCCGTTCAAGTGAAAGGGGCTGAGATACAATGTTAAGCACAGCCGCTATCCAATGGACGATGCTGTGCTTGGTAAACTGTAAAGAGGCCACAGAGCTCTGGTGAGTGCCATGGCCTCTTCAAACAGCTCATTGGCGAGAATGCTGGACCTCGATCATTCAGATACCAATGACCTATCCTTGGAATCTCGGAAAACCCCTTTACTTCTCCAGTTTACACGAAACTCTGATCATCATTCAGACTGGCAAGACCTCCTTACCTGTCACATTGGAAATGTAGGGCAATCTGAATAATGAGGGTGACGGTTCTCTGTTCGTGGCAGAGTAGCTATTTGTCTACATCATAACTTTCTTAAGTGACTAACATTGTTGCTATCAGAAGTTGCGGTTGTGGCAATAAAAAAGGGATAACATTTTTTTTTGCCGTTTTTGCAACAATATACCAACAACATAGTGGTTATAGTGCCTTTTTTTCCAGCAAAGGGAAATAAGCAATCACACACAGCAAAGCTGGATTATATTAATTACAAAATAGAGTTACACGAATATAATTCAGTTTTGCTGTGGGTTTTCCCCTTTGCTGGAAGAAAACACACCATAACCGCAGATATGTTGTTGCCTTATCCAAAACACAGCACAACCGTGACGTCACGTGTGGCAGCACCCTAATGCCCCCTCTCTTTTCTTTTTGGAAAGAAAGCTAATTTGCATAACACCAAAATAGTTACAGACAAAAATTATTTTCCCAGGGATCATAAATTCTGTAGCTTTTAACTTCCAGTTTTACTAGAGCATTTGGAAGCAGCTGTCAGAAAAGAAAATATTTGACACATGTTTTTAATTTGGCTTTATATTCTTATTGACTTTGCATTTTCTGCAAATTCTTCAAAGCAAGGCACATTCCCAAAATGTACTTGAGAAACACATGAGATAATCAATGCAAATGTTTCCAAAGGCACAATGAAGGAATTGTCGTTCTTATGTTCAGCCTCTTTTTTTTGCCAGCATATGGCATTGTGGAAATCAAAAGCGCTCTGTAATTACTATCTATAAAATGATTTGATTATTATTTTTGTGGTTGTGGCTAAATTAAATTGACAATCTGTTTTTCGAAATTAAAGTGTAAGCCGATAGTAATTGTGGCTTTATGGAATGTGTATTATCTCCTTGACTACTTAAAAAAAATAATTGCACCCCTGTAGCACTTCTGCGCCATTAACAGCTGACCTCTGGTTTGTGGAGGATATCTGAGGCTGAATTTGCTGATTTTTAAAGGGGGGTGAGATGGATTAAAAGAAATGGGATTTAAGTACAGCACAACCGCAGTGCATCTGTTCAATGTCTGTGAACTCATTTCCGAAATGGAAAAAAAAATGCATTTGATCCGTATAGACTAAAGACTTCTACCGTAAGCAATCTGAAGTCACCCTGGAGTAAATGAACAGAGATTTGTTTACATTTAGGTAATCTAAAAGTGTATCTGTAATATTCTTGTGACGTTCTTGTATGGAATAAAGAGTGTTTATTAACATGCAAGCTTAGTTTGTATTTCCCAGTGTAAAAAGGAACATATCTGTATTCTCCAGCTGTATCTTTCTGTTTTTGGAGTAGACATTAGTGGGGATTACTGTTACACAGAGTTATGCCAAGATTACAGCTGTGCTTCTCTTAGAGCTAGTGTTGCTCTTATGCTTGGTTACATGCTCCATCACCTCCCATCTGTCTTACGTGGCTTGTACGGCTACCTGTTTGCTTGTTGCACTGCAAATGAGCAATCTTGAATCCATGTTTTTTTTTATGTATTATATTTTTTCTGAATATTACTTTTAAAATATATCTTCATAGCTGTCAGATCTCAATTTTTATGACACAGAGGTCTATATGATCTCCATAGTAAATTATACATTTCTGGCTGCCTTTAGCTACCACTAGGGTGAGCTTAAGAGCTTGAATGCTACTTATACGTTAAAGGGGTTAGCCTATGATTAACATAAGAAACAAAAATCAGAAATCAAGCGTACATGACAATTTATTTCTGACAAAGCTAGAGCCAGCCTTCTACCTCGCACAGATCTAGACATTGCTGTGCTAGATTTTCTTCAGGCTGGCAGCTCAAGGTGCATATCCTTTCTCAAGGGATGTGTCTTTTCTGCTGCAGCTCTCTCCTATCACAGTTCGAGGGGGGGGGGGGTCTTTTCCGCTGCAGCTCTCTCCATTTAACTATAACAACTTCTAACATAAGAACATAAGATATGGCTGAGGCGGCTGGTGGTAGTTGAAGGATAGAACTGAGCATGTGCATCCACCTCATTGAGGTGGACAGAAAAATAAGGAAAAGAACAGACATTTAGGGGTCCATTTATTTAGACTTGTATTAGTCTTAATAACCCCTTGTGCTGGCGGTGGTGTAAATGTAAGTCAGCTTTCTTGCTGGCTTAAATTGAGACCATTTTCTATGCCTAAAACAGGCGTAGAAAATAATAAATAAGACAGGCCAGCCGACCCGTCCCTTCTTTTTTAGACCTGGCATAAACGGGAAAAAGTTGCAGGTTGCGGCACAAATAACCTTTGTGCCTCAATCTGTTACAGACATATGCAAGAAAACTGGTGTATATCACTTAGTAAATGACCCTATACATGTTGCTGTAAAGACAGATTTTATTGAGTGTCTATACAGATTTTATTGAGTGTCTATACAAATGTCTATTAAATTTCAGAACTATTCTGGTTTTAAAAATGTAGATTTTTTCATGGGGGAAGCAACCCCTTTAAACACAGCAATCAAGCATAAAAAACCTGTTTAAATCTTTTTTAAGCATGTCCGGTCTACACTATTCAGTTATTTTGTCAAACATATACCAAGACAAAAGTCGTTAAAGCATACGTTTGCCCTGTAGTAACGTTTGCCTCATATATAAAGTAACAGCAAGAGGTCTCCTATGTATTGCATGTCCTTTTGTATCTCTTAGAACCCTGGTCGTTTTTTAACTACTTGGAAGTTCTTCCATGCGTTGTAGGCAATTTTTGCCATCTTCACTCTTTTCATATGTTTTGAGTCGTGTTACTAGAACTCTGTGCAGTACAGTATATGTTACATGTCCACAACCAACATGTCATATTTAAAGTACTTGTGATTTCCTATTTGGCAGAAGAACTTTTGGGTCCACCAGACACCAGGGTCCAGGTGTGCCATAGGTAAGCCCCTGGGCAGTTTGCCTATGTAACATGTGCTAAATGAATGCTGAGTGAAATATCAAATACTCTTAAGTGGTCTATTTTAGCCTTACTGGAAAAAACCTTATCGATAAATCTGAGAAAATACATTGTGAAGCATTCAATAAAATGCACTATAATTGAGAAAATGTGAGCCCATACTGGTAGCATCTTCTGAAACGGCAATAATATAATGCCTTGAGAGAATCTTGACTCTGTGTCAACATTCATCGGAAGTTCAGTTTTCTGATACGTCACGTAGGATGGTCCCCAGAGTCAGTCCATTTTATTGATACACTGCCTTTTCGTACACTTGATCTCAGTTGATGCTGGCAGACAAGACTATGTGGTGTTTAGACACTGAGGAAGGAAACAAAAAGCTTTGCAGTGCTTTTAATTCTGGCTGACCTAAAATGCAGATTTTCCTGACGAGCCAAGTGTATCATCAATTGAAATGCTCTTAACTCTCAAGTAAAGTTGCTCTGAATTAATTATAAATGAAGTATTGTGAAAGAAACTGTATCGTTTATTGGAGGAACCGATGAGAAACTCAGCGATATAATTATGCAGAAGGAAAAAGGTGAAGGAGCTTTCTACATCATTACTTTCTCTTCATTTTCTCCGGTTATCTCATTCAGCCTTCTCACATCTCTTATTTCCATAGACAAACAGTGGCCGGATTGTCTTGTTATGGATGACCTAAGACCAGTAAACCAAAATAATTTATGAGTCTATCAAAAGAAGAGAAAGGATTCTGGTGATGAGGACAATGAGGCTTTGAAATTGTCATAAGATCTTTCATTTTAATCACAGTTGCATCACAATAGTCTTAGAATTGTGATCTACAGAGATGTCCAAAGGCAAGATCTATTATTCAGACAACAATGATGGCCAAATTAAGAATGGAGTGAAGGATAAAGTTGGGGTATAGTAACTAAAAAGATGGCAACAAATGAGAATTCTGGGCATTTACTGCATGCCTGAATGTAATATATGTTTAGATTTACATGCACATTATATCCCCTGGGTACAAGCCAATGAGGTCACCGACCAATTATTTCAGATAGGATTGTTCTGAGTACAGTAATTCATCCACTGTTGGATTCACCAAGGTTTGGTGGTATAGTAACTAAGATTAGAACTTAAGGCGCTCTCCTTTTATTTTTTTGAAGAGGCTATCTGCTTTAGTAGTGCTAAGAGTGGTGAAAATCACATCATCCAGCCTTACTTTTGGGACTGAAAGTTTTCTTTTTAAAACAATCTTTATTGATTTCAGAATGACATTTCCCACTTCCTTCTTTTCCCAGACACTTAAGCTGGTCATACATATTAGATGAATTCTAACCAAACCTGACCATTTTGGCAGGACCAGGTGACCATCTTATGTGCATGGAGGTCTTTCAGCTCTCCCCCATGACAAGGTAAAAGAAGGATCAAGCAGTTAGGTTACAACATACCCAAAACTTTTGTTAGCAGTGGAAATAAGCTACCTCCACATGAGTCTAGCAGTGGTTGACTCCCTCTTACTATTGAGAACACGTGCACGCTTAGCTCTGTTCAGAACGGATCCGTTTGCATTACCATAAACAAAAAATGGCTCCGCATCGTCAGGCGGACATCGAAACGCTGCAAACAGCGTTTTGGTGTCCGCCTCCAGAGCGGAATGGAGGCTGAACGGAGGTAAACTGATGCATTCTGAGCGGATCCTTATCCATACAGAATGCATTGGGGCTAAACTGATCCGTTTTGGATCGCTTGTGAGAGCCCTGAAACGGATCTCACAAGCGGACCCAGAAACGCCAGTGTGAAAGTAGCCTCATGTGTATGGCCTGTCTTTTGGTTCCCATCCCCACCTATAAAAGCTCATATATTCTAGGCTATGAGAAGTAAAATAAGATAACCCTTGATCAGCTTCACACTAAGAAGTAGAGTTTGTACTTGGATTATTCATACCTTTTTGTTATCCAACAGTTCATGTTGAAAAATTTGTTTTTAGATTTGTAGTTTGCAATAAAATGACTTTCTTTAAAAACTACTTATAGAAAACTGAGCAATGTGGATATTTTAGCAAATGTGCGACTAGCCTAAGGGGTTGTCCCTTATCAACGTCTTTTATTTTATTTTATAACCTGTCATTCAGATGAATTATATCAGTATGTTAGATAGAGATTCAGCCTCTGGGTCCTGTAGTGTCCATTCTTACATTGAGAGCATGAAAATCCTATGCCGTCTCTCTCCATAGACTTGTATGGGGGCTTTTGGAAAGAGCTGAGCACTCTAATTTCATTTCTGACCGTTTTTTCAAGCTGAAGAATTACAGTGTTAGTAAAGATAGGAATACACAGTTACACTAGTAAAACACATGAAAGAAAATGCACAAATCATTTACTGTCATGGTACTATTATGTGAATTTGTTGTGAAATAATTTAGTATCCTCTAATAGATATAGTGAACATTTTGCATATGAATAAGGCTGTTAGATGTGCCCTTAATCAACATGTATTCATTAATTACTTACATTGCCACTTGCATGTAAATTACTCGCTGGGTTCCATCATTCTGTGACATGTGCGTATGGCCAAGCATTATTTCAGATGCTTATTAATTTTTGATACCATATTGTCTAATTTTAACAAGGTGTCCAGAGCCAAGTATGCACAGACAATTTCATTAACCGTTTTGCATCATATGTGCTATAGAAGACCCTTTTTTACTCATCTTATGAGCAAAATCTGAATATATATATATATATATATATATACTGTATATATATATATATATATACAGGTGAAACTCGAAAATTAGAATATCGTGCAAAGTTCATTTATTTTAGTAATGCAAATTAAAAGGAATTGCATTAATGCAGCTTAAAATTAGAATTTTGTGATAAGGTTCAATATTCTAGGCTCAAAGTGTCACACTCTAGCCAGCTAATTAATCCATACCCCCTGAGCAAAGGGTGCCTCAAAATTGAGACTTTGGGGTTTCATAAGCTGTAAGCCATAATCATCCAAATTATACCAAATAAAGGCTTGACATATCTCACTTTGCATGTAATGAGCCTATCTCATATGTTAGTTTCAACTTTTAGGTTGCATTACTGAAATAAATGAACTTTGCTCGATATAAAATTTTTTGGAGTTTCACCTGTGTGTATATATATATATATATATATATATATATATATTTATTTATTAACTGAAGAGGTATATGACTTTGCCCCTGGAAATTATAGTTATAATATGTTCACCACAACCCCTTCCATGTATCATGTCAGAGAATATTGATAGAGAAAAGCCATTGCAAAGAGTGGCTTCCACTTCAGACATCCCCTTCTCACATGTGTGATTTGGGCATTTAGGTGTCACAGTAGGGGGTTCCTGCTTAGAACATTCACTGTGAGCCAGCGTTGAGGGCTGTAGAAAGAGTGGTTTCTGCTCTAGACAGCCTCTTTGCAGGTAGTACAACATTTTATTGGAACTTGCAGCTCAACTGATCACCAGAGGGTCTGCCTTTAGAAGAAGACTTGTGCTCATGAGACCTCTTTAAAGGGAAACCTGTCCTAACACCCCCCCCCCCCCTCCCAAACCACTACCAGTACCTTACTATTGTGTTCCAGTAATTATCCTTAGTTTCCTAAAGAGGTGCCTTATTATGATGAGAGAGCATTATAGCCTGTGCTTGTTATATACTAATTAACTGTTTAAAGTCAGGGAGGTGGAGACACTGCCAAGAGAAGTCAGGATGTCCTTATTCCACCTCGATAGGTTTGATCAACATCCGTGAGAACAGGGAGCACCATCACAATCCCGGCTGAAATCTCTCACATGCACCACTTTGATTTAGTTCCAGCTCATATTTAATGAAGCAAAGTGCAATTGCTCTGGCTTCAGTGTGCACTGAACATGTTAAAAAAATTAATATTTATTGTATTTAAATGCCTTAGAATCATATACTGCCATCATGTTGAAAGTCCAAAAACCGAATGCTGCAGCAAAATCAGTATAGTGCATACAAACTGCTGACTTTAGCACTACTGACACCCCACCAGTAATTTCCTCCCGTTTCGGTGCTTGTCATGAGAATGTTATGTGACAAACATGGAACGTACAGTTTGAAAATGACTTACCTGGCAATGCTACTAAATTATGAGCAAAGTAGCTGTTACTATGCAAATTGAAGACATGCGAAAGGCATGGAGAATATGCGAATATAAAATGAATAAAGTTTCAATATTAGCCTGCCTGAAATCTTTCCCGAGGCAGCTGTGCCACTCTAAATCAAATCTCACATCCGCCACTGGTTGTAAAACAGTGTTTAAAAGAGATGTCCCAGAAAATCAAGGTGCAAATTAATCATACTACATTAATCATTTTGTTCTCTGATTTGTCCCACAGCAGTTTTTTCCTCCCGTGCTACAGTATGCTTTTAAGCATAATCTTAGTAATAATGAATATTTGCTAATGCAATTTTGTCAGGCGAAGTAATGCTGAGTTCATGTTATTAGCATAATGGTTTATGCAGTAGGAGCAGAAAACCCTTTATATAACTTGCGGTTGTTGATTATTTTTGGCACTTGATAAATAGTTGTTACCTTCTCCCGTAAGCAGTGTGTCTACTTTCAATGTGTTTCCTGTATGGTAAGATGAAAGTAAGTTGTAAAATGATTATACTATTACCCCCTAAGGTGTCACTAGTTCACAGTTATATAAAGTACTGCAATGTACAGGGGGATAACTTTCTGCAATAGGGCTCCATGTGCCATGTACAACACATGGGCTTGGGTGAGACTGCTACCTCTACATCTTCTGTAGCTACACTCCTGACAATGTTCAGGCAGATTTGGATAGATCAGAAGAAAGGACCTGATAATAGGTGGGTACGCTATGGGTACGACCACATGGCACAGTTGCGTTCCGGTCGGGTCATGGGCAGCCGCCGTCAAGAACCGTGCAGCATTGTATAATGTTGTCACTCAGCCTACATGGTCTTCATTAGTTAAATATCAGACAGCTGGGGCATAATTGGCCACGCGGTTCTCAACTGCGGCTGGCCACGAATCGGTCAGATCATGACTGCACCTTGTGGTTGTATCCTATGATAGAAAACTAAAGATCCTTTTACACAGACTGTCTACAAGTTGTTTCATGGGTACCCTATAGCTTACATGAGTGATTCATTTGAGGCTCCGAACGTGTCCCCAATGTGGGCCACATGTGACAGTGAGGGTGCATTCACAAGGGACATATAAAATAGCTGATTTAGTTGTGAATTGTGGTGTGGATTTTCATCAGATTTCACCCTCTGCATTGCAACCACATAAATTGACACTCTGGAGATGTAAAATCCTCTCCGCCTGTTGGTTTACGCAGATTCTGCACAGAATTTTTTCTGCAGCATGTGGATAAGGTTTGTTTAAATCTCATCCACATTGTTGCTTCTGTAAAATGCTAGCGGTTTTTTTTCCACTTAGAAATTCCGTGTAGACGTACCCTGAAATTGGATTTACAGATACACGTTTCTTGCAGGTTTTTTTTTTATGCCATAGCCAGGACTGAATCCAATAACAGATTGTATAAAGGAATAAAATGGCTGGTTCTCTTCTCCTCCTGTGTTTGGCTATAAAAACTGCACTAAAACTACATGTGATTAGGACCTAAACGAAATGCTTTTCTTCTCTTCTGCATCCAGACCCAACCTAAACCGGTCCTATTGGAGACCACCCAAATCAGTTAGCTCGATCATTACTGTCTGACAGTGCGACAAATGTCCACTCTGTGTTTTAAACCGGTTTATGGGCTGAACCAGTAATTTTTCAGACTAAGAATTTAGTAATATCACTGCAACTTGCAGCAATGTGAGATGATTTGTTGTAAAATGTCTCCATGTTCACACCAGAGCGATGGAAGTAATATTGGGCGCCTGTTAGTCAGTTTATATGGTGAGATGTTTGAAAGGAAAGTTATGAAGGACCAAAGCCAGCAGATTTAGTAATGATGAGATGAGCGCAGAAGCTCCTGCAGGGAATAGCATTGTAATCCACAGATTCTTCTTTGCCTGGCATGACATGTGGATAGGACGGTAAATCTTTTCATTCTCGCCCAGATGTTAGAAAGTGACAAAGTCGTTATCTCCAGTTACAATATTTCCTGCGCTCAGCGGCTGTGATCAACATGAAATGTCATTGCTGCCAGAATCATTTGACTGTAAGATGTTCCTTTAATAATGAGATATTGTTCTTTCATATGTACACAATGCCTCTCTTTCAATAAAAGGGGGGGGGTGACATTTTGTCATATGCATACAGAGAGAGGGAAAGATCACGTCCACATTTTCTATAATTCTCTGCAAACTCAGACCAAATTAAAAAACCTTATACAAGTATGTATATAACATGCGGGGAAACAGGCCCTCTAAAGCCTGTTGTGGAAGCTGAAAGAACCTACTAACAAGGTGACTGTTTTTGTGCTTTGGATTTTCCTTTGTGTGAACGAACACTAAGGCCTCATGCACACGACCGTTGTGTGCACCCGTGGCCGTTGTGCCGTTTTCCGTTTTTTTTCGCGGACCCATTGACTTTCAATGGGTCAGTGGAAAAATCGGAAAATGCACCGTTTTGCAGCCGCATCCGTGATCCGTGTTTCCTGGCCGTGAAAAAAATATGACCTGTCCTATTTTTTTCACGGCCAACGGTTCACGGACCCATTCAAGTCAATGGGTCCGTGAAAGAACACGGATGCACACAAGATTGGCATCCGTGTCCGTGATCCGTGGCCGTAGGTTAGTTTTTATACAGACGGATCCGAAGATCCGTCTGCATAAAGCTTTTTCAAAGCTGAGTTTTCACTTCGTGAAAACTCAGAACCGACAGTATATTCTAACACAGAAGCGTTCCCATGGTGATGGGGACGCTTCTAGTTAGAATACACTACAAACTGTGTACAAGACTGCCCCCTGCTGCCTGGCAGCACCCGATCTCTTACAGGGGGCCGTGATCAGCACAATTAACCCCTTCAGGTGCGGCACCTGAAAGGGTTAATTGTACTATCATATCCCCCTGTAAGAGATCAGGGCTGCCAGGCAGCAGGGGGCAGACCCCCCCCCCCCCCCAGGTTGAGGAGAAGTCAGGTGGATACACAGCTGATAGTCCTACTGAATAGACTGTTAGAATTTGTATTATGGCAAGAAAAAAGCAGCTAAATAAAGAAAAACGAGTGGCCATCATTACTTTAAGAAATGAAGGTCAGTCAGTCAGCCGAAAAATTGGGAAAACTTTGAAAGTAAGGGCTATTTGACCATGAAGGAGAGTGATGGGGTGCTGCGCCAGATGACCTGCCCTCCACAGTCACCGGACCTGTACCCAATCGAGATGGTTTGGGGTGAGCTGGACCGCAGAGTGAAGGCAAAAGGGCCAACAAGTGCTAAGCATCTCTGGGAACTCCTTCAAGACTGTTTTGGAAGACCATTTCAGGGGACTACCTCTTGAAGCTCAGGTGTGTCCAAACTTTTGGTCTGTACTGTATATATATATATATATATATATATATATATATATATATATATAGGAAAAAAAACACTGACAGCACCACCCTAAAAAAGTATGAATAATAGACAGGTGCAATATCCAAGTATGGTAAAAGGTGCTTACCCACTTATAGAAAGTAAAAAATCGGACTGCACTCCAAGCGTATCTTCAAAAAAGTATGTTTTTAATCACCCATATGGTGGCAAAAGCGACGTTTCGGCTCAAGCATGAGCCTTTTTCATGCTTGAGCCGAAACGTCGCTTTTGCCACCATATGGGTGATTAAATAAAAACATACTTTTTTGAAGATACGCTTGGAGTGCAGTCCGATTTTTTACTTTATATATATATATATATATATATATATATATATATGTTATTAGAAGAGTCACAAATACTAATCCTTCCCCTCTGAATTCACAGGGAAGGTGAGCACCGGCACGGCCAGGATTTAATCAAGTATGCTTAATATGGAGCATATTTTTATGCCCAGTATATAATATCAGGGTAGAATCTCTATAACATTTTATGTCTTTGCCTCACAATTTCCCCAGTATGGCCGCATAATTGGCTGTATGCAGTTAGTAAATATTCACACATTCTCTCTCTTTTTTTCTATCTAGTTTTATTGTTGCAGTAATTTACTTTAGCGGCCAGATGTGCCTTTGTAGTAAACGGGATTTTATAAAAAAAATGAAAAAAGTCCTGAATCCTGCTGAGCCATAATTTCGCTAGTAAGAAGATTTTCTCTCTTGTGACTACTTGTTCGCTAGTTTAAAGACGTTGTCAAACAACCCCCAGATCTCAGCTTCCTGGATCTGGATAAATTTGGGGGCAGATACAGAACAATAGGAGTAGTGTTGGGCGAGACACTAAACCCTGCTTAAAAAAACCCCAAAAAAACAATTCCTGTCCCTACACTATCTGTCCCTTCTGCTGCAGCTCTCTCTGATTAAGGCCTCTTTCACACTACCGTTTTATTTTTCCGTTTTGCGGTCCGTTTTTTGCGGTCCGTATACGGAACCATTCATTTCAATGGTTCCGCAAAAAAACCGGAATGTGTTCCGTATGCATTCCGTTTCCGTATTTCCGTTTTTCCGTTCCGTTGAAAGATAGAACATGTCCTATATTTGGCCGCAAATCACGTTCCGTGGCTCCATTAAAGTCAATGGGTCCGCAAAAAAAAACGGAACACATACGGAAATGCATCCGTTTCCGTTCCGTTTCCGTTCCGTTTTTTCTGAACCATCTATTGAAAATGTTATGGCCAGCCCAATTTTTTCAATGTAATTACTGTATACTGTATATGCCATACGGAAAAACGGAACGGAACGACGGAACGGAAACGGAAACACAACGGAACCAAAAAAACGGAACAACGGATCCGTTAAAAACGGAACGCAAAACACTGAAATGGACATACTGTAGTGTGAAAGAGGCCTAAGACTGAGCCGAACCACAAGTCATCGGGTGCTTTATAGCAATCAATGACATTTTCCAGCCAGCCAATCACTGTAATGACAGTAACCAACATGGCTATGCTATTACAGTGAGTGCCAGTACTTCCCTTTATTTGCAGCCAACAAACGTGCAGGGAGGAGACTCGAGCATCGCGATCGAGCACACGCGGTGTTTGGCCGAAGACCGCGATATGCCGAGCATCGCAATGCTCGAGTCTCCTCCCTCGAGTCAACGCTGCCGGCCGAGTTGTCTCAGCAGTAACCTTGGTCATGTGCCGTTCCTGTACAGGTCACCGCTGGAGCAATTTGGAGCCCTGATTAGGGGCATCTTTATCAATGCCATTGATTGCCTCACTGCAGTGACGTGCATGTAGACAGTTGTAGTCTGGTGGAGATCAGAGCTCCTGCACACTTGTGATAGTTTTTTGTTTTTTTTTACTTTTGAACCCTGCCTGTCCACCTTGACCAGGAGTTCTCTCTCAGTCTTGGAGAACCCCTTAGGCCGGGTTCACACGAACGTGTGTGACCCGTGCCTGTGAAGCGGCCCGCAAATAGCGGGCCGCAATGCTTGTTCGCCGGCCGTAGGTCAGCCGCATCGGATCGCGGACCCATTCACTTTAATGGGTCCGCGATCCGGCCGTTCCGCGAAAAGATAGGACTTGTTCTATCTTTTAGCGGAACGGAACAACGGGACGTAACCCCAGGAGGCACTCCGTAGTGCTTCCGAGGGGTCCCGTCCCGTGCGGCCGTTCCGCGATTCCGGATTAGCGGACCCATTGAAGTGAATGGGTCCGCATCCGTGATGCGGAATTCACACAGAACTGTGGCCGTGTATTGCAGCCCGCGATTTGCGGGCCGCAATACGGCCACGGGTCACGCACGTTCGTGTGAACTTAGCCTTAAAGTTAGGTTTCCATTTGTGTCAGTATACAAATATAGCACAATACTGGGCATTTTTATATAGTGCTAACTTATATCTCCATAGTTATTATCTACAACCCCCACACATTATGGCTGTTACAGCCCTGTGATATCGGATGTCACAATATATTTGTCTTCTTGGCTTGGAGCGTTCAGTTTTAGGTCCCATTAGTGGATCCCTTGTCAGATTTAATGGCCACATTCAGCCTACAGATCATGAATTTAATCACGACGGCATAGAAGGATTTCTAAGAGTGCAGCCAATGCTAACTAGCCCGTCTCTCCTTAAAAATCCGAATCATTCCATATTAATTCAGGCTTTCATTTAATTCCAGTTTAATGCGCTGCAGCCTCAATACACAATAGAGCTTTGTTTCTTCTTGTTTGGTAATAGACGCTAAAGAGTGGGGAATGTTCTTTAAATGATGGTGTTTTATAGTTTCACCCTTTCAGTGTATCAGTATTTTGAAATATATAACACACAAAGTCCTAATGCTCTAATAAAAAGAGCTTATCTCAGCTGCAAGCTCCATTTCAGCATGAAATGACGCCCAGCATGGGAAATAACCATGTTAAAACCTGCTCAGCAACAAACAAAACCTTTGGGACTCCGGCTCTAACAAAAACCTGCATATATGTTTTACAAGAGCTTGGCTTCAGCGTTAAAGCGGAAACCATGGCGAATGCAGTGAAAGATTGGGTATAGAAGAAAATGTACAAGATAGGAATGGAATTCAGCCGGGCGATCGCTTCTACAGTCAATAGGTAAATTACTGTAGGCACGACCGTCAGGGGGCTTCATCACTCATCCCCAGAGTGCCTTAGGGTGATCTGACTGTATGACCCTCTTATGGCCACTCAAGGTTCCCAAGAGGTTGAATTGTGTATTTGGGATTAGCAGGCAATATCCACAGATGTGGGATTAGTAGGAATTCTGGAACATCAGTTTTCAGGTTAATAGAATTTTATTGTGTGCAGGTTAAGGTACTTTCACACTAGCGTTTTTCTTTTCCGGTATTGAGTTCTGTCCTAGGGGCTCTATACCGGGAAAGAACTGATCAGTTTTATCCTAATGCATTCTGAATAGAGAGCAATCTGTTCAGGATGCATCGGGATGTCTTCAGTTCAGTCACTGTACGGTTTTTGGACTAAGAAAATACAGCAGCATGCTGCGGTATTTACTCCGTCCAAAATTCCGGAACACTTGCCGCAATGCCGGCATTATTTTCCATTGAAATGCATTAATGCCAGATCCGGCACCAAATGTTCTGGCAAAACGGATCCGGTTGTCCGTTCTGCGCATGCGCAGACCTTTAAAAATGCAAAAAATAAAAAATACCGGATCCGTTTTTCCGGATGGCACTGGAGAGACGGATCCGGTGTTTCAATGCATTTGTTAGACGGATCCGCATCCAGATCCGTCTACAAATGCTATCCGTTTGCACACAGATTTCCGTGTCTGGCAGGCAGTTCTGGCGACGGACCTGCCTGCTGGATCTTCACAACGCAAGTGTGAAAGTACCCTTACAGTTGCTGGTCACGTTTTAGCAGAGCAGAATTGTTTGCTGTGGCTCCTCCAGGCAATGACGGTTCTAGACTTTCCCAGCTTATTATTTTAGCCTATGTCAATAATGTAGCCAGTGAGGTATGTGCAGGACACAAAATATGAACCCGTTTTCTTGAAAAATGAACATAAATTGTCACAAACAATAACCGCACCTGCCCTAAAAGGATGTGTTTGGCCTGGGTAGGAACATATTTCACTAGTTGCTGTATGATAAAATGGAGCTGCATGCGATATGATCATACCACAACATGTATGGTCAATGAGTTTACAAAAATGCCACGCACTTTACATTCATTTTATCTGCTATTTTTTTCTATGCATTTTGCTTGCTTTACATTTGAGGTACCGCAGTATTGAATAGGGGCTGTTGGGATTTCCTCCATTATCCATGGTTGTAAAACCCTGTGAGAAAGATATTATCAGTTCAGAGACATGTTTATGAGGACATCTGAAGATGTAATATAAAATAGCATATAAACACATACCTGTTAAAGCTTGATGGACAGGGGACATGATATTGGACAAAGCTTGGTAACTGAAGATTTGCTGTCAGCTCCCTTGAGATGCCTGTTTTTTTAAATACCTGAATTCCGCATATAACTGGAACGGTTGGACGGCTTTTGTACACTACTCTATCTTGTGCTGTTCCTCTGATATTCATCCTGGAAATGTATGAAAAAGGGAAACTGGGTGTTACTATTTTCCTTGTCCATAGGGTGTGCAACTACACACTCTGTCACTGCCAGTGCTGATTTGACAGTGTCACCGTTTCCAGGGACACACCGCTAACTAGTAACACCCGGTTGTCAGTTTATTCATACATTATGAGGAGGAATAACAGAGCAAAAATATATAAAAACATGCCACAGAAATGTTATTTAAAGGAGAACACAAGTGTTTAGTAAGACATGTCTGGAGACAGCTTCTCCTTACAAAAGCTCACAGTTAGAGGGGTTGTCCGACATTTTGAAATTGATGGCCTCCTCATAGTTTACCAAGCACAGCGCCCTACGTTCTTTAGTGGCTGTGCTTGGTATTGCAGCTCTAGCTCATTCAATTAAATGAGGCTTAGCTGCACGTAAGCCATGTGCCCGATGTACGTAAAGTTCCTGCTCAGAAAGAGGCTCCCCGGAGAGAGACGCACCCTCTTCAAACAGCTGATCGGGGGTGCCGGGAGTCAGACCCCACCGATCTGATATTGATGACCTATCCTGAGGATAGGCCATTAGTATTAAAATCTCGGATAACCCCTTTATTGTTTGCTTTAAGCCATAGTGGCTTAAGGCTGTATGACACAGTCCAATGGGACTGCTCACTACTACATGCAGCGATCTCCTCCGCAGCTGTATAGCGGATTAGACACCACGATCTGCCACCTGCAAATGATAATTTTTTAACATGTCAAAAGATTTGGAATGCCCAATGATTGAGTGGCGGCAGTATTAATAATCGCTAAAGATTGTTCATGCGAACGCTTATTAGCGATCATCTGCCGAAAAATGGGGCAGTGTAATACAGGCTTTAGACTTCATGCTATGATTGCTATGATAAAGTAGCAGTTGCAGGTTTCTTCCGTGCACATACTGGAATGCTTGGTATTGTCATGCAAAGCATGCCACGTTTTAGCTAATGACTGTTTTATAGAGCTCTAAAGTGTGAGTGAAAGGCTTTTAGTCACTTCTGAAGCCAACGGCATGTAATCGATGTGCACACTTGACTGATGTGCTGTAGCCATACTTCCTGTGTTATCCGATTACCCATTTCATAGCATGGTCACACTTTCCAACCGTTCTGGCTGCTCGCTATCCTCCACTATGGACAGGACCCGACATTTTATGCTATGCAGTAGATGCATAGCAATGGAAAGCAAAAATAATAGTCTGAGCAGCTGTTGTAAACTTTACGTTATGTCTTTTACTAATATCGGGATCGATTTTAACATAAACCTGCTCTGTTTGCCTAGTTAAAGCGTATACGGCTTACATTATTGATCTCAACTAATGCAATTAGAATTGGCAATTAAATAAGTAATACCGGAGTTGGCTGACAGGCTGCACTTAACACTATGAAATATTCTAGGTGGATAGAAGATAAGATTCTACAAGAAGACTGTCAGTACTGTCAGACAAGTTGAGAGCTAGCTTTCAGACAAGATTAAGACTGCAGCTTGCCTCAACAGGCTTAAGACTCAGCTTAGATGTTCCAGAGCAGACCTAAAGGGACTCTGCCACCAGGCCTATGGTGTCCTCACTGAGGGCAGCATAAACTTATGACTGATCTTCTACCGAAACGCTGGGTGACTTTCTTTAATTGCCCCAGCTATTTTGCCAAACTCTTATGTTGAAAAGCTCCCGCGAAAGATGAGTAGTCCTCATATTCATAAGCTTCTGACTCTCCCCACCCACCTGTGCATTGTAGTGGGAAAAAGACTGTCAATCATGGGTAGCGGGGCAGGAAGAGCCAGGAACTCATGATTATCAGGACTGGAGCTGTCAGGACTTGACACATACTGTAGGTCTGCATAAAACTGGTTGACAGATTCCCCAAACTAGAGTAAGCAGTGTGTAGTATAAGTGATCTTTATCTTCATACTCACCTGCGTTCCTACACTGTGCGCTGGCAAACCGCCAGTAAAATGCGTTGAGAGGACTACTCTTTGAGTCCTCTCCATTGTAAACAGGAGTCCTCTCAAGGCATTTTACTGCTGGTTTGTTGGAGCATAAGTAAGTATGACGATACACATTACATAACCGGACTCTGCATCACTATGCACTACACCAGACATTGCTTACTCATGCTTCAGAGCTGACAAATTCCCTTTAAAAGGGCCTTATAATATAAAGTTTATTATTTTGGAGACAATGTATGATGTGTGGTTGTCCTTGCCTATGTCTTGTGCTTCTGTGCCTTGTTATACTGCTGCAATATGCAGGTTGAACCTCAGTATGGCATTTGATTTTGCATCACACCAGCAAGCCCTTTGTTTATTGTAAGCTATAGGAGGAAATATATATAAATGTCTTTCATTTTAGACAAGACTGTAGTGACCTCCTCCTGATGGCCAGCAATGGGGTTATATCAGATATCACATATTGCAATAGGTTATCCAGGCACTAAATTGTCAGGAGGAGCTTCATAGCTAGCAGATTTGCATTTATGATCCTCACAGTCTAGCCAAGAGGTATGGAGCTTGACACTAGGCACATTAAGGCCAGTTTCACTCAAGTGTGTTCAGTCTGAGAAGCACACTTTGTGTGATGGCTGCACTTCCCTGATGTTGTGAGTTCCTGCCTGACCGTGGGTCTACTGTACTCTACTCACATAATGTGGTGAACGCAGTACAGCAGACTCACGGTCAGGCAGGAACTCACAGCATCATAAGCCTTTATGATGCTGTGAGTTTGGGTCAGTAGAGCAGTGTTCAGTCCAGGGAATGCAGCCATCACATGGAGCATGGTTTCCAGACGAATCACACATGTGTGAAACTGGCCTAAATAAAAGTCCACTAAAGGAACAGAACAGAAAAAAGCTTGTCCACAAAAAGGATTTTCAACACTTTTCCACCCATTTTGCCTGGAACTCCTTGTATACTACTTCTCCCCTAAAAGAAATGAACTATAGGTGCAGAGATTGGAGAGACAGTCTCGTCCTTCTGGAGCAAAGCTACTCTTAGCTTTGCCCCAAAGACTCTTTAGCAGAAGCAAAGCAGCGCCCGCTGAGAGGTGGCACCTTTTGTAAGTCTCCAGTGCTAGACATACTATTTGGAAGCTACATAAACAGCAGCTGCTAAGTTAAACTTAAAATAGGTTTGTTCTTTGTTTTAATACAGTACAGAATCCTTTTATAAATCTCCCTTACCAGATTATAAAGAGTATTTGAACTAGCAGTACCGTTAGGTTAGTAGTGTAGGGTGCAGACGTTTCAGTCTACGTTTCAGGGATCAGCAACCTCTGGCACTCCAGCTGTTCTGAAACTACAACTCCCAGAATCCTCCTTTACTCTTCAATGGGAGTTACAAGAAGAGGAGAATAGGTGTGCATGCTGGGAGCTGGAGTGCCGAGGGTTGCTGATCCCTGGTCTACAGGGTATATGACATTTCTTTTAGGTTATTTTAGAAGGTTCTGCATGCTGAAGATCACAGCTGTAGAACAATATTTGTACATTGAATAAAATATGAGTTGAAACCAGCGTTTGTTCAGCTTGTAGTGCTGTGTGCTTTATGTAGCCAGACTGCCTTCCTCAGTACTTGACATCTATTACTATCCACGTAATGTTTTACAGTTAATAGTCACTTCAACGCTTAAGGGATACTCAATGTATTCTACAGACGTCCACACACAAAAAGGAGCTAATCACTACAAATTAGTTTTATGAAGGAACCTGTCTTGTACTGAAAATAGGATATTCTGTGGAATTTATCCACTAGACTGGATCGGAGGATTAGGCCTCCTGCACACGACCGTTTTTTCCCCCCGTTTACTGGCCGTTTTTTGCGTTCCGTATACGGAACCATTTATTTCAATGGTTCCGCAAAAAAAAACTGAATTTACTCCGTATGCATTCCGTTTCCGTTTTTTCCGTTCCGTTTAAAGATAGAACATGTCCTATTATTGCCCGCAAATCACGTTCCGTGGCTCCATTCAAGTCAATGGGTCTGCAAAAAAACGGAACACATACGGAAATGTATCCGTATGTCTTCCGTTTCCGTTCCGTTTTTTGCGTAACCATCTATTGAAAATGTTATGACCAGCCCAATTTTATCTATGTAATTACTGTATACTGTATATACCATACGGAAAAACGGAATGGAAAAACGGAACAGAAACGGAAACACAACGGAAACAAAAAACAGAACAACGGATCCGTGAAAAACGGACATCAAAACACTGAAAAAGCCATACGTTCGTGTGCAGGAGGCCTTAGACATACTTTATTTTCTATTATGCAGGGCTGTGGAGTCGGTAAGCCAAATTTGGTAAGCCGACTCTGACAATGACTCTCATATTTTTCCACATTCCTAATCCAACCACCCAAAACTAATTTTGACTCCACGATTCTGACTCCATAGCCCTGCTGGTTATCACAGTTTTTTGATAAATAGGGGCCTTAGGCCTCATGCACACGACAGTATTTTTTCACGGTCCGCAAGACGGGGTTCCGTTGGTCCGTGATCCGTGACCGTTTTTTCGTCCGTGGGTCTTCCTTGATTTTTGGAGGATCCACGGACATGAGAAATGAAAAAAAAATCTAAGTCAAGTTTGCCATTGAAATGATAGGAAAAAACGGACACGGATCACGGACGCGGATGACAATCTTTTGTGCATCCGTGATTTTTGACGGACCCATTGACTTGATTGGGTCCGCGAACCATTGACCATGAAAAAAATAGGACAGGTCCTATTTTTTTCACGGCCAGGAAACACGGATCACGGATACGGCTGCCAAACGGTGCAGTTTCCGATTTTTCCACGGACCCATTGAAAGTCAATGGGTCCGCGAAAAAAAACGGAACCACGGATGCGGATGCACACAACGGTCGTGTGCATGAGGCCTAAGATGCATAGAGCATAACTATATAATTCACATTTTTCAACTTTCCTAAATTCCTATGAAAGTAAATATGCAACAAATTATTAAGGCCCCTTTCACACGGGCGAGATTTCCGCGCGGGTGGAATGCGTGAGGTGAACGCATTGCACCCGCACTGAATCTGGACCCATTCATTTCTATGGGGCTGTGCACATGAGGGGTGATTTTCACGCATCACTTGTGCGTTGCGTGAAAATCGCAGCATGCTCCTCTTTGTGCGTTTTTCACGTAACGCAGGCCCCATAGAAGTGAATGGGGTTGCGTGAAAATCGCAAGCAAGTGCGGATGCGGTGCGATTTTCACGCACGGTTGCTAGGTGATGATCGGGATGGGGACCCGATCATTATTATTTTCCCTTATAACATGGTTATAAGGGAAAATAATAGCATTCTGAATACAGGGTGGAGGGGTTAAAAAAAAAAATAAAAAAAAAATTAACTCACCTTAATCCACTTGTTCACGCAGCCGGCATCTCTTCTGTCTTCTTTTGTGAGGAATAGGACCTTTGATGACGTCACTACGTTCATCACATGGTCCGTCACATGATCCATCACCATGGTAAAAGATAATGTGATGGACCATGTGATGAGCGTAGTGACGTCATCAAAGGTCCTTTTCCTCACAAAAGAAGACAGAAGAGATGCTGGCTGCGCGAACAAGTGGATTAAGGTGAGTTAAAATATTTTATATTAATCCCTCCAGCCCTATTTTACTAAGCATTCTGTATTCAGAATGCTATTATTTTCCCTTATAACCATGTTATAAGGGAAAATAATACAATCTACACAACCTTGAACCCAAACCTGAACTTCTGTGAAGAAGTTCGGGTCTGGGTACCACATTCAGTTTTTTATCACGCGCGTGCAAAACTGACTGCAATTGGGTACCTACTCGCGCGGGTTTGCCGCAATGCATCGGGACGCATCCGGACCTAATCCGGACACGCTCGTCTGCAAGGGGCCTAAGTTAATAAATCGGCTATAATCTTCTATAGGTCTCCAGAAAGCTGAGATATTTGGAGTTGGCATGGCCACCACTGTTTTTAAGTGCCTTGAGCCTATGTCGAAAGCTGGCCGTACACATGATATATTTATCTGCAGACTAGAGATGAGCGAATTTCCGGTTATGAAATTAATTTGCGCTTCGTTTACTGGTAAAAGGTGAATTGCGTTAGGGATTCTGTTACCACAGACCATAACGCGATTCTATGAGGAAATGCATAACGGAAACGGATCGGATCCGTTTTAAAGGCCGTAGACTTCTATTATGATAGAATTAATAACGGAATGGCTCTAAAGGAATTCTGTCATAGAATTTCCTTATGGTCTGTGTTAACGGAATCCATAACGCAATTCACCTTTTATCAGTAAGCGAAGCGTGAACGAATTTCAAAATATAAAATTCGCTCACCTCTATTGCAGACCATTGGCAAATACAGATACCTTTGATGAGATCTTCTAAAAATCTGAAGTCTGTGGTGGTCATACCCATAAGATTGACCGCAGATGCTACCAAAATAAAGCTGCTAGAATAGTTTACATACCCGTCAGCTTGAATGCTGCCATGCATTTTATATGTCTAGCTTTAGCCGTCCGCTCTGAATCAACCCCCCCACCCATGTAAACCGATGCTTGATTAGACTAAAGCCTGTTTTATATCTGCGTTTATGCAGATCCAGCAGGAACAGCCTGCCGGATCTGTCACTGCCGGGCGGTCTTAGTCGAGTCGTTTCTTGGCATATTTGGCGGGTTACTCCCAGATCTCCGCTGGTCCCCATTATGGTGACTGGGGCCAGGGTGGATAAAAATCAATGATTTAAAAAAAAAATAATAATGATTTTTTTAATTTAAATCTGATTTATTTTTTATAGAAAATGCTTTTTGAGGAAAATATATTACCATCCAAAGGTTATCCCATCATGAAATAAAGATTAGTTTTTTGATTATGTAGAATAAGGCCTCATGCACACGACCTTATTTTGTTTCTGTGTCTGTTCCGTTTTTTTTGCGGATAGGATGCGGACCCATTCATTTCAATGGGTCTGCAAAAACGCGGACAGCACACCATGTGCTGTCCGCATCAGTATGTCCGTTCCGTTGCTCCGCAAAAAAAATTGTGCATGTCCTATTTTTTTCTAGTTTGCGGACAAGGATAGGCATTATAACAATGGATCCGCAAAAAAAAACAGATCCGCAAAAAAAAAACTGATGCCATACGGAAAGTCATCCGTTTTTTTTGCGGATCCGCAATTTGCGGACCGCAAAACACATACGGTCGTGTGTATGTAGCCTAAGGCTGTATATGTACATTACAGACCAAAAGTTTGGACACACCTTCTCATTCAAAGAGTTTTCTTTATTTTCATGACTATGAAAATTGTAGATTCACACTGAAGGCATCAAAACTATGAATTAACACATGTGAAATTATATACATAACAAACAAGTGTGAAACAACTGAAAATATGTCATATTCTAGCTTCTTCAAAGTAGCCACCTTTTGCTTTGACTACTGCTTTGCACACTCTTGGCATTCTCTTGATGAGCTTCAAGAGGTAGTCCCCTGAAATGGTTTTCACTTCACAGGTGTGCCCTGTCAGGTTTAATAAGTGGGATTTCTTGCCTTATAAATGGGGTTGGGACCATCAGTGGCGTTGAGGAGAAGTCAGGTGGATACACAGCTGATAGTCCTACTGAATAGACTGTTAGAATTTGTATTATGGCAAGAAAAAAGCAGCTAAGTAAAGAAAAACGAGTGGCCATCATTACTTTAAGAAATGAATGTCAGTCTGTCAGCCGAAAAATTGGGAAAACTTTGAAAGTAAGGGCTATTTGACCATGAAGGAGAGTGATGGGGTGCTGCGCAGATGACCTGGTCTCCACAGTCACCAGACCTGAACCCAATCGAGATGGTTTGGGGTGAGCTGGACCGCAGAGTGAAGGCAAAAGGGCCAACAAGTGCTAAGCATCTCTGGGAGCTCCTTCAAGACTGTTGGAAGACCATTTCAGGGGACTACCTCTTGAAGCTCATCAAGAGAATGCCAAGAGTGTGCAAAGCAGTAATCAAAGCAAAAGGTGGCTACTTTGAAGAATCTAGAATTTGACATATTTTCAGTTGTTTCACACTTGTTTGTTATGTATATAATTCCACATGTGTTAATTCATAGTTTTGATGCCTTCATAGTCATGAAAATAAAGAAAACTCTTTGAATGAGAAGGTGTGTCCAAACTTTTGGTCTGTACTGTACATATCTCACGTGTATGCCTATCTTAACACAGCCTTACACTATAGTGCCTGTTTTGCCACCCAGCACACAATGCCTCTTGTTTGTTTCCCTTTTTGGGACCCATGGCCCAATGCCTCACCGATGTAGTTGTTCTGGAGAGGAGAGTTCTGCACACCCCATTTCCAAAGGTCCCATAGCAGTCGCATGGGCTGTCTCAATGGTATGCATGCCTTTATTTCCAAGACTAGCTTGAGTTATTGGATAAACCGAAGCCAAGGTGGTACATTTTATGACAGCTGTCTTATCTTAAGAATATATATTAATATGTACCCACACCAGGCTGAATGCACTTACTTCTAGCAGTGCAATGTAAAACGCCAATAGTGCTTTGTAATTCTGCAGTTCTTAAATCATGCAGATGGCTCTGTTCCAGCGTGCTGTGATATTATGCCCTTGACAATCCTCCAAATCCTGCGCATGGTGGATCCATCAATTGGATGCTGCTAATTTGAATTAGGCACATTATTTTTCTTAATGCCACTTATCTTCTCCAGCGTGGTAATGTGTTACATTAATCGCACTGCAGTTATCTGCAAAGCTTTTCTACTTATCACAGTGATAAAAGCTTGATTTTATTACTATTATTTTATGAAATGTATTAGATTTTTCTGCATTTTTACATTGTAAATGAGTTATGCTAAATAAATAATAAAACATTAACCATTTTAATCCCTAGATAGTGAAGAGTGAGCTTTGAGGTAGTGAATGTCCGTAAAGAGGACCTGCCACCAGAAAACGCAGTACAATCTGCACCATGTTATAGAGCAGGGGGAGCTGAGCAGATTGATATATAGGTGTATGGGAAAAAATTCAGTAAAACTTGCAATTTATACATTTAAATCTGTGATTGTGATTGTGGCACGGGTATCTAGCGGAGAATGCCGGGAATCGGCTGAACAAAAACCACAGCGTGCAGCGGGTTGTGTCCGCCTGATTCTCAGCATTTTTGGCGGAATGCGGACAGATCTCTGCCGGACCCCATTATACTTAATGGCATTCCGTTTGCATCCAGCAGTGCCGGATCCGGAGAATTCCAACAGGCTGTTCTCTGCCGGAATCCATGCCACCGATGTGAAAGTAGCTTAATTTAAACTCAGAATGAGCCTGGATATAAATGTATAAAGTACAGGTTTTATTGCATCTTTTCCCATAAAACGATATAATCAATCTGCTCAGCTCCTCCTGCTTTATAACATACTGCCTGCAGATTGTACTACGTTTTGTGGTGACTGGTCCTCTTTAATGATGATGACTATACTTCTAACATGAAATTGTAAAGGTGTAAATATCTGCTCGACTTTCTGATATATATTGTTCATAGGATGTATATTACTGCTACAAGGTAGCCTGCGAAAAATACCCATGTGTTCATCATATAGTGAGGAATTTCATATGCTCCTGTCAGCTCCAGAAGAAGACCCACCAGCAGATCCATTACCAAGAGACTACTGTCTACACCTTGTAAAGTCTTCACACTGTACAGCAGGAGAACACTATCTGATTGATGACTTGTAAGACATGTGAGAGCAGTTTTTTCTGTTGGGAAGCAGTTTGGGGTCAGGTTATTATGTGAATACTTGTCCACAATGACAAAATCCCTCTGAGGCCACTTTCACATGATCAGTATTTTTCATCCATAGTTGTAAGTAAGCCAAATCTAGGAGTGGAATTTACTGAGAAAAGGTATAATAGAAAGATTTGTCCTTCTCTGTGCTCTGGGACCACCCCTGGTTTCAGCTCACAAATACCGATGCAAAATACTGATCAAATACTGACTGCGTGAAAGTGGAGTTAAACAGTCCATAAAACACAAGGGACATGTCTTATAAAACATATTTCTGTGCACCATAAAGAGGATTACCTTCTATAAGGTGGCGCTTAAAGCTGAAGCCAACAGTTTAATGTGTATGGGAGCTCCTGGTGATGATGATGATGTTGGGTGAGAGAAGGATTGGGGGAAATGGATATTTTTATTGTCCCTGGAGATAAGCTGCCACCAGAAGTGTCTGGCAGCGAGTTTCTCCTTTCTCCGCGTTGACAATACATGCATGTTCAGCTAAGCTGAAGATGTATGTGTATGGAGGATCGGGAGAGATGGCCTGGCCGAAAGCTATTGAATGTGTATGGCCGCCGTTACACTTCCGTACTGAACAGAGTAGCATGTGTCGGCAGTTCTTAGAGAACTGCATGCCCAGCCCGTGTAGTAGATCATTATCATATAAGCCTTGAGTGGAATCCAAATGATTGGAGTTTAACCATGTCAGCTAATCATTTGGATAAAATCCAAAATCGATGCACGGTATTTAATGGGAAATATCGTAAAAAATGTGCTTTATCTGAAAGCGAATATTTGAATTATTTAACATATTCTTACATTGATGTGACAGGGCCAACTGCAGTCTAGCTTATCAGATAATTAAGTTGTGCAAACATGGGAACTTTCAGAGCTGCCGTGATACAATTAAAATAAAATATCGGAGCGCAAATCTGCAGACCTGAGCAAGGAATGTGGATGAGGAAGCCAACCTCATTAAAAATAAAGATTGCACCGAAACTATAGGTGCTGTGTTAACAACCTCCATGAAAACTGCTGGAGTTATGTATGCGGGCAAATGTAATACATTATTGATTCAGCATTAACTGCCTATTATGTTCTTGATATTTCACTCCAAGCGTTTGTGGGGTATAACCTGTAGAACTCGCCCTAATCCATCATTTTCTGAAACGGGGGGGGGGGGGGGGGGGACATATACAATATGTTTAAAGAGATATAATGTGGAATTTATATATTCTATTTGGCCATGCCTCCTGACCATGGCATACTTTCACCTATGAATATTTGCCGGAGTGAGAGCAAACAGCAGGTGGTGCTGTACTGATACGTTTTATTGAATGACTTAGGCTACTTTCACACTTGCGGCTGAGTGATCCGGCAAGCTGTTCCGTCACCGAAACTGCATGCCGGATCAGGCAATCTGCATGCAAACAGACAGCATTTGTAGACGGATGCGGATCCGTCTTACAAATGCATTGCAAGAATGGATCCGTCTCTCCGGATGTCATCCGGAGAAATGGATCCGTTATATATTTTTTTCACATTTTTACTGGTCCGGCATTGCGGTACTTTTAATGCCAGATCCGGCACTAATACATTTCAATGTAAATTAATGCCGGATACGGCATTCTGGCAACTGATCTGGAATTTTGGACGGAGATAATACCGCAGCATGCTGCAGTATTTCCTCCGTCCAAAACGCCGTTCAGTGACTGAACTGAAGACATCCTGATGCATCCTGAACGGATTTCTCTCTATTCAGAATGCATGGGGATAAAACTGATCAGTTATTTTCCGGTATAGAGCCCCTGTGACGGAACTCAGTGCCGGAAAAGAAAAACGCTAGTGTGAAAGTACCCTTAATAACTTTAAAAAAGTTTTCAATTACTGTACATACAACTACAAAAGTTTGTTTGAAAAATGTTGAATATTTTTCATAGGGCATCCCCATTAATCTATTGGAAGGAGTGTTATCAGCCGTTCACTGAACCCATCAGTGGAGGTCCAAGTCCTGGCATCCCCACTGATCAGCTGTTTCAGGAAGCTGCTACGCTCACCAGAACTTGGTCAGTGATGCAGGCTCCCGGCAGCTTTCCAAGGACAGTGCCATACATCGTATAGTGTCAGTGCTTGGTATTGCAGCTCATACCCATTGACTTGAATAGGACTGAGCTGCAACTAGGCCATGTAACCGATGTACAGTGATGTCACTGGCCTAGGAAGAGGCTTCAGCGCTCAAGGCCTCTTCTAACAGCTGATCAGCAGAGGTCCTGGGTATCACACCGCCATAGATCCTGGATGACCCCTTTAATGGAATATATAACAGTATAATGTTGGTAAAATAGAAAATACAGTATATTGGAGACCATGGCAATCCGTTTCTACCATGTAAATGGCATTAGATGTGTCTTTTTTCTCTCTAATTTGTATGTAGGTCTGGCCTGCGCTCCTAATCTGTAAACTACTATTCCTCCTATATGGATTAGAAGTGCTAATGTTTTAGTTAAAGGACATGGTCCACTTTCAATTCCTTTAGTTATTCCGCATGAGATCACTTGTCGGCCCTCTGCACCTGCCATAAAGTTTGAGAATCAGCCTTACATGTGGAGACACCAAATAATTCATTGTCTTTCTGCAGTCATTAATCTTTGAACAGAAGCAACGATGTGCTTTGATGCTGAATATCCTCTTGTGAGATGACTGCATATGACATGGTTAGGTAGTGTGCACGTCACGAACCTTTTACACTCAAGAGGCTTTATGTTTTTCATTTGCTACTAGATGAAGGATTAGGACTGGATTATCCGGCAAGTCTCTATTTTCATTCAGGTAGATTTAGCCCATCTAGATTACAAACATGTGGAAAATGAAAAGCTTGAAGCCATGGTCACGAGCAGTTATCATATTGTTCTCGTACCTGCTTGCGTTAAGACTCTGGTAGCTTGGTAAGTATTGGAAAGATGTGATCACAAATGGTGAAGAGTCAAGTCATCTTATATATTATTAATCACCCTGAGGGCCACCTATTGATAGCATCAGACTATTGACTTCGTTACTTGTCCCTGGTGCTCTGATTGACAGGATAATCTGTATTAAGTGCTGATAATATCTCTCCTCATCGAGTGCCATTTCCATATAAATGACATTTTATTAGGTATGTTTCCATAGCCAGGTCTAAGTACTCCATTAGATGGTAGGAATATGGAGAAGATCACACTCAAAAGTGGTTTCAGATATTTATTTTTTATTCTTCTTCTGTCAAAGTATTACACACCAGTAGAAATAAGTAATATGCTATGTCTTCTCTGGATGAGGTGTAACTAATTTGAGACTACACACAATTCAAGGGAGTGGTAGGGTATAGCGCTTTCTTGCCTATAGTGATTGCGGATGGTAGAAGGGCTCCAAATATCTCTAAAGGTCAAGGCCCATTTACACTAGGGAGTTATTGTCATGGTCAGTCTGACTCTAAGCAGTCACAAGTATACGGTAATTGGCCTTTGTGCATACAGGAGAAGATAAATGATAAAACAAGAGATTTTTATTAAAGCAACTGAAATGTGCTCTTTAATGAGATCCAATGTGAAGCAATGTATAGATCTAGTGTATTGTGAGCATATAGTATGCAAATTAGCGAGAATATGGGAACTTCTATGTTACTTGGAATTTTAATTACAATTTGTTTACTGAGGTTATACTGTAAATATATATATTATAATAGACCTATATCTTGAGTCAGTGCATAATTTCTTATATGTTCACCTACGTAAAGGGTTTCTCCGGGAATTAAGAACATTAAAATACTTAAATATTGCTTTATAATAAATATATTCCCAAATACTTTTCATTATTTATAATGACTAGTTTTGTCTGGGGAGCAATCATCAGGGGAAACAAAATGGCCGCCCTCCACAAAAACACAAAACCTGGCCTAATCACATAGCAGGGCAAGTTACTTCACAACACTGAGGTAAAGAGCTGCCTCATCCTCCTCTCTGCTCTGCTTGTCAGCGATTATGATCTTGCATACAGCTTATAAAAACTTCAGCTGAATCTCTGGGGAATTTAGTTCATCAGGAGACATGAAGTCTGGAGAGCAGGACAGACTGTGGTAATGAAGGCCACATGCAAGTGCTGCTGCTCATTAGCCACACCCCACCCTTCTCTCTGTACTTCATGTCTCCTTATCATCTCCATTCCCATAGCGATTCAGCTGAAGATCTTATCAGCTGTATTCAGGATCATAATCCCTGACAAGCAGAGCAGAAAGGAGGATGAAGAAGCTCTTTAGCTCAGTGTTCTGAAATAACTTGTCCTGCTGTGTGATTAGGACAGGTTCTGTGTGTGCTAACAGGACGGCAGCCATTTTATTTCTCCTAATGTCAGGGCATGGGATCGCACAGTAAAATAGAGGGCACCGCGCATGCACAAGACTTCGGAAAGCTAAGCCGAATTGTGGGCTGTCACTCAAAGGCAAGAGGGGGAGTGGTTACCTTGACTTAAAGCAAGGAGGCCGCTGCCCTCTTGACTTCAAGCTGACATGCAAATTCGCGCGGACGGAGAATAAAAGATCACTTTCTGACCTTATGCAGCATCGCACTGCAGGATGAAAAGTATGAGGTACTGCTGGTGGGTTTACATGCATTTAAGAGGTGACAGGTTCACTTTAACATAGCCATGATGGATCCATCTTGAACACCATTAAAAGTCAATGGAGGACGGATCCATTTTGGGACAGATGGTGTCAGTGAAAACGGATCCGTCCCCATTGACTTACATTGTGTGTCAGGACGGATCCGTTTGGCTCAGTTTCGTCAGACGGCTGCAAGCAGCGTTTTGGTGTCCGCCTCCAAAGCGGAATGGAGACTGAACTGATGCATTCTGAGCGGATCCTTTTCCATTCAGAATGCATTAGAATGCAAACTGATCTGTTTTGGACCACAGGAGCCCTGAACGGATCTCACAAATGGAAAGCCAAAATGCGAGTGTGAAAGTAGACTTTTAGTTATGTAAGTTAATGTCCAACCCATTAAAGTACCTTTAAAGGGAACCTGTCACCATGATTTTGCGCATAGAGCTGGGGACATGGGCTGCTAGATGGCCACTAGCACATCTGCAGTACCCAAGTCCCACAGCTCTCCGCGCTTTTATTGTGTTAAAAAAACCTTTTGAGTGATATGCAAATTAGTGATTAGTGATATGAGTCCTGTAGCCGGAGATGAGTCAAGCGTCAAGGAGCCCAGCACCGCCCCGCGTCCTCCGAATCTCCTCCTTGCCGGCTGACGTCACAGAGCTGGAGCGCCGAAATCTCGCGATGCGCGAGCTAGCGCATGCGCAGTGTCGGCATCATGTTCATTCCCTGTGCTGGCATCAGCACAGGGAACGAAGTACGCATGCGCTAGCTCGCGCATCGCGAGATTTCGGCGCTCCAGCTCTGTGACGTCAGCCGGCAAGGAGGAGATTCGGAGGACGCGGGGCGGTGCTGGGCTCCTTGACGCTTGACTCATCTCCGGCTACAGGACTCATATCAGCTAATTTGCATATCACTCAAAAGTTTTTTTTTAACACAATAAAAGCGCGGAGAGCTGTGGGACCTGGGTACTGCAGATGTGCTAGTGGCCATCTAGCAGCCCATGTCCCCAGCTCTGTGTGCAAAATCATGGTGACAGGTTCGCTTTAAGCATGACTGGCTTTCAGCCAATCCAGCAACACTTATCTGTAGATGGTTGTTTTGGAGTTCTTGGTCCTTGCCAGTACAGAGCAGGGTGGCTGGGTGCTTGTCAAGGTGCCTTTGACATATAGCCTAAGTATTGGTCCATGCCAAAAAAATAGCTGCCCTTAGAGTTATGTCACTTTAAGATGTTGTATGTGTTTGCAGTATGTTTTTTTTTGTATTGTATGGTAGCTTTATGCAGGATCTCTCGTGCATTTCTTTCTCTATTCTAATCAAATTCCTGTTCTTTTTCTCGTAGTCAAACATTAGTTCTATTTTTGTACAGTGCTTTCTCCTGGTTAATATCCCGCATTATATTTTTGTATCTCTTTTGGTGGTGCTTTTGTTTTCTTTCATTTTTAGTCTACGACAGTCACTCGTGTCTAAACATTTCCTGATATAGGTTCACACTCTTCTGATTTGATCTGATTATAATGTTATCTGAAATTCATGGGTAGCATCTCCCTTTCTATGTTAGAAGCTAATTATCAGTCTTACAAAGCCAATTCTCAGGTACATTGTAAGTGCCGGTTAGGACTAAACTGAAATGATGGCTTTCACTGATGAGCTGTGCCACTGATTTGATAAATTATGATTAGTGAGTGAATTGGCAATGCATGCTGTGAATTAATCTTCTTCGGACTTCTCTTAGGGTGTAGTGACATGATTGTGCCGTCAGCTGTTAGGGCTCTTTCACACTTGCGCTTTTGTTTTCCAGCATAGAGTTCCGTCGTCGGGGCTCTATGCCGGAAAAATCCTGATCAGGATTATCCCCATGCATTCTGAATGGAGAGAAATCCGTTCAGGATGCATCAGGATGTCTTCAGTTCAGGACCGGAACGTTTTTTGGCCGGAGAAAATACCGCAGCATGCTGCGCTTTTTGCTCCGGTCAAAAATCCTGAACACTTGCCGCATCGACGGATCCGGAATAATAGCCCATTGAAATGTATTATTCCGGATCCGTCCTAACATCTTCAGTTGTTACGACGCAACGACGGATCCGGAAGTTGCGTCTGCGCCAGGAAGTAGGAAGGACTTGGCTGGCGCGAAAAGAGACTGATCCGGAAATCCTGAAGCCAACATCAACGTTTTTTTTCCGGATCCGTCGTACGGATCCGGCCCCATACCGGATCCGTCGTACGGATCCGGAAAAAAAACGTTGATGTTGGCTTCAGGATTTCCGGATCAGTCTCTTACCAAAAAAGCCGGAAAGACGCATCTGGAAAGAAAAAATTATGCGTTCTTATGTGTTTTTACGGATCCGGCGTATAATTCCGGCAAATGGAGTACACGACGGATCCGGACAACGCAAGTGTGAAAGAGCCCTTAGTTGGCTTTGGCACATCTGCATTGGAGGCTCCGTCACAGATTCCGTCAAAAATTGCTGACAAACAAGTCCTGAATGTAGGACAGTCTTTTTTGCTGAAGGAATAGACTTCCAAACAGAAATCGAATAGACGCCATTACAGTCAATGGGGTCTGCCCTGTGACATTCGGGTTAGTTATGGGCCAAATCCAGCATTTCTGTTATTTTTGTTGTTCTGCTCCTATAATGGTGTTACTGCTGGTGTGAACCCAACCTAAACCCAACATATATTGTGATATTTATTCAATCACAGTTAAAGTAAAACTTTCTTCTTTTATAAACTGACCTATTAAAAAAAAGAAACACAAAATCAAAACATACACGTGTCCAACATTAAAAGGGTCTGCCATGATTGATGTAAGAAATGAGATTCAAGCATCATATAATACATAGAACCAGCCTTGTACCTCACGTGGATCCAGAGGTGCCACATTCATTGCTTCAATTGCTCCGCTAGATTCTCTTCAGGCTGGTAGCTCAGGGGGAAAGTCTTTTCTGTTGCTCTCTCCCTGTAACTTTTACAGCTTCTAACAGTAGAAAGAATGGAACTGAGCATGTGTGACCACCTCAGTAGGTGGACATGCATATTACTATACAGATAAAACACCAGGTGGCACTATTATACTGAAGTAAAGAGCATTACTGGAGGATTGTTTTAACAGAAAGTAAATTTCAAAAGTAACTAGTATTTCATAATTATATTAAAATATCATTTAATGGTGGCACAACCCTTTTAAGGACCAGCAGCCCCCTCTCCTGAAGTAATATGTTTTGAAGTATGGGTGGTGTGTTAGCATTACACAATACCAGTGCTACTGCAAGGAGATCTGGCATAGTCACCCACTAACTGCAGCTTTGGTTGCTAGGCAACAACCTAAACATATTTGAGCTGTGCCCAGCACTGAAAGAATATTACCGTAAATAACTACAATGGCAAACTGTGCACCGCTACAAATAGTTTAGTAGATGATAATATGGTTATCTATATTTACAGTATAACCTCATTAAACTACGATCATTGTAATTAATATGGAATTTCTTATATTGGATCATTTGAATCTATTCATTATAGATACATACGACTATACAAAACAAGATGGTGGTATCTGATGGTTTTGCTCACTGATGATCACAGATGTTCTTGCATCAGCCCTCCCACAGAAGAAAAGGTTACAGAACTCGAAATATTTGTTCCTGATGAGCTTTCTTCCTTGTATTCCCTAGGATAACATGTGCAGAACGGTCTCCTCCAGAATATTCTCTTTGTTTGATTCTACCAGATGATGGATATTTTTATAAAAGTGGAGGCACAGCGGCCAACTCTAGGAGGCTGTCATCGCCCATCCTGTTGGGCTGTCAGTGGCATTGCTTCCTCATTGATGCCATTCACTGCTTGGGAAGTTTCCCACGTTAATGTCAGGCACTGCTTAATGAAGTGTGCCTTAAAGTTTTTGTTGGCTTGCATGCTACAGTGTGTCTGGGGACGTTATAAATAGTCGCCGTTCACATTCAGGAATGCACTTCTGTTAATCGGCGGACACATGACAGTAGTAATTGTGTGTGCCACCAGAGAGCCTAGCAGCTGTGGTCTGGATGTGAGCAGTGGAGTCAGCAAGATTAAATACTGCAGACATTTGTGTCAATTGCTGCTTGTACGTATTATGGAGAAAAATATGAAGGCCATTTACTTTACTTTTAGCAGCTGTTCCTTGACAGTAATGAATATATACTTTTTCGGTGCATTAAACTCATTGATACGAAAGATACAGTCGTCGCAGTATATAATACATGGACACATAATAGCACATTTCAGTCAATATATGCATGTATTTTACGTCACTGGTTTGCTATAATATGTAGTTATTTTCAAGTCATTATGAGAAATGTCTGATTATTTTAAACATCAGGTAAGGTTTAGGGTTTTTAGAAAAGTGATGAGTCCTGAAGAACACCTATACATACCGCCAGGACACGTTCTCTTAAGATTAACGGTATGTTTATGTGTGGCGGCTAGACTGTGAAAATCTGCGGAAATCCGTACTGAAAATCTGCGACATAATTTGATCTACAATGCAGCAAGTAAATATGTGCTACAAATTTCCACTACAGATTTTAGCCTTAGGGTCAAATATACAGCAGGTCCACAGCAAAATCTGCGACAGATCCATATGTAAGAAATGCAGATTTTGCTGCAGATTTGTTGTGGATTTTGATGTAGAACCACCCCATACCCTAAAGCAGGGGTGCACAAGCTTTTCGGGTTAGGGGCCACATTGTCAGCCTGAACCAATTCCAAGGGCTAAAAATAAAACTTAAAGGGTTATTACCAACTGAAATACTATTTTTATGGCATATTGAAAGCAATACAGTATGTATTATAAATTTCTAGTTACACTTCTAGTACTCCCATCTAATGGGAGACATACATGTGAGCAGCCACAAGACATAAAAATACATGTCTGTTACCAGATTGTTGGGGGCTGCCCGCACAGAATGCTATTGAGGGCTTCATGTGAACCTTGGGCTGCAGGTTGTGCACCCCTGCCCTAAAGCATCTGTAGGATTTCCTTCCATAGTTTTTTTTTTTTTTTTTTTTTTTTTTTTTTTAAAGCTAAACCTGTGATCAACTTGGTCCCTGAAGTGGTAAGCCATTGGCCAGAAGATGTAAACCCAGTCATATTCTGTTCTTCGAAGTCAGAACTGCACCAAGTATGTGCAGACATTTAGGAGACATTTACCAATCCTGTTTAAAATGTAGATGGCATAAACTTAGATAGTCTAAAGATGTACCCCATGTATCACAGCGACGCAGGCTAGATAAAGTTGCTGTAGGTATAGAATTTTTTTGTTAAATGTTATCGCAGCTGTTGATCAGCCAACTTTGCTTTGAAATTTTGCCGCAATTTTGGCAAACGTTGCATCTTAACCCATGCCCTTTCTGCTAAGCTACACCCTTTTGTCAAGCGGGAGAACTGAAGCAGGCGAACTAGACATAGTGGGTTAAAAAGTTGCTCTAAAAGTTGATGTGGTTATGCCCCAGAAATTTGCCCCCACTGAGTCTTTATTATATTGCAGGTCATAGATCACAGTTGAGGAGTCAAAATGTACTCAGAACGTCATCATCTGGCTTATAAAATGCAGGAAGGTTGAGTTCTGGTATTTATGTTTTTTTGTGTAACTGGAAAACCCCTTTAAGATACAGTCATATGATGGGTAGAATACATTACGGGCAGCGATTGTGACACCATTATTAATGATGAGTATAGATGAAAGTATGTATGTATTGATTGAACTAATGTAATAAATAGTGCCATAATATACATTGTATTTCTCCAACGAACAAACAGAAGAGTGACGCGGACATAAACTGGCATGATTGTGTTGTTCTTCACATTATCCACAGGCTCTTCACCTGCAGTGCCTCCTTGAGATTTCTCATTTTAAAACCAATCTTTCCATACACTCTGTCACTTCCAATAAGAACATTTTGATAGATGATGATACTTATAGCAATCATCAGTTTGCTTTTTGGAGCTGGAGTGCAGAGAAGATGATTTCATAGAGGAGCAGGAGATATCATTCCTGCTCTCGAGAGCAGATAGGAAAGTTGGATAAAATATAGGCCTAATGTGAACCTGCCGGCCTAAAATTGTAGGTGACAGTTAATGGCTTAGAAGAGAAAAGGAATTTCCTGCATGCTATCGCTTGGTGGACATGATAATGACAGAATATCATGTAAACGTATTCACTCTGGATGAACAACCAAGTAATACTATCCTATAGGCTGCTCTCTTCTCATTAATCTCCTTTGGATTGGGCGGGGTTGTTCATTAATGGCACTAGGGCAAGTGTATGTTGGAGAAAGAAATGTATTGGTCTGTGATGGTAGATGCGCATACTCATGACATATGGATCTTCTGAATGCTGGGTGAAGATGTAAGTCATCAGAACTTGCACCTAAGCTATAAATTAGCATAGCTGAAGTTATAGCCATTTGTCATTTCTTTGAATAAAACTTAGACCCAGCTCCCTCTTATGCTCTTCCCTGTCTCCACATGTATTATTGATACGCAAACTAAAGAATCTCCTTAGGATAATAATTCCAGGAAATCTTTGTACTACCCCAGTCCTACCACAACAATCTTCTACCTCCACTTTTGTTTGCCCAGTCCGAGTCCTATCTGGGCTAATGCATACTCTAAGAAGTTTCAGAAGCATTTAAAGCCAAAGTACCACTCTAGTTCTTGTGAGTCAGGCCTTAAGCTTCCTGTACACATGAGATAATTTGGTCTGCAACTTATACATAAACTTTCAATGCCAGCAGACTGCCAAAAATGTTGGTTGAGTGGAAATTCTTTGCCTTCTTTGCAGGTCAGGTCATTTGCCAAACCCACCATGATTATTTTTTAACAGTCTCTCTGATTGGATAGTGTAGTCTGGCATGTTGCTGGTGGGATCATTTATATTCCATGGATGATTGATTGGCTGCATTATGACCCAAAATCTTACTGTGTATGGGCAGATTTAGATTCATTTGTGGAATTTGTGCACAAGGTAATTGGGTGATTTCTGGGGAACAGTATACAAACACTTTTGATATGTATAGCTTTATCCTAGGAAGTATATACATCTTTGCCTTGGGAAGTCAAGTACAGTAGGTGTTCTGTACAGATTACTAACATGTGCATTTCTCTAACCCTTTATTATATTGCTGTGCCTTTCCTTCTGATTGTGATGTGACTGCATTACTTTAGTGATGTTACAGTATGTCATGCTTCATGAATTGCTAGGGACACATGTCAAGTTAATGCTTCACACTATACTTTCTTCCCCTCAATCCATGACGTGAGAACAGTAGGGGAACACTCTTCTGACTAATTGCCTTGTGACTGAAGTCATCTGGCTGTGAAAATCGCAATGATTTGTTATTGTGTTTGATAAAGTGGGACAAGCGGAAAATTAACCCAAAAATATAAATTTTAGGTTCATTGTTTTACTTTGTGTAACAAACTCTCAGGAACACACTGTTCTGTAGAAAATTGGGGGTTATTTATCATAAACCAGCATTTTATGCCGGTGGTTAATGCACTACCGGAGGATGCGCTGAATTAATGAGGAGGCGTGCACCCCGCCATAAATTAGGCGCATCCTCCGGCAGTTTGTGTGCCTAGTTTGAAATCTACTCCAGTCCCTGACTGGATTACATTTCAAATATCACTTACACCTCGAAACCAGCGAAAACATTAGTGGAGGTGCCGGGGCCGATGGTCTGTCCCCCATCACTCCCTCACCACTTGCCAGTGGCGAAGACGACATAAGTTTTGTCGCAGAGGCATTTTAAGAGTTGCAGAACGGGGTCTTGCAACTTTTTGACACTAAAAACTGGCATAAGTTTTCTTAGTAAATGACCCTCATTGTCTTAATGTGTTTTTTCTGTATTATTCACAATGTCCATGTTTCTTATCTCCTAATTTTCTTTTCTCCTTTCTTTTCCAGCTCCACCAAGGTTTACAAGAAGCCCTGTTGATCAAACAGGAGTATCAGGGGGAGTTGCGTCGTTTATTTGTCAAGCGACCGGAGACCCCCGACCGAAAATAGTTTGGAATAAAAAGGGAAAGAAAGTCAGCAACCAGAGATTTGAGGTATTAGGTCCATTGTTCTGTTCCTCCGTCAAAGATTACACATGCATGGAGTTGTGGTGTTGTTACCCATTTATACACGGTTCATGATATGTGGCTTTCTATGTTACATTGCACTACACCTCCCTGGGAGTAGAGATGTCGCGAACATAAAATTTTCCGTTCGCGAGTGGCGAACGCGAATTTCTGCAAATGTTCGCGAACAGGCGAACCGGGCAAACCGCCATAGACTTCAATAGACAGGCGAATTTTAAAACCCACAGGGACTCTTTCGGGCCACAATAGTGATGGAAAAGTTGTTTCAAGGGGACTAACACCTGGACTGTGGCATGCCGGAGGGGGATCCATGGCAAAACTCCAGTGGAAAATTACGTAGTTGACGCAGAGTGTGGTAAGTTAAATTCGCAATGCGATTAATATAGCCTGTATTAATCGCATTGCGATTACAACTTAGATCTGAGTTCCTAATGGTTGTATTGCTAGAATTGACGAATATAGCGAATATAGCGCTATATTCTCAATCTTCGTTATATTCTAGCAATACAACCATTAGGAACCCAGCTCTAAGTTGAATTCGCAATGCAATTAATATAACCTGTATTAATCACATTGCGATTACAACTTAGTCAAATTTGTGACACTGCAGCTTCCGAATGAATCTAAAATGGATGCTGTCCAAGAGGTGGGAGGGTCTGGGAGGGAGGGTATGATGCTGATTGGCTGGAATGTGTCTGCTGACTGTGAGGTACAGGGTCAAAGTTTACACAATGATGACGAATAGGGGGCGGACCGAACATCACATATGTTCGCCCGCCGCGGCGAGCGCGAACAAGCGATGTTCGCCGGGGATTATTCGCCGGCGAATAGTTCGGGTCATCTCTACCTGGGAGTTGTTCTGCAGTTACAATAGAGGGCTACAGGCTCAAGATCATCCAAATGTCTGATACAGGCTATATGTTATCACTTTTTAAAGAATACATTCTATTGTGAACACGAGTATCTGCAAAGTATGTTTTATACTCCCTGCATGTTGCTTTTTTGTTACTATTGTCTAGTAATAAGTAGTCAGTACATGTGCCTTTATTAACTAGGTAAAACCTCTTTTTATTTGGATGTTTATGCTTTCCATAACCAATTTTGCTCACTGCTGATGTTAAAGGGGTTTTCTGGGAGTTTTAAAAATACCTTCTGCCGCCTTGGTAAATCCCTCTGATGCTCCTGTTGCACCAGTTAGCCTTTGCTGTGCTTCAGCAATGGCGTGCTGTAAATCATGTGACTGCTGCAGCCAATCACAGGCCTTAGTAATGACATTGCATATATGGCAGAAGACCACTGAGTTTAATGATTGGCTTCAGCAGTCACGTAGATGTCCATCGTTCTTCGCTGTAGGACCACTAAACAAACACCAGTGGAGACCACAGAAGGAATGGTGCTGGGGCAATGGTGGATTTAATAGGTGGCTATTGCTAATTTTTAAAACAATTATGAAACACCTTTGAGATATGTGCATGTTAATGTGTGATTTAGTATGCTCCTATGGACTGCAGCATTTACTATTATAGCTATTGTGCTACAAGAGAATGGAGAGACTTTAATCATGAATCCATTTTTCTGTAATTTGCACCAAAATTATAAAACGTTGCACGTTATAAATTTAAATTTAACTCCAAAATGTGCACCTTTTTTCTGCCTGAGGTGCAAAAGAAATGATTATTTCCTCCTATATGTAAGATAGTGAAGTGTCCGAGCAAACCAACAGACCAATGAAAACTGATGTACAACATATACCGTACTATAAGACACTATTATCTTTCTGATCTTGAATTTTTACAGTTTATCAGATACATTTCCACCAAAAACTGGTGTTCTGCATCTGAACCTTTAGGTGCCAAATGATTTTTTTGTTCATGTATAAAGCTGTCACAGATGTTGTATGGTGGCTTTCACTGTCATTTACATGATTATATGGCACTGTATGTAAATGCATGTAATCTTTATTATATTCTTTATTTTCAGGAGTATCTATAGACAAATTATATGAAAAGAAAAACATACAGATATAAAATAAACCCATAAAATCAGTCTAGGTTTAATATTCCACATTGGCTACATGCACTTTTGTGTTCCGCAAACCAAAGATCCGCAAAATGTAGACATCATCCATGTGCTTGTAGCCTAAGTGGAATATTAAACCCAGTCTAATTTTTGGGGGGTTTATTTCATATCTGTGTCTTTTTCTTTTTGCATATTTATTTCCATGTGCTCTGTGGCCCAACCTCGTATTATGCAGTATATGGGTTATGCTGTAAGTGCATACCAGCAATAGATTTAATGTTGACCTGGTGAGGCATCCATAATATAGTTTACAAGCAGTAGATCAAACACATGTTTCTCTTTAGGACCACATAGCCACAACAAGTGGTGGCGGTCCAACAGGTGGATTTCACTGCTAAGTGGGGGGACAGGTGGCCAGTAAAAGAAAAGAATGTGACGTGGTGGCACCAATCAATCACTGTCATCCTGCACGTTATCGCAGATCTAAAAATACTCCACAGTGAGGAAAGATAAGTCCCCATCACTGCCTCCTGTTTGCCTTTGGTGTTCCCTATGTATACACTGTACATCTATTTCCCGGGAGCACAAGTTTTTTCTCAGCTTGTAGTGTCTGCGGACTTTGCTGTTGTATGGTTGATGATACCAAATTCCCAAGCAAAATGTTTAAAAGTACTGTTTCTTTACCATGCAGATTACTACTTATTACCTTGTTATTCAGCTGCTCATAGAGTTAGTCCTTTTAAACATCCACCATATTTTTAGAAAATTTTCACTATTGTATTTATTTGCATCTAATCAAGCCACCCCTCGGATGTGCCGCTAAATAAAGAGGGACCAGTTCTCAGAATAATAGAAAAGTTATTGCCATTAATATCTGATCAGTGGGGGCCCGACTCCTGGCTCCCCTGCCAGTCAGCTATTTGAAGAGGCAGCGGAGCCTCTTAGGCCAGTGACGTCATGTTCTTCGGTCACATGGCCCATCTGCAGCTTAGTCAAATGAAGGGGTCTATGCTGCAGTACCAAGCACAGCCACTATACAATCTACGGCACTGTACTTGGTATCCTGTGAGGAGGCCACAGCACTCGCCAGGGTGCCACACCCTCTTTAAACTGCCTCGAGTCAGACCCCCAACAATCAAATATTCATGACCAAGCCTGAGAATAGGTCAATATTCTGTATCAAGAAAACCCCTTTAAGTGTAACTATTGAAGCAACGTTTTGATGGAAGCTATAAAGCAGTCTAGGAAACTTCAGAATGTGGGGTTATAAACAGGGCTGAGGAGTTTGAGGGAGATTGGGAGAGATGTCTGATGGCCCAAAGAGTTGACATACAGTATATTTCATCTGTGTCTAAAGGTGGATTAAGACGCCCAGATAATCGGGCAGATTATAGGGAATGAACGTTCCTGTGAATGCTCATTCCCGACAATCTGCCCTTGTAAGGTGCAGCTGATGACCTGATGAACATGCGATATTCATCGGGTGTCATTTGTGCAGGCACTTAAATTATTAGATTGTGCTGTCTAAACAGCGATCTGCTGCCCAGAAAAAAATGCAGCTGTATAAAGACGAGCGATCGCAGTAATAACCGCTCATCCTCATACTGCAGAGTGTAAATGCAGTGGTCTCCTTCACTGAACGGAAGCTGCGCTTCATTCACAACAATCTGCTGCTCATCTGGGCATGTAAATCCACCTTAAGAGCTCATCCACGCGGCCGGGCCCGTATTGCAGCCTGCAAACAGCGAGTCCGCAATATATGGGCACTGGTCCACAATACGGAAGGTGCGGTGTGGAACTGAGGCATAGAACCCCACTGAAGCACTATGGAGTGCTTCCATGGGGTTTCTCTCCGTGCCTCTGCACCGTAAAAATAGAACATGTTCTATTTTTTCGCGGTGCGGACGGATGACGGACCCATTCAAGTAGAATGGGTCTGTATCGATCTGCAGAAACTGTTTGGATGTTGCCCGTGCATTGGGGACCGCAAATGACGGTCCCCAATGCACGGAACAGTCGGAACACATTTGTGTGCAATGAGCTCTAAGGGAGAGAACAAAGGAGAAGTAAGAAGCAATTTTCTGTTGCTGCTAAAACTTAGCTCTTTTGTGATAAATAGGACCGAAAATAATTAAGCAGTGTGAACAGGGGCTTGAATTGGTGAAGTGTTTAAACATATCCGTATAGACAATCACTGCACATATGTAATTTACATAAGTGTAAGTTATATACAGAATGAAACACAGCTTCAGAATTAGCAGTAAATCAAGGTGGAACACAAGGAATCTTAGTAAATAGATTTGGCACCACGCATGTGTTCATATTGTATATGAGGGCATCTGTACCCTTTGGTGCTAAAAGAGTCTCATCAGAAAAGGAGATTGATGTCCAACACCATCTGGGTAAGGATCTTCTACCTCGTATACTTTCCAGTCTAGCAGCATTTGTAAGTACTCCTACATCCACTTTTCTTCTAAATTGTCATATGGTAATAAACTCATTGTGCACAGAAGCTGCTGATACTATCATGTAGACATTTCTTGCCATAGTGATTGGTAGTGCCAACTACAACTGTGACAGCTTTACCTTCCTTCTACAGGTTATAGAATTTGATGATGGATCTGGTTCCGTCCTAAGAATACAACCTTTACGAACACCAAGAGATGAGGCAATATATGAATGTGTTGCATCCAACAGTGTTGGAGAAGTTAGTGTGACCACCAGGCTCATCGTATTACGTGGTAAGAAACCTCAGAAAGGCTTCATCTTTTCTCTAATGATCAATATACCAGCCATTATGTGACGTGTAAGAGATTCTCCTGATGTGCAATAACAATTCTAGACTCTGTCTTTTCATATAAATGTATGCTCCTCTGATGCTCCTGATAGAAGATCACGAATAAATGGACATCTGGGTGTTACTAGTGGTAGAGAGGGTGTCCTTGCTCAGTCCAGCACTGGCAGCACTGATTGGACTGTGCAGGGACACACCAGACTTCTAGGATGAATACCAGAGAAATGGCACAACACAGATAGATAGGAAAGAGAAATGCATATGGGATAGATTAGATAGATAATAGATATGGGAGAGACAGATAGGTGAGAGAGACAGATAGATAGATAGATAGATATTAGTTAGATATATAGATATTAGGTAGATAGATATTAGGTAAATATATAGATATTAGGTAGATATATAGATATTAGGTAGATAGATATTAGGTAGATAGATATGAGATAGATAGATATTAGTTAGATATATAGATATTAGGTAGATAGATATGAGATAGATATGAGATAGATATATAGATATTAGGTAGATAGATATGAGATAGATATATAGATATTAGGTAGATAGATATGAGATAGATATATAGATATTAGGTAGATAGATATGAGATAGATAGATATTAGTTAGATATATAGATATTAGGTAGATAGACTTATAGGTAAGATATAGATATAAAAGATCGCTAGCTAGATAGCTATTAGAAAGATATGAGATAGATATATAGATATTAGGTAGATAGATATGAGATAGATAGATATTAGTTAGATATATAGATATTAGGTAGATAGACTTATAGGTAAGATATAGATATAAAAGATCGCTAGCTAGATAGCTATTAGAAAGATATGAGATAGATAGACAGATAGCTAGATAGATCTGCTATCATATGAACATATTCTAAAGTGTTTCATCGGACTCCATGTGGCAGTGCACGGAGGTGGTTCTAAGCAGGGCTCCGAACAAGCACTGTGCCTCATAACTATGAAGTTCAGTTTGTTGGGGGAAGGGGGGGGGGGGCTGTCACATTTTGCCCATGTAATAACTCTGAAGACAGAATATTTTGCTCCTGCTAGAAGTATATTATTTTCCTGTGACGTAAGGAATAACACGTATATACAGTAGCTTGACAAGAACTCCAGAACTGGTAGATGTCTTATTTGACTGCAGAAAATTGGGACGTGTCACTAAAGAGGAGAGCCGTGTTCTTCCTGTTATATATTTATAGATAAGATTACAGTAATTCAGCGCCGCATTCTGATTAATATGCCATTTATATTCCGAGCCTGATCGGTTCACATCGGTGCTGTCATAGTAGGGTCTGTTATAAAACCACGTCCTGAAAAGGCACTATAAATGCACTTCTTTATGGCAGTTTGCTCTAGAAGCTTCTGAGCTTCCATTGATGGCACTTTTAAGCGTTAGGTCTTTAATCTGTGCATTTAGGGCCCCATTGACATTAATAGCAGCCATTGATCAGTCATTGGTATGGCTCTTAGCAGGATGTAATGCCATGATACTGAAGATTGTACCATTTATATGGAATACTCCTCATCTTGCAGAAGTGCCGTTGAAGGCTCATGTTCGTAGAAAGGGAAGATGAACTTGGTCCAATTTTATACTATTCCTAGAATCTCATATTTATACGTAGGCCGAGAGACCGAATAAAAGACCTAACAAATGATATGTTCCCTGGTAAACGTAGGTATTACAAGTGCCACTTCCATCTTTGGCGCATAAAATTCATTGTATTGAACAAATGGCAGCATCACCAGTTTGTAACCTTTTGACCAGAATTACCTTGTTTATTGCCATCCCGTTTTTATTAATGTTGCCTTTTTGAAGATGAACACTGTTCTGCCTGCAGGGAAAATAGCTGTTTGCCATTCATTCTATAGAATGGTCTCTGCTGGGGATCAGGCTTCAAATATAGAGTGCCGCACAATGCTGATAGCACAGAGGGGGTTTTCTTTCTCCCTGTAGTAAATTACTGCAATAAAGGAGGAATAATTCCAAAAATAGGAAACCCACTGGGTCTGAAGTGCTTTTAAGGTGGAATATTTCGGAAAAGAAAGAATTCAGATTTACAGCTTATTAAGGCAAAATGACTTGACAAACTCGCTTTACTGAATAACGTGACACCATAATGCAGGCAGCAAAATCCATCAGCATTCTCTGCTGTCAGAAGACATGATTACCTTGTAAATGCCTGCGCATGATATTGCTGAGTGTGTTTTGTTGGTGTAAATTTGTAGAACAGATTAGTTTTGATAATATCGGGTATTTGATTTTACACCTTTTGATGAAATACAGATCCTAGCTTGCCTCGGTTTATCTTCATTTCAAGCTCATCTGTTGCTTTTAAACAGCGTCTGTCAGAAAGTCATACTGTGCCTGATTTATCCCTTATTTCATCTATTTACCGCTGTCTGATGATGTTGTCCTTTAAATATTTTTCTTTTACTAAAAGTTGTTCTTCCTTCCATGTCTACCCTGCTCTGAGTATTCGCCGGTTGATCCGAGATTCTGGTCATTGTTCATAGACATTTCTGGATCACTGTGATCGCCGTAGAGATGAATGGTTTCCTGTTTGCAGTCTATTGACCATTTCTTAAAGGGGTTCTCCAGGAATTAAGAAAATGAAAATATGTAAATATTACTTTATTATAAATATATTCCCAAATGCCTTTCATTAGTTATAAAGGCTCATTTTGTCTAGGGAGCAATGATTAGGAGAAACATAATGGCCACTGTCCTATTAGTGCGCACAAAACCTGTCCTAATCACATAGGAGGACAAGTTACTTCACAACACTGAGGTTAAGAGCTGCCTCATCCTCCTCTCCTACTTGTCAGGGATTATGATCCTGAATACAGATGAGAAGTTCTTCAGCTGAATCTCTGTATGAATGAAGTTCATGAGGAGACATGAAGTACAGTGAGGACGGACAGGACAGGTTATGGTAATGTGGTAATTGAGACTGCATACAAGAGCTGCTGATCATTAGCCACATCTGCTCATGAACTCCATTTTTACAGAGATTCAGCTAATGACCATATTAAACTGTATTCAGGATCATAATCCCTGACAAGTAGAGCAGAGAGGAAGTTGAGGCAGCCCTTTGTCCTACTATGTATGATTAGGGCAAGTTTTGTGTGTACTAATAAGACAGTGGCCATTTTGTTTTTCTTAATGATTGCTCCCCAGACAAAACGAGCCATTTTAACTAATGTAAGGTATTTGGGAATATATTTATAATGAAGTAATATTTAAGTATTTTCTTAATTCCTGGAAAACCCCTTTAAGTTGACCATGACAGAGCTTCCTCTTGTTGACTTATTGATCAGTTTTGCTACTCGGGGAACTACAGGGACAGAGTGTGGTGAAGGTTGATACTACAGGGACAGAGTGTGGTGAAGGTTGATAAACTTCACTACTCTAAAAGTTAGCACCAGTCAAGTTCCAAAAATGATTGCCTTCATTTATAAGTTCTTCTTGTCCCTCACTATAAAAAGAGGCTGATGCAGCAGATACCTAAAAAAAAAAAAAAAAAAAAAAACACTCAATAATCACTTTAATGCTGGCGGGTACTAGAAATCATCACTTATGTTTAATTTGATCTTGCATTATCTTATGGGTAAGGGCAGCCAAAGGGAAGAAGAGTGTTCAGTGCAGAGAGATTTTATAGCCAATTGCTACATTTCCTTGTGCATTGCAGAGTGCTTCTGATGGATGCGCTCCTGATCTCATTACAGTCCATAGCTGCAGTAAAACTGGACAACATATGACAAATATATAATAGGGTATGATCTTTGCAGCCTGCACTGTTACCTTATTCTGCACAGTATACTCGTTAGGTCTTGTCTGACTTTCCTTTGGTACATACCCTGTTAAAAAAACATCCTTCCCTGGCACTGAATATACAGTCATTAAAATAGTAGGTAATCGTCCTCCCACGTATTGTTAATGTGTATTGCTGCAGGGGTGTTCTCTCCTACAATCACTGATTGAAAGTTGAATCATGGTACCTGCCAGAAATCTCTTCTGTTCATCTCATGAGAGACAAAGTCGCAGACGGGTGTGAATTGAGACTCTGTGATCCCTGTCTTAAGAGATACTATAGGGCTGTTGGGTATCCTCATAGACATTAGATTGTCGACGACCTACAAACAGGTGTCCATTGAGACTATGTGATCCCTGTCTTAAGAGATACCAGAGGGCTGTTGGGTATCCTCATAGACATTAGATTGTCGAGGATCTACAAACAACGGGTGTGAATTGAGACTGTGTGATCCCTGTCTTAAGAGATACCAGAGGTCTGATGGGTATCCTCATAGACATTAGATTGTCGAGGATCTACAAACAACGGGTGTGAATTGAGACTCTGTGATCCCTGTCTTAAGAGATACCAGAGGTCTGATGGGTATCCTCATAGACATTAGATTGTCGACGACCTACAAACGGGTGTCCATTGAGACTATGTGATCCCTGTCTTAAGAGATACCAGAGGTCTGATGGGTATCCTCATAGACATTAGATTGTCGAGGATCTACAAACAACGGGTGTGAATTGAGACTCTGTGATCCCTGTCTTAAGAGATACCAGAGGTCTGATGGGTATCCTCATAGACATTAGATTGTCGACGACCTACAAACGGGTGTCCATTGAGACTATGTGATCCCTGTCTTAAGAGATACCAGAGGGCTGTTGGGTATCCTCATAGACATTAGATTGTCGAGGATCTACAAACAACGGGTGTGAATTGAGACTGTGTGATCCCTGTCTTAAGAGATACCAGAGGTCTGATGGGTATCCTCATAGACATTAGATTGTCGAGGATCTACAAACAACGGGTGTGAATTAAGACTATGTGATCCCTGTCTTAAGAAATGGCAGAGGGCTGTTGGTTATCCTCATAGACATTAGATTGCTGAGGAACTACAAACATAAATATAATGGCTAAGGCCAGCTAAAAAGAACCATGAAAATGCAGTTCCATATTGGCATGTTATAGAGCAGGAGAAACTGAGCGGATTAATATATAGCTTTACAATGAAAATAGTATAATTATATTTGATATAAATCTCTGCTCTTTCTGATCTAAGGGGTCATGTGGGCAGGCCTAATCAGTGACTCACAGCTATCTGTGTATACACACACATGGAAGGCTGTCAATCACTGGTTAGGCCCACATGACGACTTAGCTCAGAAAGAACAGAGATTTAGATGAATAAAATATAAGCTATACTTTTGGACTCTTTTTTTGCATCTGCCTGCAGATTACACTGCATTTTCATGGTCATTGGTTCTCTCTAAGATATGTAAAAATAAGTACTCCTAGAGATTTCCCTTTAATGGCTTAATTCCCAAAATGCAAAACATCTTTTTGAAACATGGTCTTTGTACTTTAGATATCTATGTATACAAGTTCTTATTATTAGCCATAAAGACCCAATCTGGACATTTATTTCTAAATGCAGCTTTATAGTTATAAAAGTATGAATAACTTTCTTATAATAATGACAACATTCTGGAAGTATTTTATAGGTTTATTGGTGTAGCAGATCTATTTTGCGCTATCTGAGGGCAGCATAAATCCCAGTAGACAACATGGGGGCCATTTATTATTCTATTCACGTCACTATTGTGGCATTAAAAAGTCACCGTTTTTGTCACACACCATTTTTGCGGCATAACTTGTGGCTCTCCTTTTCGCCACTTTTCTGAAGTGGCGAGGGGGATGTGAGAGGGGGAGTGGCCAGCTTGGCCGGCACATTTATCTTCATTCATACCAGTATAGTGTTCTTTTCATAAAATGACTGTTGATCAAGTACAGCACAAACCGAGCACTATGTGAGCCAGGAGATTTCTGTAGTCAAGGCTCCTCCCTCCTCCTGATTGCCAGCTTTCTGCTTATTACTGTGCATAGCGAGAAAGCTGGTAATCCAAGGTGGGTTGGGGTAGCTGGCAGGTAATAGATAAGACTCCTGTGCTTGTGCATATCATTGAAAGGACTCATAGCCCTGCCTCTCACTACACCTGATCTGTGATTTTATGAAAACTACTGCATATAATAAAGTGATCTACTGCTATAGTCAGGGCCTCTGTCACTACTTTATATTACCTTCAGATAGGGCAACGTAAAGGGTGGCAGATTCCTTATAAGTGAGCTGTTTTTGTTGTATTATTTTAGTAAAATGAGTATTCAAATACATTAAAACTGTTCCCCAATGGCCTACAGATGCATGGGTTCCCTCTGCATTCCACTTCTTGCTCCCTTTCTCTACATGGCAGGAATTGGCTGGGAATGACTCTCAGGTAGTCATCACTGGCTGAGGTAGGTCTTTGTTACAGCCAATGAGTGGTATTCCCAGCCGTTTTCTATGGTGTAGAGAAGCAAAAAGTTTAGTCCAGTGCCTCCCCGGAGTGCCAGTGGTGGGGGATCGGCCAGGTGAGTCTAAGCTGGTTTATTTATTTCTGACCTTTTACAGGCTTTTGAGGAGCATGTCCAATTTTCCGGAATACTCCTGTAAGCCAATGAAAATCTCTTTATCACTTAGTAGTCTTGCTAGAGATACTGTGGTAAATTGAAATGTCTGATAAATGAATGCCATAAAATGGACACTTAAAGTAAAATTCTGCCATTGTGCCTTAACCTCTGCATCCTACTGAGAAAAGATTAATTCAGTCCTTTTGGCCATCAAATTATTGGCTTCTTAAGTAAAGTTGTTAATAGGTTTAAATGAGCTCATTGTGCAACTTATTAGAGCTTCAATTAAACAAAAAGAGTGTGCATGCTGTGTAATTGCTTGAAATCCATCCATCAAATTTCTATGCAGAATAATATTCCTGAAGCATCCCCAATTTACGTGCTTGCACACTATGTCACTTAGGCATGAGATGGTGGGTAATTACCATAACCCACATCCACTGCAATTACCTCTTCCCATGTTTTTGGGACCACCATGGGTACTAAGCAGTGTTTAACCTCTTCATTACCATAGAATAAAAAAGCTGAAATTCTACTGGAGGCACGTGTAACAATGACATTTCATTGCTCTACTAAACTGGCTTTAATAATAAAATCTTGTTTTAATGGAAAGTGATTTTCTAATTCTGATTGTGACTGATGTACTTTAAGTGATGTATGAAGACATATAGATTTATTTGCAAGCAGGATTATATTAGTCTCTTGTAAGACTCCTTTAGTGACTCCCATGGGGTAATGTATGGCATTAAAGCTTATCTATCGTGTTTGATTTGATCTGCTGGTAAAGGTATCGGTGGCACAATGTCAAGTGGTAGAGCTTAGTGCCTGACTAGGGCAACATTAATCTTTTCACTTCTTTGTGTGAAAGATTCTTCCAGCTAGAAAAGAGTCAATAATTTCCTGAGTAATACATTAGCGCTGTTACCTCTGACTAGCTTAATCACCAATGTCAATAGTTTTCTTTACCGATCCTCTTACACTGAACAAAAATATAAACGCAACACTTTCGGTTTTGCTCCCATTTTGCATGAGCTGAACTCAAAGATCTACATACACAAAAGACCCATTACTCTCAAATATTGTTCACAAATCTGTCTAAATCTGTGTTAGTGAGCACTTCTCCTTTGCCGATATAATCCATTCCACCTCATAGGTTTGGCATATCAAGGTGCTGATTAGACAACATGAATATTGCACAGGTGTGCCTTAGACTGCCCACAATAAAAGGACACTCTGAAATGTGCAGTTTGATCACACAGCACAATGGCACATATGTCACAACCTTTAAGGGAGCGTGCAATTGGCATGCTGACTGCAGGAATGTCTACCAGAGCTGTTGCCCGTGCAATGAATGTTCATTTCTCTACCATAAGCCGTCTCCAAAGGCGTTTCAGAGAATTTGGCAGTACATCCAACCGGTCTCACAACCGCAGACCACGTGTAACCACACCAGCCCATGACCTCCACAAGTCCACATTCAGCATGTTCACATCGATGATCATCTGAGACCCAGCCACCCGGACAGCTGCAGCAACAATTGGTTTGCATAACCAAAGAATTTCTGCACAAACTGTCAGAAACCGTCTCAGGGAAGCTTATCTGCATGCTCGTCGTCCTCATCGGGGTCTGGACCTGACTGCAGTATGTCATCGTAAACGACTTGAGTGGGCAAATGCTCACATTCAATGGCGTCTGGCACATTGGAGAGGCGTTCTGTTCATGGATGAGTCCCGTTTTTCACTGTTCAGGGCAGATGGCAGACAGCGTGTGGCTCATGGTGGTGGTGGGGTTATGGTATGGGCAGGCATATGTTATGGACAACAAACAGTGTTTTTTTTTTTATGGTATTTTGAATGCACAGAGATACCGTGACGAGCTCCTGAGGCCCATTGTTGTGCCATTCATCCATGACCATCACCTCATGTTGTAGCATGATAATGCATGGCCCCATATTGCAAGGATCTGTACACAATTCCTGAAAGCTGAAAACATCCCAGTTCTTGCATGGCCAGCATACCCACCGGACATGTCACCCATTGAGCATGTTTGGAATGCTCTGGATCGGAGTGTTCCAGTTCCTGACAATATTCTGCACCTTCGCACAGCTATTGAAGAGGAGTGGACCAACATTCCACAGGCCATAATCAACAACCTGATCAACTCTATGCGACGGAGATGTGTTGTACTGTGTAAGGAAAATGGTGGCCACACTAGATACTGACTGGTTTTCTGCCCTCCCCCCAGTAAGGCAAAACTGTGCACATTTCAGAATGGTCTTTTATTGTGGGCAGTCTAAGGCACATCTGTGCAATATTCATGCTGTCTAATCAGCACCTTGATCTGCCACACCTGTGAGGTGGGATGGATTAACTCGGCAAAGGAGAAGTGCTCAGTAACACAGATTTAGACAGATTTGTGAACAATATTTGAGAGTAAAGGGTCTTTTGAGTATGTAGAAAATGTTTCAGATCTTTGAGTTCAGCTCATGCAAAATAGGAGCAAAACCGAAAGTATTGCGTTTATATTTTTTGTTCAGTGTATAAATAAGGCCTTCACTCCATTTATTGTAATGTGAGGGGATACCTGAGCTGCCCCTGATATTTTCACAGTTGACTTAGATCTAGTCCTAAGGATATTATCCTGGCAGCCCCTGGTCTTCACCCTTAAACCCCTATATAGGGATTTGGACTTCCCTGCAGGGGAACCACTAGGCCACTTCCTCCTGGTGTAGTTTCTGCTCAGTAGACTACTGATCCACAGGGGTCAAAAGACACTGGTGCAAAGCACTGAGGGATCAGGCAAAACTGTAGACAGGGACAAGCTGAGGTTAGTGCAGGCAGAGGTACAGGCCAGCAGGTCTGTGCATTCATAATTTTCTATGCCTGTTTAGGAGTATAAAATGGTCTTAATCACACCTCAGATTTTTTTGTTTTATTTTAGTGTTCCTTTAAGAACTGAATGTGTTAGGCCGCTTTCACACAGTCAGTGTTTGATCAGTGATTTCCATCAGTGATTGTGAGACAAAATCAGGAATGGAGCCTCTATGGAGATAAGGTATAATGGAAAAATTAGCTGCTATTCTGTGTTTTTGACCCACACTTGGTTTTGTCTCAGAATCACTGATGGAAATCACTGACCAAACACTGACTGTGTGAGAGCGGACTTACATAACATCGAATCATCAGTGAATGGAGCCTTTTAAGATTCTAATTAAATTGTTATTTCAGCTCATTTTCAGATTGCTCATTTTGTATTATTGCTACTTAACCTTGTCCTCTTATGTCTGATATAAAGCAGACTACTTTAGGATGTAAACTGTATTCAAATCACTGTTTTCATTTCCTTTTTTCCTTCTTCAAGTCTATGAAACCCAATAATAAAAAAAACAGTAATATGTTTTCCATGGAGCCTTTTTAATGCATATTTTACTCTCGTCATTTACTGTCTTTGTGTAATGATTGTGGACATTTTTATTGTTTAGAAAATGAGTTATCTGGAAAGAAACAAGAAATTATGGGGAACAATTGTTTTGTATTTTTACTGTAATTTCCCTATTTGTGATAAGTTTGCTTTTCACTGACTGAAAGGATAGAGGTTGCAAAGGCACAAATTGGCATGAAATCTTTTTCGATTGGATTCTTTAACTAGAAGTGTGAATAATGTAAGCCTACAAATCTGATTGGCGGAGTTAATACAAATTTTGTTTTCAGATAATGGAAAGCAAAAGGTAAAAGGCTAACAGCTTACTTTGTGCATTTGGCAATAAATATGGATTTGATTTGGGCTCAGCTGCCTGGGAGCTCTGTGTAATTCACTTTTTCCTTATTTATTTATTTTTCTTTCTTTTCTTTTTTTTTTTCCTTTTTCACTATCTTTGAGGTCAGTTGTTTATACAAAATATTCCTCCTGAGCTTTTGATGGGAGTAACATATGAGAGATAGATATATAGATAGATAGACATACAAATGGTTGAAAGACTAATATATAAATGATTGATAAATAAATATACAAACATATAGATAAATGATAGTTAGATAGATAAATAGATGGATAGATAAATAGATATGGTAGATAGATAGATATAGACATACAGACAGACAAATGGTTGATAGATAAATAATAATTGATGTGCAGACAGACATATAGATAAATAGACAGACAGACCGATCGATAGACAGACAACTGGTTGATAGATAAATAGATAAATGATTATTGATAGATATACAGACAGGCATACATATAAATGATAGATAGATAGATAGATAGATAGATAGATAATAGAGAGTTAACTGATTAAGGCTACTTTCACACCTGCGTTTAGGTCGGATCCGTCTGGTATGTGCCCAGACGGATCCGCACCTATAATGCAAACGCTTAGATCCGTTCAAAACGGATCCGTTTGCATTACCATGAACAAAAAATTTTTTTTTTTTTTTTTTGTTCATGATAATGCAAACGGATCCGTTTTGACTTTACATTGAAAGTCAATGGGAGACGGATCCGTTTGAAAATTGAGCCATACTGTGTCAACTTCAAACGGATCCGTCCCCATTGACTTAGGCTACTTTCACACTAGCGTTCGGAGCGGATCCGTCTGATGTTTCATCAGACGGATCCGCTCCGATAATGCAGACGTTCGCATCCGTTCAGAACGGATGCGTCTGCATTAAAACTTAGAAAATTTTCTAAGTGTGAAAGTTGTCTGAGCGGATCCGTTCAGACTTTACATTGAAAGTCAATGAGGGACGGATCCGCTTGAAGATTGAGCCATATTGTGTCATCTTCAAGCGGATCCGTCCCCATTGACTTACATTGTAAGTGTGGACGGATCCGCTCGCCTCCGCACGGCCAGGCGGACACCCGAACGCTGCAAGCAGCGTTCAGGTGTCCGCTCACTGAGCGGAGCGGAGGCTGAACGCTGGCAGGCGGATGCATTCTCAGTGGATCCGCCTCCACTGAGAATGCATTGGGGCCAGACGGATGCGTTCGGGGCCGCTCGTGAGCCCCTTCAAACGGTGCGCACGAGTGGACACCCGAACGCTAGTGTGAAAGTAGCCTTACATTGTAAGTCTGGACGGATCCGTTTGCCTCCGCACGGCCAGGCGGACACCTGAACGCTGCAAGCTGGCGGACACCTGAACGCCCATGGCCTACGCAGAGCTCAGTCTCATTCAGGTAGATGGGCCTGAGCTGCAGAGCCAAGCACAACCGCTTTGCAATAGACAGCAAGCTGCGAGGAGGCTGCGGCACTCACTGAACTTCTCCGGCCCCTTCAAACATCTGATCTGACCCATTACGAGATCTTGATTCTTTTTACATTTGAAGTGCTTTGCTTTTTAAAGGTCTTGTCTTTATAAAACCACATTTTTGAATGGCGTTTGAGGATCGTGAGCATGTTTATAAAGGATCTCCAGACGAGAACTCTGTCATTCAGTGGTTGTCCATTTATTTAAGGGGGCGCTGTTCAGTGCTGCTTGCTCACTTTAGCAGCACTGCAGGGAAAATTACAGTTTACAGTGTAGTTCCCTAGCAATAGATGCTACCAGAACGGAAAACGACACGCCGATAAACATGCTCCACTTTTTCAATCAGCCTATCTCCAGGGCATTCACAATATTCAAGCATCTACACACTTATTTTATATCTGGAAAATAAAAAAGAGCTTATGTAACCTACCCAACCAACATTTGCTTACTGCAGATCTCCAGATTTGGGGGCTGGTCCTGTCCATTTTCCCTAGAAACTACAGCAGGCCTTTGGGATTAAAAGTGTCATTCTTTGGCCCCAAGTAAAAAAAAATACAGATTCTGTTGGGGCTACCAATGTCTAGACCCAGTAGAATCTGTATTTTATCGTCCAAGGTCCAGGGATGAAGCATTACATCCTCAAATGCATGTTCCTGCAGCAGACCCTGAAGGCAGTTCGGGAACGGCCCACCATGGTGCAGTCTTGTTCAGGATTCTCCTTTAAAGGTTCATTTTTAGTAGTGCCCTGTACACTGCAGTGGCACAACGCTATTTGGCATTAATTAGGAACGTTCACCTACTCCATGGCTGCCTGGCCGGGCATTTGAACATTTCTCTACAGCTCGGCTTATCACGGCAATGCAAATGTTTCACTGAAATAGCTGAATGACAAAAATAACAGTTGTTCCTCATAAACACCACTACAAAATGAAGACATACCCTTAAGGTTATTGTTATTGCTGCTTTAAAATTACAGACCTTAGGTTTACTTGTTAAGGCTCAATATTTGCATTTCCCTGTAATAAAAAGAATGTTTATTTGATGTATTTTTAATGGTTTTTTAGCTCATTTTCATGAAATTTGGCAACAAGAACACAGACCCATAAAACACAATGGGATGTGGATCAAAATCTTGCAAACACCATTCAGAAAACATTTGCTTTATTGACTTTCGTGTTTCTAAATGTTCCTTTGTCTGTCTTTGCTCCCTTATTTTCGTTGTCGTGCACTAGGAGTACACTAACCTGTGACCTTCTCCTGTCTATAATAGACTAGGTGCCCTTTAGCTAGATACTTTTTTGAGCTGTAGGTTTTAAGAATTGCATCATGGGAGTTGCCCCTTTAGCATTTCGCAGCACCACTAATAATTGCAGAGTTTGATTAAAATTGCCGCCTATTATTTATAGCAATTGCGACTTTCAAATAAAAATGTCAGGCTGGTTTATGTCTAGTCTAATGTGTTGATGCGAATATAAATGCTTCATTACATGGAGCAAAAGATGGAGGAGAGGATTTTCCAAAAGTCAGAGCTTCAGTATCAACAGCAGATGAGTCTCTTACTTTTTAGAACAGTGTGTGGTGGTCACACGTCACGCCAAACACATAAAATATTAAAGTAGTTTTGCGAGATATTTTAACTGATGACCTATCATTTGGACCGCCGCCGATCAGCTGTTTGAGAGGACACTTTGGACCCCGCCGATCAGCTGTTTGAGAGGACACTTTGGACCCCGCCGATCAGCTGTTTGAGAATGCATCAGCACTCCTGTGAGCACCACAGCCTTCTCTCTGCTCACCAAGCACAGCACCGTACATTGGATAACAGCCGTTCTGAGTATTGCAGCTCAGCCCCATTCCCTTCAATAGGGCTGAGCTGTGCCTAGGCTATGTGACCAATGAAAGTGATGTCACATGGCCTAGGCAAAGCTGGAAAAAGCCGTGGCGCTACTGTGAGTGCCGGTACGTTCTTAAACAGCCAATTGGCAGGTTCCTGGGTGTAGGACCCCCACCGATCAGATATTGATGACCTATCCAGCAAAAATCTGCCTGAACATCAGGCAGTGTAAAGGGGCCTTTAATCATAGTTCAGTTTTGATGTGGTCATGCTGTGAACAGCTTTCTTCAGCCTGCCTGCTATTGTACATACTGTACTGTGAAACACTGGCGCTGCAGCATTTTTAATAAAAACATATTTAAAAAAAAAAAATTGTTAGCCCAATGTACATGTTATTAAAAAATAAAAGATGGCTCCAAAGATATCCACACCCTCTAATCATGATTATATCTCTAGCCAGTTCTGAACAGGGGTGCACCAAGCCTTTTTGCTGTTTTAGGAAAAAGGTGAAAGGGTGAAAATATATATTTTTTCTAATGTTGCAGATCTTAGATAATAGTCAAACGAGGAGAAATTTCCATGGCAAAACCGACTGTAGAACATTCAAATTTTGCTGCAAATTTTGGAGCTTGTCCTCAACCAAAAAACTTCCACTATGTGTACTGTTATCTTTTGTGGTTATTAGTGAAGAGGTTACGTGTCTAATGGACAGGTAGAAGTCAAGTACCTGGTGTCCAGTGGTTACTCATATCTTCAGGCTCCAGTGCTTGCTCCAATCCTTGGTCACACCGCAACTAGGAAATAAATCCAGGAATCCTGCCAGACAAAGAACCAGGTATAGTTGTGGGGTCACTAACACTTTAAGGGATTATCAGGGACAGGCATACACTTCTAACAAGTACACGCATACACAGCAATATGCAAACGTGTGTACAGCATATATGCCCACTTGCACAGCATATATTGTATACACAAATACAGTATAGAGCATATACACACGTACACAGAATGTATACACAAATGCATTATATAGCATATGCGCACACACACATATACTTTACACCACACACTACCATATACACACATACACAGCATACATACATACATACATCATAAACACAACATAGACACACAAAAACAGTATATAGCATATACATAGACAGCATCTACACACATATATACAGCATCTACACACACATACACAACATATACACACACTTTTCATTATTTTTCACTAGAGAGATTGCACAGAGTGGTAGGTGATACACTTAACATTTTTAATATATGCCATCCATTTACCAAAATATGTTCAGCCACAAAGCTCAGAGTAAATACAGACCCCAGAGCCCAAAGTAAGTACAAAAAATACAGTCCCCAGACCAGACCACAATCCAGTGTTGACAACCTATTTATTGTACTAATTTTGTTTTCTGGACAGCAGAACAAAAAATCATGGATCACCCAATAGTTTTTTTTTTTTTTTACAGATATACACTATATGGGCCTACATCACACCATCAAAATAATACCCTTAAATCACAAAGCTCCCCAAATTATAGAGGCTGTCCAGTATTAAAAAATAACAAAAACCTGGCACCACAATGTGAAATACACTCCTGGACAGTCCCTTTAATGCAATCCCCTTCCTCGAAGCCATGTGCAGTGTCGATATATACTGAATAAGAGCACATACAGAGAATTACACCCAGTAAGTATACAGGACAAGAGAATTGGTCCCGTATATAAATTCAGCCACTGCATTCAGCCACTACTCATATCCAGATATTTAGGACACTGTTGCGGTGCAGGTTTCCCGTATACAAAATAAGCAGATGTTTACACACGCTCACACAGATAAACACATACCTATTTACTTACAGGCTGCTGCAGGTTCTCCATCCTCCTCCTTCTCTTTTGGAGGCTAAAGGACCTGTGAGATGACCGATGATATGACATGCTTACAGTGGTATGCAAAAGTTTTGGCACCCCATGTTAAAATGACTCTTAATTTGAAGATGAAATGGTCTTCAAAAGGCATAAAGTTAAAGGGTTTCTACCACCACATTTTGACCTATTTAGCTGCCAGACACTAGCGATCTGCTAGTGTCTGCTCTACCTAACCATGCTATTGTAATTCCTTTCTCTGCAGCGGTTACCCTAAAAAACGTAGTTTTATTGGTATGCAAATGAGCCTCTAGGTGCTATGGGGGCGTCATTTCAGCACCTAGAGGCTCCGTCCACTCACCATTTCTGCCGCCCAGCGCGCCCCTCTCCTCTAGATTGACAGCCTACTCGCGCCTGCCCCGTGTGCTTCTGTATTCGGCGCAGGCGCAAAGACTGTCTCCCTGCGCCGGCATCTTCACTGCGCCTGCGCCGATTACGGCGCAGGGAGCAGTCCAACAGTCACTGCGCCTGTGCCGAATACAGAAGCACACGGCGCAGGCGCGAGTAGGCTGTCAATCTAGAGGAGAGGGGCGCGCTGGGCGGCAGAAATGGTGAATGGACGGAGCCTCTAGGTGCTGAAAAGACGCCCCCATAGCACATAGAGGCTCATTTGCATACCAATAAAACTAAGTTTTTTAGGGTAACCGCTGCAGAGAAAGGAATTACAATAGCATGGTTAGGTAGAGCAGACACTAGCAGATCGCTAGTGTCTGGCAGCTAATTAGGTCAAAATGTGGTGGTAGAAACCCTTTAAAGATGAAACACACTATTAAACATTTTAAGCAATAAGTGTTTCATTTTGGTTTTGTACAATTTTAGAGTGAAAAAAAGAAAGGAGTACCTTGCAAAAGTATGGGAACCCAAGGAGATTTGTGCGCTCAGATAAGAAGGATGACAGAGGATCTTAAATAGCCTGTTAGTTAAGGCTTGGTCACAATCATTGTTAGGAAAGGCCAGGTGATGCAAATTTCAAAGCTTTGTAAATACTCAGACTCCTCTAACCTTGTCCCAGAAACAGCAGAAAATGGTGGAGGCCCACAAAGCAGAAGAAGGCTATAAGAAGATAGAAAAGCGTTTTCAGGTTGCCATTTCCTCAGTTCAAAAAGTAATTAAGAAATGGCATTTAACAGGAACAGTGAAGGTCAAGAGAAGGTCTGGAATTGGAATACATTGTTCTACTGTTGAGTGACACCTGCACAATATGGCCTTCATGGAAGAGTCATCAGAAGAAAATCTCTCCTGCATCCTCACCACAAAAGTCAGCCTCAGAAGTTTGCAAGGCAACATCTAAACAAGCCTGATGCATTTTGGGAACAAGTCCTGTGGAGCAATGAGGTTCAAATAGATCTCTTTGATCACAATGAGCAAAGGTATGTTTGGAGAAAAAAGGGCACATAATTTTATGAAAAGAACACATCTCCAACCACTAACAATGAGGTGGATTAATCATGCTTTCAAGTTGTGTTGCAGCCATTGGCACAGGGAACATTTTACGTATAGAGGGAATAATGAATTCAATGAACTTCCATATTCTGGAAGCAAGCATAACACCAACTGTAAAAAAGCTGAAGTTGAAAAGAGGATGGCTTCTACAAATGGATAATGATCCTAAACACACCTCAAAATCCAGAATAGACTACCTCAAAAGGTTCAAGCTGAAGTTTTACCATGGCCGTCACAGTCCCCTTATTGGAACATCATTGAAAATATGTGTATAGACCTCAAAATAGCACTGCATGCAAGATGGCCCAGGAATCTCACAGAACTGAAAGACTCTTGGCTTAACACAAAGTGTTTACAAGCTGTGATACTTGCCAAAGGGAATGCTACCATGCAGGGTGACCAAAGTTTTGCTTCAGAAAATGTAAAAGATGAAAATACAAAGGGAATGCGTCATCGTTAACTTTATGCCTTTTGGAGATTATTTAATCTTCAACTTGCTTAACTGTTCACAGTTACAGTAATTCTGACCAGGGGTGTCCAAACATTTGCATGCCACTGTACATCATCAAAGGTTCTTTACTCTCACATTACATTATCCCAAAGGTTCTTTACACTAAGTAGTTGCTTACATCAAATAGTTAAATTACACTTTTTTTCAATTCCTAGATAGGGCTAAATTGTTACATTAAAATTAGAAAATCAAGTGTTGTAGATTGATTATCACTATTGAGAAAGACTTAATCACTACTATGATCATTCATCCCCATACAGATTCATTGATTGTTGGTAGTACATCCCTGTTTCCACTGGGCAATGTGCTGCCAACAAGCAATGATTTTGTATGCCGCATTAACAATCATATCATCTGACAAACGAGTTTTTGCTCATTTGACAGGGGATTGGCTGCACATTTACTGGGGGAAATTATCAGGAAATTATCATGAAGGATCGTTTCGGATACTTGGCCTGATAATCTCTCCATGTTATTGGTCCTTATTGTCCCTACTGCCAGATAATGGTAACATCTTCTCTATTAGTTTAAATTAAATTGAAGAATAAAATTTTGACAGAGTGTGTCACAAATATTTTCATGCTTGTACTGCCATTGAAAAAAGCCATCTGAAGCATTTGCGCACCCCAAATCATAAAATGCACAGGTCTTCAGAGGTGTAAAAAGTGGAGAAGACTGACAAGGTGCAAAAAACTTAATGTGCTACCTTCTACAGCATGGTTTCAGACAGACAGTTACCATGGTATTCGTGTTATTGGGGATACTCTGCACAGCTACCAGTCCGGATGTGATATTAGAGATGGTTAAAGGGGTTGTCTAGGCTGTAGTAAGTGATTGCCTGTCATCCGGATAGGCCGTCACTAGCTGATCGACTGTAGATGATCAACTGCTTTCCGACACGCTGCACTTACACTGATTAGCTTTTCAGGTGTAGTTTTATTGGCCGAAGTTGGTTCCAGAAATACACGGTTTCATTAGCTTGGTAGTGGATACCGCTGTCACTGCAGTGTGCCCCCATTAACTTCCGTGGGAGCAGCACTGCAGTGACAAGTACTGTCCACCACAGTATTGACGATGCTGAGTAGTTCCAGCCCTGACTTCTGGTGATGGAGCTCCAGTGTGTTGAACCCGCATCGATCAGCTAGTGACGGCCTACCCTACGGATAGGGTATCACTTAGTCTGGACAAACACTTTAAGGATGCTATAAGGCTCCATTCACACGTCCGCAAAATGGGTCCGCATCCTTTCCGCAATTTTGCGGAATGGGTGCGGACCCATTCATTCTCTATGGGGACGGAATGGATGCGGACAGCACACAGTGTGCTGTCTGCAGCCGCAATTGCGGAGCGCGGCCCTGATTTTGGGTCCGCAGCTCCGCAAAAAGATAGAGCATGTCCTATTCTTGTCCGCAGCTTGCGGACAAGAATAGGCATTTCAATGGGGGTGCCGGGCTGGTGTGTTGCGGACCCGCAATTTGCGGGTCCGCAACACACCACGGACGTGTGAATGCAGCCTTAAGGTATGCAGGTTGGCTCTTCTTCTGTGTGAGCAGTACCTTATTTTTCCAGCCTTTGCCATCCATTACAAAGGACAGGAATGTGAATTTAGTGGATCCCTTGGTAATGAATGTGTGTAATCAGAAATAATGTTGCTTATTCATGTTGGAATTGATTTTGTAATGTAAACGCAGGCTATTTCTGTGCAATTAATAGAGGACATAAATCTTGAAGTGCCGCTGTGGCTAAATATAAAAGTAATACTTGGCCTAATGCTGTGCTCTACAGCTGGGTACTATTCTTTTATATTACTCTGTACTGCATGCAATTATCCATGTGCTGTTTACACATACAGTTCTGGTGAGCCTTATACCAAAAAAGTCTAGAATTGTTATCTGTTATTAGGGGGAAATAAATCATCTCCCTGCACCACATTTCTGGTTTAAAAAAGTTGCAAACAAACCTCGGTACCGAAGCCGACATCAGATTGCTGGTTTAAAATGTTTTTAAAGTTGTAGAAGGCCAAAGTTCTTCACTGAAGTCTGGCGAGAGTTAGGACAAATTTTGCCTCAGCGCAGTACATACATTTTAATACTTTACGGAGTCAGGTCTCCGTGCAGTTGGGGAACGAATTGACTTCGCTCACAACTATTGATGACCTATCCTCGGGATCAATATCAGATCGGCTTGGGTCTGACTCACGGCACCACTGCCGATCAGCTGTTTGCAAAGAGATACAGGCGCTGCCTTCTCTGCTCTGTTTACCTGCTGGCCGCAGAAATTGCAGTGGTGAGCAGTGTAATTACAAGCATGGCGTCCCCATTTACTTCTATTTACTTCAAAGAGCATAGGAGGAAGCTTTCGCATAGAAGTGAATGCGGACGCCATACTTGTAATTACACTGCTCACCACTGCAATTGCTGCGGCCAGCAGGTAAACCGAGCAGAGAAGGCAGCGCTCATACAAAACATCTGCTTGACAGGGGTGCTGGGTGTCGGACCCCCACTGATCTGATATTGATGACCTATCCAGAGGATAGTTCATCCATAGTAAAAAGCAGACAACCCCTTAAAGTCCCTATGCTCTGTTTATTTTGGATGGGGACTTAATGGGGAGGAGTATTTATTTTCCACGAATCAGGGGCACATTACATATTGCGGCATATATCTTTGAACAATGATTACATACGCGGATCACTTGGGTAAACAGGAAATCTCTCCTTCCTTCCACTGTGAGATCAGGAATTGAATTGAAATGATAGATTATGTTAGCAAATTCAAGCTTACCTTCATTGAGCTGAATTTGTTGATCCACTATGGATATTATACCATTTTTCTTTTCTTAATTTTCCTTTTTTATTCATCATTTAAAGCCATTTAAGGACACTGTCGTTATGGACATGTGTTTCAGGTCGCTGTAAATGCTGTATGGCAGGTAGATGCATTGCTTTATCTGGTTAGACAGCATTATATAACACACTTTGTGTATACCATATGTGTACGGGTCTGCGTGCTGTCCTTTCAGGCTGAATGCTATAGCGGAATACTGTAATAAATATTCACGGGTTACTTGCTTAGCAAGGCTAGTGCTTCAAGCTTTTTTTTTTTTTTCCCAATGTGATGTGCAGGGCTGGAGAATGAAGGATTAGGTTTGCAATTCCCTTTAAGAGTAATGGGAATTATGTAGCTAATCCCTCATACATAATCTTGAAAATGAACCTCCGAGTCTAAACCTAATGCATGGGATTTAAATAGAAAAATAAATAACTTGCTACTCAGTATATTGCATACATCCTCGCAGCAGTCGTCTTAAATAGACTGAGCCAGCGAGTGCCTGTTAATCCCTGCAGTGCTGGTAGGTCTTGCAACACATTGGACCGAAGGGAGTTTCTTTAACATTGATAGGATAGGGGAAAAAGCGTAAAGCACAATTTGATACAGTTTTGGTCTGAACGCCTACGACCTGACTCAACAGAAGTGAAATCCTTGTAAATGAAAGAGCAAGCAAAAAGAAGTGTAGCTAATGTTTTTAAGGACAACTATTGGGATATTTTTTATAGCGTGATTCATTTCATTTCTATTGAAATAGTATCAACATTGAATATACTGGCAGTTGGCAAAGTGTGAGGTCTCACTACACAGTTTGTTTTCCGAGATACTGATATTGATGACCTATCGTCTGGATGGGTTGCCAATATAATTTTGTCGGGGTTCAAAACCCACCGATCAGCTGTTTGGGGAGGCTGGAGTGCCGCTGCCTCCGCCTCCTCGCAGATTACCAAGCACGACATTGTCCATTAGATAGCAGACATGCTTGATATGGCAACTCAGCTCCATTCACTTGATTGGGACTGAGCCACGTCTAGGCCATGTGGTTGATGAACATGACATCACAGGCCTAAAAAGAGGCCACATCACTCGCTGGAGCGCAGCTGCCTCTTCAAACAGCTGATCGTAGGGGGTACCGGGAGTCGGACCTCCATCGAGGACCTCCTGAGGATAGGTTATCAGTATCAAAATCTCGGAAAACCATTCAATAGTTAGAGGATGAATATTTATATGTAACAATATGACAAATGATTATATTTCTGGATGAATCATATTCATCAGTGATAGATATTGTCGTCCATATTTTCCATTTTCACCAATTGTAATGTCTGACTCTCATGTGCATATGTGAATCATATTAGCTGTTCTACCATAAGAATGATGACTTTAGGGTTAAAGTTTACTAGCTTTATTATAACGGCCATCACATCCATTTTATATAGTAGATACAATATTCTGCTAGCAATATTATTTCATATTCTTTTCCATTTTCTTTTTTTATGTATTCTTTCTTATTGTGAAAGTCATAAAAGTACAAAAACTATTTTAAATGTTACATACGTGAATATTCACATTCAGCAATGCAGACATTTTCCATTTTCAACATATAAGCTAAATTGTAATTTATTATTGGGCTGGGTGCTGGTCGGAATTTCTTTTTTATTTTTTTTGTGTATGTGGAACCAGACAGAACCGATATACACTCACCTAAAGAATTATTAGGAACACCTGTTCTATTTCTCATTAATTAAATTATCTAGTCAACCAATCACATGGCAGTTGCTTCAATGCATTTAGGGGTGTGGTCCTGGTCAAGACAATCTCCTGAACTCCAAACTGAATGTCAGAATGGGAAATAAAGGTGATTTAAGCAATTTTGAGCGTGTCATGGTTGTTGGTGCCAGACGGGCCGGTCTGAGTATTTCACAATCGGCTCAGTTACTGGGATTTTCACGCACAACCATTTCTAGGGTTTACAAAGAATGGTGTGAAAAGGGAAAAACATCCAGTATGCGGCAATCCTGTGGGAAAAAATGCCTTGTGGATGCTAGAGGTCAGAGGAGAATGGGCCGACTGATTCAAGCTGATAGAAGAGCAACGTTGACTGAAATAACCACTCGTTACAACCGAGGTATGCAGAAAAGCATTTCTGAAGCCACAACACGCACAACCTTGAGGCGGATGGGCTACAACAGCAGAAGACCCCACCGGGTACCACTCATCTCCACTACAAATAGGAAAAAGAGGCTACAATTTGCACGAGCTCACCAAAATTGGACTGTTGAAGACTGGAAAAATGTTGCCTGGTCGGATGAGTCTCGATTTCTGTTGAGACATTCAAATGGTAGAGTCCGAATTTGGCGTAAACAGAATGAGAACATGTGTCCATCCTCTGATGGCTACTTCCAGCAGGATAATGCACCATGTCACAAAGCTCGAATCATTTCAAATTGGTTTCTTGAACATGACAATGAGTTCACTGTACTAAAATGGCCCCCACAGTCACCAGATCTCAACCCAATAGAGCATCTTTGGGATGTGGTGGAACGGGAGCTTCGTGCCCTGGATGTGCATCCCTCAAATCTCCATCAACTGCAAAATGCTATCCTATCAATATGGGCCAACATTTCTAAAGAATGCTATCAGCACCTTGTTGAATCAATGCCACGTAGAATTAAGGCAGTTCTGAAGGCAAATGGGGGTCCAACACCGTATTAGTATGGTGTTCCTAATAATTCTTTAGGTGAGTGTATGTGTATGTGCTCTTTATTGCATAGGTCCAGCATCTATAGATTGATAGGACTGAATTGAAAAACAAGGCATGCAGCATTTTTCTGTCCGGTACTATTTGATATCCGGCATCGCAACTGATGCGCCGGATGTGTATGAAGTATCCCATAAAAAGCTATGAGATCAGTTCTAGCTTCATTTTACAGAAAACACTGAAGGGAAACTGAGCCAGATCACCAGATAACTATAAAGGAGCCCTTAGATGATCAGCATTGTCCAGATATCTAGCATTGGGTATTATTCTATTTTCAAACAGGAAATATTGTACTACACATGTTCTGCACTCCACGTGGGGGTCAGTACAACATCTGCAGAACCTACGCTGTCACAATCCATCTGTTTAGTTATATACACAGCTCCAAAAAATCTTGTACCTTGCAAGTGATGGTGGATTCATTCATCCAAATTAGGAGAAATGTATTTTTCAAAAATGGTCCCAGATTTTAGATACCTGCATTTAGATACCTTTTTGTAAGGGTATATTCACAAGCAGCTGATTTTTTCCAGATGTTTCTGTGAATGTAAAGTCCATTCAATTCATCTGAATGGCGGCAAGTGCACGGATAGGATAGACTTTTTTGCTTCCTATCTTCCGACTGTACCCTTGTGTTTTAGTAATAGATTATGTTATTTGCATATAAATGTATATTGGGTGCACATGCACTTTATGATGGTTCCCTCTAGCAATAAACAGGCTTAATGTAAGACACAGCATTGAAAGCTCAACCTCATCCTACGTATTTACAACCAGGGGTGTGAGAGAAAAATGGAATATGCTAACCAAACGCTAAACCAGCTTCTCCTGCCCGACACCTGGAGGCTGTTGTATTACAGCGATGTTAAAGATTGCTTCTTTTATGTATTAGCCCATGGAAACGATTACACTTTTGAAATGCTTGAAGAGCATTTAATATAATGGACTTTGCACAGTGTTCCTTGGCTGTACCCGGTAGAGAGCACTCAGCCCATTCAACGTGAACTTCATTTGTATCCAGTTCTTTATCCATTAATTTTCCCCTGACCTTGGGCATAAAATATATGCTCTTTTGATGCTGTGTGCTTTGTGCAGGCAGGGAAGGATAGCATAACTAATCCATCACCATTATGAATGATACAGCTTAAAACAAACATGGGTCAGAGAGATATATTTTAGAAGCATATTTGTATTGATCCTATAACTGTCCTGGGCTTAAAGGGGAAAAGACTCAGCGTCTATAAATGATGAAGAGAACAGTAACAAATTATCTTTGTACTACTGGAATAGCCACTAGCGATGCCCAAGACTTATCCATCAACCCTGTTCAGAACAAAATAAACCTTACAAGGGAAAATAATCAAAGCTTCTCTGTATTTATTTTTTAGAGGAAAAAAGTGACAAAACTTTGTTGAATGGCTTTAGATTAGAAAGCTTTACAAGGGAATGACTTGGATTTGCAAGAATTAACTATTCTGACCCAAAGTGGCAGTGCCCGTTTTGTGACTAAATAAAATCATTAATGTCATATCTACATAAAGTGAACCCTCTTAAAGGAAATATTTAACCTATATTTTTTTTATTTACTAATTAAGACCAGACACTGATACATATTCTTTATTTTATGATGTGTTTTTAGTTTGTGATGTTAGATTTTAGTTTTTTACATTTGCTGCATATTTTTATGGGGCAGCCATCTTGGTTGAGCCACTGATACCTGCTGAAAAAAAAAGAGAATTGTTTTGCAGAAGCCGCATTGGAATCTTTAGTCTGGAGATATTCATTGACATCTATTTCCTAAATAAGCTATGTGACCTGTGCAGAGGTCATTGTGCAGGTAGGGGGAGTAGATACCCTTCACCTATGTGGTGGATCCTGTTTTATCTATATATTGGTGTTATCGTCATTGTAATCCTGTCTGTGATGATAATGAGACAACAGAAAGTGTCAGCCTATTATAAGGCTCAGTGATCATGTGAAAACTGTAAGATTCTAGGATTATTTTTTATATAGATCATGACTTGTAATATAACAAAAGAGAAATCACAAACAATTATTAAAAATATGTTTCACATAAAGACTGTGATCAGTAGGTAATTTTCTGGGTCATTTTCTGAAGACAAATTCCCATTAAACTGCATCTTCTTAAAGTGAGCCATCATTTTTATATATGTTATATTATATGTTGTAATACATATATACTATAATTGATTTTAACACTTTTCTCAATATACCGAAGATATGATGTTGTCATTGTTTGCTCTAGAGCACCAGTCTACAGTACTGCAGAAGATGTCTGTAGCACACACCCTCTACTTGCTAATATTTGTATTCCGTTGCCCAATTTCCCAGGTGACCAGTGGCACATTTGTCTCTATGCCCCTAGAGCTATGCATCTAACCTATGAGAACATGAGACAATGGATTTGAAAAAATTAAGGGGCCAGGTAACTACCCTTCATAGTTATTGGTATGTTGGGTAGAAGGAAGGATGCAAGGGGCAATTTTCAATGGAGGGAGGTCTGATTGTTTTGTAAAACATGTATATATATTTTGTGGCGATTTGCTCTGGTAGACAGGCTTGCGGACACAGTATAGAGGCAACGACAACGTCTTTAACTTAAACAGTTTGGTATTTATTCACACACAAGGATAAGCTAAAGTCAGTTTCAAGGAAAACAGTCACCATGAGTCTGGTGTTTGTTCACACCATGCAGCAATGCAGAAGTCCTTGTACATAGCAGAAACCACCTGCTCTCATCCCAACAAGGTAGCAGGCCTTTACCCAGTCACAAACTCCCAGGTCCCAACACAGAGACTGACAGAGCTTCAATGTCAGAGAGGAGTAAATTCCTACCACCTGACAGTGCTGCCTGTGTTTTATAGCCCAAACCAAGACCCGGCCTGGAACGTGGGGAGAAGCCACCCACCCTGCACTATGGCTGCTCCCAGTAAGAGCCGGCCCGGATCGGCTTTACAGCCACACTAAATAGCAAAACCATGTCAGCCAGCACTAGCTGCCACCGACACATGAAATTACCGGCTCTTACCTCACCAAGGCCAGGACTCTTGGTGACACATACCTTCCGTCAATGACGGACACTTGTGCCTTCCTACAATATATATATATATATATACATATACACACCTACACTGTATATGCGCCATTTAACAATGTACAAATGTATTTACATCTTTTTGCATGTCATTGTACCTCCTTGACTCAAGATACGCCAGTAGATTTACCTGCGGCCTACTTACAGATGTTGCGCCAACATCAGCATGTTGACTCCTTATCCCAGCAGCGTACCTCGATACCAACTTTAAGCTATGCACATTATTAAACTAACTGTTAATGCTCCAGGAATTACTTTAATGCCTGCTAGGTCAGTATAATTTTTTTTATAGAACCAATTGTTTCTTTCATGATTTTCTATATCCTCAAGTCAATCGCTTGTAATCATTTATGTGCAAGTATTAATCATATTTCTCAGGTCTCAGAATATGTGTTATTATAGATTAACATATCGAGGAAATATACTACTTGACCATTGCTAAAAATACACCCAGTACCTCCTGCCATAATAGGCTTATTTTTGGGCACATTTATTCATTGCCTAGAGCATTATACTTCACCATGAAAGCAGCCGCTAAAGCAAATTGTGAAATCATACATCATTACAGCATATAGTCAACATTTGCATTTCATGGCATTGGAATAAATTCATATCTAATATTATTCTGTAAACCTCTGTGACCTAGAGAATGGGTAATGGCATCCATGCGTGATTATATAGTTGGAAAATGTACATATACTTACATTTGCACTTGGTGATGCATTTTGTATAATTGAGAACTATTTTAGGTTTCCCTAAAACCTCTATAATGCACATAATAATCACATTTACCTTGTTCGGCACAGGGGGGAAGCGTATTAGAAAAAGTGCATTGGAAAAATGGAGCAGTTGCCTGTAGCAACTAATTAGGTAGACTGCATGCTATGGCTAATATATATATATATATATATATATATATATATATTTATTTATTACTCTCTCTCTATTCTTTTTTATCATCCTTTGTATTAATATCAGTATAGGAGACAGGAATATTGCCGATAGGTCACTGTCTTTGTTTAAAGCTGGCTATATACTTTAGATAGCTGTTGGTTGAATGCTCATTTGGCTGACAATTATTCTTCCTGGCCCATTGTGTATGTGTTCTCATTTGGGAGAGGGAATAAGCCAATGTCATACACCTCTGGTGGTGGTTATTATCCTATGAGGACATAGTATACAACATTTTTATCTGTACACATTAAATGGTCATCTGGTTCTATCAAAATTATCAGGTTTGGTTGACATTGATCTTTTATGTATGGATACCTTAGAATAATAAAAGCTATGACCAAATATGTACCATATAATATATGAGTAGTCCAGTTTTACCAGAGCGGGAGCTGGTCTTATGTAGTAACTCCTCATTCGGGCTCATAGAGGGCCGCTCCCTAATTGAGGCAAACCTAAATAAAAAATGTATCAGTTTAGATGGAAATTAAAAAGAAATTAGAGGTAAAACTTGATCAACAAGCAATATAAAAACTGGTGGCAACTTTGTCATATTTTATCTGCTTTATGAAGCATCAACTTGGAATCTAGGTCAGATTTTACTGCTAGAAAATGAAAATGTTCTCATAGGAACAGAGATTAACAAAGGTTTTTTTTTTTCTTCTTTTTTTTCTGTGGATTCACTTAAACTTAGGAAATCAGGAGTAAAGCATCCATTATGGGGCCTTCTTCTTTATTATATACATTAATGTTTGCTTTTGTTCCGTCCCTACATGATAGCTGCTTTCCCTATGTTTCTTAGAAATCTTCTGAATCCTAACAATAACAATAACCAAAACAATATAACTAAAATTTGCAATATTCATTTTAGAAGTATTACATTGCTTTTTTCCATCAGGATAATAATACCTTATCTTTTGAGGTCCATGGTTTTGCTTTGTCAAAGGTTAAGAGTCAGCTTCTCAAAATCAATGTGCTTATAGCCATTTCAAACAGCTGTCTGCGGCAATCATTTTGCCAATTTCTAGGCAGGTGATATGTTCAGGACTGGAATCAAAAGGTCTTCAGAGAGATGAAAGAAAAATCTTTACTCTTCGTAGAAAATAGCTAAGGAAAAATAGAGAGGAATTGCTGCAGATCATGTACAAAATAAGATAAATAAGACTATGCATAGATTATACTATAAAAGTGGGAGAGAAGAGAATACTCAGAAGTCATATTCAGCAATTAACCTAATGCTTCATTTTTCTGATACCCCAATATAAGGGTTGTCACTCTGTAGATGACAGATTTTAAAAGAATTAATGGCATATCTAACAAATGTGATATATAATTGTGATAGATTTTGTGCTTTACCTTACCTTTCCAGTTATATGAAGTTAGAGGCCTACCTCTTGGACCACCACTGATCACAAAAACAGGGACTGCCTACTCTGTGGTGCTCCCTGAAATGAACAAAGGAGCCAGTCACACATCCACCCAGTAATTCAATTGTATGGGAGATCTGGAGCCAAAAACTGTGATGACTAGCCTCCGGCACTCCAGCTGTGGTAAAACTACAAGATGCACACTTGGCTGTTCTCAGAACTCCACAGAAATGAATGGAGCATGCTGGGAGTTGTAGTTTCACCACAGATGCAGTGCCGGAGGTTAGCCATCACTGGCCTAGAACCACCAGGGGGACCTTAAAGGGGTTCTCCAGGAATTAAGAAAATGAAAATACTTAAATATTACTTTAATGTAAATATATTCCTGAATACCTTTCATTAATTGTAATAGTTTTGTCTAGGGAGCAGTCTTCAGGGGAAATAAAATGGCCACTGTCCTATTGGTGCACACAAAATCTGTCCTAATTACAGAGCAGGACAATCACTTCAGAACACTGAGCTAAAGAGCTGCCTCATCCTCCTGTCTGCTCTGCTTGTCAGGGATTATGATCCTGAATACAGATGATTAAATCTTGAGCTCAATCTGTGGGATGGAGCTCATACGGATACATAAAGTACAGAGAGGAGGTGAGGTTAATGAGCAGCAGCTCATGTATGTAGTCTCCATTTCCACAGTCTGTCCTATCAGTCCTCTCTTTACTTCATGTCTCCTCTTGAACTCCATTCCTACAGAGATTCAGCGGAAGTACTTATTATCTGTATTCAGAATCATAATCCCTGACAAGTAGAGCAGAGAGGAGGATGAGGCAGCTCTTTACCTCAGTGTTGTGAAGTAACTTGTCCTCCTGTGTGATTAGGACAGGTACTGTGTGTACTAATAGGGGATTTCTAGTGTGATAACTCACATAACGCCACATATAGTAAACAATGTTTTAAAGATGTCTGACCATTACTGCTCTCTACTCCCATCCCATCTTCTACTTACCCATCAGCGGGTAGCAGGTCACAACCTGCTGACACCCATTAAAACAACAGGGAATATTCACATTTTAGACTATGTTCACATCTGCACTAGTGATTCTGTTCACAGCGTCCGTTGCAGATTCCATCATATTTGTTGGAAAGGTAGCACATCATGCACCAGTATTTTTTTTCTGTTAAAATGGAGAAAACCATGACAGAAACAGAAATAGACCCTATTATGAGTCATTTGGATTTCCCGGGTATTTGACACATCTGTCAGAGCTTGAACTGTGTTTTTCTGCTTTTATGACAAAAAAAAGTGTTGATGTTAATGTATGTTTTTTTTTTTTACATTTTGTACTCTTATCTTTAATAGTAAAATCTGCACAATTATAGTCTATAAACAGTGACTGGTTAATGCACCATCCTTTAAAATGGCTTTCAGATTCATGCAAATATTACCAGGAATGGCTTTTTAAATTGCTGTGTTAACTTTGCCAAGCTTTTAAAAGCAACTAATTAATACATTTTAGTTAATGAGAAGCAGTAACTATTTCTTGCAACCCTTTAATTTTCATGGATGAAATAATGAACAGTTGCACAGCAATGAAATATTGAACAATTGCCAAAAGCAACTGATTGCCGAACTCACCATGAGAACTGACTATTAGTATTATTCAACTGGGAAATACAATCTGACTTGATGCTGTAGGCTCCAGGCTATTCCTGTCAGTCACGGCAAGCTAAAATCTTTTTTCCTACATTTTCTGTTTTTCAATGATGTGCCAAGTGTAGACACAGGCTTTAGATTGTTAGCAGGTTCTTCTGAACTTGGATTGTGTGTGTACAACAAAAAAGCGAGAGGAAGAAAGGATGACATCACCGCTTTGGCGTGCAGCAGAGAACTGGTATCCGTGATACAGTGCATGGCTGTTATTTAAATTGACAATAAAGAATACCCTGCATCATTAGGATGACATTGTTTTAGCTCATATCATCCTGCCTTTGTAAAAGATGGAACTTTTGGCTAAGTCACAGCGTCATATTACTAATGCTGCAGCACTGCTTTTATATCACAAGTGTTGAGTCTGGTGTAGCAGAGCCTATGTGACTTTCAGAAAATGTTTTTGAAAATCCAGCCCAGAATGAATAAACAAAACCAACAAGATATGTAAGAACTTGAAGCGACCAAAGTGTGAAGAAAAAAAACAAGAAACTTTCTACAGTATTTACTTAGTTCAGTATGCTCCTAGGCAGGTATAAAGTATGTTATGGGGTAATACTTTAGTTGCATTGTGATGTATTTTCTGTGTATTTGGATATATAACATGGTCTTTAAGTGGAAAACATTTGGGGGCATTTTTTTTCTGAAATGCTTGTATTTTTGGGTAAAACAAAACATGTTCTGTAATTTGGTTTAGTTAAATATTGTCATCTTTTTGTCTTCCACAGCCTGCATGTATTGTCTTACATTGCAGGTTACTCTGTCCTGTTCAGTGTGAAATCCACCAAACAAGCTTTCTGAGCTTAGTCTATAGCCCCTCTCTCTGCTCTCCTGAACACAAATGTAAGGTGACATCTTTGCAACCAAATAAAAAAAAGGTGAATGAAAAGGGATTAAAATTTATGATTGTTCAGGAGATCAGAGAGAGGAAAGAGCAGCCTGCAAAGTCTGAGAACACATGCTGGGGGCCAGAAGGCAAACTGTTTCTTAATAAACTGTATTTCAAGAAGTAACTTTTAGCTAAACATAAAATATATGTCAAGACACCCTGTTCTTTGAGAGCAGCAACATGGACAGATACAATGGACAGGAGGGGACCTATTGACTTCTATGGGAGATTTTTCTAGACATGCTCTGTGACCTGTGTAGAGGTCTTTGTACAAGAAAGGAGTAGATAAGCTGTGATATCACCTATTGGGAATAGTAGATCTTGTGTTAAAGACTAAACTTCAGACAGAACGGCCCACAAACAAACAGCAACTGACAACCGCTGCAGTAAAGGCCTGGCTGTCACGGACATACCGAGACATACGGGCATCCCGGCGACAGTGAGTGGCAGGAGATCTGTGAGACTGGCAACACATGGTTTGATCTGACAGGTTTTCCTTGTGGATCAATAGGCGTCTGTGTTGTTTCTGGTAATGGGCACACCCCTTGCCTCCAGGTGTTTCTTATGTGGTCATTTAAACGTCCTTATTTATAGTTGCTTCTCCCACTATGCTGTGCGGTTTATAGCTTCTGTGCCTGTGGATTGTTTTTTGTTGGATCTCGGCTGAGTTCCTGGTGCTTCCATAACCTCTTTGAAGTTAAGTCTTTCCTTTCCCTTTTGTATTTTGTTTGGTTTCTGTATATTGCATTTCCCTATTGTTTGTATTAGGCATGAAGTAGACTCTTGTTCGTCCTTCCTTTTGAAGGAACAGGTAGTCTCGTCCCTGCCATTAGTACCAGGGTTCTATAGGGATAGATATGACTCTAGGTATTTCTGCGTATGAACTCACCTACCTTTGGGGTCTGTTCATACTGGTAGTCAGTCAGGATTTTGGTTAAGGTTTTCACTAGGAGGTGTCCATCTTCCTTCCCTAGTTCTCAGGCCTGATTCCCTGTCCCCCCCTTCCATCCTATGCTCAGTGTGGGGTTTCCTTCCCACACTAAAGCATGACACTGGCAGAGCATTAAAAAGTAGGAACCACAGCGTCTGGTGATGTCCATGAGTTCAAGACTTCAGGCAGTCATTGCCAACAAAGGGTTTTCAACCAAGTATTAGAATATTTAATTTTTTTACTATTATTTAATTTGTCCAATTATTTTTGAGCTCCTGAAATGAAGGGATTGAGTTTAAAAATGCTTTAGTTCCGTTATTATGCAACCACTTTGTTCAACCCACTGAATTAAAGCTTAAAGTCTGAACTTTAACTGCATCTTAATAGTTTTTTTTCCAAATCCATTGTGGTAATGTACAGAACAAAGATTTGAAAAATATTGTCATTGTCCAAATATATATGGACCTAACTGTCTGTTTTACCCTCTACAGTGGCATCACCCTAGTGCAGTTACCTCTTGTTGGCCTGTGTAAAGCCTCACCATTTTTTACCTTGATATGATATACCTATCTATCGGCTTAGGTTTCAGTCCTCCTTCCTCATTTGCTCTGTTCAGCTCTATGGGATGGATGTTATATTTACACAAATCTTCCAAGCTTTTGAGAACTTGAAATGTAGAATGTCTATGATTAAGTGAATAGGCCCAGGGTGTTATTGTACAGAGACTGGATTATGAGATGTGACCTGTGTTGTCATATATAAGTGTTTGATACTAAGTTGACTATTCTTGATACGGTCTACCTGATGCAGCAGCTTGAAAGCTACATCATTTGTACCTTAGTCTATATTTTACCTCTGCGGTGTACAGCTATGACTGTAATAAAGGGCTCTTTATTCTGTTCATTGGTACACACATGCATGCACATTGCTTTTATTTTCTTCTTCAGAATGTATTGATCACATCTAGTTTATAATAATATTGGCCTATACTTCAGATAGCGAAGGTGTTGTAATCTCAGTGACAGGCAGTGTAATAATCTAAATTATAGTGTTTTACCCCTGTATCTATCTAATGGAACCTAAGGATAATAGTAGGGTTTTATAGAGAAATATCCAGTGTTTGCAGAGGTTTCTTGGAAACGATGGTAAAATATAAGTGCATAGTGAAATTCATCCTGCAGCCTTCCGAAATTCATTTTCTAGTATTCCGTGTCTGCTAAAATATCTGTAGAGAATTCATCATAAGTACGTGATGTAAGAAATTTTCCTCCTACCACAGCATCTGCTTGCTTAGTGTTAGTAATGCTAAATCAGCACAGTGCTTCTCTTTGTAATTTTAGTATTAAAGGGGTATTCAAAATATTCTACAGTCCAGATCTGAATACTTTTGCAATTGTATGTAATAAAAAATGTTGTACAGCCACTGAGTTATTGAATAAAATTTGTCTGTATAGCGCCACCTGCTGTTTTTTTTAGTATTATTATTTCTTTGACCTGCTGACTGAGAAGGCCGCACATGCTCAGTTTCATCCTTCAACTGCCTCCTGAGCTGTGATAGGGAGATCATGGACACGCCCCCTTAGCTGGAGCAGAAAAGGAGATTGCCATGACAATCCTATCGGTTTTATTACTTAAGGGGGTTATCCTATGACTAATGTAAAAAATTTAAATCAGACATCATATGGTACATGACAACCTCTTTCTAACAAAGCTAGGACCAGCTCTGTACCTCACATGGATCTAGAGATCTCCTCATTCATTTCTTTGCTAGATTTATATCAAGCTGCCTATGGAGATTAAAATATCTATGTTATGAGATAATCATCCCAGTTACAAATCGTATTGTTCTTCAATTCTATTTATGTTGAATACTAGGTTTTGTTGCCAAATACCTGGCAGCCACATTGGAAATGCGCCACAGTTGTCAAACAGAAGTAGCTTTTTAAATCTGCTGTATTCTGGTGTTTCTTATGAAAAAATTATGACTACAATTTACAAAAATTACCTATGCAGTATAGGATGGATTGGCTTTATTTGCATTTTTAAATTAAGTAATTATTAGAATTTCTTAAATTATTGTATGTTCGTGTTGCAACGATATGTGTTCAAGTAACCATACACTTTAATGACAGTATATAAGAAATCTGCTAATTCCATATGATTTATACACCTAAAAATGTAACATTCTTCAAATTCATAGAGAAGATATTCTTAGTGTCTTATGTAGAAAGATACTGAATAGATGAATATTGGAAAAGTTTTCAGAATATTACTACACTTTATAGAGATATTCCATTTCATATACCACTGTACCATCCATGGTAAAGAGAATATTATCATGAATTATAGTAACAAGCAAAGTGTGCTGTAGCCAGCAGTTCTATTCATCCACTGTGGGATTCACAAAAGCAGCTTTTATTTAAAATGTACAGCAATTTTAATGAAATGTAGCATTCTTCCCATAAATGACATATGGCAAGCAATAAGAAATATTATGTGTTCCTTGAGTTGTGCTAATTTCTGAACCGTTATTATGATTATTTTCAGAGGATCAAATTCCCCGTGGTTTTCCTACTATTGATATGGGCCCCCAATTGAAAGTGGTGGAGCGCACACGAACAGCCACCATGTTATGTGCAGCCAGTGGAAACCCAGACCCTGAAATAAGTTGGTTTAAAGACTACCTACCTGTTGATACAAGCAACAGTAATGGACGCATAAAGCAGCTACGATCAGGTAAGGGATCACAGGTGCTAACCCTAAACGTTTTTACTTTCTCTCTCACTTTATTTCTTGCTTTAATTATAGGTAAAGACTTCTCTTCCTACTTCCTTTCTCTCGTCTAATTCATGTCTGCGGTGTAGTCATTGCCTATTCCAAAGTCTACTTGTGTGCGAGTGTGTGTGTTCCTCAGCTTGTGTTTACTCCTCATTCCCCACTGCTGTGACTGTACTTCAATATCTTTCATTTATTTTATCGCTTTAATGCGCTACTTGAAAGATCCATCCCTCTATCTTTTTTTTTATTTTTACTTTCTACTTTAATTTCAACAACCCTTCTTCAACATTGCAGTACAATCAGAAATTAGACGGAGTATATATTCCCCTCAACAAACCAGTCAACCAACTTTCTTTGTTTTACTCTTTAATATAACTCAACGCAACCGCAAAAAAATCCATCTGGTTTAGTTAGGTGGATTAGTAATGCATTGGGAAGACTATTCCTGCTACTCCCTGACAAGAAATCTAATAAAATTATGATTTCTTGTGTAAGTTATAAGGAAGCCTGTTCTGTCTGTCAAGTTCTTGTCCCATAGTTGTCCTGATACTTCCTCAGTAATTTTCTCCACTCTTGGATACATAGCAAACCCTTTTATTTGCAAACTTGCAAGGCCGCCTTCACACATAAAAAACCCAGTGAAAGCACAATGAAAGCATTTATTAAAATTGATGTCTATGAGAGTTCTTGTCCTCAAAAATGCAACCCACAGGGGTATATTACTTTTTGAAAGAACACAGGGTAAAAAGCATTAAAGACTTACCACAAACCAAAACAGTAATGTGGAACATGATACTTTTCTATTCACTAACAGCAAAGTGGTAAAAAATAAGTCTGGAAAATAAAAAAATAAAAATTACACCAAAAACATCTCTTAACGATGTGTGTGAATCAAGCTTACGGGCAACTTTTTAGTGTTTAATACAGGTGGCAGTATCATTAATACTTTGCTGGCAACCTTCCCAATAAAGAGTACTAAAATTATATTTCTCAACAAATATAATAGTTTAGAAATGGACCAGCACAAACGTAATATAATTTTATTTCTCAAATTGTCTGGCTTTTTGAACCGTCCTGTGCTGTTCAAACCATCTTGTTTAGTGCCTACCTGATTGTTGTCAGCAGAACCTGTGTATAGTATGAAGTCTAAATTATTATAAAAATGTAATATAGCTTTATAGATCTTTAAAAGTGACAACAGATACAGAATATAATCATTTTTTATGCTGTCTTTCTTCTCTCCATATTTTAATCTACAGAATCCATTGGTAAGTGCTTAGTCCTCCAGCGCACTTCTCCCCCCACAAGTTTCCATACTTAGACAAGCCCTAGTATTCTAAATACTGCTAAAATGCATGGCATGCATTTTACTACTACCAGCTAGTGTAGTCACGATACCTTTGTAGTGGTGCACACACCTTCACAAAACAATTGTTGTTGTATCAAACCTAGCCAACACCTGTGCTCAAGGAATTGTCCTTTAGCTTCACTGATCCTAAAGTAGATGTTGTACCTTGCCCTTTACCACAATGTTTGTCATCAAATGCCCTTCACAGAGCTTTTTGATCAAGATGAGCATTACTCCCTAAATGCATTATGAATAGTAAGAACAACCTCCAAATTTTTTTTAAATATACAAATTATAATATCCCCCTATTACTTGATATTCCTGTACTAGTTAGTGGAGTTCAGTGCCATTTTGGGTCCTTGGCTCTTTATCACACAGTGCAATAGCACTTAGGACCTTTTACCTTTATTCAATATATTCCTGTTATCCTTTTCTATTTTGTAAATCTGATTGATTCTTCTTCCAAATCCTAAACCTCCTTCTTCTGGTACTAATGATTCTTCTTTCTAATCTTATTTGCATTCATATTATCCACCCAGGTGGTACACCAATAAGAGGTAAGACTAAGAACTAAGAGTCACAGAATGATCTTATGCATTCTTTTTTTGTATTTCCATTATACTTGTATCTGTTTTTTATCATTTAAAATATCTTTTTTTTTTATTAGTTTACTACTTGATCATGTGTCTTATTCATCTCTTTTATTTTATTTACTACAACAATTTTAGTTTGTGATATGCTTCAAAGAAAGCATATCAAGGTCTTTTGGCCAAAGCCCAGTCACAGCTTTCCATGTGTCCCTCTTTTTTTCTTCTTTTTCTTCTTCTTTTTTTTTTTTTCTTTTTTTTTTTTTGTCCGACTGATTGGAGAGGAAAAAAAAATCATTTTTTCTTCCTTAGCTGTTCATGTTCTGGACCTATGCCACTTGGTCTAGGGAACAGTTGAAGACATGCAGATGGCAACCAGGAGTCAACTTTTTGATCTTGTATTTCACAGATGTTTTTGGTTTTGGTCTTGTAACTGTTCTTCTATTTTTCTTCTTTTTTTGCAATTTTTTCTTGTAGCAAAATTCAAAATAAACTTGACGTTTTCCTCTTGCAAATTCACATACTGTAATTGTTTTTCCCTACTGAAATTTCTTGAACTTCTTCATTAACTTTTTGGATCATCGGTTCTCCAGGTGCTGGAAACAACAGGTTTATGACTTTCTATTTTAGTGATATGTTTATAGAAATGTTTTTTCAGTACACTGACTCAATGTTTACAGCTCTTCTTGTGTTTTTTTTTTTTTTTTGTTCTTTTTCTTCTTCTTTTTTTTTTTTTTTTTTTTTCTTGGGTTTTGTGACACCACACTGCTAATCCCACCTGTGGATTTGATGGGTGTCTTAGGGGCCTACTGTGGACCTCAAGCAGTGATTGGTTGGCTTCTTCTGGTCTTGGCAGTAGCCATGGTTTTATATATTTTATTTTCTAATTCAGCTGCTCTTTGTTTTCCAGCATACATTTCTTAGCTTGTAAGTTGTGTCAAACTGTCTTTCTTTATAACCTGCATGTCTTAAACAAAGATGTGTTTCTTTAATGAAATCACAATATATTTTTAGTTATGGAAAAATTATAAAACAATATATATTTTTGTCTTTTTACTTTTTGTGCCATGCAGCATTTTTGTGCTAGCTGTTCAGTTTGGCTTTACAAAAATGTGAAACATTTTGGCTCACCAAAATTTTAAAATTTCTAAACTGTATCATAGTTAGTTTATTTTTACAAATTATTTTAACTTATTTATATGAAAAATTATTAAATTGACCAATGACAAAATATATAATATTTTGTTATATTTCAAAGCCACACTTCCTTGAAGCAGTTTCACTCATTTCCATTTTAATTAAATTTTAACAATTAATTTACATAAAAATAAATGCTTGTTGTATATGTGTTTTGTTTTCTTACTTAAAAGTAACAAGGGATAAACTGAAATGTTTAATTTACCATTGCATTACTTTTTATCTGTAGTCTTTAGCAAGAATCGACGTTGATTGGACCTTCCAATTCAGGGATTTCTGTGTTACAAATGGCAAATTGTGGATATCTGGAAATAGCAGAACCCTATCTGACTCTTTGCTTGGCTGTGTATTTTATATCTGGACAGGTGCACTACAAATTGAGCAGAGTGAAGAAGCTGACCAGGGAAAATATGAGTGTGTTGCAACCAACAGTGCTGGGACACGGTATTCGGCTCCGGCAAATCTATATGTAAGAGGTAGGAATGACAAACCCCAGTGTCTACATTTTGTGGGCAATGGGGCTATTATTTTCAGGCTGTTCGCAGTTACTGTTATCACAATACAAAATTGGACAACAACTGACTCAGTAATTGTGGAAAATGTAAGAATATGTAGGTCATTACCTGAGGGTTGTAAGTATTTTACGTTTCAACTTCTTTTTTTTTTCTTTCTTGCATTTAGTTGCGTGCATTACATTTACTTTTGGGGAGCTGTAATTTTTTTTTAAAAGTCTTTATTTGTTCCTATACTTGTTAATCCTGAATTTATAGTTTGATGTTCTCCTGAATTGAAGATAACATTGAAAGCGCCAAGATGGATACAAATACTGATATTGCTTTAGTGTTTGTCGTGGATAACACTCTAACCTTAAACAGCATTATAAACATAATTGTATATTCATCTCACTTATTTTACTACTATCCTTCTATCTTTGTATTTCTGTTTCATTAATTTTACATATTTAATGGTAAATGTTATCCCTTCCACTACAGTAATGAACTGACTATTCCCTTAAATGACAGTAGCTCTTCCTATAAATGAATGAATTATGATGATACAGATGGCTGTGAACAATGGTCACTGTGCATTGCAACGCACAGCAAATGTATCTTTGATTTTGAGGCATGGCTTCATATGGATGGTTAGTGTTTTCTTGCTCATGTAGCTTCCTGCACAGACCAGAATTTGCAATTCCAACCTATGTATGGAAAGCGATGGGTAATACCTTAGTGTCAGCTCATTTCTGTAGTGTTAACAGTATTAGGAACATATTATTAAAAAAAATATGTCAAGTTACTACAACACAGAGATCTTTTACCGAAAAAAAAAAAACTCTTCCATAACAAAAAAAGATAAATAGCTAGCTATTGTTTCTAAGCTGGAAAAATGCGGATATTGAAGATTAGAGAGGTATAACAAGTAAAAGATGTTCAAAAAGCAGTTGAAAGCCTTGATATGGCCTTTTTACTCTCTCTGTGTTTCCCTTGTTTTTCTCCTTTCCTCATTTCATTGTGTTCTGCATCAAACCCCTACATCCCTCAGAGCTGCGAGAAGGTTGGTGTGTTTTTTACTTTTTACCCACCTTTACAAAAATATTAATTCAACAATAACAAAGAATACAAATGAAATGAATGTAGCTGCATTGTAAATTTTTTTTAGTTTTTTTTTATTCATTTTTTCTTACGTTTAGTGTAAACTTTTGGCAATGGATGCTCTAGTTTGGCTTCTTATGCTTGCTGTAATCAATCTGTGGTGCATGTGAGAATGATCGAGTGCATGGCAACCTCGGATATGACGACTCTTCTTTTGTTTATTAAATGCCTGCCTATACTACTGGTTTGTTATGCACAGTAATGATAGATGGCATATCGGTTGGGCATGGGAGAGCACTGTATTGTGACGACTAAATTCAAGCTATACTAGAACTGTATCTTTGCATGTGTAGTTATTGCTTGTCTCGTATGTAAATAATGTGCTTGCTTTGTCTCCCTACACCCCTGCCTGCCGTACCTTCCACAAGACCATTAAACAATAGCCTCTTCAATTATTCACTCATAGGTGCACATTTATGGAAGTGTCTAAAAGAAAAGCTGCTATTGTTGTCCATAGCAGCCAATCACAGCACAGCTTCTATTTCGTACTCTCCTCTTGAACAATGATAGCTGTGATGTGATTGGTTGATATGAGCAACAAAGACATTTTCATAAATCTGCTCTACAGAATCACATTTGAGAAATTTATCCCTTGATTTCTATAACATGGCACTAACTAGTTAATTATCTGTAACTGGGACTTGGAAACACTGCACGTTAAATGATTATTTCATAACAAGTAGAGTTACACCTAAAAGTAGGCATCTCTTTTAATGTTTTTCTCTACATCATCATGGCATAATGCCTGATCCCTTTACTTTTTTTTTTTACATAATTAGAATGGCTTATTGCAAAGAAAAAAAAAGATTTTCACTTCTAATGTGGTATATAGTCTTTTTGGATCTGCAGAATGTCATTTCAAACATGTTGCTACCATACTGGTCATAATATGGTTGTAGCCTCTAATAATTAGCATTAGACTGCTAAATGTTACTTTATGATTGGTTGCATTTGGCGGTGTTATATCAAGCTTGCACCATTCTACTTTGTCATTAAATAATCCAAGACTTTATGCACTACATTTCTGATTATGTAATACTGTTGGTAGGCACACTTTAATGCAGGGATCACAATTTATAAATTCATTATATATATATATATATATATATATATATATATATATATATATACAGTACAGACCAAAAGTTTGGACACACCTTCTCATTCAAAAGAGTTTTCTTTACTTTCATGACTATGAAGGCATCAAAACTATGAATTAACACATGTGAATATATACATAACAAACAAGTGTGAAACAACTGAAAATATGTCATATTCTAGGTTCTTCAAAGTAGCCACCTTTTGCTTTGATTACTGCTTTGCACACTCTTGGCATTCTCTTGATGAGCTTCAAGAGATAGTCCCCTGAAAATGTCTTCCAACAGTCTTGAAGGAGTTCCCAGAGATGCTTAGCACTTGTTGGCCCTTTTGCCTTCACTCTGCGGTCCAGCTCAACCCCAATACCATCTCGATTGGGTTCAGGTCCGGTGTCTGTGGAGGCCAGGTCATCTGGCGCAGCACCCCATCACTCTCCTTCATGGTCCAAATAGCCCTTACTTTCAAAGTTTTCCCATTTTTTTTCGGCTGACTGACTGACCTTCATTTCTTAAAGTAATGATGGCCACTAGTTTTTCTTTACTTAGCTGCTTTTTTCTTGCCATAATACAAATTCTAACAGTCTATTCAGTAGGACTATCAGCTGTGTATCCACTGACTTCTCCTCAACGCAACTCATGGTCCCCAACCCCCATTTATAAGGCAAGAATCCCACTTATTAAAACCTGACAGGGCACACCTGTGAAGTGAAAACCATTTCAGGGGACTACCTTTTGAAGCTCATCAAGAGAATGCCAAGAGTGTGCAAAGCCGTAATCAAAGCAAAAGGTGGCTACTTTGAAGAACCTAGAATATGACATATTTTCAGTTGTTTCACACTTGTTTGTTATGTATATAATTCCACATGTGATAATCATAGTTTTGATGCCTTCAGTGTGAATCTACAATTTTCATAGTCATGAAAATAAAGAAAACTCTTTGAATGAGAAGGTTGTGTCCAAACTTTTGGTCTGTACTATTATTAAACAATGTAATATTAAAAAAGGCAGTAAAAGTCCTAACTCTATTATAACCAAAGATGACTACCAATAATGTAGACTGAGTACATACAGGTGAAACTCAAAAATTTGAATATTGAGTAAGTTCATTTATTTCAGTAATGCAGCTTAAAAGGTGAAACTAACATATCAGATAGACTCATTACATGCAAAGCAAGATTTTTCAAGCCTTTATTTGTTATAATTTGGATGATTATGGTTTACAGCTTATGAAACCTCAAAGTCACAATTTTGAGGTACCCTTTTCTCAGGGGGTATGGATTAATTAGCTGACTAGAGTGTGACACTTTGAGCCTAGAATATTGAACCTTTTCACAAAATTCTAGTTTTAAGCTGCTTTAATGCAATTCCTTTTAACCTTGTATTACTGAAATAAATGGACTTTTGCACGATATTCACATTTTTCGAGTTTCACCATGTATATACCTATGCATGAATGTCAGTGGTCAGTGCTGTTTAGATTAATCTAAACAGATGCTGAATTCTAAATCATTGGATCTTCATCTTTGGTTATAATAGCATTAGGAATTTTACTGTATATATGTATGAATTGCCTTTTTAATATTACATTTTTAATAATAAATATATATATATATAGCTGAAAAATAGAGCAGCACTCCAAGATTGCGGTAAAAAAAGGGTATGTATTTATTCACCCATAAGTGACGCGACAATTCGGCTCCAACATAAAGCCTTTCTCAAGCCTTGAGGCTTGAGAAAGGCTTCATTGTTGGAGCCGAAACATTGCGTTACTTATGGGTGAATAAATACATTCCTTTTTTTACCGCAATCTTGGATTGCTGCTCTATTTTTCAGAAATACATTTTGGGTAAGCCTCTCATTTGAGCTAGCACCCACTTCCATTATTGGTTAGTGCTGCCATATTTTCACATATATATATATATATATATATATATATTATATACAGTACAGACCAAAAGTTTGGACACACCTTCTCATTCAAAGAGTTTTCTTTATTTTCATGAAAATTGTAGATTCACACTGAAGGCATGAAAACTATGAATTAACACATGTGGAATTATATACATAACAAACAAGTGTGAAACAACTGAAAATATGTCATATTGTAGGTTCTTCAAAGTAGCCACCTTTTGCTTTGATTACTGCTTTGCAACACTCTTGGCATTCTCTGATGAGCTTCAAGAGGTAGTCCCCTGAAATGTTTTCACTTCACAGGTGTGCCCTGTCAGGTTTAATAAGTGGGATTTCTTGCCTTATAAATGGGGTTGGGACCATCAGCTGCGTTGAGGAGAAGTCAGGTGGATACACAGCTGATAGTTCCTACTGAATAGACTGTTAGAATTTGTATTATGGCAAGAAAAAAGCAGCTAAGTAAAGAAAAATGAGTGGCCATCATTACTTTAAGAAATTAGGAAAACTTTGAAAGTAAGGGCTATTTGACCATGAAGGAGAGTGATGGGGGTGCTGCACCAGATGACCTGGCCTCCACAGTCACCGGACCTGAACCCAATCGAGATGGTTTGGGGTGAGCTGGACCGCAGAGTTGAAGGCAAAAGGGCCAACAAGTGCTAAGCATCTCTTGGAACTCCTTCAAGACTGTTGGAAAACCATTTCAGGGGACTACCTCTTGAAGCTCTATCAAGAGAATGCCAAGAGTGTGCAAAGCAGTAATACAAAGCAAAAGGTGGCTACTTTGAAGAACCTAGAATATTACATATTTTCAGTTGTTTCACACATTGTTTGTTATGTATATAATTCCATGTGTTAATTCATAGTTTTGATGCCTTCATAGTCATGAAAATAAAGAAAACTCTTTGAATGAGATGGTGTGTCCAAACTTTTGGTCTGTACTGTATATATATAAAATTTATTTATAAATTGTGATTCCTGCATGAAAGTGGGCCTACCAACAGTATTACATTTTGTCCAGTGACATTTTTGGCAGTGGGTAAACCAGTGGCTAGTGCCCTTAATCCATTGGATCCTGAAGGGTGAGCAACCTACATTTGTGGCATTGAATAAATAAAAATGGTGTGTATCCATAGCTAAAGTGCCCAAGGCTTCCTGTCCCATACTATTAAACATATGGCAGAAGTACAATTGGCCAACTATATGGGTATGTTGACACATATCGGATCTGACATGAACTTTGGCATCAATTCTGTGCCAAATCAGCATCAAATTCTACAACAATCAACAAGGCCAGCACAAACACATTAACATGCAACAGAAATTTTCCGGTGTGGATTTTGACATCATAATACAAAAAATCAAGTGTGGAAATAAGTTGTGTGCTTATTATTTTGGGCAGAATTGCTGGAAATTAACCCCTTTGGACTAATCCTAGTTTGGATCTGCTGCAAACCCCTCAACACATCTGCAGCATATCCACGGGCCGAAATTTAAATTTAAGCCTCAGATTTCTGCAGTGATTTTTTTTTCCTTCAAAATACTCTACATCCGACATGTGTGAATATATACCTATGTCAGATTTTCCTTGATATGGTCTTTATTCCTATGTGCTGATGACAGGCCAAAAGGCACACGAGGCTATAAAATAAAAAAATAATCTAAAATTCAAAAAATATATATGTAAATATGACAAATGTAGTCATGTTAGAAACGTGCCATGATGACTGAATATTATTATACTGTGATATAACAACACAAGAGTTGAATATTTGAAAGCAGGAATATTTGTGTCTTTTTGCTTACTAGTCTAGATTCCGCAAATGCTTGTTGAAAATACAATTAACCTCCTAGTTGACACCCTAATTTCATAGCAGATTTCTTTCTTGCTATTAATCCAGTAGCTGTTGCTTTACCTAGAATTTGTATGTAACTAAACTCTGAATGTTCCCCTGCCATACTCCTCTTTTCAGCACACTCACAACCATAGTGACATTTTAACAAACTTCAGCCTAATCTAATATTCCCCCCCTTGTGTTCTCCTCCTTATTTCAAAATCCCAACTTTTTAGTTGTCTATAACCCCTCTGTCCCCTTCTATTGTTTCAGTGCAGATATACAGGATATCAGACAGACAGAGAAAAAAAAAAACAGAAAAAAAAACATACATTTAATTTCTATGTAACATATTTTTATAAATTTCCAAAGCATGGTTGCCTAGACCTCAGTCATTTGCTTGCATGCATGACCCAGTCCAGTACTGAACTGCTTTGTCTCGTTTACTATAGTGAAACGTTGCTCTCTATATTTTGGTATCTGTTTAGTATATAAGATCTTTAGGTTGCCTTCAGTCTGAAATCTGAAAGTGAGTCGTTACTTTCAGTGCGTTGTAGATGAGCACCAGGACTGTGATGTGACAATGTGGCCAGTCACATAAAATCACATCAACTGGGGGCACTCAGCACTTGAGGCTGTGTAACACGAGCATGCTGGCAATTCACCAGTTCTTTTATTGAATATGTATGTATATATATAAAGTACCATATATACATATGTATTTGCATGGTGTGTTTGTGTTTGTTCAGTAGTTGGTAAATTGCTGGGCCTGATAGGTGTAAGTAAATGTATGTTACATGTTTTGAATCAAAATGTTGCATTTAGAAAAGTCAATGTGTATGCCCTAGCTGTATACCTTATCAATGTGATACAAATAGTTTTCTTCGACCATGTCTTTGTACTGTGCATGTCCTCAGAACAATGACTTCTCCATTGGTTGTGTTGTGCTTATTTTCTCCTTTCTTATTTTGATCAGTTCGGTTCGGAAATGCTCCCAGGTTTTCTATCCCTCCCACAAATCATGAGATCATGCCTGGAGGAAGTGTCAATATTACTTGCGTTGCTGTCGGGTCACAATGCCCTATGTGAAATGGATGTTGGGTGCTGAAGATTTGACTCCAGAGGATGATATGCCAATTGGCAGAATGTACTGGAGCTTACAGATGTCAGGCAGTCGGCTAATTATACATGTGTTGCAATGTCTACTCTTGGTGTTATAGAAGCAATAGCACAGATAACTGTTAAAGGTAAGAGCTTCATTAGTGTCTTAACATTCTGATTTGGTTTCCATGTATATATAGGACATGTTTAGCCAAGATATTATTATTTATTGCGGTGTGCTATACATTTACATTGTAATCATTTATTATTTGAACGACCATATACAATTAATGTTTTCAGTCAGTCATATAGTTTGCTAGTTATTGCCAGCTGCCTGAAATGGCACTTAAAGTGATCTTTATTAGTTTTGCTAAAACTCTATACATTTACTTCTCTAATGGGCTCTATACAAATGAGTGTATTGTCAGCCAAACCACAAACTAGAAACCGCTGGTTTGGCCAACAATCTAAAGTATATTTGAGCGCTCCAACCCTCCCTAACAGATGATGTTGGGGAGAAGGATCAGATGATTTTTCGCCCAATCCTTTTGTCCTCCTAGAAGATAAGCCACCACCAGAAGTGTTTGGCAGCAGCTTCCTCTTCCATTTCCATTGACAACACATACACACTCGTCCAAACCTGAATGTGTATGGGGGAAGTCGGGAGGTGATTGCTGTCGGCCAACAGCTATTAAATGTGTATGGACGTCCTAAAAGGATTGCAAAAAGAGAGTGACAATATCTCTCAATAAAATACCTAATACCTAGCTCAAACTATCCTATTTCCCAGAACATTACAAGGACTCTCACAGAAAAAAGTTGCTTACACATGAACTGTGCTTTGGTGATCCATGCACATCGATTTCTCTTAACCCCTTCAACCACCGTGACCGTAATGGTACATCATGGTGGTTGAGGGAATGTATGGAGCGAGCTTCTAAGGTGAGGCTCCCTCTGCCTTCTGATCGGAGCCCCTGCAGTGAAATTGAGGGGCTCCGATTGGTTACCATGGCAGCCTGGACACTTCTGAAGCTTCCCAGGCTGCCATGGTAAGCTCGCTGCTAGCTGTGCATAAACTACAGCTCAGCAGGGAGCGTTGTCAAAATCCTACTCACCCTAAATTTCCTATTAGGGTGAATAGGACAAGGGATCAAAAGTTCCAGTTTCTAGCCCCCTAAGGGGGTTAAAAGTTGTTACTGTAGAAAAAATAATAATTATATTATATTATATATTTATATATATATAATATATATAGTTATATAAATAAAAAATATATTTTAATCATTTCTGTGCGGTGATCACCATAGCAGAAAGAAAATAAAACCACATAATTCGCTATTTTTTGTCACCTTTCCCAAAAGAAATTCAATACCAGTGATGAAAAAGTTGTATGTGCACCAAATGTAAAAAAGACTGCAATATAAAAAAGTTATGTCAGAAAATGACAATGCAAAGAAACTTATTTAAAGGGCTTCTGTCACCCCGCAAAAGTCATTATTTAATTTTTTGGATAGTTCATTCCTTTTAGCGCGATATAGGAGAATATAATGGTATTACATACTTTCATGCGCCGTTTCTTTAGAAAACGAAGTTTTATAATATGTAAATGCGGTCTCTACCAGCAAGTAGGGCGTCTACTTGCTGGTAGCCGCAGCAGAAAACCGCCCCCCTCGCCGTGTTGATTGACAGGGCCAGCCGTGATCTCCTCCTCCGGCCGGCCCTGTCAGTAGTTCAAATCGTGCGCCTCTGTTCAATCGGCGCAGGCGCTCTGAGATGAGGAGGCTCGTCTCCTCAGAACTCCCTCAGTGCGCCTGCGCCGATGACATCACGAAAGAGAAGACGTCATCGGCGCAGGGCACTGAGGGAGTTCTGAGGAGACGAGCCTCCTCATCTCAGAGCGCCTGCGCGATAGAACAGAGGCGCGCGATTTTTGAACTACTGACGGGCCGGCCGGAGGAGGAGATCACGGCTGGCCCTGTCAATCAACACGGCGGGGGCGGTTTTCTGCTGCGGCTACCAGCAAGTAGACGCCCTACTTGCTGGTAGAGACCGCATTTACATATTATAAAACTTCGTTTTCTAAAGAAACGGCCGCATTAAAGTAAGTAATACCATTATATTCTCCTATATCGCGCTATAAGGAATGTAACTATCCAAAAAAAAAAAAATGACTTTTGCGGGGTGACAGAAGCCCTTTAAAGGTTTTTATTGTTTTGGTGGCAAAAACAAAACAAAACCTGTATGAGTTTGGTATTGCCGAATTTGTATTGAGCCACAGAATAAGGATGTCATGTCATTTTTAGTTTTTTTTTATTTAACCCCACAAAGATTTTTTTTCCCGTTTTCCAATAAGAGACTTGGTAAATAAAATGGTGCCCCTAAAAAATACGACTTGTCCCATAAAAAATAAGCTCTCATATGGCTATATGAACAGAAAATGTAAAAAGTTATGGCTATTGGAACGTGGGGAGGAAAAAATGAAAATGCAAAAGCGGTTCTTAAGGGGTTGATATTAGCACCCATGAACATGCAGCAGTTAGACGGGTGTTATAGAAATGTGTTGTGTGGTTACGAGATTGTTATTTTGAGCTAGGCATTGTAGATTAGTACAGTTAATTGTGGGTATTCTAGCCTGATAGGGTCAGTTAGACCAGTGAATGTTGAGTTTAGCAAGAAATAATAAAGAATATTTGTGATCAATTTTTCAAGCAATTTCCAAGTAATTTTGGATGAAATTTCTGTTATTGCCTTTTGAGTGTGTTTTGATTATTTCTATTATAAAACACTTTAAGAACTTTAAAAACTAAAAAAGTCTGTATGTTGTTTTTATTCAAATGGAATAAAAAACTTGTCACCATGAAAATGCAGTGCAATCTGCAGGCAGCATGTGCTAGAGTAGGATGAGCTCAGCATATATATAATTTAGAGGAAAAGATTCAGTATAACTTGTAATTCATACATTTAAATCTCTGCTCATTCTGCACTTAGCAGTCATGTGGACGGTCCTACTCAGAGAGTAATGCTATCTCTGCATAACTAAAGATACAGAGGAGGCTGTCAATCAGTACCCATATGACTCCTAAGCATAGAAAAAGCCAAGGTATAAATCTCGTCCTATAGACTATATATCAATCTGCTCAGCTCCTCCTGCTCTATAACATGCTGTCTTCCTATTGCACTGCATTTTCATCATGATAATTTCCTTTTAAGTGTTCCTAACATTCAAAATTATCTTGATTACTGTTTAACAAGACCAACAGGTTGATCACTTATCCAGGGTGTTTGCCAATTAGGGTGGTCCCATTACTAGTCATTACATTGTTTCTGATCTTTCTATTATTACGTCTTAATGTACAGCTTTTGTGTACTTTAATTACATAATAGCTTTGAATAAATGAAGCATAATTTGTCAAGTTCTTTAGCAACATCACAAAAATACAAATTTTCTTTAATTACCATTTATTTTAGCTAAGCAATAGACAGTGTTATTTATGTCAGAAAGTCTTTTTGATACATTGCCTTTTATACTATCAAATGCGTTGACCAAGGCTTACACATTATTTCTAGTTTAGAAAGAATATTGTATTTAATCTAGTATTCCAATTTTATTATAGCCTTACCAAGGCCTCCTGGAACTCCTGTGGTGACAGAAAGCACTGCTACAAGTATCACGCTAACCTGGGATTCTGGAAATCCTGAGCCTGTAACATATTATATAATCCAGCACAAACCGAAGAGTTCTGAAGAACAGTATAAAGAAATTGATGGTGTAGCTACAACACGGTATAGTGTTGCTGGCCTTAGTCCTTATTCGGAGTACGAATTCAGAGTGGTTGCTGTAAACAACATAGGACGTGGCCCACCCAGTGAGGCAGTTACCACAAGGACTTCAGAACAAGCCCCATCTAGTGCTCCTCGAAATGTGCAGGCACGAATGCTGAGCTCAACCACTATATTGGTTCAATGGGAAGAACCTGAGGAACCCAATGGACAAATACAGGGCTATAGAGTTTATTATACTATGGACCCAACCCAACATATTAATAGTTGGACAAAATATAATGTAGCCGATAGTCAAATACCACTATAGGAAACTTGGTGCCTCAAAAAACGTACTCGGTGAAGGTCTTAGCCTTTACTTCAGTTGGGGATGGACCATTATCTAATGAAATTCAAGTCATCACACAGACAGGAGGTAGGTTAAGCATTTTTTCATTGGTAAATGTCTTACGTTTTACTTCGATGAAGTTTAAACTTCTCTACATTCATCTTATAATTGAAATAATACATTATTGAAAATAAAGACCTCTGGTAGACTAGTATAAAGAAAAACAGGATGCTATTGATCAACCAAGGAATCTTGCATAAACTATCCTTAATTAAATTATACATTTACAGTATACCTTCAAGGAACATTACAAAACATTCAAGAACTTATTGCCCTTATTTAAATCTTTGTTTCATTATATCAAACAATCCCTCTATAAAATAAATAAAAATAACATAAGCCATAAAATGCAGGGAAGGGAGTAATAAAATATCAATACAACTAATTTAATACCCAGCTTGATTGTCAAATATTACAGAAAGACCTAGATAAACTGGCAGCACGGGCAAGAACAAGGAAGATGAATTTTACTGTTAATAAAGGTAAAGTAATGCACAAGGGCCACAGTAATCACAAGGCTACATACACTTGAAATGGAGTAAAATTTTGAATAACAGAAAAAGAAAAGGACCATATTCTGGTTACAGTTAAGCTAAGCAGAAGTACTTAATGTCAGGCAGTAGTTGCAAAAGAAAAAAAGATATTAGGATGTCTAAAAAGAGAGATAAACAACTGTGATTCCAATATAATATTACCCCTTTGTAAACCCTTTGAATGTGGGGTTCAGTTTTGGTACTGATACTAAAATGGATATAGGAGAGCTAAAAGGGTTCAGAGGCTGGTGAACAGATTATTAAATGGCATGGAAGGTCTTTTTTTATAATAAAAGGCTTAAAAATTGGGCTTATTCAGTTTAGAAAAAAGATGCCTTAGAGGTGATCTCATTTACATGTGTAAATTCATGTATGGTTTGTACAAAGAACTGGTACATAATTTATTCATTCCAAGGACAAAGGACCAAGGGACATTCATTGCACGTGGAGAAAAAGTGATTTAGACATCAGTACAGGAAATAATTCTTTGTTTAGAGTAGTGAAACTATGGTATGCCCTACTCCAGTGCAGGTTGTAATGGCAGATACCATGTCAACATTTAAAAAAGGGTTAGACGCTTATGTAATAGCAAACAGCATTGAGTGTTAGAATTAATCTAGCAATTGATGATGTATTATAGATCTGAGAAAGGCTGAACTTAATGGATATATGCCTTTTTCCCCCCAAACTATGTAACTACACAGTGCTAATATTTTAATGTAGTGTAAATGAATCAGAAATGGTGTTCAGAACAATAACTCATCATCAAAAAAAGTCATACAAGCTAATCTATATACTTATATACTTACACACAGTACATACCAAGGTTTCTACAAAACATGGGTCTCTTGATGGGTCTTAAGGAAAAAATGCATTTTCTTTTCTTTTTTATGTCTTTGCATTTTTGTTTTTTTCATAGAAAGTGTTTTTTTTTGTAAACTGTAAAAATACAACAACGTTCTAACTCCCTATGAAAGTGTCTATTGTATGTGTGAGAGATATAGGGAATAGAATAATTAAATTAGATTGTTAAAGGGAACCTGTCAGCACCAAAATGGCCCTTACAGCTGATGCCCTCTGGTTTCTAATGATGTGTTTGTCTAAGTCGTTCAGTGGGCATGATTGCTGTAAAAGAACTTTTATTCCCTCACATTCTGTATGCAAATGAGGATTTTGAAGTCAATGGGGCAGCATCTTTCACACTTGAAGTCAATCTAACCACGCCCCTTCCCACCTCTTCACAATTCCTTCTTGAGATCGTGTGCAAGTACATATGTGAATGGTCTCTGGCACGAGATTTCAAGAAGGAATTGTGCATGAAGAAAATGAAAAAGCTCATCTATCAAACTGGAAGGGGCGCGGCAAACTTGATTTCAAACGTGAAAGCTCCTGCCTCCTTGACTTCAAAATACTCACTTCCATACAGCCTGCGAGGAATAAAAGTTGTTTTACAGCAATCATGCCCATCTGACGACTTAGACAAACACATAATTGGAAACCATGTGGCATCCACTATAAGGTACTGCAGGCAGTTTAGGGACCATATTGGTGCTGACATGTTCCCTTTAAGTCCACTTGGAACACAGACTTAATTTGTAGTGCAAGTGCTTTGGAATATGTTGACTATGTGTCAAGCTAGGGGTAACTCCTATGACATCTGAAAAATCTTCTGGTCGCATATATATAATAGGCTTACTCTTGTTTTTAACTCTATAGATATCCTTGTCAATTGCTGAGCTACTGGACCAGGAAGTCTGCACTAAAGCACCTTTATTTCTTGAGCATACACATTTGCTCATTGACACATATTCTTTTGAAAATGTAAGCAATCCATTCATGGTTGTTTGGATTGATAGTTATAGATAGTTATGTTGGATTGCTTTCTCTATAATTAAAATTCTGTCAAGGTATGGAGTATGTGTAGCCGAAGGGAAAGTATATCATGTCTGTGAAACAAGCCTATAAGTAGGTGTGGTGGCGTGTGTAGAGATGAGTAAATTAGATAGGAGCCCCATTAGAGGCAGGACTAATGTGAGCGTGACAATCTCTGTACATATGTTGTGGACTATTTGGTGCTATTTAAGCAAGGGAAATAAATGAAGCATTTATTTCTGCAGTTCCCAGTCAACCACTAAACTTCAAAGCAGAAGCAGAGTCAGAAACAAGTATACTACTGTCCTGGACTCCGCCACGTTCTGACACAATATCCCGCTACAGGCTGTATTATAAAGAAGGGGATCATGCAGAGAGGTAAATTGTGGATTCTGGATTATCAGATACTTTGGAGTATTGTATAAACACCAATAATAAATAAAATGAAGCATTATTATTAATTTAATTAGTTGGTAAAATTTTCACACATTTCAGTTTAACAAAGGCGTAGAGAACATAGTAATGGCCTCAGTGTGCAGAAAAAGGTCAAATGAATTAAAGATCACATCGTGGAGGCTATATGGACAGAGGTTATTCCTGAACTATATAAATGTCATAAGTATGACATACAATAAAATCTATTGCATTAGATATTTTCTTCTTATTTATTCTTTAACACTCTAAGATAGTGGAAAGATTGTAATCCATAGAGTAATCTTTCACTTTAGGCCTCATGCACACGACCGTTGAGTGCATCCGTGGCCGTTGTGCCGTTTTCCCGTTTTTTTTTTTGCGGACCCATTGACTTTCAATGGGTCCGTGAAAGATCGGAAAATGCACCGTTTTGACAGCCGCATCCGTGATCCTGTTTCCTGTCCGTCAAAAAATATGACCTGTCCTATTTTTTTGCCGGACAACAGTTCGCGGACACATTCAAGTCAATGGGTCCGTGAAAGAACACGGATCTCACACAGATTGGCATCCGCGTCCGTGATCGTGGCCGTAGGTTACTTTCATACAGACGGATCCGAAGATCCGTCTGCATAAAAGCTTTTTCAGAGCTGAGTTTTCACTTCGTGAAAACTCATATCCGACAGTATATTCTAACACAGAGGCTTTCCCATAGTGAATAGTTAGAATATACTACGAACTGTGTACATGACTGCTGCCTGGCAGCACCCGATCTCTTGCAGGGGGCTGTGATCCGCACAATTAACCCCTCAGGTGCTGCACCTAAAGGGTTAATTGTGCATATCATAGCCCCCTATAAGAGATCAGGGGCTGCCAGGCAGCAGGGGCAGACCCCCCTCCCTCCCCAGTTTTAATTTCATTGGTGGCCAGTGCGGCCCCCCCCCCCCCCCCCATCGCCCCCCCCCCCCCCCCCCCCCCCCCCCCTCCCCCCTCCCTCCCTATTGTATTATTTTCATTGGTGGCACAGTGTGCGGCCCCCCCTCCCTCCCTCTATTGTATTATTTTCATTGGTGGCACAGTGTGCGGCCCCCCCTCCCTCCCTCTATTGTATTATTTTCATTGGGTGGCCAGTGTGCGGCCGCCCCCCCTTCCTCCCTCTATTGTATTATTTTCATTGGTGGCCAGTGTGCGGGGCCCCCCTCCCTCCTCTATGTATTATTTTCATTGTGGCACATGTGTGCGGCCTCCCCTCTCCCCCCCGATCATTGGTGGCAGCGGAGAGTTCCGATCGAGTCCCAGTTTAATCGCTGGGGCTCCGATCAGTAACCATGGCAACCAGGACGCTACTGCAGTCCTGGTTGCCATGGTTACTTAGCAATATTAGAAGCATCATACTTACCTGCGTGCGCCGTCTGTGACCGGCCGGAGCTCCTCCTACTGGTAAGTGACAGATCATTAAGTAATGCGCCGCACAGACCTGTCACTTACCAGTAGGATGAGCTCCTGGCCGTCACAGACAGCGCAGAAGGTAAGTATGATGCTTCTAATATTGCTAAGTAACCATGGCAACCAGGACTGCAGTAACGTCCCTGGTTGCCATGGTTACCGATCGGAGCCCCAGTGATTAAACTGGGACTCCGATCGGAACTCTCCGCTGCCACCAATGATCGAGGGGGGGGGAGAGGGGAGGCCCGCACACTGTGCCACCAATGAAAATAATACAATATAGGGAGGGGGGCCGCACACTGGCCACCAATGAAAATAATACAATAGAGGGGAGGGAGGGGGGCCGCACACTGGCCACCAATGAAATTAATACAATAGAGGGAGGGAGGGGGCCGAGGGGGGTCTGCCCCCTGCTGCCTGGCACCCCTGATCTCTTACAGGGGACTATGATACGCACAATTAACCCCCCTCAGGTGCGGCACATGAGGGGTTAATTGTGCGGATTACAACCCCCTGTAAGAGATCGGGTGCTGCCAGGCAGCAGGGGGCAGTCATGTACACAGTTCTTAGTATATTCTAACTTGAAGCGTCCCCATCACCATGGGAACGCCTCTGTGTTCGAATATACTCTCGGATCTGAGTTTCACGATCTAACTCATATCCGACAGTATATTCTAACATAGAGGCGTTCCCATCGGATTAGAGAAAACTCTGATCCGATGGTATAATAGGGACTCCTGACTTTACATTGAAAGTCAATGGGGGACGGATCCGTTTGCAATTGCACCATATTGTGTCAACGTCAAACGAATCCGTCCCCATTGACTTGCATTGTAAGTCAGGACGGATCCGTTGGCTCCGCACGGCCAGGCGGACTACCAAAACGACTTTTTCTTCATGTCCGTGGATCCTCCAAAAATCAAGGAAGACCCACGGAAGAAAAAACGGTCAGGGATCACGGACCCTACGGACCCCGTTTTTGCGGACCTTAAAAAAAACGGTCGTGTGCATGAGCCTTAAAGGGGTTGTACAGAATTAATAAAATACTTTGCCGCGTCCTTTTAGAAACAGAGCCACACCTGGATTCATGGGGTTGCCTCTGGAATTGCAACCCATTTCCTTTGAAGTGGATGGAGCTGGTGCTACAATGCCTTTTCACAACAGGTGGACAGATATAGTGCTGTTCTTGGAAGAAAGCAGCAATGTTTTTCTAATTCTTGACAACTCCTTTAAGATCACCTTCCAATATACTGCCTTTATTAGTTCTACTAGAAGTTCTGAATTAATTGCTATTAGGCCTTCAGTAAGGGTACAGAGGGGTGGTAACAAGTTGGGGTGTACCTGCACAGACTCTAATCCCCAACTGGATTACCACCCCTCTGTATCCTTACTGAAGGCTAATAGCAATTCATTCAGAACTTCTAGTAGAAATAATAAAGGAATGGCACAACATAGAGTCATAAGAAGAGATGCTCCAGAATTGTTATTACATGGAGAATGCAGGAAGCTATGAAGACATGTCAGAAGTGGTGAAAGGTCTTTTTTTAAAGAAATTTACCACTGATGGTTAGCATCGTCTGGTTTCATCTAAGCAGTTCTTATTTTTTTTACTTTTGATTCCATTTTCTTCAGCAGTCTGTCAACATTGATCCAGCTACATCATTTCGACTGCAAAGCCTGAAGCCAAACACTTTGTATTACTTCCGATTAGCTGCTGAGGCTTTACTAGGCCTTTGTGCTTCAACAACCGAAATCTCAGCCAAAACCCTACAGTTCAAGTAGGTCTCTTTCTGAATATTATATTCAACTAGATAACCCCTGATAAGAGAGAATTCTGTGTTGTTAGATATGTTTGTTTAATATTGATGAAGGAACTGCAGATAAAGTGTACTGAAATTATGTAGCAAAAAAAACATTATTTCTTGAAAGCAAAAAAAATCATAAAATGTTTGCTAATTTTCCATATTAGTCCTCTTTGAAGCAATGAAGTTTGGCCACAAAACTGAATTTTTTTCAAATAATTTAGTCGTTGTCATTAACTTTTAGGGTAGCATGAGATTAATAAAACCTTGCAAAATAGAGAGGGTCCCAAATCCATATCTGTTCATCAGAATTCTTAGTTATTCTTATTGCTAAGTATTCATTTCGCAATTCAAATGTGGAAAATATGATCAACTATCTAAAGGATTGACTGAGGTAATTAAAAATCTCTGACACCCCCGAATTCTGTAAAATAAAAAAAAAATTATGGTATACTTACCTCTTTCTCCTCGGCCGTTCTCCTTGCTGTCCGACCGTCCTGCACTGCTTGTTTACAGACTGCAGTGGTGAGTGCTGAGGACAGTGGCCATATACTTACATATCACCGCTGCATCTCCAATGGACCAGCCTGCAAAGTGTAGAAATGGTGCCAGATAAAGGGGTAAGTACACCATCATTTGGGGCATGTCCAAGATTTTTTTTATTATCTTCAGACAACTCCTCGGAGTCTTGCTATATTTTTTACACTTTGAAAACATCTAGGATGGCAAGTAATGTAACTAGTCTAAGGGTCTGCATCTGCACTGCACTCTTTATGGCAGCACAGATATCCCAACGGTTTGGTGTTCTGGACCTGTAGGCAACTCTGTGAGCTGACATGACGTATGGTGCTTTTGTAAGGCAAGAAAACACAGTACTCAACAGCAAAGCTTTCTCCTGGACATATCAGAGTAGATGGTGAGGTGGCAGCAATACAAGATCCTGGTTCCACAGCACTCCATGTACTAAACAGGTATTTGGAGTGTGCTTGTAAGTACCATGCCTCTCCCTTCAAAGCAATATCCCTAGGTCAAAACTTCATTTGTAGGTCAGAGCTTTTAAACTTCATTGCTTTTTGCTTTGTTGTCATAGATTGAATTATATGTGTTTCAGACCAAAGCAAAATATTCAAACTTCTAACTGGTATTTTAACAGCATTTTATTCAAGCTTGGGTGGGTTATTCGAGACTGTCCCCGTGTTGAGTATAGATATAAAGTTCTAACATTGGTGTGGTATTATACCATCCATATACAGTATATCTTATTTTAATGTCAATATACAGTATGTCTTGGAGTGGAGGGATCAAGCTTTTTGTTAAAAAATAATAATATATATATTATATATATATATATATATATATATATATATATATATATATATCTTCATCTGAAGCTTAACCATATTAATAATAATAACAACACCTATAATAGTCTTGAGCTGGTATAGCAACTGATGGCTTTTGGTAAGTACAAGTAAAAGTCCAAACCAACAATGCTGTTCTCGCTTGGGGTAGGTAAACTTTTGTATTAGATTTTCATTACATAAATGAGTTTGCATGCTTATCATAGCTCCAGTCAGTGTTCACTTACAAAAGAAAATCTTATTTGGGATTCAGCATATCTAGAGCAAGAAGTTTTATGTCAAAGTTTTGTTCTTACTATATATTTTCCGTCTGGTTGGCACTTAAGGCATGTTTTAATATGCAGTATTTTTAAAAAAAATCCAAAAAGCTTAGATGACAGTATATTTAGACTTCTTAGGGAGGGTTCACACCACTGCTATATATTTCCATTGTTCTGCTCCATCAGAGGAGCAGAATAACAAAAATAATGGAGGTGCGGTATTTGCATAAAACTGAGAAAAACGTAGCTTGAACAGACTCCATTGACTACAATTAAGTCAGTTCAGTTTCCGTTCAGGACTCCTGTTTTTTTTTTTTTTTTTTTTTTACCGGAGATTCCAGTCTTTTAGACAGAATCTGCACCAGATTCCTGAATGGAGCTTCCAACAAAGATGTGAACGAGCCCTTAGTCAATTGGGTATGTTTTCCTTTTTTAAACATTTGACATGCATTAATTGCAACCAACAAAAATGTGGTTAAATTATTGTTGAAGGCCATATTTCTGTGCAGGTAGGTAACTTTACAGTCAGGCTTCACAGTCAATATTGTATGTCCCCATACACCCTGTCTTGGTTGTTCATTATGTTTTATTTTTCATTAAGTCTATTCATTTAACAAGCCAAGGTACATTTTGTTCCCTGAATTATTTAGTTTTGTTTGTCGTTCAGTTGCCCATTTAGTTATTTTTTGGTTTTGGTTTTTATTTGGTTTTTTCCCTTTTCTTCCTCATTTTTATTTTAATTTTTGGATCATATCTACCCTTATACTTCAACCTCCCAGTAATGCTATTCTGAAATCAGAGCCATCAGCTCCTCCACAAGACATACGATGTAAAAGCCAAAGCTCTACCAGCATCTTGGTAAGTTGGCCCCCTCCCACCACCAGAGGACAAACAGAATGGAGCTATCACATCATATTCCATCCATTATTCTGCCCTTGATGAGAAGATAACAAGCCCCATGAAATTGGCAGGCATTTCCTCAGACACTAGGCAATACCTTTTGGAACAACTGGAAAAATGGACTCAATACCATATCTCTATGATTGCTTACACTGATGTTGGACCGGCCCTGAAAGTTCTTCAATATTGGTTCGGACAGATGAAGATGGTATGTTTCCCTCCTCTCAATCAATTTCTTCTATCTGTTCCTTCAATCCAAGCTCTTTTTAGCCACTGAATAAAGAGATTTTTTACATTCTCAATTTGGTGTTTTTACACCAAATTTTCCTACATTCACAATTCAATTTTTATGCTATCATTTTCCTCTGCAAACCGGGAAAACTTTTATTCTTGTTTCCTCCTATTTTTCTACTTTCTTGTTTTTTTGTTCTTGTTTTTATTTCTTGTAGCTTTTTTCAATTCTTGCTCTAATCTTGGCATTTCGATGTCTTGGAAATGTCTCAATCCGTTCTTTCCTCTTGTATATTTCTTTATTACTTTTTTGTAGAAACTGACTCTCAGTTTCCTCATTTTATTTGTCTTGTGTTTTGTGACTAGTGTACAATAAGAAAAAAAGATGAAGGCTCGATAATGTGGTTATATTTTTTACAGTAAATCCAGTCATTTTTAAAGCATTTTGTTTTTTGTCTTATTATTTGTATCAGTACAACCTTTCAGTGTAAGAGCTTTGAATTTTCAAAGCATCTTCCTTGGCTTTTTAACATTTTGACAGTTTTTCTCTTTCTCTGATACCCTTTTTTTTCTTCCATTTTTGCATCAGTCATGTTTTTTGATCTTTTCAGTAAAAGCTAGAAAATAATTGTTTGAATTTTTACTGTTTGATATCACAATCTTTTTATTCAGTGGGTGGGACTAGTGACAATAATATTCTTTATCAAATGATGTTCTTCCAGTTCCTAGTGGTCCCTCCTCGCAAAGTCGAGGTAGAGGCTGTGAACTCGACATCTGTTAAAGTGTTCTGGCGCTCACTCTGTGTCTAACAAGCAACATGGCCAAATACGTGATATCATTGCATTATGTGAGGATGGAAAATGGAGAATCCAAAGGCCCGGCCCATGCTCAAGGGACGTTATGCTGGCTGATGCACAGGTAAATAAAAATTATATTTGTTACTGTTACACTGTAGCCTAAGAAGTGTGAGTGTTGTTGCTCCTAGTTACATAGTGAACACTAGTTATTTGTAAGTTATTATTTTTTGGAGATGAAGGAGACTTGTATTATGCATTTAGTTGGGATAGTTTATTGCTGCCTGATCTATTGTGAAGGACAGAGTGTAATTTCAATAGATCCAAGTATGTCATAAACTGATATCAAGCCCCCTTAAAGGGAACCTTTTACAATGAAAATGCAGGAGAGCTGAGATTATATACATATGTTTTTGTGGAAAAAGAGTCAGTAAAACATATTTATTCATGAAGCCTCTCCTATTTCTGAACTCAGCAGCTATTTGGGCTGTCCTTAAACGGAACCTGTCATGTGGATTTTTGATTATAATCTAACTAATTAATACAATCATTAACTACTAAAAAGTGCCTTAGATGTATTCACTTACTGGTGTGACAGATGGTTACCTCATAATATACACACAAAGATGGCCAACATGCCACATGCTAATGAGCTGATTTGAGTCCAGTAAGTCCAGCGTTTATTTAATTCAGGAGCTATAGCCACTCCCCTGCCCACCTGCTGCTGATTTATATGGAAAATAACTGTCAAACAGCAGCAGTAGGCGGGGAGAGTCAGGAGCTCATGAATATTCATGACTCATCATATCAGCTGGAGCTTTTCAATACAAGATGTTGGCAGATTGACTGGGTCAATTAAAGAAAGTGACCCAGCATTTTGCTAAGAGAATCAGTCACTTATTTATGTTGCCCTTTAGCTAGGACACCATAAAACTGGTGACAGGTTCCCTTTAAGTGACTTGCTGTCTTCCCTGTATAAGTATGTATACATAAACAGCTTTCCGTCATTGATAAGATGGCCCATTTGGCTATTGATTCAAAAAGAGCAGAGATTTTCATGAATAAATTACATGGTTTGATAACTCATTTCCCATAAAACTATATATCATATACAGTACAGACCAAAAGTTTGGACACACCTTCTCATTCAAAAGAGTTTTCTTTATTTCATGACTATGAAGGCATCAAAACTATGAATTAACACATGTGGAATTATATACATAACAAACAAGTTTGAAACAACTTAAAATATGTCATATTCTAGGTTCTTCAAACTAGCCACCTTTTGCTTTGATTACTGCTTTGCACACTCTTGGCATTCTCTTGATGAGCTTCAAGAGGTAGTCCCCTGAAATGGTCTTCAACAGTCTTGAAGGAGTTCCCAGAGATGCTTAGCACTTGTTGGCCCTTTTGCCCTTCACTCTGCGCGGTCCAGCTCACCCCAAACCATCTCGATTGGGTTCAGGTCCGGTGACTGTGGAGGCCAGGTCATTTGGCGCAGCAACCCCATCACTCTCCTTCATGGTCAAATAGCCCTTACTTTCAAAGTTTCTCCAATTTTATCGGCTGACTGACTGACCTTCATTTCTTAAATTAATGATGGCCACTAGTTTTTCTTTACTTAGCTGCTTTTTTCTTGCCATAATACAAATTCTAACAGTCTATTCAGTAGGACTATCAGCTGTGTATCCACCTGACTTCTCCTCAACGCAACTGATAGTCCCAACCCCATTTATAAGGCAAGAAATCCCACTTATTAAACCTGACAGGGCACACCTGTGAAGTGAAAACCATTTCAGGGGACTACCTCTTGAAGCTCATCAAGAGAATGCCAAGAGTGTGCAAAGCAGTAATCAAAGCAAAAGGTGGGCTACTTTGAAGAACCTAGAATATGACATATTTTCAGTTGTTTCACACTTGTTTGTTATGTATATAATTCCACATGTGTTAATTCATAGTTTTGATGCCTTCAGTGTGATCTACAATTTTCATAGTCATGAAAATAAAGAAAACTCTTTGAATGAGAAGGTGTGTCCAAACTTTGGTCTGTACTGTATGTACAAACCACTGTGCCTTTGGGAACAATGAAGGTAAGATGGCACTCACTGGAGGTCATGTCCCCTTCACTTTACTAATAAACCTGGCTCCCAAAAATCAGACTCCCACTGATTAAACCATGAGGCCATCAATGGTAATGGCCCCAATTAACATTGCAGAGGCGTTGCAGAGTGAGTGAATCCTAGAGGGCCACTCTAGTTTCCTTCTAGTTCATCCCAAATCCTAAGTTTCCAACCTGCCTTTCTTTTCTGACATTTTGTGAAAAACTAGGTCATTATTTGTTTGTATTAAAAGTATAAAATAGAGTTGCTGTGCATATAATCACACCTTCAATAAGGTATTATTTCACAGAAAGCCTATGATAAAAAGCTCAGTACCCATATAAAATAAGCTTTTGTTATGTTTAGCTGATAGATGTACTGTACATCCAGTGCATAAAGGCATTTGTTTGTGTATACTTTACTATTGATATTTTATGAAATGTTATCCAAGTGTTTCTACAATTTTATATAGGCAGCATATATGTGGCTTAAAGGGCATCTGTCAGCATATTTGTACCTATGATACTGGCTGATCTGTTGGGTGTGCACTTGGCAGCTGAAGGCATCTGTGTTGGTCCCATGGTTCATATACACTCACCTAAAGAATTATTAGGAACACCATACTAATACGGTGTTGGACCCCCTTTTGCCTCAGAACTGCCTTAATTTTACGTGGCATTGATTCAACAAGGTGCTGATAGCATTCTTTAGAAATGTTGGCCCATATTGATAGGATAGCATCTTGCAGTTGATGGAGATTTGAGGGATGCACATCCAGGGCACGAAGCTCCCGTTCCACCACATCCCAAAGATGCTCTATTGGGTTGAGATCTGGTGACTGTGGGGGCCATTTTAGTACAGTGAACTCATTGTCATGTTCAAGAAACCAATTTGAAATGATTCGAGCTTTGTGACATGGTGCATTATCCTGCTGGAAGTAGCCATCAGAGGATGGATACAGTGGGGGAAATAATATTTGACCCCTCACTTATTTTGTAAGTTTGTCCAATGACAAAGAAATGAAAAGTCTCAGAACAGTATCATTTTCAATGGTAGGTTTATTGTAACAGTGGCAGATAGCACATCAAAAGGAAAATCGAAAAAAATAACTTTAAATAAAAGATAGCAACTGATTGCATTTCATTGAGTGAAATAAGTATTTGAACCCCTACCAACCATTAAGAGTTCTGGCTCCCACAGAGTGGTTAGACACTTCTACTCAATTAGTCACCCTCATTAAGGACACCTGTCTTAACTAGTCACCTGTATAAAAGACACCTGTCCACAGAATCAATCAATCAAGCAGACTCCAAACTCTCCAACATGGGAAAGACCAAAGAGCTGTCCAAGGATGTCAGAGACAAAATTGTAGACCTGCACAAGGTTGGAATGGGCTACAAAACCATTAGCAAGAAGCTGGGAGAGAAGGTGACAACTGTTGGTGCGATTGTTCGAAAATGGAAGGAGCACAAAATGACCATCAATCGACCTCGCTCTGGGGCTCCACGCAAGATCTCACCTCGTGGGGTGTCAATGGTTCTGAGAAAGGTGAAAAAGCATCCTAGAACTACACGGGAGGAGTTAGTTAATGACCTCAAATTAGCAGGGACCACAGTCACCAAGAAAACCATTGGAAACACATTACACCGCAATGGATTAAAATCCTGCAGGGCTCGCAAGGTCCCCCTGCTCAGGAAGGCACATGTGCAGGCCCGTCTGAAGTTTGCCAATGAACACCTGAATGATTCAGAGAGTGACTGGGAGAAGGTGCTGTGGTCTGTTGAGACCAAAATAGAGCTCTTTGGCATTAACTCAACTCGCTGTGTTTGGAGGAAGAAAAATGCTGCCTATGACCCCCAAAACACCGTCCCCACCGTCAAGCATGGGGTGGAAACATTTTGCTTTGGGGGTGTTTTTCTGCTAAGGGCACAGGACAACTTATTCGCATAAACGGGAAAATGGACGGAGCCATGTATCGTGAAATCCTGAGCGACAACCTCCTTCCCTCTGCCAGGAAACTGAAAATGGGTCGTGATGGGTGTTCCAGCACGACAATGACCCAAAACATACAGCAAAGGCAACAAAGGAGTGGCTCAAGAAGAAGCACATTAAGGTCATGGAGTGGCCTAGTCAGTCTCCGACCTTAATCCAATCGAAAACCTATGGAGGGAGCTAAAGCTCAGAGTTGCACAGAGACAGACTCGAAACCTTAGGGATTTAGAGATGATCTGCAAAGAGGAGTGGACCAACATTCCTCCTAAAATGTGCGCAAACTTGGTCATCAATTACAAGAAACGTTTGACCTCTGTGCTTGCAAACAAGGGTTTTTCCACCAAGTATTAAGTCTTTTTTTGTTAGAGGGTTCAAATACTTATTTCACTCAATGAAATGCAAATCAGGTTGCTATCTTTTATTTAAAGTTATTTTTTCGATTTTCCTTTTGATGTGCTATCTGCCACTGTTACAATAAACCTACCATTGAAATGATACTGTTCTGAGACTTTTCATTTCTTTGTCATTGGACAAACTTACAAAATCAGTGAGGGGTCAAATAATTATTTCCCCCACTGTACATGTTCTCATTCTGTTTAGGCCAAATTCGGACTCTACCATTTGAATGTCTCAACAGAAATCGAGACTCATCAGACCAGGCAACATTTTTCGAGTCTTCAACAGTCCAATTTTGGTGAGCTTGTGCAAATTGTAGCCTCTTTTTCCTATTTGTAGTGGAGATGAGTGGTACCCGGTGGGGTCTTCTGCTGTTGTAGCCCATCCGCCTCAAGGTTGTGCGTGTTGTGGCTTCACAAATGCTTTGCTGCATACCTCGGTTGTAACGAGTGGTTATTTCAGTCAACGTTGCTCTTCTATCAGCTTGAATCAGTCGGCCCATTCTCTTCTGACCTCTAGCATCCACAAGGCATTTTTGCCCACAGGACTGCCGCATACTGGATGTTTTTCCCTTTTCACACCATTCTTTGTAAACCCTAGAAATGGTTGTGCGTGAAAATCCCAGTAACTGAACAGATGTCACGGATGGTGTACACGAAACAAGACAATGCAATATAATCAATGACTCACTGGATCCACAACTAAGGAACAAAAGGGAGAGCCCTGCATGGACCTGAAAGACTCTCCCTGACTGCTCAGCCTATGCGAACACCCCAAAGGTGAATGGTCGCATATCCACGTACCTCGACTATCTAACACCTGAAGACCCTACAATAGTGAGGGGACACGACCACCGGCTCCCTACACAGACATTGAGGGAGACAGGGTCACCTGGATCCAGCAAACAGAAAATCACAAATACATATACAGCACTTATCTTGCAGACGACTGGGAACTGGGAACAGCATGCACACACACTCCAGGAAGTTGTATAAGCCGCACACTACTGCATTATGGGGAGGAATTTAAAGGGAAGCAATCAGTCCAACTGCATGACAGCTGAGATAGGCTAACGAGGTGAGGAACTGAAACCAAAACAAGAAAACTCAAGGAGGAGGTTCTGAACGGTTTTCTGTCAGAGCTTCTCAGCTGTCTGGTTGTGGACAGTACCCCTCCCTCTACGAGTGGACTCCGGACACTCAAATCCCACCTTCTCAGGATGGGACCTATGGAAAGCCCTGATGAGACGAGTGGCCTTAATGTCCGTCACTGGGACCCACATCCTCTCCTCAGGACCATAACCTTCCCAATGAACGAGGTACTGGAGAGAACCGCGGACAAGACGAGAATCCACAATCCTAGAGACCTGAAATTCAAGATTCCCATCAACCATAATCGGAGGAGGAGGCAAAGGCGAGGGTACAATGGGTTTGAACATAAGGTTTCAATAAGGACTTATGAAAAACATTATGGATCTTCCAAGTCTGAGGAAGATCAAGACGGTAGGCAACAGGATTGATGACAGACAGGATCTTGTAAGGCCAAATAAACCTAGGACCCAACTTCCAGGAGGGAACCTTCAATTTGATATTCTTGGTAGACAACCACACCAGATCACCAACATTCAGGTTCGGACCAGGCACACGTCTCTTATCTGCCACACGCTTATATCTCTCACTCATGCTCTTTAGATTATCCTGAATCTTTTGCCAAATATATCACAAAGACGAGGAGAATCTGTCCTCATCAGGTAAACCAGAAGACCCCTCTCCCGAGAAAGTCCCAAACTGCGGATGAAACCCATATGCACCAAAAAATGGTGACTTATCAGAGGACTCCTGACGACGGTTATTTAAAGCAAACTCAGCAAGGGACAAAAAAGAAACACCAATCCTCCTGATTCTCCGCCACAAAATCAGCGCAGATATGTCTCCAGATTCTGATTGACGTGCTCTGTCTGGCCATTCGACTGCGGGTGGAAAGCAGAAGAGAATGACAACCGAACCCCCAAGCGAGAACAGAAAGCCTTCCAGAATCTGGAAACAAACTGCGTGCCCCTATCAGAGACTATGTCTGAAGGAATACCATGCAATTTGACAATGTGGTCAATAAATGCCTGCGCCAGCGTCTTAGCATTGGGCAAACCAGGAAAAGGGATGAAATGCACCATTTTGCTAAAACGGTCCACCACCACCAGAATCACAGTCTTCCCCGAGGAACGAGGCAGGTCCGTTATAAAGTCCATGGACAGATGTGTCCAAGGACGGGAAGGAATGGGTAAGGGAAGGAGAGGACCTGATGGCCGTGAATGAGGGACTTTGGCACGAGCGCAAGTCTCGCAGGCTGCCACAAAACCCTCAACCGACTTACGAAGCGCAGGCCACCAGAATCTCCGAGCAATGAGATCCAGTGTGGCTCTTGCCCCCGGGTGCCCAGCAAGGACCGTATCATGGTGTTCCTTAAAAATCTTGTGTCTCAAAGCGAGAGGCACAAACAACCTCCCAGGAGGACAAAGATCAGGAGCCTCTGACTGGGCTGCCTGCACCTCTGCCTCCAATTCAGGAAAAAGAGCAGAGACCACCACACCTTCAGCCAAAATGGGACCCGGGTCTTCAAAATTCCCACCTCCCGGAAAACAACGTGACAGGGCATCTGCCTTCACATTCTTAACCCCAGGGCGGAACGTGACAACAAAATTAAACCTTGAAAAGAACAAAGACCATCTGGCCTGTCTCGGGTTCAGACGCTTGGCTGACTCCAAGTAGGTCAGATTTTTATGGTCAGTAAACACGGTAATAGGGTGTCTGGCTCCCTCTAGCCAATGGCGCCATTCCTCAAAAGCCAACTTGATGGCCAACAATTCCCTATCTCCCACATCATAATTTCTCTCTGCGGAGGAGAGTTTCTTCGAGAAAAAAGGCACACGGTTGCCATTTGGCAGGAGAGGAACCCTGAGACAAGACCGCACCCACCCCTACCTCAGAAGCATCAACCTCAACTATGAAGGGTAACGAAATATCAGGTTGTACCAGGATGGGAGCGGAAGCAAAACTCTCCTTGATATTAGAAAAGGCCTTACGCGCCTCTACCGACCAGGAAGAAAAATCTACCCCCTTTCTGGTCATATCAGTGAGTGGTTTAACAACAGAGGAATAATTCAAAATAAACTTCCTGTAATAATTGGCAAAGCCCAAAAAACGCATCAGCGCCTTCTGATTCTCAGGAAGCTCCCACTCAAGCACAGCGCGGACCTTCTCGGGGTCCATGCGAAAACCAGAAGAGGAGAGAAGAAACCCAGAAATTGAATTCTGGAACCCGCAAACACCAACATTTTTCCAGTTTCGCGTATAATTTATTTCCCGCAGGATGAGCAAGACCTGACGTAGGTGTTCCTTATGAGTTTTGAAATCAGGAGAAAAAATCTAAATGTCATCCAAATACACTAATACAAATTGTTCCATTAAATGATAAAAAATGCTGTTCACGAAATGCTGAAAAACGGCTGGGGCATTCATCAACCCAAAAGGCATAACCAAATTCTCAAAATGGCCCTCAGGGGTATTGAAAGCCGTCTTCCATTCGTCTCCTTCTCTGACCCTGACCAGGTTGTATGCCCCTCTTAGGTCTAATTTGGAAAAGACTTTAGCCCCAACAACCTGGTTAAACAGGTCCGGGATCAGAGGAAGCGGATAAGGGTCACGAATAGTGATACTGTTCAGCTCCCTGAAATCCAGACAAGGTCTTAAAGAACCATCTTTTTTCTAACAAAGAAAAAACCAGCGGCAACAGGTGACTTCGAGGGTCGTATGTGTCCTTTTCTCAGACTCTCAGAGATATAAGCACGCATAGCGACCCTCTCAGGTTGGGAAAGATTGTATAAACGAGATTTAGGCAGCTTGGCGCCTGGATGAGATTAATAGGGCAATCGTACTCCCTGTGCGGAGCAAATCCTGAACTCCACTCTCAGAGAAGACATCCGAAAATTCAGAGAGGAAAGGTGGTACAGTCTTAACGCCACCCTAGCAGGCAGGACAAAACGGGAACTACAAGCAAACTGAAAACCTTTAATTTCCGCCTCAACCCTGCCAATAGTAACAGACAGAACATTTTTAAAAGATTTTTTCCTTTTTGTTTCTTTATTACTCCCAGAAGACTGCCTGAATCTCCTAGAGGGACAAACATTTGCCAAATGATTTATACCTCCACAACAAAAACAAACCCTCCCATGCGGGCTGAATCTTCTACTGTCAGAGGCAATCAACCCCAGCTGCATGGGCTCCTGCTCAGAAGGGGCTGACAGCGACTGAGACCCCTGCGCACCAGAATGAGACCGCTGCATTGTCCTGGACTGAGTATGACAGGAAGGAGAGATCTCTCCTCTCTCTCTAAGACGCCTGTCAATAGGAACGGCCTGAGACATAGCAGAATCCAAGGAGGTAGGTCTCTCATGAAAGGAAAATGCATCTTTCAATCCCTCTGAAAGACCATGGCAAAATTGACTTCGGAGTGCAGCATCATTCCAACCAGTATCAGCTGCCCATCTCCGAAATTCTGAGCAGTATATCTCTGCGGATTGTTTTACCCTGGCATAACAGACGTAGTCTAGACTCAGCCAGAGCAATACGATCCGGATCATCATATATCTGACCCAGGGCTAAAAATAATTAATCCACTGAACGGAGGGGCTGTGCCCCCTCCGGCAGCGAAAAGGCCCAGGACTGAGCGTTACCCCTGAGCAGCGATATAATGATCCCCACCCTCCGTTCCTCATCACCAGAAGAATGGGGAAGAAGGCGAAAATGGAGTTTGCAAGCCTCTCTAAAACGCACAAAATACTCACTACCCCCGGAGAACGTATCCGGGAGCGAGATCTTAGGCTCAGAACAAACTCCATGAACGCAAGCTGAACCGGTCACTTGAAACTGAGAAAAAGTCTTACGGAGATCAGCTACCTCCAATGAAAGACCCTGGAAACGTTCAGCCAAAAGTGAAACCGGATCCATGCTTGAGACGGTTTTGGCGGCTTATAATGTCACGGATGGTGTACAGGAAACAAGACAATGCAATATAATCAATGACTCACTGGATCCACAACTAAGGAACAAAAGGGAGAGCCCTGCATGGACCTGACAGACTCTCCCTGACTGCTCAGCCTATGCGAACACCCCAAAGGTGAATGGCCGCATATCCACGTACCTCGACTATCTAACACCTGAAGACCCAACAATAGTGAGGGGACACGACCACCGGCTCCCTACACAGGACACGGAGGGAGACAGGGTCACCTGGATCCAGCAAACAGAAAATCACAAATACATATACAGCACTTATCTTGCAGACGACTGGGAACTGGGAACAGCATGCACACACACTCCAGGAAGTTGTATAAGCCGCACACTACTGCATTATGGGGAGGAATTTAAAGGGAAGCAATCAGTCCAACTGCATGACAGCTGAGATAGGCTAACGAGGTGAGGAACTGAAACCAAAACAAGAAAACTCAAGGAGGAGGTTCTGAACGGTTTCTGTCAGAGCTTCTCAGCTGTCTGGTTGTGACAGCAGATTGTGAAATACTCAGACCGGCCCGTCTGGCACCAACAACCATGCCACGCTCAAAATGGCTTAAATCACCTTTCTTTCCCATTCTGACATTCAGTTTGGAGTTCAGGAGATTGTCTTGACCAGGACCACACCCCTAAATGCATTGAAGCAACTGCCATGTGATTGGTTGACTAGATAATTGCATTAATAAGAAATAGAATAGGTGTTCCTAATAATTCTTTAGGTGAGTGTATGTCCGCATTGATGAGAAAAATTATGTTTTAAATATATTCAAATGAGTCTCTAAGAGCAACGGTTGTGTTGCCTTTACTCCTAGATGCTCAGTTCTCTCTGCAACTGCTGCTCTCTCTCCACTTTGATTGACAGGACCAGGCATGATCACGTTTAGGCTACTTTCACACTAGCGTCGGGGCTCCGCTTGTGACCTCCGTTTGAAGAGTCTCACAAGCGGCCCTGAACGCATCCGTCCAGCTACTAATGCATTCTGAGTGGATGCGGATCCGCTCAGAATGCATCAGTCTGGCAGCGTTCAGCCTCCGCTCCGCTCAGCAAGCGGACACCTGAACGCTGCTTGCAGCGTTCGGGTGCCCGCCTGGCCGTGCGGAGGCAAACGGATCCATCCAGACTTACAATGTAAGTCAATGGGGACGGATCCGTTTGAATTTGACACTATATGGCTCAATTTTTAAACGGATCCGTCCTTCATTGACTTTCAATGTAAAGTCTGGACGGATCCGTCTGAAGCTACTTTCACACTTAGAATTTTTTCTACAATATAATGCAGACGGATCCGTTCTGAACGGATCCAAAGTCTGCATTATATGAGCGGATCCGTCTGGACAGACACCAGACGGATCCGCTCTGAACGCAAGTGTGAAAGTAGCCTTACACTGCCTGGCTCTGTCAATCAAAAGACTAATTTGCATATATCAAAACTAAATTTTTCTCAGAAAAACAGACACATACAGTCAGGTCCATAAATATTGGGACATCTACACAATTCTAACATTTTCGGCTCTATACACCACCACAATGGATTTGATATGAAACTAACAAGATGTGCTTTAACTGCAGACTGTCAGCTTTAATTTGAGGGTATTTACATCCAAATCAGGTGAACGGTGTAGGAATTACAACAGTTTGTATATGTGCCTCCCACTTCTAAAGGGACCAAAAGTAATGGGACAGAATACTAATCATAAACTTTCACTTTTTAATACTTGGTTGCAAATCCTTTGCAGTCAATTACAGCCTGAAGTCTGGAATGCATAGACATCACCAGACGCTGGGTTTCATCTCTGGTGATGCTCTGCCAGGCCTCTACTGCAACTGTCTTCAGTTCCTGCTTGTTTTTGGGGCATTTTCCATTCTGTTTTGTCTTCAGCAAGTGAAATGCATGCTCAATCGGATTCAGGTCAGGTGATTGACTTGTCCATTGCATAACATTCCACTTCTTTCCCTTAAAAAACTCTTTGGTTGCTTTTGCAGTATGCTGTGGGTCATTGTCCATCTGCACTGTGAAGCGCTGTCCAATGAGTTCTGAAGCATTTGGCTGAATATGAGCAGATAATATTGCCCGAAACACTTCAGAATTCATCCTGCTGCTTTTGTCAGCAGTCACATGATCAATAAATACAAGAAAACCAGTTCCATTGGCAGCCATACATGCCCACGCCATGATACTACCACCACCATGCTTCACGGATGAGGTGGTATGCTTAGGATCATGAGCAGTTCCTTTCATTCTCCATACTCTTCTCTTGCTATCACTCTGGTACAAGTTGATCTTGGACTCATCTGTCCATAAGATGTTGTTCCAGAACTATGAAGGCTTTTTTAGATGTCGTTTGGCAAACTCTAATCTGGCCTTCCTGTTTTTGAGGCTCACCAATGGTTTACATCTTGTGGTGAACCCTCTGTATTCACTCTGGTGAAGTCTTCTCTTGATTGTTGACTTTGACACAGATACACCTACCTCATGGAGAGTGTTCTTGATATGGCCAACTGTTGTGAAGGGTGTTTTCTTCAGCAGGGAAAGAATTCTTCGGTCATCCACCACAGTTGTTTTCCGTGGTCTTCCGGGTCTTTTGGTGTTGCTGAGCTCACCGGTGCATTCCTTCTGTTTAAGAATGTTCCAAACAGTTGTTTTGGCCACGCCTAATGTTTTTGCTATCTCTCTGATGGGTTTGTTTTGTTTTTTGAGCCTAATGATGGCTTGCTTCACTGATAGTGACAGCTCTTTGGATCTCATCTTTAAAGTTGACAGCAACAGATTCCAAATTCAAATAGCACACTTGAAATGAACTCTGGACCTTTTATCTGCTCATTGTAATTGGGATAATGAGGGAATAACACACACCTGGCCATGGAACAGCTGAGAAGCCAATTGTCCCATTACTTTTGGTCCCTTAACAAGTGGGAGGCACATATGCAAACTGATGTAATTCCTACACCGTTCACCTGATTTGGATGTAAATAGCCTCAAATAAAGCTTACAGTCTGCAGTTAAAGCACATCTTGTTCGTTTCATTTCAAATCCATTGTGGTGGTGTATAGAGTCAAAAATGTTAGAATTGTGTCGATGTCCCAATATTTATGGACCTGACTGTATGAGCATGATACCAACACAGATGCCTTCAGCTGCCAAGAACACATGGAACAGTTCAGCCAGTTTCATAGGTACAAATCTGCTGACTAATGCCCTTTAAGAAAATCATTTTTGTCCTCTGTTTTTATTTTTTTGTAATTATGCATCATTTTTATTTCGAGCAAACTAAACAGTCAAGTCAACACTTATACTGCATACACTTTCATTGTAGTTTTATTTGTATCAATATCGCGCCTTTAAAATGTTTTGCCTGGTACATTAATTTGAAATGGTTTTGTACGGTAACATTATAATATTGTAGAGAAATATCGTATTTGGAGAGAAAAGGAAAAATAAAATCTCTATAAATCAGAACCGCCAGCAATTGCTAGAATGAATGAGCCTATCATGAGGAGTAGCGTGTTTGCCAGGAGAGTTGGCAACAATCCAGTTAGCCAAAGTATTCAGAAACAAGCCTAGGGCAGCGAAATTGATCTTTGCCCTAGGTGAAAAAAGCCGCAGTAGAACTGTACCATTGTATTGATTGTTGTGCCATTACATTTTTTTGTTCGGAGACTTTCATATCCCTGAATTATGTTGACTGCTCTTACATTGAAATCAACAATGACCCTTTACCAGATTGTGCACCCTAGTCAGCACAAACTCGTTTTCATGATTCTGCCACTGCTACCACAAGAAGGAAGTTAGCATGTAACTTCTTGTTCCTCTGCACAGGATAATATATTTGTGAACAATCCATGAACAATCACCTCTACCACACAAGACATGTCATGTTAGTGAGACTGATCTGTAAATTTGGAAGGTATGACAAATGCCATTAAAAACCATATGGCATCTTACCAGTGCGGCTTGCCCTACAATTTAGGAAGCACTGGTATACAGTAGAATTTAGTGCCTCTTCCTGTTAAGGGCAACTAATGCCAACAATATTCTATCTCCTCAAATCAGCTAGAAATCAGATAATAAGCCATACAATCTTCAAAAAAGTCCTGTATTACTGTTCCTCTGTAAACTGCTAAAACCGTAGATTTTAGTTCATTGTATTATGACCTTTTTTTCATTAAAATGAAGAACCAAGCACATTCACATTCTTTTTAGCCTGACCACCAAAACCTTCAGGTCCTTCATCAAAAGAAGGGGATCTTGCTTCTTCTGACTTCCACTACTGTATAAAATGCACTTTTATTTGCAGCTACTTATCTTTTTAATTAACCATGCTGCACTCCAACATATCGCTAAGGGCAGTAGTTGTGGAATCTGTCATTGTAACACATATGGTATTGTCCATTAGATTGATGTTTAGACTCAGTTCACATTCACACACCACAAATGCAGCTTGATCAGTTGATTGAAACCTGTTTATGAAGAAGTTGGGATTGACCACCCAACAGGTGTCTTAAGTTTATGGCCAACTTAGAAGGGTTTGTGGAGACATTTTTCTCTGCCCATAGCTATTCTCATCCTCCACCCTTGAAATGGCTGCATTCATTGTAAACACTGTGGCTGATGTGAGAGGCCATCCTTGTGCATACATAATAATTCAAGCAGGCCTTCCTTTCCTACATCCTAGTAGCTTATGCTCCATCTCTTTTCACTGAACATTGCATTTTCATTTTTTTCTTTTTTTCTTTTTTTTTTTTTAGAAAAAGGCAAGAATGGTTTCTGCCTCTTGGTATTAGGATAATTTTTGTAATTTTTGGGGACTAGTAGTCTGTCATGTAATTAGGCAGTAGAATCCTGTTCCATTTGCTGCTAAAATATCCTGGTTATTTAACATTGGAATGTATGAATGCATGAACGTTTAGCATTTATAGGCTAATATATCAGGGACTACAGTGCAAGGCATTCCCTAATAAACTTTCTTTAATTGAAAGCAAAAATCTAATTCTTCAAACTCACCCTTGGAGTCAGTCGATGAACTGCGGAATGCCACCCACCTATTTGGTTGGCACACTGCTCTTTAGAGGTGCTCATCAGAAGGATTTGGATCCACAAAATAATCCATGACACTCACTAAGCATGATGCTGATATTTAAAATGCTTTTAGAGCTCACACGTTGAAGTAGACAAGATACTTAAGCTTAGTGTCTTTTTGCCCCCCTCTGACTTTTTTCAATATCTTAATTACAGAGGCTGAAACTAGTGAATAGCAGTAAAGCCAACTGCTGTGAAGCGAGGCAGAATTGTTACTGAGTGATGAGGATTATTATATCTATAAAAACGATAGAATGCTGTTTACAACAGTCTGGGTAGTTTGTGGACAGAGTGTATTTTAAAGGAATTCAAGGAAGCTGCAGGGAATTCGATTTTACCTCTGCTGCCGAGTTTAGTAAAAAAAGTAAAAAATACAGGTCAAAGGAGTAAGGGGAGTTTATTGACAATAGCAACAGTATCAAAAGCAACACATTTCAATTCAGGTCTTGCATCTTCATTACATTTGATAAAGATGCAACACCTGCATTGAAACATGTTGCAGTTTCACCGTCTTTATTCACTTATTGTCAATAAACTACCTTTATTTTACTCCTCAGGTAGTGCTTTTGCCCTTCTTTTTTCTTTTTCTCCAGGATTTCAGTAGTAATTCTACATTGTCTGCTGAAACACTGAGATGTAGCCAGCATCTCCTTGCACTAGGTGCCTATCACAGAGGTTGTGTCGGCTTATACAACTCTCCAAGTCAAGCAGATTTCCTCCTCCCCTCTGTCTCCTTGCTATAGGGGTGATTGTGCTATGTAGCGCCAATATTTTCTCTTTTACAGCTGATGAAGTTTAGTGGGGCATCATATATTCGACCATTGTATGACAAAATAGATAATCATAGATATGAAAAAATATCTATAAAAATCTGCTTTAGATTTATCTTGTGTTCGATCATTTTAACACCCACATTATTTGGAAGGACCTGAAGAAGTTTTATCGACCCCTTCAGCAAAAAAAATGGTTCTTCATGGTTTTTTTTTGTATTTTCTTTCCAATTTTTTACTCTTAAACAGTGGGAATATGATGATACTGCTGAACATGTGAGTAATGTGGATTTGCTAGTTCTAAAGTGTCATTTTCAGCGTGCCGTGTGTGTTATTTCTTTGCACAGATTGCATGCACTAACATCCCACATTGGTGTTATGTTTGATTTTTCTCCATTTGGCATGTTTTTTTTATGTTTGTAAAATAGTTTTAAAAATTTTCAACCGCATCAGCGGCGATGTATTGGAATGGCTGTTGTATGAATGGCTGCTACTAATGTTGCTTTGGTTGTGCTGCAACTTTTGATGTACAGAACATGGATTGGCCAGCCTTTTAGAGGGCAAACATGGCTTTTTATTCCTGGCAGTTCGATCTTATGTTATTTTAGCAACTAGCAATTGTACGGACTAAAAGCTTTATGCATTTTATTTTACTTGAGGCTTAGCTACCTCCGTTATGCATGACTCCACTCATCCCAGAAATGTGATGTTTTTCCAAGCAGACCTGGAAGACTATGTTTGCAAATAAATTTTAGAACGATGAAGATATTCATATCATAATAGATTTGTTTTTTGTATTATTTTTCTGTGCAAAACAACCTAAAAGCATGTTCTTGCTGGTAGGGTTGGTTTTCATATTTTGGAGGAAATAATTAGGACTTATGGATTTTTTAAATAGTATAAGAAAGGGTATAAGGTCAGACAGATGAATGTCCCAGTATTGTACATTCTCTGGTTTCTTATCTGAAGGCGGCACACTATACATTTTGCTAGTTTCAGAAATATATTGTTTTCTATGATTTTACATAGTACTTTCATGTAAAAAGCTGTAAGTGCTACCAGGACTCATAGAGAAAGCCTGTGAGTCCTGCTTTCCTTTCCCATGCCCAGTGATTGACAGCTCTCTCTCAGTATCCACTCATGCAGGGAAAGCTGTCAGTCACTGTGTATGTGAATGAGCAAAGCAGGACTCACATGGTTTCTCTATGAGTCCTGGTAGCACTTACAGCTTTTTACATGAAAGTACTATGTAAAATCATAGAAAACAATATATTTCTGAAACTAGCAAAGCAGGACTCCTGGTAGTATTTAAACCGCTTTTTATATGAAAACATTTATACCTACATTTAAAGGGAACTTGTCAGCAGTGCAATCTGCAGGCAGCATGTTATAGAGCAGGACGAGCTGGGCAGATAGATACATAGTTTTGTGGGAAACGATTCAATATACACTGCTCAAAAAAATAAAGGGAACACAAAAATAACACATCCTAGATCTGAGTTAATTAAATATTCTTCTGAAATACTTTGTTCTTTACATAGTTGAATGTGCTGACAACAAAATCACACAAAAATATAAAAATGGAAATCAAATTTTTCAACCCATGGAGGTCTGGATTTGGAGTCACACTCAAAATTAAAGTGGGAAAACACACTACAGGCTGATCCAACTTTGATGTAATGTCCTTAAAACAAGTCAAAATGAGGCTCAGTAGTGTGTGTGGCCTCCACGTGCCTGTATGACCTCCCTACAACGCCTGTGCATGCTCCTGATGAGGTGGCGGACGGTCTCCTGAGGGATCTCCTCCCAGACCTGGACTAAAGCATCTGCCAACTCCTGGACAGTCTATGGTGCAATGTGACGTTGGTGGATAGAGCGAGACATGATGTCCCAGATGTGCTCAATTGGATTCAGGTCTGGGGAACGGGCGGGCCAGTCCATAGCATCAATGCCTTCGTCTTGCAGGAACTGCTGACACACTCCAGCCACATGAGGTCTAGCATTGTCTTGCATTAGGAGGAACCCAGGGCCAACCGCACCAGCATATGGTCTCACAAGGGGTCTGAGGATCTCATCTCGGTACCTAATGGCAGTCAGGCTACCTCTGGCGAGCACATGGAGGGCTGTGCGGCCCTCCAAAGAAATGCCACCCCACACCATTACTGACCCAATGCCAAACTGGTCATGCTGGAGGATGTTGCAGGCAGCAGAACGTTCTCCACGGCATCTCCATACTCTGTCACGTCTGTCACATGTGCTCAGTGTGAACCTGCTTTCATCTGTGAAGAGCACAGGGTGCCAGTGGCGAATTTGACAATCTTGGTGTTCATTGGCAAATGCCAAACGTCCTGCACGGTGTTGGGCTGTAAACACAAACCCCACCTGTGGACGTCAGGCCCTCATATCACCCTCATGGAGTCTGTTTCTGACCGTTTGAGCAGACACATGCACATTTGTGGCCTGCTGGAGGTAATTTTGCAGGGCTCTGGCAGTGCTCCTCCTGTTCCTCCTTGCACAAAGGCGGAGGTAGCGGTCCTGCTGCTGGGTTGTTGCCCTCCTACGGCCTCCTCCATGTCTCCTGATGTACTGGCCTGTCTCCTGGTAGCGCCTCCATGCTCTGGACACTACGCTGACAGACACAGCAAACCTTCTTGCCACAGCTCGCATTGATGTGCCATCCTGGATAAGCTGCACTACCTGAGCCACTTGTGTGGGTTGTAGACTCAGTCTCATGCTACCACTAGAGTGAAAGCACCGCCAGCATTCAAAAGTGACCAAAACATCAGCCAGGAAGCATAGGAACTGAGAAGTAGTCTGTGGTCACCACCTGCAGAACCACACCTTTATTGGGGGTGTCTTGCTAATTGCCTATAATTTCCACCTGTTGTCTATCCCATTTGCACAACAGCATGTGAAATTGATTGTCACTCAGTGTTGCTTCCTAAGTGGACAGTTTGATTTCACAGAAGTGTGATTGACTTGGAGTTACATTGTGTTGTTTAAGTGTTCCCTTTATTTTTTTGAGCATTGTAATTTGTCACTGACAGCTATCTGTGTTTGCACACTCACACAGGGATCTCCATGACTAGGACCACAAACATGACTCATTAGCTCAGAAAGAGAAGAGAGTTAGATGAGTAAAATAAAAGTTATACTAATTATTTTCCCATAAATCTATATCTCAACTATATCTGCTCATCTCCTTCAGCCATATAACATACTGCCTGTAGCTGCACTGTATGTTCGTGTTGACAGATTCCCTTTAAACTAAATATTTCCTTACCCAGTTTATAATGTTCTTCTTTCATGTTAGAAATTTGAGAGTCCTTCTTTGAAGGAAAGGGTTACAGTATTGGGACATTCATCTGTCTGACTTAATCTTTGAGCACATGAACACATTTACGCAGTGTAAATGTTAGAAAATGTATACAAGCTCCAAATCAGTGCTGCCATCATATAGGAGACAATAGGGGCCCAATTTTACATCAGATGTCTACTTAGATATTGTTATCTCCCACTACAATTGTACTTATAACAACTAGAAACAATGACATTTTGAAGTTGTCTCAAGTCTTCTAAAAGCCTATGTACGCCTTCAGGGGCATGTTTTATGTTGTATGATTGTATTTACTTTATTTTGAGATAAAAAAAATCATTTCAGTTGGTCTTTATTAACAGGTTTCAGCAGTTTATATCATAAAGGGTTAAGTTTTAGCCTAGCAGTGCGCATCTTACTATCAATTTCACTTTGAGCAGTCAGATGGCGGTTGGATGTATAGCCCTTATCTCTGAACTACTAACAGCTCATAAACACTTATTTAAGTATAAACAGAGAGCCTGGTACTAGAGGCTGTACAGAGAAAGGCGCTGAACATTTTTAATTAAGACCAATTGAACAAATGTTTTTTAGCTAAAAATGTGCACAGTGCAACAATAATAAAAAATGTGCTCCCTAAGGTGTCCATAGACTTTAAAGGGAATGTATCATCAGAAAATAACCTATTGTCTAAGGTCTCATGCACATGACCTTATGTATTTTGCAGTCCACAAAACACGGATCCATACGGATGATGTTCGTGTGCATTCCGTATTTAGCGAAATGGAAGAGCTGGCCCCTAATAGAACAGTACTATCCTTGTCCATAAATCCGGCAATAATAGGACATGTTCTATTTTTTTGCAGAAGGAACATACAGGCATACGGAAACGGAATGCATACGGAGTAACTTCCATTTTTTTGGCGGATCCGTTGAAATGAATGGTTCCACATACGGTCCGCAAATAAAATGGAACGAACACGGGAAGAAAATACGTTTGTGTACATAAGCCCTAGATTTTTTTTATGATTTTTGTGTCATTATTTATATCTTAAAAATTACCTAAAATCAAGTCGTTTTCACACTAATTCTACTAATACAGTGATTTCTGTTCTGTACAGGTAACTTTTGAGTAGCCATCACATTATCACCACAGGCAGGAATACAGTGACTTGTATCATTGTATAGATAGACCAGGATCCATCCTTCACTATAGAGGATATCACAGCTTATCTGCTGCTTCCTGACCTCTGCACAGGTCACAGAGCATGCCTAAAAAACTCTCCCATAGAAGTCAATGGGGTCTCCTCCTGTCCATTGTGTCTATGGCCCATGTGGCTGCAGTAAAAGAACAGGAAGTCTAAACATATTTTAGGCTTAATGACCAGTGTGAAAGCTATTTTATGGTTTTTTTTAATATAGACATAGAAAATAAAAAACACCAAAAATTGTAAAAAAAAAAAAGGTCAACATGAAAATCTGATTTAAACAATAGGTAACTTTCTGATTATATATTCCTTTTAAATTTTAAGCTTCCCTACTGTCCAGTTTGTTCATTAGATTTCTGTCTTGAGCTCTCATCAGTTAACTAGTGTCTGAATGCTACATCTACCACTTCTAAGGTTCTTACAGCAGCAGCATCTACGTGCTACCGAGAAATGTAAATCAACTCGTTACAAAAATAGCACACAGCGCTAAATATCTTCATTATGATAACAAAGAATAAAACACCACATGAATAGGAAACTGGAAAGAACCCCCCTTTGGGGTGTGGTTGTTAATCTGGTCTAATGCCCTAAGTTCATTCAGTATCCTCTTGTACTCTATTCCCTTTTTTCTACATTGTTCTTGAGGTATTAGTACCCAGGTTATATGGTTCCATCATATATTTGCTGCACTTTGAACCATTACCTAGTGCAATGTCAGCTATATTGACCTAGTTGCATCCACTGTTTTATGGGTGATGGTCACTTTTTCTTGTAATATTTTATTCTTGTCTGTCTATTATGTCAACTAGGTCAATATAGCTGACATTGCACTAGGTAATGGTTCAAAGTGCAGAAAAGATATCTTTATTAGAAGATAGTTCGATCAACATGTTTTGTTTTTGCTGTGTGCTAGTTTTGTAGGAGTTGGTTTTATATGTGGGATTACATAACATACTTCACTTACGTTTGGGGACCCACTGCTTATACGCTTCCAGAAAGGAAAATGTCCACTAAAACAAGAACAATCAATATACCATAGCGAATATCAAGAAGTAGTTACAACAACAATTTCCATTTCTTATATACAGTAAATCCACTATAGGCAACAGTGCACATACTACTTATACTATGTGTGTACTGTATAAAAACATCACAAATATCTAATAATAAAAGATGATGCCGACATCATCATTGTCTTCTTATTTACCAAGCAGGAAATTGAATACTTTCAGTGTAGTTTTGAGGAAAAGAAAGATAAATGTGAGTTCAGTTATATAATGGTTCACTGACTCTGGAGACTGACTTCTGCCTTCCTCTGCACTTAATTTCAGGAAATGATCATCTCTGGACTGCAGCCTGAAACAGCATATGCCATCACTGTGACAGCTTACACCACAAAAGGGGATGGTGCTCGGAGCAAGCCGAAAGTTGTGACAACAAGTGGTGCAGGTGATCCTCTTAGTATTTAATCCTTGTCAGACACAGCTGTCACATTTAGACCTTCTCCATCTACCAAAAAGTACATCCATCCGTCATATTGATCCATAGCATGTACTTGTTTACCATCCCAGAAAAAATGAACCTAATTTGTTGAACAGATGGCGGAGTCCTATGAAATGTGATCTGAGGTCTTTATGATTCATGTTTTTTTACCTTCTACACCAAATAAGAGAGTACCTGGTCATAGAGAAACTGTACAAACAGAATATAGGAATGTCAGGCATGTGCATTAACTCTCCAGCTGCAAATACTTCATTGGTGACACATATGTTCAGTTTCTTCATGTGATTCATGTCAGGATCTTACTCACGCCAGAAGTGTCAAAGTGTGAAGGAAATTCATTCTGACTTGTCCCATAATTCATTGAGCTTTTGAGCATAGGAAATAGTTTATGCTAATCCCAGATTTGCTGTCTTAATCAAATCAAGTTTGTACTAGTGTATGACTTTTGTGGATATTCCATTCATAGTTTATACACTATGCATTAAAGAACCAGGCCCTGTAGCTAAATCTTTTGACTTTTGATGATTGCTTTAATCCACAAAATTGCAACCCCTAAAAAAATATATATAAGATATGAGGTGCTTTCAAGGAATTGGAAGGCTATCCAATTTGTATTAAGAAAACTTGGATAAAATCTGCACCAAAAGCGCTTTAAAAAACACACATCAGCACTGTTTATCACAGTTGTGGTGTCTTTTTGTTGCGCATTTTGTATTTATGTTAACAATCCCATTGAAGTCTTTTGGGAAAACACTCTACAGAAGGTGCGGAATTACCTATATCAATCACAAAACAATTGACATGCTGTGGATTTCAAGATCAATTTCCACATGTAAAAACACGTATGTGAGATTTGGCTTTCCTTTGAATTTGATAGCCTCATCTCAAAAAAAAAACTTTAATATGAGATCTGTTATGATCAGCTGAGAGCTGCTGCTCTGCATCAAATGCAAATTGTGCAAGGGAAAGTTACCTCTGACTGATAATTTTATATTCATGTAGTATTAACAGAGGCTTTCCAAATGAATGCCTACCCATGTAATAATGGATATCCTAAGTCAGATGATCTCTGTATGTTAGTAGACCTCTGCACTGCCTACCGAGCAGAGGACCTACTTCTATAATGTCAATATGCAATAATTATTGAATTCTTTACACTTGTTTAGTTTTATATTGTAACCTTCTCAACACTGAGTGACACATAATCAATTTTAGTTGGATTTTAATCAATATCAGAATTTCTTACTATTAAAACTGTGAAATAAATGATTAATGAGACACCATAACATGTGCCATATAAAAACCACGTGTACATTCAGTCATATTTCTATTGTAAGTAGATAATTGAAATGTCAATGGTAATTGTGCAACATGTAGCTTTTTGTCATCATTTTCTGTTTAAGGGGGTCTACCTACATGTACTTTACTGCACACTAGGCTCGAAATATCAAGGATACACACTTCACTTTGCCGCCAGGTAGAGGAGGTTATTTCTTTTTAATAAGCCAAGCTCTCTTCTGATTCAGTTCTTTTGGAAGTCTGGCTATATTTCTTATTTCCTTTAGCGGCACCACCAATCAAGGTTAAAAAAAATAGTCGTGAATGTGAGGGCTGCCGCAAGAATAAAAGCAGTTTATGACATATATAATTTAGTGACAGCTTCTAGCAATCTTTTCACTAGAAAACTTGAAGGAGTTATTATTCCATTTCTTTGGACTCTCCTTGGTTTGCTTATGCTCTGTTGGCTTTAATAATAGTTAGAACACAAAACAAGAATATGGCTTAGAATTATTTTCTCTAAGCACACCTTGTTTCAGATTTTTCTATTCTTCACATATGACAAAATATCAGATGTACAGCAACCAAGGGCTGGTGCAATTAGATGAATTGTCACAGGTCACAGATTAAGAAAAAAGAGATAAGTACAAGTTCTGTGGCACAGTTATGAAAACCATAATATCCAGACTCACTCTATATAATTATTTATTTTCCCCGTATGGAAGAAGAAAGGACTACAATCATACTGTCCTCATAAAATAGTCTTTTAATCCCATTTTTGGACACAAAATTATAGGTGTTTCTTGATTTGTTTTTAGTCTGAGCACCTACTCACAACATCTCTTGGTCATAGAGGTTGTGAGTTGGTTTTGAGCTGAATAGACTCAGCTAAGAATAAACTAAGGCTCAAATTAATCAAGATCAGCTTGTGCTGCGCTTGTCTAGATAGGCCCGGCACCACCAGAGGAGGAGGCATTTAATTTATGATGAGACACAGGCCTTGTCATAAATTAAATGCTTGCTCCAGCAGTCCATGCACCTGACTGAAATCTACTCCTGCTTCTAGCTGAGGTAGATTTCAGTCATCATTTACGTCAGTTTCTGACATAAATCATGATAAATGAAGGATTAGTGATGGCCCCGCCTAAACATTACCCTTGCCATGCCCCCTTTTCAGAAACTGGTGAAGGCAGAGTAAAATGCCAGTTGCGAACAACTGTAGTCACAATGGCTTCTAAGATGTCGCAAAACCAGGTGAGTCGTTTTTGCCTTAAAATATCTTAAATTGCTATGGTAGATGTTGGGGAATGCACATTGTCATCATACGCCTAATGTATTTTTTAATTCACATGTATGTAGTTATATTACATTAAAATGGCATTTTTATTTCAGTTCCAGGTAGACCTCGACTTGTTATCAACCACACTCAGATGAACACTGCTCTTGTTCAGTGGTATCCACCTGTAGAAACCTTTGGCCCGATCATGGGTTATCGTCTAAAGTATGGTCGCAAAGATATAGACATTCTTACCACTCTAGAGTTCTTAGAAAAAGAAGACCACTTTACTGCCAAAGAAATCCACAAAGGAGCCTCCTATGTATTTAAATTATCAGCCAGAAATAAAGTGGGCTTTGGAGAAGAAAACATCCAAGAAATCACTATTCCAGAGGAGATACCAACTGGATTCCCTCAAAATCTTCACTGTGATAGCATGTCATCAACATCAGTGCAAATAACTTGGCAACCTCCAATCCTAGCAGAAAGAAATGGTGTCATCATGAAATACACCCTCCTGTACAGGGATATCAACAATCCATATAATCCATTTGAAGTTCCTATTGTTCCTGCTGACACAACCGTGACTCTCACTGCATTAAAACCTGATACCTTTTATGATGTTAAAATACGTGCTCATACCAGCAAGGGTCCTGGTCCTTTTAGTCCAAGTGTCCAATTCAGGACGCTGCCAGTAGATCAAGGTAGGATTTGTCTACTTAGGGCTTTCTCCTTAGAGGAATATCTTATCTTGGGAATTCGGGGTGCAGATATGGTTGCTCTCCTTGGTGGCACAACTCATTTTATTATTGGATAAGGTAATGTACGGGAACCTTATTGTGTTTTGAAAGCACTCAGTTGGGTTTAGTCTCGCTAGTTCCTGCATAATACTTTCAGGTAAGATAAGTAATCTGAAGCAATGAAAAGCAGATCACAGGGTCTTCATAATCTATCTTTTCCTTCATCCTTTCTCAGACCTTGTAGAAATTAAGATGAAAAGGACCAAGGGAAGTTAGGTGTAATTGTTAAAAGAATAGTGCAAATGCAATGTTTTTACTTTTCCAGCAGTGTTTGCAAAAAATTTTCACGTAAAAGCTGTGATGAAGACATCGGTATTGCTGTCATGGGAGATTCCAGAAAATTACAACTCTGCATTGCCTTTTAAAGTAAGTTGTTCTCGATTTGATTTCTTGCAAAGAGCTAACATATTTGACAACAAATCTTCAATTCTTGATTATTCATGATGAAGCATACATGCAGAACAATCTAAATTAGTTTGTATGCCTTCCCTATTCCATGGTGTTCTTCTAGCTAACACAATATTAGTATTCAGTACTAGCATTTTCAGAGACAGCATTAGGGTAAAGAGAAGGAAAGATATCCTCAATATCTGTAAAAATATAATACTATCCTAATGGGGTTCAATAACAAGTGATGTACTATTGTATAGTGTGTGTATATATATACACACACACTATACAATAGTACATCGCTTGTTATTGAACAATATATATATATATATATATATATATATATATATTGTAAGGGATCAATCTCTCTCAGGGGGTCGCAATCACAGACTTATCCTCTGAAAACGGGGTTGAAGTCCAAAAGGTGCTTTATTTTGGCACTTTAGCACCATCACACACATAAACATTGAAAATGAACACCTGCCTGTCTGGGCTCTACCTAATACACGTGTTGTCTCTACCTCACTTATAGAGCGCCGTTCACACACTGGATTAGATCCCGCTTCCTCAGCCATATACAGTCCAGCAGCCTCCAGGCTGTGACCACACCAGCACCCTTGGGGGGAGATAGTCCAGATGTCCTCCCAACTCTGACAATGTGACCCTCTTTCCATAGGCGTCGCTGGGCCTCCCCAAACTTCAGGCTTTACAAAGCCTCGTGGTCCCTCAGCCCTCTTGGCTGAGACCACACAGAGCCTCTCAGGCTTCCTCAGCCTTTCTCGCCCCAAGTCATACACAGAGGGTTGTTTTATCCCACCTTGATTACAGCAGCAGGCCTCACCTGCAATCTCCTCCGACAAAAGACAATATATGTAGTAGAAGGGTGTGGACTGGCAGATCCCACTACCAAACCTATCCCCCAGTCCACATGAAATCCAGCCCAGAACAACACCTAGACAAAACTGTCTCATCAAACTACACTTTGCTGAAACCACTGCAGCTTTCTGGCTTTTAGTTATCTCACCCAGCTGAGGTATTTGGGTGGGATATACACGCCTCCCAGCACTTATACTGTACACATCACCACTATATATATATATATATATATATATATATATATATATATATATATTATATTTATAGTATACTAGGCAGGTACTGAATGTACATTACAGGTTGAACAGCACTTACGGACAGCTTTAAGGTTTATAACCTAAGGCTGAACTTTTCTTCCTACTGGATGATTTTGTACGCTGTGATGGCGTCTGTGTATTATCCTATAACTTCCATTGAAGTGTCTTTTTATTGGCTCGTTGAAACCATTATTGTAGCTATCACTTTTACCAAAAATATACACACACATAAACTGATGGTTCTTCTGGATTTGTCTTGTTTGCGTCCCCTATTTCATTTTACTGCACTTGGTACACAAACTTATTGTTACTTTAACTTACTGTGAATCCTTTTTGCACTGATTTATATATATATATATATATATATATATATATACAGTACAGCCCAAAAGTTTGGACACACCTTCTCATTCAAAGAGTTTTCTTTATTTTCATGACTATAAAAATTGTAGATTCACACTGAAGGCATCAAAACTATGAATTAACACATGTGGAATTATATACATAACAAACAAGTGTGAAACTGAAAATATGTCATATTCTAAATCTTCAAAGTAGCCACCTTTTGCTTTGATTACTGCTTTGCACACTCTTGGCATTCTCTTGATGAGCTTCAAGAGGTTGTCCCCTGAAATGGTTTTCACTTCACAGGTGTGCCCTGTCAGGTTTAATAAGTGGGATTTCTTGCCTTATAAATGGGGTTGGGACCATCAGTGGCGTTGAGGAGAAGTCAGGTGGATACACAGCTGATAGTCCTACTGAATAGACTGTTAGAATTTGTATTATGGCAAGAAAAAAGCAGCTAAGTAAAGAAATACGAGTGGCCATCATTATTTTAAGAAATGAAGGTCAGTCAGTCAGCCGAAAAATTGGGAAAACTTTGAAAGTAAGGGCTATTTGACCACGAAGGAGAGTGATGGGGTGCTGCGCCAGATGACCTGGCCTCCACAGTCACCGGACCTGAACCCAATCGAGATGGTTTGGTGTGAGCTGGACCGCAGAGTGAAGGTAAAAGGGCCAACAAGTGCTAAGCATCTCTGGGAACTCCTTCAAGACTGTTGGAAGACCATTTCAGGGGACTACCTCTTGAAGCTCATCAAGAGAATGCCAAGAGTGTGCAAAGCAGTAATCAAAGCAAAAGGTGGCTAGTTTGAAGAACCTAGAATATGACATATTTTCAGTTGTTTCACACTTGTTTGTTATGTATATAATTCCACATGTGTTAATTCATAGTTTTGATGCCTTCATAGTCATGAAAATAAAGAAAACTCTTTGAATGAGAAGGTGTGTCCAAACGTTGGGTTTGTACTGTATATATATATATATATATATATATATATATAATCTGCTTGTTTTAAAAAACCTGATCTAAAATGAATATTCAAACACAATTTTTTTTCTGCCATTCAAGATTCTGTATGATGACGGGAAGAAGGCTGCTGAAGTTGATGGTCGGGCCACACAGAAGCTCATTATCAATCTAAAACCTGAAACTCTATACTCCTTTGTCCTGACTAATAGAGGAAATAGTGCAGGTGGACTGCAGCACAGGGTGGCAGCAAAAACTGCACCAGATGTTCTCCGAACCAAGCCAGTTTTTATTGGGAAAACCAATTCAGATGGCATGATAACTGTGGAGTTGCCTGAAGTTCCTGCCAATGAAAAAATAAAGTAAGTCTCCTATTTACCCATGCCTTATTGTCAATTGTGTTTCCACTCACCTGTTTTAAAAGCAGAGAAATTAGGGTAGTTACCCAGGACCACCAATCTAAACTATTGTTGGAGAAAATTAAAAGCTACTCTACATTTGGTGTCTGTGGGCAGTTAGGCCTATTTTTCTGTTAGACACTTTTGATAAATGTGGCCCTATGACTTTTGTTATATCATACCCGATATGTTTTCTCAGTGGTACAGTGTTGTAATGTGTTGACATCTATATAGAAAGGAAATCTGAAGATGTAATACCTTGTCATTGGCCAACTGCAATGCATTTGATCCATTCCAGTAAAAATATTGAATCATAAAACCACTTTTCCTGGCTTCTTACTGGTGAACATTGCTACTTTACTATATTGCGAGATTGGGCTCTGACTAAGACAACATCTACATGAAGGTCTCATATTCCCCTAATGTTTACACAAGCTCACTTCAAAACCATGTTCCTGCTTTATAGGCTTCCTGCCAATCCATAGTCCTGATAGAAATAAAATTGCGGGTCCTAGTCATGTGAGACCTATGATAGCTTATCCATACAGGCACCCTTAGATTTTAAGAACTCCACACATTCTATGTTCACAGTTGTGCCATGGTTTCCATTTATAAGACATTGTCAAATCCACCACACAGTGGATACTAGTGGTGTCCATTAGACGCCCTTGACTAATATTTGACTTTTTGATGGCAAGGATAGTGCTTGATATATTAGGTATTTGTGCAGTTTGGCAACAACATTACTATTGTAAGTACTTGTCATATATTTTTTTAATCCCTAGAATATACTAATGAAAAATAATTAGCCAAAATGATAAAAGACACAATATATAGAGACTGCATGGACTATAGGCAAGATGCACAGACAGTGAATAGACTAATAAACATTAGCAGGCATGTACTTGGCTGCAGTGATGGTTGACTTCATTTTAGAATTAATGAGTAGCTGTCTTCGCTGTAGTATGAAATATTGTTCCGTATACAAAAGGATACCATTAAAGGTGTAGTGTAGCGGAAGAACTACCAATGCTGTAATTAATTCACAAAATTAACTTACGAAAATGCATCCAGTATGCAAATTTTTTTATATCTCACCTATAAAGTGATGATGGTGAATTCAGCTTAGAACTTGTATAAAAATTTGAATAAAATATGAATATAAATATGCTTTGCTCTTTGTGTCTTTAGTATTTAAATTTCTTTGTGTTCTTTTGTAGCATACAAGCTCTAATTACTAATTTATTTTTTACAGAGGCTATTACATTGTCATTGTCCCTTTGAAGAAGTCACGTGGAAAGTTTATTAAGCCCTGGGAGAGCCCAGATGAGATGGAATTAGATGAGGTAATATAGGATAATGCGCTATTTTCTTACACCATTGTCAAGCACTACACAGGTCTTTTTCGGCACTTCATTTCCTTCCAATGCTGGACACAATGAAGAGAGAGCAATTTCTGTTTTCCATACCCAATTTATACTTAATGTCAGTGTGAATTGTACATTGAGCATATCATTCGTGTTCTCTGCCTGCGGGGACAGAATGTTTAATTACTTAAATTAAAGCACCAAAAAAGGCCTGATCTCCTCTCTTTGTAATAAATATTTTACTCTTTGCTCAGTACAAAGAAAGATGTGAAAGTTCAGAGAGGTGAAATGATTACACAGCAATGGCTTAATCTCTCTGGATATGAACTCTATTAAAGGTCGTATTCATTAGTATCATTTGCTACATCTGAAACAAATGCTAAATTGCAATTTGCAATGCATTTTAACTTTTGACCTATACCTCTTGGCTCTTTTGCCATTGCCTAATATTTCTTGCTATGTCTATGTCCTAGTTAAAAAGCTTTAGAATGAAACAAACATGGCTGAGCCGTTTGCTTGTTTGCCCCCAATGGCTTAGTCTGTCCTTTGCGGTCTAGCCATAGTTAGTGAAGTTTGTTTAGTTGCTAAGGTAGGTCAAGCTCGCTAAACTGTACTGTTGCTACATTATATTTCGTATTTTCACCAGTGTCCCCATACAATTCCTTTGAAACCAGCAGCCAATATATTTGCCCCTTTTTTCCACCAGATTTTTTTTTTAACATTTTATATATTATATATTGTTTCTGGTATTTAATTGCTCTCAATCTCATTAACGTAGAGTATGGCTAACCCTACTGTGTTCTTCAGTACAAATAGTAAGACATGCAGCCAAATATTAAAGAACTTAGGGGAACATTTATTAAGACCAGCGTTTTAAACCGAGGCACCGGCCTCTACATAACTTTGGTGGATTCATCGCTGCTTCTAAATGTAAGACAGCTTCCTTGCATGTGATTGGTAAATCTATGCATGTCTATCCTAAGATAAATAAGAAATAATATAAGGAAAGACTAGATGGACAAGTTGCCTTTTTCTACTGTTGATAAGTTTCTGTGTAATTCATCTGCAGGCTGGGATTCAGATCATAATATGCATTGTGATTGTGTCACAATGATCTTTTTCAGCAAATACATACAGTACAGACCAAAGTTTGGACACACCTTCTCATTCAAAGAGTTTTCTTTATTTTCATGACTATGAAGGCATCAAAACTATGAATTAACACTTGTGGAATTATATACATAACAAACAAGTGTGAAACAACTGAAAATATGTCATATTCTAGGTTCTTCAAAGTAGCCACCTTTTGCTTTGATTACTGCTTTGCACACTCTTGGCATTCTCTTGATGAGCTTCAAGAGGTAGTCCCCTGAAATGGTCTTCCAACAGTCTTGAAGGAGTTCCCAGAGATGCTTAGCACTTGTTGGCCCTTTTGCCTTCACTCTGCGGTCCAGCTCACCCCAAACCATCTCGATTGGGTTCAGGTTTGGTGACTGTGGAGGCCAGGTCATCTGGCGCAGCACCCCATCACTCTCCTTCATGGTCAAATAGCCCTTACTTTCAAAGTTTTCCCAATTTTTTGGCTGACTGACTGACCTTCATTTCTTAAAGTAATGATGGCCACTTGTTTTTCTTTACTTAGCTGCTTTTTTCTTGCCATAATACAAATTCTAACAGTCTATTCAGTAGGACTATCAGCTGTGTATCCACCTGACTTCTCCTCAACGCAACTGATGGTCCCAACACCATTTATAAGGCAAGAAATCCTACTTATTAAACCTGACAGGGCACACCTATGAAGTGAAAACCATTTCAGGGGACTACCTCTTGAAGCTCATCAAGAGAATGCCAAGAGTGTGCAAAGCAGTAATCAAAGCAAAAGGTGGCTACTTTGAAGAACCTAGAATATGACATATTTTCAGTTGTTTCACACTTGTTTGTTATGTATATTATTCCACATGTATTAATTCATAGTTTTGATGCCTTCAGTGTGAATCTACAATTTTCATAGTCATGAAAATAAAGAAAACTCTTTGAATGAGAAGGTGTGTCCAAACTTTTGGTCTGTACTGTACATCATTGTACAACGTACAGCAACACTTCATTGCACCTATGGGTTAACAGGCCTTTGAGAATTCTTCCATTATTGCAGTTCATTTGTGTTCAGTATGTAGAAAACAGCCTTGAAAAACAATTCTCTAATTCAGTAAAGTTTATTTAATCTGTTATTAATGTGACCTGATCAGTGGGAGACTATTAAATATTCTAGATGGCCCAAGGTAATTTGGCATACTTAATCAAATATTCTGGATTAGAATGAAGTATATAAAACTAGGTTGTAAGGGTTGAGAAGAACTGAAATAAATTTTTGGCACAAAATCTACAGTTACCTTAATTTTTTAAATTTAGGATCCATTCACACATTCGTATGTGTTTTGTGGATGCGCAAAACTCGGACACCTGCAATGTGCATTCTGCATTTTGCGGACCGCACATCGCCTTATAGAAAATGCCTTTTCTTGTCTGCAGTTGCGGACAAGAATAGGACATGTTCTATTTTTTTGCGGAACGTAAGTGCGGATCCGTAAATGCGGATGTGTGTAAAGCACATTCCGGCCCAATTGAAAATGAATGGGTCCGCACCTGTTCCGCAAAATTGCGGAACGGATGCGGACCAATTTTGCAGACGTGTGAATGGACTCTTAGGGAAATGTTTGACACCAAGAATAGTGCAGCCTGCCATTAAAAATATCAGGACCTTGACGGACTTTACTGATATGAGTGGCATAACCTGCTCCAAAATGTAGCACAGCTTGAAATGATCAGAACCTAACCTGACAAGTAAGGTGTGGCTTACGGAAAAGGGGTGTGTCCTAATATATGCAATTTTGCACCAGTATTGCACCACAAGCCTGATACTGTCTCAAATTAAGACAACTAAAAGTTGGTTTAGAGCTAGACAAAATCCCTGCACCAAATACATCATCCAGCCTGAGCTATTGTGAAGGTCTAGACAACACCATCTATAACAGGCATCCTCAAACTGCGGCCCTCCAGCTGTTTCAAAACTACAACTCCCAGCATGCCTGAACAGCCTACAGGTATCAGCCTACAGCAGGGCATTGTGGGAATTGTAGTTTTACAACAGCTGGAGGGCTGCAGTTTGAGGATGCCTGATCTATAACTTAGTAAATTTGCCCCAAAGCTGTAATTTTCCTCTGGATTAAAGGTCTGGTGTTTTGAACTATCAGGAAAAATGTTTTTTATCCATTATTAAAGCTTTGAGATGAAAGTGGAGCCCATTATGGCCCTTCTGCAGTTATCTCTTTTTAATTCCTATAATCCATTGTGACTTGAATCATTCTACTCAATTTACATAAAATTAATATGTCTACCAATATTAAGACTGTTGCTTATTTACAATCGCATTCCCATAAATGTCAATAATCACTTCTGGTTCATTTGCTGTCTCGTGATATGTTGGAGTAATAATTATTTTATGATGTGGCATTAAAAAAGCCACTTACATATAGTTAACTTATAACAGTCAGTGTTTGGTCAGTGATTTCCATCAGTGTGTGAGCCAAAATCAAGTGCAGGTCTAAACACAGAACAGATTTTGATCTTTCACTCATACCTTATGTCTGTGTAGCCTCCACTCCTGGTTTTGGCTCACAATCACTGATGGAAATCACTGACGAATGAATAAGGCCTTGGGGTACTTTCACACTTGCAGCAGAGGATTCCGGGATGCAGATGCGGATCCGTCTGACAAATGCTTTGAAATACCGGATTTATTTTTCCGGAGGACAATTTGTTTTGCATTTTTAAAGGTCCGCGCATGCGCAGCCGGCATCTCTTCCATCACCATGGTAAAAGATCATGTGATGGACCATGTGATGACCGGAGTGACATCACCACAGGCCCTTTTCCTGTACACATCAGAGAAGAATACAGAAGAGATGCCGGCTGCGCGAGCAAGTGGATTAAGGTGAGTTAATTTTAATTTATTTTTTTTAACCCCTCCAGCGCTATTGTACTATGCATTCTGTATTAAGAATGCTATTATTTTCCCTTATAACCATGTTATAAGGGAAAATAATACAATCTACACAACCCCGATCCCAAACCCGAACTTCTGTGAAGAAGTTTGGGTTTGGGTACCAAACATGCCGATTTTTCTCACGCGCGTGCAAAACGCATTACAATGTTTTGCACTCGTGCAGAAAAATCGCGCATGTTCCCGCAACGCACCCGCAACGCACCCGCACCTTTTCCTGCAACGCCCGTGTGAACCCAGCCTTAGACTGTCGAATCTAAGTTCGTACTGTCTAAAAAATGGACATTATTAGTTAATATGCCCCAATATCTTTAACTCCTTGCTGCAAATGGATGTAGCTATACATCAAGATTGCATGTAACTTACTGCAGTCAGACGTACAGCTACATCCGAACTGTTAACCAGAGCTGTGACACAGGGGCGTAGCTAGAAATTACTGGGCCCCATAGCAAAATATTTTTATGGGCCCCCCTCCCCGATTTCCCACCCCCACATACCTCTCGGACCTCGCCGCCACATCCGCAGCTCCTCATGCACTTGCAACGGTTTCGCGTAGGACTGAGCACAGACAGTTGGTCACTGGCAACGCATTTGTGCCAGTGTAGGAAATGTATGAATCTAAATGTCTGTGTATTAAAGTAGGACTAGTCAGAACTGCCGCCCACTGCGGGACCACTCCAGGGGTCAAGTCCTGGGAAAAAAAGTGTGGGAACTCACCCAAGATCCACTGCCACCCCGACTCCCCCCCTTCCCCCCCAAAAAATAAATATCTATATAAATATATATTTCTCAGAAAATTCAGTGCAACCTAAAACATAAACAAAAACTGGAATTTGCGCTAGTTGTCTGTTCAGACATAATTTGTCTCTTTCATATTATAAGCTCCACTTATATATAATTTACTTACAGTTCTGAAGACTCAGGGGTGCTGAAAGGCTTGGCCTCAGGGGTGTTCGGTGGCTTGGCCTCAGGGGTGCAGACAGGCTTGGCCTCAGGGGTGTTGACAGGCTTGGCCTCACGGGTGCTGACAGGCTTGGCCTCAGAGGTGCTGGCAGGCTTGGCCTCAGGGGTGCTGGCTTACTTGGCCGGGCAGAAGGAGTGTGGGAGACTGTGAAGCCTTTTTTCTCCAAGCTGCTCTGGAAAAAAAATTCATTATATCCCAGGGCTGGCCTTTAGTGTTCAGGCGCCCTGTGTGAGCTAATCTTGTGGCGACTGACCTCCCGCCCCCCCCCCCCCCCCCCCGTTCACCTAAACATACACAGGGAGGAAAACAATCTTTGTAACAAACAGTTTTTTTTTTTATTACTGATAATTTAAGTGCAAGTGCAAACAAGTACAATCATACCCAGTGTCACCCATAGCCAGTCTCCTGGGTGACAGACACTGGGTATGATTAAGGGGGCAAGGGACTGGCTAAGGGGGACACTGGGTATAATTAAGGGGCAGGGGGCTGGCTTTGGTTGACACTGGGTATGATTTAGGGGGGCAGGGGACTGGGTAAAGGTGACAGGGTATGATTAAGGGGGGCAGGAGACTGGCTATGGGTGACACTGGTTATGATTAAGGCCCTTAATCATACCCAGTGTCACCCATAGCCAGTCTCCTGCCCCCCTTAATCATACCCTGTCACCTTTACCCAGACCCCTGCCCCCCTTAATCATACCCAGTGTCAACCAAAGCCAGTCCCCTGCACCTTAATCATACCCAGTGTCACCCTTATCCAGTCCCCTGCCCCCTTAATCATACCCAGTGTCTGTCACCCTTATCCAGTCCCCTGCCCCCTTAATCATACCCAGTGTCTGTCACCCTTATCCAGTCCCCTGCCCCCCTTAATTAGACTTTAATGAAAGATATTTGGTAAAAAAAAAAAAAAAAAACAATAAGAACAGGTACTCACTATTTGAAGTCTTCTGCTCCCTCCCTGTCTGCAGAGCATCGGCCGCCGCCCTCACACATTGAGCGGATCCTTCCGCGGCTCTCTGTGAAGGCGCAGTACTTAGACGCTGCGCCTGAGCCCCTAAGTTCCTCCTCCACGCTTCGGAACCTGACCTGGCAGCTGCAGCGGCTCAGCTCACCAGGCTCGCCTCACACAAGAGACCGACTGCGAGCTGTGTCGGCCGCCGGGCGCCCCTGTTGCCATGGCGCCCTGTGCGGCCGCACAACTCGCACACCCCAAAGGCCGGCCCTGTACCTCAGGTCAGACCACCAATCAGATCCCCAATGTTGATAAGACCCCAATAAGACCTCAGATCACACCTCAGCTCAGACCCCAATATGAATGACCCCCAATCAGACCTCAGATAAGAGTTCCATGCCTTATAGCAGCCCCCAGTAGCCTCATAGCAGCCCCCAGTGCCTCTCTATCAGCCCCCAGTGCCTCTCACTAGCCCCAGTGCCTCTCACTAGCCCCAGTGCCTCTCCATCAGCCCCCAGTGCCTCTCCATCAGCCCCCAGTGCCTCTCCATCAGCCCCCAGTGCCTCTCACCAGCCCCTCGTGCCTCTCACCAGCCCCCAGTTCCTCTCCATCAGCCCCCAGTGCCTCTCCATCAGCCCCCAGTGCCTCTCCATCAGCCCCCAGTGCCTCTCACCAGCCCCCAGTGCCTCTCAATCATCCCCCAGTGCGCACCCCCCTCCCCGGTATTAAAATCATTGGTGCAGTGCGCCCCCCCAGTATTAAAATCATTGGTGGGCAGTGCACCCCCCCCCCGGTATTAAAATCATTGGTGGGCAGTGCACCCCCCCCCCCCCCCCCGGTATTAAAATCATTGGTGGGCAATGCACCCCCCCTCCACTGTATTAAAATCATTGGTGGGCAGTGTGCCCCCCCCAGTATTATAATCATTATTGGGCAGTGCAAGCCCTCCCCCCCAGTATTATAATCATTAGTGGACAGTGAAAGCTCCCCCAGTATTATAATCATTGGTGGGCAGTGCAAGCCCTCCCCCCAGTATTATAATCATTGGTGGGCAGTGCAAGCCCCTCCAAGTATTATAATCATTGGTGGGCAGTGCAAGCCCTCCCCTCCCCCAGTATTATAATCATTTGTGGGCAGTGCAAGCCCCCCCCCCCCCCACCAGTATTATAATCATTGGTGGGCAGTGCAAGCCCCCCCCCCCCCCAGTATTATAATCATTGGTGGGCAGTGCAAGCCCCCCTCAGTATTAAAATCATTGGTGGGCAGTGCTCCCTCTCCCCCAGTATTAATATCATTGGTGGGCAGTGCGCCCTCCCCCACTCCCCCCCCCAACATTGGTGGCAGCAGCAGCTCCGATCAGTTACCATGGTGACCAGGACGCTACTGAAGTCCTGGCTGCCATGGTCAGTTAGTCAGCACAGCATGCTTACATGCGCTGTAGCCGCCCGTCGCTCCTTCTTCTTGTAACTCACAGGTCTGTGTGGCGCATTGCTTATGCTTATAGCAATGCGCCGCACAGACCTGTGACGAGTTACAAGAAGAAGGAGCGCCGGGCGGCCACAGCGCATGTAAGTATGCTGCTGCAGAGTAACTGACCATGGCAGCCAGGACTTCAGCAGCGTCCTGGATGCCATGGTAACCGATCGGAGCCCCAGCATTACACGATCGGAACTGCCGCCACCAATGATGGGGAGGGGGGGAAGGCCGCCCCCAATCGTACACAGATGAATTTTTTTTAAATCCTCAGTCAGCAGCCCGGGCCCCCCAGTGGCGTAGGGCCGCATAGACATTGCTATGGCTGCTATAGCGACCCCTACGCCACTGCTGTGACACTATAAAGTATCACAGCCCCGGAGTCTCTGCTCTCACAGAGAGCACAGACACAGGAGAAGCTGGCAAGGGACCAATCAAAGTGGTCCCTTGCCGGCGATCGTTCTGATTGGTTAGTCTGTGCAGACTAACCAATCGTAGCATGGCAGTGTAAAAATGGCAGTTTAAGGATCTGATCTCCACTCTGGAGATCAGACCCTGAAATCAGGCATGGCCCCCTTTGTGCCCCCGATGCCCCCTGTTCCCCTGATATTCCGTGTGCCCCAAATGTGCCACATATGCCTATTGCTGCTCTCCTTGCGGTCCACCCCCTGTGCATCTGTGATGGCAGCGGCTCATTAACAGAGTCGCCCTGAGGGTCTGATCAGGCTTAGTGTCACTTCTAAACTAACAGTACTATACAGTACTCTGCTATAGAAGAGTATGGCAGAGTATAGTACAGCCAAGATCCAAGTAGGGTTGTAGCGGGTATTGAATTATTGTTACCCAATCAATACTTTTGTACCAGTATCGATTCGATACCTGGATTTGATAGGGCACTGTGATCCGCGGCAGTTAACCCCTCAGGTGCGGCACCTGAGAGGTTAACTGCCGCAGATCTTAGTGGCCTGTCATAGAGGTCGGGTGCCGGCTATGTGATTCTGCCGCCGGAACCCACCTCCTGTATTTTGTATTAAAAGGTTACTTATCTTCATTGGTGGCGCAATGCACCCACCCTTCCCCCAGTACTAAAAACATGGGTGGCACAGTGCCATAACCCCCCTTTTATGCTACAAAAGTAGTAAAACATTATTTAAAAAAAACTATGTAAATTTGATATCACCATAATCTTATGAACCCACATGACAAAGTTATCATATATATACTGCATGGAGAACCGCATAAAAAACAAAAATAAAAAAACATTGACAAAATTGCAATTTTTGGAAACCTCAGTTCCCAAAAATTTGTATAAAAAGCGGTCGGTCAAAAAGTCATATGCACCACAAAATGGTATCAATAAAATCGATATCTTGTCCTGAAAGAAAACAATCTCTCACCAAGCTCATTCAACTAAAAATAAAAAAGTTATTGCCCTTAAAAAGATTACAGCAAATTCCATATTAGAAAATCCAGGTATGGCTCCTTCCCTTCTGAATCCTGCCATGTTCCCAAACAGCAGTTTATGACCATATATGGTGTGTTCCTGTATTGACAAAAACTAATAAATTGTGGGGTGTATTTTCTCCTGTTACCCCTTGTGTAAATGAATCATTTTTTGCCAAAGCAACATTTAATTGTTTTATTGTATTCACAGACAAGTGTTTCTAAATTCTTTGAAATGCTTGACGAGTCATATCGCTCACTGCACCCCTCAATAAATTCCTTGAGGGGTACAGTTTGCAAAATGGGGTAAATTTTTGGGTGTTTCCACTGTTGGGGTATCGCAGGGTCTCTTCAAATCCAACATAGTGCCCAAAAACCATTCCAGCGAAACTTTTCCTCCAAAAACTATATTGTGCGCCCTGTCGTGTGCCCATACAGCAGTTTATGACCACATAAGGAGTGTTTCTGTAAACTGCAGAATCAGGGTAATCAATATTAAGATTATAATGTGGGAAATAGCTCACCCCCTCACAGTCACAAAGAGGTGCTCTAATCTAAAATGATTCACCCTTCAAAGAATGCAAAAATGTCTAGTACTGGAAGACTGGCACACTCAACATATGGGACTCTATGGATCAATGCAAGTCACAAAGTTTATTGTACATACAGTAGGTGAACCCGATTTTGTGTCAATCTCGCTCTCTTTCTCGGCGAGATTGAGCACCTACGAGCCCCATCGCGGGAGCCAGCGCCGAGCTGGCTTTCCGCGATGGAGACAGAGCCGTCATAGAAGCGACGGGAGATCCGACTTGGATTCCCGCCAATTCTACACGTGTGCGGCGTTTGTTATGAATCCTGAGGGGGAAGTCCCCGCCGGATTTTAAATAAAAATCCGGCCTGGGTCCCCCCCTCAGGAGCATACCGGGCCCTTAGGTCTGTTATGGGTTGTAAGGAGAGCCCCCCCTACGCCGAAAAAAACGGCGTAGGGGGTCCCCCTACAATCCATACCAGACCCGTATCCAAAGCACGCTACCCGGCCAGCCAGGAAGGGAGTGGGGACGAGCGAGCGCCCCCCCCCCCCCCCCCTCCTGAGCCGTACCAGGCTGCATGCCCTCAACATGGGGGGGTTGGGTGCTCTGGGGCAGGGGGCGCACTGCGGCCCCCCCACCTCAGAGCACCCTGTCCCCATGTTGATGAGGACAGGGCCCCTTCCCGACAACCCTGGCCGTTGGTTGTCGGGGTATGCGGGCGGGAGGCTTATCGGAATCTGGGAGCCCCCTTTAATAAGGGGGCCCCCAGATACCGGCCCCCCACCCTAAGTGAATGAGTATGGGGTACATCGTACCCCTACCCATTCACCTGCAAGAAAAGTGGTAAAAACACAAATAAACCACACAGTGTATTAAAATATTTTATTTTTCTGCTCCGGAGGCCGCCCCCTGTCTTCTTTATTAGCTCTTTTACCAGGGGGGGCTCTTCTTCTTCCGCTATCCCGACGGGTCTTCTCCGCTATCCGGGGGGTCTTCTCAACTCTCCGGGGTTCTCCTTCTGTCTTCTCCGCTATCCGGGGGGGTCTTCTCAACTCTCCGGGGTTCTCCTTCTGTCTTCTCCGCTATCCGGGGGGGGTCTTCTCAACTCTCCGGGGTTCTCCTTCTGTCTTCTCCTTCTGTCTTGTTGACTCGGCGCACCCCGGTTCTTCGTCTCGCGAGACGAAGAACCGGGGTGCGCCGAGTCTCGCGAGACGAAGAACCGGGGTGCGCCGAGTCAACAAGACAGAAGGAGAAGACAGAAGGAGAACCCCGGAGAGTTGAGAAGACCCCCCCGGATAGCGGAGAAGACAGAAGGAGAACCCCGGAGAGTTGAGAAGACCCCCCCGGATAGCGGAGAAGACAGAAGGAGAACCCCGGAGAGTTGAGAAGACCCCCCCGGATAGCGGAGAAGACAGAAGGAGAACCCCGGAGAGTTGAGAAGACCCCCCGGATAGCGGAGAAGACCCGTCGGGATAGCGGAAGAAGAAGAGCCCCCCCTGGTAAAAGAGCTAATAAAGAAGACAGGGGGCGGCCTCCGGAGCAGAAAAATAAAATATTTTAATACACTGTGTGGTTTATTTGTGTTTTTACCACTTTTCTTGCAGGTGAATGGGTAGGGGTACGATGTACCCCATACTCATTCACTTAGGGTGGGGGGCCGGTATCTGGGGGCCCCCTTATTAAAGGGGGCTCCCAGATTCCGATAAGCCTCCCGCCCGCATACCCCGACAACCAACGGCCAGGGTTGTCGGGAAGGGGCCCTGTCTTCATCAACATGGGGACAGGGTGCTCTGAGGTGGGGGGGCCGCAGTGCGCCCCCTGCCCCAGAGCACCCAACCCCCCCATGTTGAGGGCATGCAGCCTGGTACGGCTCAGGAGGGGGGGGGGGGCGCTCGCTCGTCCCCACTCCCTTCCTGGCTGGCCGGGTAGCGTGCTTTGGATACGGGTCTGGTATGGATTGTAGGGGGACCCCCTACGCCGTTTTTTTCGGCGTAGGGGGGGCTCTCCTTACAACCCATAACAGACCTAAGACCCGGTATGCTCCTGAGGGGGGGACCCAGGCCGGATTTTTATTTAAAATCCGGCGGGGACTTCCCCCTCAGGATTCATAACAAACGCCGCACACGTGTAGAATTGGCGGGAATCCAAGTCGGATCTCCCGTCGCTTCTATGACGCGCTTGCTGGGATGTGCTGTCACTATTCCAGTGAGTGCGAGATCTCGGCACCATGTTGCCGAGTATCAGCGCGACGCTGTCGTGCTAAAAGCACAATCTCACAAACACCTACTGTATACATAAAAGAGTAAAAGAATAAAAGGTAACTTATAATAAAATGTTTGATCTTTCAAACCTTATAGGATATGAATATTACCACTTAATTACTATTAGAAAAATCACATAATATTGCACTTGTTATTGCATGGTACCATAAAACATATATTTCAACATCCTATATCATGCATTGATCTTCATGTTGGTCTAATGGTCATTGCAAGAAAAATATAGTTATTTGCAGATTAATTCCTGTGAAAAAAAGACGGAGGCAAGAGGATAGTAATGTCCGCTGGGATAAAGTATTATCAAGTATTATAAAGTATTATAAAGTACTTTATCCCAGCGGACATTACTATCCTCTTGCCTCCGTCTTTTTCCATAAAGGACATAACTAAGGCAGACCCCCCTTTTTTTCACAGGAATTTATCAACATGAAGATCAATGCATGATATAGGATGTTGAAATATATGTTTTATGGTACCATGCAATAACAAGTGCAATATTATGCGATTTTTCAAATAGTAATTAAGTGGTATTATTCATATCATATAAGGTTTGAACGATCAAACATTTTATTATAAGTTACCTTTTATTCTTTTACTCTTTTATGTATATGTACAATAAACTTTGTGACTTGCATTGATCCATAGAGTCCCATATGTCGAGTGTGCCAGTCTTCCAGTACTAGACATTAATCAATATTAAGGTTTGATTTGCTGTTAACCCTTGCTGTGCTACAGTAAAAAATGGATTATAATGGAAAATCTGCACAAAAAAATAACATTTTTAAATTTCACCTCAAAAATCAGTTTTGAATTATTTGAGGGTTGTAGTTTCTAAAATACGGTCATTTATGGGAGGTTTCTATTATGTAAGCCCCTCAAAGTGACTTCATAACTGAATTGGTCTTTTAAAAAGTCATTTTATTTCTTCAAAATTTAAAAAAAATGCTTCTAAAAAAATTAAATTATATTTACAAAATGATGCCAACATAAACTATGGTGAATGTAAGGTAATACTGTAACAATTTTATGAGGGATATCACTTTCCGTCTTGAAAGCAGACAAATTCAAATATCTGAAATGGCCAATTTTTATCAATATTTTTATAATTTTTTTTTTCATAAATAAAGGTAAAACATATAAACTCAAATTTACCACTAGCATGAAGTGCAATCTGTCACAAAAAAACTATTTCAGAATGGCCTGGATAAGTAAAAGCATTAAAAAGTTATTAACACACAAACAGATTTGAAAAATAGGGCTTGGTCGTTAAGGCCAAAACTGTCTGCAAAGGCAAAGGGTTAAACATAGAGGTTTTCTAGGACAAGTTGACATGACATGAACTGAGACTTAGGAATTCTGACAAGAAATATAAGGAAACACTTTCTTATTAAGAGAGTAATACATCCATGCAAAATTTTTCCAATGTGTATGGTAGAGGGAGGACTCATACAGTTACAAAATTGAACTTGTATAAAACAAATATTATAGTGTGGATCTAAATAAAAAGCCGCTAATTACTTTAGTCATTTACTGTCTGTTACAAAAATGTTCCATATGTTAGATATTCCCTTTGCTTCAGTAAAATGGAGCCCCCTGTTGTTGAATCTTTACAGTAATTTGCCCACCCTACTACTGAGCTAAGTGAGCAGTTCACACATGCTCAGTTCCATCCTTCAACTTCCAACTGCAGGATCTTCTCATAGAAACTGTACTAGTTAGGCCTCATGCACATGCAGATCGTGGACCTATTCACTTGAATGGGGTCTGTGATCCACATCCGACTGTCTGCACCGCAAAAAAGTAGTGCATGCACTACTACGAAGTGCTTCCGGGGGCTTCCGATCCGTGCCTCTTTTCTGCACTGCATCTCCAGGATTGTGGACCCATTCAAGCGAGCCCTAACACGCCTCCTGAGCTGCCAGCCTGAGGAAAATCGAGCAGAGTGATTGTATAATGAGTGGGGAGACCTTCACAACTATGCGAAGTAGAAGGCTGTGTCACGACTGAGGATGGGGGAAATCCTCAGCCGTGCGATGCCCGGAAGATGTTAGTGGCTGCTCGGCCAGGATGACAGAAATAGGGAGCAGGTCACCTCCTAGAGCTTCCCTAATCTGACCCTGACTCCTAGCTGCATGAGCCGACCTTGATGGTAGGAGGGCTCATGCTCAGGAACCTCAGATCCCTACTGACCCTCCGCCGATCCCTGAGCTAGGAACTGGGTAGACAGCCCGTTCCTCCTGGACACGGAGGAACAGGAGTCTCACTGGCCAAACTGCAAGGGAAAGGGATACAAAAACAGACCTATGGATATGGCAGGTGAACTGCACTAGTTCCACCTACCTGCCACAGCCTTGCTGACTGGATCACTGTGCTGACACGCTGACGTCCACACCATACTTAAAAGGACACAGCCAGCACACATACAGACAGGAACCCAGATCCATAGCTGCATTAAATAACAGAAGGAAAACAACATCGACTAAACATCACATAACATTTGCTATGACCACAAGGGTGGCCCTCACTGGCAGATGGTATAAGGTATGAGGATGACTCCAGCAGACCATGGCTGAAGTACCCCTCTGACTACTGCTCTCAGCAGAGGCTATATAAGCCCAAGTAGCCACACCCACACAGACACACCCAGTGCTCACAGTCTAGGAAGGGAATTAACCCTTCTCACACCAGACAAGGGAAGACAGCAACTTAAAGGGGAATTGAACACACAAACAACCCCGTGCAAACCAAACATGTAAAGTGCAGACATACACACACACCGAACCAGGTGTAACCGCATGCACTTGACAGCAAGCTGCCTAGCAACAGCTCAGGCTGCTATACTGCCAAGTACAAACATGTTGCCAGCGGCAACCACATGTGAGGCAACATAATAGCAGCCCTCACCATGTGGTTGACAATAAAACCAAACCGCAGGCAACTGCATGCAGATCCAGAAGTCACGACCATAACCATGGTCGTGACAGGCTGGTTTTCTTAGAGATTTTCATGTACTATATTAGGTTTTCATTTTTCATTTTCATTATTTTGCAATAATCATTGGAAACCCCTTTAATTGAATCCTGCAAAAACAATCCTTATGGAAGGATAGATATAAGTTTCTGCTTTGGCTTTTTGTGGCGGTTTGTGCGGTTCTGAGAGAGCAAGCGCCAGGAAAATTGTTTGTTTACTTGTAACTGGTTTCATTGCACTCCTAGAAGGCAGCTGCCCTCACCTGTTATCCGTTTAAAGTAAAAGTAATGTTAAATATGTCTGAATTGTGGTGGGATAGAAAGGAAAGACTTGAGCAAGTACAAATTATATTTGGATCACAAAAAACACATCGCAGGTGGGAAGAAACCAGGATGAAAATAACACACAGTTTACATATATCAAAAATATATTGCAACAACTAGAACATTTATTAATACTAGAAATGAAAGATGTATGGGAGATAACATTATTGGAGAAATATTTAAAATGGGACTCAAGGGGTTAAAAGTGGAAAAAATATTATCGGGTGACATAGGAAGTAATGATGTCACCATTGAGTGGAACCAGATGTTTCACAATTTTTCTAGGAGAGCTATAATATTTATCATTAACAAAAGGAGATCTAGACTGATTAATATAAATAGAAATATTCGGGAACTATTTGAAAAAATAAGACCATGGAAAGATAATGCAAGCATAAAACCCTTGGTAAATAACATAAAAAGAAGAATCCATATAAGAGAAGAGGAAATTAAGGAGAAAAAACTAAGAAAATTCACAAGAGATTCTCTACCAATTGAGGACATAAGAAACAGAATAGTGAACAGGACACAAAATAGTGAGAATGAATTGGCCGAGACCGCTAATTCATTTGAAACTATAGATGAATGCACTGAAATAACTGAGGATCAAGAAGATAACAGCTCAATATACACAATGTATAGCGAGTGTGCCCCACTAACAATAGTAATTAATAACACAAATCAAAGTACAAATACAGTTGAGAATAGAAATATTAACTCAGAAATCCCAATCCATAACAGGTATAATCCCCTGAAGCAGGTTGTGAATGACCCAACAGAAATAGAGGAGGAGCCCTCAGAATATACAGAGGACCTAATAATGGGTAGCACAACTAAGTTAGATATGGAGAATGAAAGGAGAACCACTAAAGAAAAGAGAAAGGAACCAACTATGACGGGGGACAATAATGAGAATAAAAAACAGCAGGATGAAGGGAAAGAACAAAAATGTCAGGAAAAGACACAGGATAAAAAAGAAAATTCACAATTAAAAAGACAGTGAAACAGGATTTTTTTCAGGCCAGAAAAGGCACAACCAGAAAAGGGGATGTGGGGGGGGGGGGGGGGGGGGCAACTTCCCAAAAAGAAAAAATCACTAGTGTACAGGAACACAAAGGAAGCTTGAGCCAATGCCAACTTACCTGTACAGATCGAAAAAATACTAAAAAGAGGCTTGAAATTTGCCCCCACAGTATTGTTCAATAAATTTGAAGCATTTATAGGCCTAAGAAAAATTATGAAAAAATGAGCATTGAAAAAATATTTAAAAAAAAGAAAAATATGAAGAGAGTAGGAGGAGAGGAAAATATTCAAATATCTCCAATAGAAACCACATTCAAGCATACAGATCTTAAATGCAAATCAAAATACCATCCATTACAAGAGTATTCAGCGGAACTAAATACTTTCATGACGCAGGTAACAAAGGAAATAAGAAAAGTGAGAAAACCAAAAAATCCTCAATACCTAAGCAATACCACCAAAACAGAAAGAAAAGCTATTATATCAATGCAGTAAAATAACAACATTATCATCCGCCCCGCCGACAAAGGTGGGGAGATTGTTATAATGAACAAAGAGGACTACCACAAAGAGGCAAAACATATACTAAGTGATAGCAGAACATATAGACTGCTGAAAGGGGACCCAACTGAAAAATATAAAAAGGAGCTAAAAGAACTAGGCCAAAAAGAAAAAATCTGGGTATTTTTAAAAAAGGAAGAGGCTACATTTATTTATACCCCAAAATACCGGTAGCTGCATTTTACCACAACCCAAAAATTTACAAGGATATAAAAAGACCACCAGGAAGGCCCATTATATCGGGCTTAGATTGTCTCACCAGTGCACTCTCTATGCACAATCCCTTCCCACATACCTAAAAGACACTAACCACATACTACAAGTCCTGAATAAAACAAAGTGGGAAGAAGGCCATATAAAAGGGACATTGGATGTAAAATCCCTCTACACAGTAATTGAGAACCAAAAAGGATGTGAGGCATCGAAGTTCTTCCTAAAAAAGAAGGGTGAAATGCCAGAAACACAAATAGAATACATAGGGGAATGTATCATGTTTATTTTACAAAAGAACTACTTTTTATATGATGACAAGTTTTTCCTCCAGACGTGGAGGACTGCGATGGGGACGAGGTTCGCTCTGGGGTTCGCAAACCTATCACCCAATGTGGGATGGTTGGAGCACTAGGCCATACATTCAGAGGGTGAGCTCTGGGCGAACCTCGTCCTCTGGCGGCGTTTTATCGACGATGTTATTTTTATTTGGAAGGGAGGAGAAGAAAAACTACAGAAATTTTTTCATGAGATCAATAAAAATAAGTTTTATTTAGAATTCACACCGACTTTTAGCAAGAAAGAAAATAATTTCCTGGACTATTTTTATTGAGGGAAATAAGATACACACAAGAACTTTCAACAAACCGACCAATGCCACGATCCGTAGCTGTTATACTGACGTCACTATCTGCTCACTCCAAGTACAATCTATACAGACGGCACCACGCCACCGGCCGGGGCGCGGATCGTCTAGTAATAACCCCAACTAAGTATCCAGTGCCACCTGAAACTACACCGCAAAGGAGAGAAAGTCACGGAACAAGCGCTAGGAGACAGATATCGTCAGTTTCTTGCAGTAAACAGTGGTAGTTTCGTTATGGCAAACAAGTCCGTGACACCCCTACTGTGTAGGACTGTACTGAGAAAGGTTGAGGCATGTGCGGTGTCACTTTATATTTACATTGATTTCAGCTTTGTCTTTTTGTGGCGGTTTGTGCAGTTCTGCTACGACACTGCAGCTAAGGATATAACAGGAGAAAACAAGTGCCAGGAAAATTATTTAGATATAACTTTAAACCTACATGTTACAGAGTGGACAGGCCCTTTAAGTTTGATGTTGAAGCCACAATTTTTATATATAGTGTATATAATACACACATTACAACAAGAATTAGGAACAGCACACTGATGGACGAGAGAATCATTGTGAGCCAAAGGCTTAGCTGTGACCTTGAAATTTTGTAGCACAATTCAAAGTTTCAAAGATGAAAGAAGGAATGACATTGAACTTTCTGTAGATTACATTCCATGGCTATATGAAGCTGGTTCCCATAACAAAGTACCATTTTAATCATCCTGTACTTTGTGGTGCGTTAATGTGTGTAATAGTTTGATAAAGAACATTTATTAATTCAGAAATTTTTGGGTCAGAATGGGTTGCTTCCCACTTTGTACCAGTATAATGAAGAGTTGAGGCCTCATTGTAGAATTAATGGTGGAGGAAATAAGATATGCATTGACTGGAAAATGAAAATGATTCCCGATAACGGACCAAAGACCTTCATATATCTCCTGGAAATGCATTCACCACATAAAATGTTTTGTGAAAGGGAAAATATTGCTGCTTTTTATCCTAAATAATATAATTTTTTTCCCTTCTTTCGTCTGTTGTCTTCAATAGTGTTCTGAGTTATGTGGCCATTTATTTCACTGTGTTCATCATGGAAATCATCTCATTGTGACTGATTTACCTAGAGACCCGTTCTCCGACCCTCTATTAACCTCTTTCAATGCATTATTGAAATGATGGAGGAGAATAATCATTAAACTCTAATTTAAATATATTGTTAAAAAGATAATGTTTGCAAATGGCCGAGTAAAGTGTTATTTAAAGCACTAAAATATTTGCAAGTAGATTGAATTTTAGTGCAGATTCCGTTGCTGCAGCCGGCCTTCCATTCTAGTGCAAATGATATCAAGACAATTTTTTTTTTTTTACAAAAGCTCTAATGATTATGACAAGTCAGCTACGTGCTTCAATTAAAAGATACAGCTTGAAAGATCTTCCCTCCCGTAAGTCTTTTTTTTCATCAGGAGTGAATTACAGCTGAGAGAAGCATACCAAATATTTCCTTAGGAAATGTTTGCCATGTAATTTCTACTAGGATACAATTTTAATGAAAATAGACATACCAGAGGGTGGATCTTCTCGGAATAAAGTGCATAATGTCGCTATTTCATTATTGTTTCTTAATGAGGTACTGTATCTGGAGAGAAGACCACTTCTCATCATCTATTGAGCATATATTTCGGTAGTACCTCATATTCTTCCTCTTTTTACCTAAAAACCCTTTATATTAGCCTCTTAAAGGGGTTCTCCAGCTTTTCACCAGTATTTGGCTCCCACCGAACCTATGGAGGCAAGCATACTTACCAGCATCCTGTGGCTTGGTTCCAGCTCCTTCGTTTCACTGCTATGTTCACCACGCTTCAGTCCCCACCTGTAAACAGATAGGTGTGGTTGCAGCCAATGACTGATCGCAGAAGTACCATGTTCCCCAAGCAGCACATGACCCAGTGACCTAGCACTTGGAGGACATTTCACCACTGTGGCCAGTTGTTGGCAACAGCAGCATATGTGACCTCAGCCTGGCCAGAAGTAAACAATCCTGGGACTAGAAGAACACTGAATGCAACCAGGGTGCAAGTAAGGCATACTGGTCAACACCTCTAAGGCCACAGAATTTAGTTGCAAACATTTTGCATCACCAAATTCTAAGACCATGAATGTAAACATATGAGGGCTTGTTTTTTGTGGGATGAGGTTCAGTGGGGTACACATAAATGATTAACTTATTAAGTCTTTATTGGAGTATTTCACTGTATATATCCAGTTTAAAAAATGTTTGCTGTTCATTGTGCAGCATAACTAGTATGTTACCTTTATTCTTTGGGGCAGTACGAGTGCATACCAAATATATATGTTGTTTTTTGCAATAATAGCATGCATTATTTATTTATTATTATTCCAAGAGACAGTCATACATTTATTTATTTTTTGTTGTAGATGTATGAAGGCTTGTTTTTGTGGGAGAAATTGTATTTTTCAGTGACACCATTTTGGGGGGTAGATATAACTTATTGATTAATGTTTATTATTTTTTTTAGGGGGCAGTAATGGGAAAAAAAAGCAGTTCTGCCATTTTGTAATTTAAACGTACGTTGTTTACCATGTGGCATAACTAGCATATTACTTATTCTATTATGTTGGTCAGTCCGATTAACACAATAACAAATATGTATAGTTTTGTTTTTTACTACTTTTGTAGTAGGAGGAGCTGGAGTAGATTTCTGGTTTAATCTGCACCATTTTTTTGGTGTACATATTATATGAGTCAGTCTGCGGTGGTCCCTCAGTCTGCGGTGGTCCCTCCCACAGCTGCCTCCACCCTGCGAGAGCACTGGAAAAAGACAAAAAGTCAGACGTTTTGTTGAAAATCGCTACTTGCAACAAAATCTGTGACTTTTCTTCGCCATAAAACTGGCATACAGGTAAAATAAATCTCCTCCATTGTGTAAACTAAGAGACCACTGTTTACAAGGATATCCAAAGCAGATTTTCACCTTTACCTTTCGTAGAATGTTAACTACATACCACTACAAAAAGTGTTAAGATCTTTGAACATTATTGGAAAATAATAAACATCCAGTTTAGAAATTTTATTTTGTACCTTTCTTTCCAGCTTTTAAAGGATATTTCAAGGAAGCGAAGAAGTGTTCGGTTTAAGAGAGAAGTTGAATCAAAACCTTACATTGCAGCTCACTTTGATGTTCTTCCAACGGAGTTTACCCTAGGAGATCAGAAAAATTATGGTGGCTTTGAGAACAAGCAACTGCAGAATGGACAAGAATATGTGTTCTTTGTTCTGGCAGTAATAGAGCACACTGAACTGGTGAGTAGATCATGGTTATTTTGAAATATTTACATTGGGGAGGTAAAACCTGCAGATAATGTTAAACCAAATCTGTTAAGGAGAATTTTTTCAAATTTGGAAATGGTTTTACTAATAATACATTTAAAGTGATACGACATACTTTGTATTAAACTGGACTAAAGAGCATCTGTCCCCATGATCAACCCTATTAAACCAAACATACTGCCTGGTAGGTCTGATCATGGAGAGAAAAATGAGGCTTCTGTTGCTGCAGACATATGTACCATTGCAGCATAATTATTATTTTTGTTTTATGCAAATGAAGTGATCAGGCCACCAAAGGACTGACGTATGCCCTCCTGGCACTACTTCACGTCTTCCTCTCATCATTGCCACTCCTCCTTATGGCCTGATTGAGAGGACTAGGTATCCCCACTGGTCAGATGCCTGGCCCTCAAATCTCACGCTTGCACTGGCGAGACTTCATCAGTATATGAGGCTCGCCGCACTTTTCACTGTTCAAGTGCCAATAGTGCCTGCAACATTAGCCTTCCCATTACTTCTGTCAGGAATAAGAAGAAAGGCAATGTTCAAATCCTCATGCCAAAGTTTTAATCACAGTGCATATTCAATGAAAGATGTCTAAGTAAACCCCACATGTTGGATTACATTTTCACATATCTATTAATGAGAGTCTTACCATCATCCAGTTTCTAGCTAAGTGACCCTAGCTCTAAACAGTTGCTTATATATTGCCTCTCTATACCATATTTAGTCATAGGGGTTTTCCAGGGGAAGAAAATTTACTTTAAAAAGGCTACAATGGTTTAAATTTACAAAAAAAAAGCATTCGTCACTGATCTGCCGCTGCTGATGTCCTGCCTCATGTCATGGTCCAAGGTCATCATACAGAAAATGGCTGGAAATTATTCTCAGCCACCCACTGGTCACAACAGTGATCCTTCTCGGGACATGTCCAACCATTTCCTGTGTGTCAAGCCAAGAGAGGAAGTGGAGGTCATTGAGTACTAGAGCACCATACGAACAGCAGCAGCAGCGGGGGAACGGTGAGGGAGAGTGAATAATGCTTCATTTTATTTTTAACCCATTCTGGCCCTTTCTAAAATAAATTTTCTCCCCTGGAAAACCAATTTAGATTTCCTAAGATACACACTTTAATTGTATTTCCCAAAGCTACTTCCATAGATTTCACCCCCTTTTTGCTAAATATTTGAAGCATCCCCACCACATGTCCACATTTCACTATAAAATGTCACGTTCCTATATATATATATATATATATATATATATATATACACTCACCTAAAGAATTATTAGGAACACCTGTTCTATTTCTCATTAATGCAATTATCTAGTCAACCAATCACATGGCAGTTGCTTCAATGCATTTAGGGGGTGGTCCTGGTTAAGACAATCTCCTGAACTCCAAACTGAATGTCAGAATGGGAAAGAAAGGTGATTTAAGCAATTTTGAGGGTGGCATGGTTGTTGGTGCCAGACGGGCCGGTCTGAGTATTTCACAATCTGCTCAGTTACTGGGATTTTCACGCACAACCATTTCTAGGGTTTAAAAAGAATGGTGTGAAAAGGGAAAAACATCCAGTATGCGGCAGTCCTGTGGGCCAAAATGCCTTGTGGATGCTAGAGGTCAGAGGAGAATGGGCCGACTGATTCAAGCTGATAGAAGAGCCATGTTGACTGAAATAACCACTCGTTACAACCGAGGTATGCAGCAAAGCATTTGTGAAGCCACAACACGCACAACCTTGAGGCGGATGGGCTACAACAGCAGAAGACCCCACCGGGTACCACTCATCTCCACTACAAATAGGAAAAAGAGGCTACAATTTGCACAAGCTCACCAAAATTGGGCTGTTGAAGACTGGAAAAATGTTGCCTGGTCTGATGAGTCTCGATTTCTGTTGAGACATTCAAATGGTAGAGTCCGAATTTGGCGTAAACAGAATGAGAACATGTATTCATCCTCTGATGGCTACTTCCAGCAGGATAATGCACCATGTCACAAAGCTTGAATCATTTCAAATTGGTTTCTTAAATATGACAATGAGTTCACTGTACTAAAATGGCCCCCACAGTCACCAGATCTCAACCCAATAGAGAATCTTTGGGATGTGGTGGAACGGGAGCTTCGTGCCCTTGATGTGCATCCCTCAAATCTCCATCAACTGCAAGATGCTATCCTATCAATATGGGCCAACATTTCTAAAGAATGCTATCAGCACCTTGTTGAATCAATGCCACGTAGAATTAAGGCAGTTCTGAAGGCAAAAGGGGGTCCAACACCGTATTAGTATGGTGTTCCTAATAATTCTTTAGGTGAGTGTATATATATATATATATATACACATATATATATATATATATATGTACAATATTTCTTTTTTAGCATCTTAAAAATCAGACACAAAATAAGGGAAAAAAGGGTAATATTAATTTTTGTTGTAAAAAATGCAAATGCATTATTTTTGCTTAATAATCCTAGCGCTGTTTCATTTTATATGATAATTATTGATTACAGGTAATTTCTGAGCCTTGTACATAATGTATCATTAGTTTCTCACATACTCTTTGGATTAAAGCCTGTGTTATTTCTAATTACCTTGGAAATGACTTGCATTAAGTTTCCATTTCTTCCCCTTGTAATACCCATGACTATAATTAGCAATAGATTGAATAATATCTTGATACCGCCTGACTTCTGCTGGAGTGGTACCCGTTTCTGCATTTCCTGTTCAGAGATGCTCTGCAATTGATAGACCTTCCTGTCTGAGATTATTACAGAGAGTACTGAGGCATGAACTCTCCAGCAGTTATATATTTTAAAATGCCTGTTGAAAATGAAAGGTTCCTGCTTTTGTCTGGGGATTGCATGAATAAATAGCTTTTACGGCAAACATCATTTTAGCCATCTGATAAGGGAAATGCACAGAAACGTATATTCTGCCAATTTATAGCTAATATGTAAGTAAATTACAGCTTTCGGGGGAAAAATCACTGTTTGCTTCATTCTAATGTCGCACAACATGGATATTAGATTTTACCTTTTTTTTATCTCTTTGTATAATGTATGGTAAACAGCATTTCTTAGAACTACCGACTGTTAGCATGCATCAGCATATACTTTTGTGGTATTTAAGTGGATATAGATACAATGTATCTATTGCTATGTCTTATTTAGCTCCTAAAAATGGAGATGATGGAAAATAATATTATGAAATGGTTAGGCCATTTTTATACAGTCAATGTTTGATCAGTGATTTCCATCAGAAACTGGGAGCCAAAACCAGGTGTGAGTCAAAAGCAAGGAATAGGACCAAATCTTTCCACTCTACCTTAATCTGTATAGGATCCACTTCTGGTTTTTGCTCATCACTGACCAAACACTGACTATGTGAAAGCGTTCTTAGGGTATTCAGATATGTTCTTCAGGAAGCCTGGATGGCACGATACTCATACTTGTTGCACTTTAAATCTAGTGGTCTTCAAATCTGAAAATTCTTCCAGCCTCATTTAAAGAGTAACTACACTTTTTTAAAATCTTTAACATTTAAGTCATATCAATCGCTAGAACAAGGAGATGATCTCATAGACTTTCTATTGCAGTAGTCTACAGTCTTGTGCTCAGCATAGGGTTGCCACCTTTCCCAACAAAAAATACCGGGCAAGTTAAGCCACACCAGGCATACCGGGCATGTTAAGCACACCCCAAAGGGGGTGTGGTTGTGGGGCGTGGCTTAACATGGGGTGTGAAGTCGCTGTCATACTGTGGCTCCCCAGGAAAATTAAAGCCCCCATTAGCGCCCCCAGTAATAGTAATGCACCCAGTAATAGTAATGCCCCATTAGTGCCCCCTCAGTAATAGTAATGCCCCCATTATTGTGCCCCAGTAAGAGTAATGGCCCTATTAGTGCGCCCCAGAATGAATAATGCCCCCTATTAGTGCCCCCCAGTAATAATAATGCCCCCAGTAAGAGTAATGCCCCTATTAGTGCCACCCATTAAGGATAATGCCCCCATTAGTGACCCCCAGTTAGAGTAATGTGGCCCTCATCCCCCGGGAACCGTCACTCGGGGCCAGCACACTGACTGTAGAGTGTTGAGTGAGAGTCTGGCAGCTTTCCTGGGCCCGGTAACGGAGACCGGGGAAGAGGGGAGGTGATAGGAAAGGAGTGCAGCAGAAGAGCCGGGGACGGGAGGAGCGCAGGCCCGTGGCTCGTCTCATTGTTATCCGGCCTGATCTGGGAGTGAGAGCGGCTCAGTCCTGGCGTGGCCGCCATGCTGTGGGGCGAGGGTTTGCTGCTCTCCTTCAGCAGCGTCTTCGTGCTCCTGCTCCTGACCACCCGCAGCCCCCAGCTCTCCGGCTTCCAATACATCTTGACCGGCGGCCTCGTCCTCTTCAGGTTCGAACCGGTCCCGGAGTGCCGGGCGCTGTCAGGACCGTGAGCGAGCAAGTCAGACAGTCTGCACTGCAGTTTGAAATGAATCCTGTGTCCGGGTCTGAGAAATGCTTGTACCTGGACACAGGATTACAAACCCGGACTCTCCGGGTCATTCCCGTACGGGTGGCAACCCTAGCTCAGCAGCAAGGAGAAGGTGTGCTCGGCTGAGCATTTCTAACTCACTGTCCTAGTGATTGGTGGGGGTTTCAGAGCTGAGACTCCCTCCTATCAACACTTTTGACATGTCCCTATGACGTATCAAAAATTTTAAAACAAAAGTATAGTTACTCTTTAATAGAACTAAGTAAAAATAGTCTTATTACTGACAGCAACAAATATGTCATCTGTCTTGCCATGACTCTTTTCTTAGAACGCTGATTTGTGCTGTTTCTTTGTTATTCCTCCTGGAAATGTATAAATAAATTAATATCTGGGTTAGATTTCTCCTTGTCAAAGGGGTGTGTCCCTACACAGTCTGGCCCCGGCAGTTCTGATTGGTCAGTGTTTTGCAAGTATTTACTAAAACAGACATGTCAGGAAAGCTGTCACGTCCTCTTTAATATATTTTGAAGATTATTTTTATTTTATTTTATTTTTAAAAATACAAAGTAATGGAATTCTGGATGGGATTTCCCATTATTTGTTGAGCAGCACTAAAGATGACGCTTGATCTAAAATATAAGCTTTAAGTACGTTTCTAAGCACATCTCTCTTTATTTACAGACAATGTATGCTACAAGCCCTTATTCGGATCCAGTAGTATCAATGGAGCTTGATCCCCAACCAATGACAGATGAAGAAGAGGGCTTGATTTGGGTTGTTGGACCAGTTCTAGCTGTAGTGTTCATCATCTGTATTGTGATAGCAATCCTTCTGTATAAAAGGTAACATAATACTGTTAAAATTAATGAAAAAGAGATAAAATACAATTATACTTATACTGGTTACCTATGAAAAATATGATATTTAATGGAAAATGCGTCACAAGAAAATGCAATGCAGTCTGCAGGAAGCATGATATAGAGCAGGAGGAGCTGAGCAGATTGATGTATAGCTTGTGGCTAAAAAATCCTTGAAATTTGTAAATTATTAAATCTTTGCTCTTTCCAAGCTCAGTAGTCATGTGGGGTGCTCCTGTCAGTAACTGACAATCTTCTCTATATAAGTGTGTATATATAGGTAGCTGTCAATCACTGATAAGACCGCCCACATGGCTAGTGAGCTTAGAAAGTGCAGAGATTTAAATGAATGAATTACAAGCTTTATTGAATATTTTTCTATAAAACTATGTTGTCTGCATATTGCACTGCATTTTCATGGAGTCATGTTCGCTTTAAAGTTAAAGAACATGCAAATTGAAGTACATTTGTGAGAGAAATGTATTAGAATTCTTGTTAATTTGCTGAGATAACGTACATTGGTGTCAGTGATAACTCAAAATAGTTTTTCTGATGCGTCCCTAATTCTGCATCCACCTTCACTCGTAGCTAGAAGAGGACACGTCTTGTATCTTCAGCTCACTGCATGAATACATCCTTCAAAATATCAATTACCCCCACCACCACCACATATTGGTAAAGGGGGACACAGATCCTGGGAAGCAGTAGAAAAAATATGGGGTTCTAACCCTCTAAAGATTATGCATAACTTTAGCAAAGGCCTAAAGAGTTTGTCCAGGTTCAGAGCTGAACCCGGATATATCCCCTTCTTCACCCAGGCAGCCCCTCTGAGATGAGCATTGGAGCATTTCATGCTCTGATGCTCTCCCTTGCCCTTTTTTTGTTTACTTTTTTACACTGCTAGGCGGAGGCTTCCACCAAGCAGTGTTGCCGGTGATGTCACTGGCACTAAGGGGCAGGCTTTAGCGCTGCCCTAGCCGTTTTAGAAACTAGGGCAGCGCTAAAGCCCACCCATTACTGCCAGTGACGTCACCGGCAACACTGCTAGGCGGAAACCTCCGCCTCGCAGAGACCTGGTACATTGCCAGATCTGCAGAAAAAGCCCTTGCCCTGCGTGATTCAGTGGGGCTGCCTAGTTGAAGAAGGGGTTATGTCCGGGTTCAGCTCTGAACCCGGAAAACCCCTTTAACCTAAAGGTGTATTCCCATTTGAACATTTATTGTGGCATATCGACAGGGTATGCCATAGAAGTCCGATAGGAGTCGGTGCCACCTCTGGAGATATGGTCGTGCATATGCGACTTTCTACATTTACGTCTAGCACCCACTTTTCCTTTCACAGGGGTGCGAGACAGGGTTCCATTCTCGAGGTAGGTGTGGATCCCAGAGGTGGAACACAAACTGCCAATCACAGGTTACAGTACCATGAAAGGTAGGATGAGTGCTCCAGCCATGAATACAGCAGAATCAGAACTATGAATCCACTGTATTCATTGTTTAATGCCTCCTATTAGCCAAATGGTACAATATTTTTTGTGTTCTTTGAGCTAATAGGAAAGCCAACCTGCTCCCACACTGTGCAGCCCTTATACTGGGCAGCATTGTCTCATGACAGAGCCACTTTAAGTTTTTGTATTTTATTTACTATAGTTATTTTACTTGTTTTAATTGATACAACTTTAACACTTTCCTCACAGTTCTACACAGATAATTAAATAACTCAGTCCTTTTCTTGATTGAGCATCATCATGGTTGGATTGCACTAGGCACATCTGCTTTGTGAACTGTGGCAGTCTGTTCCGATCACTGTATTTGGCATGTATTCCCACTTTCGGACAGACAAAAAATACTACAGGGTGGGCCATTTATATGGATACACCTTAATAAAATGGGACTGGTTGGTGATATTAACTTCCTGTTTGTGGCACATTAGTATATGTGAGGGTGGAAACTTTTCAAGATGGGTGGTGACCATGGTGGCCATTTTGAAGTCGGCCATTTTGAATCCAACTTTTGTTTTTTCAATAGGAAGAGGGTCATGTGACACATCAAACTTATTAGGAATTTCACAAGAAAAACAATGGTGTGCTTGGATTTAACGTAACTTTATTCTTTCATGAGTTATTTACAAGTTTCTGACCACTTATAAAATGTGTTCAATGTGCTGCCCATTGTGTTGGATTGTCAATGCAACCCTCTTCTCCCACTCTTCACACACTGATAGCAACACCGCAGGAGAAATGCCCACCCTGTACATGCAGCATTTTTTGTCCTGCCAAAAGCTAGCACATAAGCTGGAAAGCACCCAGATGCCATATTAGTAATTGGGGATCTGATGGTGCACAGTGGTATCCGGCTATCCGGCAGTCTGTTTCTCCACCACAATAGACTGCCGGAGTTCACAAAGCAGATGTGAATGTGGCCTAACAGATGTTTAAATGGTCATCACATGAAAAACACCACATAGGTGATAAATATATGATTGCTGAGGCTCCCAGTGCTGGGACCCCCATGATCACTAGAAATGGGATTCCGAGCCTACTGTTCCTCCTAGTTGTGCTTAGCTATCTCCATCAGCCCCATACACATTGAATAGGGCAGCATGGTGCATGCGTGACCACCACTTCATTCAAACTCCACCTCTCTGCGATTGTGCAGTGGGGAGGAACAGGGGGTTCAGAATGCCAGTTCTAGGGATTATCAGGGGTCCCAGAAGTGGGACCAATCAAAATCAAATGTGGATAAGTGATAAATGTTGTTTATAGAATAATGATCTTCTAAACTAATGTCAATTCAGTTGAGCTTTGATGTTGTCATAAATCGGCATAGAAGATGGTTCAGGAGAGAAAGAGACTGATGTCTGATCTGTCAGACAGCCATTATGATGGATTTCACTGTGAACATTATTCAGCAGTTTTCTACAATTTGTACTATGAAAGATAGAAGCTGCAGAGGTCAAACAAAGCTACATTTTAATAAAAATTTTATTGCAGAAAAAATGTATGTCAAAATACAAAATTGCTTTATAGATATCCATAGCCAATACATTGCATATAATGCACGTTGAGACATTGTTCTTGTCAGCATAAGTGTATTCGGAATATTACAATACTTAAAGGGGTTATCCAGGATTTTTTTTTAATCCCCCCTACCCAGCAGGACCCGTGAAGAAATCTGTACCTACCTGCTCCACTCTGCTCTGTGGCTCCTGGGCTGTTTTCACTTGGCTTCCAATTTCGGCCTGTCAACTTTCATATTGATAGTCACGTGCGCCTCTGCAGTCAATAACTGACCTCAGCAGTGACTTTCTCCATTCGGCACACCACTGTTGGAACATGTGCCACTTTGGGATACGTCATTACTGAGGCCAGTCACTGTCTTCAGTAGCGCACATGACCCATCTGTGCGGTACTTTACAGGCATGGACCAGAAGTCCGGTGAAGACCGCCTGGGATCCAAGAATCCCTAATGGAGCAGGAAAGCATAGTTGACTTTACAGATTCCGCTGGATGGGGGGCAGGGGTTTACACAGATCTTATAGGACTCCTTTGCAAAACTTAGTATACCATGAGTATGTGTGCTTCAAGCACTCCCAAGCTATGCAGGACACAAAGTTTGATGCCCCACATTTCTGACAAATTTACGTTTTTTTGTTTGTTGTTTTTTAATCAACTGCAATAAAATGTTAATTAAACACAAACTGTAATAGAAAAGTCATCATTGACCCTACTTTATTGACTTTTATGTCAGACAAAATGGACCAGGTGCTTTAAAAACAGCAGGAACACCATATTTCTCAATGTATTCAATGTATTCATGCCAGACAACTGGCATGAATATAGTGGTAAATTTCCTGCTTCCATTCTATTACAAAGCTGTCTGCCTGAAGCCACCACTAGGGGAAGCTTAGTGAATAGGAATTTATATAGTTATTATGGAAGCATGTAATAATCTCTTTGCATAATTATACAGTGTTTTCATGTTGGGAAGAGAAGTAGCAGTTCATTGCCAGGCCTTATCCCCTCGGGCCCCTTTGCAGTCACCTGGCTTGCCTGATGGGGGAAATTTTTAAAGATAAAAAAAAAAAGAAATCTTGGGTAACACCTTTAATATTTTATGTGGTAACAGTCTTTGTCATTCATAATAACCATTCTAATGTGTTTACAATATTTCTTTTGTTGCTGCGTTAAAACGGAGTAGTAAGCCAGACAGGTGAGAATTGATACAGTACCGAATACATTTCTTAAAATTGGCATTAAAGTCTAATGATGATTTCTGTGTAGGAAATGTGGATTGTTCTTTACCATGACTTTGACTTACATCCAAACCTTACGAATAAAGTACATCTCCAACGTCTTGCCATGCACGTTTGAATTTTGGGTCATGGCTCATCGTATTTGTAAATCTGAACTAGTGGCCACGTGCAGTGGCACTCCCCAAAAGAAAAGTGTGCGGCATGCACATAGGCTATGAGAATGTAATGTCTCACCTTTAAACCATCTAAGACACAGTGGAAGAGAATTCTATACTTCTTAGACACTTCATATTTCTCAAGAGTGAAAAACCATTGTCCCCGATAAACTATAAGTTATGGTAAATTTGGAACAGGCACTCTTAAAATGTGCCAGATTTATCAGTGTAGCTCGGGTTGTATAAGACATCTGGTGCATGTTTAGCCTGTCTCCATCCATGCTTACACCATATATTGTTTGGCCTCGCTTGTGCCATTTTTCTTTTTCTAAACAGAATTTTGGTGCAGTTTTGTGCATTTCTTCACATTTTTGGCCACCCCAATTTTCTGTCAAACCACACCCCACCCTTAAGCCCCTCTCCTTTTTAAAATTTGAGAAAACCTAGTTGCGCCAAATTGAAGCACTTTTTTTTAGACAAATTGAAGGCTCAGCTGCATTAGTAAATCTAGCCTTTTTAGCATACTGGCTAAAATTGTTGTCAATTCACTCCTTTATTTTTATGCTACAAATTTTACAGTCCATGGCATAACTATAAGTTGTAGTCAAACCTTGTCTCAGCCCATGAATACAGTGTCATGCATGGACATGGAGGTAATGATGTTTCTCACCAGAGAGGATGCATGTAGGTGGTTAGATAAATGGGTCCAGGACTCCAGTAGGGGCGTAGCTATAGGGAAAGCAGTGGAAGTCGCTGTTTTTGGGCCCCACCCAGGAGGAGAAATAAAAGATTTTATTGTCAAGCTCCCTCAACAGTATTATACAATGACATAATATACAGTGACAGTATATACAGTGACATGACATACAGTATATATATATGTAGAAAACAGACGGGGTTGCTGCGGAGCTTTGTCTGAGAGCGCGATCTTGACTAGCCACAGAAGTGGGAGTTGCACGGGAGGAGGGGGTTGGGAAGAAGTAGCTGCTGTTGTTCAAAAATTTGCTGTGGGTCCCAGTCATTTTTAGTTACGCCTCTACAACTCTCGGTATAGATTTGGAAACCAGGAGCGTGTCTTTTGAACACTGCACTTTTCAGATTCCTAGGTACTGTACTCTACAAGCTTAGAGATATCAGCTGGTTTATAATGGTAATAACACCACGTTGTTAAAACTTAGTTACTTTGTAAAGTGAGAAACATATTGTCTGTAGCTGAAAAAACTGAAGAAGGAGCCTTTGTTATGTTGATTCACTCTGCATCTGTGCCACTGGATAATTATTAGGCATTCTTATTTTATTCCAAAACCAGACTTAATAATTTTGCTTTGTTATTCGAAGTGAAGACCTCGCCAGCGAGTCTCTGAATTGATTAATTTTCTCTTCTCAAGCTCACTTGTGCGGCTTGTCTTGTCTGGGCTTACTTTCTGTAATTAGTATTCAGTTTGCTGATACCACCACCTACAAATAATTAAATGTTTCCAATACCTCTACATAGGTAATAAACTCCTCGTCTTTGTTATGCTAAAAGTGAGCAGAAAACGCTCACTGAAAATGGCACCGGCACGAGATTTTATTAAGATAGGAAACTGATGAGTTCTTTTGTGACACATTAAGCAACTCAGCCATGGATCTAGCTCATTGTAACTCGCCTCATCCGAAAGGTTACGGAGTTGAAGCATGCCGAGGCAAAGGATCATTTGCAGGGGGATTCAGCCAGTGCTGTCCAGAAAACAATTAGCCATATGTTTACAGAAAGCAGTCGTGTTGGCTCCTCTACACAATGTAGAAGCCGCAGCAAATTGACAACACGTAAATGAGCTAATATGCACTTGTAGGGCTCCATCTGTCTCTGTGTCGATGGGCTCTTAACAAAAATTGACACTTTTGCCATTGGCACAGAGATCATATAGAATTGCTGGGAAATATCATGATGTGCTCTCCACATCTAGAGGCATTATAAGCATTTATCAGGAAAGGTAAGATGGTATGTCCAGTGCAATTCAAATTAAGACAGCCTTCACCTTAGATAAGGTATTACCCTCCTGTTACTGTAACGGACCTCCACATTTTTATCACTTATCTTAGGTATTATTTAAATTTTCATAATTTTTTTTGAGATGATCAGTGTTTAACGATGATTAGATTACCACCGTAATTCTCAAATTTATCATATATAACTATACCAGAAGATAGTGTCATAGCTAAAGAATGGTTATTATGTTTTTGTTTTTTGTTTTGTTTTTTTATGGTGGCTGTTTTTGCTAGTGACATCAGTCCACAAAATGTTGTGCCACTTTACTTTGGGCCAGTCAATGTGTTCCTTGGCAAATTTTAACCTATTTAGGGCATATCTTTTTTCACCAACAGGAAGTTCTTGCTGGTAACTGATCTTCACTTAAAGGGATTGTCTCACAGCAAATGGCATTTATCATGTACATAAATTTAATACAAGCAACTTACTAATTTTTTGTGATTGTCCATATTGCTTCCTTTGCTTGCTGGATTAATTTTCCATCACATTATACACTGCTCTTTTCCATGGTTACGACCACCCTGCCATCCATCAGCGGTGGCCGTGCTTGCACACTATAGGAAAAAGTGTCAGCCTATGCACACTTCCATAATCCCGGCCACCAGAGAGGAGAGCGCTTTTTCCTATAGTGTACAAGCATGGCCACTGCTGCTGGATTGCAGGGTGGTCATAACCATGGAAACGAACAGTGTATGTGATGGAAAAATGAATCAAGCCAGCAAAGGAGGCAATATAGATAATCATAATACATTAGTAAGTGTCTGGTATTAACTTTCTCTACATGATAAATGCCATTGGCTGAAAAGAGACAATCCCTTTTAATCGTCCTTTGATTGTAGCAGTACTCACTGTTAACTTCAGATGATTTTGGAGGTGATTATTGGCTAAGCCCTTGCCATTTTGGATATTCTCAGATCCATTTGAACTTCCACTTCCTTCCTTGTCTTTCAAGTTTTGGTTGCCACTTCAAGGCATTTGAGATAATTCTAGCTGAACAGCTTATAATTTGCTGCACTTCTCTATATGTTTTGCATCTCCAGTCAACTTCAAAGTATGTTCTTCTTGAGAACAATGTCTGAAATGACCCATTTTCCCCAGTATTTCAGAAGGAAATGCACTATAATTAACATGTGCTACATTTGCCAGACTCCTACATTTTACCACAATTAACACCTGTTCTACACAATGAATGACTTCACCAACTTAACTCCTCACTGCTATTATTTTGAGCACACCCCTTTCTATTAATGATTCAATTACGGCATACATGTCCTAATTGTTGGGTCTGTTTTTTTTTTTTCTGTTACTCTACTACACTTACAAGTAAATTATTTGCTATGAAGAAATATCACTGCTACCAAAAACAGTAATTTATCAAGTTATTGATGTTGGACTGCTGTTTTTAACATTAATGTTAGAGATGAGTGAATTTCAGGTTATGAAATTTGTTCACGCTTCGTTTACTGGTAAAAGGTGAATTGCATATGGATTCTGTTACCATGGACCATAACGCAATTCTATGACGGAATGCATAAAGGAATGCCTTTAGAGGCATTCCGGTATTCATTCCGTCATAATAGAAGTCTATGGGCTGCAAAACGGATTTGTCCCATTTCTGTTATGCAGGAGAGGACTCCCCTGCATAACGGAAATGGAAAAGATCCGTTTTACAGACCGTAGACTTCTATTATGACGGAATGCCTCTAAAGGCATTTCGTTATGCATTCCGTCATAGAATTGCGTTATGGTCCGTGGTAACAAAATCCATAACGCAGTTCACCTTTTACCAGTAAACGAAGCGTGAACGAATTTCAAAATATGAAATTCTCTGATCTCTAATTACTGTACATGGCCAATTTTTACTGTACATCTATGAATTGCTCAAAATGGGAATGACTGTAATATTCTATAATATTCACCATTGAGAAGCAAGTTCTGTAATATTATTACTGTCTCTAAGTAAAGCATTGTTATTTTGAACATGGTCCTATACTGTTTACCCTTGACTGACTGTATAGTATATATGCATGTAAACAGCTGTAATTCAGTCTACATAAATTACATTGTTATCTTTTCAATTTTCATGTACAGGAAGAGGACTGAATCTGATTCCAGAAAGAGTAGCTTACCCAACAATAAAGAGATCCCTTCACATCATCCCACTGATCCTGTAGAACTCAGACGTCTTAATTTTCAAACCCCAGGTGAGAAGTGTCATTGTCTCCATTGTAAACTTGCAGGTCTCCACAGGAGTCTTCACCTCTAATAAGGTCTAGGGCAGTGATAGGCAAACTGCGGCTCTCCAGCTGTTGCAGAACTACAACTCCCAGCATGCAAAGACTACCTACAGCTTTCAGCAGGGCCGATCCTACACGGGGTGCAGTGGGTGCCCCGCACCCCAGCGCTGTCACCCGAAAGGCGCCGAGCGAGCCGCTGGGACTTTTTTTTTTTTGACTTTTTTTTTTTTTAAGCCGAGCCGCCGATTCGCCGAGGAATCTGACGACCAGTGTTCCCTCTAAGCTGCGCGGGTGGGCGGCCGCGCAGCAATTATTGTGGCCCCGCCCCGCTCACAATTTTATAATGCCCGCTCACTCAGCTGTGCCGGCCCCCAGCTGATTCCCCCGCTGTTTTGCAGGCTGACGCCGCCCGCCGCACGGTCAGTTCATTTACAATACCTGGCTGTGGGCTGCCGGTGGGCGGTGGCTAGTATTCAAATAGGGGGGCGGAGTTTTGGACCCGCCGGAGGCAGAGAGGGAGTGCGTGCTGTGCGGCGCAGGCTGAGGTCACGTCACATCATGTTACATCTGAGTACCCTGCGCGCCTGGCCGCCTGCTAGCTGGTGAGGTGAGGGCATATAAAAAAAGAAGTATGTACCCCCCCCCTGTCCCACAGTGCTACGAATCCTCTGCTGTCCCCTGTATTACCCTGATACCCATCAGTTATATAATATATCTGAGGGGTATCAGGGTAAATTATACAGGGGGTAATATAACTAGGGGTATCAGGGTACATGAGGGGTAATATAACTGAGGAGGAGGGCTAGGCTACTATCAGACATTATACAGGGGTAATATAACTTATCTTACCCCTCACCCCTGTATTATGTCCCTGATAGCCCTCCTCACTTATATTACCCCTGTATAATGTACCCTGATAGATACCCCTTAGTTATATTACCCCTGTATAATGTACCCTGATACCCCTCAGTTATATAATATAACTGAGGGGTATCAGGTTAAAATATACAGGGCGGGGTAATATAACTAAGGGGTATCAGGGGACATTATTATACAGGGGTAATATAACTTATATTACCCCTGTATAGTGTACACTGATACCCCTTAGTTATATTACCCCCTGTATAATTTACCTGATACCCCTCAGTTATATTACCCCTGTATAATGTCCCCCATAACAGTGTGTGTTATCCACAGGTCCCCATAACAATGTGTCATCCACAGATCTCCCATAACAATGTGTCATCCACAGATCCCCCAAATTATTTTAAAAACCTGCTGTTTCTCTAGATGACCTTATGTTTATGGTAGTGGTAATAGAGTCTCAGGGGTCTATAAAAGCAGCTACACTATTTTTACAGACCTTTGAGACTCTATTAACACTACTATTAACTATTAACATAAGGTCATCTAGACTAGAAAAAGCAGGTTTTTAAAATTCTTATTTTTCCCATTTAGGTGTTAGAGCAATCTAATGAAAGTTATGTTTTAACACCTAAAGAGAAAGAAAAAATAAATAAAAACCTACGGTTTCTCTAGATGACCTTATGTTGATTGTAGTGTTAATAGAGTTTCAATGCTTTGTAAAAATAGTGTAGCTGCTTTTATAGACCCTTGAGACTCTATTACCACTACTATCAGCATAAGGTCATCTAGAGAAACAGCAGCTTTTTTAAATTATTTTTTCCTTTAGGTATTAGAGCAATCAAATGAAAGTTATGTTTTAACATAAGGGTCAGAAACTGGGTTTTGACTAAGTTATTGTCAAAGCAAATTGGTGGGGCTGAAGTTGGGGGCTGAAGTTGTTGCCATAGAAACATTGTAAAGGGGAGGAGTTAGTAAGATAACCACGCCCATGTGGGGGCGCCAGAAATATTTCTGCACCCAGGCGCCTGTGACCCTAGGATCGGCCCTGGCTTTCAGCCTACAGCAGGGCATGGTGGGAGTTGTAGTTTTGCAACAGCTGGAGAGCCGCAGTTTGCCTATCACTGGTCTAGGGTATGTTCTTGTAAATCAACTACCAGTTTTGAGTTTACCTATAAAATGTAAATTTGTTCTCCATGTCTTAATCTTAAACGAATGATATGCATGAAGAGACATACTGTACAGCACTGGAAACTATTTCTTCAGAATAAGGCTACATGCACTCGAACGTTGTTTGTTTCCTGTGTCCGTTCCGTTTTTTTTTGCGGATAGGATGCAGACCCATTCATTTCAATGGGTCCGCAAAAAATGCGGACAGCGTGTGCTGTCCGCATCAGTATGTCCGTTCCGTAGCCCCGCAAAAAAAATATAACATGTCCTATTCTTGTCCATTTTAGGCATTGTTACAATGGATCCGCAAAAAAAAAGGATGGTATAATTTGGCACACAAGTACATCAGGTGTCCGGGAAGGTTTTAGACCAGGTCTCAGTTCTCTAGGACGTACCGTTCCTGAGATATTCCCAAAAAATGCATTAGCCAATAGAATCTTGGTCACATGACCCTTATCAGCCTATAGAAGCTCGCAGGCCGTTAGCCTCCACAGTTTTACTCCAGGTTTCCATAAGAACCCAGCCATTTATCTTCACTGCTGTAGGAGAGCTTTAAGGAAATCTGTCACCAGGATAATCGCTATTAAAGTAAAGCCATGGCCTAATAGCACTTAGTACCTTATTTCAAGATGTGCCTTTGTTCCAGCAATAGATGTTTTTATCCTCTGAAAATCCAGTTTATTTGGTATGCAAATGAGCCACTAAGGTTCCCAGAGGGGCGTCACTCTTGCAGGAAGGAGCCCAGCCACCCCCCGTGCTTCAATGTGTCCTCCCTCATAAGATTTAATTCCCTGCCCCAGGTTCTGCTAAGCCACGCCCATGACCTGGTTAGGTCACGCCCCCTCCCACTCTTGAGCCGACGGGAATTGAAAAAATGAAGATAAAAATCAACTTCAGCTGCAGGGGTGGAAGGGAGGGTGATTTTCTCCCTGCAGCTTACACTCAGATAGCACAGTGCTTCTGTCTTAGAGTGAGCTGTTCAAAAGGATCCAGTAAAGGCCACTGTTAAGGGGGCGGGCCCCTGTGAAGGTCACTGTCAAGGGGCTGGTATGCTGTGAAAGTCACTGTTAAAGGTGAAGGCTGCTATAAAGGTCAACGTTAAGAGGATGGGCTGCTGTGGACGTCCAATTTTAAGGGACGGGGCACTGTGGGGGGGTCACTGTTTGGGAGCAGGGTACTGTAGATGTCACTGTTATAGTGGATAGTGTTGATATCTTTTAACAAAACACACAAACATTAAATGAAATACTGTAGATTAATTATACCTGAGCGAAGCCGGGTCCTTCAGCTAGTAATATACTATAATCTGATAAAGAATATTAAAAGGCACAAGCCTCTTAATAAATTTGGCACATACCTGTGCATACTGTGCACCAGAAATTCAAAGCTGAACTAAAATTTACACCGGTTCCTTGCAAAAATGATAGTAAATCTTTTGGGCTGTGGGAGGCCACGGCGAGAGAAGCGAAAATTAACAAACTGTGTGTGTGCCATACTTTGCCACTTTCTTGCGTTACAATAGTGGCATACAATTGTTAATAAATGTGCCTGTTTGTCTTGGAATTGACTACGTAAAAGTAGACGGGTTCCCGAAATGAAAAAGAGCATACCGCACATGCATCACCACCACTCCATTCACTACTATGAGACTACTGGAAATAGCTGAGCCAGCGATTAGGCTATTTTCAGATCTTCCTTAGTGGTTAATAAAAGGAGGCTGCTCTTGTGCAGTGCATTCTCCTTCCCAGAAGTTTGACTCTCACCTATCTGACATTAATGGCATATTCTAGAGATATGCCATCAATGACTGAGATGGGAATACCTCTTTAAGCAGAGGTATAGGTAGGCTTTCCTGCACCCGAGGCAAGGATTCAGATTTGTGCCACCCTGACCTCCCCCCGCCCCCGGCCACTCAAATTTATATAAAGATGGGGCAGATAAACGGCGCGTGCAGCGCGCATTGGAAATTCTTTTTACACTAAGCCGCTCCTCTAACTCCATCCAGTTCATAACTATACTCACCTAGTCCAACCTAGTAAAATCTATCATAGGATACACAGCGGTACCAATAAATCTTGCAATAAATGAATGAACCAACTGGTCCTACCGCATCCAGGGTTTTGCTGGCATCGGCAAGATGTCGGCTGGATCCCGACCAAGGTCCCTGTGGTGATAGAGAAAAAATAATAATCCCATAAGGAAGGGATGGTGACTGTACCTGGTAAATACCTACAAAGAGGTGATGTGTGCTGCCTTGTAAGACTGAGCCATTCCAGTGTATAAAAGGGTAATCTAGGGCATTTCGCCTTAGTGCTACCACACAGTGGTAATGCCCACATTGTGCCCCCACATTGTGTAATTATGCCCAGATTGTGCCTCCTTTACAGCTTAAATGCCTACATAGTGACTCCTCGCAGTAATTATGCCCACATTTTGCATCCTTTACAGCTGAAATGCCCACATTTTGTCCCCCTCACAGTAGTTATGCCCACCTTGTGGCCCCTTTACATTAGTTATGCCCATCTTTATGCCCCTTCACATCAGTTATGCCCACCTTTATGCCCCTTCACAGTAGTTATGTCCCCCTTGTGGCCCCTCACTGTAGTTATGCAAACCTTTGTGCTCGTCACCGTAGTTATAGCCAGTTTGTGTATGTCACAGTAGTTATGCCCACCCTTGTGTTATTAGTTATGCTCACCTTTATGCCCCCTCACCGTAGTTATGCCCACCTATGTTCCCCTTTACATTAGTTATGCCCATCTTTGCGCCCCTTTACATTAGTTATGCCCACCTTTGTGCACCTTCACAGTAGTTATGTACTCCTTGTGGCCCCTCACTGTAGTTATGCAAACCTTTGTGCTCATCACAGTAGTTATGTCCATCTTTGTGCCCTTTCACAGTTATGCCCAATTTTGTGCTTGTCCAGTAGTTATGCCCAACTTTGTGCTTGTCACAGTAGTTATACCCACTTTTGTGGGCCCTCACAGTAGTTAAGCCCACCTTTGTGCCCGTCACAGTAATTATGCAAATCTTTGTGCCCCTCACAGTAGATATGCCCATATTTGTGCCCCCTCACAGTAGTTATACCCAGTTATGTGCCCCTCAATGTAGTTATGCCCACTTTTGTGCCCCCTAACAGTAGTTATTTCCTCCTTGTGGCCTCCCATGGAATAAAAAAAAACAAAAAACACAAATACTCACCTGCTTCCCTGACCTGATGACATGCTCCCACCCTCATCACGCTGCTGGATGTGCAGGAGGCTGATTCCTGGGCTGTCAGTGCTCATCCCACACAACCAGCAATATGATGTGTGGCCAGAGTGGGAAGCGCCGTAGCTCATCAGAACAGTGAAGCAGGGAACGGAGAGCTCCCTGCTTCACTATGGAAACAAACTGCCCGGCGGTGAAAGGAACTGAAAGGAACCCCCCCCCAAGCCTTTGCGCCCGGGGCGCGTGCCCCATCTGCCCCCTACCCCTGCTTTAAGGTATCTATACACCGACAACAGTTGTCAGCTGATGCTCATTCAGCCAACAGCTATTCCTCCTAGCCTTCCCCCAGTACACTTGCACGCTGATTTACACTGATCATGTGTTGTGCATGTGTTTTCAATGGGAAAACAGAAGTAAGACTGAGGTGTTCCTTCTCTTGAAATCATCTGAGAGGGGAAGATCAGGAGCTCCATCTAGACATAAAATAGTCAGTCTTGAAAAAAATGATTAGGATCAGCTGCTCTTATGCGTTTGGACACCTTTCGCCTCTTATGACTGCACTTAGTGATCAGTATCATGAATTTACCTCATTGTGAACCACTTAAATGCTTTTAGTCAATCAATGAAACTTCAAGGTGATTGCCTAAACATTGCAGTGTAAGTTCTCTAATGGTGAGCCCATATGTATATGTATGTATAAATTTAGCGGCTTCCCGTGTTTATTAATTAGGGGAGAATGGTAATTAGGCTACATCAATATTTCAGTAGGTGAGACGATCTGTCTTTTCATTAAGCATCTTTACTGACACAGCAGGTTATTAAAAGACACTGAATGTCCTGACATAGAGGGTAATATGTCTATTAATTCCAAAAATATGTGATCCAGGGAAGTGAAGTAGGCACTTTATTAAAGAAGTGACCTCAAAACAGATTTTGTTGGTGCTTTATCAAACTTGTAACAATGCTGCCACTACCCTAAGGCAAGTAAATTAAATACTAAGTGCTTAGCTTTCTTACTTTAACAGGGGTTTTCAGGACTTATGTATTGATGACCTGTCCGTTGAATAGGTTGTCAATACGTGATATGTGGGAATTCAACTTCCAGCACCTCTGCCAATCAGTTTAGGCACAGCGCTGTGCATATGGTTGTTACTGTGCCTGGTCAATCAGCTCAGTCTCAGGCAAGTTGAAATGTTAAACTTTTTTTTTTATGGATAGTCTCCTACTAGAAACGTAAACTTCTAACTGAGAGTAAATTTATTTCCTGCCTGAAAAAATTATTACGGTAGCATATTTTATAGATTTAAAAGGACTAAACTTTGTGGGTACTTATGCATTTCAGTATACATGAGCACAATGAATTTCACCAAGAATAGCAGGGACCTGGTATAAGTGGTGGTCCAAGCTTTTTTTCTAGTTGTACAGTATGTCTTGTTTTCCTTATAAACTTGGAAGACAAAGGGGGTCATTTATCAAACTTGTGTAAAGTAGAACTGGCTTAGTTGCCCATAGCAACCAATCAGATTCCTCCTTTCATTTTCCAAAGGCGCTGTCCAAAATAAAAGGTGAAATCTGATTGGTTGCTATGGGCAACTAAGCCAGTTTTACTTTGTACCAGTCTGATAAATGACCCCCAAATTCTTTGTTTTCCACATTTTATCCTTTTGTTTTTGTTGTTTTCCAGCAATTACATATCATTTTGTATTGATAGGTCACTACAATATGTATATGTGTCTGCGAATGTACCTCAATGTAGCTTGCATATGTCCATATGTGTTTATTTTATACTATTACTACTAATTGGCTTACCATGTTCAATTGGCTTTTACTTTTTACAGCTTTGAACAGTAATTCAGTCCCCTACGCCTCCCTGATTGGCTCTGTTTCCTCCCTCTCTAGTCAAACTACCACTCAGTCCTTATATGATAATTACTCTCTCCCACGATTCGCTCGAAAAGGTCTAAACATCTTTGCCTCTTACTTTCGCTGTACAAGTTCTCTTCTATTCTTCACATTGATCAACCACCATTTTTGAAAAGTCTTATTAGGCCTCCTGCACACGACCGTTTTTTCCCCCCGTTTACTGGCCGTTTTTTGAGTTCCGTATACGGTCTGTATACGGAACCAATCATTTCAATGGTTCCGCAAAAAAAAACGAAATGTACTCCGTATGCATTCCGTTTCCGTATTTCCGTTTTTTCCGTTCCGTTTAAAGATAGAACATGTCCTGTTATTTCCCGCAAATCACATTCCGTGGCTCCATTCAAGTCAATGGGTCCGCCAAAAAACAGAACACATACGGAAATGCATTTCCGTTCCGTTTTTTGCGGAACCATCTATTGAAAATGTTATGCCCAGCCCAATTTTTTCTATGTAATTACTGTATACTGTATATACCATACGGAAAAACGGAACGGAGAAACGGGAACACAACAGAAACAAAAAAACGGAACAACGGATCCGTGAAAAACGGACCGCAAAACACTGAAAAAGCCATACGGTCGTGTGCAGGAGGCCTAACTGTCTTATGTTGACTACTCACTCCAATTCACAGGGGTGCTTGATCTGGATCCAAGCATAATCTTTTCAACAGCGGCACCATTATACTTTCCAAACTCATATTATTACAATAAGTTGATCTTGAAGGACACTTTTTCCAACTGGTCTACTAGATTGGAGAGTAAATATAAATAATTAGACCTGCATAGCTTTCACACATTTGTTGAAAGCTTACAAATTATTATTTTTAGTAAGAACACCAACAGCAAAAAAGGGTTTTATTTAATGTTATGAGTACCAAAGCAGATTTAACAAGAATTCCAGCTTAAGCCCCCCTAAATCCATTGTGTCTCCTTTCTGGTCCCAAATAATCGTATGGGGTATGCTTATTCAGATCTACAAGCCAGCTGTGTGTCCACTATACAGTCTGCCATAATTGGATCACAATATATTTCCAGAATGGAAATCATCCGGATACTGCTGGATTTATCTTATATAATGCATAGTCAGCAAGATGTGTGTTTGCAACATCTGGATTTTGAATGGTGCCTGTTTTGTTTGGGAAGGTACATTACAGTCCTGTGGCAGACATTAATAATAGTGTTGAGCGAGCACCAAAGTGCTTGTGTGCTCAAGTAGAACACTTTGCGATGCTCGGGTGTTCTACCGAGCACAATGGGAGAACCCCAGGCACCCACTGCTCTGAAGAGGGGAGGGTGTCGGCACTCTAGTTCGGCTTAGGAGTCCCTGCTCTGACTCCATATTTAGCTATGTCCATATATATGGGAGTCAGTGCTTGGGGACACCCCAGTGTATTTAAATATAATGCCCAGAAAACCTTCAGAAAAGTTTCTGCCGGGATTCAAACTCACGACATTCTGTATTAGAGGCAAGGCACTTAACCACTCAGCTATAATAGCTGTATAGCCAGATACTGGCTAAAAAACAAATTATAAAAAAAAATCTATATATATGAGATTTCTACTGTACTGTACTTCTACTGAGACCTAAACAGTAGAAGTCTCATCTTTTATTTATTTTTAGTTGCTTGCTATATAGTGTAGTAGTTAAAGTTCTGGGCTAGGATGCAGAAGCTGTGAGTTCAAATCTTGTCACAAACCTTTTCAGAAATAGAGACTAAACTTAATTTAAATATATATATATATATATATATATATACACACATATATATAAGTTTTTAGCCATAATATATTTACACATATTATTATATATTTAGAATATATAATATATTATAATATATGTAAATATATTATGGCTAAAACATTAGTAGTAGTTTCCCACATATTATGCATTCATATATATCAGAAGTATGATTTTATATATATATATATATATATATATATATATATATTGATATATATATATATATATATTGATATATATATTGATATATATATAGATGCAATGAATGGCAGCACCAACCTTTTGATTTGAAAATTGGGTGCAAGCTCCAGTGGGAAAAGCGTCCCAGGATAATAAAAATAAAAAATAGAGCAGCACTCCGGTATAGTGAAAAAAGAAAACTATTTATTCACCCAGTAGTGACGCGACGTTTCGGCCGAAACTATGAATTAACACATGTGGAATTATATACATAACAAACAAGTGTGAAACAACTGAAAATATGTCATATTCTAGGTTCTTCAAAGTAGCCACCTTTTGCTTTGATTACTGCTTTGCACACTCTTGGCATTCTCTTGATGAGCTTCAAGAGGTAGTCCCTGGAAATGGTCTTCCAACAGTCTTGAAGGAGTTCCCAGAGATGCTTAGCACTTGTTGGCCCTTTTGCCTTCACTCTGCGGTCCAGCTCACCCCAAACCATCTCGGTGGGTTCAGGTCCGGTGACTGTGGAGGCCAGGTCATCTGGCGCAGCACCCCATCACTGTCCTTCATCGTCAAATAGCCCTTACTTTCAAAGTTTTCCCAATTTTTCGGCTGACTGACTGACCTTCATTTCTTAAAGTAATGATGGCCACTCGTTTTTCTTTACTTAGCTGCTTTTTTCTTGCCATAATACAAATTCTAACAGTCTATTCAGTAAGACTATCAGCTGTGTATTCACCTGACTTCTCCTCAACGCAGCTGATGGTCCCAACCCCATTTATAAGGCAAGAAATCCCACTTATTAAACCTGACAGGGCACACCTGTGAAGTGAAAACCATTTCAGGGGACTACCTCTTGAAGCTCATCAAGAGAATGCCAAGAGTGTGCAAAGCAGTAATCAAAGCAAAAGGTGGCTACTTTGAAGAACCTAGAATATGACATATTTTCAGTTGTTTCACACTTGTTTGTTATGTATATAATTCCACATGTGTTAATTCATAGTTTTGATGCCTTCAGTGTGAATCTACAATTTTCATAGTCATGAAAATAAAGAAAACTCTTTGAATGAGAAGGTGTGTCCAAACTTTTGGTCTGTACTGTATATATGTATGTATGTACATACACTGCTCAAAAAAATAAAGGGAACACAAAAATAACACATCCTAGATCTGAGTTAATTAAATATTCTACTGAAATACTTTGTTCTTTACATAGTTGAATGTGCTGACAACAAAATCACACAAAAATAAAAAAAATGGAAATAAAATTTTTCAACCCATGGAGGTCTGGATTTGGAGTCACACTCAAAATTAAAGTGGAAAAACACACTACAGGCTGATCCAACTTTGATGTAATGTCCTTAAAACAAGTCAAAATGAGGCTCAGTAGTGTGTGTGGCCTCCACGTGCCTGTATGACCTCCCTACAACGCCTGTGCATGCTCCTGATGAGGTGGCGGACGGTCTCCTGAGGGATCTCCTCCCAGACCTGGACTAAAGCATCTGCCAACTCCTGGACAGTCTGTGGTGCAACGTGACGTTGGTGGATAGAGCGAGACATGATGTCCCAGATGTGCTCAATTGGATTCAGGTCTGGGAAACGGGCGGGCCAGTCCATAGCATCAATGCCTTCGACTTGCAGGAACTTCCACTCCAGCCACATGAGGTCTAGCATTGTCTTGCATTAGGAGGAACCCAGGGCCAACCGCACCAGCATATGGTCTCACAAGGGGTCTGAGGATCTCATCTCGGTACCTAATGGCAGTCAGGCTACCTCTGGCGAGCACATGGAGGGCTGTGCGGCCCTCCAAAGAAATGCCACCCCACACCATTACTGACCCAATGCCAAACCGGTCATGCTGGAGGATGTTGCAGGCAGCAGAACGTTCTCCACTGCGTCTCCAGACTCTGTCACGTCTGTCACATGTGCTCAGTGTGAACCTGCTTTCATCTGTGAAGAGCACAGGGCGCCAGTGGCGAATTTGCCAATCTTGGTGTTCTCTGGCAAATGCCAAACGTTCTGCACGGTGTTGGGCTGTAAGCACAACCCCCACCTGTGGACGTCGGGCCCTCATATCACCCTCATGGAGTCTGTTTCTGACCGTTTGAGCAGACACTTGCACATTTGTGGCCTGCTGGAGGTCATTTTGCAGGGCTCTGGCAGTGCTCCTCCTGTTCCTCCTTGCACAAAGGCGGAGGTAGCGGTCCTGCTGCTGGGTTGTTGCCCTCCTACGGTCTCCTCCACATCTCCTGATGTACTGGCCTGTCTCCTGGTAGCGCCTCCATGCTCTGGACACTACGCTGACAGACACAGCAAACCTTCTTGCCACAGCTTGCATTGATGTGCCATCCTGGATAAGCTGCACTACCTGAGCCACTTGTGTGGGTTGTAGACTCCGTCTCATGCTACCACTAGAGTGAAAGTACCGCCAGCATTCAAAAGTGACCAAAACATCATCCAGGAAGCATATGAACTGAGAAGAGGACTGTGGTCACCACCTGCAGAACCACTCCTTTATTGGGGGTGTCTTGCTAATTGCCTATAATTTCCACCTGTTGTCTATCCCATTTGCACAACAGCATGTGAAATTGATTGTCACTCAGTGTTGCTTCCTAAGTGGACAGTTTAATTTCACAGAAGTGTGATTGACTTGGAATTACATTGTGTTGTTTAAGTGTTCCCTTTATTTTTTTGAGCAGTGTATATATTTAAATTAAGTTTAGCCTCTATTTCTGAAAAACTTTGTGACAGGATTTGAACTCACACCTTCTGCATCAAAGCCCAGAAGTACAGGTATCAGTAGAAGTACAGTACAGTAGAAGTCTCATATTTTTTTTATTTTTTTAGTAACTGGCTATGCAACTATTATAGCTGAGTGGTTAAATGCCTTGCCTCTAAAGCAAAAGGTTGTGAGTTTGAATCCTGGCAGAAACTTTTCTGAACTACAGGCTAAATTAGATTTAAATACACTGGGGTGTCCCCAAGCACTGACTCCATATATGGACATAGCTATATATGGAGTCAGAGCAGGGACTCCTAAGTGTCGGACTCACACTGAGGGATTCCCTCACTGTACAGCAATCTTCTGCATAGAAATAGAGGCTAAATTAGATTTAAATACACTGGCTCGAGCACACGTGGTGTTCGGCCGAAATCTGCGATGTGCCGAGCATAGCGATGCTCAGGCCGAACTGGTGTTTGGCCGAGCATGCTCGCTCAACACTAATTAATAAGGGTACTTTCACACTAGTGTTTTTCTTTTCCGGTATTGAGTTTTGTCACAGGGGCTCAATACCGGAAAAAAACTGATCAGTTTTATCCTAATGCATTCTGAAAGGAGAGCATTCCATTCAGGATGCATCAGTTCAGTCCCTCCTACGTTTTTTGGCCTGGGAAAATACCGCAGCATGATGTCTTTTTCTCTCCGGTCAAAAATCCTGAATACTTGCAGGAATGCCGGATCTGGCATTAATTTCCATTGAAATGTATTAGTGCTGGATCCGGCATTAAAATTGCCACATTGACGGATCCGTTCTTCCGATCCGCGCATGCGCAGATCTTTAAATCTGTGAAGAAAATTAAAATGCCGAATCCGTTTCTCCGGATGACACCGGAGAGACGGATCCGGTATTTCAATGCATTTGTCAGACGGATCCTAATCCGGATCCGTCTAAAAATTCCATCCATTTGCGTCCGGATTGTTGGATCCTCTGCCGCAAGTGTGAAAGTACCCTAATATACATGTTTGCAGCTGGTAGGTTGAAATAGTTACCCCATTTCTGTGTGTGTCCTTTTATTCTTTACAGGTGTCTTTGTAAGACAAGGATGTTTACACCTAGGGTAGATTGTAGGCATTTTTAGGGGTTGCGCTTAGGGCATTTTCTCGAGAAATATTTTGCTCTAACAGACAGCACCATAACCCCTCTCTCTACAATCTGCTAATAGTGAAAACATTTCTGATGCCCTGAATTACCATACTACCCCTTAATGCAACTATTATCCCAAAATTACTGTGCATGCTACATATTTAACTGTTTGCATGTCAATATATTCTACCTATGTCATTTTGGGTTGATAATAAGGTAATTTTTTTCAGAAATCATTTTGGTCATTCCATGAAACATTCTTACCTTGGTATCAGATTTTCATTTTATGGGTAACCCAAACTATTTGAATCATTACTCTGTTGTGCTCTGGGGACAAATGATTTGGGCTACCCATTTAACTTCATGGCATAATTCATTTTTTATTTATACCCCCATTTCCTTTTCAGGTTCAGGTGCCGCCGGTTACCCTGGTAACCCCCATTCTTCAAGTTAGTTTGCCTTCATTATGCCTTTTTGTTTTTGTTTTTAATTCTTGATTTCGTTCTCTTTTAGGAGCTTTTCATATTCTGTTTAGTTCACTACTTTCTCATCACTTATACTATTTCCATTTCATACGGTGCAGAATAAAGTGGTTGAAATTGTAGAGATCTCTACCTGTGCTCTAACTGTGATCACTTTCCTCTACCTACTGTAGCTAACTTCATAATTCATTGCACAATAATGTCCTTCACACTAGGCAAGTTGGCTTTGGGAATATGCTTGGTGACTACTCACGCATCAGAGCTCATACCTCCAAAGCATGTACAGCTTTGAGTAACCAAACTTATCTGCTTGCTTCTCACATACAGCATCTTTACTGCACATTATCATTCTACTCTTTTTACTATATAGCATACCATTATCTAAGCAGTAGACACTATATTTGTCTCGTTTTTTTCCTTATAGGCATGGCCAGCCACCCACCTATTCCCATTATGGAGCTTGCGGATCACATTGAAAGGTTAAAAGCTAATGACAACTTGAAGTTTTCTCAAGAATATGAGGTATCTAATTAATATTTCTGGACATGATGTATACTATCTATGCATTGATTATAAGATATATCTCTAATATCATAAATGTTGATTCCTGACCTGCCAACAACTATTTTTCCTGACTCTCTTAAAAACTTTCAAGGGGGAGTGGGGGGGTGTTAGGGGGATTAAGACACTTCTAGACTTTTCTGGCCATGGCTTATCTTCTGCAGGAACAAGGGATAGGGCAAACTGAAATACAGTGTGCCGATCCCGCTTAGCTAGAGCATCTGCCATTGGAGGGCGTTGGCCCCCATATGCATACGATCATTATGTAATCTTGTCTGTCAGTTTCTCATTCCTTTGTATGACCAGTTTTAAGGTATGTTCTTGTGGTGGATTTTCCTACTGTTTTCTGCAGTAATCTTGCATGCCATGGATCCACTGGTGGCTTTAGCCCCATTCATTATGACTAATCTATGTGCAGGCACCTGCCACAGTTTTTGGACACGTCCACAGCCAAACAAATGCAAATTTCCATGCAGAAAAAGGTACACAAAATCCAATGTGCTTTGAATGAGTCTTTAGAAATTTATTGGCGCTAGAAAGTTTGTAAACCCTTCAGAATTTTCTATATTTTTTGATAAATTTGACCTAAAATTAAATCAGAAGTCCTTAAAAAAAAACAAATTAAACAAATGAGTCAAAAATGTTACACTTGGTCATTTATTTATTGAGGAAAATGATCCATTATTACATGTCTGTCAGTGGCAAAAGTATGTGAACCTTAAGGATAAGGGAATAATTTGAAGGTGAAATTAAAGTCAGGTGTTTTCAATCAAAGGGATGACTATCAGGTATGAGTGGTGATATGATCTTCACAACACCTGCTTGTGGAAATGTATCTCAATGAGGACCTCAGAGGAAGAGTTTTTGATGCTCATCATGCTAGAAAAGTTACAAAACCATCTCTAATGAGTTTGGACTCTGCAATTCCAAACAGATTGTGTACAAATATAAAAAAAATCAAGACCATTTTCATGCTCCGCAGGAGTAGTCTACTGACAAAGATCATCCCAAGAGCATGGCGTGTAATAGTCTGCGAGGTCAGAAAGGTTACCCATAGTAACTTCTAAGTAACTAAGGGCCATTATCACATTAGCTAATGTTAATGTTCATGAGTCGACCATCAGGAGGAGATTGAATAATGGTGTGCATGGCAGCACTGCAAGGAGAAAGCCTCTGTTGTCCAAAAAGCACATTACTGCCTATCTGCAGTTTGCTATCACCTGGACAAGATAGAAGGCTATTGAAACTGTATTTTGTGGAAGTATGAGGTTTAACCCTTAGGATACCGGCGCCGTACATGTACGGCACAGAAATGCGGGACAAAAATCCCAGCGCAGTACAGGTACGGCACGCTAATCGGGCGGGTGCAGGAGCTGCGCCCGCCTGATCAGAGGCAGGGGTCCGGACCCCTGCTGTATGCGCCAGGTACCCCATGGCAGGGAAGGCAGCGCGATGCCTTCCTTAGCCATCGTGGCTGCCTTACGGGAGAGCCTGTGAGATCCAGCCCCCTGGATCTCACTGGCAAGCAGGCTGTAAGCGTATTACAGTGGTAGTACACTTATAACCAATGCATTACAATACAGAAGTATTGTAATGCATTGTAAAGGGGATCAGACCCAAAAAGTTGAAGTCCCAGAGTGGGACAAAAAATAAAGTAAAAAAAATAGTTTTCCCAAAATAAAATAAGTAAAAAAAAGCGTCATTTTCCAAAAATAAAGTAAAAAAATAGGGGAAAAAAGAAAAGTAGACATATTAGGTATTGCCGCATCCGTATCGACCAGCTCTATAAAAATATCATATGACCTAACCACTCAGGTGAACACGTTGGTGGCTAAGTTGGTGGTGGTTCTTATCAGTTTATTTCAGACCAGACTCTGATAAAATGAGCAGTACTCATGGAGATGAGCAGTCATGTATGAGCTTATTCTTACTGCTAGTTACATAGTTGCAGCCCTTAAACATACAAGCTGAATGTGTAGTAATCTGTACTAATCACTACAGACATAGTATTGCGTCTGACAACTGAATACTTTTATTTATCCCGCCATCTTTTTTTTATTACCTAGACAAAAAAAAAAAAAAAAAACTGTGCTAAAAAAACTTTTTTTGTCACCTTACATCATTAAAAGGCATATGCCTCCCAAAATAGTACCAATCTAACAGTCACCTCATCCCGCAAAAAATGAGTCCCTACCTAAGACAATCAGTCAAAAAATTAAAAAGCTATGGCTCTCAGACAATGGTGACACTAAAATATGATTTTTTTTGCTTCAAAACTGCTATTAATGTGCTAAAGTGAAATACATTTTAAAAAAAAAGTATACATATTATGTATTGCCGTGTCTGTAACAACCTGCTCTATAAAAATATCATATCACCTAACCATTGAGGTGAACACCGTAAAAAAAAAAAAAACGGTGTCAAAAAACATCATCTTACATCACAAAAAGTGTAATAGCAAGCGAACAAAGTCATATGCACCCCAAAATAGTGCCAATCAAACCGTCATCTAAACCCGCAAAAATTATATCCTAAGACAATCGCCCAAAAAATAAAAAAACTATGGCTCTCAGACTATGGAGGCACTAAAGCAGGATTTTTTTTTGTTTCAAAAATTATATTAGTGTATAAAACGTAAAAAAAAAAGTATACATATTAGGTATTGCCACGTCCATAACGACCTGCTCTATAAAAATATCACATGATTTAACCCCTCGGGTGAACACCGTAAAAAAAAAAACTGTGCCAAAAAAAGCTATTTTTTGTCACCTTACATCACAAAAACTGTAATACCAAGTGATTAAAAAGTCAAATGCACCCTAAAATAGTACCAATCAGTCATCTCATACTGAAAAAAATGAGCCGCTATATAAGACGGTCACCCAAAATGTAAAAAAAAAAACTATGGCTTTCAGAATATGAAGAAACAAAAAAATATTTATTTTTCAAAAATGCTTTATTATGTAAAACTGAAACGAACAACCAAATTTGCTATTGTTGCGTCCATAACAACCTGCTCTATAAAAATACCACATGATCTAACCTGTCAGGTGAACACTGTAAATAACAAAAAATAAAAACGGTGCCAAAACAGCTATTTTTGTTACCTTGCCTTACAAACAGTGTAATATAGAGCAACCAAAAATCATATGTACCCTAAAATAATACCAAGAAAACTGCCACCTTATCCTGTAGTTTCCAAACTGGGGTAATTTTTTTGGTGTTTCTACTCTAGGGGTGCATCAGGGGGTCTTCAAATGGGACATGGTGTCAAAAAACCAGTCCCGCAAAAAATGGATTAAAATGGAAAATCTTTCAAAAAAGTGCAATTCTCTCCATTTTCCATTAATTCTTGTGGAACACCTAAAGGGTTAACAAAGTTTTTATAATCAGTTTTGAATACCTTGAGGGGTGTAGTTTATAAAATGGGGTTATTTTTGGGTGGTTTCTATTATGTAAGCCTCACAAAGTGACTTCAGACTTGAACTGGTCCTTAAAAAGTGGGTTTTGGAAATTTTTCGGGAAAATTTCAAGATCTGCTTCTAAACTTCTAAGCCTTCTAAAGTTCACAAAATGATCCAAACATGAAGTAGACATATGGGGAATGTAAAGTAATAACTATTTTTGGAGTGATTGCTATCTATTATAAAAGTAGAGAAATGGAAATTTGCAAATGTTTCCCAATTTTTGGTAAATTTGGTATTTTTTATAAATAAAAATGACATTTTTGGGCTCAATTTTACTACTGTCATGAAGTGCAATATGTGACAAGAAAACATTCTCAGAATGGCCTGGATAAGTAAAAGTGTTTTTAAAGTTATTACCACATAAAGTGACACATGTCAGATTTGCAAAAATTGGCCTGGGATTTAAGGTGAAAAGTGGCTCAGTAGTGAAGGGGTTAAATGAGAAGTGTTATGTTTGGAGAAAGGAAAACATTGCATTTGAACATAAATACCCCCATCCCATCTGTGAAACACAATGGTTGTAGTATCATGGTTTGGGCCTGTTTCGATGCATCTGGTCCAAGATGGCTTGCCATCATTGAACAATGAATTTTGAATTATACCAGCAAATTCTCAGCAAATTCTAAAGTGAAATGTCAGGGCATCTGTCCATGAGCTTAATCTCAAGAGAAAATGGGTCATGCAATGACCCTAAGCATACAATTTGTTCTACCAAAGGATGGTTAAAGAATAAAGTTTTGGAATGACCAAGTAAAATAAGTTTTGGAATGACCAAGTAAAATAAGTTTTGGAATGGCCAAGTAAAATAAGTTTTGGAATGGCCAAGTCAAAACTGATTTGTATAGTGAAACGAGCTAAAATTATCAAATCTGTTGTGCAGGCCTAATCAACAATTACCAGATTTGCATACTTTTTTTTCATTTTCTTCAATAAATAAATGATGAAGTCTAGTATTTTTGAATCACTTGTTTGATTTGGTTGTCTTCATCTACTTTTAGGACTTGTGTGAAAATATATGCAAAAATATAGAAAATTCTGAAGGTTTCACAAACTTTCAAGCACCATTGTAGGTTGCTTAGTCACCAACTTTGTATTGTTCTAAGCATGTAAAGTAAATTGCTAGTGGCATCTTTATTCCTGTGAAAAAGGCAATCTTTAACTTTTCTTACCATTTAGTCGTTTTTTCCTGCCAGTTGCACTATTACCATGTGATGAGCAAAATGCATTACTGAGATTATCATTAAGCTTAATTCATTCATTACATTCCCCTTGATTTGCTAATTACATTAGTGTCCCTAATGTGATATAAACTTACTAGTATCATTCTGTCATTTATCTTAATAATCTCAAGTATGTAGCTACTAGCAAAATTAAATTGGAGGTCTCTTACACATTATCAGCTTTTATTGTATTAGCAGGAGCACAAAACACTTCTGTGTTCTCATACAAACTTGATTTCCAGGAATAGTATTCTAACGATATAACCAAATGTTGTTCTGTATAGGGATGATTACATAGATAATATTATAAAGACCATGATGGCTTCTAATGCTGCTATACATATTGGAAGAGAGGGTGAGGTAACCTCTTAGTTCACATTCTTAGGTTCCTACCATAACAGATGGATTCTTTTCGTAATAAATCCTTACAGAACCAATTGAGTAGTTCTTCCAGTTGTATATAAATAGTTATAGTTTTAGTGTTACAGTATGTGACATATTATCATTAATACATACACTTTAGACCTGTTTCAGATTATGTTGCCCTGTTTAAAGGGACACATCAGAAAGGGGTATTAAAAAACAACAACTCAATATTTATAGAGAACATGTTTTTGTTCATGCTGTTTTGTGTTTTCATTGCAGCAGTATTGTGTCATTGAAAATAATTAATTTTTTATTTAATGGTCAAATAAATACAAAATATTGTACTTCTGTAGCAGTCAGCACAGAATAATACTCCTAAATAACCAATTATCAGTTCACTGCTGCTGTGAAGTAAAGTTCATCTAATAGTAGATTGCAAAATTCGGATGACGGTATGACAGCTGTTATTGTTCTCTAGATAGGCATAGATAAATATGCCCACAGAAAAATCTGTATAAGGGCTCATGCACACCGCTGTATCCATTCAGCAGCCAACAAATTGCGGATCCGCAAAACACATTTACTGCCATGTGCGTCTCACATTTTGTGGAACTTAAAGGGCTTCTGTCACCCCCCATTGTGCAATTTTTCATTAGCCGACATTAGCTATTTGCTAATGTCAGCTGAGTGCAATTATACATGTTCTACCTTTGTCTGTGGCTTATTTCTTGTAAAAATCATACTTTTATCATATGCAAATTTCTTCACTACCAGCAAGTTGGGCTGTACTTGCTGGTAGCCGCCGTATCTGCCGCTTCTAGACACGCCCCATCTCCTCTTGATAGACAGGGCCAGCGAGCGCTCTCCTCCTCCCGCTGGCCCCGCCTGCTGCTGAATTCCTGCGCCGTAACGTTCCTCGATCGGCGCAGGCGTACTGAGTGAAGGACACGCGCTTGCCAGCTCCTTCCTCAGTGTGCCTGCGCCGATTACGTCACATTACACCCGGAAGAGAAGACTGCCAACATCAGCAATAATCGTCAGTCTTCTCTTCCGGGTGTAGTGTGACGTAATCAGCGCAGGCGCACTGAGGAATGAGCTGGCAAGCGCGTGTCCTTCACTCAGTACGCCTGCGCCGATCGAGGAACGTTACAGCGCAGGCGCAGAAATTCAGCAGCAGGCGGGGCCAGCGGGAGGAGGAGAGCGCTCGCTGGCCCTGTCTATCAAGAGGAGATGGGGCATGTCTAGAAGCAGCAGATGCCGCGGCAAGTACAGCCCAACTTGCTGGTAGTGAAGAAATTTGCATATGATAAAAGTATGATTTTTACAAGAAATAAACCACAGACAAAGGTAGGACATGTATAATTGCACTCAGCTGACATTAGCAAATAGCTAATGTCGGCTAATGAAAATTGCACAATGGGGGGTGACAGAAGCCCTTTAACGTCCTGCCATCTATAGAATAGTTCTGTCCTTGTCCATAAAACTGACAAGTATAGGACATGTTTATTTTTTTGTGGGTGCCACAGAACGGACATATGGATGCGGACAACACACAGTGTGCTGTCCGCATCTATTTTGGCCCCATTGAAGTGAATGGGTCCTCATCCAACCAGAAAAAAATGCTTATTTGATGTGGACAAAAAGCACAGTCGTGTGCATGAACCCTAAGTGTAATGTGTGATGCTCTTACTGAGTCACCCATCCACTTCCCTCTCGGATCACAATGAATAGTCTGAGAAAGTCAAGCACGACTGTTTGCTGTGCACCGATGATGTTAAAGAGCCAGGGCAGGAAGTAGAACACATGGAGTGACTTTAAAAAAATATATCTGTGAAATCCATTCACAATTTTTTTTTTTTTAAATATGCTTAGAGTATTCACATAGTCTGTTAATACATTATGTGATTAAAAAAATTATGGTAGTGTCTCTTGAAGAGCAACATATTATGGGTATAAGTGTATGCTCCCATTAGCCTAAACACTGCAAAAATATTGTGCCATTTGGTTACTAGAACTTTATACCCACCTCCTCATGCCCCTCAAAATAGTGGTTTCCAGGCAGATATATGTACAGTAAATTGTAGCCCTATAGCAGGCCCTTTGGCTCCACTCTTTACCGAATGCTGTGTATGGATAATAACACTGCCCTGTTTACTAGATTTTGATTGTGCTGCATTTTATGACAGTGCCTGTCCAGGAGTGATAATGTAAAGTAAAGGGGCAAAACCTCTTTGCTGTAGGACCTGCTAAGTGCACCAGAATTGAAGTTTGGCCAGGAGTTGAAGTTTCTAGCAATTCTAATAACTCATTTATCTCCCTCCTGTCTTACTCTTCTGATTAACATTCAGTATAAAATGTGTCAATAAATATGTTGATAGTATAAATCTCTATCTAGCTGCCATGCGCCCATGCCAGTTTGTTAATCTGGACCTACTTTCTCTTCTGTGTATCATCATTATCTGTCCCTGAGAACTTGTCATTTTCTGCCGATGGGAGTCTCCAGTCTATGCTATAGTCTTTTAAATAGTTGAAAGACATTTCATCATATTGGCTGTTTAGTGAATTTTGGTAAAATCACAAGCAATATGTCAGTATATCAATTTAAAATATTTATAATGGAGGAGATCCTCTGTTAGCCATGCATTACATTTGCACACATTCTCTGGATTACCCCAGTGATACAAGTGATCGATGGAACTAGAGAACCAGACGTGGTCAGTGGATTTTCCTAGTGAGGCAAAACCTGGGCTCATGTACACAATTGTACTTATAGACGATTATACTGCTTCCATAGTACTCAGTGGTGCTATAATGTACTTTTCTATGTCTCTAATATCAAATATATTCCATTGAAAAATTGAATTATAGAGACAGCTTTTATCATATTGCACAGTACAGGCTTTGTGTACACGGCTCTGCCATATGCATGATAGCATAAAAACTTTTAGAGGACATTTCACCGCTCCTGACATTCCTGTTTAATAGCTTCATGCATTCCCCATGTAATAACAGCTCTGGAGCATCTATTCTTATGTCTATATGCTGTACCATTCCTTTATTGTTTCTACTAGAAGTTATGAATGAATTTCTATTAGCCTTCAGTAAGAGTACAGAGGGGAGGTAACCAGTTGGGGGGGTGTACCTGCACAGACTCACTCTATCCAATCAGTGCTGTCATGTTCAGACTGTGCAGGTACACACCCCCCAACTGGTTACCTCCCCTCTGTACCCTTACTGCAGACTGCTGGCAATTCATTCATAACTTCTAGTAGAAGTAATAGAGGACTGGTGCAACATAGAGCCGTAAGAATAGATGTTCCAGAATTGTTATTACATGGGGGATGCTTGATACTATTAAAACAGGGATTTCAGGAGTGGTGAAAGGTCCTCTTTAAGTCAGAATGCATGCAGCAATTATTTTTGCCATCAAAATGATGGCCACTAAACCCTAAAATGGACTGGCCTCAGACTCCCTCCATTCCTACTAGATTTAAAGAACTGGCACGTATGTCCACTTGATACATGCTTGCCTTGAGACCAAACAGGCAGAAAAACAAGAACCCCCCTTTGAATCAAGTGCATCACAGTTATTGGAGTCTGGCCACACTAGCACTACTTGATTGACAAGTAAAATCGAGGAGCTTAAAACTAGGTTTGTGGAGACTTGCAAAATCTTAGGGGGAGAGTCAGAGAGGCTGAGGACCGTATATCACATCTAGAAGACTCTATGACCCCGGTATCTTGAGAAAGGTGCGGAAATGTGGGTACAATGTGTAGATGACCTAGAAAATAGACTGTGTAAGAAAAAAAATGACACACATTAGGGCTGTCTGAAAGATCTGAAGTCCAAATCCCTGTGAATTTATGGAACGTTGGCTAAAATCTCTCCTCACTGATGCTGGATCTTCTCCCCTTTTTGCTATCAAAAGGGCTCTCATAGTGCCAGCTAGGCCTTCACCTTCAGACACAAAGCCCAGGCTGATGTTGGCTTAAATACAATGATGCGTCCATACCTTTATTTTAGGATTTCTCAGCAGCTCTACAAAAGACCCATGCCAAATTCTTTAATGGGAAGAGAAGACCATTCTATACATTACTCCATGGTATATCCTGCTCGCCTCCAACAGGATTGTCTTCTTTACGTCTCTAAAAGAGGGAAAGGACAGGCTTCATATGTTGCCATGATCACCCAGACTCTCACCTTATTTTTTTCTGTTTGTGTGGGGAGAACATGAGAAACAATGTGGTAGATATTGTTAATACACTTTTTAGTCATATAGTCTTGTATGCAGCATACTGTCCAGGCATCTGACCAGGGTACTCACACTCATGTGTGTAGAGGATGGTGTGGGTTAGGAGTTTGCCTGCAGAGTCCTGCAGATTTAGACACAATTGGCTTATGTTTTTGCTCTTATGGTTGCACTGCGTGCGACTAGTAATAATGTATAAGCAAGGGGTTCTCACATACTATATTCTGTTATAGGTTTAGTGGTAGTTGCCCTTACATTCCACCTTCTAGAGGTGCACACCCCGTGTTTGTTTTGTGCTACAGTGTGAGATATTACCATTACACCTCAGTTATAGTCTGTATTTATTTCGCATTATTGCATTGTTCTTTAGCTAAATAATGCATTTTCATTTCTTTTGTGAGACCGATGATAGATATATGCAGCAGTTGAATGGGACAGAATCTTTTCCTTATGTCTCTCTTCTTATCCATCTAATTCCTATAGATGTCATTGATAATGGAGAATCTCAGGATAGTAAAATAGTTACTGGAAGTATTCATGGTCAGATGTGTGTATCATGTATGGATTTTACAGTATTCCTGTAATAACTGTTATATATACTAAAAGGACAGTGGACATGATGACATCATCACATAACAGTTTAATTGCATTTGGATCAGGATTTTGTATTCGCCAGGTTGGAGCACTGAATAGAAAGCCTGTGAGGAATAGACCTTTAACGGGTCCTGTGCACTCTGTAATCATGAAGTAACCCTGTAATCTAAACTTTATTTCTATTTTGCATCATTTCCCAATTCTCTGAATGCAACCGGTAATGTGAACACTTGATGATCATATTCTGGTTGTCATGGCTACACCCAGAGACATGATAGCAGAGGAAAATCGCGCCACTCCATCAGAAACATGCATTGATCTCTATTGTAATAATTATACTCCTGTTATTCATATTAGAAAAAGATATTCTTGCTTGCTAAAGCTTACATGTGTTGTATGGTATGCCTGTGTATAAGTATATCTACACACTATAGGGTACACTATACATGGACGTAGCCATGGCAGCCCGAATGAGAACACCCATTGTTCATATTTATAGAACTGGAGACACAAGTCACCATAAGTACATGTTTAGTTTTAGTTTATAATACAAAGTGAACTTTTACATATTCAGCTTTAGGACCCCTTTCATAGTAACAGTAAATTGCAAATTGTATAAGCAATATGATAGTGTATAGAATATATTATAGATGAGCTTCTTATTATCAAATCTATGAGGAACATTTATTAAGACCGGCTATTTATACGCCCGTCTTAATCCCTCTGCGCTACCAGTTGATGCGCCAAAGTTATGTAGAGGTGCAGGCCTCTACATCACTTTGGCGTTTGCTGCCGCTGGCCATGCAACATGCTTTAAACTACACCAGCTCCCTTGCTGGCATAGTTTATGGCCATTTGCCGTGCCATAAACTGGAGTGGAAAATGATGAATGAGACGGGCCGGCCGTACCACACCACTCCCTTATTTTCCGCCACTTTGGAGAAGTGGCTCAAACGGGGTAAAGGCACAGATTTTGTCACAAAACATACGACCTTAATATGCCACAAAGCATAAAACTAATAATAAATGCCCGCCTATGTTGTTAATGAGGTGCCAGTTGGTAGATTATTCAAACTGTTATTGGCTACAGGGAGATTGCCAACCATGACTACATGTAAAAGAATGGGTTGCCAATGAAAAGTGGAACTTGAAAATCTATAAATTTGCAATGCTGACACTTTCTATGTAGCGGTAGTCACATACTGACCAGATCGTCTTACAGAATATGGCACATTAAATACTGCACCATGCCCTGAAGGCTGTAATCATAATCTCTTCCCTTGATTTATCGCCAATACTCAAGTACCCCCTCATTATTCTGCTCAGGGGCAGTTGTATCTTGTAGAAGAAGATGTTGTGAGAGATTCACATTCCATGTCATATGTATACAGAAGTTTTTTATATGCTTTTCAAATAACATAGTGGATTTTGTGTGAAACTGAAAGCAAGATACTCGGTAGATAGACTGCAACTGAACCCTCTAGAATAAAAACTGTTAACATTTTTTAATAAAAGATCATTGAAAAAATGAATTTTAGCCCAAATGCAATAAGAAATTTGCCTCCCAAAGGTGTTCATAGCTTTTAAGGCTTTGTTCATGTTAGCACTATATATTTCCATATATACTGGGGTCTGTTGTGTTCCCCTCTCAGAGCCCAGCCTTCCCTTTGACAAGATAGTGCAGCATGCTGCGGCATTTAGTCTGGCTTCCAAATAGAGCCTCAAAACAGCTATCCCTCCAACCCCCACGTCATACGCATTCTTACCTGACTTGGCTGAGTGTGCATGTGTTCTAAATGGGGAGAGGGGACTTCTAGTACTCTGGCAGTGGCTTATCTCCCATAGAATAAAAGGATTGAGCAGTTGAAATCCAACTGCTGGTTCCTTATCCCCCTGAGATCTGACATAGAAGGAGAGTTAAAAGGCCCCTGCACACATTAGATGGTGAGCTAATCAAGCCAAAATTGATGGATTTTGTCAAAATTTCATATCGGACAAATTTATTAAAGGGAATGCGTCATCAGAAAATTACTTATTTTATGATGATGCATTCCCAGGTTTTTAGATTTAACATATTTTTAAAGACTTTTGATTATATTATTTTTAATTTTCCATGTCAATATCTATATTTAAACAGACCATCAAATCCTGCCGTTTTTCACAGTGTCCACTAGGCCTAATAAAAGGCGCCACTTCTTTGCCTGTACAGATCCCTTCACTGCATTTACCTGCTTACCTATCATTCTAATTCCTCCAAGACAGGATCCACCATTCACAATAGGTGATTGTCAGAGCTTATCTGTTCCTTCCTTGTACAATGACCTCTGCAGGTCACAGAGCATGCCTAGAAAACTCCTCAATAGAAGTCAATGAGGTCCCCTACTTACCATTGGGTCTATGGACCATGGGGCTGCCATAAAGCAATTCTTTAAATGCTGTGTAAATGCTGTTAAGAACAGCTCTATGCCAGAAAACTAGCATAAATGAAGATAAATATATCGGGCCCAACGGCCTCACCTTTCCCTGCCCTTGCCTCCCCCCACTTTTTGCAAAGTGGCAAGGGCGATGTAGAAATGCCACTTGTGACAAAATTTGTTTCAGTGACATTTAAAAAGCCATTTAAAAAGCCATGCGACTTTTTTACTCTAGAAAAGTGCCATGGGGGGAATGATGAGTACCCCCTTGTGTAACTTTACATGACCTATTAGCTGGCTTAGTCACAACAAAATTGTGCCACAATTTTGGCACACGGTGCTGCTTCTCAAGCCGTGCCCCCTGTGCTAGGCCACACCTCTTGACGGATGAGGCAAAAATGTCAAAAGACAATTAATCAATTTGTCAATTCATTTGTAAATCTTCCCTAACGTTTTTCTTCTGTTAAAGAGGATTTGCCACCTCGCCTGTTATGTCTGTTTTAGTAATTCATTTTACCCCTCATAAACTAACAATTTTGGAGCATCTTTTCTGAGAACTCCTGTCCCTTTTATTTAGCCTTCAGAGAGGAGCACATTGGTGCTATACTCCTTCTCCTCTTTGCAGCCACCATTAGGTTCGTAAACAGTTAAATACTAATTATACTTTCCCTAAGCAGGAACCTAGTCCTTGATATGTGCAGCTTAGGGTGTCAGCTGTGTAACAGAAATTCTGTGCAGATTTCTGTGCGTTTCTTCCTCAAATTTGCATAAAAAGATGCATGTGTTACTTGCACTTTTGGTGCGGATATGATGCGGTTGCAATGAAGAAGGTGAAAGTCTGCTATGGATTTAGCAGATTTTACCCTATGTATTGCACAGGATGGTATCTATAGCATATACTGACATCCACACCCCTTGCCGGTTTCAATGTGTGGAGGAGTTTAAATCTCATCCACTTTACTGTTCCTGTAAGACACCCAGATTTTCTGCCTGCAATTTCTCAGTGCCTACACCCCATGTTGGCGTACCCTAAGATTGCCATTTTCATATTTATAATGTACTGCATTCTCATTGTATTGATCTATGCCATGGACATGATTTGTGCACTAAATCCTTCTGTAGATTCACCCATTAAACCTTTAATGTGCTTATTATAAACCTTTTAGTGCAGGCTAAGGGCAAATGAGTTATTAGGATTTTACAGTTTGTAGATCTTTCTTTCAGTGAGGGTATGCTTTACATGTACATTTGTATGTTTGCTTCGGCGTACAGTCCATTTTTACCCGAGAATTTCCCAGTTGTTTATGATGATACAACAGATATGAAGAAACACAATCGGAGTAGATTGCACCTGACTCTGCCTACAGGCTTTAGCGTTAATAAGTGGATTTGACCATCTGGACTCTAATCTTAGGGAAATATACAGAAAGTGCTGTATAATATGCTGATGGCAATGCCCTAGTACACCGACGAGCTGCGGAATGGCTGACAAAGACATCTGCTTGACTTTTCATACTTCTAAGCCACTTTAGATGATTGGACCTAGCAGTATGCTTGACATGGCATGTATCATTATTGGGAAAAGAGATCAAATTGCATTTCAACCTTGAAAAAAAATAAAAATAGGAGAAGTGATGTGAGCTGAGAATGTTGATTGTGTGAAGCACATCCTCAGCAGCCTCATTCATTGTGTGATTACATTGCTCAGTCATCAAGGACTGATTGGGTGGGTCACCTTTATCACGAAGTAAGATTTGGATTGCAGCCACACAAGTATCAGTTCAGAAATACACATTGATAGAGTATAGCATTTCCTTGTTGAATACAGTATCTTAAAGTCCAATACAGATTAATAGCTGTGAGGTGGGAATCTTTACTGCATGAATTTATTTTATGTGAATAGTCTATTCTAGGAGGTCAAAGATTTATATTTATAGCAGTTGTGCAGTTACTTGTGACGGCTCCCCAATGTGGTTCATAGAGGAGATCCCAAGAGAGAACCCTACTCTTTGTCGTCCACTTGCCCTAATAGCAAATGTGGAAAGGAGTTGTCTGCATGAGTTAATGCTCTTCAAAGGTGACTTTAATTTGTAGAATTACTTTATCATGTTGATATGAGGAATTAGCATCCATTAAGAGAACTATCATTCTAAAACACAATAATGCAATTATCTATTTAAAGGGTTATTCAAGACTAATAAAGACCTCCCAGAGTGGCCAACCTTCGGTGGTGACAATACTTACCTGGTTCCCACCGCGGGGTTCAGTGTCTGTTGCTCCAGGGCCAGCTCCTTCTCTCCCTGCATCGATAAAATCAACATCCGTCGACGGGAGGTGACCCGCTCCCTTGGTTTTGGGACAACTGGTCACATGATGACCCCTTTAAGTTGTCTCTATTAAAAGATGTTTAGGACCCTGTGCTCTCTGGGATAGTATGTTGAAATTATGGCTCACACAGTTGGCTGTTCCATTAGCGTGTACCTTCAGTTTCACAAGGAAAACAATCATAGTACAGGACTTTGCAATCTAATCTTTCTCCGGAAAGTGCTTGAGTATAAGATCAATGGGGGTCCGGAGCCCCCACAACCATCTGTTTTCAGCAGCTACTGGCCTTGCCTAGGTTCAGCAGTTTAGCTCCTATTCATGTGTTTGGAAACTGAGCTGCTTACCTGAGTACAATCACTACAAAGTATCTGGAGTCTTCAGTTTCCAGATCCAGCCACTGTTTAGTTTCCACCACCTGTGGCTGCTGAAAACAGCTGATTGGTGGCGTTGCCAAGCATTGGAAATCTTGGAAATTAGAAAAATGGAATACCCCTTTAACTAGACAGCATCCAGCTCTGCTTTATAGACTACTGCTTTCAATGCAGCAGTCAACGCCGTAGGATCCTATGGCACTGGGGTGAGGTAATTTGTACCAAGGCACCCTAGTTTTACAGTATTAAATTCAAACCTTCCCTGTCAACCTCCTAGAAAATGTAGGCAATATTATACCAACCTGTTTCTCCTGCTTCATAGGAAGAATACAGACTTTCATAAACCATATCTCATAATGCACTGGATGAGTTATGAATTAAAGCTTTTAGAGATTATGTATATTTATTATTATTATATCGGGAGTATTCCTATAACACACATTACTGAATGGCTGTTTATGCATTTTTTAAGTGTATTTGTGTAGGTTCATTGAAGGTCATTCTACACATTTAGCATGCTAGAAGCCAACTAGTTTATTCTGTAGTCATTTAAGCACCACAGTTAACCAGTGTTCTAGTAGATGCCTAACAATGGATTAAAACTGTGCTGAATGACAAAGCATGGGAATGGAATGCTACCCACGCTTGCTGCAACGTAGATTGTCACGGTATATGAAGAAAGGATAGCTATTCACAAACGCCTGTTTTCAACATCCACAATAATAGCAAGGTTTACTGTACACAACAATGGCTCAAGCTTACAAGGACATCACCAGTATTGACAAAAACCCATTTAATTCCCTTCTTGATCTGAAATAAAAAATAGTCATAGAATGCATTAAAACTAGAATTCAAATCAGTTTGTAAATGTAATGTTTCATATTGTTGTTTTCTGACATAATGCTATATATGGGGGAACCACTCAAAAATGACATGTGTGTAGAGGTAAATGTGTGTCCGAGTGCCATGTTCTCATTAAAACAACACATCTATTTTCTCTTACTTACAGTCTATTGACCCAGGGCAACAGTTCACATGGGAGCACTCTAACTTGGAAGTTAATAAACCAAAGAATAGATATGCAAATGTGATTGCATATGATCACTCACGTGTGCTGCTTTCAGCCATTGAAGGTAAGCTGATCCTTCTTTTTTCAGGGAATGGTGGTATTAACTTGTGAATGGGTAACAAACAGCTGTTTTATTGTGTTATGATGGTAGAGTTTGTTCCCTTCACTTGCATTGTATTTTGCATTTCTACATATTGAGCTAGTGGTTGAAGACACAGAAACTGTTACCGCAGTTTAAAAAACGATTAGCAATTGGTTTAGTATTTATTTTGTCAGACCCTGTGATGGAAGACTTGGCAAATTGAAAGCCTCCCATACACATTAGTCTAAAGGTCATCAAAATGCACAATTTATACCAAAATGATTGTTTTAAATGACCATTGATAGACCATCATCGTCTAAAAATAAACGGACCATGTTTGAAATGTTTGTCCGTTTGTGGTTGAAAGATCTTTATTTTAAAAGAATGCTCCCAGAAATATCAAGTTAAGGCCTCATGCACACGGCCATTGCCCGGTCGTGGCCGTATTGTGGCCCGCATACGGCGTGTCCCCAATACACGGGCACCGGCTGTGTGCACCCCGCATCACGGTTGCGGACCCATTCACTTGAATGGGTCTGCAAACCGGGAGATGCGGTGCTGTGCGGAAAGGAAACACGGATCGGAAACCCACGGAAGCACTACGGAGTGGTGTTTCTGTCCATGCCTTCGCACCGCAAAAAAATAGAACATGTTCTATTTTTTTACGGTGCGGACGGATCACAGACCCATTCAAGTTGAATGGTTCTCGGTCCGTCCCGGCAGCCGCAAGGATGTTGCCTGTGCATTGGGAACCGCAAATTGCAGTCCCCAATTCACAGAACGGCTGCACAACAGCCATGTGCATGAGCCCTAAGTCAATGTTAAGATATACAGAATTTGGGTGTCATTTATCAATTCAGACCTGCGGTTTGCAGCTTTTACCTGGTGCGGCAGTGGTGCCATCGGGTCCCCATGGGGCTGTGGGGGGGACCCGATGGCATGGAAGGCAGCGCGATGCCTTCCTGAGGCATCTGCGCTACCTTCTGGTGAAGAGCCTGTGAGATCCAGCCAACTGGATCTCACAGGCCCCGGAAGCTGTATGAGTTTTCCCCCAAAAAAATTTAAAGTTTGAAGTAAAAATAAACAAAAACGTCATTTTCCAGAAATAAAGTTAAAAAAATTGGTAAAAAATAGGGAAAAAAAATAATATACATATTAGGTATCGCCGCGTCCATATAGACCGGCTCTATAAACATATCACATGACCTAACCCCTCAGATGAACACCGTAAAAAATAAAAAAATTAAAACTGTGCTAAATAAACCTTACATCACAAAAAGTACAACAGCAAGCGATCAAAAAGGTGTTTGCCCACCAAAATAGTACCAATCTAACCGTCACCTCATCCCGCAAAAAATGAGCCCCTACCTGAGACAATCGCCCAAAAAAAAAAAAAAAACTATGGCTCAGAATATGGAGACACTAAAACATCATTTTTTTTGTTTTAAAAAAGCTGTTATTGTGTAAAACTTACATAAATAAATAAAAATAAACATATTTGGTATCGCCGCGTTCGTATAGACCGGCTCTATAAAAATATCACATGACCTAACCCCTCAGATGAACACCGTAAAAAATAAAAAATTAAAACTGTGCTAAATAAACAATTTTTTGTCACCTTACATCACAAAAAGTGTAATAGCAAGCGATCAAAAAGTCATATGCACCCCAAAATAGTGCCAATCAAACCGTCATCTCATCCCGCAAAAATCATACCCTACCCAAGGTAAACGCCCAAAAACTGAAAAAATTATGGCTCTCAGACTATGGAAACACTAAAACATGATTTGTTTTGCTTTAAAAATGAAATCATTGTGTAAAACTTACATAAATAAAAAAAAAAGTATACATATTAGGTATCGTCGCATCCGTGACAACCTGGTCTATAAAAATATCACATGATCTAACCTGTCAGATGAATGTTGTAAATAACAAAAAATAAAAACGGTGCCAAAACAGCTATTTCTTGTTATCTTGCCTCACAAAAAGTGTAATATAGAGCAACCAAAAATCATATGTACCCTAATCTAGTACCAACAATACTGCCACCCTATCCCGTAGTTTCTAAAATGGGGCCACTTTTTTGGAGTTTCTACTCTAGGGGTGCATCAGGGGGGCTTCAAATGGGACATGGTGTCAAAAAAAACAGTCCAGCAAAATCTGCCTTCCAAAAACCATATGGCATTTCTTTCCTTCTGCGCCCTGCCGTGTGCCCGTACAGTAGTTTACGACCACATATGGGGTGTTTCTGTTAACTACAGAATAAGGGTCATAAATATAGAGTTTTGTTTGGCTATTAACCCTTGCTTTGAAAAAGTTAAAAAAATATTAAAATGGAAAATCTGCCAAAAAAGTGAAATTTTGAAATTGTATCTCTATTTTCCATTAATTCTTGTGGAACACCTAAAGGGTTATCGACGTTTGTAAAATCAGTTTTGAATACCTTGAGGGGTGTAGTTTCTTAGATGGGGTCACTTTTTTGGAGTTTCTACTCTGGGGTGCATCAGGGGGGCGTCAAATGGGACATGGTGTAAAAAAAACAGTCCAGCAAAATCTGCCTTCCAAAAACCGTATGGCATTCCTTTCTTTCTGTGCCCTGCCGTGTGCCCGTACAGTAGTTTACGACCACATATGGGGTGTTTCTGTAAACTACAGAATCAGGGCCATAAATATTGAGTTTTTTTGGCTGTTAACCCTTGCTTTGTAAAAGTAAAAAAAATATTAAAATGGAAAATCTGCCAAAAAAGTGAAATTTTGAAATTGTATCTCTATTTTCCATTAATTCTTGTGGAACACCTAAAGGGTTATTGACGTTTGTAAAATCAGTTTTGAATACCTTGAGGGGTGTAGTTTCTTAGATGGGGTCACTTTTATGGAGTTTCTACTCTAGGGGTGCATCAGGGGGACTTCAAATGGGACATGGTGTCAAAAAAACCAGTCCAGCAAAATCTGCCTTCCAAAAACCGTATGGCATTCCTTTCCTTCTGCGCCCTGCCGTGTGCCGTCTTGTGGAACACCTAAAGGGTTAATAAAGCTTGTAAAATCAGTTTTGAATACCTTGAGGGGTGTAGTTTTTAGAATGGGGTCATTTTTGGTTGGTTTCTATTATGTAAGCCTCGCAAAGTGACTTCAGACCTGAACTGGTCCCTAAAAATGGGGTTTTTGAAAATTTCAGAAAAATTTCAAGATTTGCTTCTAAACTTCTAAGCCTTGTAACATTCCCAAAAAATAAAATCTCATTCCCAAAATGATCCAAACATGAAGTAGACATATGAGGAGTGTAAAGTAATAATGATTTTTGGAGGTATTACTATGTATTATAGAAGTAGAGAAATTGAAACTTGGAAATTTTCAATTTTTAAAAAAAAATTAGGTAAATTTGCAATTTTTTTATAAATAAAAATGAATTTTTTTTTTACTTCATTTTACCAGTGTCATGAAGTACAATATGTGACGAAAAAACAATCTCAGAATGGCCTGGATAAGTCAAAGCGTTTTAAAGTTATCAGTACTTAAATTGACACTGGTCAGATTTGCAAAAAATGGCCAAGTCCAGAAGGTGAAAAAGGGCCGAGTCCTTAAGGGGTTAAGACCAGCGTCTAAAACACCGCTCTTAATAAATGTGCCCCATAGTCTTTATTAAACTATAAGTGTTTGTATTGTGTGTTACAGTAGATTTCCAGCCCCCCTCCTCTTACTCGTTTGCCACAATATATATTTTCTCATATTGTATTATTTGTTTGTTGTTTATAATCAGACTTTCCATGCTTTCCATGAACTCTCTAAAATATATGGTGAGCTTTTGCTTATACAAAGCGACCAATCTGAAAAAGCAGATCTACAACCCTAACCTATGATGAGGTTGATTTTATACAACTTTAAATTTCCTTTAGCTAATAAACTGTTGTCACTGATTATAGTTGTGATGAAAGGGAGCAGAGCTATATAGCAACCAACACTGAAGAAAATAGCAGATTAGCATTACACCAAAATATTGAATTACAATTCTGTGTGGATGGTTTTCTGGATGTAATTTTTGAAGTCACTCCATGTATTTTGCTTCCTGCCCAGTAATTTTTCCTCTTTGTTTGAACTTTTAGCATGGCAGACAGTCTTATTCTACCCGTTCACTGCAACCATTGAGCTGATTTTTGATGAGTCTGCATAAACGTTCGTTATCGATCATCTTGCAGTGTAATAATGCTCGTTCATCGGGCAATTCAGATTTTTAAGTATGCTTAAAAATCATCTCTTGCCGACGGCAGATCGTGCTGTCTAATAATGATCTCCAGCCAGCAAACCACTAGACAGTGTGGGGAAGAGTGATGGCATAGCGATCGCTCCTCCCCATGCTAAAGAGGAGATCGCTGCATGTAATAACAGTGGTCTCCGCCACTAAGTAGCAAGCAATTGCCAGGAGGGAACTCTTCCCTCTCAACAATAACTTGTCTAATACAGACTATAGAGAGCCCCCTGTCATGACTCAATTAGAGCATCACACATAACACTGACTGTGGGAATCTTTATCTAGGCCAATCAAGAGAACAATAGAGCTGTCATAATGTTATGCCAGTTGGACACCTACTATTATAATGAGAATTACCTTGTAGATAACAGCTTCTCCTGACAGCAGCAGTAAATGGATTAGACCGTGGATTACATATCTATATAAGAGGTTTTAGCATTTGTGTTGACTGCTGCAGAAAGGCAATAGTTTGTATTTCATTTTCAATGACGTAGTACTGCTGAAATGAAAAACAGTGAAAATTATTTAAAATGTTTTTTTTTTTGTGAATATTGAGTTTTAAAAAAAACTGAGCGATGAAGCAGTGCCCAAACATTGTGATTTTCTGCATAATCCTGCCCCTCTGACTTGAGCATAATCCTGCCCAAAGTAGCAGAGATTTAAATAAATAAATTACAAGTTTTACTGAATCTTTTCTCCCATAAAACTATATAATTAGTCTGCTCAGCTCCTCCTGCCCTATAACATCCTGCCTGCAGATTGTACTGCATTATATGATGGCAGGTTCCCTTTAAAGATAGCTATGTACACTTGAATTGCTAGCAAAATTGTTACTTTTTTGGCCAGTTTAAGAAATACCATGAATATATTTTTGGATCTATTCACCAAGTATCCCCCCCTCCCCCTCGTGCTCGGCAGTGGTTATCTATACTGTAGAATTACTTTCTATATTTATTTGCCCATTCTTGTTTGTAGTCCTACCTTCTCTGTGGGTGCCCCTACTTTAGAGATAAACACATCATAACAACCAATATCAAATATGCCTTTAGCAATGGGTAGTCCCAAATATCCATTCACACACTATATCCCTAATACAACCATACTGCGCATTCTGCGGCAGCTATTATAAAGAACAGTTTAGCACCTTGTGAGAAAAATATTGCAACTTATCCGGCAGGAAATGGTGCAAATTAAGTTACACACAATAAAACAAGTCAAGAAATGTTTTTCGCTAAAGAAATTTACATAAATTTCTCAGGCTATAATGGAGTTGAGATGCTATTTAATATAATTTTGTAACACATACCTCTAAATATTAGGTTATAAATGTCCCTTGTCAGCATAGGTGCCCTCATATTATAGAGGAGCCGAATTCAAGTTCTCAGAACAGATCCTGCATTATGGAAATGTAGTGCTTTTGTTGATTTGTGCTAGCAAAAAAAAAAAAAAAAAAGCCATGTAAAATCTAATAAAAATGTATTAAATATTTTCTCATTTCCTTGCGTCAGGCACACATGACAACATTACTGCTATCTTACTCCATTATCACAGAACAAATAATCTTTGCTGTACCAGGTCATTAGTAATAGGCTGCTTGTGTCGTTCTGTAATCTCTGAGAACATTAGCCCCTGGAGAGGGGCCTACCACTGATCTGTATGTAAAGTATCTGCAGGAATGCTAAAGATGTTATCCACTTGTTTTTTCCTTATGCCGTTTCGAGCAGTTATATAAGAGTTAGCATGTTCTCCCCGTGTTTGTGTGGGTTTCCTCCAGGTACTCCAATTTCCTCTCATACTCCAAAGACATATAGATAGGGAATCTAGATTGTGAGCCCCACTGGGGGACAGTGAGTGATAATATCTGTAAGGCGCTGCTGAATATGTTGGCACTATATAAATCTGGAAAATAAATCAATAGAAAAAAGTTACCCAACTATTTTTGGTACTACATAAATCAAATAGTGCTGGGTTCACAATCATTTTACAGCAATGACAGAGCAGAAGTGGCGGTGACCAGTGATTGGCTGAGAGGGCATACCATTTGTGTTGAGAGTAGTCAGGAAGCAGAGACCAGTGGGAACCCAGGGAGCAGCGGGCATTGGTGCTGGGGAGGGGGCATGACTTTTTTTTTTATTCCACTTTGAACCTTACAGTATATTTAAACATATATAGTAATGCCTTAACTTTGTTGTCTGGATGGGACAGATCAGTTTGACCTCTCGTGATCAAAAGACATAAAGCATAGCATCATCAGAATTTATATCCGGACTGAATGTCTACGCTTGGCATTTGCAGCACTTCACATTGTCTCTGCAACCATATTTTTTATTTCCTGCCATATAAAATCTTTAATCCTATTCTACACTATACACTTAGTGTGACTACAGGAATGTCATTTATTGTGAATCCGGATGGGTTAAACCGGAGGTCAATGCCAGTTCAGTGTAATCAAGGCTGTAATCTTCATGTCTATGTGCTGTACAGGCACTGACATTCCCCATCCAATCCCGTTACACTGGGTGCCTACTAAATGGCTTTTAAAGTTTATACAAATAATGTGCTGAGCTATCATATGGCCTGCTCTTTAAAATGTGCGTTATTAGTTTTCACATAAACCTGCACCAACCATATCACGTCTTTACGGTAAATGCAAAAATGATTTATCTCAAGTCTTTTATTGCTTATAGTTTGAACGCTCCGTCATATTTTCTGCCTATATATCAGCCATGGACCAAGTCGACCAAGGTCATCTGCTCATTATTCTTCTAATCTGTACAATTCCTTGCCAGAATAATGTTTGATATATCTCTACTGCTGTATAAATCAAAAGCATCTTAGTTTGGCATGGGTTTCTCTTGATAGTTTGCATGATAGCTTTCTGTAAGTGATTGACTGCTAATCACTGGATCTGTGATACCAGGGATGAAAAATGAATATTCTTTTTACTTCTAAATTATGCATCTTGCTAAACTAAAGCAATATATGAGGCGGGCGTTCCTTCCTACAACTCCAGCTAATCCATTTTTAAAGGAGATTATTCTTTGGACTGAGACTGCTTCCCCTACATAGGAAGGAAACACTGTGATATCATAGGCAGGCCAGGGTTCAGATGCCATTGTGATATTGCTGCTTTGTATTCATAGATTTTTAAAATAGAAACAGCGTTATTATTTATTTTAATACTGGTGTGATTAAAAGATTATTCCTATAATGAGTTATTTCATTTGCCTCCTTAAAGGGGCTGTCCAGCCGTTAATATTGATGACCTATTGTCAGGATAGGTCATCAATATCTGATCTGTGGGGGTCCAACACCCGGAACCCTTTCCAATCAGTTGTTTGAAGAGGAGTCGGCGCTCCATGCGGGCGCCATTTCCTCTTTATTACACTGCACTTTGTCTGGAAAGTGCAATGTAATACAAGTACTCGCTCCATTCAAGTGAATGGAGCCAGTACTTGTAATGACCCGACTCCACTGCTGCACAGGAGATGAAATGTTATGTGAAGACCAGGAAGCAGCGCTCACATGGAGAGCCGTCTTACAGATCTTTTGGCAGTTATTGACAAATGAATTCAGTTATACATGCCTAGCTCTAATAAACTAGCAAATGAAAAAAATATATGTGATAGTTACACTTTAAATACTACTACTCCTCCCACACGCTGGAGCTGCTCAATACAGATTTTAGCAAAACGGCTGGATCAATTTAATTTAGTGATCCAGAGTTTTGCTCAGGGTCTCTGTCACTAGTATTTCCTGATTTATAGGGTAGCGTAAAACAGGTGGCAAATTACCAAAATCAAATCTACATCAGCTCTGTGCTGGTGTATTTTTGAACTATAATTTTTGGTGTAAATTATGGTAAATCGGTTAGACCATAGCTGTCCCCACTCATCCTGCTAAGCGCCACCCCTTTTTTCAACACTTTTGAAAGGTTGGGAAGTGTGCAAAGATGCAAATTATACCACAAACCTGGCGCATGCCATAATTTGAGACTTTTTACTTCGCTTTAGGCCTCATGCACACGACCGTTTTTTTTTGCGGTCCGCAAAACGGATTTCCGTTGATCCGTGATCCGTGACCGATTTTTCTTCCATGGGTCTTCCTTGATTTTTGGAGGATCCACGGACATGAAAAGTGAAAAAATAAACTAAGTCAAGTTTGCATTGAAAATGATAGGAAAAACGGACACGGATCACGGACGCAAATGACTATCTTGTGTGATTTTTCACGGACCCATTGACTTGAATGGGTCCATGAACCGTTGTCCGTGAAAAAAATAGGTAGGTCTTATTTTTTTCACGGACTGGAAAAACGGATCACGGGCGCGGAAGCCAAACGGTGCATTTTCCGATTTTTCCACGGACCCATTGAAAGTCAATGGGTCCGTGAAAAAAAACGGAAAACGGAACAACGCCCGCGGATGCACACAACGGTCGTGTGCATGAGGCCTTAGTAGTAGATTTACATATGTGGCACGGCAATCCGGCAGGCTGTTCCGGCAGAAAACGGCCTGCCAGAGTTCTCTGGATCCAGCATAGCCAGATAGAGTCATGTGCCTGCTGGACCCCATAGACTATAATGGGATCCGAAGGGAACCCTGCTGCTCCTCAGGCTAAATGCTGGGATTCAGCCAGACACAAATGGCTTGCACGTAACAGTTTTTGTGTACCCGAATCCCGGCATTCATGCCACGGAGCACCCAAATTCCCACCAGTTCCTCATTATAGTCAATGGGCACTGGTGGTGAAGGGCTGTATTCAGATAGGCCAGATCCAGAGAACTCTGGCAGACTGTTTGCCTTGCTGCATATGTGAAAGAAGCCTAAAATCATACCCAGACCACTAAAAAGATATATTAGGCAATGAATCAACACAGAGTGAAGTTTAAATAGCAGCAGCAGCATAATTTAAGCTGAGAGGACTCTAGAATTCGAGATAGGGCTTCCTACTGTATATCATATATATAATAATTATATATAATAGTTACAATAATACAGTGTATTATTTTGTAGATGTTTTATCAAATAATAAGTAACTTTGGACCTCTATTGTAATGGTTCTTTAACAATGTCCCAGCCAGTAGTGGGAGTATCATCAAGCCTGCTGAAAGGTGAGAGGCCATTCCCCGGCATTGTGAAGCTCATGTAACAAGATGCTCCAGTCTAGCACTGCAGGCAGATAATTCCACGTCTAATAATATTGATAAACTGCACTGCTAGCTGGCACCCTCCAGCTACAAAAACATTCAGCTCCATTTCTTTAGTAATTCAATACATTTCCAGCATTGCCAGTAAAGTGTCTTGCCATGCCCGGAATATTTCCACAAATAATCAGCATGAAAATAACTGTTGTTTACGGCTCGAGAGTTTCCTTTAACGTTCTATTGATCAAGGGACAAGTAAATTGTTTACATCTACAATAACTCACTTGGTGATCTTTATTACAAACGACTTATACATTATATATAGACAAAAATCATTAACATGCTATTGATTATATAGCGCACAGGCTGCATAGCCCATCAGAGTTTTTGTTTGTGAACAAGAGTGTAAAGCCACATACCAGCAAATCATGACTTTGCTTACCTGTATATAAAACACAGCAAACAACGTTGGGAAGGGAATCTATTAGAGATCAGTGGCTGCATTCTGAGGCTACTTTCACACTAGCGTTGGGGGCTCCGCTTGTGAGCGCCGTTTGAAGGCTCTCACAAGCGGCCCCGAACGGATCCGTCCAGCCCTAATGCATTCTGAGTGGATGCGGATCCGCTCAGAATGCATCAGTCTGGCACCGTTTGTCCTCCGCTCCGCTCAGCAGGCGGACCCCTGAACGCAGCTTGCAGCGTTCGGGTGTCCGCCTGGCCGTGCGGAGGCAAACGGATCCGTCCAGACTTACAATGTAAGTCAATGGGGACGGATCCGTTTGAAGTTGACACAATATGGCTCAGTTTTCAAACGGATCCGTCCCCCATTGACTTTCAATGTAAAGTCAAAACGGATCCGTTTGCATTATCATGAACAAAAAATAAATAAAAAAATATATATATTTTTTTTTTTGTTCATGGCAATGCAAACGGATCCGTTCTGAACGGATCTAAGCGTTTGCATTATTGGTGCGGATCCGTCTGTGCAGATACCAGACGGATCCGCACCTAACGCAGGTGTGAAAGTAGCCTAAACTGTACCGATTCAAACAGAATTTCACAAAAATTCTTCTGCCAAACGAATCGCATCGGATGAATCATGCAAAACGGGTCCCACCGTTTTACATTTAAAATTCAGTATACTATGGTGGGAAATAGTGCAGGGAGGATGAAGACAGAGGATCACATGACCCCAGGTGGAGTGATAGGAAGTGTCTGCTACGTCTCTGACGGTCCATTTTAAAATCTCGAAAAAAAGAAGTAGTATTTTTAGATTGAATTACTAGATAGAAAGTCAGGTTTTATCAGTAGGGACAGGAAAGAGGCAGTTAGTTGTGTGGCTGCTGGAGCTGTTCACAAATCACATGTACTGCCACACAGAGATCCTTAAAGAAACATTACACTATTTGTTTTTGTGTACAGGAGCCAGCTTTTCTTTCCCAATTTTTTTTTTTTACATTTTTCTACATGTTATACATGTGCAATAAGTGTATTTTAGTGCATGAACAGCAGCATAAAAGGTATATTTTTGACACACCCACTGGACATCCAGTTGGGCCTTTTGCGGTTTCCCATAAACTTGTTGAAATTATTGTAGCATTTATAAGTGCCCATGTATTTTACTATGTTAATGGCAGTGTATAGTCTGGTCGCACTTAGTGGACATCCAGTTAAGCCTCTATTTCTATCCAAAAACCTTTTCCATTAGGGGCATAATTTTTATTCCGCTGCTGTTTCTTCCGATGCTGCCTTTTATGTATATAGACATGGGCAGGTATCTGCCCCAGTTAATGCATCATTTTTGGACCGCTTTTTCAGAACAACACATTTCTTATATCCGATACCACCATGTGTGTTTAAATACAAGCAGACACCTGTCCCAATAAGGGACAATTTGTGGAACTGTTTTAATTTTGAAAAGCATGACAAGTCTGACTGTGCAGTGTGTTTTCAAACAGGCTGCTTGTTACCATGCATTTACCCATAGCTATCTATGTCAGTTGCTCTAACATTTCTTACCATTTCTGTCATTGGGTTGAATAGCGATTTTTTTTTTTTTAAAAGCCAGCCAAGAAATAAAAATGATAAGCACTAGGAGATCTCATAGTGTCAAACACTAATTTTCAGGCCAAATGCAGCACTACTGATTTAGGTAGAAGTTATTTCCAACATTACCTTGTTTAAGTGATCAGTTATAAGAAGGATACATTGAACATATTAACATTTTCCTCTGTAAAATGATTGATGCAATAGAAACAGAATTTAGTTTAAATGACATAGGTATAAGGGCTAATGCACACGACAGTATTTTGCGTTCAGTATACTGGCTGTTTTTTTAGTTCAGTATGCGGTACATATACTGAACCATTCATTTCAATGGTTCAGCAAATAAAACGGAAGTGTCTCCGTGTGCATTCCGTTTCAGTATTTCCGTACCGTGAAAAGATAGAACGTGTCCTATTCTTGTCCGCAAATCACGGTGCTTGGCTCCATTCAAGTCAATGGGTCCGCAAAAAAAACAGAACACATACGGAAATGCATCCGTATGTCTTCCGTATCCGTTCCGTTTTTGCTGAACCAATTGAGGGTCCATTCATACGTCCGTGGTGTGTTGCGGATCCGCAACATACCCCTATAGAAATGCCTATTCTTGTCCGCAGCTGCGGACAAGAATAAGATCTGTTCTATCTTTTGCGGAGCTGCGGACCGGAAGTACGGGGCCGAAACCCGGAAGTTCGGGGCCGCGCTCCGCAAATGCGGAAGAGGAGAGCACATAGTGTGCTCTCCGCTTCACATCTGGGCCCATAGAGAATGAATGGGTCCGCACTCGTTCCGCAAAATTGCGGACCCTTTTGCGGACGTGTGAATGGGGTCTGAAAATGTTATGCCCAGCCTAATTTTTTCTATGTAATTACTGTATACTGTATATGGCATATGGAAAAACGGAAAGGAAACGGAAACCCAATGTAAACAAAAAACGGAACAACGGATCCGTAAAAAACAGACGGCAAAACACTGAAAAAGCCATACTGTCGTGTGCATGAGCCCTTATAGACATAGACAATTTTTCTACAGGGAAGGAGCAAGGCTATCTGACACAACCTTAAACTTATGTTAGGCTACTTTCACACTGGCGTTTTGGCTTCCATTTGTGAGATCCGGGCTCTCACAAGCGGTCCAAAACGGATCAGTTTTGCCCTAATGCATTCTGAATGGATAAGGATCCGCTCAGGATGCATCAGTTTGCCTCCGTTCAGTCACCATTCCGCTCTGGAGGCGGACACCAAAACGATTCTTGCAGCATTTTGCTGTCCGCCTCATGAAGCAGAGCCAAACGTCCTGGCACACAATGTAAGTCAATGGGGACGGATCAGTTTTCTCTGCCACAATCTGGCACAATAGAAAACGGATCCGTCTCCTATTGACTTTCAATGGAGTTCATGACGGATCCGTCTTGGCTATGTTACAGATAATACAAGCGGATCCATTTTTGCAGATCCATGACTAAACGCGAGTGTGAAAGTAGCCTTAGCCATATATATGCCAAAAGAATGGTGCCCATTTGGTCACCATGCTTCTGTAAAGCTATGTCTCAACTGAATTCATTATGCTTTTCATTACATCTGTATGCAAAATACAAAACAGATATGCGTTATAAATACAGCATACAGTTTAATGCTTAAATCTAAGCTATAATTTCACTAGTACTTTAGATGCTTCCATCAAGCAAAATGTTTGAACTTGGTGTGAACCCAACCTTATCTGCCTTGTAGTCTCTATACCATTTTTTTTTCATCCAACTATTGTAATAAACAGTATTATGTTAAATTACAGAAATGACCATGGAAGGAATAGTTCAGTGACTGGTCCTCTAAACTATTACTTATTCTATAAATGAACCAGCATTTCTGTTTTCAGCCCATTTAAACCATAGCAGTGCGGTATATTTTCTAACTGGAAATACTGTCATAATGGATTCTTTCCAACTCATAATTTCCAACGAGGGCTTTGACAAGAAATTGGAAATTATTTGCATTAAAGGATTTTAGATGGATCATTACAATCAGTCCTGCCCCTTCTTGTTTTCCAGGCATACCAGGAAGTGACTATATAAACTCCAATTACATTGATGGTTACAGAAAGCAAAATGCCTATATAGCAACACAAGGACCTCTTCCAGAAACCTTTGGAGATTTTTGGAGAATGATGTGGGAACAACGTAGTGCCACCGTTGTAATGATGACCAAACTGGAAGAGAGGTCAAGGGTAAATATGTATATTGCTTTACAATACATGCCATTATATGCTTTAAAACGTCATTTCATTATTTTTTTATATATATATTTTTTTTACAGAGATAATCTCCTCTAGAAGCATTGCTTCCATGGGAGAATGCTACTAAGTAACCATATATGATCCTGTAGTTAAAGGGTTTGTGCCACTAATATAAATGTTTCCTGCCCAACACATATCGCTGTTATATCATTTCCCCCAAATAACATTTATCAAAACTTCCTTATTCTAAACTTATTATCCTACCATTGTGTCCTGTGGCAAATCAGTTTAGATTGGAGTGGAGTCTTGTAATACAGAGGGCAGCTTGTGAGAGCCCTGAAACGGATCTCACAGGCGGACCCAGAAACGGCATTGTGAAAGTAGCCTTACAGTGTCAATTATGGATAGATAGACAGATAGACAATGGACAGATAAATATAAGGTTGATTTGTGCTCCAAAAATGATGGACATTAGCAAAAGTTGTGTCTGTTCTAAATCCAGTTACACAGAGCAGTTTGATTATGTGGAATAGAAAATTAACTGGTTAGTGTCACATGTTCTGCTGAAGCATGTTGCCCTAAGTCATGATGGGACAGCAGTCATATGAGAAACCAGGAAGTAGGATTCAAGTATGGGGAATAAGAGAAAACTGCAAATGAGATAAAATGGAAAAAACACAATCCAAGGAGGAATAGGAGCTAGAGTACTTGATGAAAAAAAAAAAACTTTAAGTCTTCCAAATGTGTAGGTTACAGTTCCTAAGCTGTTACCAGTTTCCTGGTTGTATCACATGTAATGTCCTTACCAAATTTGTTGGCATACAGTTGAAAAACAAAGAAACAAAAAGTTGAAAACACAAAAATATTCTGCTGCTGTATGTTAATAAAATTATATACATCTGCGGTTGAATTAAATTGTAGAAAAATTGTAGAAAAGTCTATACTTAACACAGATTTTTATGTTGTATTAAAGTAACACCTGAAACTGGTATTTTTTAATGCAAACAAACGCACCAAAAATTCAGGTGCAGAAAATGCCACCAAAAACCTATGTGTGAAAGTAGCCTCAAAGACACTCCAAAAAGAATATCACATTGTTTGTTGACCAAGTGGAGCTTCTAATATAGGCCATAAACATGATGTGACTAGATCTTAGGTTGTCCTGCTTTATAGGTTACTGTAAGCACCACACATGGATAGTAGATAATACTAAAGCACCCTCATTGACAAAAAAAATATTGCACCCAGATAGAAATGTTGAATTGCTATAAAACATGGCATGCAATTATGTCCCAGCAGATATCTAAATTATTACAGGTGTAGTCTCATTCAAAACTGCATCTTGCCACAAAAGGGTGTGAAAGTACTTCCCCTACCGCCCTATAAAAAGGCTTTCAGATGCAACTTTTGGGTAATGTACCTCAACGACGCACTTTAGGACATTTCACCCAATTGATAGATTTGACAAGGGTGCACTATTGAACTGAGAGAAACAGGATGGTCTTTTCAATCAACTGCCTTCCATTTAGGCCTTTCTGACCTAGCTGTTAGGAGGTGTTGGGAGCAGTGGTTACTTGAGAACACGCACAAACATGGCGAACAGGCTTCGAAAAGCCCAGACAGACCACGAGTAGAGAGTATTGTTTGATCCGCCAATAAGTGCTAGCAGCTCCCACATTTTAGTTGTTTACCGTCCACATACAGGTGGGGCCCTAATTACACACCCTGTCTCTGCTCAGATCTTTTCCAGGGCTTAGCAGAAGGACATTTTGTGACACGGTGCCCATTACATAACCTACCATTGACAGCAAGCCGCTGTTGCCTTCATTTGCAGTGGTGTTTGAGAAACCTGCACTGGAACAGACTGTAAATGTATGTTCTTTAGTGACAAATCTAGGTTCTGTTTGGGATCTGATGACAGTTTGGTTTGAGTATGGAGGCCGCATTGTGAGCGCTTTAATCCTGTTAATACTGTTGGTGTGATGTTCAGGGATAGGGATATGAGGGAAATTGACAGTGATATGTGCAGCATATCCTGCGGTCTCTCATAGCAGAGCTTCTACCTGACATTTTTCAGCAGGATAATGCTTGCCCACATACAACAAGGATTTCCCAGGATTGTCTCCACCAGATTGCAACACATCCTTGAGCTGCCTGTTCGCCAGATTTATTGCCACTCAAGCGTTTAATGGCCCAGTTGGGATGCCATATTTCAGTATGTTCAGTACAGGTCCAGCTGTAACATCTGTGGGCGAATGTGTCACAGGATACCACATGGAACCTTTATGCCTCCATGCCCAAAAGTGTCTGCCCAACAGGGTACTAGCGCCTCCTTTTACTTGTACAGCTTTCACCAATAAATGTATTCTTTCACTCTAATATTGCAATCATGTATATCAGCATTACATTTACAGACATCAGGGGTATAACTATAAATTATTGGGCCTTATAGCAAATATCTGAACTCCCCCCCCCCCCCCTCCCCAGGAACTTCCCACATCCCCAGCAGGCACCTGCTGCATAAGGTGCTAGTTCAAATCGTGTACGGAACCATGGTGGTGATCATACTTACCCAATTTCCACCTCTGGGTTCTGGCTCAACCGTCCGCTTTGCAGGTCAGCATCCATTTTGACATGGGGAATATGTCTGCTGCAGATGGGTGACTTCCAGCATTTCTAAGAGGTTATTATGGGCTATCAGAGGACATCATAGGGAGACGGGTATAAGAGAAAAGAAATACAACTCCCAGCATGTCCAGACTGTTATGATAGGGCATCAGTAGACATTATAGGTAGAGCGGTATAAGAAGAGAGAACTACAACTCCCAGCACGACTAGACGGCTATTATGGACTATCAGAGGACATTACAGGGAGTGAGTATAAGGAACGGACTCCAGCTCCTAGTATTTGACAACTTATAGAGGAAGAGAAATCACTAACCTCTCTCTGCCCCCTCACATAGTGACATCCCACTGGTCCTTCACCACTTCTCCTTTGTCAGTGAATGTATTTTTAAGTGTTTCTGTAGATATGAGACTACTCCTATATTTAAATAAAGTTTTGAGATATATAAAGTCACCATGATGTGTAGACTTTCAATCTGATTGAAATACATCATATTCTCACAGTTCTTCATTGTAACTTACAAGAAGTGTGGTACAGAACACAGGCTTTATAAAGAAAAAAAACTAATACAGTGGCTGGAGATTAAATCAAAATTGTAATTACTTATTTAGCTTCTTTTTTTAAGTGAACAAAAGAAAGTAAAATTAAAGAATACATTAGCTACATCACACATCAATCAATGGTCAGACCTGTAAGCTTCTTCTTATTACAAGGTCACTCTGTCATTATTCTGATTTAGCAAATACGGTACGTCCAGTTTTCTTTTGCCTTTGTCAGCCATTTGCTTGCTCTAGTCACGTATGTTTCGTCCTTAACCCCTGTAATTCCTACATGAAAACATGGTATGACATTCAGACAAAGATGTGGAATGCGGCATAGTGTGTACAGTAATTGTAGCATTTGCTTTAACCCCTTATCTCTAGAGAGTAATAGATGTATATTATATACAACACTAGCTGAAGAACCTGGCTTCGCACGGGTATATTTCATCTATTTAATTTAATGTTTGTGTGTGTCGTTAAAAGATATCGACAGTATCTACTATAACAGTGACATCTACAGTACTCCGCCCCTTTAACAATGAGCTTCACAGCCCCCCACACCTTAACACTGCCCCCTCACAGTGCCACGTCTCCTTAAAATGGAAACTCCACAGCTGCCCATCCCCTTAACTTTGACCTTCACAGTGACTGCCCCTTTAACAGTGACTGCCACAGTACCTCGCTCCCTTAACAGTGACCTCACAGTACCCCGCTGCCTTAATAGTGACCTCACAGTTCCCCACTGCCTTAACAGTGACTTCACAGTAACCCACTGTTCCTTTAATAGTGTCCTCCACAGTCCCCTCCTCCCTTAACAGTGACCTTCACAGTGCACGCCCCTTTAACATTGACCTCCACAGCGGCCTACCCCCTTAACAGTAACATCCACAGCGCCCTCCCCTTTAACAGTGACCTCCACAGTGGCCACCCCTTTATTAGTGACCTCCATAGTACCCCGTCTTCTTTACAGTGATTTACATAATAACCCGCCCCCTTAAAAGTGACCTCCACATAGTTCATTCCCTTAAAATGTGACCTCCACATTACCCTTCCCCCTTATCAGTGACCTCTACAGCTTCCCCCCCTTAACACTGACCTCAATAGCAGACCGTCCCCTTAACTGTGACCTCCACTGTTCCCTTCCACCTTAACAAAGTTTGCCACAGCGCCCTCCCCTTTAACAGTGACCTCCACAGCAGCCCGCCCCTTTATTAGTGACCTCCACAGTACCCCGTCTCCTTAACAGTGATTTCTACAACACCCCGCCCTCTTAACAGTGGCCTCTACAGCAATCTGCTCCTTAACACTGATGTCCATAGCGGACCGTTTCCTTAATGGTGACCTCCACAGCAGCCTGCCCCTAGGGTGGCCAAAGGTCAGGTTTTAGACAGGACAGTCCAGCTTTCAGACTCCCTGTCCTCTGTCCGGCACAGGGCCTGGACAGACACAGGGATGTCCTTTTGAACAGCTCACTCTCAGACACCAGCACTATGCTGTCTGAGCATTAGCTGCAGGGAGAAAGTCACCCTCCCTCCCACCCCTACAGCTGACAGAAATTGATTGTTACAATTTTTTAGCCCCTTTAAAGGAAATCTGTCACCAGGATAATCGCTATTGAAGTAAAGCCATAGCTTAATAGCACTTAGTACCTTATTTCTAGATGTGCCTTTGTTCCAGCAATAGATGTTTTCTATCTTCTGAAAATCCAGTTTATTTGGTATGCAAATGAGCCAGTAAGGTGCCCAGAGGGGCGTCATTCTTGCAGGAAGGAGCCCAGGCACACCCTCATGCTGGTAGCAGGGAAAAGGGGGCAGAGTTATGGTTTGAATGTGATATAGGAGGGGTGGGAGGACACATTGTGGCAGGAGGCATGCCTGGGCTCCTTCTTGCAAGAGTGATGCCCCTATGGGCACCTTACTGACTCATTTGCATACCAAATAAACTGGATTTTCAGAGGAAAAAAGCATCTATTGCTAGAACAAAGGCACATCTGGAAATAAGGTACTAAGTGCTATTAAGCTATGGCTTTACTTCAATAGCGATTATCCTGGTGACAGAATTCCTTTAAAACTGACCTACAGCAGTGAAGAAAAATGGCTGGGTTGTTATGGAAACCTGGTGTAACACTGTGTGTATGTGGAGACTAAGGGTCTGCGAGCTTCTATTGGCTGATAAGGGTCATGTGACCAGGCTTCTATTGGCTAATGCAATTTTTGGGAATATCTCAGGAATGGTACGTGCTAGAGAGCAGAGACCTGGTCTAAAACCTTCCCGGACACCTGATATACCTGTGTGCCAAATTTTGTGATTGTAAATGCGACGGTGCGGATTCCTTTAGCGGACATACATACACACACACATACACTCAGCTTTATATATTAGATGGACAGGGCAATTCTATTGACAAACTGTTTATTAGAATTTAACTGTTGATACCCCCAGTATGTACTGTACATAGTAAAAACCTCAGTAAGGTTACCAAATCTGTTCGGAAGATAATTTTATTTTACACCTTAAAGGGATTATCCCATGAATAATGTAAACAATTAAAACCAGCCATCATATATTCCATGACATGCTCTTTCTAACAAAGCCAGAACTAGCCCTGTACCTCACATGGATCCAGAGATCTCCCCAGTCATTGCTCTGCTAGATTTATATCAAGCTGACAGATCAAGGCGAGTGTCTCTTCTGCTGCAGCTCAGGCATGTGTGTCCATGCTCTTCCTATCACAGCTGAGGATGCAGTTGAAAGATGGAAACTGAGCATGTGTGGCCACCTCAGTGAGCAGGACAAAAAAATGAGACAAAGTATTTAGATCCGGGAGCTGGTTTGAAAACTAACATAGTACATAATACATAAGTCCGAAAAAAGACATTTGTCCATCCAGTTCGGCCTGTTATTCTGCAAGTTGATCCAGAGGAAGGCAAAAAAAAAAAAACTGTGAGGTAGAGGCCAATTTTCCCCACTTTAGGGGAATAAAAAATTCCTTCCCGACTCCAATCAAGCAATCAGAATAACTCACTGGATCAACGACCCCTCTCTAGTAGCTATAACCTGTAATATTATTACATTCCAGAAATACATCCAGGCCCCTCTTGAATTCCTTTATTGTACTCACCATCACCACCTCCTCAGGCAGAGAGTTCCATAGTCTCACTGCTCTTACCGTAAAGAATCCTTTTCTATGTTTGTGTACAAACCTTCTTTCCTCCAGACGCAGAGGATGTCCCCTCGTCACAGTCCTGGGGATAAATAGATGACGGGATAGATCTCTATACTGACCCCTGATATATTTATACATAGTAATTAGATCTCCCCTCAGTCGTCTTTTTTCTAAAGTGAATAACCCTAATTTTGATAATCTTTCAGGGTACTGTAGTTGCCCCATTCCAGTTATTACTTTAGTTGCCCTCCTCTGGACCCTCTCCAGCTCTGCTAGAAAGGGTAGAATATTTTTCATTGGACAACCCCTTTGAATGCATAAACAAATGGGTATTAAAGGATGCTTCTGGGAATAGAATATCGACCTGTCCTCAGGATAATTCAGACTTTCGGGACCCCCGCCAATCAACAGTTTAAAGAGTCTCCAGTACTCTGGTGAGCTCTGTAGCCTCTTCCTAGGCCAGTGATGTCATGTTTATTGGTCACATGACGTATGTGCAGCTCAGTCCCATTCAACTGACTAGACCTAGACTGCAGTATCAGTCACAGCTGCTACACAATGTATGGCGCTGTGCTTGGTAAGCTGTGAAGAGGCTGCAGCGCTTAGCGGAGCACAGTGGCATCATCAAACAGCTGTGCAAAAAACAGTCTGGATCTGTAGATTTCACTGGAGCCACAAAGAAAGCTGATTTACCCTGATATTTTTCTTGTAAGTAAAGCCATATTATCTGAATAACACTCATCGTAACAGGGAGTGATTTTAGATGTAGGAGTATTAAAGAATTAATCATTTTTTTTATATAGAAGAATTGATTACCACTGTCTTAATTAGGGTTGTTGCGGGTATCAAAATTTCGATACCCAATTGATACTTTTGTCCCGGTATCGATACGATACCTGGATTTCCATTTTTTCGATACTGGCCTGCGATACTGCGCAGTCTAGTATCACAGAACATGGCACGCGCTGCTGTCAGCCCGCTCATGTTCCCTCAGCAGCACAGGGGAGAAGCAGTCTCTCCCACCCCCTGTGGTGCTGCTGCCGCTGCCACCTATGGGGAGAGAGAGGCGGAGGAGGGACGGGCGCACTGCGCCACCAATGATAGGACGACCTTTTTTATGAGTTCGGACTTAGTTAAGTTAGCATCAGATGTAGAGTGGCGCCCAGGGATCTCCCTGCACCTACTATTATTCCTGGGCGCCGCTCTGTTCGCCCGCTGTGCCCTAGTTACAGTCTCCTGCTTCCTAGAAGGAACGCCCACTAGAGAAGCTGATGTCTCCTCCCCATCGCTCCGATAGTAGTAATTAGCACACAGAGCAGGAGACAACTGGGGCACAGCGGGCGAACGGAGCACGCCCAGGAATAATAGTAGGTGCAGGAAGATCCATGGGCGCCGCTCTACATGTCCTGCTAACTTAACTAAGTCGGAACCCATGAAAGGTCGTCTTTAACTTTTAATACAGGAGGCAGGTGCCGGCAGCAGAATCACATAGCCGGCACCCTGCCTCTGACAGGGAGCTGCGATCAGCGGCAGTTAACCCATCAGGTGCGGCACCTGAGGGGTTAACTGCCGCTGATTTGCTGCCAGTATCCGCCTCCTGTATTAAAGGTTAATTTTCATTGGTGGTGCAGTGCGCCCCCCTCCCCTCCCCAATATTAGAATCATTGGTGGCGCAGTGCCCCCTCCCCCCTCAACCCCCCCAGTATTAAAATAATTTGTGGCAGTGGCCACAGAGTCCCCTTACCTACTCATTGGTGGCGCAGTGGCAGCTTCTGATCAGAGCCCCAGCAGTGTAATCCTGGGGCTCCGATCAGTTACCATGGCAGCCAGGACGCTACTGAAGTCCTGGCTTCCATAGTCAGCTCCCTGCTGCTGTGTTCACAGAACAGCAGGGAGAGTGTAAAGTCCTATTCACCCTGATAGAGATCTATCAGGGTGAATAGGACAAGGGATGAAAAAATCCCAGGTTCTAGCCCCTAAGGGGGGAAATAGTTATTAAATAAAAAGTAAAAAAAAAAAAACAAGACACAAAAATATTAAGTATAAATTACATATAAAATATATAAACAATAAATAAACATATCGCCACGTCCGAAAAGTCCAAACTATTAAAATAGAAAAAAATCTATGCAGTGAATGCCATGATAGAAAAAATAAATCAAAACTGCGCGATTCGCCATTTAAAAAAAATGCGGAATCCACGTGGCTTTTTTGGTTTAGTTTTTTGCGTGGTATCGAGTATCGCAATACTTTTTTATGGTATCGAAATCGAATCAACAATTTGGTATCGCAACAACTCTAGTCTTAATAAATACATTAACATATAAAAGATACTAAACATTTAACCATTATGCACATATCCACAGACTTTACACTATGGCCCCCACTTGCTAGTCTTTATAAAACAATTCATATGTTGTGTCTGGGATGACTATGTTTAAGTTAATCAGTCCTTCATTCGGGCCTCCATCAAGTAGCCAAAGTGAAATGCTTTGGAAGACCTTGGCTGTCTCTGAATTATATAGACAGTCTATTAATTTCAGTGGGAACTGTGTAATGCTTTATTTTCCCTATGACGGTATGGCCACACACTTAGGCTTCCTGATGCAGTTTTGGAAGCCAAAACCAGGAGTGAATTAAAAAAACAGGAAAAGTTGTATCTGTCCTTTATACGTTTTCTCCTCTTATCATCCACACCTGGTTTTGGCTTCCAGAACTGCATGGGGATACCTGAATGTGTGGCCGTCATGGTGCTGAAGGAAAAAGGAACATTTATTGCCAAGTTCCCCCAGATTACAGCTGAGTGGTGGTGTTCCAGCAGCAGGAAACTTCTAAGAGAAAATGAATTGTCCAAAAAGGAAAAAAAAAACAAACAACATTTTAACCACCCAGTGTAATGGTCTTACTCCCTTGGCTGATGAGACGTGGCAAAATTACCAAATGCATGTGTTCGCAATAAAGGTAGAAAAGGCAATTGTGACACAGTGAGAGGTTTGGTCTGGCAAAACATGTATTTTCCTCCCAGCATGTCCTGCAGTGCTGATTTACTGCCAGGTGAGGTCAAATACCAGACCCTATTTTAAATGCCGGTCCGGGTTTTGGCAGCACCTGGCTGTCCTTAAATAGGCAGCTGGGCTCAGAAGCCATGTCTCTGTGTTGGGATCTGGGAGCCTTGTGTCTGGATGAAGGCTTGCTACCTGTTTGACTTAAAAACAGGTTGGTGTTGTTATGCTCAAGGACTCTTTGAGGCAGAATTGCCGCATGGCGTGAATTACCACCAACACCGCAAGGTGACTTTTTGTTTGATTATGACTGCTTGTTTTGTCACTTGCCTAAAGTGTGAAGAAAACACTGAACTGTTTGATCCAAAGAACTTGTTGTTGCCTCTATACTGTGTCCGCTAATCGAGTCCCCACAATATAAATACATGTTCATATTATTAAAACTCAATGACATTTTAGCAATTTCATATTTTGATGATGATGCTATTCTTAACAAGAAGTACAATAATACTATTAAGCATTTTTAATTTAATTTAATTTTTTACATTAGACGACAAAAGTTTTTTTCCCATACAAAATTACTAAAATGTTGATATGACAAGCTGTCAGTGTTCAAGTGGAAGAATTATATGTATTTGCAGTCATTGCCTGGCCAAGCTCTTAACTGTCTTAAGATGCCAGTCAGCTCATTTCCGCCCATACCTGCTTTTTCATCTCTTTTAAATAATGGTTAGTGATGTCATAATAACAATAATAATCTCTTTTCAATAGGGTGTGATTGTAGTGAAAACACTCATTTCACTGTCAGACATTGTCTTATAAAGAAAGCATTAGAGCATATGTCGCATTCCGTCAATAGAGTTTCAGAAATATTATCCCGGCCAAAAATATGTTTTTCCCCTCCCAGTATAATCTGTTTTATTCTGTTCCATTTCTGTGAAAATGTCACTTGCTTCTGAAAGCTGTCAGCGCGCTACATTGAAGTTTAATATTTTTTATACTGAGATTTATTTTGTGAATTAAACTTGAAAGTTTTGTCATCAAAAGGACAATTACCTAGGAAACCAAACAAATATGGTAATTGTTTTTTATCCTCAGAGTGGCAATTCTTTGTGGGTAACTGATATATTGATTGGATTCTATGCCATTGTGAATGCTGCCTTGGAAATACATGAAAACATGTAATTTGAAAGACAAAAAAAAAAATCATTGCATCCGTAGCAGAGAAGTGTATTGCTTACACAGAAGAATTTCAGCGCTGGTATTTACAAAGTTGCTTTACAAGTGCACCCAAGGTTTCTATTCATTTGGGTTAATTATGTTGACATTGATTTTCATATTCTAGAACAGTCACTGATATGTGCATTGTTTTGGCATGTAGGGGGTCACCCACACAGTTGGCATGTGATGACTACCAGCAAGGAGATTAGAAATGAAACTACAAATGAAATGTAAACAGCAGTTTTATCTCAGGAAATTTTATTTAGCTATTGTTAATGTAATTATTATTTTCTCACAAGTGCAGTTGAGCGATATCAGGCATAGTAATACTTGCTTGATTAATTTTGATTAATTTTATACCGAATAATATGCAGAGAATACCTGTTCACCAGGAGTTATGAATATAGTATATGTTATGTATAGAATAGATAATTTGTAAGGGACATGGCTTATCATATTGCAATACAGTCGGTCACGGACTGGAGTATACCTGTTCTTCCATACAATTCCTTTTGGCTTGGCATATACCAAGATCAGTGGCTCAAGATTACTGACTTTAAAACAGGTGTTTTTTATGCTACGTGTTTGTATGTAGCTACCAGGTGGTTGTGATGTGAGTTGCAGCTTGTTTAGGGTTTTGCTAGCATGTTGTGGTAATGTATTGAATTTATATCAGGAGAAATCAGAGACATTAATGACATTTGTTGGAAAACGGGAAGGATGTAAACTTCTGCACCTTGGACTCATCCTCCCTCTATACAGAGCACATGAATACCCACTCTTATTTTTACAGTGATCCAACCTCTAAAATGTATCACTTATGCATAGGATAGATGTTAAGTGTTACATAGTTTAGGGTTCAGCCCCTCTTCAGATTGCTTGAATGTATGAGCCATATTTCTCCACCAACGCACAACCAACCACAGTAAGGAATAGTTTGCATTGAATCTCAGTTGAGCATGCCCATAGCTGCTTCATTTAGTCTATATAGGATTGAAAGAAACAGCTACTCTAATAGGTTATGTTCAAAATCAACTCCATAAGAAATAGATAACTAATAGGAAGTGATTGTAACTGATAATAAGTGAGGTTGTCCTCTGCTGGACCATCTGTACTCTGGCGGGCCATCCCAACTGTGCTCTAATTTGTGATCCAGAGTGTTTATGCAAGTGACTGAAATCTAAGGTGACATCTGTAAGAAAGAACTTGTAAAATCTATTCTTCCTTAGGATAATTTCACATACACAGCAAGAGATCCGATAAGCTGTTCTGGCAGAGAACAGCCTGCCAGAGCTCTCTGGATTCGGAATGCCCGCTGGCCCCATCAACTATAATGGGATTCTGGCGGAGATGCAGCCAGTACTTGACAAATATGCTGAAAATTGACTGGACAAGAGAATCGTCCGGACAAAAAAACGCTTTTTGTTGCGGATCTCCGGCAGACCCTATTATAGTTAATGGGTACTGTCTGGCAATGCTGGATCCAGCAAGCTGTTTTCTGTCGAAACAACCTGCCGGATCTCTTGCCGCGTATGTGAAACTAACCTTACAAACATTTGCCATTTATCCTGGAAGCACGCATCTTTTATGTCATATGAAGCGAAGTCTCTCATATAGTCCATACAGATTGTTCCTGGTTTTGAATGGTTTGCATAATTTTGTTATAATCTTTGGTTTGCTAACCAGGACCCATATATTTCTTATATAATAATAGAATGACCCATAAAAATACAACAATTTAGAGATTTGCTGACATTACACAAATTGTTAGGACATTAGAGTTCATGATTTTATTGACCAGCACAATAAAATAAGGAAGAACAACCCACAACAAATCAGGAGAAAGGTCCTAATAAAACAGACATTGCATATAGCAAATCAATTTCTTGGAATCAAAGTATGTTCGGCACAGTTTGGCCCATGGCTGACCTCACTGGTGTGAATAAATTGGCAAATGGTTAAGTGGGACCTATTTTCCTTACAAAGTGTTTTTATTCATTTTTCATTATTTATTAATAGGTGTGTAAAAAATGTATGTCTCTAGTGCCTGCACAGCATGATAATAAACGTTTGAACTATCCATCCTAAAATTCTGAATTTATGATAGGTAAACATATATATGACCTTTATCTGACCCTACTGTAAATTTGATAATACCATGAACATTGAAATGCTGCTTCTAGATATTTGCTGTGTAAACATTGGTTATGTTCTAAATTGGCTAGATTGGTAAAGATTACATGGTAGTATTTTGAGCTGTATTTAGAGTCTGACAGTTGGATGTGTGGTGGAAATGCTGGAATATTCCTTGGAAGTGCTGCTATATGTAGTCATTCTGTGTATCATGACTCCAGATATTGTACTGTCAATCATATACATTAATTTTGTTGTGAGAAGCCATATGTAGGGATATTATTCATTCAAGAGGTTGTCCAGCAAGATAAAAGGTTTATAAAAGCATTATTTATCTCACCAATCCCAACCCTCTGCTGTTCCAACACTTACCGCATCCCTGGTAGTCCCTACTTCTAGGTTCCATCTCCAAACACAGAAAAATGCCAGGAAATACCAACTCAGCCAGTCACTGACTGCACAAGTGAACTCCTTGGCAAGTGATTGGCTAAGCCTGCATCTCCTGCCTTTTTCTGTGTGTGGACATTGGAGAAGGAAACCAGTAAGCATTATAACGGCAATGGCAGGAGATTGGTGAGTAATGTTTCTTTTATTTTTCAAACCCACGCTTGTCTAAAATTTTATTCTGTTGGATAACTTCTTTAACAGTTATTGGCTGTGACAGCACCAGTTGTCAACAAGCCTGCAGATCTGGATTTCACTTCACTTATAGCAATCACCTTTCCCAGGGACTAACTGTTTCCCTGTTACACAAATACCCCCTAAATATCTCCCTGTTGAAACATTACTCAGGAATACTGACCCTAAAACAACAACGGAAGGGTGCTAAGATCTAGAAACAAGAAGAAAAGCAAATTGGGCAGAGCTGAACTGAAATCAAGCAAGACAGACTCCAACAGCAAGAACACAAACTAAAACTAGGAGCTACTAGACAAGGAACTAGGTGCAAGATACAAGAATTTGTTAGATACAAAGGCACAACTGTTTCCAGGAAAGAATATCTAATCAGCTGACCCACAGCAATGATATTTTATATACATAAAACATAGAGACAAAACATGTTATTGAATGGGCGTTCCCATCTTTTTATGATCCTCAAGGATCCTCACTGTTCCTGAGAATAAAGGGGCGGCAAGCACTCATTTGGGGCTGTGGCCCCTTCACTGTCTTCCCTGCACTGTGGGGCTCCCGGTTACATGGTTGTGCAAAAAACTGCAGCTGACCCCATTCGCTGAATCAGCTATGCGGTCCCTTTGTTCAGAAGATCCATGAGAATCCCTAAGAATGAATGCCTTTTTTCTAGCATTAAAGTGTCCTAAGGGGAAAAAAATACTGCATAAATGCATAAGTGTTAAAAGTGTGACAGTGATAACTATCATTGTTTATTATGGTTATTATGGCATCATTTCAAAGCCCAACCTAGCTTTCCACTGCTGGTGTTGGTATAATTGTCTTAATAGTCTGATAAGGAGAAATAATTAGCTACTATGCATAAAGCTCTGCTATACTTTCTAATGTAGAACATAACAAAACTGTTCCGCCTAAATTTTGATGGAATGTTTGCATATAAGTTAATTTACATGTCCTCTAATTCTAAATCTTATGCACTGTAACTCTAGTTCTACACCAAATATTATTTAGGCAGGAATCCTTTTCTTACTGTACTTTTTACTCTTGTGTTAAACGGTTATGCCTATCTGCATTAGTATATATTATTGGTACATTAATGTGCTCACACTTTGCCTTATACACATATTCCGCACCATGGACGTTGTTTTTGCCTTTCACATAAATCAAAATAAAATTGCTTTGTAGAAAGCGTGACATTTTATTTATATTACCAATTCACTGCTGATTTCTTGTAGATAAAATGTGACCAGTACTGGCCAAGCAGAGGTACGGAAACATATGGCTTTATCCAAGTGACTCTGCTGGACACAGTAGAACTTGCCACTTACTGTGTCAGGACCTTTGCTCTTTACAAGGTAAGCCTGCTCTTTCAGCATCACTATGCTCCAGTGCATTGACACATTATACCTCTGTATACAGTCCTTTATAACAACTATTGATTCAGATATGAGATGTCTTTAATATACCCTATAACTGGAGATGACCTGGAATCTAAGGCATTGGTTTGAATTATTGTTCTAACATTATTTACTTTTGTATAGGCTTCCCCACACAATTTCCATGATGTATATTTCTATCATATGAATAAGTCTAGATGGTAATGATGGAAGACATACTAAATATACTATGACAATACTGATATTTGATCAGTAGATTGGGTCAAAGGTTAGGTTTAGTTGTAAGGATTGGGTATGGATATACCTAATGTAATATGAAACAATGACAAGACAAAGTGGTATGGCAATATAAGTGAGCACACCGACCAAGTAATACACAATAATCTGTTAAGTCACAAAAAACAAACCATGTACCAAAAACATAAAAACACTTAAAACATGTTGAACTATTCTTTTCTTAAACCCCTTGATGCAGCTATTAGCTAATGACATATATATGTAAAATGTTATTATGGAACGACATATAATACACATAAAAACATGATCACTGTAACGGATCTCCTGGCACCCTGACTGGATACCCCCGTTGATGGATGCTCCTAGTGCTTCCTGAGGGCTCCAAGCACTCCGCTCGACACCGTAACCACCATAGGAACAAGAAACAGGAACAGCTCTTACAAGAGCTAGGGGTTATAGCCAGGGGAGTGTACAGCGTATCGCAATCCACACACACCTATGTTGAAGGCCAAAACAGGAACTCACTTTATTGAAGACCAACTCAATATATATACAGTTCAAGAAGTCTAACACATTATGCAATCAACCATGAACAACATGCAAACAGACATCCCCCCCCACTCCATAATGAATGAATAGGAAGAGGAGACATGTGATGGGATTATCTCTTGACTGTATCATAGGGTGATCTACTCATCTAGTAGTCGGCTGCTCCTAGAGTCAGCTATCTTAATCCCATCACTAACACAATCAGTGGGAGTCTCAGTGCAGAGTTAACCCCTTTTTGTGTTGCTAAATTCACACCCTGCACCTTTAATGGGCAATAGGAAATATGTGTTAAATTCCACACATAAATCAGGGTTCATAGTTCCTTGTAACCCCAAAAGGTCTGAGGGGGTCTCCATAGTTCTGGGTCCATAGTCCGTAGGAAGGAGGCTACTCCAGCAGCCCCAGTGACGGTTCAGTCCATCACAATCACGCTACCACAATAGCTGACAGAATATTAACCCTTGTAAGCATTCAAAGAGGCTCCTGAACTTTTACTCTGTAACAATGTCTTTCTACTATTACTTAAAAAATGAGTATTTTGGTAAGATTTATATCTAAAGCCATGTACTCTTTTTGACAGAATGGATCAAGTGAAAAGCGAGAAGTCAGACAGTTTCAATTTACAGCATGGCCGGATCATGGCGTTCCAGAACATCCAACACCTTTTCTAGCATTCTTGAGAAGGGTGAAAACATGTAATCCTCCAGATGCGGGGCCAATGGTGGTACACTGCAGGTACAATTCACAATTGTGAAAGGATATAATTTCTTTTATTATATTTTGCCTACAGGTAGACCTTTACACATTGTCAAAATGATGTGCAGACCAAAATATGGCTGAGATACTTTTGATTGATACATTGTTACCATTGTGTGCAGACCAAAATATGTTTGATATACTTTTGGTGGAAGGGGTATTCTGTAGATAAAATCTACACTCTTCTAGTGTTGGAAAGTTAGGTATGACAGATTCTTCTCAAAACGGATCTTTTACAGATTCTGAAAGATGGGAAGAACACCCCATGAGCTACCACTGCCTACAAGAACTGGCACGTCAAATGAACTGAGTGCTTCAGCATTCTCTTAATATGTACCTTATATGCATCCAATGAAGTCTTCAAGCACCTAAACAACGTAACCTTACAGAGTAGGTTGAAGCAGCTCTGGTGAACTCAGCCAACCAGGTGCTCCTCTGATCGGCAGCCATGTAATACTACATTCCCACTGCAGCAGCCTCTGCAGGGGAACGTCAAGCTCTCCATGGCTTTCCAGATTTTGGGAACTGGACCTTTGGCAATCAGCTGATCACTGCAGTGGCTCCCATATTAAAGGGATTATCTTTAAAAGAAAAACCCCTTTAAATGGGTTGTGCAGTGATTTATCTTGTTGACCTATCCTGAGGATTGGTCATGAATGTCTGATCGGCGGGGGTCTGTCCCGTCACCCATGCCAATCAGCTGTTTGACAAGGAGGCGGCGCTCCATGGTAGTGCCGCCACCTCGTGATTGCATTATGTATCGTCTCCTGTGGAGCAGCAGCGTAGTGTAATTACAAGTACACTCTCCATTCAAGTGAAAGAAGCAAGTACTCATCATTACACTGTACTTCCGAGACGAATTGCAGTGTAATGAATAGGAAGTGGCACATGGAGCACCGCCCTCCTCTTCAAACAGCTGAAGGGCGGAGGTGCCAGGTTTCGAATCCCCCGTTAATCAGATATTGATGACCTGTCCTGAGGATAGGTCATAAATATAAATCACTGTACAATCCCTTTAAGGTATGTTAATTAGTAGATATTTATATATGTATTATACCACAGCCATCAAATGCTAGGTAATTTATAAAAATACATGCTTCCCAAGCAAATATGTTGGAATCCCAAAACTCAGGGGTAACACCTATATGGACCACTTACAGATGCAGCAGTTTCTAACTTAAATCTGATAACTTGCTGCAGCATGATATACATACTCAGCATCACATTCCTGTTGTAGAGAAACCTGAGGAAGATGCAGAACAGAATTTCTTTAGAAGGTTTTTAAGATTAAAGGCAAGTTTTATCTGAAAAATACTGACTTTCAGTTTTCTTCCAACATCTGTTTTCAGTTTGATCGTACAGTATGGTTTTATTAGCAGTACAATGAGCGATTTCATCTGCATAAATTCATGTAATGGGCTATTTTATTTGTGGGCACACACTGCATCAGCGAGTCTTTGTTTGCTCATCAGATGTTTGCATAAGGTAGAGGAGATCTTAGTGACTGCACTTCTTTTGTGTGCAAGAGATTTTTCTATATCAAAGCCAGCAGCTGTCCACAATGAATTCTGAATGAGCATTACTGTTGAAGAAAAGAATTTGACCATCTGCAGGAAATGTAAAAATGTTTTTATAACCCAATAACGGAGATCTGGACAGGGGTATAAATGAGCTTTTCCAGCTGTAGCTATATCTCTTACACTTATATGTCCATACAATATCCTGAAACATGTCATGCTCAGCTGGGATTGAAAATATTTGGGCTGCGACCAAGAGCAAGTCATTATTTTCTACAAAAATAATCACCGTGCAATAATTTAACTGTATAGAGTTGCGTAAAAGCAACACTATGTAAGATTTGGTAAGTGTGTTAGCAACAGATGGATGCAACAGCCCTTAAAATACACATACCAAGAAAGCAAGTAAGTAAAAAAGCTGTAAAGTAAAATACTTTCCCACAGAGGCCTCTAGATGAGATCTATGTTAGTGTTGGCCTGGACCAGTCTTTAAGACCTAATAAATAAACTCTGCCTCCCTAGGTAACATTAGCTGTAAATACTCCACTGGGGAAACACCACTGCACGTTTGGATATAGTGTATGTCTGATTGACAGTGAGACTGAAATGAAATATTTCTGATTTATGACTTCAGAGGCTCAAAGGATATTACAAAGCTAGTTGTGGGAGTTTATCTGATAAGTAAAGTTAGAGTTATCAGGTTTGCTGCACGTTGTAACACTAGCATTTTTACGTACACTATTTATGGAAAGGTTCTGATTTAAGCTACATCTGGTAACACTTTCCATTATATAGTCTGCAGTATTTAATGCATAATGTTGGTCCTATTTTTCCTCTCTGGTAATGGTTGTTTGCTAGAATTACTCAATTTTCAAAGCTATGTCTTACTGAGAAGGACAGACCCTTTCAGATGAGGACAGAAAAAAACATGGCTGAGGATGTGGTATTTTCTAGTTAATGAGGTTTTCCTGGAAGATAAAATATTTTTAAAGGGCAATAAAGAGTTATAAAATAAGTATTATTCAGCTTACGAACTCCCATCCACTGCTCTCCACTATCCGGTCCCGGCTCATCACAGGAAATGGGTTAGAATGCCCACTGAGCTTATCTCTGACCACACCAGCGACCCACCACGAACAGCAATTGATTGAGTGGGCGTTTTATGCCATTTCCTATGTCAACCTGTGCCCAGGAAGTGGAGAGCAGACAGGGGACTGTAGCAGGGTCTGAGTGACAGCAGCCTGGGATCAGTGAGGTGACTATTATCATTATTAAAATATTATCACCCTGGAAAACCTCTTTAGGAGGTTAGAAAACTCATTCAATACCAACATTCAAATTGTACAAATGTATATGTCCAGACCCCCACGCCAGGATACCTAGAACTTGCTCTTCTCATCCCTTAGAGTTAAAAGATTGCTTGACCCTTCGGCCAATGTCCCTTTTATAGATAATTTGGTGGTGCCTTTGGAGATAGCAACTCTGTGGACCCATTGCAACTGCAAGAGCTGCCTCTAAGCTATGGTAGTACTGTATTCTCTAGAAATCTAAGAACCACAAAGCTTTCCTGAAACTAATATACAAAAGCATGGACTGTGCCTGGAAGGCAGAAATAGTTGACATCTATATAAGTATCATTCCATAGCTGAACAGAAGTGAACTATTTGAAGACTTGCAGAGCTCAGGGGACGGTACAGAACATGTCCATGTTCTATTAGCTGTATGAGGGGCATGAGGTCAATGCATTCATTAAGTATGAGCATTGTTGCTCTGGTATTCGCAATAATACTTTTAATATACCATCTTATTAAGTATGCACAATCATTTTCTCAACAATTCTACAGTTGAAAGAATGTTACTTCTCTTCTATGTATTGATTTGTTAGAGTAACGTTATGTTGTTCTTGGCCGAACATGACAATTGACAAAGCACTGGGTCTACAGAACAGTGTGATATTACTGCTACAGAGCAAATCATTACTATGCATACCAGACTTCGGTGAAACAACTTGTTAAAAATGATTACTATGTGATGCAACAATAATTCGAAACCAAAATCCCTATAGTTTTCTCCCTTAATGATCAGATAACAGTGACTAATGCCATTTGTGGGTTACTGCAGCAATAGTGTAAATGTCATCCTGGTATGTCACATCTTATTATGTGTGATTCCTTTGAAGCCATTAGCAAAGGTATCTGTTAGCATTTTCATGGCTGTACCAAGCAGTCTTAATTATGACACTGACTTGCGAGAATTCATATTAGAGCACTCGGAGGATCTCCTCTTAATTAAGATGCTATTCTTTTCAGCTCCTGTTATCATTTCATTAGTCACTTTAGTGAGAAAGTAACACAAAGTAGTATTTAGCTTTGAAACTTGCAGTAAGAATAAAAGGCATTTCTTGATGGAGTTTTTTTTCACGATTAGCAAATTCTCGGCCATATGTTTTATGGAGATCTAATAGATAATTAATGCCAAATAAAATCTTGGAGTATTATAATGGCCTATTACCTACACAGCTTTGTCAACTTATGATGATAGAACAATGCTGCTTTTGGAGGTGGAAAGTGAGGATGGTTATTAAAATATGATGCATAGTTCATTCATTCTCTGTGGGGGCATTTGTAAAGACACTACGCCTAGGCTTGAATTATTTGTGAAGCTGCTGTGCTCAAGTATAGTATTATTGAAAATAAAAACGTTTATGGTATAATGTTCCTATAAATCCCATTTTGAGGGACTACAAAATTATTTGCTAATGTCACTTATGCAATTAATAGTATTGTAATTGATAACTGTGAAATTTTAAAAATAGGTTTGTCGTTTGCATAAATTAAACAAAGTCCACTTAGAGCATTTTCCTCCTCATATGCTTTAGGTACGTGATGGCATTTAAACACCAATATTGAAATCCATCAAATAATTTTTAAACCTAAAATGGCACAACACTGGATTCTCTAGCCACACCCTGTAATTGTGGCGAAAAATATGTTAGATTTGCCAGAATCTTCTTGTGCCATTTTTGTCACATTTTTTGTGGCTCAGTAGAAACCTATGTGCATAGGGCCTGCACAGCAGTGCACATAAGCAATATGGCACCACACAGCATCTGTTTCCTGCCTTACATGCTTTGTTGCAGTATTCGTACAGAGCTATTCTCCTCTAGAAACATTACAGCCCGTGCATAAAATCTAACTTTAATAAATGCCCACTACTACACTGATTTAAGCCCCGAATTGCTATGTACATTTATCATTTGCTACTATCTGATGGAACCAATCCTTTTCCAATTACTAGTGTTGGACTGGGGTACCTAGTACCCACCAGTTTACCACATTCTGGGAGGCTTACTCTACAGATATGCAAATTTTACAAATCCCTAAAACTGCGCTAAACGTATTGTTTTCAGTAGTAGACTTCGACCTAGCCTGTATCTCAGACTGTTCTGATCTGAAGATCCTGTCAGTGTCTTGTTGACAAGCTCTTGCCTTGGACTAGGGCTCTTAGTTATGTGAGCCTGAAATACATGCTCACAGGGGAGGATTGCCATAGACCTTACAGGGAAATTACCCAGTGGGACGATGCCCAGAAGGGCGGTCTGAGTCGCCTCACGACTGGCCAGTGGACACTTTTAGAGATATATTTTGTGCTATTGGCAGCAGTATTTTTATGATGGACTGTAGTATTTGGCTCTGTTGGGGTGGTATAATGATTATATGAACATAGATTGGTTTAGATGCTATACGCTGCCTAACTTCCTTGCCACTTGTGCAGGGGGTGGGGAACCGGAGGACCACCCTTGCTCAAGGGCATACCAAGATAATTCACCTCATCTGCTGTGGGCCAGTCTGATCCTAACTGAGTCATGTCTATAATAGATGTTGACTTTTATGCATCCATTCAATTGCTGAATTCAAGTGCAAAAGAAAATAATAGCTAACGTTTAATATTATCGATATATTAGATTGAGATCCCAGGCAGAATACATCCAAGACTAAACATCACATGATGTATTTGATGCACACTGACAGTTCTGGTGGGACAGCATCCAGGTCCTTAGTGTTGCCTACTTGAAATGATTGGGCCCATATGCATGAAGTATATTACTTGTCTTCTTGAGTAATTTTTCATAGTTTGCTGTATGTCCCTTAGCGGAGAGCCGCTGTGTACTTATCTCATTAGTATAACCCCTTTCATTTGTAGTCTGTTAGAGAAAATAGATATTTTAAAGGTAGGTTTCTTACTCACAACCAGAGTGCACTGAAATTGTGTGGTGGCCTGCAGCTTCCCTAGGCAATAACAGCTAATCGGTGAGAGTTGAAGCAGTCAGACGTCATCAGTCAGCGGAAAAATGGGCTCCGTACAGGTCTCCATAAAACATTGATTTGGTATGAATAATGCTTCTTTCTTAACCAGTTCTTCTCATGTCCTTCCATAATAACTTTCATAAAAAATTTCACTACTATTCTTTCTACAATTATATTTCTTTTACAAAAATATTTGGTCTGTTTGTGCAAAAATCTTCACATTCTACCTTAGTGTTGACCGTGAAAGACGTGCTAAATTGATTGTTTTCTGTCTTCTAGTGCTGGAGTGGGCAGAACGGGCTGCTTCATTGTAATAGATGCCATGCTGGAGAGGATACGGCATGAAAAGACTGTAGATATTTATGGTCATGTGACGTTAATGAGAGCGCAGAGGAATTACATGGTTCAAACAGAGGACCAGTATATCTTTATCCATGATGCTCTGCTGGAGGCAGTGACATGTGGAAATACCGAAGTGCCAGCTAGAAACCTGTATGCTTATATTCAAAAGCTGACACAGATCGAGCCTGGAGAGAATGTCACAGGGATGGAGTTAGAATTTAAGGTACAAATTGACATGTTAATATGTGGGTTCAGTTTAATTTAAATGCACCCAATATGCATATTTTGGCTAGAAGGTGAATAGATTCTGGCTCAAAGGTGGGCAGATTTTGAGAAGACCATGCTTGGTTGTTTCAGTCACTCCCATAGAATGAATGGAGTGGCAGCATGAATGCCTAGCGATCAGTGAAGCTCTTAGCTGTCTGAGCCCACCGATCTAACATTTATTACCTATCCAGTGAATAGGTGATTAAGTTTTGTGGCTGGAATACCCCTTTAAATATCTAATTTCATGCATTCTCTGTACTGAACCTTGTTAATACCATTTTAGATCATATAGAAAAAAAATCTGTTTTTTATTCATGTATGCCACGTAAAGGTTGCTAAATTTTTATTTATTTTTTTGTTTTTTTTACAGCGCCTCGCAAGCTCGAAGGCTCACACCTCACGGTTTATCAGTGCCAATCTTCCATGTAATAAATTTAAAAACCGCCTTGTTAATATTATGCCATATGAGTCCACAAGGGTATGTCTACAGCCCATCCGTGGTGTAGAGGGCTCTGACTATATCAACGCAAGTTTTATTGATGGATATAGGTAAGCGTGGTCGTAGTCAGCTCAACTGTGCAACATTCAATGTGATCAATAGCCTTAAAGGAAGTCTGTCAGCAGTTTACAGTTCCCGCAGAACTGCTGACAGCATTGGATAGGCGATAGTGGCTGTATAAGTCGGAAATATTGGTTTTAATATGCCATGTGCACAAATGCAAGTGCGCTATGGGTGGTCCGTTCATGTACGATGCATTGAATGCTCCTTACCCCCTCCCCTTTGCTATGATTGACTGATCTACGGGTCTCCTAGATGAATACTAGTGCTGTCACTAAAAGGTAGAGGGAAGGGGATGGAGAGCGTAAGTGCATAGAGCCTAGGGCACTGCACATGAAGGAACCACCCAGCAGACATTTGCCGTCGTGGCACAATGCATATTACAAGCTGTATTTCTGGCTTCTACAGCTAGTATGAACATCGCCACCAGTAGACCTTAACTGTTTTCCTCAGCACTATCTAGTGCTGTAAAATGACAGGCTGCTTCTAACTAATGATTATTTTTGTTTCTGCATAAGATGCAATCAATGGCAGACAAGTAAATTATCATTCATTGTCTATGTGTACACTGGCCAATGATTGTGAACAGTTGTTAGTATGAACAATCATACAGGCCGTCATTGTCTGTGTAAATGGACATACTTTTGTAAACAATATCCTTTCTTAAAATAAATTCTTCAAATTCGTACTAAGAAAAAAATCTATATTAGTAAAAAATAGCCGTATTTAAAGGAATGTTAATACATTTTACAGAGAAGCCATTGGTTTTCACTTGGCTTTATTTTACGACTATGGTGGTAAAACTGGAACCAAGTATCATTGAATCAGAGGAACATAAACACCAACCTCCTTATCAGTGCATTTGCGAATGTTTTTTTTTTATCAGTTTACCATACGTTCTTCATAACAAATGGACTTCTAATATCAAGTTAAATAAATGGGTTATCCGCGAATTTATATTGCTGACCTATCCTTAGGATAGGTCATCAATAACAGATTGAAGGGGTCTTAGGCCATGTGACATCATCGTACATTGATCACATGGTCTAGTTGTTGCATCTCAATACCAAAGCACAGCCACTATACAATGTACAGCACTGTGCTTGGTAAGTTTCCGAGAGTTCCCTGAAACAGCTGATCAGCAGGGGTACTGGGACCCGGACCCCCACTGATGTTATAATGATGACCTATCCTTAGGATAGGAAATAAAGCAATTGTGACCAGCATCTCCTCTTTTTGCAAGTTTATTTCGATTAACACATCAGACAAGGCAACGTTTCGGCTTACGCCAAGCCTTTCTCAAGCCTTGGTATGAGCCAAAACGTTGCCTTGTCTGATGTGTTGATCGAAATAAACTTGCAAAAAGAGAAGACGCTGGTTACAATTGCTTTATTTCCTACAGTTTGGAGCGGGAAGGACCTTACCACTGGTGACCGTGCATCGCTTCTATAAAGTGGGATGTTGGTGCTGTCTTCAAACATACTTTTCTGCTATCCTGAAGATAGGCCATCATTATCATTTTCTGGATAACCCCTTTAAGTTACTTAACAGAATTTTTGGAGATTCATGTAGATGTTTTGGTTCATTTTCAGAGGACTTCCAAAATGTCATTGTCTTGCATTACTTCTAAATATTTATATTTGGGTGTATTGTTCATGGTAGTCAATTTTGCATACAGCTTCCATCTAGCTTTTATTATCCACGTTCTGTAACATTTAGACCCTTTTTAAAGGGTCATTAACTTTTCAAAAAACCTTTGATATGTCATAGACACATATCAAAAGTTTAGGTCGATGGGGGTCTGAGCATTGAGACCCCCACAGATCTCTAGAATGAGGGGAGAAAAATGTGCCTATATCGCATTCCCTTTTCTTGCTGCAGAGGATGGAATATAGACTTCTATGGAGCCTGTCTCATGCAGGGAGGAACGAGTGCTCTTCTTCTCTCTCCTCGTTCTAGAGATCGGTGTGGGTCAGCACTCAGACCCCCAAATTTAACAAACAGCGTGCAACATTAGATACATTTGGTGCAAAATTCACCAAGACAGACTCAAGAAAAACTGACTTCAAATGTTACCCTCATAATAATTCCCATATTTGTGATTTTTTTTTTTGTGCCTGTATACAAAAGACCAGCTTTTTAGGTCACAAGTTAGGTTGTCTGTTGGCAAACATACAGTTGAATTCAAAGACTATGCAAGATAATGCTTTAACTATACCTACAGTTAAAAATCTCACACATTTATAGAGTAATATCATAATTTGTTAGTTCCAGACTTCCTTAATATGATTGATGTAGTAACAGTCATTAATCCACTGACATTTCTCAACTAAGTGGTTTATTAAGTGTTTTATTTCAGATGGAGTAAAACTGAATGGAACTTTGCAGCAAGTAAAGGATAATGAGCACATTCATTTAAATCATTGTTTTAACAATGTAATAAATGGAAACAATTTTATATGTGCACATGCCAATAAATCTTGCTTGGCTTTTTTGTTCAGATTTTGTGTTAACGTTTCCAAAATGGCAACATTCCCATCATCTTGAATTACCTACTTATTATGAATTTTAGCAGTTGTGCCATATAACTTCCCACCAAGGCAACCACCAAGCCAAGGTCCAAGTTCCATACACATACTTTTGACTTTGGCCTTTATTGTGCAGTATATAAGTGAGGGTTGTACTAAAATATTGACATATCACGGCTGCCTTTGCAATGTGCATTATGTATCTGAATAAGGCATGGGGCACCTGGCAGTTTTAGTGATTCACTCTTCACTGATGCGTGCACACCATTGTATCATCTTCTGGCTCAAAGCACTAAACGGAGGTTAGAAAAAAAAGATGCCCCCAAACAACACAACTCTTTGTCAATGGACTGTGTGTGGTTTAGCAGTTCACCGCATGTACTTAAAATTGGTCAGAACTATAGTAACATGCAGTCACTAACAAGAGTGCAGCTCCAGTTCCTGGAAAAGAAAGCATGCTTGTTTTTCCCTAATTTCGGACAACTCTTTTGATAGCTTCCCTAGTTCAGATATATGCAATATAGATAATAACACATCTTCCCATTCCTCATGAAGCTTAAAGGGGTTATCCCATGACTAATGTAAAAAAAAATGTAAATCAGAGATCATATAGTACACGACAATCTCTTTCGAACAAATCTAGAACCAGCCCTGTACCTCAGCTGGATCCATAGATCTCCTCATTCAATGTTCCAATTGCTTTGCTAGATTTATATCAAGCTGGCACCTTGGGGGTGTCATTTCTGCTGTATCTCAGGGAGCGTGTTCTTTCTGCTGCAGCTCTCTCCCTATCACAGCTCAGTAGGCAGTTGAAGAATGGAACTGAGCATGTGCGTCCTCAGCAAGGTGGACAGAGAAATAAGAAAAAGCAAACAAACAGCAGTAGGTGCTAAATGGATCCATTTTAATGAATAACTCAGTTGTTATACAATTTTTTTTTTTTTAAACTGCTGAATCTTTTTCATGGGACAACCCCTTTAACAGAAAGATGCAGAAAGATTTTCTTAAAAAATGCAAACACAAAAGCTTTAGTCTCATATTTAGCATCTTAACATGCAGTTTCCAATCTTCCACCCAAGATTTAAGTTTTAACTGCTAATACCAAAGAAGTAAACATGAGATTCCTGTTTAACAAATTTGTAACAGAAGACCACTAAAGACCACATAAAGAATAAGTATATGCATTCGATGAGAGAATGTCTAGTAGCAATAATTTTAAACTTATGCTGGGATATTTTTAATTGAGGCTGAATGTAAATACATTAAATATACACACATATTACCACAGAAACACCTTCTACTTTCTGTGATGGTGAAATTTTCTAACAATTTTTCTGCTGAAGGCATTATCCTACTATGTTATTATTATTTTTTTTATGTAAGATTTTTTCTTTGCCTATCTGTATATTGGAGCAGGGCCATTTGTCCCGCATGATCCTGCAAAGCAGATTTGCATTTTCCAATCCTACCTTCCTTCTACTGAACCAAACTAAGTTCTCTACAGAACCTGTGGTCGTCTTTGCTTCATAAGGTCCATGGGGGGGGATGTTAGAGACCCTTAAATGCATCCATATTACAACCATGTGAAATTGGTTTCTCAGTTCTTATATACTTTATCCATTAAATGTTCAAGTCTTTGTCTGGAGCTATGTTATGTACAGTCAGTAGTTACAAGAAGATACATTTTTGCATCAAATATCTAATACATATATCTAATTTATCTTTTTATTTTTTTCTATTAGACAGCAAAAAGCCTATATAGCAACTCAAGGTCCCTTGGCTGAGACAACAGAAGACTTCTGGAGGATGCTATGGGAACATAACTCAACAATTGTGGTTATGCTAACAAAACTTAGAGAAATGGGCAGAGTAAGTATCTAGTTTTGTTGTCAAATAGTCATGTCTACCATTGCTGGATGAATGTTATGATATATGTGGTATTATAAAAACCATTTACAGGGGTCTAAACAACTGTTGAACATGTAAGCAATGGAAGTGGAAGACCCATATGAAAAATGTTCATCTCTAAATAAAATTAATTCTATGTCTTATGTTCAGGGGCGGATTGGCCATAGACCTTACAGGAAAATTTCCCGGTGGTCTGATGCCCTGGGGGCCGCCTGGGCCCTCCTCATGGCCGACCAGTGGAAGTTTTTGGGGATGTATTTTGTGCTGCTAGCTGCAGTATTTTGTGATGAACTGTGGTTTTTGGCTCTGTTGGGATGGTATAATGTGCCACAGTATGGTATTGATGGCCCTGTCTTCCATCAATTTGGACCAAACTACAAAACGAGGCCACTTTTCGTTTTAGTTTTCATTTTTTTCCAGGGCCATTTTAAATTTCCAGTTCGCTCCTGCTTATGTTAGGGATGAAAAAATAGTAGAAAAAAAGGAGCGTAAATAAGGATACTGGAGGGGAAAACAGAGGTGGTATGGAATACCACAGAATAGGGGGGTGGGCAGATGGATGAGGAAAGAGGAGGAGAAGTGGGAGAGGGAGGCGCCAAGGGATACCCAAATTGTCAGGAAAAGAAGAGGTAAATGAGGCTGCTCACACTAAGTTGGACCACAGGTCCAATCCAGCCTGGCTAGCAGGCTGCAAAGAGTAATCAATATGAGAAAAAGAGAAGAAGGGTTGGTGGAGCGCCTATGGCCAAGAATCAGTGAGGAAGTGGCACCAAGAGAAAAAGGGGGTGGGGGGGAGATGGTGAACACCTCTATGTAACTTTAGTGAATGCCCCTTAATACCATGGGGAATACTAGAATCGTGCCCCCATAAATCCAGAGGGTAGGGTGAGTTGGAGCAGTATATAGATATGTAAAATAGATGACATGAGGTTATGACCTTAAAATCAGTCTATAACGATATCCAGAGTTATCGATAAAAAGAAGTACAAACAATCTTGTTTAGTACTCACGTCACCAGGGAGGGTGGTGCAAGATAAGCACATGAAACTTGACACCAGACCCTCCCCCGCCGAGATCGCCTGTAAGTAGGTGGTTCTCGTAGGTTGTCGTCCTGTGAATGGATGACACAACAAACTTCCAAGGTACGAAGTAACTTGTTTAATTCAAATAGCTTGACGTGTTTCGGGGCAATAAAAAAAACGTTCTTCAGGAGCATCACACTCCCGATGCCACTCCCTCAACGATTCTTGACCATAGGCGCTCCACCAACCCTTTTTTTCTTTTTCTCATATTGATTACGTTAGGGATCCATATAAAAGTCATTTGAAATGGCTGCTATTTACCATTTCTTTCAACTATCTATTGGAAATTATTTTCAGGCAGTCATTCAAGATGGGCAATGGCAGACTACTGTCCAACAGAAAACTGTCATCTGTCTGTTTGGATTTTTTTGGCCATTTTCTGTTGAAACTACACATTTTTGCAAGCTTTCTTTGTTGCTTTTACATTGCTGGTATCTCCCCGATCTGTCTGTTTTGCTTGGCATGTTTTTGCTCAGATACCGTACTGGTATACAATTAATTTTATGTATTCCAGCCAATACTAATCTTATGTGTATGACTGGCTTTAGCTTTTATTAACTAAAAGAAATTAGACCTAATTTGCACCATGTCTGTGTTGTGCTATCCCTGAATGTGATTGGGATTTGGGCTAATTTTAGAAGAATAAATAGGTTTACAGTTTGTACCTCTTTATTATGTGTCCTACTACCCATTAGATCACTTTATAGCAGAGTCATTATAATCTTATAATCCCTATACAGATAGTTTTTTCAATAAACTACACCAATACATTAATGGGTTCATAACAAAAAAAATCATGGAAACCTTGCTACAGCTGAATAGGTAGTTGTGGCCACACTAACACATGCAGTTATTGGTTCAGTCTTTAAGATGAAAAAAGTGTCTGATTATTGGGCTTTTTAGTGTTTGATTTTACAGGTTTTAACTTTTTTTATAACAGGAAAAATGTCATCAGTACTGGCCTGCCGAACGTTCTGCCAGATATCAATACTTTGTAGTGGATCCAATGGCAGAATATAACATGCCACAGTATATTCTACGAGAATTTAAAGTAACAGATGCTCGGGTAAGATACCTTTAAAATACTTTATAAGATGCATACTGTTTATTTACACTATTATTATAACTAGGAACCCATTTTATTTATACAATGTATATCAATTACAACAGTGAGTTGGCACATATTTTTTGTCATGCCCCGTCCTGACGGTGTGCGGAGGTCGGGCAGGATAGCAGCACGAGTTTAGTGTTTTGTTTTGGAGCCGTGCTGGATCCGCCTCCCATCAGGTGCACTGGGTGGGGGTTATGAGTTTTAAATAGCACTCCACCCCAGTGCTCTGAGCGGATTATATTATTCACTTTTGTCTTGGAAGCTGGAGAGGAAGGTTGTCTGTTCCAGCGCAGAGAGATAAGTGTGGTTTCTTGTTTGATTGTTTGGTGTCATCTTCCCCATCCAGGTTCTGTGTGCGAGCAGGCTGCTCCTATTTCCCCTCTTCACCATCTCAGGGAATTTAGGGTGTTTCAGTCCAGGCACGGGGACACTTCATACCTACCACAAAGGTATGCATGTGGGCTGAGCAGTGCAGGGAGAGAGGTCAGGGATAAGTTAGGAGGTGACCCTTCCCCTGTCTCTCGCCTAGAGCCTGGTTGGTGGTTTAACTGTTAGTCTGAGTGCACGTCCGCCGTGACATTATAATCCGCCCAAAACTTTGACTGTCATTGCTCAGCGGTTTTGTAATGGCGTCAATTGAGGCATTAGTTGACCGCATGCAGGGGCTATCCCTAGAGGTTGCGGAGCTGCGTGGTTCGGTCGCACAGTGTCAGAGTGCTCTGGCATCAGGAGGAGGTCAAGTTTATGTGGAACCTAAAGTGGCTCTTCCTGATCGATTTGCAGGGGGTACGGGTGACTGTCCATTTTAGAGAGTCCTGCAAATTGTACTTTCGGCTGCGTCCATCTTCATCAGGTGATGAGGGTCAGAGGATAGGAATAATTATTTCTCTGCTTAAAGGGGACGCACAATCCTGGGCCTTTTCTCTGCCACCTGGTTCTCGGCCCTCCGGTCGGTGGAGGAATTTTTTTAAGGCTCTGGGATTGATCTACGACGACCCAGATCGTGTCTCGATGGCAGAGTCGAGATAACGTAATTTATTTCAGGGGGAACATACTGCAGAGGCTTATTGTGTTGAGTTCAGAAGATGGGCTACTGAATCAGAGTGGAATGATCCTGCGTTACGTAGCCAGTTTTGTCAGGGGTTATCTGAAAGACTGAAGGATGCCCTTGCTTTTCATGAATACCCAGACTCTTTGGAGAATGCCATGTCATTAGCAGTACGGCTAGACAGACGTATCAGAGAGAGGTATAGGGCTTCTCCTGCACGAGGTATTCCTGGTAACGCGGGGGTAGCGGAGGAACCCATGCAATTGGGTCAGATTTCTTTTCATTCGGATAGTAGAGACTTTAGGAAATCGCACAAACTATGTTACTATTGTGGAAAGAGTGGTCATTTTGTTTTTGCTTGTCCTTATGTAAAACCACAGGTGGTAGAGAAAAAGAAAAAATAAACTTCCCTGACACTTGGTAGCATGAATGGTGTGGTGGAGCAGGCAGGTATCCAAGCTCCCTGCAGTTCCCGTTTTCTCCTTCCAGCTATGGTGGCGCTGGAGTCAAGAAATATTTTTTTAGAGGTGTTCCTTGATTGTGGTGCTGGTGTAAACCTAATTGACTTTCTTTTCCTCCAAGATTTAGGACTAAGTACTTCCACTTTAGAGAACGAGATTCGTGTTTTTGCAATTGATTCTTCCCCTCTTTCTCAAAGAAGCCTTACTCACATTGTTCATGGTATTCACTTAAGGGTGGGTGATTCACATGTGGAAATTATTTCTTGTTTTGTCATGAAGGATTTGCCAGCTCCTATAGTTTTGGGGTTGCCATGGTTGACTAAACATAACCCAATTATAGACTGGCAAGCGAGACAAATAATCTCTCAGATTTTGCTGATGTCTTTTCGGAGGGTGGGGCTCAGGAATTGCCCCCTCATCGTGAGTATGATTGTCCAGTCAATCTCGTCCCAGGGGCTAAGTTGCCAAAGTCTCGGCTTTATAACATTTCTCAACCCAAAAGAGAGGTCATGCGAAAGTATGTCGCTGAGAGTTTGGCAAAAGGGCATATTAGACCATCTAAGGCTACTTTCACACTAGCGTTCGGAGCGGATCCGTCTGATGTTTCATCAGACGGATCCGCTCCGATAATGCAGACGTTTGCATCCGTTCAGAACTGATCCGTCTGCATTATTACTTAGAAAATTTTCTAAGTCTGAAAGTAGCCTGAGCGGATCCGTTCAGACTTTACATTGAAAGTCAATGGGGAACGGATCCGCTTGAAGATTGAGCCATATAGTGTCATCTTCAAGCGGATCCGTCCCCATTGACTTACATTGTAAGTGTGGACGGATCCGCTCGCCTCCGCACGGCCAGGCGGACACCCGAACGCTGCTAGCAGCGTTCAGGTGTCCGCTCACTGAGCGGAGCGGAGGCTGAACGCTGGCAGGCGGATGCATTCTCAGTGGATCCGCCTCCACTGAGAATGCATTGGGGCCAGACGGATGCGTTCGGGGCCGCTCGTGAGCCCCTTCAAACGGTGCGCACGAGCGGACACCCGAACGCTAGTGTGAAAGTAGCCTAAGTCTCCAGTGGCAGTGGGGTTGTTCTTTGTGAAGAAAAAGGATGGATCACTGAGACCGTGTTTGGATTTCCGGGAATTGAACCGTATTACAGTCCGGGATCCATATCCCCTGCCTTTGATCTCTGACCTTTTTGATCAGATTGTTGGAGCCAAGGTGTTCTCCAAGTTGGATTTGAGAGGGGCCTACAATCTGATCAGAATCAAGGAGGGGGATGAGTGGAAAACGGCCTTCAATACGCACGAGGGTCATTTTGAGAACCTGGTTATGCCTTTTGGGTTGACGAACGCGCCAGCAGTATTTCAGCGATTCGTCAATGACATTTTTCATCATTTGGTGGGGAGGTTCGTAGTAGTTTACCTGGATGATATTTTAATTTATTCTCCTGATCTGAAGACCCATCAGGATCACGTGAGACAGGTTTTGACGATCCTTCGGGAAAATAAATTATATGCTAAATTGGAGAAATGTTTGTTTGCGGTGCAAGAGCTTCCGTTCTTGGCATACCTGCTTTCTGATTCTGGTTTTCGTATGGACCCCGAGAAGGTCCGGGCGGTTCTGGAATGGGACCGACCAGAGAATCAGAAAGCCTTGATGCGGTTCTTGGGGTTTACAAATTATTATAGAAAATGTATTTCAAACTATTCTACCATAGTAAAACCTCTCACTGATATGACCAAGAAGGGCGCCAACGTCTCTGTCTGGTCGGATGAGGCATTGCAGGCCTTTTCGGCTATTAAGGAGCGTTTCGCGTCCGCTCCCATTCTGGTGCAGCCGGATGTGTGTCAGCCATTTGTAGTGGAGGTTGATGCATCAGAGGTGGGGGTTGGAGCGGTACTGTCACAGGGTTCATCCCCTGGCAAGTGGGTCCCGTGTGCCTTTTTCTCCAAGAAGCTCTCGGTCGCCGAGAGGAATTATGATGTTGGAGATGGAGAGTTGTTGGCTATCAAGTTGGCCTTTGAGGAATGGTGCCACTGGTTGGAGGGGGCAGTTCACCCCGTTACGGTATATACAGACCATAAGAATTTGGCATACCTGCAATCTGCCAAGTGTCTGAACCCTAGGCAAGCCAGATGGTCACTGTTTTTTACCAGGTTCAATTTTGTGGTTACCTTTCTCCCAGGGGTCAAGAATGTCAAGGCAGATGCCTTGTCTTGCAGCTTTCCTGGGGGAGGTGATTCAGAGGATCCTGCGCCGATTTTAGCGGATGGGGTGGTGGTCTCCGCTCTATACCCTGAATTGGAGATGGAGGTGTTGGGAGTCCAGGAGGGGGCTCCTGGTTCTTGTCCCCCAGGGAGGTTGTTTGTTCCTGAGGGCCTGCGATACAAGGTGTTCAAGGAACATCACGATACTATCCTTGCTGGACATCCTGGTGGTAAGTCCACCTGTGATCTGGTGTCCCGGAGGTTCTGGTGGCCAGGGTTACGTAAGAGCATTGAGAATTACGTGACAGCCTGTGAAACCTGCGCTCGGTCAAAGGTTGCTCATACTCGACCGGCTGGTTCACTTCTTCCATTGTCTATTCCGTCTCGTCCTTGAACGCACTTGTCTATGGACTTTATTACGGATCTGCCGAGTTCCTCCGGGAGAACAGTGATTTTGGTGGTGGTTGACCGTTTCAGTAAAATGGCTCACTTTATATCACTAACTAGTCTGCCTAACGCTAAGACTCTGGCGCAGATTTTTGTGGATAATATTGTTAAATTGCATGGTATTCCTTCGGCTGTGGTCTCTGATAGGGGCACGCAGTTTGTCTCCAGATTTTGGAGGGCGTTCTGCTCTCGGCTTGGCATTCAACTTTCTTTCTCTTCGGCTTTTCATCCGCAGTCGAATGGTCAGACAGAGCGTACTAATCAAAACCTGGAGACCTACTTGAGGTGTTTTGTGGCTGAGAATCAGGAGGACTGGTCCTCATTCTTGTCCTTAGCAGAATTTGCGTTGAATAACTGTAAGCAGGAGTCCACGGGTAAGTCTCCATTTTCTGCCGCATACGGTTTCTATCCTCAGTTTGGTACCTTTTCTGGGACTGGTTCCTCTGGGATGCCAGAGGAGGAGAGATTCTCTTCTGCCTTATCCTCCATCTGGCGGAGGATTCAAGGGAATTTGGAGAAGATGGGTGAGAGGTATAAACGAATGGCTGACAAGAGACGTGTGACTGGTCCGGACCTGTGTGTGGGTGATCTGGTATGGTTGTCCACTAAGAATATCAAGTTGAGGGTGCCAACTTGGAAACTGGGTCCAAGATTTATTGGCCTGTATAAAATTTCTGCGGTGATCAATCCTGTAGCGCAGGGGTACTCAACTGGCGGACCGCGGTCCAAATACGGACCGCGGCCGCCAGTTGTCCGGACCCCGGCCATCCTTCAGAGCGCTGCTCCTCTCCTGCACACTGTGCCGTGCAGGAGGCGGAGCTTACCGGCGCACTTCCACCTGTCCCACAGCGCAGTGAGACAGGGCTTCCTCCACATGTAAGCGCTCCTCCTCCTGCACACTCTGGCAGCTCTGCTCAATACAGCGGCGGGGCACAGGAGATGATCGTTCTCAGCAGCGCAGGAGGAGTCTCTCCCTCCCCCTGTGCTGCTGCTGTCCCCGCCGCTGCCAATAAGAAGAGGCAGGAGGAGGAGGGGAGGGGCTGTGGCCACTGCGCCACCAATGAAGAAAACTAACCTGTATTACAAATACAGGAGGCGGGTGCTGGAATCAAATAGCCGGCACCCGACCTCTGTGACAGGGAGCTGCGATCAGCTGCAGTTGAGTTAACCCTTCAGGTGCGGTACCTGAGGGGTTAATTGTAGCTGATCGCAGCCCCCTGTCACAAAGGTCGGGTGCCGGCTATTTGATTCCGGCACCCGCCTCCTGTATTTGTATAAGAAACGTTGGTGGCACAGTGCGCCCCCCCCCCCTAGTATAAGAAACATTGGTGCGCAGTGCACCCCTCCCCCCCCTTCCCCATTATAATAAACATTGGTGGCTCAGTGGGAGGTGCCAATGAGGGTTAAAAATAATAAAAGAAAATTAACTCACCTCCTCCAGTTGATCGCTTAACTGCCGGTCTCCTGTTCTTACTTCTTTCTTCAGGACCTGTGGTGACGTCACTGAGCTCATCACATGGCCCATTACCATGGTGATGGATCATGTGATGAGCTCAGTGATGTCACCACAGGTCCTGAAGAAAGAAGTAAGAACTGGAGACCGGCAGCTAATCGATCAACTGGAGGAGGTGAGTAAATTATTTTTTAACCCTCATTGGCACTGCCCACTGCGCCACCAATGTTTATTATATTGGGGGGGCGCACTGCGCCACCAATGTTTATTATTTTGAGGGGGGGCGCACTGCGCCACCAATGTTTATTATGTTGGGGGGCGCACTGCGCCACCAATGTTTATTATATTGGGGGGCACACTGCGCCACCAATGTTTATTATGTTGGGGGGCACACTGCGCCACCAATGTTTATTATATTGGGGGGCACACTGCGCCACCAATGTTTATTATATTGAGGGGGGCGCACTGCGCCACCAATGTTTATTATATTGGGGGGGCACACTGCGCCACCAATGTTTATTATATTGGGGGGGCGCACTGCGCCACCAATGTTTATTATTTTGAGGGGGGGCGCACTGCGCCACCAATGTTTATTATGTTGGGGGGCACACTGCGCCACCAATGTTTATTATGTTGGGGGGCGCACTGCGCCACCAATGTTTATTATATTGGGGGGCACACTGCGCCACCAATGTTTATAATGTTGGGGGGCACACTGCGCCACCAATGTTTATTATGTTGGGGGGCACACTGCGCCACCAATGTTTATTATATTGGGGGGCACATTGCGCCACCAATGTTTATTATATTGAGGGGGGCGCACTGCGCCACCAATGTTTATTATATTGAGGGGGGCGCACTGCGCCAACAATGTTTATTATATTGAGGGGGGCGCACTGCGCCACCAATGTTTATTATATTGGGGGGCACACTGCGCCACCAATGTTTATTATATTGGGGGGCACACTGCGCCACCAATGTTTATTATATTGAGGGGGGGCGCACTGCGCCACCAATGTTTATTATACTGGGGTGATGGGGGGGCGCACTGCGCCACTAATGTTTATTATTTTGAGGGGGGGCGCACTGCGCCACCAATGTTTATTATTTTGAGGGGGGGCGCACTGCGCCACCAATGTTTATTATTTTGAGGGGGGGCGCACTGCGCCACCAATGTTTATTATATTGGGGGGCACACTGCGCCACCAATGTTTATTATATTGAGGGGGGCGCACTGCGCCACCAATGTTTATTATATTGGGGGGGCACACTGCGCCACCAATGTTTATTATATTGGGGGGCACACTGCGCCACCAATGTTTATTATATTGAGGGGGGGCGCACTGCGCCACCAATGTTTATTATACTGGGGTGATGGGGGGGCGCACTGCGCCACTAATGTTTATTATTTTGAGGGGGGGCGCACTGCGCCACCAATGTTTATTATTTTGAGGGGGGGCACACTGCGCCACCAATGTTTATTATTTTGAGGGGGGGCGCACTGCGCCACCATCGTTTATTATATTGGGGGGCACACTGCGCCACCAATGTTTATTATATTGGGGGGCGCACTGCGCCACCAATGTTCATTATATTGAGGGGGGCGCACTGCGCCACCAATGTTTATTATATTGGGGGGGCACACTGCGCCACCAATGTTTATTATATTGGGGGGCACACTGCGCCACCAATGTTTATTATATTGAGGGGGGGCGCACTGCGCCACCAATGTTTATTATACTGGGGTGATGGGGGGGCGCACTGCGCCACTAATGTTTATTATTTTGAGGGGGGGCGCACTGCGCCACCAATGTTTATTATTTTGAGGGGGGGCGCACTGCGCCACCAATGTTTATTATTTTGAGGGGGGGCGCACTGCGCCACCAATGTTTATTATTTTGAGGGGGGGGCGCACTGCGCCACCAATGTTTATTATATTGAGGGGGCCGCCAGACGAAAAAGTCGGACATGTAGTACTTTTAGTCTGGCGGCCTCTCACCGTGCTGCGCCGTAACTCTGCCCCCATCCCCATAGTAGTCGATGGGCACAGAGCAGCGGCACGGCGAAGTAGTGGCAAGATGGATCTGACAGGGTGAGCAGCCTGTCGGATCCGTCCTGCTGCAAGTGTGAAAGTACCCTTACTAATGAGCGCTTCCATCATGGAACGCCCATTAGTACAGCCTTTACCTCCACCGCTACTTGTGCTAGTAAAAAAAAAATATATATTACGGCAGTGTTTCCCAACCAGTGTGCCTCCAGCTGTTGCAAAACTACAACTCCCAGAATGCCTGGACAGCCTTTGGCTGTGCGGGCATGCTGGGAGTTGTAGTTTTGCAACAGCTAGAGGCACACTGGTTGGGAAACACTGTATTACGGTACCTCCACCTCCATTTGCTCACGCTGTGGAGAACACTCCCTGCTGACTAGAAGCTCAGGACAGGACCTACAAGACGCCATCACGTTGGAGCACCGGTCCTGAGCGTGCAGTCAGCAGCAAATGTTCACCGCAGCCAGGTGAATGCTAATATTTTTATTTTTTTTGCAAAAGCAGAGAAGGGGGGCACTAATGGGGGCAATACTCTTACTGGGGGCACTAATGGGGATATTATTCTTACTGGGGCACTAATGTGGCCATTACTAATTCTGGGACTTACCCGGGGCGCTCCACTATAACGTCAGAGCGCCCCACGTGCATGGATCACATGATCGCATGGCATCTTTACTGTTGGCGTTCAGCTCGGACCTTCACCTGACTGCAGACCCTGGTATGTGGACCTTTAATAAAACTAGTTGAGTACCCCTGCTGTAGCGTTTCGGCTGGATCTTCCGCAGACTTGGAGGATCCATGATGTGTTCCACAGGTCGTTACTAAAAAAATATGTGAAACCAGTGGAACCATCGCCATTGCCTCCTCCTCCTCCTCCTCCTCTTCGAGGGAAACTTGGAGTTCGAGATCTCCAGGATTCTCGACTCTAGAATTCTTCGGGGTTCCCTTCAGTACATGGTACACTGGAGGGGATACGGCCCTGAGGAGAGGACGTGGGTTCCGGCGCTAGATGTCAACACCAGCCGACTGGTGAGGGCTTTTCATAGGTCCCATCCGGATAAGGTTGGTCCGGGGTGTCCGGAGGTCACCCGTAGAAGGGGGGGTACCGTTATGCCCGGTCCTGACGGTGTGCGGAGGTCGGCCAGGATAGCAGCACGAGTTTAGTGTTTTGTTTTGGAGTCGTGCTGGATCCGCCTCCCATCAGGTGCACTGGGTGGGGTTATGAGTTTAAATAGCACTTCACCCCAGTGCTCTGAGCGGATTATATTATTCACTTTTGTCTTGGAAGCTGGAGAGGAAGGTTGTCTGTTCCAGCGCAGAGAGATAAGTGTGGTTTCTTGTTTGATTGTTTGGTGTCATCTTCCCCATCCAGGTTCTGTGCGAGCAGGCTGCTCCTATTTCCCCTCTTCACCATCTCAGGGAATTTAGGGTGTTTCAGTCCAGGCACAGGGACACTTCATACCTACCACAAAGGTATGCATGTGAGCTGAGCAGTGCAGGGAGAGAGGTCAGGGATAAGTTAGGAGGTGACCCTTCCCCTGTCTCTCGCCTAGAGCCTGGTTGGTGGTTTAACTGTTAGTCTGAGTGCACGTCCGCCGTGACATTTTTATTGAAATAGCAAATTGTATCTGCTCACCAGAAGAGAAGCTTTTTATATTCGGAATGTATTTGACTTTCTACCTATATATATTCAAAGGGGTTGTATAACACTAGAAAAGAGGGTCACTATTTTAGGCACTCTTGTGCATGGCTATGTCTAGTATTGTAGCTTAGCACCAGTTCAATGAAGAGTAATGCAGTGAAGAGTAGTAAAAATAAAAACAGAAATGTCAGTCCTGTGTCCCAGAACACGGACAATTACTTGCGCTGCTGGTTCCGATGTGGTGTGGTGGGTAGTTCACACTCGAGAGTCATGCAATAAAAAGATTTGAAACCGCGCTGCTTAAGATCAGTCGAATGCTGCACAGGTGAAAGAAACAGGGTACTAGCCTCCGTCCTCCTCTCTCAAGGGGTTCAATCCTCCTCTGACACCTCCTCTGTAGGATTAAATGACCGGCATATAGTGAAGTACCCTCTTAGTTGTTATTAAAAAAAGGTTTTATTCTACTCACAAACAATGGTAGATAACAGGCATGTCACAATAAATAAGTTTGAATTGATTTTATTGTGACATGCCTGTTATCTACCATTGTTTGTGAGTAGAATAAAACCTTTTTTTAATAACAACTAAGAGGGTACTTCATATCCTTCAAGCTACTTCCCTTTCTGAAAGTGATTTGTGGGTACTCCTCAATAACTTAATGTCAGGGTCCATCAAAAGAATTGGCCAGTGCTTTTTGATGATTTCCGTGGCGTGACTTGATGCTCCATCATATGTGGTGATGAAGCAGATTTTTTAATCTTCTGAGTCTCTAGTTTTGGGTATCAGTAGCTCAGTTCAGTTTCACCCTAGGGCAGATTGGAATACGGATTTCAGAGTGTAGTCTGGGTAACCACTGGCTCCAAAGCTTTTTCACTTGTGTGGTGAATTACCTTTTTTCCAAACTGTTTCAAAGAAGTTGTAAATACTGTCCCCAGGGTATCCCTTTTCTAAGGGATAGTGGATAGCTACTCTGCCAATGGAGTACCGAGTTTGTGGCAGTGGGCTTACGGTAGATAGTGCTGACCTGTTCATCCAATGCCATTTTATATACTGTATACAGACATCCAAAAAAAGGAGGGCATGTTCATCAAATTCATGATTAAACCGGAGGCCAATAGTATTGTTATCGAGCCCACTGACAAATGTAGCAAATGATTTTTTGGTGTCATTCCAGATTATGAAAATGTTGTCTATGTACCTAGCCCTTAACATGATGCGCTCGGTAACAATAGACAACACCTCCCCGATAGACCGTGGTGGCTTCCCACCAGACCAGGAGCAAATTGGCATAAACCAATTGCAGTGTCCCTGAGCTGGTTGTACACCTTATCACCTGAAGAGAAAAAAATTATGTGTGAGTTGAAATTGGAGAAGAGAATGCATTATGTGCTAGGTATTTTTGGCCCTGCATACTAAGGTAGTAATCAACCGCATGTAATCCAAATTTGTGTGGGATTGAAGAATAAAGGGCTTCCTCATCAGCACTACCCAGTAATGAATTCTTATCCACCGTAATACCTTCCAGTCTCTTCTCTGGTCACAACACCTCCTAAAGGTAGACATTTTTTTTTTTGCATTAGCTTTATTTGTTGCCGCTCTTTGGGCAGAGGCGACTACATTTGATACCTGTAGCAAACAAACTGAATCTCTGTCTGATTTAAATAAAAACTCATATATAAATACAAGGGCAAATAAAAAGTTTGAAGGGTTGTCCAAGTTATATAAACACTCAGGCAACCCTGGTAAATGTCATAAAATAACAAAGGGATACTCAGCTCCTCTGCTTTTTTTAATGCGCTGCTGTCAGGTCATCATTGTTGCTGTTTGTTTTTCTGGCTACAGCAGTGAGGTTTTGTGCACACAGGTCACTGCTCCAACCAACCACTGGCCTCAGCAGCAGTGGTTACTTGTGCACGGAACTTCACCACTGCAGCAAAGAAGATGACGTCAGCAGCAGTAGCACAAGAGCTCAGCATTTGAAGAATTAACGGAGAAAACAGATGAGTATTCATTCATTCATTTGTTATGTTAGGCCATTTACAGGAGTTGCCTAAGTTTTTATATAACTCGGACAACCTTTTTAAGCTTACCCAAATCCATCTCTAGAAAGAGATATAATAATCCCTGGAGAGAGGAGCAGCCAACTGTCTTCGAACACTCGGTAGGACATTAAGAGAACACAAGGAGGGGACAGGAGCAAATGCCTTTTCATAGGTTGATTCTAATTGTATTAAACCTTTATTTCACCTGTCCAAAGCATGCAGTAGGGGAATAAATCCTCATGAATGTGCTGCTGTGCAGGATGTCTGGGAATTATCGAATATGTGGGAATGTCTAGCATGAACACTGTATGACTTCTATTTTGCCACAGACAGTTGAGTCAAAATACAGCCTTACACACTATAATTCTGATTTTGACTTTACCCGTGTCATGCTCCATTCCCATAAGAGGCGTTCTGTTTTTCTGGCTGATGTATGAGGTGCTCTGTTAACAAGCAGGGTCCAGATTTTCCTCATTGTCCAGGAATTTCAGATTTATCATACTGAGTAACTTGCTCATTCGATTTTTTTTGCCAGCAACATTTACTTCTTAGCAGTAGGATCTAACCTAGCATCCAATTTGTACACTGTAAGCTACATGATATCCATTTTTCTACCTAAAACCTTAACCGACCCTACAGTATGATAAGATTTTCCAGTACATTGAAGTCCCCATCTTCTGTGTATTAGTGCATGTATTCTTGACATTGATACAGGGATTCCACTTAAGTATTGTGGATTACTGGAATTTAGATTTTTTTTGGTTAAAAATCAGATGATTCTGAAAGATAGTTTTATAGTACCGTATACATATATTTATTTCCATATTTTTCACATGGTTATTATGATTAATAAACAGATATAGTCATTTCATAAAGTGCATTATACTCAATGCATATTCTCACGCCATTTTATTTCAGTTTATAATTACTGTAGTTGATGGTCATGTGAAATATGCATTTGCAAAACCATGACTGTACTCAGCTTTCCCTAGTAGTGCCATAGAGAATGAATGGAGCAGCAGAGCACATGTTTGATTGCCACTCCATTTATACAGGGGGACACAGGCCCCTAATTTTCACGATTGGTGGGGGCTTCCACCGATCAGATACCTTTCTTCTATCATGATAAGAGACACATTTAAATTTTGGGACAACCCCTTTAATCTTTATTGTGCCTCTATTACCCATTTTGGAAAATGCATTTTTTAGAAGAGTTCCCAAAAAAAAAGGTGATCAAAGGATGTCCTGCAGATGGAAAACCTAGTGGCCATCTGTCATTTATAGGTAAACCTGGCAGCAAGTTTTCAGGTTTATTGCAGTTCCACAATAGGGAAAATTAAGCATTACATGGTGTTCATTGAGATGGTGTGAAACGCGGATCTGTAAAATACAGATAATTTCCATGGGACCCGAGACTTTAATGTCCGTGGTCCACAGATGCTACACCCAGAGGGGCTGTCTGGGTGAAGAAGGGGATATGTCCAGTTTCAGCTCCGAACCCGGACAACCCCTTTAAAGGGTTTCTGTCACCCCGCAAAACTCATTTTTTTTTTTTTGGATAGTTAGATTCCTCATAGTGCGATATAGGAGAATATAATGCTCTTACTTACTTTCATGCGGCCGATTCTTTATAAAACGAATTTTTATAATATGTAAATGAGGGCTCTACCAGCAAGTAGGGCGTCTACTTGCTGGTAGCTGCTGCAGAAATCCGCCCCCTCGCCGTGTTGATTGACAGGGCCAGCCGTGATCTCCTCCTCCGGCCGGCCCTGTCAGTAATTCAAAAATCGCGTGCCTCGCGTCATTCGGCGCAGGCGCTCTGAGATGAGGAGGCTCGTCTCCTCAGCACTCCCTCAGTGCGCCTGCGCCGATGACGTCTTCTCTTTCGGTGATGTCATCGGCGCAGGCGCACTGAGGGAGTGCTGAGGATACGAGCCTCCTCATCTCAGAGCGCCTGCGCCGAATGACGCGAGGCGCGCGATTTTTGAATTACTGACAGGGCCGGCCGGAGGAGGAGATCACGGCTGGCCCTGTCAATCAACACGGCGAGGGGGCGGATTTCTGCAGCAGCTACCAGCAAGTAGACGCCCTACTTGCTGGTAGAGCCCTCATTTACATATTATAAAAGTTCGTTTTATAAAGAATCGGCCGCATGAAAGTAAGTAAGAGCATTATATTCTCCTATATCGCACTATGAGAAATCTAACTATCCAAAAAAAAAAAATGAGTTTTGCGGGGTGACAGAAACCCTTTAAGAGTTAATGATCTGCATTATCGATGATCACAGACTTTACTCCGGGTGTCTACTGTGTAAAACAACAGAAACCCCTGGGCTATGACCCTCTTGAGCTCTTAAATTGGCGTCATATTTAAAGTCCTTGTTCTGCCACCTATTATTTTAGAGGTCATTGAGACCAGTATGGACTACCCGCTGTCATTCTCAGGGGATGAAAACGTGAGGATAGAGAAGAGAGCAAACCCTGTATCCTTCAATTGATAAAGCCCTGTTGACAGCAATCTATAATTCATCTCTGTGAAAGTTTTCTGCTCAGTAAGCATTTCAATATACCCTTTTGTTTCCTTGGATCACTGCATAATCCTGTAGAATTAAGAAATGTTACTATGATGCATACTGTTGCTACTGGTCCAGATGCTCTCCTGGGTGTGGGGAAAGAACATCAGGCTAAGCCTGTACACAAAAGACTCCTCGCCCACATTAAATTACATCCCTGCCTGTAGCCAATAGAATTAAAAAATATTATCATGCCATGTGCTGTTGCTATTGGTCAAGGTCAAGACCTTGTTGCCTCTGTTTTGTAGGGGTTACGGATAAAACCTGGAGATGGATACCCATCTAGGAGCTGTAATGACTATATAAAGAGCTCATAAGAAAGGATATAGTCACAACTGTGAAGATACAGGGTTATCAGAGTCAATGTATCTCATGAAAATCTACATGCTACATATCCGTATGCTTTTAAGAGTCTAAAGATGCACCAAGTGGCTCATGCCGGATGGTAAATTTGGCTCCTTTGGACATTTTTGTCTGGGCTTACACCAGCCATTGTATATGCACTCACCTAAAGAATTATTAGGAACACCTGTTCTATTTCTCATTAATGCAATTATCTAGTCAACCAATCACATGGCAGTTGCTTCAATGCATTTAGGGGTGTGGTCCTGGTCAAGACAATCTCCTGAACTCCAAACTGAATGTCAGAATGGGAAAGAAAGGTGATTTAAGCAATTTTGAGCGTGGCATGGTTGTTGGTGCCAGACGGGCCGGTCTGAGTATTTCACAATCTGCTCAGTTACTGGGATTTTTACGCACAACCATTTCTAGGGTTTACAAAGAATGGAGTAAAAAGGGAAAAACATCCAGTATGCGGCAGTCCTGTGGGCAAAAATGCCTTGTGGATGCTAGAGGTCAGAGGAGAATGGGCCGACTGATTCAAGCTGATAGAAGAGCAACGTTGACTGAAATAACCACTCGTTACAACCGAGGTTTGCAGCAAAGCATTTGTGAAGCCACAACACGCACAACCTTGAGGCGGATGGGCTACAACAGCAGAAGACCCCACCGGGTACCACTCATCTCCACTACAAATAGGAAAAAGAGGCTACAATTTGCACGGGCTCACCAAAATTGGACTGTTGAAGACTGGAAAAATGTTGCCTGGTCTGATGAGTCTCGATTTCTGTTGAGACATTCAAATGGTAGAGTCCGAATTTGGCGTAAACAGAATGAGAACATGCATCCATCCTCTGATGGCTACTTCCAGCAGGATAATGCACCATGTCACAAAGCTTGAATCATTTCAAATTGGTTTCTTGAGCATGACAATGAGTTCACTGTACTAAAATGGCCCCCACAGTCGCCAGATCTCAACCCAATAGAGCATCTTTGGGATGTGGTGGAACGGGAGCTTCGTGCCCTGGATGTGCATCCCTCAAATCTCCATCAACTGCAAGATGCTATCCTATCAATATGGGCCAACATTTCTAAAGAATGCTATCAGCACCTTGTTGAATCAATGCCATGTAGAATTAAGGCAGTTCTGAAGGCAAAAGGGGGTCCAAAACCGTATTAGTATGGTGTTCCTAATAATTCTTTAGGTGAGTGTATATCATAATGAAACATATGGATGAAAGGTATACACCATATTATTTTGGACTATTCTCCTCAATCTTGTGCTGCTAACTTCTGGTGCATCTAATAGTCCAAACACCGGCATTAGAAGCAGGAGACTCTGAGCTTACTGACAGGTCCTGGCAGGGCAGTTGGGAGTATACAGCATGTACTGTGCTCACTGAACTGTCACATATTACACATATATACATGGCAATAACTCGAGACTCCTAGTACTGCTTCAGACTGGGTAATCTTAGGCAGCAAGGTTGTCCCTAATAATGATATTGCTGTGTGCCTGGCATAGTCAGTGGGCAACTGTGATGAAACACTGTGGCTGGCATAGATTGGGGGCACTAAGAATAGCGTACTCAGGGGACATTATGTCTGGCAATGGGATGAAGCACTGTGGCTGACATATGCTACTTTCACATCTGCGATTTCCCTTTCCACTATTGAGATCCGTCATAGGATCTCAATGGGGGAAAACGCTTCCTTTTGTCCCCATTTATTGTCAATCGGGACAAAACTGAACTGAATGAAAAGGAGTGCTCCAAAATGCACTCCGTTCCATTTGGTTGTGTCCCCGTTTGCAAACAGTGTTTTTCTGTCTGTGATATGGTGCGGAGCAAGACGGATCCGTTATGACACACAATGTAAGTCAATGGTGGTTTTCTCAGACATAAAAGAAAATGTGACTTCCGGTTCCGGCGCGCGCATGAGAGACTGAGCTAAACACCCTTCAAAAAGTTTTTTTTTTCCACACTGACCCCCCCCCCGAACAGTGGCCAGAGGTAGTGGATGGAGAAGTTCCTAAGAAAGGACGGCACAGCGAGCATACCAGCGCATCCTTCACAAACCGAAGACAAGCAGCTGCGAAGCAAGATGGCGGCCGCGGAGAAAGCACAGCGATTTACCTGGACAGCGACGCAGCCACCAGCCAAGCAAGTCGAGTTGGGGACTGAGGATGCGGAGGTTAGTTTATCCCCTGATCAAGATCTTACCATCTCCTGCCGCAATATAGCGATAGAAGTGGCAAAATTACTGGCGCCAGAGATTAAATCCACCCTGGAAGCCACAGTCTCTGCAGCGCTCCTCCAAATCCAAAAGGAAGTCTCCCAGATAGCAGAGCTGGAGCAGAGAATGTCTATGATGGAAGAGGAGATGGAGAAAACGCAGGTGCAGGTCCGTGAGGTGTTGTCTAATAATCGGGCACTTAAAGACAAGATGGAGGACCTGGAGAATCGATCGAGGAGAAGTAATCTCCGGGTGGTGGGGCTGCCGGAAGATATCCTGCCATCACAGCTGCCACAGATATTCGCCACGGAACTCCCTCAAGCTCTGGGACTACAAGGCAAATACACCGTGGAGAGGGCCCATAGACTGGGTCCGGCCCGACCCGCTGAGGAGGAAGGGGGCCGTTCTAGGCCGAGACCGGCCATAGCGAAATATTTAAATTATGCCGCCAAAGAAGCGATCCTGAAGAAATACAAGGGAGCCCAAAACCCTCTCATGTTAAGGGGCGCGAAAGTGTTCCTCTTCAGCGATTATTCTATGGAAGTAACAAAACGGCGGAGAGCTTCTTCGCAAATCTGTTCTACCTTAGTCAAGCGAAAAATAAAATTTGCGCTGCTGTTCCCTGCCACACTGAGGATATTTCATCAAGATGGTTGTATTGATACATACCTCACTCCAAAGGAAGCGTAGGAAGCGATGGACATTGATACGGACGGGGAGCCGAGACCAGTGAAAAGCAGGAAGCTGTCAGGACCTGTACCAAATCGGAGGTGGGAGAAACTTGCGGACTCACAGGGCCGGCAGGGTTCTTCAAGGATCGAGGAAGCTCAGGAGGATTCCCAGGACTGAGAAGAAGGAGGCTTGGAGGACATGTATTTGCCAGGACTGCCGAGAAGGTGGTCATTAGATGAATCAGTATATGGTCTACGAAATGGAGGGTAACGGTGCTGGGATTCATTTGGTTAATGAAAAGGGGAAAAGGGGAAGAAGAGGGCGATACTTGACATAGGGGGAAATATAGATCAAAACTGAACCAAAAGTGGGGGGGAGGGGAAGAGAAAAGTGGGGAAAATGGAGGAAAAAAATAAAAATCTATCATAAATATGACATGTTAACTTGGAAGAGAGCGGTACTACAGGGTTCACTTTAGTGATCATATACTGAAAATTTGCTTAGGGCTTTGGGTGGGGGAGATTCTTATAGAGTTTATCTGTGTAGTTCTTAGTTACTGGCTAGGGAGGATCGGAGTAACGACAGCTCCGGTGGTGGCGCGAAAAAAGAGAAGTCAAGGCTATTAATATGATGTCGTTGTTGAAAGTAATTCATGTTCATGGTTGGGGAGGGGAAGGGAGGGAGGGGGGATGTTCTAAATGGGGAACTGTCGCTTTTGTTGCTGCTCATAGCTGTTTTGTACTTTAACTCACTGGTCATGGAGGGGAGGTCTATCCCTCCTCCAGATGCGTCTCTAATAATAGCCCTAAATCGAATACCTTTATGAGAATAGTCACGTGGAATGTCAAAGGTCTGCGTTCCCAGACTAAACGTAGCATGGTATTAAGACATCTCAAGAAACTAAAGGCAGATGTTGCCCTGTTGCAGGAGACGCATCTGGAGGAGCTCGACTTCTGGAGGATGCGCAAGCAGTGGGTTGGTCAGGTATTGTGATCTTCATCGGTGGGTAGAAAGGCAGGTACAATGATGCTATTCCACAGACATTTACAGTACACTGTAAACAAATGTGAAACAGATGAGGAGGGTAGAATCATGAGAGTAGAGTTAGGTCTGAAGGGGGGTAATCTGACCCTATATAATATATATTCCCCAAATACGGGCCAATCTGGGTTTTATCAAGCACTGGAGACCTTAATCCTGCAAAATAAGGGCCACCAAATGATAGGTGGATGTGATTTTAATAGAATGCGTAATAGTGTAGAAGACAGAAAACAGGAGAAACGTAGTCAGCTCTCGCAGAACCCGGAAGGAGCCCATACATTAACCCTGTTGTTGGAGGCGACTGGCCTAACTGACATCTGGAGACATCATCACCCGATAGATAGGGAGTATTCTCACTACTCTCACCCCCAACGGTCTTGGTCTAGAATAGATTACCTGTTAATGTCTCCGGACATGGTTCCGAGAACTCAAAAAACTGAAATAGCTGATCTGCTGATATCAGATCACGCTCCGTTGTGGGTTGAGGTTACTGAGTCTCTTCCTAGGGGGTCGGATCATGTTTGGAGAATGCCTAGTCACCTACTGTTGGATGAGGATTTTAATGATAGATTGAAGGGATGGTGGTGGGAGTACTCCCAAGATAATGAGCCTCACAGGCAGACCCCTGAGCATTTTTGGGAAACGGCTAAGGCAGTGCTAAGAGGGCGCATAATGTCTTTTACAATAGGGCAGAAAAGAGATATACAGGGAAAATATGAGCAAGCGATTCAGTTGGTTCGGTTAGCATATACAAAATATCTAGATGACCCGTCAGATATTAATAGAATACAGTGGATCACAGCAAAACATAACTATGACTATTTGCAAGAAGGCAAGGTCAAATGGTTTGCAGATTGCAAACAAGCCACCCTGTTTAAGCATGGAAACAAAGCAGGTAAACTATTGGCGAACCTGACGCGCCCATATACTAGGCGTGTACAAGTTTATCCCCTTAGAGATGAAAAAGGAGTTCTGCACACCCACCCTAGAAAGATGGTAGAAATTATGAAAGACTATTTCACAGCTATGTATTCTCAAGACTCTTATGACGAAGGGTTAGCGCGGGAGCTTCTGGAGAAGGCACGACTCCCGTCATTGTCAAACGAGGCGTTAGCAAGTCTTAATGCGGAAATTATGGAGGCTGAAATAACACATACGATCAAATCCCTACAGAACGGAAAATCGCCAGGCCCCGACGGATTTCCAGCGGAATTCTATAAAATTCATGGGCTAGAGATTGTATCGGTGCTGACCGCTTTATTCAATGGGGTGATTCAGGGGGGCAGAATACCGCCATCCGGTAATACGGCATACATTAAACTTATTCCTAAAGAAGGAAAGGATTTAACAAACCCGGAATCATTCAGACCTATTTCCTTGATTAACCAGGATCTAAAGATAGCTTCTAAACTCTTGGCCAACAGACTGGCATTGCTTATGCCAGATATAATCGGGGACCATCAGGTAGGTTTCATTAAAGGTCGTTTGGCCGTAACAAATATTAGGAAGGTACTGGCAGTGCAAGATAGCATGAAGGGGAAGTTGCCGAATAGCTCACACGCCCTCATGGCAGTAGATGCCACGAAGGCATTTGATAATGTCAGTTGGCAATGGCTTAAGGATGTTCTGGACACAATGGCCTTGAAAGGTAACTTTAGGAACTATATTACAGCGCTATACGCAGCCCCGCAGGCGAGGGTACACGTTCCGGGTTTTCTGTCAGAAGTAATACAACTTAATAAGCGAATGAGACAGGGATGCCCATTATCGCCCTTATTGTTAGATCTAGCGCTGGAACCTTTGGCTTTATATCTCATACGATCTAATATACAGTACAGACCAAAAGTTTGGACACACCTTCTCATTCAAAGAGTTTTCTTTATTTTCATGACTATGAAGGCATCAAAACTATAAATTAACACATGTGGAATTATATACATAACAAACAAGTGTGAAACAACTGAAAATATGTCATATTCTAGGTTCTTCAAAGTAGCCACCTTTTGCTTTGATAACTGCTTTGCACATTCTTGGCATTCTCTTGGTGAGCTTCAAGAGGTAGTCCCCTGAAATGGTCTTCCAACAGTCTTGAAGGAGTTCCCAGAGATGCTTAGCACTTGTTGGCCCTTTTGCCTTCACTCTGCGGTCCAGCTCACCCCAAACCATCTCAATTGGGTTCAGGTCCGGTGACTGTGGAGGCCAGGTCATCTGGCACAGCACCCCATCACTCTCCTTCATGGTCAAATAGCCCTTACTTTCAAAGTTTTCCAAATTTTTCGGCTGACTGACTGACCTTCATTTCTTAAAGTAATGATGGCCACTCGTTTTTCTTTACTTAGCTGCTTTTTTCTTGCCATAATACAAATTCTAACAGTCTATTCAGTAGGACTATCAGCTGTGTATCCACCTGACTTCTCCTCAACGCAACTGAAGGTCCCAACCCCATTTATAAGGCAAGAAATCCCACTTATTAAACCTGACAGGGCACACCTGTGAAGTGAAAACCATTTCAGGGGACTACCTCTTGAAGCTCACCAAGAGAATGCCAAGAGTGTGCAAAGCAGTAATCAAAGCAAAAGGTGGCTACTTTGAAGAACCTAGAATATGACATATTTTCAGTTGTTTCACACTTGTTTGTTATGTATATAATTCCACATGTGTTAATTCATAGTTTTGATGCCTTCAGTGTGAATCTACAATTTTCATAGTCATGAAAATAAAGAAAACTCTTTGAATGAGAAGGTGTGTCCAAACTTTTGGTCTGTACTGTATATGAGGGGATTAAAGTGGGAAAAGAGGTGCTGAAACTTACATGCTTTGCTGATGATCTTTTAATTTATATGGGAGCTTCAGACCTACATTTACAGTCAATACTTGAGACATTACAAAAATATAGTGGTGTAACGGGGAAAAAATAAATGTGTCCAAGAGTCAACTTTTGCTTTTGGGGGACCAAAACAGACTAAATATGTCCCAGACTGGAGTAGAGCTGAAGAAAGAATATAGGTAGAACCGCCTCTTCAATTTATACGTTGAATTATCCACCATTAATTAGTAAGATTATCAAGGAGCTTGACTTAACTGGATGGAATTACCATTGTCTCTGACAGGGAGGGCGTACCTAATAAAAATGGTTAGTTTCCCCAAGATGCTTTATCCGCTTCAGATGATCCCGATGCTACTGAAGCATGTGGACATAAGGAAACTACAATCGGCTTTCGTAACATTCCTCTGGGGAAAAAAAAGGCCCCGCATAGCGTATAAAAAATTATGTTTACACAAGTGGGAAGGAGGTTTGAAAATGCCGGATATTAGATTATATAACTTGGCAGCTCTGTTTCGGCATGTGAGAGATTGGGTGTGGGGTACCGATTACTTCTCAGCAGGTAAGATAGAAAGGGAATTGGCGCAACCATGGAATTTAGCGGCCCTGTTACATACCAGACTAAAGGATCTCCCAACAGATATTAAACATTCAGTACTACTCAGAGACACCATTATGACATGGAAAGCAGTTAGGAAAATGTATAAGTTGCCGATATATGTGTCACCCCAGATGCCCCTGTGGTCCCTCCCAACCTTTCCACAAGGAAGGGATAACGGGATGTTTAAAAGATGGAGGGAGAAAGGCATCCATACTCTCAGAGATATAATGGGGATGTCAGATAATATGTGGATGATGTGGGAACAAGTGGTAGGTAAAAACCAACTATCTGAATCACTTTCACTGTCATATCTTCATCTTTCGACGTATTGTAAGGCCCAGTCGAAATCATTGGGAGAGTCCGACAGACTGACTTGGTTTGCAGCTCTCCTAGGGGGAAAAGATGGGTCGACTTCATTGTCAGAGCTGTACAGGCGTATTCATAGTACAAGCTATATAGGCTTGGCAAAAAGTGTATTTGCGCATTGGGAAAGAGACATAAAAAAAAGTAGACCTCTCCCTTAAAATGAGAGAGGGTTTGGAATACATTAGAAAGGCAATCCAGAGCGAACAATGGCGAGAGTCGCAGCTGAGAATCTTACATAAAGCCACATATGCCTTCAATCTCTCCTACGCTAATGCCCCAGCTCATTACCTGAGAGAATGCCCGAAGTGTTCGCAACCGAAAGCGGATCTCTTACATGGGTTGTAGACAGATCAAGCCACTGTGGGAAGAGGTGATTTCCTTCATCAAAGAGGTATGGGACATATAAGTAAAAGCAGAGCCCCAGCAATGTATATTCCAATATATCCCAGTGGGACAAGATGAATCCCAAGGGAGAGGTATAGCAGAACCGGGAGTGCATATAATACTTATGGCGGTCAAAAAATGCCTGCTACGCTATTGGCTGTTAAATACACTCCCCACCAAAGATGAAGTTCTAGGTTTGGTAAAGAAGGTATTATATATGTAAAGACTGGAAGCTGGTAGATGTAAAGAGAAGGCGGTGGCAAAGTTCATAAAAAAATGGAGAAGGTTAGCTGAACATGCTCTAACGGGGGAGGAAATAGAGGAACTGATGACTCCCTTTATCCAAACAAAATGGTACCTAGAGGCAAAGGTTAAGGGTACGCTGGGTAAACTGGAGATATAGTGGTGATGGTAAATAGTGAGTGAGTAGTAAGACTGAGGGTTATATTATTTATATTCTCAGTACTATAACATGAGTGACAGGTGTTGGGGGGGGGGGAGTTATGAAGATCATTGGTTATTAAAAGCTGGAATGAAAAAGAGAATAATAATTGTCTTTGTATGCAAATGTACTTCATATACCGCAAACATCAGTATTTAAAAGGATTTACTTGATGTGATGGATATGTGGCATGCTTGCCAACATTGTGTATTACCTGAAATTTACTTCCGAATAAAGAAAGTTTTAAAAAAAAAGAAAACGTACCAGTGCTATTGAGACAGATTGGCTATTTTAGAGATAATACAACCGGATCTGCTCAGAACGGATGCAGACGTTTGTATTATTATGACCGAAGCATTTTTGCTGATCCATGCATGACAGATCAAGCAAAAATGCTGGTGTGAAAGAAGCAAAAGTCACGGAGCACTATAGCTGGCAATGTGATGGAGCATTGTGGCTGGCATAGTCAGGGGGCACTGTTGCTGGCAATGTAATGAGACACTGTGGCTGGCACAATCAGGAGGCATTATGGCTGATAATGTGACGAGTTATTGTGGTTGGCATAGTCAGGGGGCCCTGTGGCTGGAATAGTCAGGGGACATTTTGGCTGCTAATGTTATGAGGCACTGTGGCTGTCAATGTGGTAAGACACTGTGGCTGCCAATGTTATAAAGCATTGGCTTTTGTACTGTGTCTGTACCATATTAACTGTATATTACCCATAGGATATAAACAGTAAAATTTTATTTTCTACTTTTATGCTTCAAATTTTGGGTGTGTCTTATGGTCCGTTAAGTCTTATAGGCTGAAAAACTATGGTAATATGTGAAATATAAATGAATGATGACAAATAAATACAAATACTATGGTTTACATTTCCCCTAGGGGCTCATTTAGCTAAATGGTCCAGGCAATGAGGAATTGTTTATATAGAGAACATATTGTGGTACAGTATACAGTTGCAAGAAAAAGTATGTGAACCCTTTGGAATGATAAGGATTTCTGCACAAATAGGTCAGAAAATGTGATCTGATCTTCATCTAAGTCACAACAATAGACAATCACAGTCTGCTTAAACTAATAACATACAAAGAATTAAATGTTACCATGTTTTTTTTAACACACCATGTAAACATTCACAGTGCAGGTGGAAAAAATATGTGAACCCTTGGATTTAATAACTGGTTGAACCTCCTTTGGCAGCAAGAACTTTAACCAAACGTTTCCTGTAGTTGCAGATCAGACGTGCACAACGGTCAGGAGTAATTCTTGACCATTCCTCTTTACAGAACTGTTTCAGTTCAGCAATATTCTTGGGATGAATGGTATGAATCGCTTTCTTGAGGTCATGCCATAGCATCTCAATTGGGTTGAGGTCAGGACTCTGACTGGGCCACTCCAGAAGGCGTATTCTCTTCTGTTTAAGCCATTCTGTTGTTGATTTACTTCTATGCTTTGCGTCGTTGTCCTGTTCCAACACCCATCTTCTGTTGAGCTTCAGCTGGTGGACAGATGGCCTTAAGTTCTCCTGCAAAATGTCTTGATAAACTTGGGAATTCATTTTTCCTTCGATGATAGCAATCCGTCCAGGCCCTGACGCAGCAAAGCAGCCCCAAACCATGATGCCCCCACCACCATACTTCACAGTTGGGATGAGGTTTTGATGTTGGTGTGCTGTGCCTCTTTTTCTCCACACATAGTGTTGTGTGTTTCTTCCAAACAACTCAACTTTGGTTTCATCTGTCCACAGAATATTTTGCCAGTACTGCTGTGGAACATCCAGGTGCTCTTGTGCAACATTGTGCAGCAATGTTTTTTTTTGGACGGCAGTGGCTTCCTCTGTGGTATCCTCCCATGAAATCCATTCTTGTTTAGTATTTTATGTATCGTAGATTCGCTAACAGGGATGTTAGCATATGCCAGAGACTTTTGTAAGTCTTTAGCTGACACTCTAGGATTCTTCTTCACCTCATTGAGCAGTCTGCGCTGTGCTCTTGCAGTCATTTTTACAGGACGGCCACTCCTAGGGAGAGTAGCAGCAGTGCTGAACTTTCTCCATTTATAGACAATTTGTCTTACCGTGGACTGATGAACAGCAAGGCTTTTGGAGATACTTTTATAACCCTTCCCAGTTTTATGCAAGTCAACAATTCTTAATCGTAGGTCTTCTGAGAGCTCTTTTGTGCGAGGCATCATTCACATCAGGTAATGTTTCTTGTGAAAAGCAAACTGGTGTGTGTTTTTTATAGGGCAGGGCAGCTGTAACCAACACCTCCAATCTCATCTCATTGATTGGACTCCAGTTGGCTGACACATCACTCAAATTAGTTCTTGCAGATGTCATTAGTCTAGGGGTTCACATACTTTTTCCACCTGCACTGTGAATGTTTAAATGGTGTGTTCAATAAAAACATGGTAACATTTAATTCTTTGTGTGTTATTAGTTTAAGCAGATTGTGATTGTCTATTGTTGTGACTTAGATGAAGATCAGATCACATTTTATGACCAATTTGTGCAGAAATCCATATCATTCCAAAGGGTTCACATACTTTTTCTTGCAACTGTATAGTGATAGGACAGAGATGTAAATCCTCTGGATTCATTTTGGCTGACTGTGGTGAACAGTTCAATTTGTTATGTATTTTCAGATATTGACTTGCATTTAATTTACCATGCTTTACTATGTTTTATTGCAGGATGGCCAATCACGAACTGTCAGACAGTTTCAATTTACTGACTGGCCAGAACAAGGGGTGCCAAAGTCTGGAGAAGGATTCATTGACTTCATAGGACAAGTGCATAAAACAAAAGAACAATTTGGACAGGATGGCCCGATATCTGTCCACTGCAGGTAAATCTCCAATTTTCACCCAATAAGTTTAATGTACATTTCACTCATTAAAAAAAAAAAAAATGTTCTGCAGAAGGTCCTCACAATCCATGAATGCATCTTCATTCATTTGTGACATAGAAGTGAAGAGTCAAGTGACAGTCAAGAGCTAATCATCAGATATTTATGTATTTAATGAAAGGACCCTTTTGTACAGTAGTATAATTAAATACTAACCCAAAATAGAATTGTACTTTCATAAAATTACATTTCATATTATAGAAATAACATGTGTTTATATGTCCATTTGCCAGAGAATCAGCTTTTTTGGACATTTTAGCTTGCTGCTTTTCCAAGGCTGCTAGTTCAAGTGCTGATCTACAAGTGCATTGGAGATACTCAGGAGGTAATCTGGAGGTGGATACAATCTAAACAAGATTTGTTTGTTTAAATTTTTCCCCTCTTTACAATGGCAGACCTGGTTCTGTGCAGGAATTGTTGTGCTTTTATTTCAGGTTCCACTCTTCAGAGGTTTGGATACTGTCTGATCTGTAGACAGCTCTCCATAATGCAACAGAAAATTACCTTTTTGAAATATGAGATTTGTAAATTAACCATTAAACAAACTCAGGCTGAGAACATTGCAATGCCACTGCCACAGAGGCCCCCTAGAAATGGAAGATGGGTTACTGTAGATTCTGGTAGACTGAGAGTTGTGGATAGAAGACATGTCCCACAGTCTGTGGCTCTCCATAATTTATTTGCAGCACTTTCAGAGTGCAAGAGCAACATGGAGGATGGCTCAAGCACAGTGGGTGAGAAACAATCATCTCCCATGCCTAAAGTATGTAAGACTGCAGCCAAAGACAAAAAGGAGAAGGTAAGGATTGATAGTAAGCAGCAGGGATAGACGACGGATCCTTAATATTGTTAGGCAAGCAAAGCAGGAAAGGGAAGTGGATGTTATTGTCCATTTTGGGACAAACGATCTGGCTTGCAATGAGGTTTCAAAGGTAAAAGAAGCTTTTCACACACTTGGAAAGGATATACGGGAGGTTGCATCAACTGTTTCATTCTCTGCAGTTTTGCCTGTGCATAACCTTCAGCATGACAGGAAGATGCGCATTAAGGAATTCAATGTATGGCTTGGTGAATGGTGTCTGAACCAAGGGTTTGGCTTTGTGTCTCATGTTAGCTCTTGTTGGAATGGAAAAGAACTGTACAAGAAAGATGGTTTGCATCTTTCTCTCAAGGGAACGAATGTCCTCGGTGAACAGTTCCAAGTATTTGCTAAGGAGCATTTAAACTAGGAAAGGGGGGAAAAAAGAGTGATAATCCAGCAGTCCGACTGCCCCCCGGAACAATGCCAGAAGATGCCAGTAGCACAAAGGTTAAGAAATGACAAGCTCAGATTCTTATCTACAAATGCTCGCAGTTTAGGGAATAAGATCAATGAACTTGAGGCTATAATGGCATCTGAGAATATAGATGTAGTGGCTGTTACCGAGACGTGGTTCAAGGGGAGTAATGACTGGGATATATCAATACCAGGGTTCTCTCTATACAGGAAAGACAGAGAAGGGGGAGGGGTGGCCCTGTATGTGAAAGATAGCATAAAATCTAATTTGATACAAGTTAGCGAGAACAAATTAGAGTCAGTTTGGGTTACCTTGCAGCTTGATAATCATAAGGTAACTCGTGTAGGTGTGATATATAGACCACCTAGCCAAGTCAAAGAATTAGATGATCTACTAGTTGAGGAAATAGCTAAAATGACATTGAAGGGGGAAGTTATCATTATGGGAGACTTCAATCTTCCAGATGTAAACTGGAAAACCAAAATAGCTAGTTCTGCCAGGAGTACAGATATTCTAAATTCCCTACTGGGATTATCTCTACAGCAAGTAGTTGAGGAGCCAACCCGGAAGGAGGCCATTTTAGATTTAGTATTCACAAATGGGAATTTGGTATATGATATTACTGTAGGGGAAAGCTTGGGATCTAGTGATCACCAGTCAGTGTGGTTTACTATAAGTACAGTGACTGAGTCACACCACACAAAAACAAAAGTTTTAGATTTTAGAAAAACTGACTTTTCTAAATTTAGTTTAGTGGTATACGAGTCCCTATCAGATTGGAACAGTTTCATTGGAGTCTAGGAGAAATGGGACTACTTAAAAGTGGCACTATTGAAGGCAACAGAAAATTGCATTAGGCTTGTCAGTAAAAGCAAAAAAAGGAAGAGACCACTGTGGTACTCAGCAGAAGTGGCCAAAATCATTAAAAACAAAAAGATAGCATTTAGGAATTATAAAAAAAAATAAAAAATGAGGATGACAGGCAAATTTATAAGATTAGGCAGAGAGAGGCCAAACAAGTTATAAGAGCTTCTAAAGCACAGGCAGAAGAGAAATTAGCTCATTCAGGGAAAAAAGGCGATAAGGCATTCTTCAGATACATAAATGAAAAAAGGAAACAAAAACAAGGAATTACCAAATTAAAAACAAAAGAAGGAAGGTATATGGAAGAAGATAAAGAACTAGCTGACTGCCTCAATGAATACTTCTGTTCAGTTTTTACAAAGGAAAATGAAGGAAAAGGACCTCAGTTAGGAAAGAAGACTAATGAATCTTTTGATGCATGTGTCTTTACAGAGGAAGAGGTTCTAAGTCAGCTGTCTAAAATTAATACAAATAAGTCACAGGGGCCTGATGGGATATACTCCCAAAGCTATTAAAAGAGCTCAGCGGTGAACTAGCAAAACCATTAACAGATTTATTTAACCAATCACTGGCAACAGGAGTCGTCCCAGAAGATTGGAAATTAGCAAATGTTGTGCCCATTCACAAGAAAGGTAGTAGGGAGGAATCGGGCAACTATAGGCCAGTAAGCCTGACATCAATAGTGGGGAAATTAATGGAAACCATACTTAAGGAGAGGATTGTGGAACATCTAAAATCCCATGGATTGAAAGATGAAAAACAGCATGGGTTTACTTCAGGGAGATCATGTCAAACTAATCTTATTGATTTTTTTGATTGGGTGACTAAAATAATAGATGGAGGAGGTGCAGTAGACATCGCTTATCTAGACTTTATTAAGGCTTTTGATACTGTCCCACACAGAAGGCTTATCAATAAATTGCAGTCTTTGGGCTTGGACTCCCATATTGTTGAATGGATTAGGCAGTGGCTGAGGGACAGGCAACAGAGGGTTGTAGTCAATGGAGTATATTCAGACCAAGGTCTTGTTACCAGTGGGGTACCTCAGGGATCTGTTCTGGGACCCATATTGTTTAATATCTTTATCAGCGAAATTGCAGAAGGCCTTGATGGTAAGGTGTGTCTTTTTGCTGATGACACAAAGATTTGTAACAGGGTTGATGTTCCTGGAGGGATACACCAAATGGAAAAGGATTTAGGAAAACTAGAGGAATGGTCAAAAATCTGGCAACTAAAATTTAATGTTGATAAGTGCAAGATAATGCACCTGCGGCGTAAAAACCCAAGAGCAGAATATAAAATCTGTGATACAGTCCTAACCTCAGTATCTGAGGAAAGGGATTTAGGGTTCATTATTTCAGAAGACTTAAAGGTAGGCAGACAATGTCATAGTGCAGCAGGAAATGCTAGCAGAATGCTTGGGTGTATAGGGAGAGGAATTACCAGTAGAAAGAGGGAGGTGCTCATGCCGCTTTACAGAGCACTAGTGAGACCTCATTTGGAGTATTGTGCGCAGTACTGGAGACCATATCTCCAGAAGGATATTGATATTTTGGAGAGAGTTCAGAGAAGAGCTACTAAACTGGTACATGGATTGCAGGATAAAACTTACCAGGAAAGATTAAAGGACCTTAACATGTATAGCTTGGAAGAAAGACGAGACAGAGGGGATATGATAGAAACTTTTAAATACATAAAGGGAATCAACAAGGTAAAAGAGGAGAGAATATTTAACCACCCCAGGACCGCCGTACGCAGGATTGCGTCTTTGCGGCGGTCCTTTTGTTCTGGGTGGACGCGCCGGTGCGTCCTCTCGCGAGACGCGAGATTTCCTGTGAACGCGCGCACACAGGCGCGCGCGTTCACAGGATCGGAAGGTAAGCGAGTGGATCTCCAGCCTGCCAGCGGCGATCGTTCGCTGGCAGGCTGGAGATGTGATTTTTTTAACCCCTAACAGGTATATTAGACGCTGTTTTGATAACAGCGTCTAATATACCTGCTACCTGGTCCTCTGGTGGTCCCCTTTGTTTGGATCGACCACCAGAGGACACAGGTAGCTCAGTAATATGTTGCACCAAGCACCACTACACTACACCCCCCCCCCTGTCACTTATTAACCCCTTATTCACCCTTGATCACCCCTGATCACCCCATATAGACTCCCTGATCACCCCCCTGTCATTGATTACACCCCTGTCATTGATCACCCCCCTGTAAAGCTCCATTCAGATGTCCGCATGATTTTTACGGATCCACTGATAGACTGATCGGATCCGTAAAAATCATACGGACGTCTGAATGCAGCCTTACAGGGGAGTGATCAATGACTGTGGTGATCACCCCATACAGACTCCCTGACCACCCCCTGTCATTGATCACCCCCCTGTAAAGCTCCATTCAGATGTCCGCATGATTTTTACGGATCCACTGATAGACTGATCGGATCCGTAAAAATCATACGGACGTCTGAATGCAGCCTTACAGGGGAGTGATCAATGACTGTGGTGATCACCCCATATAGACTCCCTGATCACCCCCCTGTCATTGATTACACCCTGTCATTGATCACCCCTCTGTAAAGCTCCATTCAGATGTCCGCATGATTTTTACGGATCCACTGATAGACTGATCGGATCCGTAAAAATCATACGGACGTCTGAATGGAGCCTTACAGGGGAGTGATCAATGACTGTGGTGATCACCCCATATAGACTCCCTGATCACCCCCCTGTCATTGATTACCCCCCTGTCATTGATTACCCCCCTGTAAAGCTCCATTCAGATGTCCGCATGATTTTTACAGATGCACTGATAGATGGATCCGATCCGCAAAACGCATACGGACGTCTGAATGAAGCCTTACAGGGGCATGATCAATGACTGTGGTGATCACCCCCCTGTCATTGATTACCCCCCTGTAAAGCTCCATTCAGATGTCCGCATGATTTTTACGGATGCACTGATAGATGGATCGGATCCGCAAAACGCATCCGGACGTCTGAATGAAGCCTTACAGGGGCATGATCAATGACTGTGGTGATCACCCCATATAGACTCCCTGATCACCCCCCTGTCATTGATTACACCCCTGTCATTGATCAACCCCCTGTAAAGCTCCATTCAGATGTCCGCATGATTTTTACGGATGCACTGATAGATGGATCCGATCCGCAAAACGCATCCGGACGTCTGAATGAAGCCTTACAGGGGCATGATCAATGACTGTGGTTATCACCCCATATAGACTCCCTGATCACCTCCCTGTCATTGATTACACCCCTGTCATTGGTCAACCCCCTGTAAAGCTCCATTCAGATGTCCGCATGATTTTTACGGATGCACTGATAGATGGATCCGATCCGCAAAACGCATCCGGACGTCTGAATGAAGCCTTACAGGGGCATGATCAATGACTGTGGTGATCACCCCATATAGACTCCCTGATCACCCCCCTGTCATTGATTACACCCCTGTCATTGATCAACCCCCTGTAAAGCTCCATTCAGATGTCCGCATGATTTTTACGGATGCACTGATAGATGGATCAGATCCGCAAAACGCATCCGGACGTCTGAATGAAGCCTTACAGGGGCGTGATCAATGACTGTGGTTATCACCCCATATAGACTCCCTGATCACCCCCCTGTCATTGATTACACCCCTGTCATTGATCAACCCCCTGTAAAGCTCCATTCAGATGTCCGCATGATTTTTACGGATGCACTGATAGATGGATCCGATCCGCAAAACGCATCCGGACGTCTGAATGAAGCCTTACAGGGGCATGATCAATGACTGTGGTGATCACCCCATATAGACTCCCTGATCACCCCCCTGTCATTGATCACCCCCCCTGTCATTGATCACCCCCCCTGTCATTGATCACCCCCCTGTCATTGATCACCCCTCTGTCATTGATCACCCCTCTGTAAGGCTCCATTCAGACATTTTTTTTGGCCCAAGTTAGCGGAATTTATTATTTTTTTTTCTTACAAAGTCTCATATTCCACTAACTTGTGTCAAAAAATAAAATCTCACATGAACTCACCATACCCCTCACGGAAACCAAATGCGTAAAATTTTTTAGACATTTATATTCCAGACTTCTTCTCACGCTTTAGGGCCCCTAGAATGCCAGGGCAGTATAAATACCCCACATGTGACCCCATTTCGGAAAGAAGACACCCCCAGGTATTCCGTGAGGGGCATATTGAGTCCATGAAAGATTGAAATTTTTGTCCTAAGTTAGCGGAACGGGAGACTTTGTGAGAAAAAAATTAAAAATATCAATTTCCGCTAACTTGTGCCAAAAAAAAAAAAATTCTATGAACTCGCCATGCCTCTCATTGAATACCTTGGGGTGTCTTCTTTCCAAAATGGGGTCACATGTGGGGTATTTATACTGCCCTGGCATTCTAGGGGCCCCAAAGCGTGAGAAGAAGTCTGGTATCCAAATGTCTAAAAATGCCCTCCTAAAAGGAATTTGGGCACCTTTGCGCATCTAGGCTGCAAAAAAGTGTCACACATCTGGTATCTCCGTATTCAGGAGAAGTTGGGGAATGTGTTTTGGGGTGTCATTTTACATATACCCATGCTGGGTGAGAGAAATATCTTGGTCAAATGCCAACTTTGTATAAAAAAATGGGAAAAGTTGTCTTTTGCCAAGATATTTCTCTCACCCAGCATGGGTATATGTAAAATGACACCCCAAAACACATTCCCCAACTTCTCCTGAATACGGCGATACCACATGTGTGACACTTTTTTGCAGCCTACGTGGGCAAAGGGGCCCATATTCCAAAGAGCACCTTTAGGATTTCACAGGTCATTTACCTACTTACCACACATTAGGGCCCCTGGAAAATGCCAGGGCAGTATAACTACCCCACAAGTGACCCCATTTTGGAAAGAAGACACCCCAAGGTATTCCGTGAGGGGCATGGCGAGTTCCTAGAATTTTTTATTTTTTGTCACAAGTTAGTGGAAAATGATGATTTTTTTTTTTTTTTTCATACAAAGTCTCATATTCCACTAACTTGTGACAAAAAATAAAAACTTCCATGAACTCACTATGCCCATCAGCGAATACCTTGGGGTCTCTTCTTTCCAAAATGGGGTCACTTGTGGGGTAGTTATACTGCCCTGGCATTCTAGGGGCCCAAATGTGTGGTAAGGAGTTTGAAATCAAATTCTGGAAAAAATGACCTGTGAAATCCGAAAGGTGCTCTTTGGAATATGGGCCCCTTTGCCCACCTAGGCTGCAAAAAAGTGTCACACATCTGGTATCTCCGTACTCAGGAGAAGTTGGGGAATGTGTTTTGGGGTGTCATTTTACATATACCCCTGCTGGGTGAGAGAAATATCTTGGCAAAAGACAACTTTTCCCATTTTTTTATACAAAGTTGGCATTTGACCAAGATATTTATCTCACCCAGCATGGGTATATGTAAAATGACACCCCACAACACATTCCCCAACTTCTCCTGAGTACGGAGATACCAGATGTGTGACACTTTTTTGCAGCCTAGGTGGGCAAAGGGGCCCATATTCCAAAGAGCACCTTTCAGATTTCACATGTCATTTTTTACAGAATTTGATTTCAAACTCCTTACCACACATTTGGGCCCCTAGAATGCCAGGGCAGTATAACTACCCCACAAGTGACCCCATTTTGGAAAGAAGAGACCCCAAGGTATTCGCTGATGGGCATAGTGAGTTCATGGAAGTTTTTATTTTTTGTTACAAGTTAGTGAAATATGAGACTTTGTATGAAAAAAAAAAAAAAAAAAATCATCATTTCCCACTAACTTGTGACAAAAAATAAAAAATTCTAGGAACTTGCCATGCCCCTCACGGAATACCTTGGGGTGTCTTCTTTCCAAAATGGGGTCACTTGTGGGGTAGTTATACTGCCCTGGCATTCTAGGGACCCAAATGTGTGGTAAGGAGTTTGAAATCAAATTCTGTAAAAAATGACCTGTGAAATCCGAAAGGTGCTCTTTGGAATATGGGCCCCTTTGCCCACCTAGGCTGCAAAAAAGTGTCACACATCTGGTATTGCCGTACTCAGGAGAAGGTGGGGAATGTGTTTTGGGGTGTCATTTTACATATACCCATGCTGGGTGAGAGAAATATCTTGGCAAAAGACAACTTTTCCCATTTTTTTATACAAAGTTGGCATTTGACCAAGATATTTATCTCACCCAGCATGGGCATATGTAAAAAGACACCCCAAAACACATTCCCCACCTTCTCCTGAGTACGGAGATACCAGATGTGTGACACTTTTTTGCAGCCTAGGTGGTCAAAGGGGCCCATATTCCAAAGAGCACCTTTCGGATTTCACAGGTCATTTTTTACAGAATTTGATTTCAAACTCCTTACCACACATTTGGGCCCCTAGAATGCCAGGGCAGTATAACTACCCCACAAGTGACCCCATTTTGGAAAGAAGAGACCCCAAGGTATTTCGTGATGGGCATAGTGAGTTCATAGAAGTTTTTATTTTTTGTCACAAGTTAGTGGAATATGAGACTTTGTAAGAAAAAAAAAAAAAATCATCATTTTCCACTAACTTGTGACAAAAAATAAAAAGTTCTATGAACTCACTATGCCCATCAGCGAATACCTTAGGGTGTGTACTTTCCGAAATGGGGTCATTTGTGGGGTGTTTGTACTGTCTGGGCATTGTAGAACCTCAGGAAACATGACAGGTGCTCAGAAAGTCAGAGCTGCTTCAAAAAGCGGAAATTCACATTTTTGTACCATAGTTTGTAAACGCTATAACTTTTACCCAAACCATTTTTTTTTTTACCCAAACATTTTTTTTTAATCAAAGACATGTAGAACAATAAATTTAGATCAAAATTTATATATGGATGTCGTTTTTTTTGGCAAAATTTTACAACTGAAAGTAAAAAATGTCATTTTTTTGCAAAAAAAATCGTTAAATTTCGATTAATAACAAAAAAAGTAAAAATGTCAGCAGCAATGAAATACCACCAAATGAAAGCTCTATTAGTGAGAAGAAAAGGAGGTAAAATTCATTTGGGTGGTAAGTTGCATGACCGAGCAATAAACGGTGAAAGTAGTGTAGGTCAGAAGTGTAAAAAGTGGCCTGGTCTTTCAGGGTGTTTAAGCACTGGGGGCTGAGGTGGTTAAAAGAAGAAAAACTGCTACAAGAGGACATCGTTTTAAATTAGAGGGGCAAAGGTTTAAAAGTAATATCAGGAAGTATTACTTTACTGAGAGAGTAGTGGATGCATGGAATAGCCTTCCTGCAGAAGTGGTAGCTGCAAATACAGTGAAGGAGTTTAAGCATGCATGGGATAGGCCATCCGTCATATAAGATAGGGCCGGGGGCTATCCATAGTATTCAGTATATTGGGCAGACTAGATGGGCCAAATGGTTCTTATCTGCCGACACATTCTATGTTTCTATGTTTTTTAACCAGCCAAATTCAATGTTTTATTATCTATAGTATCCATTTGACATTTTCTTTTACAATGGTATAAAATAACAAATAGAGTAATAATTATCGTACCACTTCTCTGTCTCTTCAGTGGTGATGCTTCCCTGGTCTCTGCTCTTTCTCCTCCAGCGATGGCATGTTGACACATGTGACCACTGTAGCCATCACTGGCCACAATGGTGACCTCAGTCTGGTTGACAAGTCACTGCTGCAGCCATTGATTAGCAGCAGCGGTCACAGGTTGTGTCGACACATTATCACTGGAGCAGAAAGAAGAGGACCAGAGAAGTGTTAGCACTGGAGCAACAGAGGAGTGGTGAGTATTATGTTATTTTATGACTTGTGGATGGACAACCCCTTTAATAAGATTATGAAAGCCACCATAGATCTTCAGACTTGCATCTCAATGTTTCATTATCACTGTGTGCTTTGGAAACTTTTCAAATTAACCCATCCCGGTAGTCTAAAAATCCTGTAGTCAATATTCTACACTTCACTTTTATACTATGGAGTGATTTATAAAGCCCTGCAATCCAGAATTTTGGCTTCCAAAGTCAAAAAAGATAACTCCCACACACCCACACACACACAGAAAACTTACTTTATTTCTAAAAATGCATCAACATCTGCCCAAATCATTCTTTTTATCTTTTGAGGATTACCACCCTACATAGAAGACTCACCCAATACTTCAATTTCTCTGTTTGCTTTGGGTGCAGTGACATTTCTGAGTAATCCTACTTGGTGAACAACAGTTGACCCTGGTTTATTTGAATTTTTGCAGCTTCTCTCTATGAGGATTTTAGATAATGTGCCCATTTTTCAACAACAGCTCTTATAGATAGAAATTCATGTATAGCCATTTTGTTAGCTCACATTTAGCTAAGCAAAACCATAAGGATAAAATCTTACACATTTCGAGCATAACTTGTTCTTACTTATATTCGAATATGTTACATCTATACAAAATTATCTAAAAAATTATCATTAACCAGTAATCAAAGTTTAAATGAGTTACATGCTTTGTTAAACATCACTTATTGCATGAAGTTACAAGTGGATGAAACAGGTAGTAGTAAAGCAACGGGAAAGAGACACATGCCCCCCACCCATCAGACAGATTATGGCCAATTCATACATAGATGATAGAAACCTAGATGTGGTTGCAAGCAATTCGAACATGAATACCTGTATGATATGAAGACAATATTACTCCGATAAAGTTTTTTTTAAAGCTTTTCTTTTAAATCCATCAACATAGTAATTGCTGGATATTCCTGCAAGTAACAGGTGCATCATTAATATGCGTGGATTAAATTGATAGCATGCAGTTTGCACATTAGGGGTACCAGACTACACAGTTTTCTTCACCTTTTGAAGACAGTAAAGAACAAGGCTTATCGTTTTGTCACTCTGAAATTGTTTGGTAAGCTGTGAGCTAATGATGAGATTGACCTTAACCAGCATAAAGAACACTCCATGAAACAAAACTAGTTTTTACTTTTCCCTCACTGATTTGCTATCAGCAAAGATATGGACATGGGAGGAACTGATATTTAACTGGTTGAGGACTGGCCTGGGAAATGACAGTCCCTAAAGCTTATATCATAGCTTATGTATGGTCCAGGCTTTCTATAGCGATCAGGTAGCCAAATATGTTGAGTCCCCCACTGTCAAAGACTGTTGTGGACCCTCGAAAGAACACAGAAGTTGTTTTTACTACTTGTATCTTCTCTATTCTCATATACACAGTGCCCAATGAGCACTTTGCATATAATAGAGACAGCAGCAGTGCCGCTGCCTCTATTGGTCTCAATAATCGTGTGACTCGTCGCATGAATGTAGGGATGCAATTAGCAGGAGGCTTACAACTATGTCTAAATAGGCTCAAGACAGCCCCTAATAGTGACAGCTATCATTGCAGCTGATCAGATTTCCCATGTAAATGGGGCGACTGTGTGGAGGCAGTTATAGTGGCAAAGTATAGTGTAGTATGAATACAATAATTAAGCCCCCCAATGGTTTTATTTGACCTTGGAGGGACAAAGTATAAAAATAAAAAAGTTATAAAATTACAGAAATACAGAAAAAAATAAACCGCCACAAATAACCATTCCTGACCATGAGCTGAGGTATACTTACCCAAAATCGAACATGTGAAATATCAAAGTTTAGAGTAGATGATGATGAACAAAAATAAAAAAAATATGTATTTTTAGGGTTACACTATATTATTAACAGAAAAAAAATGAAAATGGTGAAAAATGTAAGAAAGCATATTTCTTGCTACTTCAAACTATAAGCATGACAATTGTAAATAAAGATACATTATGTGTATAAAGGTTTGCATTATTTATGAAAATACGTTGCTAGCCCAACAAGTAAAAAAGTTGCAGACGCTAAACCTACTTCTAAACGGTTCCTGGTCCTGAATACGGAAGTTGCACTTGTCCGGTTAATAAAACTATGCAAGAGGCTGGAAGTCATCTAACCTCCTATTATCATCCTTCTCTTTTTATAACAGTGCTGGTGTTGGAAGAACTGGAGTATTCATTACATTAAGTATTGTTTTGGAAAGAATGAGATATGAGGGTGTTGTAGATATCTTCCAGACTGTCAAAATGTTGAGAACACAACGACCTGCAATGGTACAGACAGAGGTAAGTCGAATTATTAACAAGGTGTCCAGTAGTCACCAATAATTGTCCTCATGAAGTCTGTTAATGCAACAGTGTATGGAATAGTAAAAGCATCATTACCAAATAATCAAAGGAAATCATTAGCTGTTCCATTGGTAATGAGGGTATGTTAATGCAATAATGTTGTTTCTAGTGTAGGGAGGTACAAGGGGTCGTCATTGATGGTAGGTATGTGTCACCGAGGTTCCTGGCCTCGGTGAAGTAAGAGCCAGTATTTTCATGTGTCAGCGGCAGCTAATGCTGATTGACACTTTTGCTATTTAGTATGGCTGTAAATAGCTGATCCTGGTCGGCTCTTATTGGGAGTAGTCAAAGTGCTGGTTGGGTGACTACTCCCCACGTTCCAGGCCAGATTTTGACAGCACCTGGCTATCCTTAATAAGACAGCTGGGCTCAGCAGCAGGGAACGCCCTGTGTGTTATGATCTGAGCCCTGTGCTGGCCGACAAGGTGAAGTTTTTGTTATGCATGAACTTTCTACTCGATGTGAACAAGCACCAACCCTGCAAAGAGTGTTTTTTGTTTGACCTTATGTGTGAATAAACACGGACATTTGAATTACGAACTCATTCTTTGCCTCTGTACTGCAGCCGCTTATCTCAACTGCCAGAGCAAACCCCACACTAGGTAACATCACTGACAATATTTCAAAGTACAACATAACATTTGATTTGATCGTAACTACTGTGCCTTGAACCGGGGAGCGTCTTATATGCTTAAGATATATATACAAATTTACAATAACTGCTGACATTTCCAGTAATGTTGTCTACAGTACAGCCAATTACTCATTCTAAAACACCATTTTGATACTTTATGGTGTGTACAACTGTGACTATTTGCATCTATGGTGCAGTGGTAATTCCAGAATTGCAGCATCTCTTGTATGCATCACAGAAACTATATTCTATTGCAATCCCAACATGTTTCCAGGATCCATTGAGTGTTTAATATAAGTCTCATAATGAGGGAAATGTTGGTTATTTTCAATGGACGTACAAAAGCCGTTCTTTTCAAATGCATTCTGCCAACCGTGTGTTTCCAGAATTCTAAATATTTATTTGCCATATAAATCGATACAGAAAGTAATATAAGTATAAAAACATTAAGAGTAACAATATTTCACTTTAGCTTCATGATAGTTCATTATTATCTACATCTCTGGTCTGAGAATCCACATTTGCCCAGATTTACTAATGTGTCTGCGCCTACAAGCTGTCTAAAATTTTTTGAAAACTGGCACTTTTTTTGACTTGCTCGATTTATGACACTAAATTTTGTCTTCTCAAAGTAGAGATTAGCAAACCAGTCAAGATTTGTTTCGGGTCCGGTTCCCCAAATTGTTTAAAAAGTTGTTCCAATTGCCCTGAAAGTTGGTATTTAACTCCCTCTAGCCTCCTAGGACTCATAATTTTTAGGAAGACTTCTTATCTCTTTTTTTATGTTTTATGATTTTTTTCCCCCTAGCCCTGGCATGCAATGACAGCAATATTAAATGCTGTCGGTGTTAACATACACTGTGTTTAAAAAGACACTGCGCCTGAACATGTCTCATACATTTTCATATTTCAAAGCTTTCAAAAATTTTCCCTGATCGGGGACAGATGATGTTTAAACACACACACAGTATAATAATCCTAGTTGATTACAGCACTCTGTCTATTCTGGCTGGTGTGGGTGCTCGTCAGGGGTTTGTTCCTGGCTCCACCTCCTGGAACTCAATTTGTGTCAAACAATTCAGACAGCACTCCAGGTTTATATGATGCTTAATTGGTTTTTATTGGCCGGACATGGTGGTACACAATGCAACGTTTCGGGCACATAGGATGCCCTTCGTCAGGCTGATGTACAAAAATAGAAAAATAGGTACATGTAAGTATACGACAATTAAAGGAACATGATTGACAAAAGTTTACATGATTGGTAATAAAATACATATCAACGTAATGGATCATGTCATGGATCCATGGATTTCATCAATGAATTTCACCGGTAAGTATTTATCCGAAAATGTCATCGGTACATGTTCATCCATAAATTTCATCAATAAATTTTATCAATACATTTCATCAGTAATTCTAATCAGTAAATCTCATCAGTACATCTCAACAGTACTTATATCACATAGTACATAGTTGACAGAGTAAAGAGTGAGCACCAGGGGGCACTGTAGTGCTGAAGCATAATTTAAAACTATTGTTTTCTAAATTATGCTTCAGCACTACAGTGCCCCCTGGTGGTCACTCTTTACTCTGTCAACTATGTACTATGTGATATAAGTACTGTTGAGATGTACTGATGAGATTTACTGATTAGAATTCATTGATGAAATCCATGGATCCATGACATGATCCATTACGTTGATATGTGTTTTATTACCAATCATTTAAACTTTTGTCAATCATGTTCCTTTAATTGTCGTATACTTACATGTACCTATTTTTCTATTTTTGTACATCAGCCTGACAAAGGGCATCATATGTGCCCGAAACGTTGCTTTGTGTACCACCATGTCCGGCCAATAAAACCAATTAAGCATCATATAAAACTGGAGTGCTGTCTGAATTGTTAAACACACACACAGTGTTATGAGATTAAAAAAATAAAAATAAAAATTGTCTTGAGGGAACTTGATGGTTGGCAAGTGGCATTAGTGGCATGATGCAGGCCATAGCAGCAGCCATACAGAACGTGATGGTAGGTAGGTAGGTAGGCAGACAGCAAGAACGGAAAGATGGGGCACCAGGAGCAAGGTTTATTTATCGCTTTCAGCCGCCCTGCACTGTGAGAAAATTTAACCCCCCAGCCACTAGAAAATGTTAAAATTTCATCCATGTGGAAAGTGACTACATGGAACTGACCCTTAGGGATTAGCGGCAGTGGCATGATGCATTGAAGGCTCCAGTTTTGCCTGGACTGTGAAAAAAAAGGTTGATATTGACGCAGTAATCACCTACATTTATGCTGCGCCCTAAAGATATGTAACACTCCCCCCCACCCAAAAAAAAAAGGCATATGCAATGTCAAATTCCAGCAAGTTAGCACGTTGTGGATCAAGAAGTGTAGTGGCATGCCATTCTGTCGCTGCAGGTCCAGGAGTGTATTCCTCACCACACAAGAGTGGCTGAAGTGCTTGGGCAGTCTCCTGGATCTTGCCAGCACCTTGCGCAAGCCAGTGTACTTATTTAGAAAGGGCTGCACCACTAGGTTGATATTGATTACCATGCAGGGAGCATGTTTTATTTCGCCTTAGTTCAGGGCAGACTAGATGTTGCTCCCATTGTCTCTGACCATCTTGCCCTGTTGGAGTTGGCAGAGTGACAGCCAGTGGGATGTTTTCTCCTTGATGTACTTGAGCAACTGATCTCCTGTGTGGCTACTCTCTCCCAGGCCGATCAGCTGCAGCGCAGCGTAGCACCGCTTCACTTGACACATGTCATAGGATGGAGGGGTAGTGACTCTGTGCCCAGCTTCTATTGGGGATGGGAATATGTCCATGAAGGAGGAGGCGGGTAAGTGCCTGTTGTGTGAGCCAGGCCGACACAAGCATGGGGGTGGGTTCAAAAAGACCTGGTCTCGTTGCTATGGTGCTGCCTTATCACTGCCGGAAAAAACATTGACCCATTGGGCTATGAAAGACATGTACTGTCCCTGCCCTTAAGAGCTGCTCCAGATGTCCACTGTGGCTTGAACCTTGCCAAACAGTGAGAATCGCAGGGAGCAGCCCACGATGTCCGCCACATGAGAGTACAAGGCAGGGATGGCTTTTTTGGGACAAGCAATGCTGGCTAGGAATCTTCCAGTGAGGTGCAGCATACGCCATTAGCTCCCTAAAGGCAGTAGACTGGACTAAATGGTACAGCAGCAATTGCACCGCCAGCCACTGCGCCAGGTGCGAATTAAGCTTGCCCACAGTCAGATTGCTGGGGCGTAGGGTTATTTCCTGGCCACACATTCCATTATCGATGGAGCGGAGGAGGAGGAGGAGTCTGAGAGAGAGAAGCGGAAAGTGATGATAACAATGTGAAAGACTCTTTCCTGCTCATGAATGCAGCCTGGCTTCCGCAAGCTGGCCGGGAGAAGGAGGGAACTCCTTCCGCAGTGGCTGGCTACCACATCTGTTTGGCCATGAGACCACTTCAATAGGGCTGTGTTGCCTACATTTGTGTTTGCCTGCCCATGTTTTATTTTGCTCTTGCACAAGACAATGCTTTTGTTTCGGCAGCATGGAGAAAAACTGCCAGACAGGAGATACTCATGTAGAGGAAGAGGCAAACGAGATGGGCTTAGTTCTGGCATGTTTTGGGCCTAACCCACTCACAGTGTCAGCAGCTTCACTAGAGCCTGAAGTAGACGTGGCTCTGGCTGTTTTTTTAAGAGGTAGCCTTTACTCTTTATTGTTGCCACTATCACCCTCCTCCTCTGATGTTGCCTCCTCCGCAGCACCCGGACCCATCTCCCAGGTCCTGTCCAGCTCACAATAGTCATCTTAGTCCTCACGCTCCCCTCCTCTGCTCTTCCCCGACTGCCACTGTCGCTGCCACTACTACCACCACCAACATGGCTATGCTTGCGATCTGTAGCCTCCTCTTCCAGCTCTTCCTCAGGGCAGACTCTGAAGTCACCTCCACGTTATCCTGCTGTGACTGAATGGAGGAGTGAGCCATCCAATAAACTATCTCATCTTCTTTCTCCTCAACTGGCCCACAAAAAAGTATCCTGCCTCCAATACCTCCAAATCAAACTGCCTAATAGTAAATCTGTCCATAGCAACCAGTCAGAGCTTAGCTTTCATTCCAGACCTGTAGGAACTGAAAGCTAAGCTCTGATCAATTGCTATGGGCAACTAAGACAGATTTACTATTAGGCAGTTTAATTTGGAGAAATTGGAGATGGGCTACTGCTTCGTGTGCCACCCTGTATAATGTTGAGCCTTTCCGAAGCGAGCAGGGAGAACTGTGGCCTACTACTACCAATACTTCTGGCCGGATTGATGGTGCTGCTACTATCCATATTCTAGCTCTGGGTCTTTCATTTGGAACTCTTCCATAATCTGGAAATTTTTGGGCCTCTCAGATAATGTTGTGAACAACCCTGTGTCTTAGTGTAGTAAACATGTATATATGCTGCTAGTTTGCTGCTAGTCCCCGATAAAAAACTAAAATTGATTGGAAACATGTTTGTGAACACAAAAAGGGAAACTGATTTAGGCCTAAATTTGTTATCCCTCGCAGATACCTTTGTGTGCTGGCCTGTGTATTGGTGTTGATTACCTATATGCTGGTTTAATTAAATTCAACAAGTACTAAAAATCATTTAAATTCCAACCGTGTGGAAACTGAAAATAAGCAAACAGATGACTAAGGCTTGATACTCAATTTCTCTTTAATACACACATGTAGATAGCTGCTATACCTTGTGCCTTATATTTATCACCTATATATGCTGGTTAAATTACATTTAACAATCCAGATTTTTTTTTTATCCCAACCGCATGGAAACTGAAAATACGTAAACGGATGATTGAGGAGTGATGCTCAATTTCAACTTAACACACACAGGTAGATTACTGTCAGACCGTGGGTATTGCAGCAGTAATTACGTGTGTGTGTATATATATATATATATATATATATTTATATATATACTGCTTACACATATAAATATACAGTTGCAAGAAAAAGTATGTGAACCCTTTGGAATGATATGGATTTCTGCACAAATTAGTCATAAAATGTGATCTGATCTTCATCTAAGTCACAACAATAGACAATCACAATCTGCTTAAACTAAAAACACACAAAGAATTAAATGTTACCATGTTTTTATTGAACACACTATGTAAACATTCACAGTGCAGGTGGAAAAAGTATGTGAACCCCTAGACTAATGACATCTGCAAGAACTAATTTGAGTGAGGTGTCAGCCAACTGGAGTCCAATCAATGAGATGAGATTGGAGGTGTTGGTTACAGCTGCCCTATAAAAAACACACACCAGTTTGCTTTTCACAAGAAACATTACCTGATGTGAATGATGCCTCGCACAAAAGAGCTCTCAGAAGACCTACGATTAAGAATTGTTGACTTGCATAAAACTGGGAAGGGTTATAAAAGTATCTCCAAAAGCCTTGCTGTTCATCAGTCCACGGTAAGACAAATTGTCTATAAATGGAGAAAGTTCAGCACTGCTGCTACTCTCCCTAGGAGTGGCCGTCCTGTAAAAATGACTGCAAGAGCACAGCGCAGACTGCTCAATGAGGTGAAGAAGAATCCTAGAGTGTCAGCTAAAGACTTACAAAAGTCTCTGGCATATGCTAACATCCCTGTTAGCGAATCTACGATACGTAAAATACTAAACAAGAATGGATTTCATGGGAAGATACCACAGAGGAAGCCACTGCCGTCCAAAAAAAACATTGCCGCACAATGTTGCACAAGAGCACCTGGATGTTCCACAGCAGTACTGGCAAAATATTCTGTGGACAGATGAAACCAAAGTTGAGTTGTTTGGAAGAAACACACAACACTATGTGTGGAGAAAAAGAGGCACAGCACACCAACATCAAAACCTCATCCCAACTGTGAAGTATGGTGGTGGGGGCATCATGGTTTGGGGCTACTTTGCTGCGTCAGGGCCTGGACGGATTGCTATCATCGAAGGAAAAATTTATTCCCAAGTTTATCAAGACATTTTGCAGGAGAACTTAAGGCCATCTGTCCACCAGCTGAAGCTCAACAAAAGATGGGTGTTGCAACAGGACCCAAAGCATAGAAGTAAATCAACAACAGAATGGCTTAAACAGAAGAGAATACGCCTTCTGGAGTGGCCCAGTCAGAGTCCTGACCTCAACCCGATTGAGATGCTGTCGCATGACCTCAAGAAAGCGATTCACACCATTCATCCCAAGAATATTGCTGAACTGAAACAGTTCTGTAAAGAGGAGTGGTCAAGAATTACTCCTGACCGTTGTGCACGTCTGATCTGCAATTACAGGAATCGTTTGGTTGAAGTTCTTGCTGCCAAAAGAGGTTCAACCAGTTATTAAATCCAAGGGTTCACATATTTTTTCCACCTGCACTGTGAATGTTTACATGGTGTGTTAAAAAAACATGGTAACATTTAATTTTTTGTGTGTTATTAGTTTAAGAAGACTGTGATTGTCTATTGTTGTGACTTAGATGAAGATCAGATCACATTTTCTGACCTATTTGTGCAGAAATCCTTATCATTCCAAAGGGTTCACATACTTTTTCTTGCAACTGTATATATATATATACAGTACAGACCAAAAGTTTGGACACACCTTCTCATTCAAAGAGTTTTCTTTATTTTCATAACTATGAAGGCATCAAAACTATGAATTAACACATGTGGAATTATATACATAACAAACAAGTGTGAAACTGAAAATATGTCATATTCTAGGTTCTTCAAAGTAGCCACCTTTTGCTTTGATTACTGCTTTGCACACTCTTGGCATTCTCTTGATGAGCTTCAAGAGGTAGTCCCCTGAAATGGTCTTCCAACAGTCATGAAGGAGTTCCCAGAGATGCTTAGCACTTGTTGGCCCTTTTGCCTTCACTCTGCAGTCCAGCTCACCCCAAACCATCTCGATTGGGTTCAGGTCAGGTGACTGTGGAGGCCAGGTCATCTGGCACAGCACCCCATCACTCTCCTTCATGGTCAAATAGCCCTTACTTTCAAAGTTTTCCCAATTTTTCGGCTGACTGACTGACCTTTATTTCTTAAAGTAATGATGGCCACTCGTTTTTCTTTACTTAGCTGCTTTTTTCTTGCCATAATACAAATTCTAACAGTCTATTCAGTAGGACTATCAGCTGTGTATCCACCTGACTTCTCCTCAACGCCACTGATGGTCCCAACCCCATTTATAAGGCAAGAAATCCCACTTATTAAACCTGACAGGGCACACCTGTGAAGTGAAAACCATTTCAGGGGACTACCTCTTGAAGCTCATCAAGAGAATGCCAAGACTGTGCAAAGTAGTAAACAAAGCAAAAGGTGGCTACTTTGAAGAAGCTAGAATATGACATATTTTCAGTTGTTTCACACTTGTTTGTTATGTATATAATTCCACATGTGTTAATTCATAGCTTTGATGCCTTCAGTGTGAATCTACAATTTTCATAGTCATGAAAATAAAGAAAACTCTTTGAATGAGAAGGTGTGTCCAAACTTTTGGTCTGTACTGTATATATGTTGCCTAATTAAAATGAAAACATCCCCCAATTTTTTTTTAATTGTGACCGTGTGGAAACTAAAAATATGTAAATGGTCAATTGAGGCTTGACGCTCAATTTCAGCATAACCAACACAGTCAGATTGCCGTGGGTATTGCAGCAGTAATCACATGTGTGTGTGTGTATATATATATATATATATATATATATATTTTTTTTTTTTTTTATATATATATATATATATATATATACTGCTTAACCCCTTCCTGACTGTCCACTGACTATATACAGTACATCCTACAATATATGCACATACCCCCTCCAGATAGCTTGTATATAAATGGTCAGGCAGCCCTTTAATCCCAGTGCTGTACATCGCTGGGAATAAAGCTCCTGCAGTCTAGCAGGCGCAGGTCGGGTCCTGGCTGTCAGACACAGCGGGGACCCTAAGGAGAAAACAGGAACCGTTTATTACCACTCTTGCCTTCTCCAGTGGCGGCAGGAGATCGCTAGAGTAGGGCAGGGAGGGAAAGCAGGAAGCGGGCCCGAGCTGCTTTCTCTATTATTCCTGGCTTTTACATGACTGCTGGGTGTTTCGGGGCAGGAGCAAAGCTGCAGGGTCTAAGGAGTCCCTGATCAGCTCTGCCAATGTGTAATGCTCCCACAGGGGTCTGTTTTCTCCTATAACTGGGGCTCCTGTGAATGCCCCAGTTACAGTGGAAACAGGGGGGGGGAGTCAGTGTCCTTGAGAGGTTTTTTGATGACCTTCTGGGTGACATATTATGTGCAGGTAGCTGTTTTTGATGTGCACCTGCACTTCTGATAGCAATCACGGCCACAGGTCCTGTCTCCTATCTCCTTGTCTGTCAGCTGCCCTGCTTCTCTCTATTGTACAGAACTCACACAATTTTTCTTTGCAATCCTAGCCTTTCCCTTATCTGTCCCTGCTAATAAGCTTGATTGATTTCTTATTGTCCTTGATTCATTTCTCACTGTCTCTGACTCCCTAAGATCGTTTTCCTGGCAAACACTGTAAGACCCAACCACCCTCTTTCACAGCCCAGCACAGAATGGTGTTCTGCTAGGGCACCAACTTGCCTGCTGCAGCACTGATTGGCTCACCGGGCTGACAGACAGCCTGGGAGCCAATCAGGGCACGCCCCCTTCCTTCCTCTTTTTTCTCGCTGACATGTGCACTAAAATGGTGACACGTGCCATTTTAGTGGATTCGTCCGAAACAAACCCAGAAAGAGTCGGGTTTGTCTGTCATCCGAAAAAATAGCAAAGTTTAGACCGAACTCGGTTTTGCTTATCCTTATCTAAAGGTAAACCAACCAATAGTTGGTATACAGTGACACGAAACTGTCCATCCCTGCACCACATTTATCATCCAGCCTGAGCCACTATAAATCTGGTGCAGGTCTAGTCAACCTGTCTATGCTTATACCATCTATAGGATTAGTAAATCTGGGCCATTGTGTTCCAATAAAAGACATATATACAAGTCATGTATTTAGTACCAAGGTTTGCATTGGATCCTATCATGGGAAATCAAGAAAGCCTGTCGTCATAGCAAGGTTTTGAGAAAGGGTTTCCTGATAGGATGGGATCTAACTCCATCCTCGGCTCTAGATATACGTCTCTTTGATGGAACTGTGATGCTGCCATGTGCTTAAGGCACTATTGTATTCTTAATGCATATCTAACAGCACTGAATATATGATCTTTTATTTATTTGATAGGTTGCCGACCTAGGACGAGAATGCTCATCCTAACTGGCCGGTACTTAACGCCTTAGAACAGGCATTCTCGTCCTAGGGTTAACCGGCTTCTCCACACACACTGCCACCATCAGTAGAAGGGACCCAGCTGATACTGACAGCCGGGCCCCTGCTGTATCTGACAGCATCGGTGAAAACTTTAGATGCCAGTGGATTAACCCCCTGTATGCCGCGGCCCAGCTGACCGCGGCGTGCAGGGGGTTTGTGGCAGCTTTTATATCCCCATCAGATCGCGGCGGTGACGGGGACCCGATGGTTGCTATGGCAGCCCCGATGCCTTGAACAGGCATCGGTACTGCCAGCTACGGAAGCCCAAGAGATCCATCCCCAGGGCTGGGTCTCCTAGGCAACTGTCAGCGTCTTACAGTGTAAGGCACTGACAGTTCAATACAGCACAATACAGATGTATTGTGCTGTATTGAAACAGGGGTCAGACCCTGAAATGTTGAAGTCCCATAGTGGGACAAAAATATAGAATAATAAAAGTGAAATAAAAGTGTTTTTATCAATATAAAAAAATATTTTAGTTTCAATTAAAAAAAAGCCCCTTCCCCATAAAAAGAAACATAAAATTGTAAAAAAGTTAGGTATCGCCGCGTCTGTAACAACCTGCTCTATAAAAATATCCCATGATCCACCCCGTCTGGTTAACGCTGTAAAAAAAAAAAAAAAAACTGTGCTAAAAAAAACTATTTTTTGTCACCTTTTATCACAAAAAGTGTAATACCAAGCGATCAAAAAGTTATATGTACCCAAAAATAATACCAATCAAACAGTCATCTCATCCCGCTAAAAATGAGTCCCTACATAAGACAATCGGCCAAAAATTAAAAAAGATATGGATACTTTTTTTCAGAAAATGGAGACATAAACACATAATTTTTTTGCTTCAAAAATGCTTTTATAGTTTAAAACCAAAATATATTTAAAAAAACAAACATATTAGGTATTGCCGCATCTGTAATGACCTGCTCTATAAAAATAGCACATAAGCTAACCCGTCTGGTGAACACTGTAAAAAAAAAAATAGTACCAATCAAACCGTCATCTCATCCCGCAAATTGAGATCCTAACTAAGAAAATCACCCAAAAAATGTTCTTTAAAAAAATTTGCGCTCTGCCGTGTTCCAGTGCAGCAGTTTACGACCACCTATGGGTTGTTTCTGTAAACTGCAGAATCAGGGTAATAAATATTGAGTTTTATTTGGCTGTTAACCCTTGATGTGTTACTGTAAAATATGAATAAAAATGGAGAATCTGCCAAAAAAGTGAAATTTTAAAATGTCATCTCCTTTTCCTTTAATTCTTGTGGAACACCTAAAGGGTTAAAAAAAAAAGTTAGTAAAATCAGTTTTGAATAACTTGAAGGGTGTAGTTTCTACAATGGGGTCATTTATGGGTGTTTTTTTCACTATGTAAGCCCCACAAAGTGACTTTAGAATTAAAGTGGTCCTTAAAAAAGTGGGTTTTGGAAATCTTAAAAATTAAAAAATTAGCTTCTAAAATTCTAAGCCTTATAAGATCCTAAAAAATAAAATTAAAATAAAATTACATTTACAAAATGATGCAAATATGAATATATGGGGAATTTAAGGTAATAACTCTTATGATGTATCACTGACTGCCTAAGGCTACTTTCACACTAGCGTTCGGAGCGGGTCCGTCTGATGTTTCAAGCAGCGTTCAGGTGTCCGCTCGCTGAGCGGAGCGGAGGCTGAACGCTGGCAGACTGATGCATTCTCAGCGGATCCGCGTCCACTGAGAATGCATTACGGCTGGACGGTTGCGTTCGGGGCCGCTTGTGAGCACCTTCAAACGGAGCTCACGAGCTGACACCCGAACGCAGGTGTGAAAGTAGCCTTAAAAGCAGAATTTTTTTTCCAAATGTTCTGTAAATTTTGGACTTGTTAGTAAATAAAGGTGAATTATATTGACTCAAATTTTTCACTATCATGAAGTACAATGTGTCACGAGAAAACAGTCTCCGAATGGCTTGGATAAGTAAAAGCATTCCGAAGTTATCAGCACATAAAGTGACACATGTCAAGTTTCCAAAAAACTGCCTGGTCCTTAAGGTAAAAAATGGCAAGGTCCTTAAAGAGTTTCTGTCATCACAAAATTCGTTATGTAGCTGGCTGACATTAGCGATGTGCTAATGTCAGCAGTACATAACTGTGTAACTTTTATCTGCCTACATGCCGCCGTTCGCCCAGAAAACTAACTTTTAAAATATGCAAATGAGCCTCTAGGTGCTATTGGGGCGTTGCTGCAGCACCTAGAGGCTCCGTCTCCTCACCAATCGGCACGCCCATTTTGCTTTGATGGACATCTCTGCTCTGCGCTTTGAAAGTAAAATCCCGCGCCGTCCCATTTAGTGTTCGGTGCAGGCGCAGTGAGTGAAGGACGCTCGCCTGTTGCCGGCTATCTTCACTTCCGGGGAGCTCTGTGACGTATTCGATGCAGGCACAGTGAGGAAGCCGGCAGAAGGCGAGCGTCCTTGACTCACTGCGCCTGCACCGAATACTAAACGGTACAGGCGTGGGATTTTACTTTCAAAGCGCAGAGCAGAGATGTCCATCAAACCAAAATGGGCGTGCCAAATGGTGAGGTGCTGCAGGAATGCCCCAATAGCACCTAGAGGCTCATTTTCATATTTTAAAAGTTAGTTTTCTGGGCGAACAGTGGCATGTAGGCAGATAAAAGTTACACAGTTATGTACTGCTGACAATAGCACATCGCTAATGTCAGTCAGCTACATAACGAATTTTGGGATGACAGAAACCCTTAAAGGTGCTAAAACAAATATACACATTACATTTTTTATTTTTTATTCACAATTTTTTTTTTATGCTAACATATTTAAAAGTTACCATTTTTAAAGCACTAAAAGGAGAAAGTATTTTTTTTATAGCAGGCAGCTTATATTTTCATATACTGTGGGGGTTATTTATAATTGAAGGTTGCTTTTATGTCCGTTTTAAGTCTGGCTTTGTTTTGTGTGTTTGCACCAAACTTATGAACTGGTGCACCTTTAGTAATATTTGTGGTGTGAGTGTAATTTGCTTTACATCTTCAGGTGTAAAAGTAGACCAGGGGGTTGCCTGGCGTGCGTTGCAAATTTTGCAAATATTTTAATTGAGACATAATGTAGGTCTAATCTTACCTTTAGCTGTTAAATATGACTTGCGACTTTTTTACGCCAAACTGACATATCTGATTTCATAAATGCCCCCCTGTAAGTATAAACGATAAATAATGTTGGCACATGTGTTTTTACCAAAATATGTAGACAGCCCTTATAGCCCTTAGTTTTGGCATTTAAAAAATCTACTAAATTTAAAACTTTCTTGAACTGTAAGGTTGGTTTTATACTGCTTTCTTGATGAAGTTTTTGAACACAGCAATGGATCGTAAACTCAGGACACTTATAAAGGAAAGACTAAGTCATCCCATTTTTTTGAATCCACTTCTGGCTTTGGTTCAAGAAACTGCACCAAGAAACCTCAATGGGTGAACTTAATCTAAGGCCTCATGCACACAAACGTATTTTTTGTCCGCATTTTTTGCAGGTAGGATACGAACCCATTGACTTCAATGGGGCCGCAAAAGATGCGGACAGCATACCGCGTGCTATCCATATCCGTATGTCCATTCCGTATGCATGAGCCCTAACTGAAACACTATCTGAGTTTTACTTAGCATTGGTCATTTAAAGGTTATTTGCTTAAGAGTTATTTTCCTTTTCTGATTTTTTAGGACCAGTATCAGTTCTGTTACCGAGCGGGTCTGGAATATTTGGGCAGTTTTGATCACTATGCAACGTAGAAGTTTTGGCCCATCCTGGAAAGTTCCTGCAGGCCCTTCCAAGATCCAGAGAGCCTCTTCTGAGCCATAAGGTGTGCTTTGGAAGTATTTCTTAACTCCTAGCTAAAGACCAATCACAGCAATTGGATAATAATAAAAAACAAACAAACATAAAAACATTTTTTTCTGGATGGACCAAGAATACACAGATAAATATTCTAACCTAAGCAAATTATATCAATCCTGACTGGTGAGAAATCTGAAGGATTCATTTCACCAACCAACATGTCTCAAAGAAAAAGCTGGCAATGAAGGAACAATGTGAAATCCACAAGGAACCATTATCTTTTCTGAGACTGCATGAGTGTTCAAAAATGAATCTTAGGAGTACACAGCAGGATGTTTAACAAAGCATTGGGCTCCTAAGACAAATGCAATCTTTGCAGCGATATTGACCCTTCTCCATTGATGATCACGATAATGCGTTAGTGAAACAAATAAGTGGGAAGTGTCTAAAGAAAATCAAAGTCATTTATTTAGTTTTTTAGTATTGTAAAGATACTGCTGACCTGTGCTTCATTATTAACTGTGTAAACTTTCTTTTCTTTTCCTTTTTTTTTTTTAACAAAACGTTTATAAGGAAGTGAATAAAACATAAACATATTGCATAACTGTTCATTTTTCGATCAAGAATTGTATTTTTTTTAATGCGGTAGAACTGTTATATGTAATAATTCTCATTAGAAATAGACATTGAAAGTTTTTGCACACATTTGTGCAGCCCTGACATTTAACCATACCATAATTTTTATCATATATTTCATTTACACTTTTTTGCCATTTTTAATATATATATATATATATATATTTTTTTTTTTTGCATCAAAACAAGCTATTTTTTCATCTTGTTTAGAATCAACAGGGAGTTGCAAAGTATAAAGCTGCTGCAATCATATATTGAAGTATATATAGATATATATACACACACATCTATCTGTTCTTCCATGATTTTCATGATTTTGATCAATGGGGAGATATTTAAGAACCATGAGACCATTTCATCAACCGGAAGGCTTGCATTTCCAGTGTGTAATTTTTTTTTTTCTTTTAATCATAAAGAAATGAGGAATGCACATCAGTGATATCCTAGGTTCACTTCCGAATATATTTATTCACATTTCCATGTGCTCACATTCGTATGTACTTCGTTCCGCCGCTCAATATTTTAAACTCTTTAGTGCAATAATGAACCATCTTGTATATTATACAGGATATGTGCATGCAAGAAATGTCAGTGTTTATCAGAGCGAAACTATTGTATTATACGATGTATGAACAGGTTTTCAAGCAAATTGTACTCAGTCACTTATTATGCGTGGTATACGATTACATGTGTCATTTGTAAAATATGTAAAAAAAAAAAAACATAAATGCAAGAAAAAAATATCAAATCAAGGGCAAAGCCAAAAAAAACCTATCCTGCTTAATGGATATAATTTAGTTTCATGGCAGTTTGTAAACGCTGCTTAGTTTATGATTTTTTTCCTTGCTTTTGCATTTAGAGTGCCTTATATTTGATGCTTTTGAGCAACATTCTGTTTAACCATTGCCAGTCTTTTTTCCCATAATAATATCATTTCTATATGTTGAGAAAAATAGAATTGAAACTGCTTTTATGCTATATGCAGTTATTTTTTTACCCAGTATCATTATGCAGGAGCTTAGTATTATTCCAAGCCCTTCTATATTAACAGAAGCATATTATTTTAAGAGTAAACTGCCTATACATTTTATAACCATTGCCGATTTATGCATCAGTGCACGGTGCAGGCGGCTGTCTTATGGTCTCGAGCAGCATGTGGAATCACTTGTGGTATTGCTAAAAACACAATGTGCACAAGTAGTCATACACAAGCTCATGGTGAAATTATAGGCCGCATTAATAATGGGTTTATATTGGTAAACAATAGTATCACTTCTTACCAATGAATCAGAATACCCGTAAGCTTTGTTCCGCCCTCAAAATGGTTACCTTTCTGTGTAACAGCAATGTATGGCCATAAATGGACATCTGAACCGAAAAATGCCATTTGAACAGTACACTCTGGCACTTTATTGATGCCAAATCATGCCTACCTTACTTGCAAATTTTGATTTAAAAAATGTATTTTATTTCCATAAGACCAGACATATAAATTATTGTAAATCATACAATAAACAGTAGATGGGAATGTCTTGATTTCTGGACCTCTTATCTGCACTGTAGTGAATTTTTCACATGTATCTACGATTTGTCTGGCAGCCATTTTGAAATTCAGACTCTGTGGAGGGTTGCGTCATAGCACTTTTGTATAACTAATAATAATAATAATAATAATAATAAAGGAAGGCTACCTCTGATTAAAAAAATATTAAAACAACATAAAAAGAATGTGCTTTTCTTGGGGTATCTGCTATTTTCTCATGTAGACAGTATTCTTTATACATGAACTGTTCTAAACTTGTCTGTTGAGTATTTGCATTTATGAACCAACGTGTTTATCTCTGTTATCAGACATATCATATTTTTCTAGACGCACATTCTGCAACAGATATTTTCAAGCGTTGTAGTATAAGTAATTTTTTGCTTATATCCACTCAAATATAATGTAGTTTCAGTTCCAATCAATGATGTGCATTCCACTTTCTGTTATTAATTGTACGTGGTACGTTATTTAAAAATCATCTTTATCTGCAAAATACATCAAAGGCAGAAAATGCATTATTGGTACGGTGCTATTATTTACCTATATCGGTATAGTTATGTATCATTTTGTAATTAGTTACATTGACAAAAAACATAAACATAATTTGTATAGAACTTCATATTAGCACTGTATTTTTGTCTTTTTTCCTTTTTCTTTTTTTCTGTCTTTGTGTTTTTTAATGCACAATACAGTACTACAGAATTATGACTTAAAGATGGCCCTTTGGGGAGAATTGCACTTTCGAAACCTTTGTACTATGCACTGCCCTATTGATTCTACACCTGATGTTATTACTTGAACCCATCTTTAAATAAAAACAAAAACACAAGAAATTCTGCTATGAAATCCACATTTGTGTAAACAATACTTTGGAAGTGATAGGCTTGCCTTGAGAAAAATGCAGATATATTTTCTCTCTTTGCCCCATTTTGGTGGCAGGCCTTGTCGACACATCTATAAAATATATTAGCCCTGATGCTCCAAAAAAATTCTAAAAAGTTCTGATGACTCCACCTTTTACATATGTTTTGTGGCTTTGCCATTCCAGCTTGGAGTGTCTTTACAAGAATAATTCAAAATGTGTTTTTTGCTCTTGTTTTGGATGCATAGACTGGAAAAAAAGTTATAAAATAAAATGGCTTGTTAAAAATACAATTACCTCTACTTAGTAGTACGCGTAAATGTTTTACAAGATGAGAGGCGTGCTTTTTATTTTCTTACTTCGTTACATCGGTGGCGAAAGAAAAGTCTGTCTGAAAATCAGTCCTTTGCTGACACAAGATCCATTTGTTACAGATGAATTCTAATAAAAATATCAGTGTTATGCAGTTCTGGTTATCTTTTCTGAATCTTTTCTACCACATTGGGGGCAGTGCTGGGTGCCACACATAAATGATGAGAGATATTAAAATTGACATGAAGGCAGTGAGAGAGGTAGGGTGTCAGGGCAAACATTAAAGGATAACTGTCATATATATATATATATTTATTTTTTTGCTAAAGTGTAGGGCAAGTGATAGGTAACAATTTTGCAATAGACTTTATTTAGCCAAAACATTTATTTTTGGTAGAATGGGGGCTGAAATGGCCCTTAGCATCACTCTTCAAAAGAGCGTTGCTAAGGGCCATCCGTCCATTAGAAAAGATGGACTGTGCAGACGCTGTGCTTCTGACCCGTGCTTCCCTGGAGACAGAAGGCTGGGCACAGGAGTCTTAGGAGTTAAAATTACATTTATATTCCCCCTTTCTATGCAATCTAATGCTCCGAAACATTCACTGACCTGCGATCCCTGTGATAATAATTCATGTAGCAGCCGCCAGAAGTAAAAGCACTGTGCGCAGTGAGCCGGCTGCTACATGAATTGCCCTCTATTATGACGGATCAAAACTTCTAAAGGTTTCCATTTTAAATTCCATCTTACGAATTCGGTTATTTTCTGTTATAACTGATAACGGTATTCATAACGCTGATGTGAACCCACCAGCCAGAATCCTACTCCACACTGATGAGGGGCAACACCCCAAAACTGCTGGTTGTGAATGTATTTTCCCTGTCACATCCTTAAGGCTTGTAACCGAGCTGGATCTTGACATAGAGGTGACTTAATTTGGTGGATCTGGTGATCTCTATAATGGGGACACCCATTTGCTTGGTTTTCCTTCCCTGGAGGGATTTCTGACTTTAACTGTGTTGAAGACCCATAACTGGGGCTCCACAGTTATTGTGTATATTACTATTTCCCAGGGAGCTTTGAATTTTGATTGCTGTGTTGAGACTCTTAAATGATGCTCTGCACTGTATATTTTTTTTGAGCTGGTTTCATTGATAGCTGGGAATGTAGCTTCTCAATCAGTCTGGCACTTTTTTACCTTTTCTTTGATTTTTGATTATATGCGATACCAGTGGTACGTGCCCGCTGGCATCTTCCCTTTTCCAGTGGGCATGGCCACCAGAGCACTTACCTGCCACTCCATGCTGTGCATTCCTCCAAACCATCTCTGTCTTCTTCCTGCTCCTTGCTCCATTATAGCGCGCACACTTTCCCTGGCTCTTAAAAGGCCAGTGTGCACGTGGACTAATCTATCCCCATCTAATTGTGGCATTTGCTGGGGTATATAGGGTGCTTTACCCTGTTGAAAGGTGCCTTAACTATAGGTTCCTAGCTTGTCTAGTCCTGCAAAAGTGCAGTATAGTATTGTTCTGACCTCCATGTGCCCACCTCTGCCTGTTTACCGAATTGACCCTGTAATGCCCGTCATGACTTCCTGCGCCTTTTGACCTGACCCATAGGATATTTAGTGGGTTGAACTTACATTGCCTTCCCTGACCTCAGCTTGTCCACTGACCATACTCTTGTCTGTCCCCTTGGTGTTACACATTGGCATGTAATGACCTGTCTGGGTCAGCTGAAACTGAAGAGACTACTTCAAGAGGTAGTGACCTTGTATTAAAAATGCTTTGTATTAAAATACTCCTTTTACTTCCTATTACTATATACAGTATGTATACTCTTACCAGACAGGAGCTTAAGCAGATCAGAATGAGTATAAAATGAAATTTTTGTATTTTAACCCCTTTCCGCATGTGGACATAACTGTTCCTGTTAGTGTTTGCAGATGGGCGTACCGTTATGTTGGAACTCTTACCGGAGGCCGTGACACAATACAGTGTCACAGATCAGGAGTCTCCATTCTCCCTGATAGAGGAGACTAAGGAGCACCAGTTATGGGTCTTCAACACAGTGAAAGAGATAAATCCCTCCAAGGAAGGAAAACCAAGCAAAGGGGTGTCCCCATTATAGAGATCACCAGATCAACCATAAGGGACTAATCAGAGTGGTCCTTAGTCAACGATTGCTCTGGTTGGTTAGTCTGTATAGACTAACCAATAAGAGCATACCTAGCCTGAAAATGCTGTTTGCAGGCTCTGATCTCCACAGTTCCTGTCCATGGAGATCAGAGCCTGCAATAAGGTATGGCTCTGTGCCATCTGTGCCCCCATGCCTCAACTGAGCTCCCTCATTCTTCCGTGCCACCTCGCCATTACAGATTTTTGATGGTAGCAGCTCAGTTCCTGAGTGGGACTTTTTTTTTTTTTTTTAAAGTAATAAAAAATAATTTGTAAATTTCAATAAATAAAGAGCTTTTCCCATATCTGCTCATTTCTAATCATTAGAAAATGAAAAAAGAAAATAAAGTACACATAATTGGTATGACCGCATATGTAATGACCTGATCTATAAAAGGGTCATGTTACTTATCCCATTAAAAAATAAAAAACAATGACAGAATTGCTGCTTTTGTCATCTTACCTTTTTTTATAAAAAGCAATCAAAAGTCATATCTATTCCAAAGTGGTACCAATAAAAACGACAGCATGCCCACACAAAACAAGCCCTCAGACAGCTATGTTGGCTGAAAAAAAAAAAATGTTATGAATGTTAGTATATGGCGATGCAAAATATAACTTATTTTTAATTAAAAAAAAGTGATTGTATGCTGCAAAGGTAGTAAAACATGAAAAAAAATATATACTTTTGCTATTCTCATAACCGTCTCGAACTATAGAACAAAGTTATCATATATACCGCATGGAGAACTCCATAAAAAATAAATATAAAAAACACTGACAGAATTGCAATTTTTGCCTACCTCACCTGCTAAAAAATGGTATAAAAAGCGATCAAAAAGTCATAGGTGCCCCAAAATTGGACCAATAATAACAAGCCCTAACACAGTTACATTGGTGAAAAATTTTAAATGTTCTGATTGTTAGTTTATGGTGATGCAAAATATAACTTATTTTTAATTTAAAAAAGTGGTTTTATGCTGAAAAAGTCGTAAAATATAAAAAACTATATAAATTTAGTATCGCCATAAACATATTGACTCAGAAATAAAAAATTGCATATAATGCATTTCAAGTATAGCAAAAATATTACTGTTGATACACCACCCTAAATGTCTATTCATTACAGTTTTGTCCTGTATGTTGCTTCTATAAGGCACCATAAAAGGAAGTGTAGAATCAATGCTTGCTTCTAAGGGAGAATATATTTGGTATTTTTTTTTTAATTAAACGCCCAAACATTTTTTTTCTTTCGCATTCTGTATGAATTCAACAGAAATGTCCTGTATGCTCCTCTATATGAATTAAGAAGCACAGTAGGGCCCATACACTTTTATAGAGTGTTTTATCTCCATACCAGGTCAAGCAAGCTGTTAACTTCCTTTTATTTAGCATAGCACAAGTAAAATTCCCACAGTTTGACACTTTTTTTTCCAGCTACATTACATTTAATAGCTAACATATACAGTATTTTATACTAGTAGTATATACTGTCCATCTCTACCAGAGGTCGGGGGACATACAATTCCCCACACAATACAACCACTGAAAACAATATACTGTAGTATGAGATAATGTCCAATATATGCAAATAGAGAAAAAACGTGGATAACAAAAATGGGAAACATGGATAACAAAAACCTATTGTGCTGTTAAGGTGCGTAGAGCAATACCCTCCTATCGTTCTTTCTATAATAACCTGTCTATATTACCGCTAACTACCCCTACTCTTCCTGTAAGCATATGCATATTAGGGATATGCCAATAGCACTGACACAAATGTTCCCCCATTCGCAGCTATAAAACACACTAAAAGAACTTATGGACATGACTGCGGTTGTTTTGCAGTCCGCAAATTGTGAATCTGCAAAACACGGATACCGGCCGTATGAGTTATTTATTTTGTGTAACGGAACTGCCAGCCCATAATAGAACAGTTCAGTCCTTGTCCGTAATGCGGACAATAATTTTTTATTTTTTTTTGTGGAACGGACATGTGGACATATAGACATGGAACGCAAACTGAATCATTTAAATTTTTTGTGACACAGTGAATGATTCCACATACGGGCAAAAAAAACGGAACGGACAGGGACAAAAAATAAGTTTGTGTGCATGAGTCCAAACACTGATGGTGATGGTAAAATGTGTATACTAACCTCTAGTGCTCTGCTGCTGATGTTGGCAACACATGTGGGGTTGGTGTCTGTTTAGTCCAACTATAGGTGCACAGTATTTCCAGTAACAGTAATGGTTGATTATATGCGTTTCAAACAAGTAGATCTTCGAGTCTATTTCTCCAAAACGGATTGGAATGTCATACCATATGAACACCAGAGCGAAGAGAGGTGATGTCATCCAGCTCAGCTGGTTTACCTGCGCTAGTTTTTGTATGTTGAGTGGAGTGTCGCTGGCCGGGGCGCTTCCACTGAACTGTTACACCATTTTATTTTGTGGATTTCTTTCTTCTTAATTATGTTTGACTGATTTATTTTTTAGTCCTTTGGTTATTATAGACATAAAGTGCATTTTAAATTTTTTTTTAACTTTTTTTAATAAAAAAATTAAAATTCCCTTCAGAACAAAAGGAAAATATACTCTAGGCAGTGGAATGACATCGTTCATCCCGTTGTACTACTCTAATCAAAAATCTCCAAGACGTTTTAACACTACTACTATGTTAATGGACCCATGTCAATGATGCACTTTATATTGTGGAAAACTTATTACATTATGGATATTAAGTGGCTGTTTACTAAAAGTTATGCTATACGTTTGAACTTGAAGAGCAGGCTTGTAACCTGAATTATGGTAAATATACTCCACTGTACCCACTGATGTTTAATATTTAATAGTATTTCTACCTGAACAAACTCATCTAACTAGTCTCTGTTTGAGCTGCATCATGATTTCTGTCTCGGGAAAGCTACAACACATTGCCGGATCCATTGCAAAACAGACACCAATGGTCACTATGGGACCATTGAGTTTGTTGGGCTCCATTGTTTTGCCCATAAAAACTATGCTACATTGCCAGTGCCATTCTTCTAGTCAAAAACAATGGAATATACAACTAAGGTTCCTGTCAGAGTCTGTGATTGATCTGTGAACATAACCAAACAGTTCAAGACTTTATGTTTAAAGAAAATCCCATCACTGATTTAGGCTTCATCCACACATACGCAATTCCGTTCCACATTTTGCGGAACGGAATTGCGGACCTATTCATTTCTCTGGGGCCGCACATTGTCGGTTTCCGTGTTTTGCGGATCCGCAAACACACACGGATGTGTGAATGGACCCGTACTTTAATTGATTTTATGGCATTAAACCTTTTCCGGTATTGAGTTCGGTCCTAGGGGCTCAATACCGGAAAAAAACTGATCAGTTTTATCCTAATGTATTCTGAATGGAGATCAATCCGTTCAGTATACATCAGGATTTCTTCAGTTCAGTCACTGTATGGTTTTTGGACGGAAAAAAAGCATGCTGTGGTATTTTCTCCATCCAAAATTCTAGAACACTTGCTTGAATGATTGAAATGCATTAATGCCGGATCAAGCCCCAAGTGTTCCGGAAAAACGGATACGGTTTTGCGATCTGCGCATGCGCAGACCGTTAAAAATGTGGAAAAGATAAATACCGGATCCATTTTTCATTTGTCATCCGCGGAGACGGATCCGGTATTGCAATGCATTTGTGAGACTGATCCGTCTACAAATGGTGTCTGTTTGCATACAGATTCTGCTGGATTCCAACAATGCAAGTGTGAAAGTACCCTAATCCACACGTTGCAGATTGTAGGTGGTATAGTATGGTCCCATAGAAATCTATACCAGCCATAGTATGGATTATACAACACGAAGCATAGACTTGATCTAGAGGTGTTTCAAACAAAAATATGTCATTCTAAGCAAAACCTGACAGAAAGGACATTTCTTCTGTGGCAACATTATCTTTCTACCTGCGTAGACAGGTGAAACCCTTCTTGGATATGCCAGTCTATATTCTGATTGCTAAGAAAATACAAGTTATACTTGAAAACTTTGCAAGATATCATAGAATAATTCAATTTCCTGGGTATGCCTCTCAGTTCCTGACTGGATTTTCCCACTCCCTCCAATATCCGAGAGAGGAGATTCCTGTCTCTGGACTCCAAACAGGGACCAAGACCACATCTACAACTAGAGATGAGCGAATTTTTCAAAAATCTGATTCGCCAGTTTGCCGAATATTTTAAAAAAAATTCAGTTTGATCTGAATTTTGGTAAAAAAAAACGGCTATTTCCTGGCTGTAGAGAGCCTTTAGGGTGTCAGCAGTAAGTTTGTGTTGACGTCACTGATTATTTTTGCCCTTCCTCTGATCCGTTAGAACAATAACCCACAAAAAACGGATCCTGTCTGTGAAGCATCCGCGTTCTCTCGGTCAGCATTTGTTCAGTAATCCATCAGTATTGCTAATTCCCCAAAAAACAGGAGTGGATCCAAAACAGAGATGACATGTGAACGGAATATTTGTGTTCTGTATTTTGTACCGACTCCTGCTTTTGGCTACCAAATCATAAGCCAATTCTGATGGGACCATGCAGGCCTTACAGCTGCTACACAGAGAGGATCCATTGTGTGTCTCATTTTTCCTTCCTTCTGACAGATCATAAGAAGGGTTAAATAAATGATGATGTCAGCCAAGCCAAAAATGCTAAATAGTGGCCCAGTCATGAAGTGGGGAGAGTGGGAACAGCATGAGAAGTCCACAGAGTGGCCCTATGACATAGTGGTGAGGTGGAAGCAGCATCAGGAGGCCACAGAGTGGCACAATGACAGAGTGTGGAGGTGACGGCAGCATCAGAAGACCACAGAGTGGCAAGGTGACATAGTGTGGAGGTGACAGCAGCATCAGGAGGCCACAGAGTGGCAAGGTGACATAATGTGGAGGTGGGTGGCAATACCAGTACCCGCTGAAGATGGAGGGTAAAAGAATGAGCACTTGGCATCAGATGTGTGGCATCAGGCAGGTGGAAGCATTAGAATAGTAGCTGAGGCAGGTAGCCAGAAGAAACCAGTCTCTTTTGTCAAAGTGTTGGTATGGCACCATGGATGATCTAGTCTGATGCATCAGGAATTGATGGGTGGAAATCCTTATTGATCCACTCCTGATTCATCTTGAAAAAGGTCAGTCTCTCCACATTTTGGGTGGACAGGCGAGTTCTTCTTGGGGTAACTATGGCTATGCCGCACTAAACACCCACTCTGATGCCACACTACTGGCCGGGCAGGAAATCTTTTCCAGGGCAAACTCGGCCAGTTGCCACCACAAATCCAGTTTGGCTGCCCAGTAGTCCAGCAGATCTTCAATGTGTGGTGGTAGGGTGCTGTCCAAGTATGCCACCACCTGCTAGATCAGGTTCTGCTCTACGTCTAGCTGCTGGTGAGTAGTTTCTTCACTATGCGGGTGAAGAAAGCTGCTCATCAGCGACTCTAGACTCAGGCTGCTGCTGATGGAGCTGGTACTGCTCCTGCCACCCCAACCCCTCTCTATCGGCCATGGCAGTGGAACGTGAGCTCAGAGGGTCCCACCAGTTAGACCTGCGAGAGGATGGACGATGGCGTAGATGGGCAGCGGCCAACTGACTACAAGGCCCCCATTTTGGACAGGTAGTGAGAGTCCAACAAGTTGGAGAGCCAGAAGTCATCCCTCTGCCGAATGGTGACAATTTGGCTGTCAATACCCAAGCAAGTGAGCATGCAGCGGGCCATTTGCGCAAGAGACTCAGAGGGACTCCCTGCCTTCATCTCCACTGCATACTGCCACGGTGTGTCTGGGTCCTCTGCCTCGTCTTCCTCATTGCCCTGTAGCTCATCTGGCTGCTCCTGTTCCTCCTCATGTCACCTGTGTAGAAAAACCACCAATTTCGCTACACATTGCTTGTGCTCCAATGTCTTCCTCCTCCTCCTCCAGTTCAGCCCCCACAGGGCTCATGTGGCCGTGAGATCTATGCACCATGTTTCGAGTCCCCTGACCAGCCAGATTTACCAGCATCTGTTCCAGGACATGAAGCAGTGGAATGACATCGTTCATCCCGTAGTCCTGGCGACTGACAAATAACGTGGCCTCCTCAAAGGGCCTGAGCAAACTGGCTGACATCAAAGTTACACAGGGGAGTACTCCTGTCCGCTTGGATCATCAAGAAATCTTTTATGGCCTTTCTCTGTTTGTACAGTCGATCCACTGGGTGGAAACGTCACATATCAGCCTATGTTGGGGAATGCCGAACTGCCACTGCAGCTCAAGGAGGGTGTGCTTTGTGGTGTACGAGTGGTTGAAGTGCATGCAAAGTTTCCTGGCCATTTTTGGGATGTCTTGCAGATGGGTGGAAGACTTCAGGAACCGCTTGACAACCAGATTGAACACGTGTGCCATGCAGGGTGCATGGCTCTTCCCTCCTTGATGCAGCACGGACACAATGTTTTTCCTGTTGTCGGTCACCATGGTTCCGATTTTCAGTTGTCGCAGAGAAAGTCAGGATTCAATTTGTTGCTGAAGGACATGGAGCAGTTCCTCCCCTGTGTGACTGCGTTCGCCCAGGCAAATGAGGTGCAGAACAGCGTGACACCGCCGCGCCCTGCACATGTGGTATGCTGGAGGAGCACTGTGTATTGTCCCTGCAGTGGAGGCTGAGGATACGGTGGAGGATGAGGAGGCAGAGGTGGACATTGTCGCTGAACCAACAGTGTGGCAACGTAGAGGTGGAAGCAGCGTCACCTGGCCAAGTTGCTGGTATGGCTGTGCAGGAACCACATTGACCCAGTGGGCCGTAAAGGACATGTATTGTCCCTGACCCTAGTTACAGCTCCACACATCGGCGCTGCCTTGCACTTTGGCAGACACCAACAGGCTCAAGGACTTGCCCACCTTCTGTTCTACATGTGTTTGCAGGGCTGGTACTGCCTTTTTGGCAAAGAAATGACTGCTTGGGACTTTCCACCTCGGCTCGGCACAAGCCATCAGTTCTATGAAAGGTACAGAGTCCACCACTTGGAAAGGAAGGGACTGCAGCACCAGCAACTTGGACTGGAGCATGTTCAGCTTCTGCTCCGTTGGATGAGTGCATGAATACTGTTGTCTCTTGGCAATCGCTTTGGTGATCGATTGCTAAAAGAATGACTGATGAGGATTAGGAGGAGCAGGAGGATCACGACCAGAAGATGATAGGAAGAACAGACAGCTTTCTTTGGCTGAGGTGGTGGAGCCTTGACTGCCTGAAACTGGGTGCGTGCCATTGGATGATGCAGCGGTTGCTGCAGCAGGCTGGACCACCACATCGGTCCAAGGCCATTTTATGGCGATGCTGCATATGTTGACGCAGGGCCATGGTGCTCCTCCACAATTTGGCTTGCCAGTAGCTGCTGACTGCCCCCTCTAGTAGCTCTTCCTCGCTGGAAAGTGGAGCGGGGCCTACAGCATATAATATTTCCCACGGTGAGGGAACTGAAAATGAGAGAGGAAGGTTCAGGACAGGTGGGGGCACAGGGCCTGCTCCCGGGCCATGCCAACTAAGCGTTGTGTCGGAGGAACCGACCAACTCTTGGCTGGTGGTGTCTGATGTCACTTGGGACGAAGTGGATAACCAAGTCAATTATTCAAGAACCGCTAGGTTGCTGGTCAAGACACGACCGCTAGATGACACCGGGAGCTCAGGCATCTCGCTGCGACCCCTGCTGCCACATCCCCTTACTCTGCTGTGACCTCTGCCTACGCCAGAAACATTTAGGCCTCTGCCACTGCCCTTTGCAGGGCCTGGCACTTCTCTGTCTGACATACTGTTAGATCAAATAACCAAATGTTAGATCAAATATTTTTTATTTCGTCACTAAAAGACGGCAAACAGGGCTTTAGTGTATATCACTGCACCACTGAACGGCAATTAGGCCCTAATTTATTTCTACTTTTACACAACACAAAAGTCTTTTCAACAGATAAGTGCAATGCTAAAAGGCGAATATATTTTATATTCGCAACTAATACACGGCAAACAGGGCTTTAGAATATATCACTGCACCGCTGAACGGCAATTAGGCCCTAATTATTTTCTACTTTTACACAACACAAAAGGTTTTTCAACAGATAAGTGCAACACAGAACGGCGAATATATTTTTATTTCGCCACTAATACACGGCAAACGGGGCTTTAGAATATATCACTGCACCACTGAACGGAAATTAGGCCTTAATTTTTTTCTACTTTTGCACAACACAAAAGGCTTTTCGACAGATAAGTGCAACGCTAAAAGGCAAATGTATTTTAAATTCGCCACTAATACCCGGCAAACAGGGCTTTAGAATATATCACTGCACCGCTGAACGGCAATTAGGCCCTAATTTTTTTTGTACTTTTACACAACACAAAAGGCTTTTCAATAGGGTTGAGCGAATCCGAACTGCACCCGGACCCGACTTTTCCACGTGTTCGGGTGATTTAATTATTTTCCATTATAACGTGGTTATAACGGAAAATAATAGCATTCTTATGACAGAATGCTAAATAAAATGGACATTTAGGGGTTAAAAAAAACTCACCTCATCCACTTGATCGCTCAGTTTTGTTTGCGCGCGTCTTCTTTCTTCTGGACCTGCAAATGTCACCGCAGGTCCTGCTGAATGAAGAAAGAAGACGTGTGCAATCAAGGCTGCACGATCAAGTGGATAAGGTGAGTTTTTTTTATTATTTTAAACCCCTCAATGTCCATTTTATTTAGCTTTCTGTCTTAAGAATGGTATTGTTTTCAGTTTTAACCATGTTATAACGGAAAATAATAAAGTAAAGTTCGGGTCCTTGAACTTTGACCTGAATTTCGGCCGAACCCGAACTTCACCAGGTTTGCTCATCCCTACTTTTCAACAGATAAGTGCAACGCAGAACGGCAAATATTTTTTTATTCACCACTAATACACAGCAAACAAGGCTTTAGAATATATCACTGCACCGCACACGGGCAAATATATTTTTATTTTGCTACTAATACACAGCAAAAAGGGCTTCACAACATATAACTGCACCGCAGAAGGGAAAATATGACGTACTCTAGAAATATTTCCTTGTAATAAATCCTGTTAATGGCTGTATCAAACAGCACTTGCACCGCAATAACAAAAACGGTTTGCTGGTATTACAGAGCTGTATAATGGAAATTTGGATCCCCAGTCAGTGCACCAAGGTGTAATTGGATTGTTCCTATTACCCACTCTGTAACCTTTCTTACGGAACCCTGTTCTACACAAATGCTGTGGAACGATTCTTCCCTATCCTTTCCCTACACTTATAAATAGTTTTTTCACCACAATCAAGTTTTTCCTATCACTGTCCCTAGTGCCTGCAGACGTCTCTCCCTGCACTAAGTACACTGGTAAATGGCAGAATCTAATATGGCTGCCGCTATTTATAGGGCTGTGACATCACAGGGCTGGCTGGCTGCTGATCGACTGCATGCATGGCATTATGGGTGATCCCGCATTCCCAGAGTTCCTTTATCCATGTCCTCACACGTGCAGCATCCATTTTAGGAAAAAATGTGATTCATTATCACGAAGCGCGAGGAAATTCAAAATTGGTGTGAATCGAATTTTTCCTGAAATTCGGATCTAATTCCACTTTGTCAGCTTTGATTTGCTCATCTCTTACTAAACCCTCCACTACTGATAAAGATAAGATGAATGCTCATCTTGAAATCAGTTCTTAGATGCCTTTAATGGATCCTAAACCGTGCTTTCTTTCTTAGTTTATTGCTCCTTGTAAAACTGATTTATGAGAGTGAGTCAAAAATTATCCACACTCTGGCTGTAGAATTTATTTTAATTAACTTTAAGAAAAAATAAATACGTTATAATTTGACATAATCTTCCTGCTTTCAAATACACTTTGTCCATCTGCCAACAAGCTTTTGTATTCCCTCTCCAAAAAATGTTTTAGGCTGAGCTTCGAGCCACGAATGCATCGCCGTCTTCACCTCTACATTAGACGAGCCATGGCAGGTTTGAAGATGATAGTCATAAACATAATCCACTGTCTTTGCGAAAAAACACTTTCTCCATACTGTGCACAAGTCTTCAATAAATTTTGGCACCAGACACACCCTCAGACCACCCTCAGACCACCAAAAAATGAATCACTGTATACTGCTTTTCTTTCATGCAAATTACAAGTGGGTCAGCCATTGTCCATATTCACAAATGAGTGGAAATAATGCTTTCAAACCTGCACAGTAGTGACTAGGAAGACTTCTACAGCCAGATAGTTTTTGAGTCACCCTTTTATTTTGACTCTTCACAATAAATTAGGTACCCAATACAAAAAGGAACCTGCAGGAACTTTCCGCTTTTGTCTCCAATATTTATTTACAGGAACAGACAAATGATGCTTGAACTCATCACAGGGTTCTTAACTTGCACAATTGTGTGACACTCTCAGCTCCTTGCTACTCTTCTATGCTGATGTTCTTTGTTTTTGTTTGGAACAGCCCAAACTTATGTCCCCCACATATCTGATTCACAAGTCACTAAATTACACCCCCCCCATCAAATATCTGAGGCTTTCTACTTATATTACCACTCCATATATAACCTTATCCCGCACAGATCCCCAACAGATAACCTTACTAGACTACTCATTATCTGCACATACCTTCAATAATCTAGCCTTGAAAACTCTTGAGCAACCTATCTTAGAAATATAAATATCTACTGACTGGCCCAGGTGGCCACCTATTTTATAACCAATTCTATGACCGTCATGAACAGCATTTCCTCCAACCATTTAATTATGTATTTAAGGGTAACTAAATTCCTCTTCGAGCTCACATAATGGCAAACATACCTCTCTGTACCCAAACTATAGATCAATATCCTGGCTTAATGTTGATATAAAGTGGTTTAAAATATTGGCTACCAGACTTACCCTCCTGTTACAACATCTAATTGTAAGGCCTACATGTGAAGCTCACAATAATACTACTAGACCTATCTATATGATTTGGTCTCCAGCAACTCTCTCCCCCTGTTCAGCCTATTGTTTGGGCTTTTTTGAGGGAGACCCTAGCCTATATACAAATTGACTCAAATATGCACTCATGGATCATTATTCTCAATTGAACTCCTGCAGCTATGGTAAAAGTCATTAATTTGCCCCATGTCCGTTGGTACCGCCAGGAATGTACCCTATTCACTCTCATTTTTAGCCTTTGTCTGGAACCCCTACCATTTTTGAAATATCCCAGATATCAGCTGCATAATAGTGGGTCTCACATGCCATAAGATAGCAGCATTTTCAGGGGAACTGCTTTTTTTCCCTGTCTCAACCCTGGATATCAATTCCCAGCTAACTCGCAGAATTATACTTTTGTTATACCATTTTTGATATCAAGATTAATTATCATAAAATGGAGGTTTTGGACATCATTCTCACAAGATCATTGGCCTCTGAATTAGCTAATGCCTTCCCTTTTGGGCTTCATTGGCAATAATATACTTAGAGATTCAATGGTCTAATAACACTGAATATACTTAAGCTGTTTCAGTCTATCTCAAAACAAGGTCCATGAATTTTGTTTCTCATCTCTATTCTCTCCCCTCCTGAACTTATCGGGCCAGGAAACCTGCATGTATCGCATATACTACATGGAGGCATGGTACTACTGGACTTTTTCCACTACTATAGAGTGTCTTATATGGCCAGAATGGTTAACTGGGACCAGCTCCCTGATTTAAAAAGTGATTTCTCTATTTTCTTACTTACAACCCCTGTCTCCTAGAGCAAGCTCACCCTCTTTGTTGTTTACACCCCACTATTGATCCCATTCTCGGAGTGGCTGCTTCATTATTCCACCACTCTGATATCTCCCCCTTGCCATCTCTTTTATATCTCATTTTGAACCATATATCTTTCCCTCCTGGTATGCAGGGTTACTTTCAGAATATGTGTGAAGCCTAAATGAAGAATTTAACCCTTGCTTCTTGCATGGTTAGTGAGTACAGCAACTATTCCACTTTCTGGCTAATTGGCAGTTCCTTGCCTCCTATGTTACACACTCTCATCTGCATACAGTCTCATAATTTCTCCTCCTAATATATCTCCACCAAATTATCTTATTGATTGGGAATGGGACATTCATATATCGTTCAGACTCGATCAAAGAACTCACATCTTTATTCTCTCACATAAATACGGCTCTCATTCCCCCAGTCACCTCAACTTGCTGGAAAGTGGGACAGACACAGCACTCCAGTACACATTTTTGCTAGTTTTTAAAAAGAGATCTGGTGTAAAATATCTAAATTCACTGATCTCACTGATTTCCACCTCCCATCACCACTCCGCCTGTTTTTGCTGTATCTGTGTGACCAGGGTTTCCAACTGTCCAGAAATTTCTGGGCAGTCCTTAAAAACAGGCAACTTTTTTCCTGCGTCCTTGAAAAAAAATAGATGTGTCCGTGATTTTTTTTGAGGCTGGTCGTACTTGACTAGATTATTTTGGTGGTAATTATCCTAATTTTACAGCTCACAGTAAATGCTGGTAATGATGTCTTATCAGTACATTGAGCTATAGACATGTATTACTTATAATCTTTGTACTTTATTATGGTTTTCCAATTTGTCCGTAAAAAATCTTGGCTGTCAGCTAATAAATAAGCCTTTTTAAGCTTTAATGCCATACTAAATTTGACTTGGTAATAAAATGGTTAAACACTCAGAAATCCTCTGATCCTGACCATTAGTGCACGAAATAGGCTGATAGCCATGCACCAACCCTAAGGCCGCAGACACCCATGCAGCACTAAATATACAGTGCTATAAAAACATAGGAGCCCATTTATTAAGACCGGCGATTTAGACGCCTGTTTTTATTGTGCCTACACTGCTGGGGGGAAGCGCCAACGTTATGTGGAGGCGCAGGCTTCCTCTAGCAGGATGTGTGACAATCTCAAGTCTATGTCAGTTCCCTTGCTGGCATAGATTTAAGTCATTTTGTACTCCAAAAACTAGCGTACAAAATGATGAATAAGAGGGGCCTGCCGGTCCGCCCATGCCATGCCCCGTTTTTTTAAAGACCTGCCAGGAAAGTTGCGCAAGCCAGGAAAAGTAGCAGATTTTGTCACAAAATGGCGACAAAATCTGCGACCGATATATGCCACAAAAGTGTCATATATCTGTTAATAAATGAGCCCCATAGTTCCTTAAAGAACACTGTAAAAAAAAGTATTTTAGCAGCCATTAATGGGTTTAATAACATTACCTACACTAACTACTGTATTACTGCATTAATAACTGAAATCTGCATTGCCCTTTAAGGCTTGCATTCTGTGGATTATAAATCCCAGTCTGTAACCCCATATCTGGCAAGAGTCCTGATTTTGCCCGGACAATCCCATGAACCAGGACATGAAAGGGTGTGACTTATGCAGGCCCCAAACGGTACAAGGCGTACAAAAGGCTAAAATATGCTAGTTTTTACTTTTTAAGTGTTGATACTTATAAAAACCTCTAGGGGGTCATTTACTATCCAGAAATATGCGTCTATTAGCCGTATTTCTGTTACAGATTGTGGCACAAAAGTTATTTGTGCAACAATCTACGACTTTTCCCCACTCGCGACAGGTCTAAAAAAGTAGGCAGGGAAGGGGACAGGACGGCAGGCCCATCTCATTCATCATATTCTACGCCTGTCTTAGAGGTAGAAAATGGTCTAAGCTGTCTTATATTTAGAACTGGTGCTGGATGCGCCGAAGTTATGGAGAGGCCGACACCCCTTCATTACTTTGTTGGATATTTTGCCTGCTATAGGGGTTATTATGACCGGTATCTAAAATGCTAGTCTTAATAAAAATAATCCCATTTGGCAGGGCCGGCGTCATAACTCGGAAAACCCAAGTGCCGGGGCCCAATGCTCCTGGGGGGGCCCACTGAGCTGCTATGAGCACTTCCATCAATACAGATGGAAGCTCTCATTGCTGTCATTTCACTTACGCAGTACCCCTTTGGTGGGCCCTCTGAGTCACATGAAGCCGGCTGCTGCAGAGACTCAGACACGCCTCTTCTACACAGGACATGCTGCCTGAGGTGAGAGACCGGCAGGGCTGGAGCAGAAGTGTGAACACAGGTTGTCAGTGAGTCTGCACTGTCAAGGGCTGGAGCAGAAGTGTGAACACAGGTTGTCAGTGAGTCTGCACTGTGAAGGGCTGGAGCAGAAATGTGAACACAGGTTGTCAATGAGTCTGCACTGTGAAAGGCTGGAGCAGAAGTGTGAACACAGGTTGTCAGTGAGTCTGCACTGTGAAGGGCTGGAGCAGAAGTGTGATCACAGGTTGTCAGTGAGTCTGCACTGTGAAGGGCTGAAGCAGAAGTGTGAACACAGGTTGTCAGTGAGTCTGCACTGTGAAGGGCTGGAGCAGAAGTGTGATCACAGGTTGTCAGTGAGTCTGCACTGTGAAGGGCTGGAGCAGAAGTGTGATCACAGGTTGTCAGTGAGTCTGCACTGTGAAGGGCTGGAGCAGAAGTGCCAACACAGGTTGTCAGTGAGTCTGCACTGTGAAGGGCTGGAGCAGAAGTGTGATCACAGGTTGTCAGTGAGTCTGCACTGTGAAGGGCTGGAGCATAAGTGTGATCACAGGTTGTCAGTGAGTCTGCACTGTGACTGTCTCTTCTCTGTGGGACAGGGGGGGGGGGGGACTCTTCGATCTTCTGCTGTATGCTGCTTCATTCTATTTAGTTGTTTTACTGTTTCATTAAGCAGTTTGCCTCCATGTCACCTGTCCCCCCCCCCCCATATCCTGTCCTATCTCATCCTCATGGAGCCCCTGCTGTCTCCTTTCCTCCCTCATGTATCCAGAGCTCCTGTTCCACCCTCTTATCTCCTATTGCTGCCCTGCACAGACCTCCTGCCACTACTTGTTGTATAAATCCCCCTCAGAGCCCCTTCCATCTATTTGCTGTGTCCACCCCTCCTGTCCATCCAGGGCCCCTGTCTCACTCCTCTGCCTCTCATTATGGTGGCATCTGAACCGCATTCACCATAAGGACCTTCTAACGTCACAGGGTCATGTGACCCCCACCCTGTACTGTGCCCCCCACCCAATACTGTGCCCCTCACCCCATACTGTGCCCCTATATACCCTGCATTGTGCCCTCTTACCACACCCTGTACAGTGCCCCTAGTCATTCCCTGTACTGTGCCCTCTTATACTCTTTTATCCGGTCACTGTATGGTGGTTTTATCATTGTATGGCGGTGGTATCAAATAACTGTATGGCCATAACTTTATCCCTTTCCCTGCCCATGCCAATTTTTTGTAGACCTGGCATGAGCGTGAAAAGATACAGATTGCGGTACTAAGGACCTTTGTGCCACAATCTGTTTCAGAAATACGCCTAATAAAGACGTATTTCTATATTGCAGACTCATTCTAAATGACCCCCTAATTGTATTATCATTCAGGGGTAGGGCTAATACCTTTATATTATATAGATTCGAGTGTATTATACTGTGCCCTGTATTTCCCAGTAGAAAATTATCCTTGGGAAACACAGTCCTCATCCCTGATCACCAGGACCAGGTAGCGCTCTGTCAGTACATGGCGGCCTCCCCTCTATGCCACGCTGCTCCGCTGTGTACTGGTGCTTATTCTGACACTAGGGCTGGGTTCACATCCCATTTGTGCCATCCATTTAATGTATACCAAAAATGTATACATTAACAGATGCCTCAGACTGATGCCGTACAGTGGCGTCCGTTCACCATACAGTTCCATTGTAAAAAAACATATACGTTAACGTATGCATTTTTTACTGGACTCTGCAGGATACAAAAACGTGGAGTGATGCACATTTGTATACATCAAACCGATAGGAAAAACGTGATGTGAACCCACTGGGGGGGGGGGGGGGGGGCGTACAAAAATTGCTGTGGGGCCTAGTCAGTTCTAGCTACATCACTGCACATCTCCTTCTCTTCTCCAGGCCCGGCCAGCAGTGACGTCATGACGTGTGTCACTGCTGCAGCGGGCCTGAGGAGAGAAGGAGCGCAGGGAGCTGCGGTTAGTGAATAACAGGACCGCTGGCTCCCCTGCGCTCCAGCAATGATAGGTATGTGAGGGGGCCACTGGGGGTCATTACACTGTGTGAGGGCACCTTACACAATATAATGACCCCCAGTGCCCCCCATTTAGTATAATGATCCCCATTGACCCTCCATTTTGGATAATGACCACCAGACCCCCCATTCAATATAATGACCCCCAGTGCCCCCTCCATACAGTATAACCCCTAGTGTGGGGGCGACTGGGGGTCATTATTCTGAATGGAGGGCCACTGTGGGGTCATTATACAGTGAGGGCCCTTTACATAGTATAATGACCCCCAGTGTCCCCATTTAGTATAATGATCCCCAATGATCCTCCATTCAGTATAATGACCCCCAGAGCCCCCATTCAATATAATGACCCCCAGTGACCACCATACAGTATAATATGTATTTCAAAGACAGCACCAATGTCCCAAATCTTCGGAATAGACACGGTCACCAGCAGTGAGAATCTTTCCCGCTGTCAATAATAGACATAAGAATATAGATGAAACATGACCAGCGTCTTCCTTGTGCAAGATTTATTTTCAACCAACACAGCAGACAGGCAACGTTTCGGCTTCACACAAGCCTTTCTCAAGCCATATTAAAATCCACAGATTGTGAACATATATACAAGGGGTTGTGCCAAATTCTCCTCCAATAAACACTCAATATACATTTATACCTCATCAAATATATCATATATATCATTATATAGTGTTGTTCCAGGTAATAAAACACCTTATACATCTTCTCTCACCAACATCAGTGCAAAAGTGAGCTGCAGTATGGCCGCCACCTTCCATCTCCTCAGCGTCTCTGACAATTCACTGCGCATGTCTCCACTTATTGCGTCTTACATCACAATCTCTCCTACTGCGCATGTCATGTGCCTTCTTTATGTTTTCACACAACTTTATTAGCAGGGACACCGGCATAACAAACATTGTTTCCGCATTGTATATGATCTCATATCTACCGCAATGTGAAGGAGTCAAATTTTAACTCCATCCACAGCGATTCTATAACCCCGGACCTTATCCATATACTGGCTCCTGTTCTGTGTTCATTATGACACATATATTTAATACCCCTAAAACACACCAATGCCCCGTCCCTGTCAAAGTGTATTTACTCTGGAGACATGCGCAAATAGCCACCATCCCGCAGCTCACTGTAAGACAAAAAGCATAACCCGATATTAGCATGTATATACTCTATTGATTAAATTACTTAATAAAAATACACCATGTACTTCTAATTTAGTGATTAAGTTACTTAATAAAATACACCATAATATAGTATTATAAAATACATTATCATCCCCCCATAAAATCCCATATAAACAGGTATAAACCATACAAGGATAACAGCGGCATCATAGGTGACTCACATTGTATTCTACATTTAAACCCCTCGGCTGTAATGTCTGCAGCGTGTGAATCCATCTGAGTTCCTTCTTTCGTAAAAAGGGCTTCTCTATCCCCACCCCTATGTAATGGGGGTACGGAATCAATAACCCTAAACCTCAACTGGTTGTCAGAGTGCCCTTTCTCTTTTAAATGTTTTGGTATTGGCAACTCCATAATCTCATTTCTAATAGTACTTTTATGCTTGTTGATTCCCTCCCTTACTTCCATAGTCGTTTCCCCTATATACATCAAGCTGCACGGACATGTTATTGTATATATCACATAGTCTGACCTACATGTATACCTTTCTTTAATCCTATACACTTCCCCACTCTGTGGGTGAGTGAATGTATCACCCTTCACCAAATTTCCACAATTACAGCATCCCAAACATGGGAAATTTCCTTCTTGTGGTGACATTAAATATGTCTGTCCATCTTTTTTCATAGACCCAATGTCTGATTTTACCAGCATCTCCTTCAGATTTTTATTCCTTCTATACAACATCAATGGCTGTTGTTTAAACTCCATCACCCCAGGGCATCCCCTCTCTAACATGACCCTTATCTGTATTTTAGCCTCATCCGATACAATACGCCTAACCCTCAAAAGTTGTCTCCAGGGCAAAGCATCCTTCATATGTTTCGGGTGATTGCTCCAATAATACAGCATGTTATTCCTATCAGTTGGTTTCACAAAAATGTCCGTCTTAATCAATCCATCCTCTATGTATACCAACACATGCAAGAATTGGATTGATTGATTGAGTCCTGTACGTGAGATGAGTCAGGGACAGGACTCCTCTCAGGTTAATTTGCATATGTATCAAATCGTTTTTTTTCCACAATAAAAGCACACAGAGCTATGGGGACTAGTTATTGCAGATGTGCTAACGGCCATCTAGCAACCCATGTCCTCAGCTCTATACACAAAATCCCGGTGACAGGTTCCCTTTAAGTGTATTTCAGCATGTTAATTGACCCCCTTTAATTTCACGGGGTTACCAAGTCTTATGACTAAAAAAGTATTTACTGTATGCTGCTTTGTAATACACTTTAGGTTTGAATTTTATTATTTTCATATTTATGTAAAATGCTTTGCAGAGCAGGTTTGCGTTTCACTTTCCCTGCTACTTGCAGCTTACCAGACACTCCTTTGCAACAGACAGACACTTTTTTTTTAGTACTAATAAAGGCTGACAGTTTGGCAGTCTATATGACCTGCAGTTAAACTCCAGCTCAAGCATACATTTTATGTATCAGTTGTACGGTACATGTAGGGTTCCATTTGGCCGTCATGCAGCAAAAAAAAAAAAATTGCTGAAGGAGTTAGATGACATAGATTAGACATTGCAGGGCTAGGCACCCCTTCTGTAGTTAGGGTTGCTGCAGGCTTATGCTGTCTGCAGATGTAACCGCAATGTATCCTCACAAGCTGGCTACTGACTACCGTTATACACTTGACTTTTCGAAATTTGATCGACATCAGTAAGGACTTTATATGACAGATAATGTAGGAAGTAGAAGAATAGCATTACTGCCGGGGAAACCATGGAGTTAAGGGAAATAGTAGCATATTACGCAGTTTAAATTCTCCAATTTATAAATTAACTGGATGTTAGCTTTGAAAGGGTTTTCTGGGACAAAGATATTGATAACTTATCCTTAGCATAGGCCATCAATATCATATTGGTGAATAGTGAAGGACGAACATCAGTCGGAAACGGTTCGCGAATGCGATTAAATGTTCGAGAACCGCAAGTTCGCGGCGGGCCCCATTCACTTTAATGGCAGGCGAACCTGAAAAACCTTCAGCTCATATTTGCAGCCAGCAAATACTTACTAGAAGTGCTCAAATAGTCCCACAACATGGACAGTGATATACCAAAGGGGGATCATTGGCAAAAATTCCCACAAAAAATATGTATTTTAATCAGGGGCCATTTTATACATCTTAAAGGGAAATTCTCAAAAATGTGCCCTGCTGGAGCCTAGAATTTTTTTGATGTATACAAATGTGCGGTTTGATGTATACAAATGTGCAGCACTCCACGTTTTTGTATCCTGCAGAGTCTATAAAAAAAAATGCATACGTTAACATTTATTTTTTTCTACCATGGAACTGTATGGTGAACGGACGCCACTGTACGGCATCAGTCTGATGCATCTGTTAACGCATACATTTTTGGTATGCATTAAATGGATGGCAAAAATAGGATGTGAACCCAGCCCTAGTATCAGAATAAGAACCAGTACACAGCGGAGCAGTGTGGCGGAGAGGGGAGGCCGCCATGTACTGACAGAGCGCTACCTGGTCCTGGTGATCAGGGATGAGGACTGTGCTTCCCAGGGATCATTTTCTACTGGGAAATACAGGGCACAGTATAATTCACTAGAATCTATATAATATAAAGATATTATCCCTACCCAGAATAATAATACAATTAAGTGGTCATTTATTATGTAGAAATACGTCTATATTAGGCGTATTTCTGACACAGATTGTGACGCAAAGGTCCTTAGCACCGCAATCTGCATATTTTTCCCACTCATGCCAGGTCTAAAAAAGGATGGCGTGGGCAGGGAAAGGGATACAGTTATGGCCATCCAGTTATTGGATACCACCGCCATACATTGACCGGATAACACCTCTGCACAGTGACCGGATAACACCGCCATACCGTGACCGGATAAAAGAGTATAAGAGGGCACAGTACAGGGAATGACTAGAGGCACTGCACAGGGTGTGGTAAGAGGGCACAATGCAGGGTATAAGGAGGCACAGTACGGGGTGAGGGGCACAGTACAGGGTGGGGGGCACAGTCACATGACCCTGTGATATTAGAAGGTCCTTATGGTGAATGCGGTTCATACTCCACCATAATGAGAAGCAGAGAAATGAGACAGGGGTGTGATTTTGTGGCTAGAGATAAAAAATTTAACTGTCGGCCAGTATATGCCCCAAAAATTAGGCAATAGGCATTCACCTGACAGCACAGAACTTTGGATTCTGTGGCTGGAGGTACATTAGGCGGTCACAGGATAAATATGTAACTGTCGACCAGTACAGGCCCCAAAAATTAGGCAATAGGCATTCACCTAAATGCACTATATAGAAAGTATATTATTAGTATATTGCATCCCCTGCTTCAATCAGTTTTTTGGGGGGCCTCTGGTAAATCACACCAGTAGAAATTATTTCTTCAAATAGTGTTTTTCACTCTGTGTACATGCGGTAACGCAGCAAAACCCCAGACAAATGCTGCACTACCTATATGCACTATATAGAAAGTATATTATTGGTAAAAACCGGATTCCAAAAAAGTTAGGACACTAAACAAATTGTGAATAAAAACTGAATGCAATGATGTGGAGATGGCAAATGTCAATATTTTATTTGTAATAGAACGTAGATGACAGATCAAACGTTTAATCCGAGTAAATGTATCATTTTAAAGGAAAAATACGTTGATTCCAATTTTCACGGTGTCAACAAATCCCCAAAAAGTTGGGACAAGTAGCAATAAGAGGCTGGAAAAAGTAAATTTGAGCATAACGAAGAGCTGGAAGACCAATTAACACTAATTAGGTCAATTGGCAACATGATTGGGTAAAAAAAGAGCTTCTCAGAGTGGCAGTGTCTCTCAGAAGCCAAGATGGGTAGAGGATCACCAATTCCCACAATGTTGCGCAGAAAGATAGTGGAGCAATATCAGAAAGGTGTTACCCAGCGAAAAATTGCAAAGACTTTGCATCTATCATCATCAACTGTGCATAACATCATCCGAAGATTCAGAGAATCTGGAACAATCTCTGTGCGTAAGGGTCAAGGCCGTAAAACCATACTGGATGCCCGTGATCTCCGGGCCCTTAAACGACACTGCACCACAAACAGGAATGCTACTGTAAAGGAAATCACAGAATGGGCTCAGGAATACTTCCAGAAACCATTGTCAGTGAACACAATCCACCGTGCCATCCGCCGTTGCCAGCTGAAACTCTACAGTGCAAAGAAGAAGCCATTTCTAAGCAAGATCCACAAGGCGTTTTCACTGGGCCAGGGATCATTTAAAATGGAGTGTGGCAAAATGGAAGACTGTTCTGTGGT